>NC_092875.1:354508232-355993232 GCF_028372415.1 Notamacropus eugenii | reverse complement strand
CGATAGTCACCCATAGAACATTCCAAGAAAAATAAGGGTGCTAAATGGATGAGGTTTTGTTTCAAGAGACTTTTAAAGAACTTCATAATTTCCCCAAACAGTTGTCTTTTCTCTTCTGTTCTATTCTTAGCCCATCTCATTGTTTATCACACACACACACACACACACACACACACACACACTTTCTCTACAAGTTATTCATCCAACTGCACATCACACTCTGAGTTCATGCTAAAGCAAGCTCATAAAAGCTTGTGAAGCTAACTGTTTAACTTTCATAGTAAGCATTTGTATCTCAAAAATCAGAACTGCAAATCATGGTGTGATTTATTATTTTTTTGACTGTACATTTAAAAAGTAATGGAGAGAATATTAATGAACACTGAATTTGAAAGTGTGTCATCCTTAATTTTTTTCCCCCAGAGAGTTAGTTTTTAAACATTTACCACAGGCATTATCATTACACTTTTTTTTCCTTTCCCTCAATGGTTGAACTTATTTGAATGATTGTAGAGCGAACAGTACACTTTGCAGTATTCCTGGACTACTTGAGGCAATCAGCACAATGTCATACAGAGACATGAGCATGTGGAATATTTCGTCATCTATTTAGAATACCTTTCCAATTTGTATTCTGCATTATTTCTCTTCCAAAAGTGGCAAATCCTTTTGGAGAGCATGTATTTATTAATCTTACACCACATTTGATATTAATAATTATATTTTTATGGAACAAAGTTACCTCTGCTGTTATAGCTTTCAAGGTATGTAATTTGTCATAGTTGTATGACAATATAGACCAAATTAAGAAGTTCCACAGACAGTAAATGATTTCTTGCTGTAAGCTACTGTAGAAACTTATTTGGAGAAGTTTAGAAGACTGTAAATCATGGAACAAGATAATTTCAAAAGAATTAAAATTTAAAGAAATTAAATATGAAATGTACAAAGACTTCTAGTAGTCTATATCATTATCAATGGTGACTTGTACTTCGTAAAAGTGTTTCAAATACTTTCTAATTGATTTTTAAGTCTCTGATTGTTCCCCATTCCTCTTTCCATCTATCCTCTATACAGCTGCTAAATTCATATTACAACAATGCAGGGCACTCCTCTGACTGAGGAGTTTCAGTGGCTCCCTATTAACTCTAGGATAAAATAACATTTGGTCATATAAAACCCTTCAAAATCAAGCTCCAATCTATCTTTACAGAATGATTTTACACAATTCCCTGTGTACTCTATGTTCCAACAAAAGTGTCTTACTGTTACACACATACATGCAAACACACACACACACACACACACACACACACACACAAAACCTGCTTTCCCCCCATGCCTTTGCACAGGTTGTCCCACATGCCTAGAGTGCCATCTCTCTTAATCTTGGCCTCCTGATATTTTTAATTCTTTTGAGGACATAGATCAACGGTACTTCCTGTGAGGTGTCTTTCATGATTCTCCTGGGTATTATTCCTCCCCCCCCCAAATACTTTCTATCTATTAAATATAATTATCACATACTATTTTCAGAAATTAGAATACAAGATCATCAAGGGTGATGGAAGAAAAGTCTCCAACATTATGGAGAGCTGAGCCATTAGATCCAGATTTTCTTGGGGCTCAATTGGATCAGTGGAGTACATACTGTGGGAAGTCATTCCCTTCAACCTTTCTCCAAATCCTTCCTTTTCTTTTGTCTTTTTCCTAGCTGAATTCTGACACTCTTTTACTCTGAAAAGAGAGATTCTAAAGTTCTTCAGCTATTCATACTCTTTGACCTATTCCCCTCTTCAGAAAACCCATCATAACCCATCAACCACACTTTGCCCTGATTGCCTCTACTCCATCTCCATATCACCACTCACATTTCTTGAGCAAGTGTGGAACTACTAATTACAATCATTCTGGTAAGATGGAAGACCACCAGGTCTTAACATCTGCCCTACCAGTAAATCTTTCAGATTCCTGGCCTTTGCCATCTTACCTGCTGATTCACCCTTAGGTCTTTCCCACCTTTCTATAGCAGAACCCTCCCACATAAATCATCTTGTCTAATTATAACATTATATTTTTCAGATCAATTTCTGTCTCATTCTTCTGTTTATGTCCCACAATATTTAGCACATTGTAAGTATTTAAGGAATATTTTTTCACTTACATTCAAGGACTGTTTTGATTTTGTCTTTGTATTCTTTGTGTCTGTAAAGGGGGACATTTATTTGCTAAATTGTTCAGTGGATAAAATGACATATAAGAATTATGTGAGATATGTATGTTGAAAAAGAGATCCTGTAGTTAGAGAATTAACACAGAAAGACTATGTGTTACACAGCATCCATGAAATATTCAAAACAAACAAAACAGAGGTAGGATTATAACTGTATCTGTTATTTATATAGGTGGGTCTTTAAGATTTGCAATATGATTTGCCATACTAAATTGAGTCTCACAAACAATCTCATGAGGTTGTTAATCTAGATATTCTGCAGATAAGGAAGTTCTAGGTTCAGGAAAATTAAGTGATATGCAAAGAGTCATATGTCTACTAAGATGAAGAGGCAAAATTTGAACCCAGGTCTCTTCTGTCCTTAAGTCTCATGATCTTTCTAGGCCACCAAGTTGAAAGATATTGATAAAAATCCCACAAGATGAGAAGGCATTTGAACGGAAGGGGATGAGTCAAAAGAGGAAAAATCACTACTTACATTAGCAAAGAGAGTACCTGCATAACAGTGTTCATAAATCCATGAGTTTCATAGGATTATAGCTTCCAGAAACCCTATGGATCATCTAGTCCAAACTCTACATTTTGACAATGATGAAAGTGGGGCTCATAGAAGTTAAGTGAGCCTAACATTCCTACCTCATGTTGTTATTGTGAATAAATAACTTTGTATATCTCAAAGCACTCTAAAATTGTGAAATATTATAATTGACTGGGCCATAGTATCACAGGTTTTGAGTGGTGGAAACTAGAACTTGGATTATATAATCTCAACCAAATGCTTTTTTCCCATTATACAATAACATCTATCATCAATAGACTTAAGTATTATCAAAAGTGTGCATCATTTTATTAGAGAAAGATGATTTTATAATCTCAAATATATCCTTTCAACATTATGTTCAAATGGATCTTATTGATTTTTATGTTTCCACCAATAATGCAATTTAGAACCAATTCATGCCTGCTCATCCTTTTCAACTTTTTCTAGACCCTTCCATAAGTTCACTAAAGATAGTCAACTAAGGCCTTCTGAATTGATAATTATTTTATGAAATTATGAGATTATGAAATGGGGGCAGGCAATCTGGTACTTTCTGTGAAAGCCCATGATGGCAGTAGAAAATGGGGCTACAACCATACTTTAATAAGGCACAGAGGGTGCAAAGTAAAGTGCCAAAAGGGGTACAGAAGCAGATGATGTGGGGAAGAAGGTGGTATGGGAAGGTGAAGGGAATCAGGTAGTAGGGAGAAGAGGATGCAGAGGGGGATAGGCAGAGAATGTCACTCATGTAACCATGGATTAGAGTTGGGAGCACTGGGCAGCATGGACTCAATGGAGATGGAAAAGTGCTTGGAGGCAGGAGTTTGAGGTCTCATTTTCATGGGGATTTTAGGGGAATAGACCAACTCCTACATGTAGCACCTTGGGATTAGTTCATTAACATAGACAAATCATCTCAAAGTTATTGGCAAAACTTTAAAGCAACATGTCCATATCATCTCAAAGTTATCAGTACCTTTTGATGTACTGATGGTCTGGAACCATAGAAGTATGGAATTTGTTTGGGATTTACACATCATAAGCCCAAGAACTGTGATGGCATTGCCTAGATAGCTTTTGCTAATTCAGCACATATTACCAGGATGTGAATTTTGGTTAACATATATTACATTTGTAAATTATGTTACTTTGACAATTTGGGATGGTTTGTATGTGACATCCAACTTCCCCTATGCCATCTTATTTTCCACTATTGACCCTTTCTATTGGCTACTTATAAACATTTAGTATACTGAATAGATGGGTGGGGGTTGTTAGAAGGGGACAGAACAACACACAATTTTAACATTCTTTCCTAACTTTCTCCTCATTTTGAGAAGATACCAAAGAAAACTCAAGCTGGTAACCCTATTTCTCAGCATAAAAGTAGCCCATCTAATTTTTCAGTCACACAATTTCCCAGTGATAGTGTTACTCTAGTACCTTGTCTCATCTTGACACCTGCTCACCCCTTTCTTCTGTCTCATCATTGTGCCCTGGTGATGCTCATTTTTGGTCTTCTTTGACTTAATGCCATACAAGAACAGGGTTAGATTATTTATGTTAAAGGCACAGAACTTGTTTCTGAGAGAAAGTTTGGGTCATTACAGAGAGTTTTGATTTTCTAAAGACAGCTCAGCCCACTTTTCACCTCCTGCTTAATTCTGGACCCAACATTGCTTTTGCACTGTCTATCTCCTTCCTACCACACCTTCCCCTCTCCCAAATATATAATCTAATCAATTAATATTTTTCCTCCATTTAGATTTTCTTTTGTGGACAATTAGGACAAATTCCTTCAGTAGCTACATATTCCATCCAGGAGACTTTAATGTAATCAGCAAAATGTCATTGCAAATAGGAGTATACAAAAGACTTCACTATCCAAAGGGGATACTTTTTCATCCTAAACTCTGCAATACATCTTCTCCATGATAGTAGCTTTGGAAAGAACAGGCCAATCAATGAAAGAACAACAAAAACAATAACAAAAATAAGCAAACAAAAAAGTCGTCTTCAGAACTATATACCCTCCCATCTTGTGCTTCTGCAGTGATGATGGCAGAATGATGGAAAAAAAATTTAAAAAGGTGTTGCATTACATGATACTTACATTATTTGTAAATACTTTCTCCCAAAAGGTAACATGACACAGCAAACACAGAATGAACTTCAAGTCAAGAAGTTCTGAGTTCAAATAGTGACTTTGAGTTCTCCTACTATGTGAATTTGGGGAAGCAACTTGGTATCCCCGTATGTTAGGGTAAAAATGTAAAACTGGGGCCTGTTCTTGAATGCTGTCAGATAAGATGAAGAGTAATTGGGAAATGCTGAACAAAAGAAATGCAAATAAGCTACAACATAGATAATGTGCATTTTTAAAAAATTAATATGTATCCCATTGGGATGCTTTAGTAGTCTCTGTTTCTGTTGGAGTTTGGCATCACTGCTCTAGGCAATTCTAAGAATATAAGTTGCTAGGAAGGTACAGACTTAAAATGGTAAGAGGATTTACCCATCCAGAAGTTCTTTATTCTAATGAAATCATAGGTTCAGTTCCTATCTCCACCCCAACTCCAACCACTAGAGATGATAAGGTAATACTTAGATCCCTGCCCTTTTAAAAAATTTAACAATTACAAATGAAATATTTTGGTGAGTGCCTCCCTGTCCACTAACTAGCTATTTGTATATTCCATGATCCTACAAAGAGCAACTGACAACCTATATTGTCACAAAGGGCATCTGAAACATGATAATTCCTACCTAAAATAAAGAGCAGTAAACCAATTTGAGCCAAAGGGCATGTAAATCTTATGTAGTATACAATTTGCTTAAGAATTTTAGAGTGAGTAGAAAGATGGACCTGCTCTAGCTCTTCCCCTATGGCCCATAAAATAGCCATAAAAATGACTCTAAACAAATTCTAGAGCAAAAGAAGTCACAAAATGAGAGGGAAAGAGATTTCCAGCCCAAGACAGCCTGGAAGGCCAACAGGAAAGGTCTATCACAGCTGACTCAGAGTGAAGTTCAGCCCAGCCTTGGCATGCCACACAGTACTGTTTTAGGGCATGGAATCATGGGTAGTAGCTGCAGTTTCCAAAATTTTCAACCCACAAATGCCAAAGACAGCTTCAAAGGTCAGTGAGAAAGCTCTTTCACCTGGGTGAGAGAGGTGCACAGTCTGACCCTAGGCCTAACCCCCCAAGTGGCAGCAGTGACCACATTTGGAGCTCTCTACCTAAAGATCCTCAGGGAATAGAGCAGCTCATTTGGGTCTCAGTCCTGAGTGGTGCTCCTGGGGAGAGGAGGAGCACTGGCCTGGTAGAGCTGGTAGTAGCAATAGAGAGAGAATCCTACACGGAGATTTAGGGCAGAAAAGAGTGTTGTATGATTGCTCACAGACCAGACCACAGGTCAGGAGAAGAATAAACTCCTCTCCCTTGATTGTGCCACCATAGAGAAACTGAGAACTTATGGGTTCCTAGAGTAAACCCTTCACTTGACAAAGGACTCAAAAGTCAAGTAAGTGGTTTGGAAAATATCCCGAAAAGGAATTACTATAGAAGGTTACTTTCTAGGTGAAATGGTATTTTCTTGCATCCTTTTGGATGAAGAAGAACAAAGCATGTCATCAGAGGAAGACATAAAAGTCAAGGCTTCTATATCCAAAACCTCCGAAATAAATATACAGTGGTCTTAGGCCTAGGAAGAGTTCAAAAAGGATTTTGAAAATCAGTTATGAGAGGTGGAGGAAAAATTGGGAAGAGCAATGAGAGCAATGCAGAAAAATCATGAAAAGCAAGTCGACAACTTGCTAAAGGAAATCCAAAAAATGCTGAAGACAATAATACCTTTAAAAATAGACTAACCTAAATGGCAAAAGAAGTCCAAAAAGTCAATGAGGAGAAGAATGCTTAAAAAGGAAAAGTGGCCAAATGGAAAAAGAGGTTCAAAAGCTCACCGAAGAAAATAGTTATTTAAAAATTAGAATGGAGCAGACGGAGGCTAATGACTTTATGAGAAACCAAGAAATTATAAAACAAAACCAAAAGAATAAAAAAATATAGATGATGAGAAATATCTCATTGGAAAAACAACTGACCTGGAAAATAGAACCCAGAGAGATAATTTTAAAATTATTGAACTACCTTAAAATCATGATAAAAAAGAGCCCTTTTTCAAGAAATTATCCAGGAAAACTGCCCTGATATTCTAGAACCAGAGGGTAAAATAGAAATGGAAAGAAATCACTGATCACCTCCTGAAAGAGAATCCAAAAGGAAAGCTCCTAGGAATATTGTAGCCAAATTCCAGTTCCCAGGTCAAGGAGAAAACATTACAAGCAGTCAGAAAGAAACAATTCAATTATTGTGGAAATACAATCAGGATAACACAGGATTTAGCAGCTTGTATATTAAGGCATCAAAAGGCTTGGAATATGATATTCCAGAGGTCAAAGGAGAAAGGATTAAAACCAAAAATCACCTACCAGCAAAACTGAATATAATACTTCAAGGAAAAAATAGAATTTCAATGAAATAGAGGATTTCCAAGCATTCTTGTTGAAAAGACCAGAGCTGAATAGAAAATTTCACTTTCAAATACCAGAATCAAGAGAAACATGAAAAGATATATGGGAAAGAAAAGCCTTAAGGAACTCATGAAAGTTGAATTGTTTACATTCGTCCATGGAAGGATGTTATTTGTAACTCATGAGACCTTTATCAGTATTAGAGTAGTTAGGGGGAATATATATAGATAGGTGTGAATGGGTATGTATATATGTATACATTATATATGTGTAAGTATGTATATATACATGTGTGTATGTGTATATATATGTGTATAGATATGTGTGTATATATATACATATATATATATATACATACATACATAGACAGAGGGTGAGCTGAATAGGAAGGGACAATACCTAAAAAAAATAAAATTTACTATTGAAGGTAATGTACTAGGAGTAAGAGAAAGGGAGAGGTAGAATGTAGCAAATCATCTTACATAAAAGAGGGAAGAAAGATCTTTTACAATGGAAAAGAGGGGAGAAATAAAAGGAAATGATTGAGCCTTGCTCTCATGGGATTTGACTTAAGGAGGGAATAACACACACTTAATTGGACATGGAAATCTATTTTACCTTGCAGAAAGGCAAGGGGGAAAGGAATAGGAGAGGGAAGATAATAGAAATGATAGAAAATTGGGGAAAGGGATAATCAGAAGCAAACACTATTGTCGGAGGACAGGTAAAGAGAAAGAATGAAATAAATGAAGGGCAGGCTAGAACAGAGGGATATGTGGTTAGTCTTTTACAACATAAATATTATGGAAGTGCTTTGCATTGTTACACATGTATGACCTATATTGAATTTCTTATTTTCTAAATGAGGGTGGATGGGGAGGGAGGGAGAGAATATGGAGCTCAAAGTTTTAAGAATGAATGTTAAAAATTGTTTTAACATGCAACTGGAAATTAAGCTATACAGACAATGGAGTATAGAAATCTATTTTGCCCTGCATGAAAATAGAGGGGAAGGGGAATGGAAGAAGGATGGGTAATAGGAGGGAGGACAGACTGGAGGAAGGGGTGGATGGGGTACATACTGTCCTGGAGTGGGGGGTGGGGAGAGATGGGGAGAAAATTTTGAATTCAAATTCTTGTGGAAGTGAATGTTAAGATCTGAAAAATAAATAAATTATATGTCAAAAAATAGAAGAAAATTATTTTAGAGTAATTATTGGCCTTTGAAACATGTTAGAACAGTAATCTATTAGATGTCATTTTGGAGTAGCAAATATATATTTTGAAAGATGAAAAGTCAGCTATTTTATTTTAAGCTCTAAGATACATAAATAAATCAACTTAGATCTCCTACCTCCTCCACAAGTAGGCTATCATAAATCAATTTAGAAAAAGGTTTTATCATTGCTGCTAATGCAGTGTGTGAAATAGTAAAATATGGAAATCACTCTTCCACATATGGATTATGATACATGTGATATAAAAATGTGATATAAAAAATAAAAAAAATAAAATGATATAAAAATGAAACAGTAAACTTTCTGCTATCTGACTCAGACAGAGAATAGGATTCATTGGTTGGTAGGAAACTGGAGCACATGTATTCTAGATTTTTTTTTTAAAGAATACAATAAAATACATGGAACTTTCAAAATTAATCAGATCTTTTTATTTGCTATTCTGAAGTTACTTCAGTAACTTACATTATTCTGGTTACTGCTGAGAATATCTGTCATAAGTACCCTAAGTGTGAGAAACCGTCAGTTAACAGAGCTAACTCATTAACTGAATACTAAATAATGTAATAGAGTTTGTGCTCTCCCATCTTCAGTTTATTCTGTACTGCGGAAAATCTCTCCAGAGATTTGAAGAGATCAAGAGATTTAAAATATTCCAGATACTACACCTTAACTCTGTTATCCATGAGTACAATATTGTTCATGCTATTCAATCAAGAAATCAAAACTTGGCATCTGACCGATTATCAATATTTGAGTTAAATATCACAGTTTGAGGAGCTGACATATTGTTAGCTTTCATATGCCAGTATTTTTAAAACAGTTCTGTTAATTAATTAGTACAAAAGATTTATGATTCTTCCAATTGTTTTTTGATGATTGCTTCAAAATAAGTTGTATATGCCAAAATTCAATGTTTAGGTTCTTGGGCTTTCATTGAGTAAACCCCATTGAACTAAAGGCACATAAAGGCATTCTCCCACACAAGGTTATTTTCAGCAACTGATTCTGGGTTGTGGTGTGAAAAGGAAGATGAGGTGTAGGAATACATGTAATTACCAACACTTGTAGAAAAGAAAGCCACAAAGGAGGAGCAGCACCCTTGAATTTTTCTTGTCTTACTTTTAATCAAAATATTTAATTATGTTATCTATAGAAAGCAAAAATGTTTTCTTTTATAAAAATTTTATTTCATTCCACTCTCAATTTTGACAAATTTAAAATGGCACATAATGAAGGTAAAAAAAAAATTCTAAATTTGCTGTCCTTATAACATTCATTGAAATAAGAATTTTCAAAAGAAAATTTTAAAACTACTTATATTCAATTCAAGTTAGAATTGTTGCATTTCTAATATGAATAGTCAACATAGCAAATGATGCATGGCATCTTACCAATAAATACAAAAACTTAAACAATATAGGTTTACATAATAAATTAATGAGAATATTAAAGAAACTCAGAGATCCAACACTATAGAAAGGAATGAGTTGGTCATTCCCAGTTGGGAAGGCTGAAGAAGGAGTCAAGGAGTAGATGACAATTGTGCTGGTCCTTGGAGGAGGTTATGTCTATTCTAGTCATGGGAAGCTGGTGTACACACAGACACCATACTCTAAGTTAAAGTCAACTCTTCCCCTTAACAACTGAATATTTAGGGGAAGGTGAACTCCAAAATTTTGAGGGAAAATAATTAGTAATAACAGTAATTACTATGCCATTACAGTAAATGTATTTGCCAAATGCTAATTAAGTCTACTATTTGTTAATATGAAAAAATACTAATGGATATGTGTTAGACGTATAGCCATGAAATACAGCCATACAGATTATTCCACTGACTTAAGGTGGAAATTATTGCTCTGAGGACCCAATTTGTGGGGAATAGTTCTTTGATCTATGAAGATATCAGAAATTTTAATGGTATGTTACACAATTTCTCCCATTCTTTTCCCTCAATATACAAGAGCATGCAAATTCTAATAAAAACCCTTACCCTGAAGTAATAAATCTGAGTTCAAGTATTGGTTCTAACACTTACAAATCTATGTAACTATAGGTAAATCACTTCATCTAGTTTTAGTTTCTTCATCTTTAGAATGAGAATGATAATGCTTGCATTAACCTGCTTATAGGGTTGTGGTAAGAAAAGCATTTTGTAAGCTTTAAGCTTCTATATGAATATTAGCACCAACTAAAACATAAAAGTAAAGAACATTTTTTGTTGGCCAATATTTGGGGAGCAGCTAAAATCTTCAATGTATACTATGCCCCACCACAATTAAACTATGGAAAACCTCTCTGCACTTTAAAACATGAATTTTGAATAGTCTCATGACTACTAGTGCATAATCCTTATGTAGAAATGTAGGTAGTCATTTTGACCTATACAAGAAGAATGAAACTCCAGTCTAGAATAAGGAAACAACTGATATGTAATAAAAAAGATTTATAAAGGTAAAATGAAGGTTTTGAAGAGACATATGCTTTTCACTATGAACACTTTTATTTGAGATACTCCTATAGAACAAACCAGCCATGATAACTCAGTAATAAATGTCAAAAGATAATACTATGATATTTATAATTATTCTAATACCTCAATAATAGACTATCTATAATGCTGAAAATATACAATGCTTTCTTTTTTTTATTAATACTATACCTTCAACCAAGAAAAGCCCTTTGTTGTCATTTTCCCTCTGTCCTTTCTAAAGCTGGGTTCTACAAATTGATGCTTTGTACTATATGAACCCTTTTCATTACATGATTATTCTTTCTATAGATGATGCAGATCAAGGATAGACCTGGGTGAAAATGAAAAAATGAAGAAGAAAAATGGAGACAATTTTAAGACTAGCAATAGATTAAAGAGCAAAATTGAATGATAATATACTGGACAGTTTGTTAGTTACCTGCATATTTTTCTCATTTTCTCTTGACTTTTACTGCTAAAACAATGGTGACTGAAAATGATTTAGGGATATTATTCAAATAGATGGTCTGGAAATCTGCTGGAGTGCAGAACCCACAAAGTCACTCCATCCATCCAGATAATCTCCCCCCTAGCAAGCTGCTGGGCTCTCAGCACCACATGTCTGTTTCAGAGTGGACTCTAAAAACCTGATAAGAGTACTTGAAAAGCTATAGAAAAAGGTTACTCCTTTATTTTCCCTGCTGAGCTCCCTCTCTTCCTTTCTGTAGTTTTTCCTCTCTATATATTATTTCAACTATGATTCAAACATGCTCAAAACCCCAAAGAAACAAATCATCCTCATCAACAACAAAATCCAAATTTTGATCTTTCTTGGAAATATATGAAGACAACAATAAAATGAATTCCACCACCCTCTGCCTCATTATTTTGAGTATCAATCAGACTTTTCAGGTTCTAAGTGGTGAAACAGTACATGCTGATTAGTTTTACTCATCAGAATTGCAAAGAGCACAGCTAAACATGTAAATGTAGTGGAATTATGCTCCTCTTTTTTTTCCAAAGGAGAGACAATGGTTTAAAAAATTATGAAAGGTTTTTATGGATGTTTCACAACTAGATGATTTTCATGACAGAATTTATACATTCAACCCCAAAACTTTCTAGATAGCATCAAGAACATGGAAAAGGTACCCCATCTGCCCTCTTTGTCTCATTAACTTCTCAAGATAACACAGGGGGAGGGGAATGGATTAAAATTGTACATTTGTTTAAAATTCAATAACATTAGGAAAGTTGTAAGAAGAATACCTTTCCATACTCAACTACTTTGTTAACATGTCAATATAGTTTCACCTGTGAAGAGAGATACAACTTTATCTCCAAAGAACAATGGGGAATGCTACATTTAAAAAAAATTCTAGAAATAATACAAGTGAAAAAATGCTGCCATTACAGGATTTGAAAATTCTATATCAAAGTTTCAATCACTAGTCTTACTGAGATTTCCCAGAATCAGATCTGCTTCTATTGATTATGGCAGTCCACTGAGAGAAAATGTTAAAAAAAGGGGGGGAAAACATCATGTCTTTTCCCTCAAAATTGGAACAAAAGCAAATACAGCATCTGACATATAGATAAATGTAAAAATGATAAAAATATTCTCATCCTAGGATTCAAGATCCAATATATCCCTACCTTTTCCCCATCAACTGGTTCCACCTATAATATCCAACTTTTTTCTCCCTCATAAATACATAGTTCCCTAAAACAACTCTTCATTCAGGCTATTCTCATAACTTTCACTAATATGCATTGAGAGTATTTCTATCTCTTTAACCTCAATCATACATATGGATCCTTTGACCAGAAATGCCTTTTCCCTTTTCCCAAAAGTGTTATATTTCTTTTGAGGTTTAGCTGAAGAAACATGTTTGAGATATACTTCAATTAAGTTACACCCAGATATCCATTAATTTGCTTCTTTCTTTCAAACTCCCCTTATCATACTATCTGGACCCTGTTAGCAATTAAAAAGATATAAAAGTATTTATTTACTTTGAAATGCAACATTTGCTTTAAACATTCTGTGTTTTGAAAAAATAACTAAATTTTTTATCTTTTCCACAAGCCTTCCTTTCACCCTCGAGAAGGCAAATAATGTGACAGATACCTTTTACACATGTAATGTTATGCAAAATATCTTTCCATATTAGCCATGATAAAAAAAAATAAACCACACAAGAAAAACAAAGAAAGTGATAAAATAAACTTCTATGTACACTTAGAGTTCATCAGTTATCTCTCTGGAGAGAACTCGGGAGAGAAATTTGGAGGATTTTTTATCTTGAGTCCTTTGAAATTGTCAAGAATCCTTTTATTGATGAGAGTAGTTGTCTTTCATAGTGTATTAATATCATTATCATCACCATTATCATCATTATGTTGTGCATACATGTTGTATACCATCTTCTCCTGGTCCTTCTCACTTCATTTTGTATCAGTTCATATAAGTATTCCCAGGTTTTTCTGAAACCCCTCTCAGTCATTTTTTAATGTTACTTTTTAAAATGCTTATTAATTTACTTTTAGTTCTCAATATCTATTTCCACAAACTTTTCAGTTCCAAATTTTTCCCCATATCTCCCCCCACCCCAAAACTGCATTCTGATTACCCCTTCCATCAATCTGTTCTTCCTTCTATCACACCACTCCCTTCCCTTATCCCCTCATCTTCTTTCTTGTCTAATAGGGCAAGATAAATTTCTATACCCCATTACCTGTACTTCTTATTTCCCAGTTGTATGAAAAAACACTTCTCAACATTTGTTCCTAAAACTTTGAGTTCCAACTTCTCCTCCATCCTCTCTCCCCACCCATCCCCACTGAGAAGGCAAGAAATTCAACATAGGCTATATATGTGTAGTTTTGTAAATGACTTCCATAATAGTCATGTTGTGTAAGACTAACTATATTTCCCTCCATTCTATCCTGCCCCCCATTTATTCTATTCTCTCTTTTAACCCTGTCCCTCCCCAAAAGTCTTTACTTCTAATTGCTTCCTCCTCCCATTTGCCCTCCCATCCATCGTCCCACCCACCCCACTTATCTCATTCTCCCCTACTGCCCTGTAGTGTAAGATAGATTTTTATACTAAATTAACTGTGCATGTTATTTTTCCTTAAGTCAAATGTGATGAGAGTAAGCTTCACTTTTCCCCTCTCACCTCCCAACTTTCCCCCACTGAAAAAGCTTTTTCTTGCCTCTTTTATGAGAGATAATTTGCCCCATTCCATTTCTCCCTTTCTCCTCCCAATATATTGCTCTCTCACCCCTTAATATTATATTTTTAGATATCCACCCTTCCTATTCCACTCGCCCTGTGCTCTCTGTCTATGTGTGTGTGTGTGTGTGTGTGTGTGTGTGTGTGTGTGTGTGTGTGTGTGTGTGTGTATAATTCCTCCAACTACTCAAATACTGAGAAAACTTTTAAGAGTTATAAATATTATCTTTCCATGTAGGAGTGTAAACAGTTCAACTTAAGTAAGTCCCTTATGATTTCTCGTTCCTGTTTACCTTTTTATGCTTCTCTTGATTCTTGTATTTTAAAGTCAATTTTATTTTCAGCTCTGGTCTTTTCATCTAGAAGGCTTCAAAGTCCTCTATTTCATTGAAATACCATTTTTTTCCTGAAGTATTATATTCAGTTTTGCTATGTAGGTGATTCATGGTTTTAATCCTAGTTCCTTTGTCTTCTGGAATACCATGTTCCTAGCTCTTTGATCCCTTAATGTAGAAGCTGCTAGATATACTGACTGTATTTCCAAAATAATCAAATTGTTTCTTTCTAGCTGCTTTCAATATTTTCTCCTTGACCTGGGACCTCTGGAATTGGGCTACAATATTCCTGGGAGTTTCTCTTTTTGGATCTCTTTCAGCAGATGACCAGTGGATTCTTTGATATTTATTTTGTTCTCTGGTTCTAGAATATAAAGGTAGTTTTCCTTGATAATTTCATGAAAAAGATGAAGTCTAGGCTCTTTTTTTGATCATGAATTTCAGGTAGTACCATAATTTTTAAATTGTCTCTCCTGAATCTATATTCTAGGTCAGTTGTTTTTCCAATGAGATATTTCACATTATTTTCCATTTTTTCATTCTTTTGGTTTTATTTTGTAATCTCTTGGTTTCTCATAAAGTCATTATCTTCTACTTGCTCCATTCTAATTTTTAGAGAACTATTTTCTTCAGTGAGCTTTTGAGCCTCCTTTTCCATTTGGCTAATTTGGCTTTTTAAAGCCTTCTTCTCTTCATTGGCTTTTTGGACCTCTTTTTTCAATTGAGTTCACATCTTTTTAAAGGTGTTACTTTCTTCAGCATTTTTTGGGTCTCCTTTAGCAAGCTGTTGATTCTCTTTTCATGATTTTTTCCATTGCTCTCATTTCTCTTCTCAATTTTTTCTCCACCTCTCTTACTTGATTTTCAAAATCCTTTTTGAGCTCTTCCATGGCCTGCGACCATTGCATATTTATTTTGAGGTTTTGGATGCAGAAGCCTTGACTTTTAGGTCTTCCTCTGATGGTAAACTTTGTTCTTTCTCATCCAAAAGGATAGAAGAAGATACCTGTTCACTAAGAAATTAACCTTCTATACTCTTATTTTTTACCCCTTTTTGGGTATTTTCCCAGCCAGTTACTTCACTTTGGAGTCCTTTGTCAAGAGGGGGTTATACTATGGGTGCCTGTAAGTTCTCAGTTGCTCCAAGGTGGCACAATCAAGGGGGAAGAGTTTACTCCTCTCCTGATTTGTGCTCTGGTCTGGGAGGTATCAAAGCTTTTCTGCCCAGGATCTCCAAGTAGAATTCCCTTTCCACAGCCTCCACCAACTCTGCCACACCAGCACTCTTCCTCACCCCAGAGTTGCTACTTAGGGCTGAGACTCAGATTAGTAGCTCACTTCCCACAGGGGCTTTAGGCAGAGGGCTCCAAAAATGGATGCTGCTGCTGCTGCTGCCTGGGGCCAGAGCTAGGGGAGGACCCTGCTCCCTTCTCAACCAGTGAAAAAGTTTTCTCACTGACATTTGAAGCTGTCTTTGGCATTTGTGGTTTGAGAGATCTGAGAACCACAGCTGCTGCCAGGGATTCTGTCCCCAAGGCCCATTCTGATTCCTGTCCTGCTGGTGTCATGTGGCCAAGGCTGGGCTGGGTTCTGTGGGCTGCCCTCTATTCTGGGCTCTGTGCAATAGGCATTTCTTGTTAGCTTTCCAGGCTACCTTGGGCTGTAACTCTCTTTCATTCTGTTGTTTTGTGAGTTCTGCTGCTCTAGAATTTGTTTAGAGTCATTTTTTTCAGGTATTTTATGGACTGTGGGGGGAAGAGCTAGAGTAGGGGCATCTTTCTACTCCACCATCTTGGCTCTGCCCTTAGTCATTTCTTATAACACAATAGTCTCCCATCACAATTATATACCTGTAATGGTAATTTAAAGAATGTAATTGTAATTTAATTGGGAAGATCTTTCTCATTCATTAAGAGACCCATGTAACCTGCCTGGGTCACATGGAAGCATGAGTGTGTGGTGGGAGGAAGTTGCTGAATCGTGGAGCAGGAAGGGTGGAGCAGAGCTGAGAGAAAGTTGGTCAGTGAGCAGTCAGACCTGGGAAAGGCAGCAACTAGCACGAGTGGGGGAGCTTGTTTGTGGATTTGTTTAAGGGAGTTGGTCTGTTGGAAGACCCTAGCACAGAAAGGCTTGAGAACAGTGTTGCCTTCTGCAATGCTATTGTTTATCGATTTCTTGGTTCCTATTACAGATTTGGCTTTCTGAATAATTGTTTTTCTTCTGCCTTCTATAAGGAGAGTCTGTTACACTTTGCAACTGAGAACTACTTCAGCATATTCATAGTCACCATCAGTGCTGTGAATATTGCCTTCGCGATACGATATCACAACTTGTTTAGCCATTCCCCACTTTATGAGGATCCCCTTAATTTCTAATTCTTTGCTACCACAAAAGGAGTTAAAATATGTGTGTGTGTGTGTGTGTGTGTGTGTGTGTGTCTGCATACTGGTCCTTTTTCTTTGATCTCTTTGAGATACAATCCTAGTAGAAATATTGCTAGGTCAAAGGGTATGCACCAATTTATAACCCTTTGGGCATACTTCCAAATTTTTCTCAGGAATAAGCAGAAACACCAGTTTGCAACTCCAACAAAAGTACATTAATGAGCCTATTTTCCCACACCCCTTATAGCACTTGCCATTTTCCTTTCTGCTTAAAATTCATGTCGAATTGTTCTCTATTTGCTTCTTGCACATCTTGTTTACCCTTGCAGACTGCAAGCTTGCTGTGAGCCAAGATCGTATCTTCTATCATTGTGACTTTAGAAATTACTCAATAACAGCTTAGTTAATCAAATTTATGACCCTCTCCTTTTGATAAGAATATAGTGCTCACTTAATGGAAGCTACAGGATATTGATTAGCTTCCTCAGTATATCTTGCTTTTTTCTAAACATATAAAGCAAAGAAACAAAATGGGGTCATTTAGAGCATATAAATCATATTTCACTACTTAAAAAAAACATTTATTTGATTCATCAAGATTGACAAGCTTATTAGACTGATAGATAGATCAGAGAAATGCAACTGGATACCTAGATTTAGACAAAACACTATATAAAGCCTTTTGGAATATTCATGTATAAAAGGTAGGAAAATATTGCCTAGCCAGTAATATAGTTAGGTTTACTAAAAACTGAAGTCAATGTTGTCCCAGAGGGAGTTTTCTAGCAATACCTCAGTGTTCTATCCTCTGTTAAACTTTCTGAGCAATGATTTAGATGAAGTAAAAAATTTATATGAAAAAGTTGCTTTATCATCAATATTTGGGAGAAAAGATGACATTCAATCAGGGCATTGCTCTGGATAGACTGGACTCCTTCCCCAATGGAATTGTTGCATATGGAGGGAGTCGTTAGGCAGAAGCAGCAAGAATGTCTGGTGAATCTATTTAGCTCAACTTCTGCTACAAAAAAAAATAATCTACCAACACGTTTATTTTTATCAGCCTAACCATGATCAGTATTTTCAAAGGTGGATTCTGCCCTTTCTTGATTGGTACATTTACAGGAGGCTCCAACTTGTGTTTTCTAATTCAGCATAAATCCCAACAAAGCCTAACTACCCCAGGCCACTCCGAATTAGATTGTAAAGTTTGCGGCAGAAGTGTTTGCCAGGATCTATCTCCTGAGCTGTTTCATCTCCCTAAGGGAGAGGGAAGAGACTGGACCTAGGACTGAATTAGTATAAAGAAGGGAGTTTATTCTACCAAGGAAGATCAGTACCTTCTTAACAACTTTAATTGTAGAGAATTTTCTAGAACACTGAGGGGCTATGTAACTTTCACAAGGGACACAAAGCAATTATATTCTTCATATTTGGAGGCAGGTTTAAAACCTAGGTAGTATTGCTTCTGAGGCCAACTCTCTAGTTCAATGTGGGAAAGGGAGGAAGGGAATAAGTATTTATTAAACACTTCCTATTTATGAAGCCAGGCACCGTGCAAAGTGCTTTATAAAATCTTAATTGATCCTCACAACAACCTTGGGAGGTAGATGTTATTATTATCCCCATTTTACAGTTGAGGAAACAGAGTCAGAAAGAGATTTAGTCCCCAGGGTCACATAGATAGAAAGTTTCTGAGGCTGAATTTGAACCTAGACATTCTTGACTCCAGAAATCCTCTAATTAAATCACATGGGTATAAACCTTGAAAATCTGGCCTGAATTGAAGAACAAGCATAATTTAATGGAAATAGATAGGTTTTCTCCTCCTAACTCCACTAGTCTTAAAAGGGTTATTCCTGGAATATCTTCTTGACTTGGTCTACAATTTTGCAAACATTATTTTAAAGAAAGCTATTTTAAAAGCAAATGTCATAATGATTCAAAATATATACATAACTTTTACACTAATTGTCTTGCTTCAGGAAATTATCTTTAGCAACAACTAAATTATTAAGAATATAAATTTAGGTCCGTTGATGGGTGCAAACTTTGTTGTTTTGGAGGTACAAGAATTTTCTCATTATATTTTGAAGAGCTGGTTACCTTTACAGACACAATAATTTAACTACTATTACTCATGGTCTTCATCAAAGCAAGTGGCTTATTTACTTCATAAAATATGTATTAATTTAAATGTTATTCAATTACCTTTAGTTTAAAAATATTGTGCCCTCTTGTTCACTTCAAATGAATATCCATTGAATTATCAAGCCTTTCTCCAATGGGACATTTGACAAAATAGCCTATTTTTTAAAATTACCACTTTGTTTAGAGGTTAATCTAAAGAAAATACTACTGTTCTTCTTGGAAACTGTAAAACAAGCACATTATTTATTTATTTATTTTGCATTCTCTTTAATTAAATAGCAGTAAATGCCTTTCACCCCTTATCTAAAGATAACCTCTACAAGGTACGGACATAAATAAATAAATTACTGCTCACATTTAAAAAATCATCCAGAAGCTCTTTCCTCAGAATCTTGTAGGGTAGATAGTACAAGGATTATTATATCCTTTAAGGGAAATAAAGCCAAGAGAAGTTAAAACACATATTCAGGGCCACATATCTAATAACTATTGTATATAGGACTTAAATTGAGTACTCTTATTTCCAAAACTTGTTCTCTACCCTAATCTATTGGTCTAACTAGAAATAATGACATAGATTCATGATTTAGGGCCTCAATGCCCAATTTTTAATTGCAAATCACGGAGAATATAGTGGAATATTTTAATTTTTTGAAGGGTACAGAAAAATACTTTATATATATACACATATATATGTATATATATGTATATATACATATATATGTGTATATATATATACATATATGGATATGTATATATGCATATATACACATACATATATATATATGTGTGTGTGCATATATATATATATATATATATATATATATATACTCTCACTTTCTCATTTGTGATATTTCTTGGTAAAGCTGTTTTGTTTTTTTTTTTTGTCAGTTGCTGTGACAAAGAGCAAGGTCTGTGCAAAAACCTAAGTGGAATCGTAAATGTATGTTCTTTGGGTCTGAAAAGTCATACAGTGTCCAATAGGCAAACACATTCTTTTAGTTGATAATTGTGGTTATTTAGAAAGAAATAAAAATATTTTACTTCCAATTTATTTCCTGTTTTTTTCCAAACTGTTACTAAGCTGTTAATGCATAAATATTCTAATTTTTGGACCTAATTATTTAATAAATGAAACTGTTACATTTAAGACATGAAAGATACTGTGAACTGAGAAAATTTGGCAATCTCTGATTTAGAGGTTAGCTTTATTTTTCTCGTCAAAAATTCTTTGCTCAGCAAAGTCAGTAACAGTATAGATTACTGTTTTAATAAGGTCCTTTCTTCATGGTATATTCAATATTACATGATAAAAAAAGAATCAAGAATTCAGTGAAGACATTTCCATAATGTGAAATAACTCCCTTAAGTTCAGAGGGAAAATATTTCTATTGTTTTCCCTTCTGACAAAGATATTTAAAATTTCCTCCATCCCAAGCTCAAAAAACAACAAAACAGCCATGATACTTTAATGTTTTAATGACCTTCACATTCTCATTATCACCACAACTCCCAGAAACAGAATGTATGATGAAACCAGCATTTCATACAAAATATTTTAAATTTCTGGTCTTAGAAATACGTAACAAAATTTGCTACCTTTGTGTTTGTGTGTGTGTGTGTGTATGTGTGTACTCAGTCGTTTCAGTTGTATTGAATTCTTCATGAACATATTTGGGGTTTTCTTGACAAAGATATTTAAGTGGTTTACCATTTTCTTCTCTAGCTCATTTTATAGATGAGCCAAATAGGATTAAGTGATGTGTGCAGGCTCACACAGCTAGTAAGCATCTGAAGCCACATTCAGATCCAGGCCTGATACTCTAAACACTGTGCTACCTAGCTGCCCCCTAGTTCCTCATAGGTTAAGATAATACTTTCTTGTTCTTTTGATCTCTGACGCTGAGATATGTTAAAGGAAAAGGGAGTCTCCCACATCATTCTGCCAAGAAGAAGACTAGAATTTAAGATTCTTTGAAATACCAAGATGCATCAATCCAGTGCACTTTTATGTAAAAGTAAGAAAAATACATCCATGGATGAAAACTTTTATTTCAAAGTAAAATTATAATATTTGCTTTTAATTATTGGTATTTAAAGTAGAGTTTCACATCAAGGAGAAACTATAATAAATTATAGTAAAGTTGTAAAATAGCATTTTTAAAAATTCTTGCATCAATTGACATATCTGGCCCTTTTAAGAAAGTTGTGCATTACTCATCTTTTGATACAGTTTCATCACTACAAGTCTCATAGGTATTCTCTGTGCTTCAGATGTAGGCTATGAATTCTTTCAGAGGAAATCTATTGCAAAAGGAAACATTCATAGCTGACAGCTGCTCTGCTCATTTGCCAGGGATGTCTTATGTTCCCTATTGCATTTGTTCTTTTACTCCAGCAGTTTTAGGAAGATAATGCTAAACATAATTATACCCTCTCCCCAACCCCTTTCTAACTCCTCACCAATCCTCCTCTGCTTAACTGCCTTGTGTTTCAGGCTCTGGTAACTCAGAAGGGAGTAATGTTAGTATTATGGAGAGTGGGAGACATGAGGAATATAAGGAAGATATATCTGGCTAATTATAGGAAGGACATGTGAGAGAAAGGTAGGAACCTGGGAGAATGACTCTGAAATTTAAAAAAACAAATCAGTCATGACATGAAAACATATTTGAACTGACCTTGCACAGCCCTCCTTCACTCAAAACAAGTGCAAGTCATGTCATCATTTCTCTGATGTCATGGTCTTCTTTGAAAATGAAGGATGAACACAACTAGGTTAAGGGTTTGCATTTTATTCTCCAGAAAACAATTAGGCACTGAGAATTTTCATGCAAGGGACACAAAATGATCTTTTTAATTAAGGAAGAATATTTTATCAGTTCTAAGGAGAATAAATTAGAGATGGGAGAGTGTGGATGTGTCAGAGAATAATTAGGAAATTATTAAAATAGACAATTTCCAAGTCAAACTTTAAAGATGTGAATAGTCAGTCACCAAGAATTTAAGGTGCTTTCTATGTGCTAGGCATTGTTATAAAGTAGCAGGGATACAGAGGAAGGCAAAAACAGTCCCCTCTCTCAAGGAGCTCACATATTGCAGATGGAAGGTATCTAGAGAGGGGGAAGTACTACTAGATGGGAGTGGAGTGCAGGGCAGGGGTAGGGAGAAGCAAGAAAGGTCTCCTTGGTCGAAAGAGGTTTTTTTGGGGTGAGTCTTGAAGGAAGAAAGGAAAACTAAAGTAGTTGGAGCTGAGGACATATAGAGCATTCTACACAGGGGTGACAGCCAGGGTAGAAGCATGAAGACTGGAGATAGAATGTTCCTTATGAGAAACAGCAAGTGAACGAATGTAGCTGAGTTACAGAGTTAATGGAGTGAGTCAAGTATAAGAAAACCGCAAGAGTAGGAAAGTGACTTTCTTGTTTGAAAGTCAGTCAGTCAGACAATGAACATTTGTTAAGGGGCTATTATGTGCCAAGCGATGTGCTAAATACTGGGGACACAAAGAAATGTTTTAGATAATCCCTGCTCTCAAGTTGCTCATAATCTAAGGGGGAAGACCCAAGTAAAAAACTATGTGCAAACAAGTTATATACAGGCTAAACTGAAAATAATCAATAGAGGGAGGTCACTAAAATTAAGAGGGGGCTGTATAAGGCTTCCTTTAGGAGGTGGCATTTTACTGAGGACTTTGAAGAAGGCAAAGAAGCCAGTAAGTGAGATGAGATGAAAAGGGAAAGAACTGCAGGCATGAGGGACAGCCAGTGAAACTACACAGTTGGGAGATGGAATGTCCCAGTTGAGGAATGGTAAAGGGGCAGGTGACACTGGACCACAAAGTAAGTTGGAGGTGAGTAGGCTGCAAGAAGAATAGAAAGGAAGGGGGAAGCCATCCTTGAATGCCAAACGGATGATTTAATATTTAATCCTACAGGTGATAGGGAGACAATGGAATTGATTGAAAAGGAGAATAACATGGTCAGTCATGCACTTAAGGAACTATCACCAAGGAAACACCTGAGGTTGGGAGACTAACATGTAGGCTGTTCTAGGATCTAGGACTAAGGTAATGAAGGCGTGTAGTAGGTTAGTGTCAGAGGAAAGAAGGAGGTACATAGTCAAGGTAATGTGGAGGGAAAAATTGATAGGACTCAGAGAGAAACTGGGTATAGGAGGTGATAGAAAGAGTGATAAGTCAAGAACAAGCATTAAATCAAATAGAGAAGTCTTTATTTTTTTTTTCCTAGAGGTAATAGGGAGGCAGTGGTGTTTCTTGATTCAGAGTAATATGTTCAATCATATGTCTTAGCAATATCACTTTGGCAAAAATGACAAATTGTTGTTATTCAGTTGTTTCCATTGTGGCTGACTCTTTGTGACCCCATTTGGAGTTTTCGTGGCAAAGATACTGAAGTGGTTTGCAATTTTCTTCTCCTTCCAGCTCATTTTAGGATATAAATAAGGAAATAATAATAAGGAATAAGGAAACTGAGGTAAACAAAGTTAAGTGACTTTCTGAGAGTCCCACAGCTAGTAAGAGTCTTCCTGATTCTAGATCCAGTACTCTTTTCACTATGCCACTTAGATGTCCTGAAATCACTAATACTTATCACATCATATTTTTTAGACACAATATCACATTGGGCAAACCACCTATGGTTAATCTGCCAAAGGATCATAGATGTAGGATTGGAAGGGACTTCAATCTATGAAAGTCCATCTGGTCTACCCTATTACTTTGCACACGAGGAAACTGAGGCTCAGGGAAATTAAATGACCTGTCTAACAATATAAAGATCAAGAGATGGATTTGAGTTCCTCTGATTCTAGAGTCAGCACTCTTTCCACTATATTACAAAATCTATTATAACATGTTGTTATTACATATTATAAATACTGTGCGATTGTGATATACACACATTTTTTCACTATAAAGCCTCTTAAATGGAAAAGAATAGCACAGAATGGACAGACAATAATGTCTGCATAAGAGACTACTCTTATTGCCATTGTATTGCATTATATATTTTCAATGTGCTTTCACATCCATTGCAAACACAGGCCAAATATTTTCCTTCCTATTTTTCCAGCAGATAAAGAAGACAAGGCCCAGAGATTTTAAATGGTTTGTTAGTTATTTAAGTGTCAGTCAGGACTAGAATCTGTCTCTTGTCTCTTAATATCCGAAATATCCAAAGAGCAGATTTATTTTTAGAAGAAATTGGAAACACTGTGGAATGTCACTATAAGTTGGTCTGTTTAGTTCAATACTATTACATCAAATTATAGGTGAAAGTGTATGGTAAAAAGGTTTATGCAAATCAATTTTTCAAGACCCTGTTCCATGAGGAAGTATGTGCTGAAACCTGGAACTGTCTAATATGGAAGAAGAGTTATCAGGATTCCATACAAAGTATGTCACAGTAAGGGTACATCAAGTAAGCATTTAAATTTTAATAATCCCCCAAAAAAAGAGAAAATAGAAAAAATTGTTAGGACTCATTTTTTTCTTTCTTCTAAATGAAATGAAAGTTTGCTTAAAAAGTCAATAAAATTCTAGTGGTTCTAATCAGTTCTCAAAAGAAACAGAAACTATTAACAACCATAGGAAAAATAGTAAGTGACAGTAATAAGAAAAATATAAATCAAAATAAATATGAAATTTTAATTCAAATCTAGCAAATTGAGGAAAAGGACAAAATATGGAGATTGTCAACATTAGAGGGGCAGCTAAAATATCAACAATCTAATGTATAGTCAGTGGAGCTGTGGTTAAAATGTCCATGCACTTTGACCTAAAAATTCTACTATTAGGTAAGCATATGTACTCTGGAGGTCACTGACCAAAAAGAAAAAAAGCTTCCATAGTACTTTAAAGCTACAAAGAATGATAAACAAATACACAGCCATAAATTGGGGAATGTCTTAGCAAATTGCATTATGTGAATGTAAGGGATGTAAGCATGGATTTAAAAATATGAACATGATAAATACAGAAATGGAATTAAGGACAAAACATATGATTTAAGTAAAATGAAGCAAGTAGAGTCATGGAAATAATATTCACAATGTTTAGAGCAATGGAAATGGAAAGAACAATAAACACTGAACAACTGAAAATGAATGCTGAAAAATTTCAAGGAACAAGATTTTGGTTCCAGTGAAGGTCTAGGAGAAGACCTCTTCACCCTGTCCCTTCCCCACCCCTATGGTACTGATCCTTTGCAGAGGTGAAGATTTCCTGGGTATAGAATGTTTATATAATGTCAGATCTTTTTCAATGTATTTTTCATTTTAAATGACTTCCCCCATGTGTGTGTATATATATATATACACACACACATATATACATATATATACATATATATATGTACTTACATATATATGTATGTATTTTTATATGCAGCACAACTTTATGGGAGAAGGGAGAGAGGAATAGAGGGAAAAGTCCACACAAAAATTAAAAATAATAAGTTATCTATAAAAATCTAAGTTTCAAACAGCCAGAGGTTTTTATCAAAATCCATCCACTTCTCTGCACTTCAAAATCTATAACCATCTTAATGAACCTATTGAATTAAATTCAGTAGGCAAGAAATACTAGGGAAGTCAACTTCTCCCTAGATATAATCAGTCACTTTAGAAATTAGACATAACTTGTTAAGAAAAATAAATAAAACACACCCTTCACAAACAATATGAACGAGCTGCCTGGGCTTTCAGCTGCATAATAAAAATACCAGAGTGCTTATCTTATATATGGCTTGGCCTTATTGACTATAAAAGGTGTTTACCATAAGCAAAGTCCTAAAGTCAGAGAAACTTGTCTTATTCATCCCTCTTTCCTTCTCTTTTTCTGCATCACTCTACCTTCAGCAGAAACTGTTCTCTCACTTCAGGGGCCCAACTCTCTTAACCCTCATTTGAAATCAGACAAGGATTAATAGGATTGCAATAATTAATAATTTAATCCTGCTAACTGACTAGTGAGGGAAACTAGCTAAAACATTACGTCAATCAGGAATTTTCATTTCAAGCCAACTTTAATTATTGCAAGATTTCTCCCCTTCTTAAAGGAATGTACCAGGAAACAGGTATGGAGATCTTGGAGGACCAAGGAGCCCTTGAAATCCCCCAAAGCCTATCTGAGGGGCAAAACAAGCTGTAATGGAGTTTTGGTCTAGTAGTCTGGTAGACTTGGGTTATAGGACTGTGTAATTTAGGAATAAAGCATTCACTGGCTCAAGTCACAGAACCTGGATTTAAATTCAGTCCTTGATACTTACTAAATACATGACCTTGGGAAAGTCATATAACCTTGGTCAGATTCAGTTTCCTTATATGGAGAACGAGGAAATTGGATTAAGTGACTTTTTCTGGCTCCAGCTCTATGATTCAGATTGTGACTAAATCATTTCCTAGCTGTGTGACCGTAAGATCTCCTTACTTGTTTCTTGTACATCTGTACTACCAATTTCTCTGTATATTGAGGGGGTTGACCCAGATGATCTCTGTATTTCTCTTCAATTATAAAAGTAAATTCTAATTGAACAAAAAGAAAAACAAGATTTTGCTAAGGAACCGATAGACAAGCTCATAACTGTTTGTGTCCAATGGTTCAATGTTCTCCTGGTTAGGTGATTGATAAAAGTAGCAGTAGGAAGGGATATAGCTTGCTTAATCTTGTGATTCTTCCAAAACCAGAATATCCCCTGACCTACTATAGATGTGCTAAAAAAGACACTTTCCCTACATATCTTATACCTTCACTTCTCTCAGGGTAAGCATTGGGTAGATATCCTTCTTCAACTCTTGAAACTCTAAAATTCTACCTTCTACTTCTACCCTAAAATTTGGGGATACCTGTTTGTGTTTTAGCATATGTACCATTTTTGAATGATGATTTAATGATTTTTTTTATTATTTTAATGCTATTCATCCATCATCTTAGAATACAGTCTTATTTTCCTACATTATTCCTACTCTGCTTTGCATTGTACCCACTATGCATTTTCCCACTGAAATGTGAGCAATTACAATATGTCTTTTTTCTTAGGAAGCACCTAGCAGTGCTTACCAGAAGTGTTTTGCATTAAATGTTTTGGGTCCCCAAGAAATCCTGAGCGAATGTAATGTAAATGGGAATTTATAGCAGTAATGTAAATGGGAATTGCTACATAAAGTAAGGAATAGACTAATTAAACCAACAGATTAAATCCTTCATGTTTAGGTTAAAGTAGTCTTGAATAATCATTTACATTTATAGTGATTCATTTACAGAGTTTCTTAATCTAAGGTATATAAAGTTCTTTTTAAAACATATTTTGACAACTGTTTCACAAAAAATTGTCTTCCTTATGCTCCTATGTATTTACTTTTATTCATTTAATAACATTCTGAGAAAGGGTCAATCATTTGACCTAGAAAGGAGATTACAACATCCACACACAAAATACAAAGTTAATGTTAAAAACTTCCAATTTAAATGATGTTCAGGGAAAGGGGGCTTAAACAGCTTCCATAACTAAATGTTGAAAAGCATTGTTATAAGGTTTACATATATAACACAGTTAACTTTAATCAATCCATTTCCCTGTCTGCAATAGAAATTTCAAAACTATCTTTTGTCTAATAAAAGCTTTTAGTGGCATTGCTGCAAGAGGTCTGGAAAGCATAACTTAAAAACATGATCCTGCAGTATACTCTACCTCTTCCCACTTCAGTTCAAGTTAAACCTTCAAGAGTGAAAACAGCCATTTCTCATTTTCAGTCTCCTTGACCTGCTTCTGCAGCATAGTTAACTTCATCTTCCTTGAAACTCTTTTCCTGTCTCTTTCCCAGACATCCTCCCCACAGCTGCCAAAATGATTTTCCTTAAGGATAATCCATGAAGGTTCCATTGAAATTCTCAACCTCCTAGAGTGGGGTAGAAGAAGCACCTAATACAAATGAGCAGTCAAGATGAACAAATTGAGTTGTGGAAGAGGAGAGATACTTTCTCAAATAGCACCTCTTTAAATGGAAAGAGTTCAGCCACTATTTTTCCTCTTCTGCTGAGTGGACATGCAAGCTTTCCTTTTGCCTCCCTGTGACTCAATCTGTCATTGTCCTCCTCCTAAGAAGCATCTCTTCCCCTTATGTCATTCCTTAGTTAAGACACAAGGGACATCATTCCTATGTGGTACCAATAAATACCTCTTCCCTTCTTCGACTTGGAAAAGCAGGCTCTCTTTGAACTAGTGTTGGTGGGGAAGTTCTGTGGGACTGAGGTACAAGAAAAATGTACAATTGCATTCTTATAGATGATGTGTTAGCATATTGCTTTGTACATATGTTGATATCTTAGGAAAAAGTCAACAGCTTAAAGGTTAATTTAAGATGAACTGTAAAGTTGGGAATTCCAACTTTAGTTGGTTAATTACTTAAATTAATTCTTTCTCCTGTTGGCTGGCCTTTTACTTTTTTTTTTTTTTACCCATTGGTGGGTTCCTCCAGGAGATTGTATTTTTTAGAGGGTTTGAGCCCGACCTACCTTTATTCTCCTCCCCCTACCCCGTGTTGCCCCTGACTTCTTCTAGACTTTAAAATC
Source organism: Notamacropus eugenii (assembly GCF_028372415.1). Classification (NCBI taxonomy): domain Eukaryota; kingdom Metazoa; phylum Chordata; class Mammalia; order Diprotodontia; family Macropodidae; genus Notamacropus; species Notamacropus eugenii. The sequence goes on along the minus strand of NC_092875.1, from coordinate 355,964,507 downwards.
ACATCTGTGTGCTTATTACCTTCATCACCACTCTTTCCCCTGTTCCTATCTAAAATCTTTCCTTAGTTTCCTCACTACTGTTTTTCAGTATCCCAATGTGTTTCTGTACAGGAAAATAATGACTTGCTGTAATTTTTTTTTCTTGGATTTCTCACTGAAGACAGTGTCTTATGCATTTTCTAGATCTCTCTAAAGGAGTTCTAGATGAGGACTTTGATATATTTCTTCCTTCTCTTCTGCCATCAAGGTCCCATTGCCTTTAAACTCTAACTTTAAACTTTAAACTCTGTGAAAGCAAGGACCCCACATTATCTAAGATTTGTAACATACTCTAGGGTTTTTCACAGTGCTGTGCACACAATGAGTTGTTAATATAACTTTGTTGAATGAATTAATGTATGCACACATGAACAAATCTTGGCGCAAAATAAGCTTTAATAAACACTTGTTATTTGATTGAAAAAATATAAGGGTGTACTTTATATTAGAACAGAATTAATTCAAAAACTGTGCTATGGACTTGATGAAATAGTCATGAGAACAAGTGAAATCCATTTGTTTCACTAGGAAACTTCTGATTAATAATTAATAATTCCATTTTGACAGGAAGTCAAAAAGTTGAATGACTAACATGTATCTTCAGTTATTGAAAGAAAGGTAAATTCTCCATTGTGAATTAATCAATTGTCATTCTGGTTTATAAATAAATTTATTTGGAGTTCTGTTATTATAAACCAAATGTACAAATCCTGGTCATCCTCAGACGAAGGGATGTAATCCTGCTTTTGAAAATGCACAGGTGAATGATCCCACACTCTAGACCTGGGATGAACCCATCAAGGTAGGGACATTTCTGGGAACTTTACCCTAAACAGTAGCAAGGTTAGTCTTTCTCTAATCACTCTAACTACAACCTCATGCAATAATTTTTTAGTTATACCCTAATGATCTCCAAAATTTTCTCTCTCTCTCCAACCAGCTTATAATACACAAAGCTTGCTCATACAACAAAAGAATTATCCCAAATTTTTTCTTTTAGTTAAGATTAAGCAATCTAAGACTTTGTATTTTGTGGTTTAATTATTGCAAAAGTCAAGTTCTTCCCCATGCAGAGGACTATTAATTAGTACCGTTTGTATGATTCAAAAGTTTATATGTTTTTTGTTAAGTTTTTAGATCCTCAAAGGTGATTCTTTGCTTCCTCTATAGTCCTGGAATTCTTTGCATTTTTAATAAGGAGAAAAGGAAACATTCAGTAATATATGTAAAATATATGTAAAATAAAGGAAAATACTTCTCTAGATAAAGGAATTATTTTCATGTTTACCACAACTCATTGCTTGATGAGGATTTATTAAGTACTAGCCATATGCACTAGGAACTCCTTTTAAAATTGTATTGCATTTAAATAATTTGTTCAAGCTAAGGTGAACATACAGAGAGGTAAGGCAGATACAGGAACAATTAATTGGCATTAAATTAATACACTCTTATTTTAATTACCCCTGCAATAGGAGCCTAGATTAGTTATACAATAGATCATTAGACAAAATAGTTAAAAACATTATCTAATTGTAACATAACTATTCTGTGAACACATATGTCAAAGACATGACTGAGATTCAAGTGTGAAAGAATATCAATATCCATAGAATTTTTAATCTTTTATTATATTGGTTTTTTTGGCAATTCAAAAAAGCAAAATGAATTAAAAACCAAGAATTTTTTCTCATAAAGTCATAGAAATTTTTCACATTTCAATATTAATTCTATAAATAAAATCCAGAAATAGGTTTTTAAAAAAGTTAAAACGATATTTCCCTCATAATAATTTGTCTAATTGAAGCACATTTTTAGACTATACTGTATGATTCTCATTTAGCCCTAATCATAGTTCATAGTTACGAAATCTGATCTTCACTCTTTACTTTGATTATTTTTTTTTATTTTGCTCATATCATATCGCATTTCTGAGACATGATTATCTAACTTGTGGTTCAACACTTCTATGCTGGGCACATTCATACTCTTAAAAAGCAATCAGAGGTGGTCAATTTTCCTTTTTGAAAATATTTGCTTCTTTGGATGTCAAAGCTTCATACCTGTAACTTTTATCCATTGTCCCTACTTTTATCTTCCCAATGTGCACAGGATAATCCCATTCCATATGTAGTTATTAAGCACTTATTATATGCTATTTAAGGGCTATATATGATTCCACTAAAGGATAAAATAATTGGTATTTGCCTTCAAGAAGTTTATAAGCCTGCAACCTAGTACGGGTGAAATGCCATTTCCTTTCATTTTCCTCTATTTAAAATTAAAGGTTGAGATAGATGGTTTTAAGGGTCTTCTGACTCTACATCTACAATGTAGATGTACATTGGGTTGAGATACATAAGTATAAGGTATATCCTGAAGGACCATATAATCTTGTTTAGAAGATAACATGGAAGTGTTAAATAATAGTACTAAAAGAAATACATGAAGATGTGATTAAATGAGTGATGGAAACATATGCTGGAGGAATTCAGTGAGGGGAAAGACTACTTGAGACTGATACAATCAGGAAAATTTCATTGACCAGGTGGTGGTTGGTTATTGCCCTTCATTCTCAAAGAGGATCAAAATGACATCGCCATGATAAAGTGAAGTTTCAGTGTGTACAACTGCGGCTGATCAGACCAATACAAGCTCAGAATACTCTACCACAGATTGGGCACATATAGTCGGTGTGAACATTCTAATGAAATAATACACATATAAAACAATCCAATGAAATAATGCACATATAAAAATTCACAAAATATCTCTGGGTAAGTTCCTCTGTGAGAGTTCTTAAAAGAGAGGAATTACTTCTATTTGGGCCTGAGATTGGGATGAATAGAGAGAACTGTTTATGTAGGAAATGACAAGTAAGCGTGATCTTTATGAGCTCCAGCTCTGACTAAATGAGATACAGGGAAGGGTATTTTAGGCATAGACATCAGGGAACAAAAGACAGTCAGTAAGCTCTGGGAATGGTTAGTACTACAGTATCTAAATGGATTAATTGTTTACAACAAAAAGAAAATAAACTAAATAGTCATGTTAAAACTAGATAGAAACAGTCTCTGCTTTTTGCCAAGGCACATTTAATTCAACACTAAATTCATGGAACTATACATCAATTCCTCCCTCCTTTACCAATAGTTTTTATTATTGTTTAAATAAATGAAGGCAACAGCCATTGCTTAGTGACTATGCAATACATGATTACACAGAATATTTACTGATATCACAGTTATGGCATAGGAGTTCATTTAGGTTTTTAGCATATATGGTCCAGGTACTACTTTCTGAAGGCTTTTCTAAAAAGGTCAGTTTCAGTAGCATTTCCCATTTGTCATACCTCTCATGTTTAATATTCTGCACAGGGTCAAAAAAGGACCCTAAAAACCCTAAAAGGATGTCAATTTATATATTAGCTAATAATTAAGTAATTATAAATCATGACTAAATCTTATGTCTTTCACAGGGTTTTTTCTGATGCCAAATACATTTTATGCAAATTTTTCATATTGTTTTCATAAATCAAGGACCAAGCTAATGTACAAAACAGAAAAAGAATCATTATCAACTTTCTTAAAGGTTCTCTTCTTTGTATTTTCAATCTTAAAGTTATTGTGTTTTAACTTTCATGCTTTTTGTCTTAATAGGAGGATTAGTACCCAGAAAATAACTACTTAGCATATGTTTTTGATATTAATATTCAGAGTAAATAAATTCAAATGAGTCTTGAATTACTTTTACCCACTAGACTCCTCGAGAGTAAGGATCTTGTCTTATTTAAGCTTTCTATTTCCCACAGGGCTCTCTGCATTGCTGTGAGCACTTAATAAATGTTTGCTCATTGATTGATAACTTCCATTTGACTAAGCATCTTTATTCAGATATAACCCTATTAAAACAATTACTATTTGATAATATAAATGTATGTATAGCAGAACCAATCTCTCAATCATGGATTGTTCTGACAGCCTTCCTCCTTCCCACTGATCTGGTTAACCAAACATTACTAACGTTTCAAGGAGCAGTCAACTCAGTTCAGTAATTTCAAGTAACTTTATTAAGTATCCAATTAGTATCCGGCACTATACTACATACTGGGGACAAAGACAAAGTCCAATAGACCTTCCTTCAAAAAGTAAAAAAAATCAATTATTCCTGACCTCAAAAGCATATGCTCTTATTCAAGTTCTACCTGGTCAACTACTGTGCTGATGTAAGTTCTTCAATTTGAAAAGGTTACAAGCCAAGACCAAAGTAGAGGGAGTGTTGGTGCACTATTTTCTGTTTGCAGATGATTATGCATTCAATGCAGTCTCTGAAGCTGAGATGCAACAAAGTGTGGATCAATTCTCTGTTGCCTGTGCTAATTTTGGCCTCATAACTAATACCAAGAAAACACAGGTACTCCATCAGCCACCACCCACAACAAATGGAGAAATTTTGAATACTGTGGATAAGTTCACTTACCTTAAGTGTACTTTCCAGGGATGTACTTTCCAACATACTGACAATGAGGTTGATGCATGCATTGCCAGAGCTAGCTCAGTGTTTGGGAGGTTCCAAAGAAAAGTTTGGGAGAGAAGAGGTATTAGACTGACTATCAAATTGAAGATGTACAGAGCCATTGTGCTGACCTCATTGCTGTGTGTATGCAAAACATGTACAGTCAGTCAGTGCCATGCCAGGAAGCTGAATCATTTCCATTTGAATTGTCTTAGGAAGATTCTGAAGATCACCTGGCAGGATAAAGTACCAGACACTGAGGTCTTTGCTCGAACTAAACTTGCAAGCATTCAAACTATGCTTCAGAGAGTGCAACTCTGATGGGCTGGCCATGGTGTTGAAATGCAAAATGTATGCTTGCCAAAATGACTATTTTATGGAGAACTTGCACGGGGCAGGCAATCACATGGTGGTCAGAAGAAATAATACAAAGATGCTCTCAAGGTCTCTCTCAAGAACTTTGGACTTGATTGTGTGACATGGGAGACACTGGCATAGGACTGCTCAGCATGGTGTGCCCATATCAGAAAAGGTGCTGTGTTCTATGAGCAAAGCAGAATTGAAATGGCACAAAGGGAATGTAAGATGTGCAAATTTGGAGTAACCACCCAAAATGTTCACACAGACTATATGTGCCCAATCAGTGGTAGAGTATTCTGAGCTTGCATTGGTCTGATCAGCCACAGTTGTACACATTGAAACTTCACTTTATCATGGCGATATCATTTCGATCCTCTGAGAATGAAGGACAATAACCAAGCACCACCTGGTCAATGAAATTTTCCTGATCGTATCAGTCTCAAGTAGTCTTTCCCCTCGTTGAATTCCTCCAGCATGTGTTTCCATCACTCATTTAATCACATCTTCATGTATTTCTTTTAGTACTATTATTTAACACTTTCATGTTATCTTCTAAACAAGATTATATGGTCCTTCAGGATATACCTTATACTTATGTATCTCAGTCCTTTCCTCCTTTCTTACCCCCCACCATGTTACGCAATGGTCTATTACAGTATATGTCTACTATCTACATATTTCAAGCTAATATAGATTTAGAACCACTAGGGATCTTAGAAGTCACATAAGGGAAGTACTTCACTTTAAAGATTAGGAAACTTAAGCCCACAGAGCTTGTTACATGTGCAGCATCACATAAAGAGTAAATAACATAGGCAGAATTCAAATCCAGGTCTTCTGATTTCAGCTTCAGTGATTTTTTTTTTTACTACATGATGTTGTAGAATTAATTACTGTCTAACAATTAATTTCTTGGCATTGTTCCTCTGTTAACATTAGACATTGTTTCATTAGCACACTAAAACTCAGTGGAGATCTATAGTAGAAAACATTCACCAAACCAGGCTATTCTTTTGTTTATATCTTCATTCTGAAAATCAAATATTTATTAATTGCAGAGAGTGATCTTTCTTTATTAGCATTATTAGCATTGAAGTATTGACTAAGCTCATTTCTTTTGAAATGCAAAACATGGATTATTTAAACAGTTTCTTTTGGCTTCTTGTCAAAGCCTATAAGCATTAAAAAATCAACTTGCTGCTGAATGTGTCAGTAGAAATGATGATTTGTAAATATCCTGGTTATTCCCTGCCAGTACAAGACTCTCCCAAAGCTTGTTTTAAGATGCTACTATTTAGAATGATTTGGATATGCAGTATGCAACTGAAATGATAGGGACCAGACATTTTTTATGCTATTTAAGCATAGTATAGAGTAGTGCACATAGTTGCTATAAAAATAGAAATAGAAGAGACATTCTAGTCTCTGCTACAGTCTTTACTGGACAACCTTGTCATTTAACAGATGAAGCAATTGATGTCCAAATAAGCTAGAAGATATGCCGAAGTTCATGAGGCTAATTGATCATACAGCCGATGGCAGAATCTAGGTCTTCCGGGTGGATTCTATTTCTCCTATATCATACTGAAATAACATTTTTATTATGATTATTGGGAGATTTTCTTTATTAATCCTTATATTCCACAGTTCCAGTCTTCCTTCCCACCCCCCCATTTTTGTTGATTTCTTTCATAGAATCCCTTTCTCACATTCACCCTATTGTAGTATGGCACACATCCTTTAGGTGCATGACTAACTATTGGTATAGTTTGACTTGAACCACTTTTGCCCTCCTCTAATCCATCACCAAGGCTCCATTGTTTTATTTCCTCAGTAATGTTCTTCTTCATGATCTCTTTTCTATTTCCCTGCTACTATACTGAGTTTCAGTGCTCTTCACCTGAATTATTTTAGTAGCCCCTTATGCATCCAACTCCTATCCTCCTTTCCTTTGAAAAATCATTCATTGGTTCACCATTGGCTATTGAAAAAAGTAAAAATTCCTTAATTCAAGGTAGTCAATGATCTGCATCTGAATGGCTTTGCAAAATCATCTCATAATATTCTCATCATTCACATGTTGATCAGTCAAACTACTCTGTTTACCATTCCCAGAGCTTACAGATTGCCTCCTTTTATTTCTTGATGCCTATGTCTAAGATGTCCTTCCCCATATCTCATCTATCAGGAGCCCATGAAAATCATGCTTCCATTTCACTTCCTTCATAAATACTTTCCCATTACTCCATCCCAATCAGGGAATTATGTCTAGATGAAAATCCACTTTGAAAATGGAAAATAAGAGATAACTTTTATATTTGGCAAGAATAAAAAAGTTTGGTTTTTTTTAAATAAGCATTCCTTTCAACTAAAGTTTTCTGTACTTCATGGTGTATTGTTATTTTAATTGAAAGGATAAGACATTCTAATTACAGTTAGAGTAGAAAGTTTGAAAAATCTTGCTGGTCTTCATTTTGCCTTAGTGAAAATTTTAAAAGAAATTGAAACCCTGACCTAAATATGATTTCTGTTTTACAATATGAAAATGCATTATGTTACAACTAGCCTAGGTGATATAAAAGAGAATTTCACTAAACACAATATAAATACTGAGGACTTTTAGAGTTTAAATTATGTTTGAGAGGTAATCTTATACACATGTGTTCTGAGCAAGCCTTTCAACCAATTTCCCATTTCCACTGCACAGTCTAGTTATCAGGGCTTGGCTGCATCTCCTCTTCAGAGTTCTATGAATACTCCTCTAATGCTTTTAACTTGAACCTCTGTTAGTGTGCTTTCTTCAGAGATTATCAATCAAGAATCATTTAGTCAGTCAGGCTTAAGGAGCTTTAAGAAAGAGAGTTATTTGCTAAAGTACATCTTAGTAAAGAAGTAAATTAAGTAAATAAGACCAGTTAGTACGAAACTTCTCCCCAAAGGTGTGTGACATACTTTTGCACAAGTGCATGTAATGCCTAGAGTTAAGTGAACTCAAATTTAAAAATTCCATGTGGTAAAAGGTTTATACTTCTTGATTTCTGGGTATCATTTTTCCCAATTGTGGGAGAGCCCTTAAGAATGGTGTAACCTTTTTGTTGAGTCTCTTGCATAGCTACGCATCCAGTCTGTCCTTTTGTCCAAAATGATGTAGTCATTGCTGCCAGCTAATCCAGTGACACTATTTAGGTCAAAAATAGGAATATTTTCTGGACCATTCAAAGAGGAAAGTCCCCCTCCAATCACAAGTAGAGGGTAGGAGAAGAAGATTTGACCAAAATTAATGTCTCTCCTTCCTCAGTCCCACTACAGGATAGTTTTTCCTTAGTAATATACATGAAAGCCACACTTGCTCTAATTTCTGGAAAATATAGCACAGCGCTTGGTTCATTGTAGGCTGTTAATAAATTATTGTTGACTGATAAAAAAGACTTCCATTCCAATTAACCAGAGCCAGAGGGAATAATAAAATCCCAAGACCAATTAGAACAGACTTATTTAGCCTGGCATCCTTTCACTTCATCAAATGACTTTCAAAAATTTTTCCAAATTTATTTAAAGTCCTTTGATTGATTGAGTATTATACATGCCTAGTTAAAGCATCAGGCTAAAATGAGATCAGGGTTTTGCAACCTCATCCTGTTATTCAGCAACTTGTTGATTTATTTCTACAATAGAACACTTAACATAGAAAAGTGACAATCCGATGTTTCCTAAAGTCCTGGATTTATGAGAACCTCACCAAATATCAAAGGAGTTCATTCAGTTTTTGGATCTCTATAATTGTTCGCAAATTCCTTCTTCCATTGATCTCTAGGTTCATACACCCTCTCTATATTTCTTACCTCACCACAGCCAGACTGTGTCTCTGGTCTTCAACACCTATCCACTGACATATTAAAACAGATGGAACCTTGAATATTTAGCCAAAACTGAAATTGGGAGAGGGGTAGAAATAGCTATCTTCACTGATTTGGAAAAATAGAATAGAATAAGGATAAAAGCATAGGAGTTACTGTGAAGATGATAGCAGCTCAATTACAGTACAGTCTTCTTTCATGATTAGCATTGTCATTGATGAAGATGAAAAAAAAAAATAGAAAGAACACCGAAAAGGAAGGATGATAAGAAAAAATGACCTTCTCACAAACCCCAATTCATTGCCTTCCTTTCACTTGGCTATACCTTCTACTCCAATGGTTTCAAACTCACATAGAAATGGCAGCCACTAATATGTGCATAAAGATCTCCATCAGCTGCATTTGATGATATTAAAATGTAATATTATCTATGTTTTAATTTTATTTTTTTAAATATGTCCTAATCATGTTTTATCTTGGTTCAGGATATGTTAAGAGTATTGTGGACTATATTTTTGACACATTTATTCTACCCATCATCCTATTCTACCCATCATCCCATTCCTATTCAATTCAGTGTCCACTGCCGTTCTCCCAGAACTCATGAAAAAGGCTACTATTAGTTATTGAAAACTGAAAGATTCTTCATTTTCATTTCATGGCAGATAGGAGACATTGTATAGAATGAATTCACTTTTCAAAATGTTTACATATTACTTATCAAAGTTTAGACAAGTAAGAAAACTCAAAGTCCAAAATTTTATCCTAAGAAATGCATATTCTTATGTTTATCAAAAACTAGGAAGTTGTTCACATTTATTTCTAGGCCTTACTTACTTAGTCTATTGTACTGTGATATAGTTTTCTCTCTTATGCTGTTTTTTAGTATGATGATTACTGCTTTTTGGAATATTTTTGGATCTGGCCATACCAAATCACCTTATTTTTAAATCATATACCCTGGTGTTCCAGAATTTTGAGTCCTCAATGAATTTTTCTATTTTAACTTATTTAAATTATTGGAGAGAGGATTCTGGGAAGATAGAAGAGTAGGTTGGAAAATGGCTCTCCAAATTTCCTCCACAAAAATAAAGACAGAACATTACCTCAAAGTGAATGTAGAACAGCAGGATTAAATAAAAGTTGTGATAAAGCAGTTGTCCCCCTAAACAACTTGAGAAGACTACAGGAAAAAATTGACCTCGAGGGGTGGAGGTGAGTGAAGTGTGGAGAAGGAGCTAGCACACACCTGATGAGTACAGCAGCAGAGGTGTGGAGATCCTGTTGACTGTGGAAACTTGCACAAAAGCAGAGTTTCTGGTTTCCATTCTAAGATGCAGAGGAAAGTTGAAATTTGCTTAACCAGAGGGATCACAGAGAGCAAGGTTTGTGGGACAGCCTGGCTAGGGGCCCTAGCTTTGCTTAGGGGTAGAGAAGAGTGTCCAAGTTTGGACTACTTGAAAGATTTGATAGAAAAAAGAATCTTGATACAATATTATAAGAAATTATTAAGGGAAATTCTGTGAAGTTCCAGAACAAGAAGGTAAAGCAGAAATAGAAGCTATCTAATGATTACCACCTGAAAAAAAATCCCAGATGGAACATCATAGCCAAATTTCAGAGCTCCCAGGTTAAAGGGAAAATATGGTAAGAAACAAGAAAAAATGTTTAAATATTGTGGAGGTACTCAAAGGACTACACAAGATCTAGCAACTTCTATGTGGAAGGACCATAAGTCTTGGAACACTATATTTCATAAAGCAAAAAAGCTGGGAATATGAACAAGGATAACTTACCCAGCAAAGTTAAGTATAATTTGGAATGAAAAAAAGGTATTTAAAAAATTGAAAGACTTTCAGGGATTTGTGACAAAATGAGCTAAACTTAATGGAAAACTTGACATATAACATCCAGGAGAAATATAGGGTAAATGTTGAAGACAAATTATAGGGAATTCAATAAGGTCAAACTGTGTACTTCTTATATATGAAAATGTTATCAATACTCTTCATTATTTGATTAATTTGAAAAAAAATTCTGTGGACTGTCCTGTGCAGTTATACTAAAAAATAAAACTATAGGGAGAGATAAAAAGGAGTAACTATTTCATACAAATGAGGTATGAAAGGAAGAACTGATACAGAAGGAGTGAGGAGGGAGCTGGTAGTACTGGAACCTTACTCTCATTGTAAATGGGTTAAAGAAGAAACAAGACATACATCTAGTTGGGTATAAAAGTCTTATAAATTTAAAAATAAATGAGACAGTGAAGGGGTAGGATAAGTGAAGGATTTTTAACAGGGTCGATAGATTACAAATAAGGAAGGGGCGAAATAAGGGACAAACTTTTAGAAAGATAGGTAGATTAAGGTAAAGGGTGAGGGAGAGGATAAGGGAGGGACTCATGTGAGTAGATTAAGGCATAGGAGGATAAGGTATGAAGTAGAACAAGTGAGAAACAATAGGGTGAATAGGGCAAGAAGAATAGTGAAGAATAGGATGGAGGGAAATACAGAATAAGTACTTATAATTCAGAATGTGAACGAGATGAGTTTACCCATAAAATGAAAACAGTACAATGGATATAAAAAAACAGTACAATGGATTAAAAAACTTTTTAAAAAATTACATGGCTTCCAGGAAACATAATAAAAATGAGATATATGCACGGAGTTAAAATAAAGGGTTTGTCATAGAATTTATCATGGAAAAAAATGGAAGTCGTGTTCATGATCTCAGACAAAGTTAAAGCTAAAATAGATTTAATTAATAGAGAAAATAAGGAAACTACAGTTTGTGTCACCAATATAATTCAGTATTGTTTTAGACTATTTAAAATAACTAGATAGTATAAAATATCTGAGAGCATAACTGCCAAAGCAGAAACAGGAACTGCATGAACATAAACACAAATAAAGTGTTTATACAAATAAACACTTCATACAAATAAATATACATGGCTTACAGAGAGCCATACAAATAAAGTCAGATTTAGATAATTGTAGAAATATTCATTCTTCATGGGTGGGCAAAGTCAATATAATAAAGACGCAAATTTTATCTAACTCATCTATTCATTCAATACCATCTCTAACCTGCTCCTGCTGAGCAACTAGCTGATAAATTTTTGCTTCATACCAAATTATACAACAAGAAAAACACCAAAGGCCTTTTCTTATACAAGACCCTTTTCAGATTCTGCAGTAGCAATGGCAGAGTTACAGAAAAGGAGATAGTGAGTAAACAGTCACACAGTAGTTAGGCTGTTGATAAACTTGCATCTATCTGTGGCTATTTTAAATGTGAAATCCTTACCCAAATATCGAGTGAACATATTGCTAGAGGAACTGAATTGTCTTAATCTTAACAGTCTCATTACAAATGCATAGTATGGTCATATATATATATATATATATATATATATATATATATATACATATGTATATATAATATCTGTGTGTAGGTAAAATTATATATATGTATATATAATTTATTAATATATTTTATAATTATATATTAACTATACAATTATAATTATATATTAAATATCATATTATATACATATACATGTATATAGTATACGTGTATATCTGTGCATGTATGCTTATAGATATTTATGCATGTGTGAATTTACAATTAATTGCACCTTTCTGGAGGGTAGGGCAAGAAGTGAGAAAAAAATTAAAAATGCACAGTAGAGAGCAAAAGAAAACCTAGAAGGAAACACAATGGCTTTGAAAACAGTATGTAGTATTTATTATGTAGGTTTTCTTGAAATTGATGTTTATTGCTTTATATTGAATCCTCTCATGTTTTACTGTGTACATGGAGATGTTCTTTTTTTCTTTTCTCACTTTGTATTTAAGTTTTCAATGAATAAAAAATTTTAAAAATAAATTATTGCATAAGTAATTATATTAGAAAATCATTATTTAGCACTTTGGCCTTTTTTAAAAGAAAATTACGTTAGTGCATGCTAGCCAGGAAAGTTGTCTGTTTCCATATTAATGAGAATGCTAAAAAATTTTCATTAAAAGAATAAAAAGTTTTCCAGCTTGATTTATATAAATTTCACATATGTCTTGGAATTTTAATTCCTAGATAATGTAATTTTATTGTTACCTCAAAAGGAATTTCTCGTAAGTTTTTTCTTCTGAGTATTTGAGAAATATCATATCTAGTAATGCTGATTTTTGTAGTTTCATTCTGCATCTTGCTATTGCTAAGCTTTGAATTTCCCAAATGAAATTAGTGTTACTATCCAGGATTCTCTATGTAAGCCATGTGAAGCCAGGTTATTTTGCCTCATTTATCTTTACACTTATTTTTGCATTTTTAAGTTACTATAGTTAGTTAGGGTTATTAGAGTTTCCAGATAATAAAGGAGATAATGAGTGTCCCTGATCTTATTAAAAACATTTCAATTGTTCCTTGATTATAAATAACTTTGGCTCTTTGATTTTTGAGATTTTTGAGATTTAATTATAATCATATTGAGGAGATATGATTTATACTTTTTCATCTTTAAGCACAAGAGGATCATATTTTATTGAAGTCATTTATTGATTTATTCATGTATTTTTGTGCTATTTTTGTTTATACTATCATTATTTTATAATTTTCCTAATTTTGAATCATCCTTGCATTTATAGTATCAATTAATTCTGATAAAAATAAATTATTTTAATGTGTTCTCTAGCCTCTTTCCTAACTTTTTATTTAGTATTTTTTAATTAATATATCTTAGTAGTATTGGTTTATAGACTCTCTGAATCATGTATTAATTTGAGCAGTTATCTCATAGACCACAGTTATCATAGAAAATTTAGTAAAATGTCTTTATCTTCTCTTTTTAATATATGATTTATTTATTTTTCAGTTTTCAACATTCACTCCCCAAAGAATTTGAATTCAAAACTTTCTCTCCATCTCTTCCCACCCCCAGCCAAGGACAACATGCATCCCATCTGCCCCTTCCTCCAGTCTGTCTTCCTGTCTATTACTCCCTCCTTCTTACATCCCCCTCCCCTCTATTTTCCTGTAGGGCAAAATAGATTTCTCTGCTCCATTGCCTGTATATCTTATTCCCCAGTTACATGCAAAAGCAATTTTTAACACTCATTAAAGCTTTGGGTTTCATATTTTCTCCCTTCCTCCATTCCCATTCACCCACATTGAGAAAGCAAGCAATTCAATAGAGGCCATACATGTGTAGCCATGCAAAACACTTCCATAAGAGCTATGTTGTGAAAGACTAACCACACTTCCCTCTGTCCTATCCTACCCTCCATTATTCCATTCTCTCCCTTGACCCATCCTCCCACAACAGGGTTTGTTTCTGATTATCCCTTTCCCCAATTTGTTCTATTATTCTTCTATTGCTGCTATCTTCCCTCTCCTATCCCCTTGTCCACACTTTCCTGTAGAGTAAAATAGATTTCCATATCCAGTTGAGTGTATGTTATTTCCTCCTCAAGCTAAATCCCAAGAGAGTAAGCCTCACTTATTGTCTTCCATCTCCTCCCCTCTTCCTCTCCATTGTGGAAGCTCTTTCTTGCCTCTTTTACGTGAGATGATTTGCTACATTCTAACTCTCCCTTTCTCTTACTCCTTATACATTCCACTCACCAGTAAATTTTATTTTTTAGGTATTCTCCCTTCATATTCAGCTCACCCTGTGCTGTGTGTGTGTGTATGTGTATGAGAGAGAGTGTATATACACACATACACACATACACACACACACACCCATACACACCTATATATAAATATGTATTCTCTCCAACTATCCTAATACTAAAAAAGGTCTCATGAGTTACAAATATCATCTTTCCATACAGCAATGTAAAAAGTTCAATTTTAATAAGTCCCTTATGGCTTCTCTTTCTGTTTAGCATTTCATGTTTCTCTTTATTCTTATATTTGGAAATCAAATTTTCTATTCAGCTCTGGTCTTTTCAACAAGAATGGATGAAAGTTTTCTATTTCATTGAAATTCCATTTTTTTCTCCTGAAACATTAAACTCAGTTTTTCTGGGTAGGTGATTCTTGGTTTTAATCCTATCTCCTTTGACCAAGCCCTGTGATCCCTTAGTGTAGAAGCTGCTAAATCTTGTGTTAACCTGATTGTATTTCCACAATACCTGAATTGTTTCTTTCTGGCTGTTTGTAATATTTTCTCCTTGACCCAGGACTCTGGAATTTGGCTATGATATTCCTAGAAGTTTTCCTTTTGGGGTCTCTTTCAGGAGATAATCAATGAAGTCTATCCAATTTTCTTTTACTTTCTGGTTCTAGAAAATCAGAGAAGTTTTCCTTGATAATTTCTTGGGAGATGATGCCTAGGCTCTTTTTTTGATCATGGTTTTCAGGTAGACCAATAATTTTAAAATGAACTCTCCTGGATTTATTTTCCAGGGCAGTTGTTTTTTCCAATGAGATATTTCACACTGCCTTCTGTTTTTTTTTTTTTCATTCATTTGGTTTGTTTTATAATTTATTGGTTTCTCATAAAGTCATTAGTTTCCATCTGCTCCATTCTAATTTTTAAAGAACTATTTTCTTCAGTGAGTTTTTGAACCTCCTTTTTCATTTGGCCAATTCTGATTTTTAAGGCATTCTTCTTATTGGCTTTTTGGACCTCTTTTGCCATTTGGGTTAGTCTATTTTTAAAGGTGTTATTTTCTTCAGCATTTTTGGGTCTCCTTTTGCAAGTTGTTGACTTGATTTTTTGGTTTCATGATTTTCTTGCTTTTCTCTCATTTCTCTTCCCAATTTTTCTTTATTTTTGTTACTTGATTTTCAAAATCCTTTTTGAGCTCTTCCATGGTCTGAGACTATTGTGTATATTTTTTGGAGGTTTTGGATGTATGAGCCTTGACCTTGCTATCTTCCTCTGATTGCATACTTTGCTCTTTCTCACCCGAAAGGATAGAAGAAAATACTTCTTTCACTAAGAAAGTAACCTTCTGTAGTCTTATTTTTCCTCTTTGAGGGCATTTTCCTAGCCAATTATTTGACTTTTGAGTCCTTTGTCAAGTCGGGGGTATGCTACTCCAGGCTTCAGTGGTTTTGTGCAACTGTTCTTCCACGTATCTCGAGACCTGTAAGTTCTCAGTTTCTCTAAAGTGGCATAGTCAAGCGAGAGGTGTTTACTCCTCTTCTGCTCTGTGCTCTTGTCTGTGAGCAACCGCAAGCACTCTTTTCCATCCTATAATTGAGAATAGGATTCCCTCTCCACTACTGCCACCAGATCTGCCATACCAGTGCTCCTCCTCACCTGAGGACCACCACTTAAGACTGTGACCCATATCATCTGCTCGATTCCCCCAGGGTGTGTAGACCAAGAGTTTCAAAAGCCACTCTGGGGATGGGGCTGGGATTGAGGCCTAACAATGTTCCCTTCTCATCCAGATGAAAGAGCTTTCTCACTCACTTTTGAAGCTGTCTTTGGCATTTATGGGATGAGAAATCTGGAAACCACAGCAGCGACCTGTGATTCAGCACCTTGAAGCCTGCTCCAGTCTGTCTGTGCATGCAGCCCACACTAGGCTGTGCTCTGCTCCGAACTGGTATGATAGAATCTTCCTGTCACCTTTCCAGGTTGTCTTGGGCTGGAAATCTGTTTATTTCTGTCATTTTGTGGCTTCTACTGCTGTAGAATTTGCTTAGAATCATTTTTACAGGTATTTTAAGGGCTTTGGGGGAGAAATTGAGCAGGTCTGTGCTTCTACAATCTTGGCTCCACCTCTTTTTCTTAAGTTTCTGTAGCACCAGGTCTATTCTTTTCTTTACATGCTTAAAAAATTTTCTCATAAATCCATTTGATCCCATGGTGATTCATTTCCACATAAGATTTTATTTTTAAGGTGTTAATTCTTTTTCTTTTCTAAGATGGGTATTGTTCAGATACTCTATTTTCTGTATTAATTAGAGCATTTTACATTCATTCCTTTCATTCAGGTTTTCTGTTTTCTTTGGCATATAATTAGGTACACTGGTTAGAATAACACGTAATTCAAATATGTATTTCCTTCTCATTTGCAATGAATTTATTATTTTTAATTTGATGAATTGGTTATTTATGCCTCTTAAAATGAAATTAGATTAGGTAATAGTTGTACATATTGCATATATCCTTAAAATTAGTTTTATTTATCAATGTAGTCTTCTTTTGGTTTTCAATTTCATTTATCTTTTCTTCATCTGCAAATGTCTATTCTCATTAGTGTGTTATTTTTAAGTTGCATGGTCAGCTCTTCAGTCTCCCTTTTTTATTACTATTATTGTGGAGAAATCTACTTTTTATTCTGAGCAATTTTAGCTGCATAAACTATGGTTATGTTATTTCATCATTATAATTTTCTTTGCTATAATTATTTTATTGTTTCATGTTGCTTGTTCCATTTATTATTTATGTTAACATTAGCTTCTGCCAGCAAATAATTTGCTCACATTTCCATTATTGATTTTAATTTTATTGCTATATTTATAGGAGGCTTGTTGGATATTTATTCCTTTATAGATTTATTCCTTAGTTCTCTATGCCTGGGAATGAAATCCAATTTTAAAGGTGATATGATACTGAAAAATAGCTTTAGTATTTCCATTATCCCAGAATTCCTAGTCTAATCTCTTATTTATGAAAGTGATTTTGAGTTCTTAAACACTATATGTGTGGAGTGGAAGTAGTGGCAATTTCTCCCAAGCTAGAAAGGCTTGGAGCATGATTTCCGTGGCAAAGTGAGTCTGTTTTGCAAGAACCAACTGGTATAATTATATTATAAAAAAGGCTCAAGAGCAGCAGGTTATCAATTACTTGATAATTTTTTGCTTCATGCCAAACTGTGCAGTAAGAAAAATACCAAATGGCCTTTACTTGTGTAAGACCCTTTTTCAGACTCTGCAGTAGCAATGGTAGAGTTACAGAAAAGGGGACAGTGAGCAAAGAATCACATGGTAGTTAGGCTATTGATAAACTTTCATCTATCTGTTGGTATTTTAAATGTGAAATCCTTATTCAAATATTGAGTGAATGTATTGCTAGATGAACTGAATCATATCAATCTTAACAGGAACATTATAAATGAAATCAAGAGAAGGGAGTGGCAACCAAAAATCAAGAGGGGATCATAAGTTCTTTGTGAAAAGGAAATAAAACAATTTTATTGTGTACTAAGGTAACAAAAGATATTATTACCTGCCATATTTGGTCATTTTGTAGTTGTTTTGATAAGAATTTGAAGAACAGACCATTAAGAAAATAATGACATCTTATACATCAGGATCTATTATAGAAAATGAAGAGGGAGAGACATTCTTTGAAGTACTTAAGAAGACACTAAAATTATATCAGTATATATTATGACACAGGGTGAATTCATTGCAAAGGTAAGGATAGGTGAGAATGGTGAACAAATAGTTAAAAAATAATGTGTATTAGGAGGAAGGAAACTGAGGGAGACAACAAATTTGTAGACTACAAAAAAGCCTGGGGTTTACATGTCATGGATACTTTGCTCAAGAAAAGAAACAGAAGGCATTGAATATGGTGAGCACCATTTTTCCCCCAAATGAAACTGATTATATTTTAATAGGGAAACACTGGTTACTGATGTTGGGGTAATTTGGGAATCAGCTGCCTATGTATAATTAGGTCAACAACTTTTGAGGACAAGACCAAATTTAGTACTAAACTAGAGAAACAAATAAAAAAGTTAGAAAAATATAATGTATATGTTTAACTCCATCCTGACTTTTAAAAACATAATTTATGATGAAAATGGGATATGGAAAATAGAACAAACAGAGAGACTGACTGATGTAATTTCATACTAGCATTAAAGTGGTATAAATTATTGGTCATACAAAGAGACTAAATGAACCTAAAAATTGCCTTGATCAGTAACCATTTAAGTTAATTTGGCAAGTGGAGATATATGACAACCCAGGACCATACTGGTTTAAACAGATAAACTTGTTAAAATATTATGGAGAAAAATGAATAAACATAATGACCACTATCTCTTTATTAAATAAAGGGGGAAACTTTCTGTTATAAAACAGACAGAAATAGAGGACAAAATCATGACTTTTAGTGAGAGATGCAATTTAGTTTCTAATAACCTAGGGCTTTTAAAGATAAAAGAGAAAGCAGTACAAGAAACATAAGAAAAATAGAAAAGATTTTCAAGGATTTTCATAACAATTTTTTTAAATCACCAGGAACAGTGGAGTGACTTTAACACCATAGTCCTGGATTGCTTAGAGAA
This sequence comes from Notamacropus eugenii, assembly GCF_028372415.1. Lineage (NCBI taxonomy): Eukaryota > Metazoa > Chordata > Mammalia > Diprotodontia > Macropodidae > Notamacropus > Notamacropus eugenii. The sequence goes on along the minus strand of NC_092875.1, from coordinate 355,945,465 downwards.
GTAGTGGAATTATGCTACCATCTATCTATCTATCTATCTATCTATCTATCTATCTATCTATCTATCTATCTATCTATCTATCTGTCTATCTATCATCTATCTATCTATCTATCTCTATCTAGCTTTATGTACATATATATGTATATGTATACATATATATATGAAAGTATATATTTATTCATCCAGAAAATTGCAGAATTCTTTTAGTCTGTGGTTTAGAAGAGTTAGTGATGTCACAAAATTCACTAATTTGAATTTCAACATTTCATATTTATCTTCTCTACTTTCTGATGAAATCACTAAAAAGAATGAAGAAGCTCCACAACTGGGCATGGAGGAGGGTTAAGGATAACAGAGACTGAATACCTTAAGATAATCCATAAATTATATGATTAGTGCCTGAATTTTAAGAGTTGACTGTCCATGGGACTTAAAAAAATAATAAAATGTTATTATCAGAGTAGACAGAAAACTCATAAAACCATAGAACTAACTTCAAAGCCAACATGCCAGAGTTCCACAATGTCCTGCAAGATTTTTCTCCTGTTGTAAACTTTTTGTCTAACAAAGAATGATGTCTATATGATGCAACATAAACTACATGGGTATCCCAGATAAATTATGTTTCTTAAGAAGGATTTGTACTTTATCATATAAAGATTACTATTAATTTCATGAGTTACAGAAGGTAAAACAGCAACAAGTATCACATAAGAATATGAAGGTGAAATACAGTTTTATTTTTTTAAAAAAAGATCCTCTTTCTTATGAGTTTAAATTAATTTTTTTCCTGTGCTTTTAATTGTTTCTGGTAAATTTCTACTCTCCCATCCTCTGTACACAATAAGACCAAATGAAAATCCAGAGAAACTCTGTCACCAAATAGAAGGAAACAGAGTAACTCACAGCGCTAATGGAGTACAGGTATCCCTTTGAAAGTCAAATATTCTGTCTTGAAAGAGATGAGCAAATTTTATGTCACATCTAGCACTTCGGAGGAATATGGCCAGGAGGAAGGAGAAGTATAAACATAGACATACTAATTATGTAATGACTGACAGGCAGCAGACCTAGTGGTATTCTTTCACTGTAATAGCTTTTGTCACTTTCATTCACTGTTTCAACTCAAATACTGGCTCAGGGCAAAAGGGACAGCAAAAGATTTAGCTCTTCAGCTGGCAACTTATTAGTTGACCAGGATCATGCCCTGAAGAATGAATGGTGCAGACAAGATAGTCATTCTTAAATAAGTCTTCAAGGAATCTCTATAAATTATAAAACAGGAATTCCTTTCTCCTTTATCAACATACGATAATATGGCATTTTCCCTTATAGAAGCATGTTATTGTGTCTGGGAAGAATTGTACTGGGTGCACATTTATACATAGGAAATCATGAATGTCTGGTCAAGAATCCATCAGTCTGTCCAGTTTTTTGGATAAGAATTCACTATTTAACTAAAAAAGCTGGGAAAACTGGAAAATAGTATGGCAGATATTAGGCACAGACCAACATCTTAAACTCTATACCAAGATAAACTCAAAATGGGTACATGATTTAGATATAAATGCTGATGCAAATTAGGGGAAGAAGAAATATTTTCCCCATCAGATTTATGGAGAATGGAAAAATTTGTGACCAAACAAAAGACAGAGAACATTATGAATTAAAAGATGAATAATTTTGATTATATTAAATTGAAAAGGCTTTGCATGAAAAAAGTTAATGCAATGAAGATTAGAAGGAAAACAGAAAGCTGGGAAACATTTTTTGTAACCAGTATCTCTGATAAAGGTCTGTTTTTGAAAATGTATAGAAAACTGAGTCAAATTTATGAGTACAAATCATTCCCCAATTGATAAATGGTCAAAGGAAGGGAACAGAAAGTTTTCAGGTGAAGAAATTAAAGATATCTAATGTCATATGAAAAAATGGTCTAAATCACTATTGATTAGAGAAATGCAATTCAAAATAACTCTGAGGTACGACGTCATGTCTATCAGATTGGCTAACATGACAAAATAGGAAAATGATAAATGTTGGAAAAGATGTGGGAAAATTGAAATACTAATGCATTGTTGGGGGAGTTGTTAATTGATCTAACCATTCTAGAAAGCAATTTTGAACTATGCCCAAAGGGCTATAAAACTGTGCATACCCTTTGATCTAACAATACCACCTCTAGGTGTGTATTCCAAAGGGATCATAAAAAAAGGAAAAGACCCACAGATACAAAATATTTATAGCAGTTCTTTTTGTGGTAGCCAGGAATTGGAAGTTGAGGGGATGTCCATCAATTGGGGAATGAATAAACAAGTTGTGGTATATGAATGTAATGGAATACTATCATTCTTCAAGAAAATGGTGAGCAGGCAGACTTCAGAAAAACCTGGAAAGACTTACAGGATGCTAAATGAAATGAGCAGAAATGGCAGAATATTGTACACAGTAACAGCAATACTGTGTGATAACTAACTTTGGTACATTTAGTTCTTCTTAGAAATGCAATGGTCTACAATAACTCCAAAAGACTCATAATGGAAAATGATGTCCACATCTAGAAAGAGAACAATGGAGTGTGAATGCAGATTGAAGCACACTATTTGCTTTTTTTGCTTGTTTCTTTCTTGTGGTGTGTCCTATTGGTTCTAATTCTTTATACCAGTACTAATGGGAAAATTTTGATAAAACTGGCTCCATCCTATGGTATTGAGAATATATTATTATTTATATCTTAATATCTTTGTTCTAACTTTTGTGATATGCATCTGGGAAAATGAACATTCTTTAATAGTGAGACTTAGGCTTAGTTGTGGGTCTTATAACAACAAAGTCCCATTAGGTGGTAAAATGAAGGGTGAAAATGGAATGTCTTCTTATTCCACTTTTAGCTAAAAATTCTTAAGAGTATTTAGTCAAGAACCTTCCTTTCCCCTGTAGTCTAAGGGAAGCCTTTAACTTTTTCTACAAACCTTGAAGGATTAAGGTAAAATGTCGGCCCCAGAAGAAGCCACAGGGAAAAATGCCACTAGGGTATTCTATGTAATTACCAGAAAAGACCTTCTTTCTGGTCCTATCAATGACGTTTAGGTTCTTTACATTATTTCGACTGATTCATCCACCTGAAAACTTCCACTTCTGTAGGAAAAAACGACTACTAGGGATTTCAGTTATATGAGTAAACCAAGTTTTTTGAACTATATTGAATGAGCCCTTTGCTTCAGGTTTTTTTTTTTTTACATCTGGGAAGTAAACTTTCTTCTCACAGGCAGTTTCATTTGTTACTCTCCTACTAGAAATATTAGTAATTCTTTACACACTAGGGTGAGCAGCATTGTTCTGAACAGATGCTAGAAAACCAATTTGAGCTTTAATAAATTCTGTAATAGATATTACATCTGTGGAATGGTTTTTTTATCTCTTCCTGATGACACTCCCTGAGTGATAAATGATTCAAAGAAAAGTGTGCATGACAGAAGTAAAGAAATTGTCTAGTGGGAGATAAATTTATCCTGGATGACCACCAATTCTTTTTACTCATGTGTTTTTAAGAGTAGAAAGCACATCAAGAAGAGCTGAAGGGAAATTTAAAAGAATCTCCTGTGGGAACTCTTAAGAACTATATTAAACAATAGTAAGTGAAGCTATTTAGTCCAATACCACTTTGAAGGGAGAAGATGAGTGCAACCCAACATTTATTAGGCTTCCACTGCCTAGGAGGAGTTAGACTGAAGAATAAAGCATGGCATTGTTATCCACCAGTGTCTTCAGTAGCAATCTGTCAGACAATTGAAATGCTATTTATTGAGTACCTAAAATATGCCAAGTACTATGTTAAGGAGCTTTGGGGATACAATGAGATGAGTACACAAAACGTAATTAAATTCAGCAATCACTTATTAAGGGCCTTCTGATTACAAGGAACTGTGGATAATAAGACAAAGATGAAAAATAATTATTGCCCTCAAGGAGCTTATACTCTTCTAGCAGAGAAAGATGAAAGCCTAGAAGAGAGAGGGGGAAGAAATTAAATCTATTTAGGAATATAAGTAGTCCACGATGAGGGTGAGGGAGACTCTGAAAGAAAAGATATGTTAGTTGCAACACATTTTTAAGGAAGAAGAATTTAATTTTAGAACTGACTCATGAAAAAGTGGCTGATATTTCATTATTTTGTTACCCTAAATATAGAAATCAAGACTTAAAACTCTTCCATGAAAATGTTTTTATTTGGTTTGAAGGTCTGTACTTTGCTCCTTATTTTATGAGGTAGGTGGAGTTGATATTAGCTGCTGCTGAGAAAAGGAAATTTGAAATACTAAATACAGGTGAGGCTGAGTGAGATGTTGCTTAGCAACTCTTAATGGGAAATATTTTAAACTCTGGATTATTCCTTCCTGGGAAGTTGGTGCTGTACCCAAAATCTGTCTTCCCCTCCTCCTTCAGCCTTGCTGGAGGTTAAGAACACTTTGTTTGCTTCCCAAATTATTTAATCTACTGATCCTTAAATCTGTCTCCCAGTCAGACAGGAGCAGAACTATCTCTAAGATAGGTATGTATTTCATAAAGTCGCTTGTTAAATGTAAAGATTAATTCACAACAAATTCTAAAGTACTGAGATGATAGTGAAAGTTTTGCTCTTTAAAATGAATCAGTAACATATATAAGAAGCCTAGAAATCACTTTCCCCCCATCTCCTGGAAAACCCTGGATAGTTCAGTAATCACTGTGAAAGGAGCATGTTCTAGGCATGAAGGGAGGGCTGGCAAGACAGATCAGGATCATATTGGAAAAAAACTGAGATTCTAGTCTCTCTGATAGGTGGGTGAACTGGGAAATAAGAGTAGAATGAAAGGGCTTGATCAGATTGTAGAGGGCCTTAAATGGGAGGAAGGAAGGAAACTAGCATTTATTAAGTTCCTGCCTTCTCAGGCAGGGTGCTAAGTGCTTGCAAACAGCATTTTCTCCTTCCAACAACCCTCAGAGTGAAGTGTTATCAATGCCAGTCAAAGGGCATGCTTTTTCATTCAAATCCCTTATAAGTTAATTGATTATTTGTCTTTTCTGACGAGAAAGTTGACCTAGTTACAGAGAGTTGAAAAAAACAGATTTGATTTTGCAGAAATTCCTCTGAATCTTCTCGCTTCATTCTGCATGAGTTCATTCAAGTCTCCTCAGGCTTCTCTGAATCTGTTCTTTTCATCTTTGCTTATAGCAATCTGATTATAAATGTTTGTTACAACTTTCCAGTCCCCAAAGGGGAAGAATTGGTAAGGAGAGAAAATAAAAGTTGTTAATTTTTTTAAAATATTAATAAAAACATTAAAAAGATCATTGCAAGTCAATGCCTTTCAACTCTTCTTTTCTCTCATTGCCAACTAAAGAAGCATTTCTAAAATTTCCATAATACAAAGGGGAGAGGGAAGGTAGAGGGCATGCCTGCAGCCATTAGGAGAAAAAATTCGTAAAGATAGACTGGGATATGGAGAAAATTTCTGCCTCTAAGAAAATATAGGGGAAAATGGAGGCAGAGAAAAGAGAAACCTACACGTTTATGTACCATATATTTATATTATGTCCTTTGTAGTTTTTGGATTCGTTGAGTAAAAATTTTTAGTCAGAAATAAAAATATCTCAGCATTCAGTTCTTAGCAAAGAAAAAGTGCTAAAGATCACTGTACAAATAAATTTATAGTCATTAATGATGATCATCACTAACAATCCTGACCATAATCAATGAAATTATTACCCATCATGGGTGAGCATAGCAAGGGAAGGTTGCAAGAAGTACAAATGGGATCAGACTTATCCAGGCACTGACAAAAGGTGAGTGTGTGGTAAACACTGACAACAATGTAAACAGAGAGAGAGAGAGAGACAGAGACAGAGACAGAGACAGACAAAGAGACAGACAGACAGAGACAGAGTTAATTTAATTTTTCTCTTATTCTCAGCACCTAGTATAGTGTTGGGTAAACAGTAGGGGCTTCATACATAGTTAGTGAATTGAATATAACATGATGGTAAGGAAAGTTAAAAAGATCACTTTTTCACTTCACTGTTAAAGTTATTTCACATTATATATAACGTAAGCCAAGTTCATCTTTGGCCAAACATCTTTATCTATGATGTTTCATTTACATAACTTACATTACATGAAAGACACATTTTTTGTGTATAAACTTTTTAAAAAAACAGACCTGTTCTCTTTGGTTTCTTGTCTCTAAAATCATGACACAAGATTAATTGCTCAGTTATAAATGATTGCATTCTTGGAGGCCAAATGATAACACCATTATTTGGCTTTCTTCCTCTTTATTCAATAGATAACCAGGTTATTCCTACAGTAAATTAATACTCATGTGATATTCTGAATAATTTCCTCAAACAAAAGCAAACAAGTCCTTCCAAAGGCTAGCAGAAGTCTGCATTTCCTTTTTGAGGTGAATGCTGGACCCAGAAAAGTACGTGACTCTGAGTGTGTCAAAGACGAAGTCTCCCACGGCTGACATAATCTGTTGTTTGTACCCCAAGCTGGACTCCTTGTGTTTCCTTAGGAGTCAAGACCAATCGCTCTGTGCTAGGCCAAGAAATTGCTTGTGCATTTGGGGCCATGTAGATAAGCATTCTACATTCATAGTCTAGAAGGCCCCAAGGTAAAAGAATGCTCCATTTGCCACTGCCTTGCTCTTCCCCTTTTGGAGGAATTTTGTCCTTTTCCCACCTTTACTGCACTTTTCCTGTTCCCAAGCCATTCTGTTTTAGGTGGAGATTTCTAGTGTCCTTCCTTTGTCTTGCCGTTATAGAAATATAAACTTCTGTATGGAGTGTAAATTCTTTCCTTGTTGACTTACCCATGGTTTTTCAGCCATATCACACTGCCTATGTGTAGGCTATGAATTTGGGTTCAATCCTTACAACTTTCAGAAGGAAAAAAGCTTCAATAGTTATGACTGTCCAACCAGCAGCTTCAACTTTTGCAGAATAGAGCGAACCTAAGAACAAAAAATCATCTGGATACCAGAAACAGCTTCCCCAAAAGCCTCTGCTCCAGTGGCATGTATTTTGTTCCTCAGTTCTCTTTCAAAGGCCTACAATTTTACACGCAATATAATATGGGTAGTTATGATGAAGCTGGTATCAAACAGTATGAAAATTATATTTGCTATCTTCTATTTTAGAAGATGGGAAAGGGAATAACGTATTTAAGAAATATTTTCTATTTTTAAAAAGTTGAAGTAAGCAATTGAAGATGCCTAAATTCACTTGAAGCTGAAGAAAGATTTTTTTCTGAAGAAAAAAAAATCACTTAAAATATCTCATGGCTGAATAAATGCCAAGGGAATGAGGTAGTAAAATCTATCAGTTTTTACTTATTTGTTACTTAAAATGTAAAAGATCTGTGTCTTTACCCACACAGGGAAAATTCTCCATAGATGTAGATTGCAACCCCTCTCCCATTTGATTGGAAAGTTCTAGTCTGAAGGACACAGAATAAATGATTTGCTGAGGGTCCTGTGATTAGCAAGCATTAGGACTGGCATCTGAACCTATGTCTTGATACCTAGCTAGCACTCCATTCACATTCTTATTTTGTTATTGGTTTAAATTCTAAAACAGCTTTCTCATGAGCAAAGTCTATTTAAATTATGGCATTTTTATAAAAAAATAGGCCATCAACTTATTTTATAGTAAAATGACTCTTTCACAAAGTCACTTTAATTCTAACCCATTCTAATCCTGCATAACTTTCATTTGGGCAGACATTGTTAACATTTTAGGAAATGAGGCATTGGTGGTAAACTGACAATCTCTATTTTAATATTAATAGATAGGATTTTATTCTATAACTTTTTCATTCTTTCTCAAGTACTGCACCAGACTACAATGAAATATTACAGAAGAAAATTTTAATGTCAATACTTGCTTTTTTCTTTTGTTTTTGCAAGTTCTTTTATCCATCATTTGTTCATCTCACTCAGGTAATGAAACATTAACAGAAATTATTGAATCTCGAAATTGGAAGGAAGACCAGAGATCATCTAATTTAACTCATACATGAATGGGAATCTGTTTTATGATCTCCTGAAAATGAGTATTTGGCCTTTGATTGAAGATCTTCAATGAAAAAGAACATAGTGCTATCTAATTAAAGCTAAATTAATTATCCAAATTACTCAAACTTAGCCTTTTAACTCCTGAAACATAAATTAAATTTTTAACTATTCAAGACTGTATTACATACCTCCCTGATTTTTAAAAAAAATGATTTGGGGAAAGACAATCCAGTCTTAGATACTTCTGGCTATGTTACCTTCAGTGACTCGCTCAACCTCAGACTGCCTTAGTTCCCTCAACTATAAAATAGGTATAATATCACCTGTTTCCCAGGGTTTTTGTGAGGATGAAACGAGATTTTTTTTTTTTTTGGTAAAGCATTTAGCCCAGTGCCTGACATGTAGTATGTACTTAATAAATGCTATTACTTTTTTATCCTATCCTATATGAAGCAGCACTAGACTGATATTGGTGATTCTTCTCATTCCTTTTCTCCTTTTCAGTTGTAAATTTTCAGTGTATTATCAGAGAGAAGGTGTTGTTTTCTTCCTTCTGGTTTTCAGCCTTAAAAAGAATTTAAGTGATAACTAGATCATAATTACCTAGCAAATTTGGGCAATAATTAATCAAAATTAACACATAATTCTAAACCAATAGTTCTAGAACAAAAGTCTTCCTATGCTTCCACTCTTAATAAACTGCATAGACTTAATGGCAGCTATCCTGGTTTTTAAAAAAAAAAATATTTTCTTAAAAAATTACATCAATTAATTCCTGATATGCACCTCTTATCTCCAGTAAACTCTCCCTTGGAACAAATAAAGATAAGAAAAACCAACTGACAGAGGAATCACTTCTAAAAACATATGCCACATTCCACACTTACAATTCTTTGCCCCTCTACCTAGAAAGGGGAAGTGCTTTATCACCTATTCTTTTGTACCGGCTGTATGGTCACTGTAAGTGATCTGAGTTCTGCTGACTTTAAACATTATCTCTAGTATTGTGAATCATTATGTATATTGTTTTAGTGGCTTTTTTCTCCTCACTCAGCAACATTTCATACAATTCTTCCCATGATTGTCTGAATTTCTCATGTAGGAAAACTGTAACGTGTGCTAAACAGAATGTGGCACAAAAGTACAGCAATTTTATTACTGGAATATATTGTAAACAAATGGTGGAATGTGAAACAAGAATATAAATTTCTGGACCTTCCTCCTTTACCTAGCATTTTTTCTTTCCTCCACTTTTTTCTTCATGCCAATCAGAAAGGATCTTTTGAAGGAGGGAAATCTCATTTCCCGAGCTAAAATTAAAAAAAAAAATTAATCTTGAGGCTTTCTTGTAGCTTTGGTTGAATTTTTAACCGGGTGATTTTGGTTTCACTCCCATCATTAAAAGAGAATTAACCAGTCTCTGTCAAAGAGAAGTATGTGAGACCATGTATCACAGTAGATGGCAGCAGAATTCAGGGGAGAGAGGGCTGAAGTGCTTGAAGAGCTGAAGTCCAGCATATGGCAGCAAAGAATAATATAGCAACCACAGATTAACAGATACCCAGTAGAAATAACGTAACTAGGCCAAGATAGTGGAATTTATGGCAGCAACTCATCTGAGCTCTTCCCCAAACCCTTCCAGATACCTTTAAATAATGACTAAACAAATTTTAGAGCAGTAGAACACACAAAAAGACAGAGTGAAAAAAATTTCCACCCCAGGACAACTTAAAAGGTCAGATTGCACCAGAGTGAGAGAGGAGCTTAATCCTGTGCGAGCTGCACCAGCGCAGCCCTAGTCCCAGTAAACCTGGAGCAGGCTTTGGGATGACTGCATCAGTGGCAGCAGTGACAGTTTCCAGACCTCTTAGCCCACAGATGTCAAAGACAACTTAGAAGGTCAGCGGAAAAGATCTGTTGGACATAGGTAAGAGTGAAGCACAGTTCTATACAGGCTGTGCAAGCACAGCCCCTGTCCCAGCAAACCAGGAACAGGCCTTGGGAGCCACTGATTCAGCAATGGTAGCAGTTGCTTCTGGAGCTCTCCTCCCACAGATGGTTAAGGGGGTCAAATAACCCATCAGAATAAAATTACAGTGGTCTCTCTGTTAGCACTGAGGCAGGACTCTGTTGTTTTATCTATATTTGGAACTGGGTCACAGTCCTGGGTGTCAGTCCCAGGGTGAGGAGGAGCACTAGCACACCAGAGTTTGTAACCACAGTTGAGTAGGGATCCTCCTCACAGTTTCAGGGGAAAAAAAGAGTGGTTGTAGTCATTCACAGACTAGAGCACAGGTCAGAGAGGAATAAACACCTCTCCTTAGATCATACCATCTTAGAATAAGTAAAAACTTACAGGTCCCTAGAAGTATCCCTGAAAACAACTGCACAAAACCCTTGAAGCTTGGGACGGTGCACTTCCCACCCTGAAAGTAGAGTCTTACTTTAACAAACACTTAAAAGTCAAGTAATTAATAAGCTGGAAAAAAATTAGCAAACAGCAGAAAATATCTGACCATAAAATGTTACTTTTGTGACAAGGAAGATCAAAACACACACTCAAAAGAAGATAACAAAGTCAAAGCTGCTACATCCAAAGCCTCCAAGAAAAATATGAATTGGTCTTAGGTCATAGCAGAGCTCAAAGAGGATTTTGAAAATCAAGTAATAGAAGTAGAAGAAAAATTGGGAAGAGAAATGAGAGTGATGTAAGAAAATCATAAAAAACAAGTCAACAAGTTGGTAAAGGAGACCCTCTAAAAATATTGAAGAAAATAACACTTTGAAAAACAGACTAGGTCAAATTGTAAAAGTGGTCCAAAAAAAAAGAAACAACCAATGAGGAGAAGAATACTTTTAAAAGCAGAATTGGGTGAATGGGAAAAAGTGGTCCAAGAGCTCACTGAAGAAAATAATTCCTTAAAAATTAGAACTGAGCAAATGGAATCTAATGACTTTATGAGAAATCAAGAAACAATAAAACAAAAGCCAAAAGAATGAAAAAATAGAAGACAATATAAAATATATCATTGGAAAAACAACTGACTAGAAAAATCCAGAGAAATAATTTTAAAATTATTGGACTACCTGAAAGCCACAATTGCAAAATAGCTTAGACATCATCTTTCAAGAAATTATCAAAGAAAACTGCCCTGATATGCTAGAAGCAAGGGTAAAACAGAAGTTTAAAGAATATATTGATCACCTCCTGAATAAGATACCAAAATAAAAATTCCTACAAATATTATAGCTAAATTACAGAGCTCCCAGTTCAAGGAGAAAATATTGCAAGCAGTCAGAAAGAAACAATTCAAGTATCAGGAAGCCATAGCCAGGATAACACAAGATTTAGCAGCTTCCACATTACAGGATCAGAGAGGGTAGAGTATGATATGGAGGAGGACAAAGGAGCTAGAAGTACAACCAAAAATCACCTACCCAGCAAAACTGAGTATAATCCTTCAAGGAAAAAAATGAATATTAAATGAAATAGAGGACTTTCAAGAATTCTTGATGAAAATACCAGAGCTGAAAAGAAAATTTCACTTTCAAATACAAGACTCAATAGAAACATATAAAGATGAACAGGAAAGAGAAATCATAAAGGGCTTAATAAGATAAAACTGTTTACATTTTTATGTGAGAAAATGATATTTGTAATTCCTAAGAACTATCTCATTATTAGGGCAGTTAGGAGTATATATAGATAGAAGGCACAGGTATGAGTTGAATATAAAGGGATGATATAAAAAAAATAAAATTAAGGGGTGAATAATCCCACTTAAAAGAGGAAAGAAAAAACTTTTATGATGGAGGGGAAATTGGGGAAGGGGGGAATCAGTGAATCTTATTCTCATCAAAATTGACTAAAAGTGGGAATAACATATACACTCTATTGGGTATAAAAATTTATCTTACTCTACAGGAAAGTAGGAGGGGAAGGAGATAAGAAAAGAGGGTGATGATGGAAGGGAGGGCAGATTGGGGCAGGGAGCAGTCAAAAGTGAAACACTTTTGAGAAGGAACAGATTGAAAGGAGAGAATGAAATAAACAGGGGAATAGGATTGGGGGAAATACATTTAGGAATAGTAATTGTGATAAAAATGTAGAAGCAATTTTTTTTTTCTGATAAAGTCCTTATTTCTCAAATATATAGAGAACTGAGTCAAATTTATAAAAATAAGAGCCATTCCCAAACTGATAATTGATCAGAAGATATGAACAGCTTTCCATTGAAGTAATCAAACTATCTATGGATATATGAAAAAAATGCTATTCTTATTCGCTACTAATTGGAGAAATGCAAATTAAAACAATTCTGTGGTACTGTCTCATACTTATTACATTGACTAATAGGACAGAAAAGGAAAATGAAAATGTTGGAGAGGATGTGGAAAAGTAGACATTAATGCACTATTAGTGAAGTTTTGAACTGATTCATCCATTCTGCAAATCAATTTGGAATTATGCCCAAATGGCTATAAAACCATACATATCCTTTGACCACTACTAGGTCTGTATCCCAAGAGAGACAAAAAAAAAAAAAAAGGAAAAGAACCTAAATGTACAAAAATATTTATGTCAGCTCTTTCCTGGTGATAAATTGAAATTAAGAGGACGCCCCATCAATTGGGGAATGGCTAAACCAATTGTGGTATGTGATTATGATGGATTACTATTGTGATATAAGAAATTGTGAGCAGGATACTCTCAGAAAAACCTGAAAACACTTACATGAGCTGATGCAAAATGAAATGTGTTGTGTACAAAGTAACAGCAGTATTGAATGATGATCAGATGTGTATGAATTAGCAATTCTCAGCAATAAAAAGATCTAAGAGAACTCTGAAGGACTTATGATGAAACACACTACCCATCACCAGAGAAAGAATTGATGGTGTTTGAATACAGATTGAAGCATATTTTTAAAATTTCTTTCTTTCTTTTTCTTTTTCTTTTTCTTTTTCTTTCTTTCTTCCTTCCTTCCTTCCTTCCTTCCTTCCTTCCTTCCTTCCTTCCTTCCTTCCTTCCTTCCTTCCTTCCTTTCTTTCTTTCTTTCTTTCTTTCTTTCTTTCTTTCTTTCTTTCTTTCTTTCTTTCTTTCTTCCTTTTTCTGCTCTTTGGCTTACTTCCTGGTTAATTACTGTCTTGATGATTAATGTTTCCCAAAGTCTTCACATAAATAACTCTAAGAGGAATAGGTGCCTGTCAGCCATTCAACTGGAAGTATATCAGTCTTTTCATTCTTCTTATCTATAAATTGTGTGTCAATTAACAAACTAAAAATCTTCATTGTATCTGCAGGTATCTTGGAAAAAATATTTCAATACATGGTAATATTTCATAATTTACATTTAGTTTTGTTTTATTTGTGTCTCCCTATCTCCCCCTGTCTGAAGGTACAGCAGCCACTCATGGGCATGACTCTACTACTGATCAAAATGAAGGCTTTGATCCACTCTATTATTGACATAAGACAATTCACCTTTACTTCAGCAGCCTGGTTTACCTCTCTCCAACTTCCAGGGCTCATCATACTAGTGCTGGACTTAGTGTAGCCACCTGATTGGCTTTAGCTCTGCTATAACTCAGAACTCCCAAACTCAAGTGATCCATCACTCTCAAGTCCATAGTAGTAAGTACTATAATTATGCATCACAACTCCTAGGTAAATTTTTATTATCTACTTTTAGCTCAGAAATACCTCTTTGTTTATGAAATTCTTTCCTTCGCTAACAACAGAAGCTCCACAGAAAGCTTTCTGTATAAAGGAAAATAGATGGCCTAAATCTATATTGAATATGTCTTCTGTCTCTCAGGCTTGTGCTCAGGTAATGGTGACTAAGTTGTCAATCTTGTTTTTATTTCTCTTTTGGATATATTGACTGGAAATCATGTCTCATTAAAATGTATTATCCATCAACGTGGTTAGTTCTAAGATGTCTACTTTAAGTAATTCTCTTTCAGAGGTATTCAGTTTAGACTAGGGTGCAGAAGGGCAGAAGTGATGACCAATCATTGAACAAAGAGATTATAAAAAAAGAATTGGAAATCTTACCTGGTCCCAAGGAAAGATGGAGTCCTCAAAACACATGAATAAATATCCCATGGCAACAAGGCATACCCATATTACCAAAGAGAAAACGCGAAGTAGCTTCTTAAATACAGATTCAATGCAGACAAGAATAAATATTGCGAAGAAAATAGCAAGGGCTGTTGGAACTGTTATTAAAAATGCCACATGTTCTTCAACTTCCTAAGAAAAGAAAGGAAAAAAGTAGCAATTTAAAAACACTTGGATTCAAGAATGATTTATGCCGTTAAAATCCAATAATCAAGAAGTAATGACAGAGTATTGGAATAGAATTATTCTTTCAAGGGTTAACTGGTTTGAACATCTGAAAACTAAGTTTAATATGAAAGAGAAACATCTGCATAAATATTATAACATGAAATATTTTTTATAAAGTCTAAAAGCAAATATATTCTAAATGCATAGACTGAATAATTAATCAAGAGAGTAATTTTGCTCAAAATAATACAGAGAAGTATAAAATTCAGGAAAATAAAACCTACCTAACCCAATTCAGGAGAGCAGAATCAGAATTACATTAAAGAAAAATATTCATTTGTATAAAATATGCTGCTATATATTGCATTTAATAATATCTTAAGCTTCTCAACCAGGTCTAAAAATAAAACTATGCTACTCTCCATACAAAGTGATCAAGTTGATAAAAGAGAATAGACATATGGCAGTTGGAAATATAGCCATAAATTGAAGACAGAAGAATAAACTACTCTAGTTCATCTTGCTTTGCTACTTTTCTCCTCAACTTTTGCAACCCAGGGTTTGTGAATCATTTGCAAAAGTTTTACTGGTATTTCCTGCCATGCTCATTTTCTGGTTTCTCTTCTTGCCTACCATAGAGTAAAAATATTTTTGAAGTATTGGATATTAAGGGATGAAGATGGTAGAGAGGGCACCAACAGGTCAAAGACTACCATGAGCAAAAACCTAGACTCGAAAAGAAAGACTGTGGACAAATTTAGAGGATGGAAATAAGCTTGGCTATAGAATAAAGTAATTGTTGGGGAGAACTATTAAATAAGTCTGGAAAACTGGAATCTAGCAAAATTGTAGATGTTCTGAATTGGGAATATACAGAGTGGATTTTAATTGATGGATCATAGGTAGCAAAACAAGGATTTCAGTAGTGGAGTGATATGATCAGGACTTCATGTTTAGTAGAGCTTAAATACAATTGTATTTTTCCTCAAACTTTGTTAGTAGTTCATTTTTTTAGCTCTTTTGATTATCTTTTCATATAATTATTCCAAATTTTGGTTCTTGTGCTATACTTAACAACCTTGTATATGCTACTAGGTAGCCCAATGGATAAAGTGCTAGGCCTGAAGTATGGGCTATTTAGTATTAATTCCAGCCTCAGACACTTACTAGCTGCGTGACCCTGAAAAAGTTACTGAATATCTCTTTGTTTCAGATTTCTTAACAGAAAAATGAGGTTCATAATAGAATCTATAGGTATTGTGAGAATCAAATGAGATTATATTTGTAAAGCACCTAGCACAGTGCCTGGCACATGGAGGGCACTAAATAAATACCTGCTCACTTTCCTTCCTTTTAATTCATAAAACTTAAAATATTGAGAAGAATATCAGATCAGTGAATTAGAATTTTGGTAATATTATAGGTGGCTTAACAACAGACTTTTCTAAATACCATACTGTTCATATCACTGGTTTCAGAAAATTCATTTTAGTGAAGAGAATATTTAAGACAAAATTAGGATACTTCTCTGTTTAGATGACTGTTACTGTCATCCTTACTTTTCTCATTATTTTTGAAGTATATCAGCGTACAGCACAGTGCATTGAACTTAATATTTGTTAAATGAATGTAGATCTTAATTATTCTCCTACCTCTTAAGATCATAGGATTTACATGTAGGAACCACCTTAATGTCATCTATTAAGTCCTAGAAAGGAAAAGTCACTTGCCCCCAAGACACACAGTAAGCAATAGTGTTGCTTTCAACCCAGGTTCTTTGATTTTTGTATTCAGTGCTCTTTTTGTTACAATACACTGGTTCTGTTTCTTCCCCTTGCCTTTTGTAGTTCCTTAATGTGGAAGTTTCCTAAGTTTCTCTCCTTGCTCTGACCTTTGTCAATTAATACTCTTTATCACTTCCAGAAAATATTATCCCTACATATATCATGTTATCTGCTACTTATATTTTTTTTAGGTGTTTTCTATTGACTCTCAATTATCATTCAAATGCCTTTACTTGACAGTAGATGCCCACCACAAACCCCATATTAACCTCTTCTGCACCCTAAGTGCTCCAACACTTTGGTCAAATTCTGACTAAATTCCTCTCAAACCTGTCAAAAATCACTTCTTCCCACAACCATGTCATATTCCTAAATCAGTAAGAAACTTCCATTTCAGAGATCTTTGTTGCTTCTATTACTTTTTTAAACATATAATATACTTATTGTGTAAGCAGGTGGGTGACTCAGTAGGCAGAGTGTTAAACAGATGATTTTATCACAGGGCAAGCTTAGCAATTTACATACTTAAACAGTTATGGCAAAGTCTATAATCAAATATGGGACAGCTAGATGGCACAATGGATAGAGTACCAGGCCAGGAATCAGGAAGACCTGAGTTCAAATCTGACCTTAGACACCAGCAGTATGACCCTGGGCACTTCACTTAACCCTGTTTGCCTCAGTTTCCTCATCTGTAAAATGAGTTGGAGAAGGAAAATACAAACCACTCCAGTCTCTTTGCCAAGAAAACCCAAAATAGGTCATAAAGAGTTGGACATGATTGAAATGGCTGAGCAACATAGTCAAATATATGAAAAGGAAAATCATTCTCTTCCTTAAATTATTCTTTCTCTTTCTTTTTTCTAAGTGGAGAACATGTTTTCAAATGCCATTTCTGAACAAATGGTATAAAATACACGCTGAAGCTTTGCTTCTGAAAACTAGAGGAAACTCCTATTTGTAAAAAGAAGAAAAACAATTCTTTAGAATTCTAGGAAACAGCCTGGAATAAGAGTAAGATCACTGTACTATAAGTAAGGAAAGCTGGATTCAAGTTCCAGGTTAGTTACTAACTCATTTTATGATCTTGGGCATACTCAGCTTCCCAGGCTTCAGTGACCTCATCTGTAAAAAGAGGAGATAATTGCTAAGATTCCTTCTAGTTTTGAGATAATGTAAGATGAAAGTTGCTTGAAAAGTACACACAGTTAAAGGAAAAGCTTAAGAACTGGAACAATCTGAAAGCCTACAAAGATGCCTTAGGAGGTTCATTAGATCCTAGATCTAAAGTGGAAAGTGATCTCAGAAGCCACCATAACCAACTCTTTCATTTTATAGATGAGGAAGCTGAGGTCCATAGAGGTAAAATGACTTGCCTAAGGTCAAAACCATAGTAAGCTGTAGAGTTGGAACCTGAATCCAATTCTTCTGTCTCCAGGACCTGAGCTCTTTCAGTTGTACTCACTGGATGTCTTAAGACAAAGACTGGGTGCCCATTTGTCAGACATGATATACAGGACATACTCTATCACATTCTTTATCAGATATGGCCTCAACTACGTAACCATTAAAATCTCTTTCAGCTCTAAGACTCCATGATTTTGTATGGTCATCTCTTTGTCCATATTGGTTACTCTGAAGGAATCGTGTACTGAAGGACTGAGAATTCCCCAAGAAAAAAGAGCAGTCCTTAACCTAGACCACATTTTCTTTTTGAGCTATAATTATGAAAGGGATCTAATGTTGGCTCTTTGATGAGATAAAAGCTTTTAAATGTGCCAGAAAGAAAATACAGTTGAGTATTCATCAAGAGTTCAGAGTGTTCTCTCTCTCTGCCTCTCTGTCTCTCTCTCTGTCTCTCTCTCTCTGTCTCTCTCTGTCTCTCAGTCTCTGTCTCTCTGTCTCTCTGTCTCTGTCTCTGTCTCTCTCTCTCAAGGGTTCCTAGACTCAGCCAGTTCAATTAAGTGTTTTCTTAAAATTAAGAGAATTAACTGGGGACATTTCCTTAAATGTGGGAGGGCAAGATTCTGAATCTCCTTCCCCTTACAGTCCAAAATGAACAGGAAAAGAGATGAAGCCATGCTAACACAGAAACAAGCTTTTTTTTTTTTTTAAAGTTTTCTCTCAAATAATCTTTAGTAACAGTTATCACTTTTAAAATGTTAGGACAAAAAATAGATAATTCTAAAATTGACAGATACTAAAATAGTTAAAACTTTTCAATTCAAAGTTAATCACTTTTCAAAGCCAATTTTTTTTTCTCATGTTCCACAGAAGGGGAAAATGGTTAGTCTTTGGAAACACTGTACTCTGAAATAAATGTACTAAAAAGCATTGAAAACAATGAAATTGTTAGCATGATGCCTCTAATGCATTGGTCTGTCTGGATAGTTCTTTTAGATTTAGATTTTAATTGTTTCCTTTCCAAATGCTTTTTCTGCTAATGTTGTATTCCTCCTAATAGCAAGGCTAATTAAAAGTTCACCATTTTCACTTATTGTTTGACAACTCTCTTATTTTAGGTGGGAAGTCATTCTTTGTGACCTTTCCACAAAGCTATCCTTTTTACCTGCCTCTTCATCTTTAACCATATTCACTCTTGCATTTTCTTGTAAATAATACGAGCTTCCATTTAGAAGGTACTGAACAGAGAATCAGTGCTATACAAAATTATCCTTTGGAGAAAAGAGAGTGTAATGAATTGTCTCGATACAAACAAATGGCTGCTCTACAGAATTTTAGCACTCTCCTTTCATAGATTTCTGTGGTCTTCAGTTTTTCGTGTTTTTTTTTTTTGTTTTTTTTTGGGTTTTTTTTGCTGCAACGGTAATTTTCCTTCAGTCTTTTTAGGACAGTTCAAAACTGGGCCACAAATATTTTATCAGTTTGTTCTAGCAGAATAAAACCCAAATAGTCTGTGGCTTCAGTTGAACTCTCTGTAAGGTTTTTCTAATTCAGTTTTTTTAAAAGGGGAGTGTTATTTCAGCATATTTTCAAGCAAATGTTAAGATCCAAAGTTCCTCTCAAATCTAAAGTTTAACAGATCTTTCTATCATATGGTGATAGGCTTTGCAGACGGTAATTAGAACCTGCTAACTGTCTCTTTTTAAAAAAGAAATATTTTAAACTCAAAATGCCAGAACACAAATACAGAATAGAGAAAAGAAACAAAAATACATCATAAACTTAAATATTGGAACTTAAATACAAAGTTAAAAAGAAAAAAAAAATCATGTCATGTGCATAGCAGAACATGAGAGGATTCAAATTATGTAGTAATATATTTTCATTTCAAGAAAGCCTGTAAGATAAATATTACTTGTTGTGTTGAATATTGTCCGTCTTTTCTTTGCTTCTTTGTGAGTTCTTTTGTTCTCTGCTGTGCAACTTTTTATTTTGTTCTTTTTTCCCTCCCCCATCCTCAGAAGGCTACAATGAAGTTTAGATATGTTTCTCTATAGCTATAGATGCAGACATACATATATACATACATATATTTTTCCCCAACCTATTCTACACCCGATCTTTGGTTTTTATGGTTATGCATATCTCTCATTTTCTATTCCTCCTGCCTTCTCTATTTATCTTCTACTACCTTGCCCTACTATTACTTACCTACCCCCATCCAAGGATACTCTCCATCCTCCCATTACCATAAATCTAAACACCCTTCTATACCCTTCTTTTACCTATTTCCTCACCTTCCCCAGTCCCTCTCTTGTCCTCCCTCCTCCCTATACCTCTACTGCTTTTTTTCCTCTGAATTTAAAAGATTTTTATATTCTTCCAAATATATACAAACACATTCCTGATGCAACAACTACCAGCCCTCCTTCTGCATCTAATTCCTTTGTATCAATTCTTCCTCTTGTACTTGATTTGTATAAAATAATTACATTTTTTAGCTATTCTTAAATGGTTTTACTTTTAAAATTAATATCATAGTCAGGTTTACCCCAATCTGTTATGAACTATCCAATTATTAATAAGACTCTTGGACACCCATTTTACATATATAAAAGGCAAACAGTCTGTCTTTATGAATCCATTATAATCAGTCTTTGGTATATACCTTAGGTTTCTCTTGGTTCTTGTGTATTGAATCTTCTATTAAGTTCTGGATTTTTATTAACGAGGTCTAGAAAGTCTGAGAATTTTATCAAATTTCCACTTTTGTTCGTTACAAATAATGCTTAACTCTGCAGGGTATGATATTTTTGGCTGGAGCCCCTGTTCTTTTCATATTCAATGTATTGTCTTCCAAGACCTGCAGTCCTTTAATGTCTTTGCTATCAGGTCTTGGGTAATTCTAATTGTGACTCCATCATATTTAAACTGTTGTAATCCTGTGTTCTTAATATTTTATTCTTGAGCTGGGGGTTTCAGAATTTGATTATGATATTCCTGTGAGTTTTCCTCACAGGATCTCTTTTAAGTGGTGGTCAATGAATTTTTTTTGTATTTCTACCTCCCCCCCCTCCCCTTACTCTAATGCTTCAGGACAATTTTTCTTTAATTACTTCTTGTATTACTGTATCAAGATTCATTTTGTACCATAACTTTCAGTTAATCCAATTATTTTTTACATTTTCTCTTCTTCATCTATTCTCCAAATCTCTTGCTTTTCTTATAAAATGTTTCACTTTCTCTATTATTTTTCATTATTAATATTTTGTTTTATTATTTCTTGATCTCTTATAATTTCACTAGCTTCACCTTGCCCAACTCTAATTTTCAAGGTGTCATTTTTTTCCTTAAGATTCTGGATCTCCTTTTCTAATTGGTTGACTTTCCTTTCTTGTTTTCTTGGATTCTTCTCTATTTTTTAGTTTTTCCTCTGTCTTTGTCATTTGATTTTTAAAATCGTTTTAAAGATCTTTTATGAATTCTTTTTTGGGCAGGTGACCATTTGATATTACTCACTTTCACTTTCTTTATTTCAGTATCCTCTTCTGAAGATGAACCCTGGTCATTTCTATTCCCAAGATAGCTTTCTATGGTTTGATTCTTTCTCCTTAGCCTGTGCATTTTTTTAGTGGTAAAAGATTAATTTTTGTTATCACCTCTAGCCCTGGGATATAGGAAATCACGCCTCTTGCCCCAGATTTTCAGTTGTAGCTCAGAATGAAGGTCAAATCTCCAGCCTCCTGTAAGTGCCACAGTCAGAGATTTCCTGCCCCATGGCTTCTACACTCACCAGGCTAATGCAGGATTCTTCTCACCCCTTCAGCTCTTCACAACATAACTGGTTCAGGTGTTCCTTATCAGCATACGTTCCCTCAATCTTCATGGGCTCAGACCCCAACATGCCAGGGGTAAAATTTTTGTTTAAAAGGCTAGGGGCTTGTGGTTAAAATTGGAACCTAGCCTCACAAAGGACAGACTGAATGTTATAAGGCAATCAGAATAAGAGCTCTATAGGTAGTTTAGGAAAAAGCTACACACTACCCAAGGGGATCTTGATAAGTATCCCAGGAGAAGCAGAAAAAATTTCCAGAAACTAGGGATATATTACCCCATTGCCACATATTATTTCTAAGTGTTCGACCATTCCACATGGATTCTCTCTCTCTCTCTCTCTCTCTCTCTCTCTCTCTCTCTCTCTCTCTCTCTCTTCTCTCTCTCTCTCTCTCTCTCTCTCTCTCTCTCTCTTTCTCTCTCTCTTGCTTTGTCCCTTCCTCTCTCTCATACTCTATGTATGTGATACATACATTAACATGTATATATCAATATATATATACATTAATGGAATATCTGGACAAGTATACACACACACACACACACACATATATATATATATATACACATGCACACACAAATATATGTGTATATATAATTGTACACATATATATGTGTGTGTATGTATTTATACACACACATGTAATTATTTTTCCAGTCCTGTTATTCTTGGTCTGTAAACCATAAGGTCTTTACCCTCTCTCTGCCTCAGTTTTCTGAAAATATTATATATAAAGATATGTTGATATAACATATATCTATATAAAATATTAGTTGGAGAGTATGTCATGAACTTGCAAGTAGACGTAGTGCCAGTTGTTCCAACTATAATAACTTAGGTAATACATTTTGCTAAGTTTGTGTGACTGGTATCAACCAATAATCATGGAGGGAAGACTATTGATAGAAGGTTAGAAAAACAAGTCCCAAATACCTCAAGTTTACCCCTGGGGCTCTTGGGTGGAGATGGAGCAGGCATGCTCAGCCTGCCAATATAAGTAGGGGCTGGGAGATTGGCTTTAGATCATGAGTTACATATGCAAATATTTATATCTATTATATGGGCATGTTATTTCCCCCAATAGAATATAAGTTCCTTGATGGCAGAGAATATTTCATTATTGGTTTTGTATCCCTAGCACCTAGCAGAATGCTGGCATATAGTAGGTGCTAAAGTAATTCTTGTGGATTGATTGACTTTCTGTTATCTCTCTCTTTTCACCTCACTCCTCCGTTGTTTGCTTGTAGAGAGAGATCTCTCTCTTTCTCAACCCTCCCTCCTCCGTTGTTGTTGTTGAGCAGAGATCTCTCTCTTTCTCCTCCTCCTCCGTTGTCTCCATCCTCCAGTTGTTGTTGAGATGAGACAGATCCATCCATCCATCCATCTATCTATCTATCTATCTATCTATCTATCTATCTGTCTATCTGTCTGTCTATCTGCCTGTAATCTAATGAAGCCAGTTGGTGCAATGAACAGAGTGCTGGGCCTAAAGTCAGAAAGGCCTGATATCAAATCCAGCCTCAGATGCTCACTAGATGTGTGACCCTAGGAAAGTCCCTAAACCTCTCTCTGACTCAATTTTCTCAAGAGTAGAATGGAGATGACAATAGCATTAACCTCACAGGGTTATTGCAAGAATCAAATAAAACAATATTTGCAAAAACTTACCATAAAGCCTGGCACATAGTAAGTGATTTATAAATGCTTATTTCCTTTCCTACCCTTTTCTTCACTTCCTTAATGACACCTAAAACCTAAATTATAAGATTATTTTATTTTATAATTAATGGACTACCTGAATAATAATACACATATATGATTAAATGCACATGTACACATGTACATTTAAAATAAATAATTTCTCAAATCTTATTGTTCTTGGTTGATCACTACAAAAAGCATTCCAGTGGAATTCAAGGAATTTGTCATTTAATTCAGACCCAATCAACCCACACAATAAAGAGCTCATCATGGTTTTGCTAAGGATAGACACTTTCTACTAAAGCTATACTTTCCTTGCCATGTCAGGACTCCTGTTGTTATTCAGTTGTTTCAGTCATGTCTAACTTTTCATGACCTCATTTTGGGATTTTCTTGGAAGTGATCCTGAAGTAGTTTTCATTTTCCTTCTCCAGCTCATTTTACAGAAGAGGAAACTGAGTTAAATAGAGTTAAGTGACTTGCCCAGGGTCACACAAGTAGTAAGTGTCTGAGGCCAGATTTGGACTCATGAAGATAATTCTTCCTGACTTTAGGTCCAGTATTCTATACGCTATAACACCCATCTGCTACTTGGAACTAAACTACTGTTTTACCTACAGTTTTGAGTTTGTCTTTTGCTGTTGTTTTTGCTATTATGATTCCACTGCAAGACTGGGAATAGACGGACACCTAGGGTGTAACAAATTAGATGGTACAAAGAAGGGCATTTCTCAAAATTACTTTTTAGAGATACCCATATTTTTGATGACAAGAAATTCACCTTCATATTTATTTAGAAGTAAGTCTTTTCACTTGAGGTAGGTACAGTGAAGGCTCAAAGGTTCAGTTAGGTCAGTAAGACTAGGGCACAGCAGGGAGGAGTTGCAATTTTCATACCTTACCTAATTGTCTTGTCTACGCTTTGCTTGCTTGCTAGCAAACAGTCCTTGTAGTAGGAGAAGGGAATTAAAAAGCAAACAGTTTTATTTCTGAAAATTGGGATAGTACTATACCATATCTCACCATATTTCTAGCACTGATAATTAATAAAGATTTCAACTAACACAAATTCAATTAATGTAGTCTAATTTTATTTTTTTACAATTTCTCGCTTCAATTTCTATCCAATGATCAATCAACTCTCTAAGATTCAATTTAACAAAATATTTTATTATAGACTTACTATCATCCTGGGAACTAAGGAACTAAGCACTTAGAAAGATATTTTTAAAATGCATAATAAAACACAAACAAACATTCATTTCATGGATGACTCATGAGCTGGATTAAAATGCACAAGTGCCACAAATATATTTGTATTATCATGTAGGATCACTTAAATACGTGGAAAAACTAACGCCTGATTTCTCTTTCTTTCAATTCCAATCACAACCCCGCTTTTCTCTGCTCTTCATTCTCTTTCACTTATGACTATTTTCCTGTCTTCTCAGTTTCTTTGTAATCCTCTTATCCATCTATCCCTTTTTCCCTTTGGCCTCCTTTCTCAAAGCTTTCTCCCAAGGACTTTTCTGACTACCAGAATGATGACTATTTTTGTATTTTCAATAATCCTTTTTCTTTTTTCTTGCTTACCTCAATAAGTTTGAAGGTCTTCCTGGATTTGTAACGCTCAATCTTTATCTGTGACCTATATTATATTTTGTTTCTGAAATGTTTTTTTCTATGCTCAAATCATGATTAGTTGTGACCCTGAGCTGTCAACAGCATGAAGAATGACAGAAATGAAAACATTGACTGTTTTGAAGAAGCAATCTGTTTTCAGACACTTGAAATATATAGTAAAAGTCTTGCCCCAATTTGGTAGTCATATAGCCCATAGCCCTATGCATTTTTCAAAGTACTTTCACTATCATTTCCTTGTCATCAAATGATACTTCATTTGTACCTATATACCGTACTACAAATTAATTTTTAGCAAAGCTTTTGTTTATGTATTACAATCTTCTACTAGTCTCAAGGCTCCAGGAGTGGAGACCATCTCTTAGCCAAAGTCTCTATCTCTGGTTACTCTAGGACAAAAGACTCTCATGACAAAACTTGCCCCCTGTTCTCTGACTTCTGATTCCCTTCCTAGCACTTTGCTTTTAGAATTTTCTATGCAGGCTGGGCTTGATAAATGTTCATTGCTAAATTAAACGGAATTGAAAACATTGGCTCAGCCTCTTTGCTGTAGTATGTTACTTCATTCTAACAGCTACGACATTGTTTCAGTTTTATTCTCCATGTTTTATGGCAATAGACACACAGAAAGGTCACACTCAGGCTTGCAGTAAGTCAATGAGGGAATGAGGCTTAATATTCAACACTGTATTGTCTACTAATTAACCTCTCAGTCACACTCATCCTCTTTACATAATAATTTATTTGCATTTGATTCTCAGGCTGGATGACTTCTGCAGTTCCTGCACAGCCCAAACTGTTCATTTTGTTCTAATAATATTTTGAGTCTGTTATTTTCTATTTCATTTGTAATATCTACAGCTCATTGACAATTTAGAATATTTCATTTTTTTTTCCTTTCATTGATATTGATAGTTTTGTTAATGGCACATGAAATGAAAAAAAAATATAATCCTCTGGGGCAAGAACATAAGAATGAAACACAAGAGTTTTGAGCTCTGATTCACCTTAAAGGTAACTCTATCGGTAGCATGCAAAAACCTATCTGGCTGATGAAAAATCATTTGGAATTTTCCCTCCAGTTCCTTATAACCATGTACCCATGTTATAAAGAACAATGATTTGTCATCTCCATCAAGGATAGACCAGTCTACTTAATCTAAGAATGGTTAAGATGATGGGAGAGCAATGTAAAAAGGGAATTCTCTTATGGATTAGTGCAATACTTTAGTTTGTAACTCAGTGGATTTCCCCCCCCCCCCTTTATTAAATGTATCAAGTGAACATTATGAGCTTTTTTGTTTTCTTGCATTAACAATCTTGAATATGCTTGGCTTCAAAGGAAATGTCCTGTTATATATGTCCTATTCTTTTAAAGAGAATTCTGGATCAGTGATTGAACATTTCTTGTTATAGTCTTCATGTTTGTTAAAGATGATAATTTTAGTTCAATGAAACAAGTTAAAGAAAGTCAATAAAGAAACCAACAATAACATAACAGGCAGGATTTTAAAATGATGGAATTGCTAAAACAAGGAACAAACTCAGCATGTGTCCCCTTAAACTTCGTAGTTGATGAAATCTTGGCCTATGGGACTACTTCTGCATCATTGTTTACCATGCATTTTTTGGTCAATTTGTTGGTCTGGGAAGTCTTCTCCACTTTCAGATCAGGAAACCACTTTAGAGCTTAGGAAATGGTAGGAAAAATGGAGTCGTTCAGTAGACAATCTCCCTCCTTCCTCATTCCTTCTGTTCTTCTTCATCCCCAAACCCTTTGAAAGAATTCAAAAGGTGAGTAAGAGTTGGGGTAGAAAGACCTAGGTAAGAGGAAGATGTAGCCTCCTGCATCTAGTACTGGCGACAAAATTCATCTCTGTTTGAACCTCTAAGAAGCCCATTTATAAAGGTAAATGTAAAAGCTCTAAGGAGAAGTCTTGGCTAGTCTCACTCTCTGGTGCTTACCTTTCTTCCTTGCTCTATGCATGTAGTCCTAAAGACTCTTCAAAATGCAGCTAACAAGTATACTCACAGAACACATCTCCCTTTCATCTAAGATTTGTTTGAGATAACATGAAGTTAGGACAAAGCAACAAGAAAGTGTGAAAATGTTTTTTTGTAGTACTATACAAATAGAACAATCTACCTGAAAACCGCTCTCTTCTCATTCTACCCACTGCAATATGATTTTGCTCTTAAGGCAGTAAAATTTGGGGCATAGTTTGGATTAGTGAAAGATTAGTCAGGTGTATGCTGAAAAAAAAAATCTCTGTTAAATCCAACATTACCAGTTGTTTGATGTTTAAATTCTAAACTAATGAACTGCAGATAAAAAAATTACTTATTTTTAGTCAATTTGTATAAAATTATCTTACAGCAATAGATTTGAGGAATACTAAGGTTGCTATGTGCCTCATTCAACTGAAATAGAATTGGAAATTCTTATATAAACAGTCAATATTTGATTTTTCAGAAAGTGATTATCCAGTTTGTGACTCACCCCAATAGTTTGTTTTTCTTCCTTGTGTACCTTCTTATTGGTTTCCTAATTATTGAAACTGACTTCAAATTGATGAGGGCTAGAAGAGGGGTTGAGACCCTCACAAAGACCAGAGTACAGGGGCAGGTCACCTGGAATGAATTCTTGGACTCAAGCATTCTTGAGGTCAAGGTAAAGATTTATTACACTTTTCAGCAGGAAAGAGTTCTTAGGGAACCTGTGATTTGAATGGGGTAGAAGTAAACTTTATACAGGATATTCTATAGTAAAACATGTACCAAATATGCTAACTAATACAGGATATTCTATAGTAAAACATGTACCAAATATGCTAACTAATATGGGATTAGGTTAGGGAGTAGTTAAGCAGTGTTTAGTTCTTAAAGGAACAAATACTTTTAGTATCTACTGTGTATTTTACTCAGAGTTCATTGGAAAATAGCCCAAGGAAGTAGTGCTATATGGAGGTGTGGTTTTAGGCCTGAAACATCAATAAGTCAACTAGTGGTCAAGACTGACTAAGGAATACCAGGCTGCTCTCATCAATGGCTTGTTAGACAAGACAAATGTAAAGGAGTATAGGCATGTCTAAGTCTATTACACACATGATTGATCAGTGAGTAGTAAATGTCATTATCACCCAGTACACAGCCCTTTTAGCCAATACACAGCTGGTTCAGACTAATAAGTTCTACGGGTGCAGTTGGCTACCATATCAAGAAAAGCACTTTGAGGCTAGCAAGAAATGTGAGTGATTTTAGAATTGGGGCCCAAGCACATGCACCCAAGTACCACATCAAAATGATATACAATATTCCTCCCCAGAAGAGACAAGCCCCAGTCAATTAATTTTATTTCTTGTTAACAGTTTTGGAAGAGGTTTGGATGGGGAGAATTGAAAAACAATGCATGTCTTCTCAATTTCAGTCATCTCCTAACATCTTCAATCTGACATCAGTTCAGATTTGGCTTAGACACTACCTACGTGATACTGTAGAAATTATTTAGCATGTATCTGCCTCAGTTCTCTCAAATGTCAAAAGCAGAAAAAAACAGCACCTAACTCCCAGAGCTGCTGTGAAAATCAAATGAGATAATATGTATAAGGTACTTAGCAGAGTATCTGACAAACAGTAGGTGTTTAATAAGCGTTTATTTACTTTTCTTGTCTCCATTAAAACACTATACTTTATTATAGTGTGCTGGTTTGTTATTCTGGGTTTTTAAACACTGTTAGTGAATTCTGATAGGTTCTGAGCTTTTTGCATGAGAATGACTTTATACCTGTTAAACCTGACTTGGCAGAGTAAACAAAACTATTTATCATCAAGAGGCCAGTCATTAAAAGGTGATTTTTTTGGCCTCAGAAACTCGTGAAACCACCTTTCTAAGACGTGGAGGGATTGTAATGTGTCACACTGGAGGGAGCAAGTCCTCACATTGGTGAAATTAAAAATATTTTTGACACTCAGGATGATCTTGTTTCACTGGAAAACTGAAGGTTTGTTTTATTAAACAGCTACAATTGGTCTAGACCAGAGGGACAACATGGAATACACAATGAAATCTTGGAGTCCAGAAAAGCTGGGTTCAAATCCTACTTCCTACTCATACCGGCAGTGTGACCAGAAAAGTCTTTTAAATTCCAGGGGCCTAGGCATCAATTTAAGACTATAAGTTGCAGGATAGTTAACTGCATTGGAGGAGAGGGTTTCTTCACCAGTAATTAGTTGCTTATTCCAAGAAAATCATAAATGCTTATCACACAAACAGTAAAACAACTCTATTTACCATTCTCTACACTCTAAAATTAGTCATATAACTATCATTTTGTAGCCCAAATCACAGTAGTATGCAGCTTTATGAATAACCTCTTCTCCAGTAAAATTGATTGGTGCTAGGAATTTAAGAAAACATATCTCACAATCAATTCATCATCATTGGATGATTATCTACCATGTTTCTGAAACTGGGCTATTTGTTACTGAAGATATGAGAGAATATTAGATGGAACATTTGCTCTCAAGGATACTTATATTCTAGGCAAGAAGCAAGAAGAACGCATAAAACAATTCAAATAATTTCAGCCAGAATATAATTATGGGCACTGCAATATCTAGTGCTTCTGGTCCAAAGGGTAAACAGAGAAGAATACTGATTAAGTGAATGGGATAACAGACGGACATCAGATTTCAGAACTTAAGACACCATGAAAAAATGGGCATGCATTGGAGTATGGTGACTTGGAGAGAAAACAGATATCCCAGAAGAACCTGCAATATCACTTACAGGAAAAGCTCACTTGGTTTACTGCTCTAGAGAAGGTCCAGTTTGTTGAGGAACTTAATTGAAAACAACTTCCAGGATCAGAAAGACCATTTTAAAGTAATTATTCTTGTTAACTGAGCTCAGTTGTTTCTACTGAATATATATTTGTACATATATATGTATATATGTATGCATATATATACATGCACACAGACACACACACATATATGTATATACACATACACACAGGATGTGTGTTGTTTACATTAAAAATATACCTCATAGCTGACATAGACATATACGTATGTAGGTATACATACCTATGTGTACATATATATGTGTGTGTGTGTGTGTGTATATACATACGTACATACCCCCAAAATTTCAGCACCCCTGGACAAAGCCTCAGTCATACTAGCCTAGTTGCAGTTAAAATGTGTCATATGAAAAGATGCACTGGAAAAAATACAATGTTTAGAGTCAGTGGACTTATGTTCAAATCTAAACTCTGCCCTCTTTCTATCTGTGATCCTGGGGAAGTTGCCTAAATTCTCTGGACTTCAGTTTCCTGACATAAAATTAATGAGTTTGATAAGATGACCTCTAAAATCCTCTGAGGTTCTAAATGTATTAGACGGTAATTAGAAGTTATAAAGATAAATAATAGATATAGATATAGATAATTGGTCATTGCCCTTGAAATACTTAGGGTAATTACACGATGCTATTTTGGCACTTCAGTAATTGAATCTCCTTTGATGTGGACCCACCACACAGACCCACCTTACAGTGAATTTCCCTTTCTAATGAATAGTTTCATTATAGAATGGAAAACATGCTAACTTATACCCTTGGATTTCTTGTCACTGCTAATTATTGATGAAGTCACATCAATGTCATGGACACAGTCATGTTAAAAGTAAAATGGGGTACATTTTCCCCTGTGGTACTGTTAACTTAATATTGTTATAAGGTGAATGTTGTATTAAATTAGAGAGAATTACTGGGTTGTACTTAGAGCCTATTTGGAGATCTTACTGGAATATACACGGTGTGGAAGATACTCCTTCTAAAACACAAAGGTACGTTGATAATTGCTATAATGACTTTGGAAAATATTTACCATATTTTTGAAAACACACACACACACACACACACACAAAACCCCCTCACACATATACAAAATGGAAGAATGAACTGAACAAGTGCAACGATAAGCTTTGAGGTATATTTTTAATGTAAACAAAAGTCCAATCCAGAAATTTAAAAAAAATAGATGAGGAAGGCATGGAATTAATGTAAACAATTATAAACCTATTTATGCCCCAATAGTGTATAACAAAAGTATTTCTAAAACTAATTAAAACAAGATTTTTTAAACCACAAAGTGGTTCTGTCCAATTCTCCTAACTCTTTAAGAAGCAACAATCTATAGAAATTTCAGCTTTCATTTCTCAATGTGTAGAACATATGAGGATACCATCAATACCTATACCAAGAAATTCTAAGCAGGTCCAGCTAGCTTATGGAAACCTGTATTTAACTGTTATCCAAGGACTGGCCTGGCCAGACAATTAGCTAGCTGGAAAATAACATTTCTTTTTTCAGCCACAGTCACTCATGATTATGTCTTGAGATACAATAGGGTTATAAATTGTGTCAAGGGAAGGAGTATTCAATTAGATGAAAAAGGATAGTTGAAGTATTCAGGCAAGAGAATGGATGAGACACAGTTGGAACCAATAGCACATCTGTTTTTTTCCAAAAATTGGATAAAGTGCATCACAAAAGTATCTGTAACAATCATAATCCTATCCCTTACCCACGCCCAGTGGAACTTCTCAGAACATGCACCTGTGCCTTCATATCTCAACAATAGCAAGGGAAGAGTAACTGTACATAGAACTCTTTTCAATAAGGGATTTTTGTGCATGGTACCCCCATCTCTCCCTCTGTCTTTCCCTTTTCTCTCCCACTTTGAGTCTGGGAAAAAAAATTCTATTTCCTCATTCTCGCAATAACTCACCTGGAAGAAAATCCATCTGATTGTTACGGAAAGAACATCATAGTTTTTTAGAGAATTTTATTATTGGGAGCTACTGATACTTTCAATAAGGTTTCAATCTTCATATTAAAAAAAAACAAAGCAAAACAAATTAATTCTATTAAAAAAAAACAACCCTAAAGTGAGACATCTTAGTAATGAAATATTAAAAGCAAATGTGAATATTTAATTATTATCCCATCTAGCAGTTGTAAAGGAAGAAGATAGACCTTATCTTGCATCCAAATCTTCTATATATGTGAGAGAAAAAGGAGAGAAAGAAATTGATTTGAAAGATGGAATAATATCTAAGGTGGAGGTGAGGCAGATTACCAAATTACTTGGAGTTTACTTCTTAGTATTCTCATTATTTTTCTATTATGCCTAGACCCAATGACTTTTTGAAAACTCCATCAACCCTATATTTACTGAAAACATAAATTATTTTCTAGGTTTTTAGAAAAGAAATGCAATAGAAAACATTTAAGTGTTAAAAAAGTATAGTTTAAAATGTATCTTGTCAACATGAAAATTATATTTCTAATCTCTATTTGGAACATAAACTGACTCTTAGTATAATGTATTTGTCTGAAAGCAAGTCTAAGTGTGTCCAGTTGGTATTTTATCTTTTTATCAAAAGAGCATGTCAAGGTTTTATTCCAAACCTGAATCTGTGTAGAAAAGATATGAATATGTACATGTGGAAATAAGGATTTTAGTTTTGTGGAAAATCATTCACATTCCTGCAAGTAAAAGTAAGTTTTAAAAAAGTAAGAAAAAGGAGAATGAGGAGGAGATGGAGAAAAAAACTTAAGATTCAATCTCATTGCATTAATGCATTGACATTTGTAAAGAGCAAATTGTCTATTAATTTGAATATTCAGAATAAACTATGAGTTCTGTTTACATTATTTTAAACTTTCAGACAGTTTTAAACAAATAAAGATTATCCTAATAGTCAAATTAATTTTAAGGAACAAGAAAAATTATAATTAAGATTTGTGGTTTACACTTCAGATTTATTTGCAAATTTTACCTATAATTACTTGAAAATTGTCTTAACCAAATTATTTATGAATCAGAAATTGGGATGATTATTGAAATGAAGTGAAATACTTTTGGAATTCTGCAAAATTAAAACAATGCTAAATTAAAATGAAGTTATAGTCTCTTTCATTACTTATTTCATTTTGCATCACAAGCAAAGGCGTGCACACAGACAAAAGTTATGTGCTAGAAACATTCTAGAATGACTGCTTTAAATCAAATATTCTATGAAACTATAGTTGTTTATTAAGGAATTGGCCAGACTTTTTCTACTACTAAGACCTGATGAAAGTCTGTTAATCTAAATCAGACACATTCAGGGGAAAATAAGGAAACAGTCCAAGATTTCAGGCAGCAAAAAATAGATCTTAGCTCCTGAATTACATCACAGCCAAGCTATTCTAGTAAAGTGCTTTAAGGTGGAAATCTGGGCAATATCCCAAAGGAAATATTTCAATATCCTGAGATGGAAGTCTCCAAAGACAAACTTTGCTTCAGTTTTACAAAGAAATCATCCTAGGCCCATGAAAGCACTACAACTTCAAATGAAACTGCCTCTTCTTGTGAAGCTCCCCAACTAGACTTCATCTGACTTTGAGTTATAATAAGGTTTAATATGACGTCTTAACAACAACAAAAAATCACAAGGTAACAGAATTCCCATAAGTGTCTTAGCACCTTCCAAGAGTCTAGCATAAGAAAATAATGCACTTAAGAGTTGTTTCTCTCTGATCTGATTATCCAGTTAGAAAATTCACTCAGGATTCTGCTTTCAGTAGTCAAATAGAGCAATTATATTTGTCAAAGTAGATTTAATCTTATGTTCTTGCAACAAAGGAGATCGCTAAGGTGGATTGGTATGATGATTGGCATAGAAAGGAACCAGACCATAAAGAAATAGGCTGGTATTGCCATGTTTGATTTTACTCATCGTTGGCTCTGAGGTTTCTTTACAAATATTCTAAAGGGAGAGGCAACAGAAAGCATTAAAAATGAGAAGTTAGAAATGAGTGGTTTTAAATAAAGAATAATTGTCAAAGCTATCACTAATATTTTTTAAAAGTGTATAATAGTTAAACAAAACATGATATATAGAAATTATTTTGCCTTGTGATACAATGGAAAGCACATCTCACTCTGGCATGAAGGGACCAGGATTTAAATCCTATCTTTGGCTTGTATGACTTTAAGTAAGTTACCTGGCCTCCTTTTTCTCCTCTATAAGACAAATGCTTTGAACTAGATGCCCTCTGTGATTTCCTCCCAGCTCTAGTGCTGTGATCCAGTCCACAAATCAAGTGCAATGAAGTTAAAGAAATAACTTGGATTGGCTTTTCCACGCAAAAAGTTGATTAACCTTTTATCAGTTTCCATGATAAAATGTTAAAATAATTATAATATTTATTTAGAAAAAGATCAAGATTAAAAGGAGTCCCAACTGCATACTTACATTTAAACATGTATGCTATAAATAGATGGTCACCTGATCTCCATTCCCACTTACAAGGAAACAAATGAGCATTATGGATTTAGAAATGGATTTAAGCAGGAACTTCCTGAAGGTGAGGGCTATTTAATGTGTTGAGCTAGTAAGGGAAGTTATGGATTTTCCTCCCTTAGAGGCAGTAAAACATGTACCACACACATGGAGGAGGAGAGAGGCAGAGAGAGAGAGAGAGAGAGAGAGAGAGAGAGAGAGAACTACTTGGTTTTCAAGACTGTCTTTCAAGAAGAGAATGAAGCACCACTTGAGGTCCTTTCTAATTCTGGGATTAAAGAATATCTCAGTGAAAGAAATAAATGTACCATGAATAGAAATATTTAAAACATGGCCAAAATACCCTAGAGAATGAATACCAGAAAGAACTGCCCTAGGCAGATAGACAGTAGGGATCTGTTGGGTCTTTTTTTTTTTTTTTTTTTTAGTTTTTTATTATGTTCTCACATGTGTGGACTGATACCAAAATATCCACTCCCTTATGCTTTGATGGTCATATTGTCTTTCTCCTATCCAAGAAACTAAGTGTCATATCTTGACAATAAAATAGATTATCTTGCCTCACCAAACAAACACAAAGGAATACCTAGTAACCCTCTAATGGTAAACGTTCAGCATCACCAATAAGTAAAAAGGGAGCACTAGCTGTTTCAAAAAAAAACAAAAAACAAAAAACACCCAAACATTTCCAAACACCAA
Source organism: Notamacropus eugenii (assembly GCF_028372415.1). NCBI lineage: Eukaryota > Metazoa > Chordata > Mammalia > Diprotodontia > Macropodidae > Notamacropus > Notamacropus eugenii. The sequence continues at coordinate 355,910,695 of NC_092875.1, read as the reverse complement.
GGAAGCTTTCAATTACACCTAACAGAAAAATAAAAGGTAAACAACCACTTTGTTGGCCCATTTCTTTCTAAATAAGAAGTATCCTTTTCTTTGACAGAGCTTCAAACATCATGAGTTAATTCAGAAAATACCACCTAGAATAGAAAGAGACAGAAAGAGATAGAGAAAACGGAGAAGCACAAACAGAAACAAAGAGGAGGGTCAAAGACTAAAACAGACACACAAAAAGGGACAGAAGGAGAAAGAAGAGAAGCAAACAGAAAGAGAAAGTGAGAAAGAAAAAAGACAAAGAGAAATAATAGAGTAACCAAATATATGTCTTAGAACAATAAATGCCTTAGAACAAATACTGTATTTATCCTTGTATGGAGTAAAACTTTGAACTGTAAATAAGAAAAAGAACCAGTGACAGGAATTTACTGCCCTCTACAGACTCGCCCTTTCTATTCATCAAGTGTACAGACCTATAGATTTTTGCTTGGAAATATAAACTGGTAATTGACATCATTTTTTCGAGGCATTATATTCCTCATAGTCCTGAAAGCCACATTTAAAAAGTTCACTAAACAAATAGTAAAGAGGATGAACTTTCCCCTCATGAAATTTGTGTAATGGTTTATTTTGAATATTAGTTCATTATCAATTATTTGCGCATTACAAATTAAGAAAAAACCTTTCCTTTTCTTTCCATACTAAAATCTTATCATTCCTTTTTACTTAAGGTTTTTTTTTTTTGTCATTTTCAAGTCATGTTTTTACATAACAAAATGCCACAATAGTGATTGTTCCAATGGAAAGCCTAAGAGCCAATGAATTAGTGAAGCAAGCCCAAAGAATTTGTCAATTGAGTTTGATCCCATTCTAACACGAAGTTCAAAGCTGTCTGACTTGGTAAAATGGGAATATGGTGTTTGAGAAGAAGCACCAGAACAAGCAAGTCCTGTCGTCCTGAAAACTCTGCAACTTTATTTTCGTCTAATGCCTTCCAAGATAACTTTTTTTCTTTCCACAAGCCTTTCTCTGGGCCAGGAAGAGAGACCAATATTCAAGGAGAGCAGAGAGAAAGGGAGCCAGAGAGGAAGGGGAGGACGGCTGGGGATTTAAGTAGAGAAGGAAAGATGTACACTCAGCTAGGACGAGACTGAAAGGCAAAAGCTTCAACCGGGGACAGTCTGGTCTAAGGAGATTGACTCTACAGAAGGGGTAAGAGGCAAGGAGTGGACGGTAAAGCCATAGCACCCAAGAGGAGAGAGGACCGTAAGGGTCTGGGGTGCTGGAGTGCGGGGATACAGGAAAGGGACTTACCAGCCCCAAAGCAAAGAAGACGGAGAGGAGGGCTAGGCAGGCGCCCATGATAATTAGCAACAGGAAGACGATGAGTGGGTGCTGCTGGCTCATACAGTAGTAGGACTCGTAGAGCCAGTCCCGGGACTTGTGCAGCCGGCCACCACAGCCACCAGCTCCGGCCCCGGAGCCACTGTCGCCTCCACCCGCGGCAGCCTCTGCCCTGTCCAGCAGATAGCGGCGCCTTCTCATCGCTTCTTGCCACATCGGTGCAAGTCTCAGGCCGAACCCGGCGCCGACTTGTGCAGCTGCTTCCTCAGTCCTTTTTCTGTAGCCCACTTCCCACTTGGCTGCCCGGTGCTCAAATGCCAAAGCCAAAAAGAAGAGAGAAGTCCTCTCAGAACTGGTGTGGACAGGGAGAATGAGCTCTCAGCCCTGGAGGTTCTGGCCAGGGGGGCGGGAGACAAGGGACCTTCCGACTCTGGTCAGTGGCCGGGCAGCTAGGAGCATGGTGCTGCTTGTGGGACGGCGAGATGCTGCCGTCGCCGCCGCCGCTCCTGCCACCACCCGCGCCGCGGCAGCAGCAGAGTTACACTGGAGGAGCTGCCCTTCTGCCTTTCCCCTGCGCGCTCCCGCAGCCTCCGCGGCTGCTGACTCCGCGCATGGGCGCTCTGACAGCTCCCGGCCTCTGGCCCCCAAACCTCAGCACCGACAGACTGGCAGCGGACCGTCCCGAGGACGGTGGACAACCGGCGAGGGGTGTGGTCAGCGCCTGGCAGCGAGGGGAGGTGGGGTAGGAGAGAGATGAAGGGGAGGAGGGAAGGGAGCAGGAGGGAGAGGTGCTTCTATGGAGACGCTTCCCTGGACTGGTTGGGGAAAGGCGGCGGCGGGGGTGGGAGGGTGGGGGGAGTTCTCACCCTCAAGAGGACATTGGGACAGTTTATCATCGTTAGACTTGAGTGTAGCACCCCACCAACAAGATTGAGGGGAGCGGGGCAGAGAGCCCTAGGGAGGGAGGGAGAAAATAGTTGATAGCTCCTCTAGGTAAATACAGAACAAACAAACAAACAAAAAGACGAGATCCAGAATGGGGATGGATAGAAAAGGAGAGGGGGATCTTTTTCTTTTCTTCACAGAACCTCATTGTATGCGCTCTCCTTTGAGCGTAATTTACAGTTGGGTGAGCTTAGCTTCACGAAAGGTTCTCCTCACCGGAGGAGTTCAGTAAAGCTGCATCATTTATTAAGGGACTCATGATTCTGTCAAGTGTCTTGCCTGCTTAATGCAAAAAGAGCTGGAGAAGTAGGGAGGATCAGTTCTGGACTTGAAGGATGGGGCGCGTCCACTTCTGCCCTCCCAGGGCTCCCGTGCCACGTCTTCCAAGTGCAGCCTTTACCAAGCAAGAGACTAACAAGAACCGTTCTTTGAAACACACTTCAAAGCACGCTGCTAAAGCACCTTGGAAAAAAGCATAAACCGTAGAGTTGGGGGCAAGAGGCAGAGAGCCAGACCTGAGGAAAAGGAAAATAAAAACACGGCAACAACAAAGCCTGAACGTCTGAGTTCCTGGAGACATCTTCAGGGAAAAGGCTGCCAGAATCGTGCAGGTCACTGGAATGGACTGAAAACGCTGGCGTCCAAAACAAATCATTTCTTTGGATGTTGATTGCATTTAATCCACCGCCGCTACCTCTGCACCGCCCCCTCCCCCCCCAAAAAAGATCCTGAACTTGCTTTTTGGGGTGTCAGGTATTCCTTCTCTGATCAACTCCAATCTACAATCATCTTTCTCCTCTCCGTAATTCCCAAAGCAGTAACGGGTTCTATCACATAAAGTGGTTGGTAAATTGTCTATATATAATGTTTTGAATTATCTTGCATATTACATATACACTCTCATCTTGTATCTGTATGTAGGGCACTAAACTTCTGAAGGCAAGGACCCTAAACTCACTCTCCCAATAGGAAAGCAGGAATTCTGATAAGTTAAATCCCTGATAGTTTCTACTCAATACATGGTAATTGCTTAATAAATAAGACTCAGGTATCTAAACATCACACTATATAGTCCTCTCCCTCAGTGGGTGTGCATTGCTAGGCACCATTTGACAGGAAAGTCTGCTTATTTGTAGAAGAAAAGGCCTCATATACTCACTGGGTACCTGGAGTATAGTAAAATTACAAGCTGTATTGGATAGAATTTAAGTTAATATGTAGGGACATCGGGGAAAGCTAATAGCTAAGGACTAGCAGAAAGCAAAACTCAGTGATTGTCTAGATTTTGGCTCAGCTACCCATTTTTTAAATTGGAAATGAGATAGGGTGGGGGTATCTCAAGAAATTGTGCATAGTTGATTATATGTGGGCTATCAATGTCACACCTGGGTCCTTGTGATGTTTTATCTGTGCACAATAACGTGAGGGAGGAAGGGAAAGTTTGGCGAATAGGCAACCTATTATTAGACAAAACCATATTTATATCTTACACAAAATATTTATTTACATTATCACTCAGCTAATGAAAGACTCCCTGTTCACTACCTTTCCACTTCTCATGAGCAGAGAAATGAGTTCTTTCTTCTTCATCCTTCTAGTCTTCCACCCATTTCTATCACAAACAGCAGGCATGTTTCTTTCCTCCACCTTAAGAAAAACTTAACCTGGTTTTATTCCAGCCTGAGCAGGTCCTACACAGCACAAAATCCATTTACAGCACTCAGGTTTTTTTTTTTCCTTTTTGGACAGAAACAGAAATGACATTACTTCATAAGCAGAATTTAGATTTTTGATACTCCTAGAAGCCCTTGCCACCCCACACAAGATAAATGTAATTAGTTTGTCATGCTAATGAAACTGATGACTTCCAAGGAAAACTGTTTTGTCAGATCAAGTTTCATTCAAATTGATGGCATCTACCCCCTCTCCGTTAAACATCATATCAGGTTCAATGCTCTGCTAAAGCAGTTCCCTAGGATCTTCATATTCTTTCCAAATGATTGGATTCTGTCTTCTTTTCTTTCTTCCTTCAACCCCAGTGAAGAGATTAGAAGTATGCAGATTAAGTTTGCTACTTCAAATAGAGCTGTTGTGCAGTCAATAAGATTAGCTTCTGATCTATATTCTATTACAGTAATGTGTTGGTGCTGGTGAAGCTTTACTTTTGAGGAAAGGTCAATGGATATGGCGTCAGAGAATCTGAATTTAAATCTTGTTTATGCCATTTAATATACTTTAGGCAAATCATTTAACTTTCCATGTATCTCTTCTCTCATTTAAAAAAAAATGATTTGATAAACAATCTACTAAATTCCATTACCACTCTCAACTCCTATAGACATGGCCATAAAGAGATTTCTGCTAGGGTGGGCTTGGGAGAGGAAAGAGAGTTAATTCAAATATATCCTCGCATTTGATAAGTACATAGTACTAGACAACTAACATTCCTCAGATTCCCAACTCTTCTTGCTTCTTCATTTCCTTTCAGCCTCTTACATTTGCTCCTACTAAGAGTTTCTGTTGTGTAATATGATATTCTTCCTCATTCTTACTCAACTTTTCCTCAAGGAAAACATCTTTGGTACTTTTGCTCTTCCCTACCCTGACAAAAACAATACACAAAACTACAACTAGATGAGAGAGAGAGAGAGAGAGAGAGAGAGAGAGAGGGAGAACTTAGAAGATTTGGAAAATGTAAATAAGTTTGCTCATCTGCCCCTCTCTCTTTCTGCAATGTGAACTGTCATCCCAAGCTGCATAATTAACATAATGTGGAGAGAAGAGAACAGATTGGCTCCAGTTGAAATCTTGGGAATTCTTATAAAATATAGAGATGAAAGGGGGAGATTGAGCGAGAAACATATTTTGGGGGATCCTGCCATATGGTTTTAAGACATTTTTTTGGAGCATCTAATTGTGGAGCGGGGGAAGTTGAGGTGCTAGATTTATGACTTCCAAGAGGGCATAAAAATCACGGCTAAAATTCAGGCAGGATGCAATGCCATCACAACAAAAAGACCAAACAAAAAATTACAAACATTTTTTTAAGCAGAAGAACTTAAATCTAAAAAGCAGAGAGTCAGGCTCATGGAAGATATTGTGAAAAGAAATTCATATTTGGGCTAAGGTTAGCTTAAATGGCATATGAGATCCATCTCAGTTACAGTGTTCTATGATGTTATCATGTTAGAATCTTTTTAAAGTGATGTTCTTTCATGATTATATGGACATTTTCAGAAGTGCCTTTTCTGACATTTCTGTCTTTTTGGTACAACTCTCTAAATTTTGTTGTGATTCCTTACTGGGAGTTCATTTTGTTTATTGTCTTATATATTTATTTACACAAGTGAAAACAGAGAACTAATGTACCATGTATCAGTTGAGGCTGTTCAACTCATAAATGTATCAAATAATCATAACAAGGGGTTGTGAATGCAAACCTCCCCTCCCTGCCCACAAGCTAATGGATTGATTCTTGAAGGCACAGAGCACAGAGAAACAGAGACAGAGAAAGATAGGCATACAGACAGAAAATAACTGTAAAATGAAATGGAAAATACTTGTTTAATGTTACAGAATTTAAGAGAGCTAGAATTTCTAGTATTCATATTTTTATCCATTCAAACTGTGTAGCAAAGATTTAGTTTAAAAGGAGTTCACTTCTCTGCCTTCAATTAGAATAATACTAGCACCTGAAGGGGACATATATGTATGTATGTATTATATATGGTAAAAAAAAAAAATCCCCTTTACCAGTTTATCTGTGATTGAAGATTCAAAAACATCATAACCAAAGAAAGCTTGGATGCTTTATCTTTGGACCCGAATCTTCCTTCCTGCAGCAGGAGAGGGCAGTGTTACACTCACATGATTCAAAATATTATAGCATACCAAGCATTTTGAACAGTAAGATTAAAATAAAATTCTTAAGATTCAGTGAAAATTCAGCAATGAACCATCAATATATGACTAAGGCCAGATCTTGTCAATGTGAATCCAGAAAATTGGGGCTGAGGCTAGTCTGACTTTGGGAGTCCTTACCTGCTTGCTGTAACACTCAGATTCAATTAGGAGTGGGTGCCTTTCTGGTTCATGTTATTGATGTTTGACCAGCATGACTCTACCTTCTCAAACTAGAATTTTTTCAGAAAGCGCAGAGTTAGTTGGAAGTAATTTTTTGTTTAGTAATTTTTGTCCTGTCTGACTCTTCATGACCCAATTTGAGGCTTTCTTGGCAAAGACCCTGGAGCAATTCATCATTTCCTTCTCCAGTTCATTTGATAGAAGAGGAAACTGAGGCAAACAGGGATAAATGAATTGCCCAGGGTCACACAGCTAGCATATGTCTGAGGTTAGATTTGAACTCAGGCCTTTCTGACTCCAGGGTTGGTACTATATCCACTGTGATACCTAGTTTTGTAGAAGAAATTTAGCCTAAAATATAAAAAAAAATCTAACAGATAATTGCTACAACATTTTATTTGGCATTATACCAAAAACAAAAACAAATATGATAGGCTGCAATCGTATTTATCCATTTTCATCAACAGCACTAAAATTTGAACTCAGGAACTTTGTTAAATGAATAACACAAGTTTCTTATTTATGTTCTCAAAGCAGCTAGTATACCTTAGACAATAACAGACATTATACTTAATATGAAGACTTTAGTGCTCTTATTGTTCAAATAAAAGCTCAGTAAAAAACTATCTTCCACCTAACAAAAATGGGACATGTGCCAACAGAAACATATTGTTTGTCACAGTCCATAGTCTTTTCCTGTGTATTAATTTTCTCTCTAGCAAATATATCACTAAAATTTATATAATCAAGTATTAACAATGTCAACAGATTCATTATCAACATGAAATATGTTTTGTGTGCCCAGATAACATTCATAAATTGATAGAACTAGATTCTCTAAATATATAAATCACCCTGCTAGAGTCAGCCAGGTACTCTAAGAAGTAAAATTAACTCTTTCATGTAAGTTGTAGACTGGGCTGCTGTTTAGAAAATCAATACCCAGAGTTGCTGACAAAGAAGAAGGAAGTAGATTTATATTAATTTCACTTCTTAGAGGTATTAATATACTTTTGAAAATACTTATCTCCTAATAGATCTTACTAATTATTCTTTTAGTAATAGAACTGGAATGGATTTTAAATGTTATTGCTATCAAGTTTTGATTTCAGGTGTTTTGTTGGGTATGGTGATAGTTCGTTCACATTAAAGAGAGAAGCACCAGGGTATGTCTGAGAGCTGGTCTCTGGAAAAAAAGAGTGCCATTTGCAAGTTGATTACTGGTTCTTTTTCAAAAGACACTGGGGAGACTAGAATCTGTTTTATGGACGGTGAGAACAGTGGGTGGAAGTTAATGATAAACTGTTTCCAACACTTCCAGAGCCTTGTAAAGGATATTGATTTCCTGGGCTCTGGCTGGGAAAGTTCTGACTAAAAAGCAATGACTCAGCTAGCCTATCCTTCATACATTGTGTGCTTAGGACCTGTTACCTGAGCATCATGCTGAATCAGAAGGGGTATTGTGAGCTAAGTTTACATATCCAGATACTTTAAATTACATTTTTACAGAATTGAAAATATGGTTAGAGTGGTAAATGAAATGAATCAGGAATTTACTCTTTTAAATGGATAATGGAAACCCGTAAATGGATACCCTTCAAGTAATTCAGAGAAAAGAATTTTTTTTTAAATCATATTATCATATTCAAAATTTAGTTTCAAAAGTACAAAGAACTAAAGGATTTAAAAAAAAAAACACCCCCACACTTCTTTAGTGCTTGATTTGGAATTTCTCTTTAAAAGTGGGAACTATGTGCTGCTTTCTATGTCCTTTTATTTGCTTTCATTTTACCCCAGCAACCTATTTCCCTCCACTGTGAACTATTTTCAAATAACTTAATACAAGTTAAAGTAATTCCAGTACTTGTTCTACTGCTAGCTCCCTGGGTGACCTTAGGCAAGGCTCTTTTCTCTGTCCTTAGGTTTCATTATCTCTCAGAGAACTGCAAGCAAATCACTACCTATAATGTGCCAGCCACCATGCTATGTGTTAGGGATAGAAAAGGAGCCAAAAGACAGCCCCCTGCCCTCTAGGAGCTTACATTTTAATGAGGGAGTTACTAAGTTAACAGATTCATGCAAAGTAAGCTATAGACAATGCTGGATAAATAAGAAATTATAGATGGAAGGCATTAGAATTAAAGAACGTCGGGGAAGGGGTCAGTATGAGCAACACAGAAGTTGGTCTCTAAAAAAGAACACAAACTGAATATAAATTAATCATGTACTATTTGAGAAAAAAAAGAAAATTTGATTATGAACCATATAAGTGCTATAGAAACAGTGCATATAGGAACCATCAGCTCATTTTCCCATAATCCTCAGGAGTAACATTTTACTTGATTATTTTCTCCTTGGAATTTGGGGTTTCATGTAAGAAAGAGAAAGGTGCTAGGATTATGATTTTCATAATGATGAACAGAATAAGACAAATAGAAATCCGAGGAGTAATTTATATGAAAGTCAAGGAATGCTAGGAAAGAAGAAATGCCATTTTCTTCATTAGATGAGCATCAGAAGAATTGAGGACAGGGATTGCGCAGTATTGAAATTGTTTTGCTAAGCACAGAACAAGTACTCAAAAAAGTTATTGAACTGAGTTTCCCCCCCTGAAATCTCATTGGGTTTGAATGGTTTATAAGTGGTGTGAATGGTTGGGAATTCAAGTCTGGATCAGAGAGAGATGGAGAAATTGACCACACTATATGCCTTGCAGAGTTTGGGAACTTTCTCCTCAGATAATTTCCAATGTGTTTTTTGTAATCAATTTTTAATTAACGAAGTAAGCTATGTGTTACCAAAGTAAAGAAAAAAAAAGAGCTCTGTTCCCCAAAGCAAAATCTAAGTAGGTCAAAGCAGCTGTGAAATTATCCAGGTCAAAAAATTTGGAGGGTATTGTAAGCACCTTTCCAAAGGGTGTTTCCTTTCCTTTTTCCCATCGATCTAATTGTTCTAGGGCAAGGGTGGGGAATCTGCCACATGTGACTTCAAGGTACAGGTTCTCCACCCCTGTGGGGCTGGGTTGTACGTGCCTATATCATTTAGTATGGAGATATATTTCTGAGAGAAAACATCTGAATTCCTCTACCATGTGACAATCAATAGTTGCTTTCATTGGCCAGGTAGCTGGAAAGACACCATACCATACACACATAGAACCACTGGTTATGGCAAATGGAGTTTTGAATGCTGTGGATAAGTTCACTTACCTTGGTAATGTACTTTCCAGCAATATACACATTGATAATGAGGTTGACACACACATTGCCAGACGTAGCTCAGTGTTTGGGAGGCTCCAAAGGAAAGTGTGGGAGAAAAGAGATATTAGACTGACTACCAAACTGAAGATCTGCAAAGCTGCTGTGCTAACCTCATTGTTGTAAGCCTGTGAAACCTGGACAGTATACCAGTGCCATGCAGGAAAACTGAATCCCTTTCATTTGAAGAATCTTCCTAAGATAATTTTTATATCTTAAGAAGATTCTGAAGCTCACCTGGCAGGATAAGATACCAGACACTGAGGTTCTTACTAGAACTAAATTGTCAAATATGCAAACTCTTCTTCAAAGAGTGCATCTCAGATAGGCTGCCCACATTGTTCAAATGAAAATTGTACACTTGCCAGAAAAGACTATTTTATGGAGAACTCACACAGGGGAAGTGTTCACATGGTGGTCAGAAGAAGCAATACAAGGACACTACAAGGTCTTTCTTAAGAACTCTGGATTTGATTGTGTAACATGGGAGACACTGGCACAGAATTGCTTAGCATGGCATGCCCACAGCAGAGAAGGTGCTGTGCTCTATGAGCAAAGCAGAATAGAAACAACTCAAAGGGAATGTAGGATGTGCAAATTTGGAGTAACCACCCCAGGTGTTCTCATGGACTATTTGTGCCCAACCTGTGGTAGAGCATTCAGAGCCTGTATTAGTCTGATCAGTCACAATCAGACACATTGAAACTTGACTCTAACATAGAGATGTCATTCTCTTCACCAATGAAGAACGAACACGAACCAACCAACCAGCTAGAAACAGATTTCTTCTTAAAAATTATGAGCTTGGAACAGTCATTACTATACCATCCTGTGGTATTCAGAAATGGTGAAAATCCAGCTCACTCACAAAATGGGCTCCATGAACTGAACTGTTATGGAGGCAAGGCCTTCCTGTGGCCTGTTTCCTGTCTCCTTTTTAGTTGGAGGTGCAGGCAGTAGAATCCCCATAGATATAATCAAGCCACGATGGCCTTGGAGGAAAGTTTTGTTCTTAACATTACTGTCAGGACAACAACGAAGCCCATAGGAGTCAAGAGACTTGGGAGACTCAGGCTCAATGAGGCTTTTGGATTTGGAACTTGGTGGGACTATGCTCCTTTATGCAGGAAGCAAGCTAAGCTATGAACCTACTCTATTTCTTTTCTTCAGAGATTGAGGTAGTATAGAAAAAAAGATAAACTTAAAAAAATAATAATAGCTCCCATTTATATAGTGTCTACTATATACCAGGTACTGTATGGCATTCACTTTACAAATATTATATCATTTGATTCTCATAACAAATTTGAAATGTAGGAGTGGAGTCACCAAACAACTTCTAGATTCTGCATCTAATGCTTGCACAGGTCTATGGAAATCTCTTTTGGACCAATTGTCAGATCCATTTCTGACCTGAGAGTTCCCAAAGTTGCTGCTATTTCTATTACCACCACCTAGTCCTATCACTATCTCTGTGAGTTCTAGGTCACCTTCAATGTCTATGTCACAGATCTCTCCTTCCAATCTCCTCAGTTGTTTAGGGCTAGAAGGATGTCTTGCCCTAACCTTTTGTTGGTTCTGCCACTCCAGAATTTGATTTGAAGAAAGAAGCTGAATGCTTCCTCTATTCTACCATTTTTGCTGTGCCCTGGAAGTCCCTTTGCAATGTTTTTGAGTTTTTATAAATATTTGAGGAAAGAATACCTTCCAGAAAAACTTAAAGTCATTCCTTTTTTAGACATTTTCACTTGTATTTTATTTTTCTGATTTTTCAGTTCTCTGAAGTAAATTTTTTAATTGATATTTGTTTTTTTCTTGTACTATAGTGACTCGTATCTTCTTAACCTCTTGATTTGCTTCTAATTGTTGATAAAGGAATCTATAACTTCTGATACCCTTTTGCTTACTGAATTCCTTTATATAAACTCCTTTTCTGTTAATTAGGAAATATGATGTTTAAGATATTTACTGCATGTAACAGTTAGATATTATTATTCCTAATTTGTCCCACACATAACTTGTTTGTACATGATTATTTACATGTTGTCTCCTCATCCGACTCTGAGGGCAGAGATATTCTTTTGCCTTTCTTTGTATCCAGAGTGCTTAGCACAATGCCAGGCACATTGCAGCTGCTTAATAAATGTTTTTGACTGACTAACTGATCTTCTAATGCCTTTCTACAGAACTTCAACAGCTCTCTCAGGCTAATTTTGTCACAGTGGGGTTTGGCACCTATCCTCATGGATGCTTCTTTTTTAGTTTTAAATTTTTCTCTGTGTTTCTTAAAGGCTGATACATACATACATACCTATATATGTATGTATGTATGTATGTATATATTTCTGGGTTCCAGTTCTTAAATATTTTCATACCTGCAAAAGCATGGAAGAGAATATATTCTCTCATGACAATGGTAGCAGATTTTAGCTTTTGTATTTCCTCAATATTGATATTTTTTTTGTTCTATAATGTTATAATTGATCTGCATATTTATACCATCAATCTCAAAAAGGGCTTCTCAGAGTTATAGCCTAAGTATGTCCTTCTCCCTTTCAAACCATTTGAGGTGCTGGTACTTTTTTTTGTCAGTCATTTCATTATTAGATATACTTTCCAAAGTTTGTGTTAAATAAATTTAATGAATTTAATAAATTCAGATTTTATTATCTTCTTGATGTCATCTCTTATTTTGTCTAATCTGGGTTTAGGGACATATTTTTACGGTTGTCTTCCACCTATCAGTTATATTCTTGTATGACTTGGAACTGACGATATCACGGATGAAAATGCAGTCCGTAGCCCTTGTCTATACCTGGTGAAGTGTCTTTACAATTTTTTTCCAAAACAGTACTGGTGCATGATGAAAACACTCATCTCTTCAGTTAATTGCCTTCAGGCATATTGTGTGCCTATTTTAGCAGTCAATACAACTGTACCTAAGGATTCCAGTAGGTGGAGTGTTGGGATCTCTGATTTATTCCAATATATCTTACCTTCTTTTTTGTACCAGAACATAAAGGACCACAAATTGCTGTACAGTCCTTCATGTTAAAGTGATTACCATTATATCTTTTATCTGGGTTAGATTGCAGATATTGTTTTTTGAAGGAGTACATGTCTTCAGATGAAAGAATTGTATCTAATTAAGCTATAGGGAAATATAGGGGCAGGTAGGTGGTACTTATTGGATAAAGTGCTAAGTCTAGAATCATGAAGACTATTCTTTCTGAGTTCAAGTCTTAAGACACTTACTAACTGTGTGACCCTGGGCAAGTCACCCTGTTTGCCTCAGTCCCTCATTTGTAAACTGAGCTGGAGAAGGAAATGGCAAGCCATTCTAGTATTTTTTGCCAAGAAAATTCAAATAGGGTCACAAAGAGTCAGACATGACAGAAAGTGACTGAACAATGACAATAACATTAGGGATTATAGAAAAAGGCAGCTACAAACACACACATATGTGTGTATATACATATGTATGTTTTATATGTGTAATACACACATGTATATACATGTAGTATGTGTTCCTCTGTCTCTGTCTATCTATCTTTCTTACTTAAAGAACCTTTATCCATAGCCCATCTTACACCAACAGATATCTCTCTCACTCTTCTACCACACGATTCGTGTGTTAAAGCCAAGCCATTTACTTTAAAATTAATTTCATTTGTCCAGATCATTTTCATCTCATGCCTTTTACTCACTCTTTCCCTCAAGCTTTCCTTGCTTTTTTAAAGTTTGAATCCCGCATTTCTTTAATTCTATCGCAAAGTGATATTTTCTATTTTTTGAATTCTTTAGCCTTTGATATATTGTTGAATTCTTGATTTCATTGGTATGAACACTTTGCTATCTGATACAGACCTGGATTTCTTTATGCCTTGTCAATATGCATGATTTTAGTCTCTTTCCACAAATCCTTCCTAGAGGATCCACTCAAAATACTGAAGTTCTTCCTTGGCTTTCTTTAGTATTTCCAATATATACTTCTTACACATTCTGATCCTATTTGATATAATTCCTTTTTCAATTAAATTACTATGCTATTTTAATAGTTCTGTGGTTTTCATTCCTGTGGATACTTTCTCCAACAATGGTAGGTAACCACTAAAACAACCCTTTTCATTTTGTACAAATGTTGTCTTCCCATAAATCTTTCATTTGAAGTCTTACATTGTTGTTGTTGTTGTTGTGTGTGTACATATTCTTTATATTACTTTTTGCATGGAGATAATTGCTTGGTAATATTCTGAAGAGTGTTTATGCTCACTGTGCATACTACCATCACTCTTTAGATTATTTTAAATTTTAATCCTTCCAAGATTATGACATCTTATGATGTGCAACCATATGACATCACTGAGACATAATGGTTTTGAATAATTTTTTGCAGGTATAAATTGATTAGCCTTAATCACTGAATGGGCATTGCTTCAGTCAAACAGACCTGGGAAAGACCTTAGCTTAAAAAGACCAATGTCTCCCACTTCATCTGAGGTCATCTCCAGTCTTTTTGCTCTATATCTTGTCACTGAGTCCAGATGGCTGTGGAGGAGAAAGTGAGGCTAGTGACTTTGCTGAACCTGCCCTCACTTAAATCCAATTCACTTGCAAGTATCACCTTCCTGATGTCACAGTCCTCTTTGAGAACTAGAATATAACCTGAGATGCATCTTAGACCTTTGGAATAGAGTTTTCAATATATTCAGAAAAAGATAAATAGCTAAAAAGAGTCATTATTTTATACAAATGAGGTGGAAGAGGAAGAATCAATACAGAGTAATTAAATGGGGGAGGAGGTCTGGTAGTTGTGGTAACTTACTTTTATTGGGAATGGGTTTAAGAGAGAACTATATATATATATATATATGTATATATATTTAGAAGGGCATAAAAGTCTTCTAAATTCAAAAGAAATGAAATGATAAGGGGACAGGGAGGGGGGAGATGACAAGAGAGGGATCTTTAGAGAGGAGGGTGAGGGAATAAGTAAATGGGGGGTGTTTAGATTGACAGGATTTGGAGGATAGGAGAGGGATCCTTGGAGGGGTGTAGGCAAGAAACAGGATGGCAAAGTTGTAGTTAGAAGTTAAATAGAGGAGGCAAGAGGGATAGGAAACAAGAGATATTCACAAACATCAAAATAAAGAATAAGAGTAGAATTTGTTTGGGAAAGTATATGTCTATATATGCATTATACACATATAAGTTATATGCATATGGAGGGAAGGAGGGAGAGAGAGAGATCCAAATTTAATTGTAGCCTTCTGGGGGAGGGGGGAGGGCAAAAAAAACAAAGTAAAAAAGTGCACAACAGAAAATAAAAGAAAACTTACAAGGAAGCAAAGAAAAGATGGACAGTTCTCAACACAATGTGTGTTACTTATACAGGCTTTCTTGAAATGAAAATTTATTGTTACATATTTTGAATCCTCTCATGTTCTGCTATGCATATGACATGCTTTTTTTTCTTACTTTGTATTTAAGTTACAATACTTAAGTTTATGATATGTTTTTGTTTCTTTTCTTTATTATGTATTTGCTTTCTAATACGTGAGTATAACATAAAATCTCTTTGGGATAGAGAAAAAAAAATTGAATTCCTAAGTGTATCATCATGATTGATACCAAAGTCCAGGAAGGGTCTTTATGGTATGCTCAGGTAGCTGACTAAGGTAGCATCAGGACAGATAGTAAAATACCTTAGAATGTGGCAGCAGTGAAGATTATAAAGAAATCCCATGGTTTACCAGGATTGCTGTTGGTGACTACTTACTTATCCAAGTACTTTTAGCATCCATATCTGTTTTTGGGGTATTGCTGAATAGGCCTCAACAAGCAGCACTGGAAAGGGATAAGTGGGTCTGAGGATCCAAATGGAACAGAGTTTTGGATTCCCTTTCACAGAGGTGTAGATGGAGGGGAGGTAAGTATTCATCCAGGTTAGGGGAAGGAGAAAATATTGACAGGAAAGCTGAAGTAGAAGAAAACCCCATAGCATTTGTTCTACCAGGTTCTCTGGTGCCTAGATGTATTCTGGATGATGGGTAGGTAAAAGGAGAAATTCCTCTCCTCCCCTGCCAGTAGCTGATCCACCACTGGAAAGATAAACTTAGGCTTAGATTTAAAAGAAAAGTCAACATCACAAGTACTCACAATATGGTAGGAGAGCAGTTTGTTTGAAGAAATCTGGTGTTTTTAGTAGACAATAAGTTTAGTACGAGGGAATAATGTGCTATATCAGCCAAAATGTTATTGTGACCCTGAACACAATTTATATGGTATTTATATGGTACTCCAAAGTTTGCAAAGTGCTTTACAGATATGGGAAGGGATAATGCTACTGTACTCTGTTGATCTTAGACAACTTCTGAAATATTTTGCTCAGTTCTACATGTCCTATTTTAGTAATGATATTCTTAAACTGAAAGGCATCCAAAATAGAGCTCCTAGTACGGTGGAAGGCCATGAGATTGTGCCATACCTCTGGAGATATTTGACTGAGAAGAGAATTAATCAATCACTAAGCCTTTATCAAGCACCTATGACATACTAGGGTATGTGCTAGGTAATGGTGATACAAAGACAAAAATGAGAAGAGTCTCCACTTCAAGGAGTGCCTCTACGAAGAATGTCCCATCCATGTAGCACCTTCATAGGCCTAGAGATTAGGCAGAATCTTCAAATACTTCCTCAATTGTAGTAACTTACAACCAACAAATCTATCAGATGAAAACTGGGAAGGGGGTTTTTTATTCAAATTACTTAGGGCTGTTTTTGAGAATGTCTATTTTAGGGGGATGGGACTGAACATTGCTGACTGATAAACAGATTAAAGTTTTATTCCTTTCCATATGCTTATGCCAGTACTGAGAAATGCGAAAGGATTGGATTCTATACTTTTTTAATGGGACAGCACACACTTATGGCTATAAAGCAATGACCAATTGAAAGCCTATTATATTGACTGACAAATTTCAGATACTTGGGCAGTGATAACTCAAAAATGTCAAGTGATTCCCCATTGCATGTAAGAAAAAGAACCCCAATTTCTTAGCCCTTAAGGTTCTACACAGTTAGGTCCCTTTTGATATTTCCAGCCTCATCCTCTATTTGCCTAAACAAATCATTAACTTCAGCTCAATTAATTTACCCCCCAACAGTAACTTTTCTCCTGCCTTCTGCACTTTTGTTCACATGGATACCTATGCCTGGTATGCCCTTTTATCTCCCCTCTACCTTCTGAAATCCCAGCCATCCTTCAAAGCACAGCTTGAATTATAGGTCTCCCATGAAGTTTGACTGGACTGCCCAAAGGACAAAGTGATGTTCTCTGCTAGTAAGAATTATTTTTTTAAATCAAATAACCAAAGCATTTCAGAAAGAATAGATTTCAAGGGAAATAAAGTTAAAATCAGAAAGTAGAGTCATCTTTAGCTCTCCAAACACAAACATATGTCTGATCCCATAGACTCAAATTCCAAGTGTAAAGCACAGTTTTTAATGATCTCCACTTTGATGACGGCTCTGCATCTTTTCTTACATTGGTATGAAACCCTTTTGTGGCAGGATGTTCACCTGTAAAGGTGCCACTTTACTTTTGCCTTACAGGGTAAAATCCCCTGGTATTGCTGCTGAACAGACAGTGTCTGAAGATAACAGGCTGTTCTAGTTAATTCTCTGTCCGACACCTCGAGGCTTCTCTCCTTGCTCTCTTGATTTTAGGAATATGCTGAAGTTGGAGAGTTCTTGGGTCATGCAACTTCAAATAAGTTGATTCACTCATGTGACTTCCTTCCTTCCTTCCTTTTCTTCCTTCCTTCCTTCCTTCCTTCCTTCCTTCCTTCCTTCCTTCCTTTTCTTCCTTCCTTCTTTTTCTTCCTTCCTTCCTTTCTTCCTTCCTTCCTTTTTCTATCTCCACCATGTTGCATCTCTTTCTATCTCTTCTCTTAATATAATTTACTATCTGTATCACTTAATTTGATATTTAGCTTACAGTACTTGGTATTTTTAGTTATTCTTTTACATGTACACATTTTGTCTTCTCAATTAGGTTTCAAGGTCCTTGAGGGTAGAGATGACCTTTCTTCTTTACATTCGTTGTAGCTCCAAATACAATGTGGGTCATATATTCCATATTCAGTACTTTAAGGATCTGTGATGTGTCTGGTGTGCATTCTTCTTTTATGAATATAGAATTCAACTCTTCTGCACATAAGTATCTTTGAGAGCTGATCTGGAAGAAATAGTCATCTTTTTGTAGCTCAGCAGGTATTAATCTGTGTTTAATGTATTTGAATTTTATATTGAAATATCTATCTATCTATCATCTATCTATCATCTATCTATCTATCATCTATCTATCTATCTATCTATCTATCTATCTATCTATCTATCTATCTATCCATCTACCTATCTATCTATCTATAGTTTTTCTCCAATAGAATATAAATTCCTTGAGGACAGGAGTTGATTTCTTTCTGTCTTTTTATTCATGAAGACTACATCAGTATCTGCTACATAGACATTTAATAAATGCCTGTTGAGTGAATAAAATCAGCTAGTATGATCCTCAGAATACAGATACAAAATCCATCTTTAGACCCTACTTTTCAGGAGTTTTGTCTTCTATTCTGATCACAACAGTTTAAGGACACAGTCAGCTGGAGATAATCCAGAGTAGGACCATTGAAAGGGTGAAGGGTGAGTTCATATCACATGGACTTGGTTTCAGGAACAGGCTGGAGAAGTGAAGAATCAGGGTGGGGCAGAATATCTGTCTTCAAGAATTTTGAACAGTAGTTGATGAGGATTTCTCCCAATTTCCCTCTAGGGTAAAACCAAGAATCATGGGTAGAAGTTGCAAAGAAGCTCTTTGATAAGAAAAAAAAATCCTATCAATTAGAACTATCAAAAGTGGAATAGATTTTACCTGGGGAAGTAATAGCATGTCCTTCACTGGAGGTTGTCAGTGGATCTATAGATAAAGGCATCTCCTTTCTTCCATACTGTCTTGCAATGTTGTATGTACAAAGAAATGAATATGCTACCATCTCATCCATTGTACTTCATTTACAGTTTTACAATGCATCTCGCAAATAGCTCATCACATCCTGTGCCATCTGCAGTCAAGGATTTTATTGTTCATATTTTTCTGGTAGCACTAATCTAATTCATATTTAATGTGGATAAAATGACTGGCATCATGTGCAAATCACCTAAATAAATAGGAAGTCAGGTTTCTTAATCTGTAAAATCAAAGGATTATGTTAAGCATATTTCATATACCACATCAGGGGAGGGATTTAGACTAGATCTGAGGTCTCTTCCAAATTTTCAATTCTAGGAGTTAATATCACAGCGTTTAGAGAAAATAAAGGTAATGAATTCTTTATTTTATGGTCATATCAACATGTATTTACAAGCCTGTTCTACCTCATTGAAGGAGAAATATGTTTATTTCAATTTGAAAATACTGACTTTGGGAAAAATTACCTAGCACAGAATAGACATAATACATTTTTGTTCAATGAAAAAATGAATAATAATTCTTGGCTATAATTTTTCAATGTGTAGTTTATACATGGGAAAAGCAATATAAGGGAAAAAATTTCACCATACTAACAAAATAAAACTATCATTTGAAATAAAAACATTATCATTAAGACTATTAAAATAGTTACCTGAGGAGTTGTTGTTTTTTTTTTTTTAAATCAGTTATACTTAGGATAGTTTGTCAGCAAGGTACTTTACTATTTTAGAAAAGCAAAAAAAATCTGAATCATAAGATTCTAGTCTCAGTTAAGTGGAAACAGCACCAAATTTGTGATCAGGAATTCCAGTTTCCAATTCCAATTCTGTTTCTTGCTGTCTGTATATCCTTGAACACTCAGCATTTCAGTTTCCTTATTTATAAAATGAGGGGATTTGACTAGATGACATCTAGATTATCTTTCCATGCTCTAAATCTTTGATCCTATGATTATAGAATACTACTGATGGAAGGATGCTTAAAAAACTGTTTTATCCCCTTTTGTTAATTGATTATTAACAATTGCATATATTTGTGGTTCATTATTATATGTATATTAATTTGACATTGAAACTTTTTTTTACAATTCTTCTTTATATTTGCAATAAGATTAGAAAATTCTACTTTAAAACAATGTCATAAAATGGATTCTAATTTTCTTACTATTTGAGTTTCCTGAAAGCCTTGATGCCCCTTCCTACCTCACATCTATATGAGGGAATGACTTAGACATGGATGACTAGAGAAGGAATCGTAGAGGAAGGAACTGGCTTCACTTGGTAAAGTAGTTTTTATGTTTTATTTTGAGCCAAATAACCCTAAAATGGGCACATTTAGATAAGGTCCAAACTCTGACCAGACAGGTTGTATTTACATGGATACTGGGAAATGTTTTAGATATTTTCACACTCAAGCAGGCTCAGAGGTAAAAGTTACACTCTCACCTTGGCTCTTTTATTATTTCATTATAGCTTGACTATGAATATTCAATCGCTCTTTAACCTAGGTGATGTGAAAGACACCAGGGTGTAGTGGAAAGGGCACTGGGTTTGGAATCAGGAGTGGAATTAAGTCCAAGCTCTGCTGTTTACTTGCTGTGCTACATGGAACAAAGTCCTTAATGCCTCTGAGCACTCTGAAAGTGAGGATGGTAATGCTTGCCCTGTTTTACAAGATTGTAAGGACCAAATGAGATTATGTATCTGAAATGCTATATTAATGTCAATTATGAATTCTCCCAGCTATTATGAATAGACCCTCACAGATAACAAATAAAGATAATTCTCATCCATAAACTGTGATTTTTTTTTTATTTTAAACAAGAATACATAATATGAAATGAAGATAAAAAGGTCATTTTAAATAGCAGAAAAACATTCAGTTCAAATGGCTTTAGGTCCGATTATGTGTTAAGATTTAGAATAAGACTCCAATTATGAGAACTTTATATATTTTATTTGGTGGCAATATACATGCATATTTATTTTCCATTGTTTTCTTCTAGTTTTACAAGTAATAATGTAAATATGCCCCAAGCATTAAAAATAACTTGAATCAAATGGGCCAACTTTACAAATAGAATCTTTATACAAACATAAAGAAATTATCAGCCAATAGTATCTTTCTGAAGCTTCATATTTTAATGAACATTTTAAGGAAAGGCTTCTTAATCTTATTTGTGGATCCCTTCCCAGAATGTTTTAAAATGCATAAGATAAAATAAATAGGATTACAAAGGAATCCAATTATATTGAAATATAGTTATCAAAATGTATTTTAAATAAAGGTCATGGACCCTAGATTAAGAAGCCCTGTTTTTAAGGATTACATATTTGCTTTACAAATTCACTATGGATTCACAGTGGTATTAGGTACTATATATTTTTCAAAGTGCTATGTCCTCACACAGACTCATACACACTTCATGAAGAACAGAAATGATGCAATGTTCTTATAAGAGAAATGAAAACCTAAGGTCTGTTCACTTATTGGGCATAAAGAATATTTCTTCTGTTTGATCCTTTATGGTTGCTTTCCAGTGAATTCATTTCTGCTACTGGCATTGTCCTTATTTCAAGGTATAGTCAGTGACAGCCTCTGGTCTAGATGGTATTATTCAGAAACTGTGACTGGTATTTACTTGATATGTAAATCAAGCTGGCACAGTCACTAAGTAATGAGTAGGAGGTGAACATTTTGCCTAAGACCCTTTCCCCAGGGCATGCAGTACAGGAATAGGCTTTAATGATTTCACAATGAGAAATACTCCTTTGGTTGGGATTTTTCAGTGTCCCTCAACCTAAAGACACAGTCATCTACTTGACTTACTCTTTTTGCCCATGTTGTATTGCATTCACTTTACCAGGCAGCTAATATCTTGGTAATCATATATTTCTTGATTCATTTGTTAGCCATATGTTGATGATAAACAGTCCTATAGTTTGCTCATGATCTCATGGAAATGCAGGCTCTGACTTGCAAGGGATCCCAGAAGTTAATCTATTCCAACATCTATTTAGAGCAAAACTTACTTCTATAATATTTCCAATGGGTGATTATCTAGTCTTTGGTCAATTACTTTCCATTGACTGATTATTCTTTACTTTCTGAGGTATGACTTCTGTCTTTTTTTCCCGGTAGTTTTAATTTTTATGTTGTAAGTTTCTTGTCTGTCATTTTTAATCTTTATACTTTCAAAACATTAGAATGGCAATGTTCTAGCCTCACTTTCCTAGACTGAAGTTAGCTACAGATTCCAGTCATGATTTTATTGATAATCCTGAGAGGTGAGCATGTCTTTTCTCTAAAGCTATCAGTTTGAGCTCTCATTTAAGGGTGAATCATCTAATCAATTTCAACTCAACCTAAATAGTACTATTTATATTATCTTTCCATCTAGTTCTCAAAGATATATAGAATGGCATTATCAAATGCCTTGCTGGTGTTTGGCATATGTAGGGCATTTCCTGTTCTACCATTCTAATAGTTGGTCTGACATATGTTCTTTTATTCTCCTCTGTTCTCCTTTTGCACTTCACCTATTAATTTCAGTTTTAAATTATGTTAATTTATGAGTAGAACTTTTCCCCTTTTCCTTCTTACTAAATGAGCCTTCCCTTGTTAGGGAAATGAAAAAAAAAAAGGTTCAGAAAAACTCTTCAATGCATGTACCTCATCTGACAT
Organism: Notamacropus eugenii; assembly: GCF_028372415.1. Lineage (NCBI taxonomy): Eukaryota > Metazoa > Chordata > Mammalia > Diprotodontia > Macropodidae > Notamacropus > Notamacropus eugenii. The sequence continues at coordinate 355,888,357 of NC_092875.1, read as the reverse complement.
CATATGTAATTTCATATTTTTTATCCCTCTACCCACCTTCAATTCTTGAGTGAAAGCAGAGAAGGATATTTTGGTTTTAATGAACACATATTAAAATGAGAAATACTGTTATAGCAATTGCTGTGTTTGACCAACTGATCACAAATCAATCCTTTAGTAAACTGTGTAATATTTCTTCAAGGGATCTATAGTTTGAAGAAATAGTCTCCCTTCTCTTTTGAAAACTGGACCATGAGTTGCCTCTTTCAGTTGTGGGCACTGTCTTACTGTTAATTTTTCCTCAAAAAATACGTTTCCCATAGTGTTAAGCAGTGTATCTTATCATTTTTGAGGCATTATTTTTCACAATAATTTTTTGTTGACTCATAATAAATATTATAGTAGTTAATACTACATGATTTTCACCAAATTCTGCTGATTATTTTGCCACAACAATTTTCCCTTCATGCTCTCATGAATACCATGATGTAATTCATGATCTGGACAGAATCTTTGAAGCACATAGTGCACCATGCTACCTAATGCATTTTCTAGATATTTCTTTAAAGAAGCACATGTTCAGATTACAGTAATTAAGGAAAGTCTGATTTACCATTTATAAGTACATAATGTTTATATGTAGGAATTAGTTGAAGAGATACCCAAATAAAAGGTTCTAGAATACAATGCCGATTTGTAACATGACTTATTCAGTAATAGTCTAATATGTACATACTCTAACTTTTCCCACTTCCAATCCCTTCCCTTTGCACTAAATGTGACTAGAGGTCATATTTAGTTTCCATTCAGGTGAATCCAACTCTTCATGACCCCATTTGGGGTTTTCTTCCCAAAGATACTGGAGTGGTTTGCCATTTCCTTCTCCAGCTTGCTGATGAGGAACTGAGGCAAACAGAATTAAATGACTTGCCAATGATCACACAGCTAGCAAATGACTAAGACAGGATTTGAACTGAGGCCTTCCTGGTTCCAGACCTGCCATTCTATCCACTGCATCACCTAGCTGCCTCCATGTTTAATATTCAGTTGTATAATAAACTTGTCTCTAGTGCCTGTTACATATACTTCATCTGTTTCTTTTAGATCACAGGTTGTTAACTTTTTTGCCATCATGGACTCTTATGGCATTTTCTGAATAATATTTTAAATGTAAAATAAAGTCCATAAGATTACAAAGAAAATTAATATTGATATTGAGGAAAATATAATATAATATAATATAATAGGACATAATGTAATATAGTATTGTATAATATATGACATAACATAATATAATGTAATGCAATTTAATGTACTATACCATATAATATAATCCAACATAACATAACATAAAATAACAACAAAATATAATACAATACAGGATATGATATGACATAGTATAACATAGTGTAGTATAATATAAGGTAGTATAGTATGTTATTGCTTTGTATTATATTACATTATATTGCTTTCAAATAATCTAAGCTAAGAAATTTTGGTTTAGATGTCCTCACATGTGCTTTTATTTTGAATAGCTATACTTTCTTATTTTTTTCTGGTACTGTTGATTTTAATCATCATCATCATTGAGGTAACAATCATAATTATCAAATTTTTGTTTGAATTTGCCTATTTGCCTAATAGAATTACAACTCCTTGAAGGCAGACATTGCCAATCACTTTTTAAATCCAGCACCTTTTTTGTGTATATGACCTTCTTTTAAATTTTTTGGTATTTTAGTATTTAATTTTTCCCGAGTTACATGTAAAAACAATTTTTAACATTTTTTTATTTTGAGTTCCAAATTCTCTCCCTTTCTCCCTCCCCACACCTGTTTGTTGAGAAACTGAGCAATTCCATGTAAGTTATATATGTGTAGTCATGCAAAACATCTCCATAATAGTTATATTGTGAAAGAAATCATAGCCAAAAAAAAAAAAATACCTCAAGAAAAATACAGTAAAAAAAATAGTGTGCTTCAATCTGTATTCAGACGCCACAATTTCTTTCAGGATGAATACATTTTCCATCCTAAATTTTTCAGAATTGTCTTGCATTTTTGCTGAGAACAGCTACATCTCACAATATTGCTGCTACTTTGTACTCAGTACATCTCACTTTGCATCAATCCATGCAAGTCTTATTAAGTTTTTTTGAGAGCATCCTGCTAATAATTTCTTATAGTAAAATAGCATTCCATCATTATTACATACCATAACTTATTTAGCCATTCCCCAACTGATGTCCATTCTCTCAATTTCTAATTCTTTACACACAGAAAAGAACTACTATAAATATTTTTGTACATACATGTCTTTTTCCTTTTTGTTTCTAATGTCTTTTGAGATACAGACCTAGAAGCAATATTGTTAGGTCAAAGGGTATGCATGATTTTATAGCCCTTTGGGAATAGTTCTAAATTGCTCTATATAATGGTTGAATCAGTTCAGAACTTGACCAAGAGTACATTAATGTCTCATTTTTGCCACTTCCCCTCCAACATTTGTCATTTACCTTTTCTGCCCTATTAAACAATCTAATAGGTATGAGGTAGTACCTCAATATTATTTTTATTTGCATTTCTCCAATCAGTAGTGAGTTAGAATATTTTTCATGACTATAGAGAGTTTAATTACTTTATCTGAAAATTGATTATATCTTTTATCATTTATCAATTGAGAACGACACTTATTTTTATAAATTTGACACAGGTCTCTATATGTTAGAGAAATGAGGTCTTTATCAGAGAAATTTGATTCAGTTTTTTTCACATTTACTGTTGTTAACTGTATTTCCCTCCATCCTATTCTCTCTTTCCCTGTTTATTCCATTTTCTCTCTCTACTTTCACCCTGTCCCTGCTCAAAAGTGTTTTGCTCTGACTATCCCTTTCCTCAATCTGCCTTTCCTTCTCTCACTGCCCTCCTCCCCCCCAGCCCTATTCTCTTTCTCTTTTATTTTCCTGTATGGTAGGATAGATTTCTATGCCCCTTTGCTGGGTATCTTATTCCCTCTTCGAGCCAATTCTGATGAGAACAAGATTCACTTACGCCCTTCTCACCTCTCCCCTCTTCCTCTGCATTGTAAAAGCTTTTTCTTGCCTCTTTTATATGTGATAATTTACCTTATGCTGTCCCTCCTTTTCTCTTTTCTCCTTGTACGTTCCTCTTATCCTTTAATTTTAGTTTTTAGATATCATCCCTTTATATTCAACTCACACCTGTTCCCTGTGTCTATATATACTCCTTCTAACTACCTTAATAATGAGAAAGGTCTTATGAGTGCAATGGTAACTTAAATGGGGAGATCTTTCATAGTCATCAATAGGTCCATTTTGCTTGCCTGGGTCACATGGAAGCCTGAGTCACATGAGTCTGAAACACATGGAGCCTGTGGTGGGAGAAGTTTGCTGAATGCATAGGACAGGAAGAGACAGAGCTAGAGCAGAGCTGAGAGGAAATTAGTGAGAGAGCAGTCAGAGCTAGGAAGGATGCAGGCTGCTAGCTAGTGTGAGTGAAAGAGTTTGTCTGTGATTTTGTTTAAGGAGGCCTGTTTGTGATTTGTTTAATGGAGTTGGTTTATGGAAAGGGTGAAGGCTTGGGGATGGTGTTGCAATCTGCATTGTTATTGTGTATAGATTTCTGTTACTATGATGGATTTAGCTTTCTGGCATGTGAATAAATATTTTGGTTCTGCCTTCCATGTGGAGAGTCTGTGGCATTGCACGATTCAGAATTGTGCCAGAATATTCATGGTCACCTTAGGGGCTGTGAATATCACATTGGCGCTACAATGAGTTACAAATATCATCTTCCCATGTAGTATTGTAAACAGTTTAACCTTATGAAAATCCTCATAATTTGTTTCCTGTTGAACCTTTTATCCTTCTCTTGAGTCTTATATTTGAAAGTGAAATTTTCTATTCAGCTCTGGTCTTTTCATAAAGAATATGTAAAAATCCTTTATCTTGTTGAATATTCATTTTTTCCCCTTTAAGGATTATACTCAGTTTTGCTGAGTAGATGGTTCTCATTTGTAATCCTAGCTCCTTTGCCCTCTGGAATATCATATTCCAAGCCCTCCAATCCTTTAATGTAAAAACTGCTAAATCTGTTATCCTGAGTGTGACTCCACAATACCTGACTTGTTTCTTTCTGACTACTTTCAATTTTCTCTCCTTGGCCTGGGAACTCTGGAATTTGGCTATAATATTCCTGGTTGTTTTCATTCAGGATTTCATTCAGGAGGTGATCAGTGGATTCTTTCAATTTGACTTTACCCTCTGATTTGAGAATATCAGAGCAGTTTCCCCAGATAATTTCTTAAAAGATGATATCTAGGCTCATGATTTTCAGGTAGTCTGAAAATCTTTAAATTATATCTCTGGGATCTATTTTTCAGGTCAGTTGTTTTTACACTAAGGTATATCACATTGTCTTTTATTTCTTCATTCTTTTTGCTTTATTTTACTGCTTCTTAGTTTCTCTTGAAATCCTTAGCTTCCATTTTCTCCATTCTAATTGTGAAGGGATTATTTTCTTCAGTGAGTTTTTGGACCTCTTTTTCCATTTGTCTGACTCTGCTTTTTAAGACATTCTTCTTGGCTTTTTGGACCTCTTTTGTCATTTATCCTAGTTTGTTTTTAAGGTATTATTTTCTTCAGTATTTGTGTGTGTGGGTGGGTGTGTCCTTCACTTTTTCATGATTTCCTTGTATCACTCTCATTTCTCTTCCTAATTTTTCTTCTACCTCTCTTACTTGATTTTCAAAATCCTTTTTGAGCTCTTCCATGACCTGAGACCAGTTCATATTTTTCTTTGAGATTTTGGATGGAGGAGCTTTGACTTTGTTGTCTTCTGACTCTGTGTTTTGATCTTCCTTGTCACCATAGTAACGTTCATAGTCATAGTTTTATTTTTCCATTGTTTGCTCATTTTCCCAGCCTACTACTTGACGTTTAACTATTTGTTAAAGAAGGCCTCTGCTTCCACGGTGGAGGGTGCACTGTTCCAAGCTTCAGGGATTTTGTGCAGCTGTTTCCAGAGGTACTTCCAGGGACCTGTAAGTTTTCAGGTTTTCCAAGGTGGTATGATCTAAGGAGAGGTTTTTACTTCTCTCCTGGCCTGTGCTCTTGTTTGTGAGACACCATGACCACTCTTTCTTGTCCTCAAAATATAAGGAAAGTTCTCCCTCCACTGCTGCTATAAGCTCTCCTATGCCAATGTTGTTCCTTGGCCTTGGATTGACCCCCAGGACTGCAACTTTGATGTGAGTATGGGTAAAGCAACAGAATACTGCCTCAACACTAGCAAAGAGAGTCCTATAATCTCCTCTTGATGAATTGTTTGTCCCCTTACCATTTGTGGACTGGAAAACCCAGAAACAGCTGCCAGTGATGATTCAGTCACTCCCATGGCCTGTTTCTGTATCATTGATGCTGTGTTGGGCTGGCAGGGCCTGCACTGAACTGTGCTCCACTCACAACATGGCCTCACAGACCTTCCTTCTGACCTTCTAAGTTGTCTCTGGTGTCTGTGTACTGAGAGGTCCAGAAACCCCAGCAGCTGCCAACAATTCAGTTGCCCTGAAGCCTGTTCCAGGCTTATTGGGGCCTGGTCTATACTAGTGAAGCCTGAACTGGACTGCATTCTTCTCTTAGCCTTGTGCAATAGACCTTTCCTACCAGCCTTGTAAATTGTCTTGTGCTGAAAATTTGTTTCACTCCATCTTTTTATTTGTTCTTCTTCTCTACAATGTGTTCAGAGTCATTTTAAAAATGTATTTGGAGGGGTTTGGAGGAGAGCTCAAGTGAGACCCTGACTTTACTCAGCCATACTTGACTCTGCCCCATAACTCTGCTTTCAATTCTAAATTATATGCCACCTCAAATTCCTTTAGAATTTAGGTAGTATATACAACTTGTACTTGTTTTACATTATGTTAATAAGAGGAAGAGGAGGACCTCAGGGGCTGGAGATACTAATGAATTATGAATTCCAGGGTTAATGTGCTCTTGGTTAATAAGGTAGGGCATACTAGGGGAAAGATAAAGTCCAGAGCAATGAAAACCGGGAGAACTGTGTCATCTTCACATTTCATACACATACATATATAAATGTATGTACATATGTCATTTATGCCTCATTGAAATAGCTGGTAAAATTATTCAATAGCATAGTGTCAAAGACAGATCCCTGAGTTACTCCATTAAAGACTTCTTTCTAAACAGATATAGACTTATTAATGACTATTCTTTGTGTCAGCATTCTGTCTTGATTAGATCACATTTTGATGATTTAACTAAACTCTGGCCACTATAATGATTCCCACAAAGGTGAAATGCCTTTTTATGCCGTGTAACAATCAGTTAAAGAAAATAGGAAAGAATCTGGAGAAGAGAAAATTTAGCAGGATCATGATAACTACCCTCAAAGATTTAAAGGACTGTTATGTGGAAAAGTAATTGTACTTTCTCTGCTTAACCCTAGAAGAGAGAAGTGAGATGGAAGCTATGATGAGTAAATTGCAAAGAGGAAAATTTAGGCTTGATGTAAGGAATAACTTCATAACAATTAAAACTATTGTAAGGTGGAAAAGTAGCCTAGGAGTTAAAGCATTACTTTTTGATGCTTGAAACAAAGTCTAGAAGACAACGTTTCAGGAATCCTTCTGTAGGTATGTGTTGACTTAAATAAATGGTTGATAACTTTCTTATATCATGGACCACTTTGCCAATCTTATGAATCCTCTTGTCAGAATGATAGTTTTGGATACATAATATAAAATATGTAAGATCACAAGAGAACCAATTTTGCTGAAATATGGTTGTAAAATTATTTAAAAATAAAGTCAATGGGACCTGAAGTTATGAACCCCAATTTAGATAGTCCCTGAGATGCTATGCAAACAACCTTAAAATACTGTCAATCTGTGACTTGGTAATCTATCATGTTGTTTCTATCACCAAATCCATGATCCTATAAGAACATTGAACACACATAAGAAATAATGTTGCTAACAGTGTTTTTGTTTACAGGGTAGATCAGAAGAACTCACTGAATAATTCAATGATCTGTCCTTATTTTCCAACAGTATGTGTATTATTTACATTAATATACTGTGATGATTAAAAAGGTCAAGAGACATGGTGTCTGGGTAATTTAGTTATTTTATTAATAAGGCCAATACATTTATTAGTAAAAGGTCATTTGGCTATATCTTTTAGACCAAAGGCAATTATGGTGGTGTGCTGAAGGTACACCTTCTTTTGGCAGAGGAGTGAGAATCAACTATGATAGTTTAACAATTACTGAGAAAAAGAATATTAAAATGAGAGACTGACAGTGACATCATATCACCCTTGGACAGAGAAACTATTTTTATTATCAGACCACCCCCAGCCTTGAATAATGTAGAGAAAAGAGTCTGTCTCCACCTAAATTTGATTAAATGGAATTTACCTTGGTCTAAAGAATCCTTGTAAAATTGAGGTGAGTCAGATAGAGGAAAAGTTTAGCTGACCTTCAGAGACTGAAGTTTTAAATAAAGTGAGGGAACTTTGGATTTCCCCAAATAATTTGTTATTAATAATCATTTCTCTCAACACATTGTAATGTCTCTTAGGAACTAGTCTCTAAGGATTTCTGTCACTAAAAAATAAATACTTTAAAAATCATTTTTATTCTTAGCTAAATTGATACAGATGCGCACAACACATTTTTGGCTTTTTTTTTTGTTTTTTTTTTGTTTTGTTGTTGTTGTTATGTTTTGTTTTCTGGAACCAGACACAGAACAGTTTTCACTTGGCAAGACCTGTTTGAATTCTGTTATTGTAGTCTTCAGGAATCAAGGGTTATATGCTTACCAACGTAAAGTGTCAAAGTAGAAATATTGTGAAAGAGAATACATAAAATGCATTCCATTTATTATTTAAATATTTTACAAATACTACTTTAAATGCTTAAAGGAGGCAACATGGAAGGTACACAATCCTTCTAAGAAAGAATAATGAGCTGGAGGGAAGTTAATATTGGTTTAGGTAGAATCTTATATAACCCACAAGACAGCACTGTTCATCTAAATGACCTGCACAAGTGTGTGACTGTGTGGTAAAATGGTATGAATAACATGGAAAGATAATTCAACTTTAGTGTAGGGAGAGCAGAGACAATTTTCACTTTTGTCTGGCCATTGGTGTATGATATACCTGAGTTATCTGAAGACCATATTTAATATTAGGATGTTGTTCATATTCCATTATCATTCTAGGAAGGATGTGAACAATTTTGGAGGCATTATTATTATGGCTTCCCACTATTTTGCCCATGAAGTGAGAAAAGTGCTTATCCTTTTTTATATCATGTTACTCACTGCCACATAATTATGCTCCAGCCAGGCAATGCTCCCTATTCAGCCCTTTACCATGTCTCCTCTATGTATCTGCTCACACCATTCTCTAAATATACAATTAGTCTAATTCTTCCTCCTTTATTTGTTGATAGTCTATCTATATTATTAGATCAAGTTAAATATCAACTCTTCCAAAAAGCCTGCTCTGCTTTCCTCCCCATTAATAGGAAATAAACTTTCTTTCCTTGTACCCCAAAGAACTCTGTAGCTTTATTTGTAATTGTGCTTACCATATTCTGTTTTATCTAAACATTTGTTTATGTCTTATAACTGTATTAGATTGTAATCTCCTTAAAAGAAAACAACCACATTTTAGTTGCTGGTCTGGTCTTTGAGTTGTCTCTCATATTTATTATAGTGTTCTGTGTGTTGCAGGAACTTCCTCTTGTTTCCTGTTATTGTTCCATTCATTTTATTTTTTTTCATTTTTTAAAGATTTTTAACAACTTTATTTATTTATTTTTAGATTTCGACATTCATTTCCACAAAATTTTGAGTTCCAAATTTTATCCCCATCTCTCCCCTCCCCCCACCTCATTCTGATTATGGCTTCCCTCAATATGCCCTCCCTTCTATCATACCCCACCCTTCCCTTATCCCCATCTTCTCTCTTTTCTTGTATGGCAAGATAAATTTCTATACCCCGTTACCTCTATTTCTTATTTGCTAGTTATATACAATAACAATTCTCAACTTTCATTTCTAATACTTTGAATTCCATCTTCCCTCCTTCCCTCCCTCCCCATCCATCCCCACTGAGAAGGCAAGCAATTCAATACAGGCTATATATGTGTCATTTTGTAAAAGACTTCCATAATACACATGATTCATGTTGTATGACTAACTATATTGCCCTCCATCCTACCCTGCCCCCCCTTTTTTTATTCTCTCATTTGTCTTCCCTTCTAACATCCCACTCACCCCACTTGCCCCCTTCTCCCCTACTTTCCTGTAGTGTAAGATAGACTTTTTCATTAAATTTAGTGAGCATGTTATTACCTCCTTAAGCCATATGTGAACTCTTCACTTTTCCCCTCTCACCTCTTCTCTTTTCTCCTCCATTGAAAAAGATTTTTCTTATCTCTTTTATGAGTGATAGTCTGCCCCATTCCATTTCTTCCTTTCTCCTCCCAATATTTTCCTCTCTCACCCCTTAATTTAATTTAATTTTTTTATTTTATTTTTTATGGATATCATTTCTTCTGATTCAACCCAACCTGTACTCTCTGTCTATATATATATATGTGTGTGTGTGTGTGTGTGTGTGTGTGTGATCCCTCCACCTACCTAAATACTGAGAAAAGTCTCAAGAGTTACAAATGTTAAGAATGTAAACAGTTCAACTTTAGAAAGTTCTTTATGATTTCTCTTTTCTGTTTACCTTTTCATTCTTCTCTTGATTCTTGCGCTTGAAAGTCAAATTTTCTATTCAGCTCTGGTCTTTTCATCATGAATGCTTGAAAGTCCTCTATTTCATTGAATGAAAATGTTTTTCCCTGAAGTATCATACTCAGCTTTGCTGGGTAGGTGATTCTTGGTTTTAATCCCAGTTCCTTTGACTTCTGGAATATCCTATTCTAAACCATTCAGTCCCTTAATGCAGATGCTGCCAGATCCTGTGTTTTCCTGATTGTTTCTTTCTAGCTGCTTGCAATACTTTCTTCTTGATCTGGGAACTCTGAAATTTGGCCCCAAATTTGGTTTTGTTTTGCAATTTCTTGGTTTATCTTATAGTCATTAGCTTCCCTGAACTTCACTCTCATTTTTAAAGAACTGTTTTGTTCAGTGAGCTTTTGAACCTCTTTTTCCATTTGGCTAATTCTGCTTTTTAAAGCCTTCTTCTCCTCATTGGTTTTTTGCAACTCTTTTTCCAGTTCAGTAAGCCTATTTTGAAAGGTGTTATTTTTCTGAGCATTTTTTTGGTTCTCCTTTGGCAAGCTGCTAACTCGCTTTTCAAGTTCTTCTATGGTCTGAGCCTATTTCATATTCATTTCAGAGGCACTGGAGGCAGAAGCCTTAACTTCCTCTGATAGTATGCATTGTTCTTCCTCATCCCAAAGGATGGAAGGAGATACCTGTTCACCAAGAAAGTAAACTTCTATGGTCTTACTTTTTCCCCCTTTTTTGGGCATTTTCCCAGCTAGTTACTTGACTTCTGAATCCTTTGTCAAGAAGAGGGTCCTAGTGCTCCTCCTCCCCCCAGGACCCTGATCAGGGCTGTGGTTCAGATCAGCTACTCCATTCCCCCAGTGGCTTTTGGTGGGAGCGGGGCCACCACTGAGGTCTGAGATTCAGATCCCCTACTCAGTTCCCCAGAAGCTTTAAAGTGAGCTGCTTGGACAATAGACCCAGACTACTTCTGAGGCCAGCATAGCCACCTGCCTGCTGCTGCTGCTGCTACACCTGCCTCTGCTTCTGCCTGGGGCCTGTGCTGGGAAGACCCTGCTCCCCTCTCGCCTAGCTGAGAAAATTCTCCCACACTGACCTATGAAGCTTTCTTTGTCACTTGTGGGTTGAGGGATCTGGGACCCTCCCTGCTGGGGATTCTGCCCCAGAGGCCTGTACTGGTCGTGTTCCTCCCAGTGCTGTGCAGCCAGGGCTGGGCTCTGCTCTGTTCAGCCTCTGGTGGGATAGACCTTTATTCTTGGCCTTCCAGGTTACCTTTGGCTGGAAATCTCTTTCACTCTGTCATTCTGTGGCTTCTGATGCTCTAGAATTTGTTGAGAGTCATTTTTTACAGGTATTTTGTAGGCTGTGGGGGAAGTGCTAGAGTATATGCATCTTTCTACTCTGCCATCTTCTGTTCCATTCATTTTAGAGCTGGGATCAAGGTTTCAAGAATTCTTCTTACTGAGGCCACATCTCAAATCTTGTCTGGTCTGAAGCCTATGGTAAATTCAGGTAGAAGATGAACATTAACTATTGTTAGAGGATCTAAATATTTGACAAAGAGTTATGATTTTCTGAATTAGCATCTGAATACTTTCATACATATCTCTCTTGCCTTATTTTTAAATGTCTCTGCTTAAGTGGAGCCAATGTTACAGCTGACTAGAGCAAAAAAAAAGATTATTTTTAAAGCACCTGCTAAGGACAACTATAGAAAAATTCTAGTCTAGTTGCATCCAGAGTCAACATTTTCAGACTGTGAAATTTGGAATGAATAAATTTTCTGTATTTCTCATTATATGCATAGATTAGAAAGAAGTATATACTTTAAAACTATTAGCTATAGAAATTAGCACATTTTCAAGCACTGGAAGAAACGATTCTAGGCCTAAAATAAATCAAGAAATGAATCTATAAAAAAATAGACAGCAGACATAAAAGAAATTTAATTAATCTCACATTACATTTTAATTACCATTTGATTATCCTTTCACGGCAATTTGTATTTATGGGAATCAGAAAATGCATTTGGAACTGGCAAAAGGCTACATTGTTTTAGCTTAATGATACAGGGTTGATTGGGAGAAAACATGCTTAACTAGAAATTGGTAAGTAGGACAATATTGTGGAATGAAATATGGTATATAGTATTTTATTCTCAACAAGATGACTAAAGATATATAGAAGCTGAGATTTAGAGCTGGAAAAGATATTGAATATCCAGTCCAATTCCCTTATTTTCAGATAAGAAAATGATGCAAAAAGAAGTTGACTTTCCCAAAGTTTCATTGGTAGTAAGTGGCAGAGATGATATTTGAACCCAGGTCATCTGAGTCCAAATCAATACTTTTTTTGACTGTTGAACTATATCTCCCTAATGATGCATAAGAATCATTTTTTAATTCATAGGGAAAACTAAAAAGGACAAGGTACAGAAAGAAACACTGTCTTATTCACTAAACAACTGAAAGACACCGTAACAGAGGACTAGTGATTGCTTTTTGTGGGGGACAGAGTCAAGCAAAGGGGCCTAACAGAGCAGCCATGACTCTCAGTGTTCCAAAATAATGGAGAAGCTTGTCATGGGGGAAAAGACATTTAAGAGGTAATTCTGAAATTTTAAGAGAAAAAGAAAACCAGGAACCTTAACATTATACATTGACTGATTAAAAACAACAATATAATGGTGAAAAAAAGAACTTTGTTTCTGATTTCTTTGTAATTGTACTGTTGTAATGTAAGAGTTACATCAACTGACCTCTGTGCTGATCCATTGGTGCATATACTTGGACAGACAATGAAGGTAAACAATGGATTAAACTTACCATTGAATAGAAGGGAGAGAATGGACCAGATTTCATTTGGAAAACTACAAAATTTCAATTGCTTTCAATGAGCTTAAACTTTTCTATATTACAAACCATCATGAAAGGTCAATAAGCTCCTCTCTGTCTATGGATCATCCACCACCACAACCTCCAAAGAATCAAAAAAGTTTTGAAGGAAATTCAAAGGGACACTATATGGATTTAGATAAGCTGAAGCATATTACCAACGATGATTTACACATAAGAAGTGGTCTAGTCCTTTGGATAGCTTAAAAGAAGACTTACAGATGAATGGGAGGTCCTCTATTAAGGATTAGTTGGAGGCCATGGATAAGAATCATGTTGGTGGAAAAAAGTAGCAATCTGTGTCACTAGAGTGAAAATCTATTTTAATGAAATCACTTATCCAATGAGACATTCTACAATTTCAGTTCTTCAAATTACTCTCAAATACCAGCTAAATCCATTTCTGTAATGCAAAAAAAAAGAGATGAAAATAAATTTACTTTAATAAGTAAATAAAAGAAGTTCTGGATGAAAAAATAAACATGCACCAACTGGTTCCTGGCAATTTCCATCATACAATAGATAACTGTTGAGCACTTTGTCATTTCACCGTATAACACCTTCTTTGTTACTTGAATATAACATTCCTTTTCTCTAAAATTTCAAAAGTCATTATATGTTAAAAATCAAATAGATTATTTTAGGCTAAAAGAAAATTGATATGGACAGGATACTTTTGTCCAGAGAAAATTATGTTCCCTGGTCACTAATTACAACGTCTTAAAACTGGAATTTTCAGAATTCAAAGTGTTTTGACATAATATTTCATTTGATTTTTACAATTCAGTAAGAAATATAGGGAAAGTTTTATCATCCTCATTTCTTCAATTTTATAAATAAGAAAAAAAATCCAACTATTAAGGCACAGGCAGTTGAACTTAAGGAGAAACTGAAGCAAGAGTATGTATGGATCTGTACAACTCATTGAAATTATAGAAAAGTTAGCTAAAATGAATAATGGCTAGTAAATAGATTTTCTTTTGTTGATAAAAAAGTTTTCTGAATTCCTAGCTCCCTTCAGGTCTTTGCTTAAGTACCTGCTCTTAAAAAAACCTTTCTTGACACCTTTAGGTTGTCACATAGTTTAGCTGACCCCAATTAAGAGTAGGTACAGACATTCTAAATAATAAGTGGAAGGGAACAAATAATATAAATAATAACTTTTATTTAAAAGATAATCATAAGAATAAGAAAATATAGTAAAATTCATGGCTTGTAGGTAGTCTTTGGATGAAAATGTATGTTTTACAACAAAACAACAACAAAAACAAACAAAGCACTTACTTTACCATTATCATCTTCTTTGATCAATATAAATGTGATTAATAGAAAAAAAGAGGATTAACTGAGTATGTCATTTTAAATACTAAGAAATGACCAGAATAAAAATATCCCACCCGAGCATAAAGAAAATCAATCAAATAATCAATCAATAATAAAAGTAATATGGAATTAATACATAAAACTAAGAGCTCCTTGTTAAAGATTAATATATTGATAGATAAATTACAGGACCTTAAGGAAGGCTCAGTCTAAGAAACCACATACTTTCAAGATCTAGAGTATTCTATTCTAGGGCAAAGTTTATCACTGCGCTCTGATAGTCTCAGATTTGTAGGCTCCCACACCTGGTTTTGGGCATCACCTGGTTCCTCTCCTCCTGTGTCAGCTAGAAATCCCAACATTGTCAGAGCAATAAAGCTTTGTACCAACCTGTGGTTCAAGCTCCCTGCCTTGGTTACTCAGTAGAGGAAGTTTATCTTGGGGAACAGTTCTCAGGAGCAGAGAAAAAAGGCCAGTCATGCTGAAGATTATAGAATCAAGCTTTCTCTTCTTTTCATGCATTTACAGTCTCCTACAACCCTCCCACTTTCTATAGGATAGTTGACTAGAACTCTTCTGAGTGATTATGGATCATATTTAAAACACTGCAATTTTCTTAGGAATGTTGTAATCATCACAATTTCCATTTAAAACAGGAACATCTGGAAGACCTCATCTATAAAAACGCTCTTTTATTTTGTACTCTGTAATCAGTACAAGAGATTAATGAACGAGGAGATGAGGGCAAGAAACTTGGTTAAAAAAAAATTTCAGAGAATTCTCTGTTCCATACCTGGATTGGTACTAATAATTAAAGTGTTATAAAAATTTCTCCATTGTTGTTTCATTTTCTGAGGATTTTATAGGATTTTGATATACAGATAGGATACATTTTATTGAATAAGAGAATTCAAGATACTATTTTGCTGTACTGAATTAAATACTTTTTAAAAATAGCCAAAATAATCATGGTGAGATTCTGTACTTACCTTTCAGACAATTGTGAAAATGTCAGGGTTAACCCATTAGATAAGGATTGCATTTTGAGAGTAAAAATGTATGTCTAAGTTTATATATTTCGTTTAAAATCCATGTGCCTCACGTAATTTTCTGTTCTGTCTTCTGTAACCATCACAATGACTGTGGAAACTAAATAGTTCTGCAGAGGATAGAGGTATATGTTGTACTTTCCTTGATATCATAGATTGCCACAAACCTGTAATTTCAAACCAAGGTGCAACCCTGCTGGTCATGGGCTAAGAAGGTGATTGTACCTAAAACCCAGTCTTGTTGTGGGGCCTTAGTGAAATAACATATATAAAGCATTTGCAAACCTATGCCACTACTATTCTTGTGGCCATTGCTACTGCTACCACCACTGTTCAGTTCTGATTACTGGTGGAACCTACTGAGATCTCTGAATTTCCTGAACTCACAAGGTTGTTTGGATACTGATGTCTCAGAATACTCATTAACACAAAATCAGGGAAGGCAAACATGAGAGAGAAGAGTCATTCTCTATGTTTACAGATACTATGACTACATGGGAGATGTGACCATCTCTCTTCTTACCTGACTCTCAGAGGTAACTCAAAGTTATCCTGCCACTTTGAAGACACACAGGAAAGAGAATGGTGAAGGATACCTCATCCTTTTTCCATATTTATCTAATCAATTTCAGCTTAGCAACCCTTGAGTCATTGATTATTCTAGTTCTGCAGTCATAGAAGACCTTTTGTCACAGAATACTACCAGCCTCTCAATCACACATGACTGGAAATCCCAAACATCAACTTGGTAACTTGGATGGAAATTAGGCAGGAAATGGAATGGCTATACATTCTTCAAGGGCTGCCTTTTCCCGCTGCTCCTCTTGACAAATCTATTCATATTTTATCATTTCTTATTGTTTTATAAAAATGAAGAATTTTGTTTTACTTTCTCATTGCATGGCACATAATCTATTACTGGGATTGTCCTTGAAACCTTTCTAATATCTGTTGAACCTAAAAAAAGTGTGTTTTCTCCATGACAAAGCAGGAATAATATTGAATTTGGCATTGAGGGAACTTAGGCTCATGATTATCCCACTTAATTCCTCTATGTTCTTGGCAACTTAACTTCTTTGGTTCTCAGTTTTCTCATCTGTAAAACATGCTATTTAATTCAATGACCTTAACTCTATCCTATTTCCATTCACTAGCTATGAAGTCTCTGATCCTAAGTCACCTACATGTCAAGATGGGTCATTAGAGAAAGTCTTTGTGGAGTTTTCCTATACAGTATGAAAATCTCATTTAAATCAGTCCTGAGGTCAATTAAGTTTCTTCTACAATTCAGTACTTTTAATGATGGATAGTTCATTCTATTAAAAATACCCCAAGCCATTGCTGCATAGTTCCAATTGTTAGAAAGTATGTTGCTATATTAAACTTGAGACTTTTGTCTGGTTCTTCAAGATTTCTCTTTGGGAGAAGCAAAAAATAAAAAAAAAAAGTCTCTTCAGCCTTCAGTATGTTAACCCTTGATGTATTTGAAGGTAGTGTTTCTGCCTTCCCTTATTTTCTCCTTTTCTTGGTAAATGCACCTACTTCTTTTAATTTGTACTTGTTTGACATGATTCTCAGATATATTATCCTGGTTATGACTCTCTGATATATCCTAGTTTGTCTGGAATTGAATATAATATTCCAGATGTTGTCTGATCAGTGGGAATGAATTGGGCTTTAAATTGCCAGGAACTAAACATTATATTAATATACATCCTGGTAGAGTTGTTGTTATTGATGATGATATCATTTTTTGGATTTAGGAAACAAATTTTGTCATTTGTTCTTCTTATATTTGTAGTTAACTAAAATTCCCCAGACTTTGAAAGACAAGAACTCCTGTCAAGCTGTGACTCTCCGGGTTTCCTGGGAACAGTCCTCAATGTCAATGAGAAAGCAAAGTCAATACTAGGTGCTATCTCTTTAAATACCAAGGGGTTGGTTACATAAAGCAAACCAAAGCATGCAGTCCATAGTTACTCTAGAACTAATATTACCTGCTGTTTAAAGGTCTGAACCAGCTATCAAAAGTCAGGTCAGATTGTTTCCTACAACTGTGAAAAGAACAATCATCTTCATACAGTGAAGATTAATTCCATGAAATTGCATTTCTGCTTATCTGGGAGGATCTCCAACAGATAAAATCTAGCAAGAAGGCAGAAATCTTGCATTTCATCTTAGCGTTGGATGTTTATCACCTTTAGGCTTTGACACTATGAGAAAGATTATGACCTCTCCTTTTTTAGGGGGGATTTTTACACATTTCACATGTCTTGTTTCTGACCAGCTCCAGATTTCTTTCAGAAGTGTTTTTATATCAGATATCTCTAGTAATATGGAATTACCTTCAATTCAATAAACATTTATTAAGTGCCTTCTAAGTACCAGGTACTTTGTCAGACCCTGAGGACACAAACTAACAATAAAGATAGTGGCTGCCCTCAAGCAATTTGGTTGGGGGGAAATGAGAAAAAATATTTCCTGATAAGGAAGTACAAGATAATTTAAGGTAGGAGAAAACACTGACAATTTGGAGAATTAGAAAAGACTTCACTTTGCTTTAGGAAGGTTCTTTTGGCAGCTGTGTAGAGGATACATTTGAGAAGGTAAAGGGCCTGGAAGCTGAGAGCCTACTTAAGAGGTTGTACTAGAGCTGAAGTGAGTCTGAACCAGGATAGTGACCACAAGTGAATAGAAGGGTATAGAAATCTGATATAATGAATGAATGTGGAGGTGGGGTTTAGGGAGGGAGTTGAAAAGCTTTATGTGAGCCTAGTTTTCAAAGCTGAGTGATTGGAAGAATAGTGGTAATTTTATTAGAAATGAGAAAGTGTGTCTTTGTGAATAGCTGGGGAATTTCAGAGTTAAATTCACAGTAGGTCAAGTTCCTAGGAGAACATATTCATCTCTTCTTATATATATGTAGTCTCTACTTCTAGAGGGACAAGAAGGGAAAAACATGGAATCCTTCATAGGATCTTAAAGGGAGGCAAATGCCCTTTGTGGATGCTTTCAGAGTAATTTCTGTCGTAGATCTTTAGATTCTATAGCTTGGAATCTTTCTGATCTCTGATTATGCCCTATAGATTTTTCAAGTTGTCTCAGACTTAGATTAGAAGCTATGCTTTTTCATGTTTGAATTGTGACTGCCCCAGGCTTTTAGACCTGGAGTTATCAAACCAAGATTGATGAATATTTTTAATATATATTTTGTTAAGTGAATTCCAATATAATCTGTAACTCTCTGTATTTTATTTCATGCATTTAAAGATATTTTTCTGACATTTTTCCCAAGGTTTCATCAGATTACCAAGGAGTGTACAGAATAAAAAGGTAGATAATGCCTTTTCTAGACCATTACCTTTAGTATTAATCTCACACAACCTAAATTCATAACCTGAAGACAGCGTAAACATCAAGTAACTGACTCAGATACAACAAGGTATAGCTAAAAGAATTGCAAACTAATGAAAAGTCATTGGGACTGAAAGTCTTTGGGACTGGAGGTAGTAATCCTGTATTCTCAGCTATCTAAAGCTGACAGATTTCTGAGGTCAGAATTTCTAAGTTTTAATGGCCCATGTTGATAGGGTATCTGAATTAATATTTTGGAATTAATATGGTGAGTCCTCAAGAACTAGAAGATTGCTTGAAGAGCAAACCTTCCCAAGTCAAAAACTGAGCTGATCGAAGCTCCTATGCTGATCAGTAATGAGACTGATCACATAAAAAGTCCCTTTGCTTCCAGCCTACGCTGGATAAGGAGATAATCTTTCAATGAAACAATCATTTATACAAGTCATTTCCTGAAACACAAAAGGAAAAAAGAAAAAAAAAAAATGAGTGAAACTATACAACCAATCAATCAATTCTGACAGTATTTTTTAATATAAATCATGTACCCATCTTTCCCTACCCTTGTTTAGAAGGGAGGAAGGTACACTTTCTCACATCTTCTTTGAGATAAACTTTTGTTTTTACAATGATGCAATATTTAGATTTTTGATTATTTATTCCATTTTTATTGTTTCAGTTATTTTGTATTTTCTTTTTCTAATTCTGCAGCCTTTGAATCAATTGATATATGCCTTCCTCGTGTTCCTACATTATCATCACATTCATCATTGTTTCAGGCAGTAATGTCTCATTACATTAATGTAGGACAATTAAATTATCCATTTTCCAGTTGATTGGCATGGGCTTTGTTTCTATTTCTTTGCTATTAGAAAAAAAGTACTCCTATTTTGGTATACTGTGTATAAGCTTTTTCTAGCATTGATTTCCTCAAGACATATGCCTAGGATTTCTGGGTCAAATGATTTTGTTTTACACACATACACACACACACACACACACACACACACACACATACTCACACAAACAGCTTTCCAAAATCTGGACCAATCCATAGCTCCATCAACAATGCACTAGCATGGTTTTAGCTACTCCAACATTACTTATTCCTAACTTTCTTGTCTTATCTTTGATGCTTGCCTGGATGTGAGTTGAAACTTCTGCATTGTTTTGATTTGTATTCCACTTATTATAAATGATTCAGTGTAATCTTTTATGTAGTTGTAAATAGTTCGCAATCCTTTTGAGAATGGTTTGGTCTTATCTTTGGACCATTTATCCACTGGGCATGACTCTCTCATATCTTTGTTTCAGCTCACTATAGATTTTGGAAATCAGACCCTTAACAGAATGTTTCATGCAAAGATACTCCCCTCCCCCATCAACATTTTCTCTTTTTATTCTAGTTGCCTTGATTTCTTATTCTGGTTCTAAAAATCTGACATAAAATCAAAACTATTGATTGAGATAAACTATTGAGTTTATATTTTGTAATTTCATCTTTTGTTTGATTGAGAACAGTCATCTGTGGAAGATTCCTAATCTGGTTCTCTTATATTTTTTAATCATGTAAAAATCAAACCCTAATGATAATTTTATGTTTTTGCTTTTTTTTAAGAGTTTATTACCTTGATATGAACCTGGACAGAAAGATAGAATTATAGAATACTAGAATAAAAAAGCATCTTCTAAATAAGTTATCCCAACCCTATTATTTTACAGATAAAATCTTAGGGCTCAGAGAAGTAAAATTTTAAATAGTGTTTCTCATGATAAGAGCTATTCAATTGTATTTTTTCTCTTTTAGCTTAGGAACTCAATTGAACAAGACCATGATATCTAAATATATAAAAAATTTTAGATAACATAGGTTATAATCAAAGTAAATATATTTGTTCATTTCTTTTCAGCACAAAAATTTCTTTTCATGTTATTAAAAAGAGCGTGAATAAAAAAAGAAACTCTTCTTTTGGATCATTGGAGCTGTTTGTAAAAAGATAAATGTTCCCATATGTCTTATCTGATTATGGTTTTTATCTATTTGGAATACTGTTATGAATCAAAATGAAATATAGTTAAAAGAGAAATTTCATTTCATGTCATGAAATCTAGTACATGGGATGAGAGGTTGAGCTAAATGACCTCTAAGGTCCCTTCTAACTCTAAGATTTTATGATTTTAAGAGTTTTTGTTGGAAAAAATTTGCAGCTGTTTTCTTTTGTTATATCCATTAAAATTTTTTTGGGGGGGCATAACCTCAATTACTGTGACGTTTCTTTTACCCTATTTTTACTGATTTTTTACCTCAGTATCTATAGTTACTGCATTATAGCTTTTCCACTCAAGTTCACAAATGCTCCAGGTTCCACACTTAAAACAGAGCAACCTCTTACTTCTCTTAAGAGAAAGAATTCATCTGACAGGAATTCCTATATTCAACATCTTCTATACCTCAAAGCTTTTCAGGGAGGCCCTTTGCTCCTGCTTCCCTTCTGTCCTTATCTACACGTTGCTCTTATTAATTACCATACGCAAACACTTCATTCTCGTCCCTACTACCTCCTCTAGCACTTTATTTTCACGTAGGTATAGTGAACTATAATTGTGTTCAAATGCTTGAAAGGCTGCCATGTAGAAGAAGGATTTTTCTTGTTCCTGATTCCAGAGGGGCAGAAGCCTGCAGGATCAGTATACTGGAATTATAAAAGGAAATTTAGGCTCACTGTGAGGCAAAACTACCCAACAATAAAGCCATGGCTGCTCCAAAAAGTATTGGGCTGTCTTTCATTGGAGGCCTTCAATTAGAGAATGAATGCTCATTTCTTTGATGAGGAGAATTTTTGGTGGGGAAGGGCCATGAACTGGAACAAATGGAGATTGAAATACTTTTATTTTAAAATTATTAAATTGTATATTCTCCAATTATTTGTTTTATTTTATCTCTCAACTCCCCCTTCCATAGTGAAATAAAAGAACAAAACCCTTCTAAAAATATTCCTTATGAAACAAAACAAATTATCATCTTGACTATTGCCAGAAATATGCTTCATTTTACATATTACATAGTCTATCACCTCTGTAAGGAAGACATCATTCTTCATTCTTCATCAGTTCTTTGGAATTCTGATTGGGTAATGTGTTGATGAGAGTTATTAAGTTTTACAAATTTGTTTTCTTTATAAGTGGTTGGTATTTTGTAAATTGTTCTCATTCTGCTCACTTTGCATTAATTCATATAAATCTAGCCAGGTTTCTCTGAAATTTTCCCTTTAGTCATTTCTTACAGAACTCTAGTATTCCCTTACATTTATATAATGCCATAATTGGAAATAAAGAATATAAAAAAATAATACTTTCTTGATTTTTTTTAGACTACATCTCTCTATCTCACTAAGGCTAAAAGCACCATAGCTATTCATATTCCCAACACCATTCCTCATTGTCCCAGCATCCACAACCCACTCTGTTTCAAACATAAACCTTTCTACCTCTCCTTAGATAAAGTAGTGGCTCCATACTTCTGGAGTCTTACCATATCAGTGCCAGAGTTCATGCAGATACCCCATGAGTTTTTAGCTATTGTAGTTCAGAACCCCCAAACTTACATAATCAACTTGACTCAAATCTCCCCACTAACAGCAATTATAAGTATGTGCCACCATATGCAATCTTTTGGACACTTTTGCTGGATGAGATATTAAAAAATCAAGAAAAACTCAGAATCCTAAAACATAGATATAGCTGATGCCTATAAGCTATAAATGTTAAAAAATAATTACCAACCTAATAATTAATAAAAAAGTATTTGATTTATTTTAAATTTCAATCTACTGTTCAGTTATTCTTGGTGAGACTGGTTAGTGAGTAGATAACCAGATAAGGCCTTTTTTTCATATATCCCTCAATTAGTATCACCACATAGCTGTGTATTGCTACATTTAGGAATATATTCCATAACAGTAAATGAAGTTTTTCATAAATTGTGCATTTTGATTACACCTTGATTAGGAAGCAAGTTGATTAGCAATCCATATTAATTTGAACATTTACATACTAAAGAGAAAGTGACACAGAATTTGGACCTATCCAACCTTCAGTGTTTCCAATCTCTTGCCTATTAACATAGTAATTAACTTTAATGACTTTGTTTTCCTCTGTGTAATCAGACAGGAACCTTTAGATGAGAAATGCATAAATTATTCTAATTCCTATGAGAAAAAAGGGATCCAAGACTTCAAGTAAATATTCTCTCTAATATTTTACTCATCTTTATATTATATTGATTCCTTCTGTAACTGGACATTTTGTTGAACGTCAGCCCTGCTTGTAAGCAATCAATTCTCTCATTTTTGGCTGAGACCCATCACTGAAACTGGAATTCTTCAGATGATAAGCTGTATTGCACAGGGTTCTATAATATACTCCTACACAGCTCAACCTCTTAGACACTGTAGTTGCCTTCAAAAATCAATAAAGTTTCATCTCTTATAGAAAGACCATCCTTATCCTGTAGCTGCAAGTGTTCTCCCTCCATACAACTTGGGATATATTCTGTATTTATTTTTCTGGGTATATGTTCTTTTCTCCAATATACTTTAAGACCTTTTTAGGCAAGACCTATTTTATCCATCCATCCATCCATCCATCCATCCATCCATCCATCCTTCCATCCATTCATTTATCCATCCATCCATTCATCCGTTTATCTATCTATTTATTTACTCAATTTTATTTTATCTATGTTTGTCTGTTTATTTTTGTCTTTCTAGCTCCAGAACCTAACATAGTGCTTGGCAGAGACTAGGAACTAATAAGTGAATAGATGAAGGGGGTCAAAGTAAATTATGCTTTTGGTTGTGGTCATATGACACCATTCCTGTCTGTTGCTCTTGCTTCCCAATAGCTATATTTATAGAAAAACAAATATTTATTGTATTTCTGTTACATCTAAGACATTGAGTGAGCACTAAATGATATGAAAGTGCATAAATCATGTCTGTAGTCTTGAAAGGAGTCATGATCTAGGTGAGTAGGTGGACTATACACACTAAACCAATGCAGCTTAGTATATGCTAAGTATAAAATGTACAGACAATAAAAGCTAAAGTCACTCAGAGGAAGAAGCAATCAGTGGACTTTGAGATGGGTAAATGATCCTTCAAGGAGAAGATCAAACTTGAACTGAAGCCATTAAGCTGTGAGTTCCTTGGCAACTGAGACTGTCTTTCACCTTAGTATGGACCTCTGTGAGGCAATTAATAAATGTTTATGAGCTAACCCACTGAAGCCTTGAAGGAAGAGTGGGCCTAAGACTAACAAGTGTGAGGAGAAAGAGAATTCTAGGCAATGGTAAATGGCACAAACATGGTCCTTAATGTGGGGAAGGACAAGTGCATGTAAGGTAGGGGTTGTTAAAATGAGAATCCAGAAAAGGGTTCCATGGATAGATTTCAGGGGAAACCTGAACTTACATGGGGAAAATATAATGTCCTTAGCTGTACTAACATTAACTGAAATTTAACATTTCCTTCAATGAAACTAAATATGTGTATACACATACCAACATATGTATGTGTGTGTGTGTGTGTGTGTGTGTGTGTATACACACATATACACAGGTATATTTATTCTTGCAAATTTTAGCTCTTAGCACAGTACCTGGCACGTAATACATGCTTACCTATATGCTGGCTTGAAAAGAATCCAAAAGGTTTGTGAAAGACCATGACTTCCAGATTTTGACTTTATTCTGTAGATAACAGGAAAACATTAAAGATTTTTTGATGCAGAAAGTGATATGTACAGAGAAGTATTTAAAAAATTAATTTACTAGCTGTGTGAAGGATTAGTAGGAAGGAAAAGACACTGGAGAAAGAAGAGTAATTTAGACTCTCCTAATTATCTAAGCATAAGGATAACAGCCTGATAAAGAGTGTAGTAGTGGGAATGGAAAAGAAATGATCCTTACAAAAGAGATATTAGGAAGAATGAATAAGGATTAATTTGCATGTCTCTAATTTAGTGATTTGCATAATCTCTAATTATTTATTACCTTTCATTTTTTCATATGGCTGTTGATCACTTTCCTTTCTTCCCTAAGGAAGAAACTGCCTTTTTATATTTTGTGACTACTTATCAGTTGAGAAGTAACACTTATTCGTACAAATTTGAATTATGTCCTTATATGTATTGGAAATAAAACTTTTAGAGAGCAAGTTGTTGGATATATTTCTCACTTAACTATTTTCTTTCTAATTTAACTGAATTGGTATTATTTGTGCAAAATCTGTCTAATATAATAAAAATATCCATTTTATTTTCCGTAATCTTCCTTCTCTGTTGTTGGTTCATAAACTCTTCCCTATCCATAGATATACAAGAGAATTTCTTCCTTGTTTTCCTAACATGTTTGTGATGTGACATTTTTTATATTTAAGACATGGATACATTTGGAGCTGTTTTTGATATGGGGAACTTGTTTTGGTATGAAGGATTTCTCTTCTAGACTGCTTTCCAGTTTGCCTAGAAGTTTCTGTTGTTTTTTTTTTTTTATCAGTTTGGGAAAGATGACAAAAAGGGAAAAATAACAATTGACACAATATGGTTGGGACTGAGGATTTATCCAGATGTTCTGGAAAGTAATTTTGAATTATACTAAAAAATTCAGCTTTGACCCAGTGATACTACTACTATGTCAAATTCCCAAAGAAATCAAAGTGAGTGGAAAAGGACCTAGACATGCAAATATATATATATATACACACACATACATATATATATATTATATGTAGCAAAACTTTTTATGATAGCAAGGAATTGAGAAGTAGAGAAGTGCTCAATGATTGGGGAATGGCTTGGACAAATTATGGAAAATGATGGTATTAAAAATGACAAAAGAGCTGTTTTCAGGGAAACTTGGAAGACTTGTTTGAATTAATGCAATGTGAAGTGAACAGAATCAGGAGCAGTTTATACAATAGCAATAATGTAAAAAATAAATAACTTTGAAATTCTTTAGAACTCTGATCAATGAGATGGTCAACTACAATTCCAGAGGAATTATGGTGAATCATGTTAGCCACTTCTTGTTAAAGTGATATTGGAGTCAAGATGTAGGATATGACCAATGTGGTAATTATTTTTGCATGAATATACCAGTTTTTACAGGAATTTGTTTTTCTTTTTGCATCTTATTTTTCCATTGATAAATATTAGTTTTTCTCTCTCATACACTGCTAATTCTGGGATTGGCAAAATATGGCCTGCAGGTTATACATGGACCAATCTGTGTTTTTGTAGGGCCCACAAACTAAAAGTAGGTATCATTTTCTGATATTTGGAGTAGTTCATATAATCATAAAATGGGATGATGGATTTAGATGTGGAAAAGATATTACAGATCATTTATTCTTACCCCTTCAGGTTATGGATGAGGTAACTGAAGTCCTGAGAGAATAAATGACCTGTGCAGCATCGTAAGCAGTAAGTAGAAAAGGTGGGACTTGAACTCAGGTCTTTTGTTTCTAATCCACTGTTCTTTCCACTGACACTGATTATGTTGCCCCTCTTTTGGCTCTAAAATTCTGTGATTCACAAAATAGCTTCACTGAGAAGCAGTTAAGTACACATGCCTATAAAGATGTAATGCTAGATGATACATACAGGAAATTAAATACATACAACCTCTGTCATCAATGAGGAAAAAACATTCATATTAATTTGTTCTATAGATCTTATTAAATCCAGGGAGCAAATTGAAAAGAAACCATTTCATTTTTTTCTGAATTATATCTTTCTCAATTATTGATCTGCAAGCAGAGGATTTCAGACTTATGGGAAACACTCCAGGCATTTTGAAGTATGATTTCTGAGACATAAATATGCTACAGGAAGAAAAAATATATCAGGCAATTTTTTGATTGTCAGAATTCATGATAATAATCAGTAGAGAGGTGCTTTTTCAAAGTATAAAAAAATTAAAAGTATGGAATCATTGCTACTATCTTTACGTAACTGTGGAATCACTACCGCTTTCATCTTTGTATTTGCTTGTGTTTCTTGTGAATGGAGCTGTTATCTGAATCATTTGGTAATGAAAAATGTCATTGAGACACTTAAGTAGAACAGTAGATAAGAGTGTTCATCTTGGAGTAAAGAAGATCTGAGCTCAAGTCTGGACTCAAGTACTTGTGATGCCTCCCAGGGTTATTGTGAGGGTCAAATGAGATAATATTCAAATAGGACTTAGTGTAGTGCCTGACACATAATAGGCTCTTAATAAATATTTGTTTTATTTCTTCCTTCCTTCAAGTCATCACAGAATAGCCCTGACAAAAGCTTTTCTTCAATGTAATCCATTTTTCTAATGTCTTGTTTGATTTGAAAGAAACAATGATCGTGGGATTAATTGTTCTTCCTTTGCTTGTTAAAGAATTTTCACTTTGAGTCAATAATTCTCATTTGTGTGTGTATGAGACATAGAAAAAGGAGAGGAGAGGAGAAGACAGAAGAGGGAAAGAGAGAGAAAGAGAGGCAGAGATAGAGAGAGAAAGCAATTACAAGTGGGATAGTGGAATTGCTTAACTGTTTTATCTAGATTTAATTCTTATGGATATGAAAAATCACTGAAGATGCTGTTTTTATTAAAAATACATTCAACCTCAGAAGTGGCCATAGAGAATCAGAACATGAGGTCAAACTTCTATGATCACACAGTTAAAAATTCTCAGAATAAGTTTAAAATGGCAGATTGAGAGGCTGGTACGCACTAACACTTTGAGAATACATTTTGTAAATTGAATAAGTTTTTAAAAAGTATAACAAATAGAATTATTTCAGGCTTCTTCATGAAACAAAAGGAATTTATGTAGAATTTAAGTTCAGATTAATGTTATGAGCTTTAAAACATAACTATTCTTGTCCACACCTAAGTGGGTTCTTAAATAATTTGTTAAATTGCATTAAAATTTCTACAAAATTCCACAACTTCCCAAAGATAACCAAATTTGTTTGTGTAGCATTATGTCTCTTTGTCTCAATCTCTCTGTCTTTTTGTCTGCTTTTTTCTATTCCCTCCCTCTCTTTCTAATCCTTCATTGTCTAGCACAGTGCCTTGTATGTAGTAGACACAGTAAATGTTAAAAGGTTACATTTACCCATATTTCGTCATGGAGTTGTGTGTTTCTGTCCTTCGGAATTAAAGACTAGAGATAAGGCAGTGTAGACCAAGAGTCTAAAGGACACCTTCTACCAACATTTAAAGTGATAATCACTAAAATATTTGTTTTTACTTCATACTTCTCAAAGGATGTTCATCTAATTTATTGAATTTTTTTTTGCAAAATTTATCTCTAAGTTTTGAGAGTCAGACCTAGCAAACCAATTTTTCAGTAAATCTTGGCATCCTGAACCTTGGTCTAGTTTTTATGATTTGTGCTGAAGGTTAATAATTATGGTTTATTTTCATTACAGCCAACATTCACAAACCAAGATTTACAAAGCAGACAAATTAGGCTGCAACTCTTTTTAAAGAAATTCATTGTAAGGTTTTTTTTCTTTTTGTTTTTTTTTTAATAAACAACTCCTGCACTGTATTTTAAAATTTGCCTGATTTACTTGCAATCAACTGTATGTGAACACAACCACAAATGAAAGGAAAGTATATGATCTTCATGAAAAGAAAGCAATGACAATCTAAAACTCTAGAAATTTCTGGGCCATCTAAAGTATACTCTTGCCCCTTCTGATGAATGCTTCTTTTCTATCTTTACTAGAATTTAACTAATCAGCATCTACTGGCTAGGTTTCAAACTGACAAACATTTTCCTGTGTTATGCTATTCTGAGTTATTCAATTCATTTGAGTAAATCATAGGCTCATCAATTTCAAGTTAGAATGGCCCTAAGAAGTCATCAGCTCCAATCTCTCATTTGGAAGATGAAGCAGTTGAGGCTCAGAGAGTTTAAGTGACTTGACCAGGGTTTTAAAAGGATGCAGATCTCACTCCATGTTGTCTTCACTAAATATAACAGAAAGGAACACTTAATATATTAAAATCACTGTAAGGTTTCTTTTAGGAAGTATGTCAAGAGTTGCTAAGCCTTGTATAATCCTGCCTGTGACTTCATAATACCTGAATTGTTTCTTTCTGGCTGCTTGCAATATTTTCTCCTTGACGTGGGAACTCAGGATAATATTCCTCGAAGTTTTCACTTTGGGATGTCTTTCAGGAGGTGATTAGTGGATTCTTTCAATTTCTATTTTATCCTCTAGTTCTAGAATATAACAGCAGGCTTCCTCAACAATTTCTTGAAAGATAAAAAAAAAAATACTACTTGAAATAATAAACAACTTTGGCAAAGTTGTAGGTTACAAAATAAACCCACACAAAACATCTGCATTTCTATATATTACTAACAAAGGCTAACAGCCAGAAATAAAAAGAGAAATCCCCTTTAAAGCTAGGGTGGACACTATAAAATATTTGGGAGTTTACCTGCCAAAACAAATCCCAGGACTATATGGACACAATTACAACACTTTTCACACAAATAAAGTCAG
This sequence comes from Notamacropus eugenii, assembly GCF_028372415.1. Lineage (NCBI taxonomy): Eukaryota > Metazoa > Chordata > Mammalia > Diprotodontia > Macropodidae > Notamacropus > Notamacropus eugenii. The sequence continues at coordinate 355,859,400 of NC_092875.1, read as the reverse complement.
ATCTAAGTAAGTAGAAAAACATCAGCTGCTCATGGGTAGACTGAGCCAATAAAAATAACAATTTTACCTAAATTAATTTACATATTTAGTGCCATAACAATCAAATTATAAGATATTTTCTAGAGCTGGAAAACATAATATCAACATTCATCTGGAAGAACAAAAGGTCCAGAATAGCAAGAAAACTAATGAAATGCTAGGGAAGGTGGTTTAGCTCTACAAGATCTCAAATTATATTATAAAGCAGCAATTATCAAAACCACTTGGTACTGGCTAGACGATGAATATAGCACAGCTACTGTTTGATAAACCCAAGGACCCCAGCTTCTGGGATAAGAACTCACTGTTCAACAAAAATTGCTGGGAAAACTGGATAACAGTGTGATGGAAAGTAGGCATAGACCAATGTCTGACACCATACACAAGAATAAAGTCCAAAGGGATACATGATCTGGGTATAAAGAGTGACACTATACACAAATTAGTGGAGCAAGGAATAGTGTATTTATCAGATTTATGTAGAAGGGAAGAATTTTTGACTAAAGAAGAAATAGAAAGCATTATGAAGTGCAAAATAGAGAATTTTGATTACATCAAACTGAAAAGTTTTTGCACAATCAAATCCAATGCAAGCAAGATTAGGAGGGAAGCAGAAAACTGGAAAGAATTTTTGCATCTAGTGTCTGTGATAAAGGCCTCATTTCTAAAATATATAGAGAAATGAATCAAATGTACAAGAATACAAGTCATTCCCTAGTTGATAAATGGTCAAAAGGATATGAACAGACAGTTTTCAGAGTAAGAAAATTAAAGATAAATATATTCATATGAAAAAATTCTCTAAATCACTATTGATTAGAGAAATGTAAATTAAAAAAAAACTCTGAGATACCACATCACATCTATCAGATTGGATAACATGACAGAAAAGGAAGATGATAAATGCTGGAGAAGATGTGGGAGAGTTGCAACACTAATTCTTTGTTAATGGAGCTGTGAACTGATCCAACCATTCTGGAGAGCAATTTGGAACTATGCCCAAAGGACTACATAAAGGTCCATACCCTTTGACCCAGCAATAGTACTTCTAGGACTGTATCCCCAAGAGATCATAAAAATGGGAAAGGGTCCCACATGTACAAAAATATTTATAGCAGCACTCTTTGTGGTGGACAAAATCTGGAAATCAAGGGGATATCCATCAACTGGGGAATGGTCAATAAATTATGGTATATGAATGTAATGGAATACTATTGTGCTATAAAATATGATGAACAGGAAGACTTCAGAAAGGTCTGGACAGACTTATATGATTTGATGCTGAGCAAAAGGAGGAGAACCAGGAGAACTTTGTACACAGCAACAACCACAGTGTGTGATGATTTTTTCTGGTAGACTTAGAACTTCATTGCAATTCAAGGAATTAAAAAATATCCAGTGGTCTCTTAAGGCAAAATGCCTTCCACATCCAGAGAAAAAAACATGGAATTCAATTGAAGATTGTAGTAGATCACTTTCTTTTGTATTACCTTTTGGTTTGTTATATGATTTCTCCCATTCATTTTAATTCTTCTATACAGTATGACTATGGTGAAAATGTATTTAATAGAAATGTATGTGTAGAACCTATATAAAACTGTATGCTGTCTCAGGGAGGGAGGGGGGAGGTGGGAGGAGAGGAAGAGGGAGGGAAAGAAGAAATCTAGGTTGTATGGTAGTGATTGTGGAACACTGAAAACAAATAAAAAATAAATTAAAAAATAATTTCTTGAAAAATGATGTCTATGCTTTTTTTTTTTTTTTATCATGGCTTTCAAGTAGTTCAATAGTTCTCAAACTATCTCTTTTTGATATCCTTTCCAGGTCAGTCTTTTTTAGTAAGATATTTCACATTTTGTTCTATTTTTGTTCATTGTTGATGTCTCCCACTTGTCCAACTCTAATTTTTAAAGAATTATTTTCTTCAGTGAGCCTTCATACCTCATTTTCTATTTGCTCAGTTCTGCATTTTTATGAGTTTTTTCTCTTTAGTGAACTTTTTTATATCTTTAACCATTTGGCCAATTTTGCTTGTTAAGGAATTGTCCTCATTTGATTTTGTACCTCTTTTACCATTTGAACTATTCTGTTTTTTACGGTGTTATTTTCTTCAATATTTTGTGCATCTTTTACTAAGCTGTTAAGTCTATTTTTCATGATTTTATTTTAGCATTTGAAATGTCCCGGGCTTTCTTCACTAATTTAAATCTCCCGGGCTCCCTACACTAACTTTCCCTCCCTGGGCTTCGCTTGGAATCTTACCTCAAGATCTACGTCTTTGTCAGTCCTCAGGCGTCCCTGGTCCCTCCCGTGGGGGAGGGGAATAACTAGACAGAACACCCGAGTTGGCAGCAGTCCACTCTTTAATTGTTCATTCACTTCCCCCGGGGATCCCCTCAATGCTCCAGTATATCTTTAGGCACCCGAGCTCCTCCCATGTTCCTCCCCGTAGGCGGAGCCTACCCTGTTACTGAGTTGGTCCCAGTACCTCATAGCTTGCTAGACCAGCTAGCATGCCACGTAGGCAGGTTAACACCTCCAAGTGTCTCTACTTTCCATACAGGAGGCCACGGTCCAGAGCTGGGCCCTAACAATCATTGTCATTTCTTTTCCCAGTTTTTCCTTTATCTCTCTTATTTGATTTTAAAAATGTTTTTGAGCTCTTCCAGGAATCCTTTTTCAGGACTGAGAACAACTCATATTTTTTTCTGAGGCTTTTGACATAGCAAGTTTTGACTTTATTTTCTTCTTCTGAGTTTGCATTTTGATCATCCCTGTCTTCATAATAGTTTCCTATATTAGGCTCTCTTTTTGTTGCTTGTTTAATTTTCCAGCCCATTTCTTGACTTTTGACTTTATATTAAAGTTGAACTCTTAGGGCAGAGGGGGGACTCTCAAGCTTGAGGCTTTTTGTGTAGCTATTTTCAGAGATAGTTCTGGGGGTTTGTAAGCTTTCAGTTGTGTTGATTCCTCTCCTGGTCTGTGAGTACCCTGGAACTGTGATCAAGGTCCCTGCTCTTCTGTAGCTACAAGCTTTGGTGGGCTGGAGCTTCTCCTTATCCTCTGATTGCCATCCAGGACCATGACCCAGGAATGCAACCTGGGTCCAAGTGTGGGTAATGAAAGACAGTCCTGAATCTAGCGCTTGCAAAGGAATCCTTGTAATCTTTTGATCAGTTGTCTGACTCCCTTACTGCTTGTGGACTGAGAACTCCAGAAAACACTACTGTCCCCATTGACTTGGTTATTGCCAAGGCCTACAGGTGTTTTACTAAGGCCTGTGAGTGCTCATCTCTGAGGAATGCTCCACTCTCACTCCAGTGTGATCTTTCCTACTGACTTTGCAAGATTTCTTGGACTGGAAAAAATTTTCACCCTGTCCTTTTATGGCCTCCACTGCTCCAGAATTTGTTTTGAGTTGTTTGGAGGGGAATTTTAAAGAGCTCAGGAGAATCTCTGCCTTTTCTCTGTCATCTTTGCTCTGCCTCCAGAGAGATACTATTCATAAAAATAGTCTCTTACTAGAAATGTAGAGGTAACCAATTCTCTAATAGGCAGCGTGACATATTGGATAGAGTGGTACCTTCTGAGTTAGGAAGATTTGTGTTTAAGACTGGATTCTGTTGTGGCACTGAGAAAGACATTTAACCTCATAGTGTCCTAAGTAGAAATCTAAGACTATCATATGTAGATCAGGTGCTGCCTGGCATTGTAAGAGGGGTTTCCTCACTAGGATTTCCTTATGTTTATGGAGTCATATAGATCCTGCCACAACAAGATACTTCCATAGAATTTGTTACATAGTCAATACTCATGTATGACAGAAGGCTGGATATGTATGAACTATCAGTTCATCAAAGAGGTATTTCATTATTTACAAAGCAGTTTGCTCACCAAACAATACTTGAAAGAAGTAGTAGAATTATTATCTTCATTTTATACTGAAAAAAACTAAGACTCAGAAGTAAAATTACTTTTCTAGTCACATTATGCTTTTTGTTGACTAATAAGATATTTTAGTCTAAAACAAACATCTTCCTCTATTAAGACATTTATGTGCTGAATATAAGGTAAATTAAATGGCAGAGTAGAATTCTAGAGCATCCTGTAATAACAATATTATCATATTTTTATTCATCAAAGTGCTCTCATTTTAAAAAATAATTATAACGAATGTTGGTAATTATAAAATAGAGCAGTTGATATCCAATGACTTCAAAGTAAATATCTCTGCCACCAAGGTGAGTCATATACAAAAAAAGAAAACTACACAGATGCTTACTTTGTTCCAGATTTCCCAGACCTATTTAGCCAACAGAATCTGTGTGGACAAAGTAATTCCCTACACTCCCACCCACCATCCAAATACCTCCCAGATAAAAACATGCATAAACCAGTGGCAAATGTGTTTTATAGACAGATTTGGTGACTTGAAGAGGAAGTGTGAAAGTTTTCTCTCTTTTTTACTTTTTGCTTTGTAAAGAAAACATCCAGCAGATGCTTAAGTTTTTGTAAATCTTCTAGAATTGCATGGACAACTGAGATTCTGACATACTAGTGGTTATAACCCCTGATGCAGTGATAAAATGGGAATAAGTTCCAATGACAAATACTGAGGCTTAATTTGTACTGACAAGGTTTGACATGGAGGATGTCTCAAGAATACCAAGGCTTAATATTATGTAAAAGGAACATTAAAATCTGCTCTCCCAAATCTAAAAAGGGACAGCGAGTGATAAGATGTGATAAAATGTGGTCCAAATGTTCATTTTGGTGAAAATATTACATTATGACTGAGTTGGAAGGGACCTAAAGGGTCATCCAGTTCAACCAAGATCTTTAAAAGCATCCCCTCTTTAAAATCCTTGATAGTCATTGAACTTCTACTTGAAGATTTCCAGTAGGAAGAATTACCTTACAAGGCAGCTGATACTGTTTTAAAATGGCTTTAATGGTTAAGAAGATGATCTTATAGTAAGTCAAAATTGCTTTTCTGCAACTTCCACCCATTTCTTTTAGTTCTTCTATCTGGGGATGAGAAAAATAAATCAAATACTCATTGAAATAATAGCCTTTCAAGTACTTGAAGAGATCCATCATAACCCTCTCACCAAGTTTTCACTTTTCCAGGTTAAATATCCCTAATTATTTCAACCAATATTCACCACCATGGTTGGCCTCCTCTCCATGCTTCACAGTAGAACTATCAATTGCATTCTTGTAATGTGCCACCTAGAACCAAACACAGTAATTCAGATATGATCCAACCAGGTCAGAGTTCAGGAAAACTATAATTTTCTTTGTTCAGCACAGAGTAGGTGCAACTCAGTTTCTCATATTAGCTTTTTGAACTGCCATCAATGACAATAAACCATCTTTTTCTAAGTACTTGCTGTAGTCCAGGCACTGTGATATGCACTGAGCATGCCACTGTGATGACTCATAACGAGCTTTCAGGTCACTGAAATTTCCCAGTCTTGTTCATGGGAACTGTTTTCTGATTTTCTCTTCTCTCCAGGAATTTAGCAATTAATTTGTTTGTTTGTTTGTTTTTTAAACAAAATATTTGGTGGATTATTTTAGTTTGGTGAAATCTTTTATTAAGCTCCTTTGTTCTGGATATTATATAGATATATAGATATAGATATATACATAAACATACAATTTCTACTTGAAGGAGCTAATATTTTCCAATATTTAATTTTAGAAATATGAAATTATGATAACTAGTCTTTATATAGTACTTCAAAGTATAAAGAACATTTTGCAAATATTATCTCATTTTATTCTCAAAATAGACTGGGTAGGTATATGCTATTAGTATCCCCATTTTACAGATGAGCAACATGAGAAAGAGAGGATTTAATGACTTGCATATGGTAACATAGCTGAGAAATATAGTGTACAGCATAAGGGCAAAGGAGAGAACAAAGCTTGTAAACCCAAGGAGAAAGAGAAGTTACAGTTGAGGGAGAATCAAAGAAAGTTTCATGACAGAAATTTTACCTTACCTGACCTTTGAAGGAAGAGAACTATTATAAAAGGCAATCGTGGGGAAAAAACAAAATGAAATAAAATGATCTCAACACTGGAGATGATAGCCTGCAAAGATACAGAGGTAGGAGACCAGATATTAAATTTGCAGGAAGTTCATTTTGGCAAATGTATGGAATACGTAGAGAGGAGTTACATGAAATACTATTTGACAGATAGGTTGAAACCAGATGGTGGAGGTCATCAAATACAATGATAAGGAGAGTCCCATTCTAGAAGCAATAGTGAGCCACATTTTTGACAAAAGGAATAACAGGACCAAACCTGGACACAAGGAAGATTTTTTTTGGCAGGTTTGTAAAGGATCAATTGGAAACAAGAGATACTGGAGGGAGGTAAAGCCATTAGCAGGCATTTGTAAGAGCTCTGGAGAGTAATGATAAGGGTTGGTGTATGAGTGGAATGAAGAGACTGATTAAGAGAAATGATATGAAGAAATTTGGTCTCTGAATGCATGTGGTAGATAAAGAAACTGGTACAAGGTAGGATCAAATATGAGTGTGTTTGGATTTTGGCTGATTGAGACAATGATCAACAGAAATAGTGAAGATGAGAGGAGGGGCAGTTTTGTGGACAGAGATAATGAATTCAGTTTTAAGACATTTTAACAGACATTGGAGGTGCTGAAAGATCATACAAGTGAAGTTGTCCAACAGGAAATTAGAGAGCACAGGCTGGAGAACTTCATGAAGGGGATGTTGAGGGCATTCATAATCAGGTATGGGTTGGATATGATGCTGCTGAGGTATCTTCCAACTCTATGATTCCACTGAATATGGGACTGAAGATCAGGGGAAAGTTTGGGTTTCTAAGGATGTCTCAGAGCCATCTTCATATAAATTATAAGTGAGTTGTGTTTGAGTAGAAAAGATCTCTGAGAGAATGGAGAGGTAAAAAGACATCCATTCTTTGACTTGTTCATCCAGATCACGAATAAAATTTTGAAAAGCATAGGTCTGAACAGAGACTTCTTCCTCTCACGGTGCTATCAAGCCAACCCACCTGTCTCCATTTTGTCAATCAGGAGATTATCAAAAAACTTTGTTGAAGGCTTTGATGAAATTTATATAGTATTTCCTATAGGATCGTTAGAATTTCCTGAGAATCTCCTAAGCTAGTAACCCAATTAAATGAGACAATAAGGCAAGAACTATGCTGTGTTTTAGAAGTCAAGGAAATTCTTTGTGATCATTCCCTTTTATGAATGCTTACTCACTTTTACATTAATAATATGTTCTAGAATTTTTACCAGAAGTTGAGATCTAACCCATTGGTCTTTTGGAAGGGCAACATGACATTGTGGGGAGAGATCAATCTGAGAAGCTAAGAACATCTGGATTCTAGGCCACTTCTGACATATATTATCTATGTGACTGGGGGCGAATCACTTAATCTGACCATGTCTACAATTTTCCAAGACTTTACATCACAGAGAAATTGCTGGTCTGCTTTGATAGAGGAAATTTCTTGTATCTAGAAATTTTTTATATCAAGGAAATCATATACTGGTCCCTATGCTTTTATTTTAAATGTTGAGGCAAGATATTACTGATCTTCAGTCCTCCAAGAATCTTTCCTAGTGAAAGAACATCAGAAATCATACCTGGCACTTCTTTCAGTACTCTGGCCTGAAGTTCATCCAGGCTTAGTGATGACCTTAGTGAGGGAAGCTTGGTTTTATCTTATAATGTCCTCTGTTATTCTGAATGCCAAGTCCTTTTAAATCAACTTTGTCAATCACTTAACTTCCATTCAAAAATCAGTCACCTTGGGGGAGAAAACAAAAGTTGAATAATTCTACCACTTCTCCATCATCTGTTTTCTGTGACTCATCTACTTTGCAAAAGGCTCTCTCACTTCTTTGTCTTTCTCTTGTCCTGACCATTGTTTACAAAAGCCTTTTTTTATTGTTGACCTTGTAAGCCCCTGCCACTGCACCACAGTGGAGCACTCTTTGGAATTCATCCTCCATTTTCTGACTTTGTAGCCATTGGGATTTGACTAGACAATTGATTAGAGCCCTGGGAGATTGTGATTGCCTTATGAGTCAAGGTTGGGATTTGAATCCAGGTCTTTCTGACTTTGAGGCCAGATATTTATGCAATAACACTTTTTGCCTTTTGTATATGCCTTTTAAATTTCTAAGATGATGGATGAATTCTCTAAGTCTCTATATAACTCTCCTTAGGTACTTTCTATTATATCTTGGTGGAACTCTGTTTATGCTATCAGAGCTTTGAGTGTTTCCTATCCCCTTGGGCTGAGCATTATTTCCCTAAACTCTTTAAAGTCTTCTTTCCCTAAATTTTGGGAGAATATCACACTCTGTTTTTGTGCTATCACTCCCCTCCAATGGTAGAATCAGAGTACACAGACTCATGTACATAAAATATGAACAAACATCATAATTAGTATTTTATGGCCATTATTATCATGTGGAAGAGCAAAAGGAAGAGTATATTTGTCTTTGTGCTAGAGTAGGGGTTGGCAATGTCAGGCAGGAAGAACAATGATGACAAATAGGTCACAATTTTTTTTGTTTTCCTGAGGAGCTTAACCATTACCACCCTTATTATCATATATTATCATAGTGACTCTCTTTTGTCCTGCCACACATTAATAATACTCCTTTCTTTCCTCTTCCCTTAACTTTACCAGTGAAACACTGAATAGAAAGATATGATAGAAATGGATTAATACATTGGCAAGACTCTTGGCTTTCTCCCAATTTGGGGCAGCTAGGTGGTGTAGTGGATAGTATCAGGAAGACTTGAGTTCTAATATGGCCTCAGATTATTATTAGTTGTGTGACCCTGGGCAAGTCGCTTAACCCTGTTTAGCTCAGTTTCTATATTTTTACCAAAAAAAACCCAAAAGTTATTACAAAGAGTCAGACATGACTGAAAAAGACTAAACAAAAACAATATGATTCTTGAAACAGCTACCAATGTCTGTGCTAAATTCAGTGTCCTAAATTTTATTACTGACTTTCACATGGATAAATCACATGGTCTTGGCTTCTATTTTTGCATGCATGTCCCATTACAATGTAAACTCTGTCCTCCAACAGAGGCATGTCCTCCATGACTAACACAGTATTTAGAACAGAGTTCCTCAATAAACCTCTATATAATTAAATGAAAATGGCTAGCTTACTTTTCATGGGCATTATTGTTTTGCATAGTAATGATGAGAGTTCTTATCTCCTAAATAAAGATATTTTTATAATTGTGGAGTTGAACTAGAAGATAGACTGTACCTATATGTGTTCCACATGTAAGAATATTTATATTAGTCCAACTTAATTCCTTATCATTTGTATTATATTTTGCTAGTGTTTTAACTTTGGCCTGGGTATAAGAAAGTCACCTTGGGAAATCATGGGAATTGTATGAGACTATTAAGTATCAATAAGTAAATTACTGTCTTTGTGTACACTGTGAAACTACTATAAATTTAAAGACATCTTCCATGGCTTTAAAAAGAGCTTTCTATTTAAATTCAAGGTACATTAAAAGGAGCATACTCAGTGGATAGCTTGTGACTATGGCTGGTGTGATAAGTGCATATGAGATGAAGATACAGAGGGGCTGCTGATAGTACTATCTTAGTGTAGGCAAAATGTCACTACTAACACTTCTTGCCATTATATTATCTGAGACACTCAATTAGCTGAATTAATTTATGAAGTACAATCTTCAGGAGTTTAAGTAGAATATTTTTAATAGTACTTTTTTTCTTTATTTTCAGAGAAGTATTCTGGATAACAACTAATACTCTAATGTAAAATGCCGTTAGAGAAAGACAAACTGTTTCTGTGCTGAATCTTTTCAATCTTTTCTTTTCATCTTCTGAGAAAAAGACAACTTCATGGGTTGGAGTAAAGGTAAAATCATAATCTCTGGCATGGTCTTTGACAAAAGTGTGGAATATTTCTCTCTGGAGGAAGCTTTCAGTAACTTAGTAATTTCTTCAGAAGCTCACTCAAAATCTTAGATATTTCCACAATAAAATCCTGTAGTACAACTAGGGTCCATTTTTTGGAGAAGGTCAATGAAATAGCTCAAGAGGGATTTTTTTTATTCTGACATCTACAAAAGACTAGAGGAATGAGGGTCATATATAAGACTGTTATCTTGAAATCCAGCAAAATAATATGACTACTTAGGTTTTCCACCAATGATGCTTACACAACATTCAAGACTTAAAATTCTTCCTGCCACTGTTGCTGTCTGGTCTATGTGTCTTCTTGTCTGGATTTAAAATTACTTTTACATATAATCCTGTCTAGATTCTTAGCTTATGTGCATTATGGATATGTATTATTGAATGTCAAACATTTTTGTATGTAATATATCTTTTCTAAATCATCTTAATATTTTTATAACAAAAAATGAGAGCTAGTCTAAGGTAAGGGTCAGACTACAGACTGGGGAAGCAATGACTACTTCTCTCTCCTAACCACACCACCTTCATAACACCCAAAACTTCCAAACCTCCATAAGTAGTTCTGAAAATGGCAGTACAACACAGCAGTGCCATTCCCTACCTCCTTCCCCTCAGGTACCTAGAGATAACTTTAACTAAAGTTCATAGCAAGAAGTGGGCTGAAAAAATGAACAAATCAGAACAACAAGAAGATAAACAAACTCTGACCATAAAAAATCATTATGAAGACAGAGAAGATCAAGACACAACAACAGAAGTAAACAATGAAGTCAAAAGAGCTCCAAAGTAAAGCTCAAATTTTAAAAAAATGAATTGAATATAATGACAAGAGCTCCTAAAAGAGCTAAAAAAAGAATTTTAAAAATCAAATAAGAGTGGTAAAGGAAATAAAATAGGTTAAGAAATAAGAACAAAAGAATAAAATTATGAAAAGCTAATTAGCAGTTTGGCAAAACAGGCAAAAATAGTGAAGAAAATAACCCCTTAAAAATTAGAACTGAGCAAGTGCAAGCATGGAAAAATGTAACTTTAGGAACTATGGATAAGAAAACAGTTTATGATCAAACAAGAGATAGAGAAAATTACAAGGAGTAAAACATAATTTTAAATATGTGAAATTTAAAAAAATTACACAAAAAAACCAATGTGGTGAAATTAAAAGGAAAACAGGAAACTGAGAAAAAATCTTTATCATAAATTTCAGTGATAAAGGCTTTATTTTTCCAATATAAAGGAAACTGAGCCAAATTTATTAAAGCAGGAATCATTTCACAACTGATAAATGGTCAAAGAATATGAGCAGGCAGTTTTAAGAAAAAATGAAAGCTATAAATTGTCACATGAAAAAATACTCTAAATCATTGTGTTAGAGAAATGTAAATTCAAACAACTCTGAGACACTAGTTTACACTTATCAGATTAGTTAACATGACAGAAAAGGAAAATAACAAATTCTGATGGGGGTGTGGGGAAAAATTGGGATGACTAATGCACTTTTGGTGGAGTTGTTAATTAGTCTAACCATTCTGGAGAATGATTTGGCACTAAGTTCAAAGGGCTATAAAACAGTGCATAACCTTTAATCCAGCAATACCACTACTAAGTCTATATCCCAAAGAGATCAAAGAAAATAACTATACTTCTAGACACTTTTATGGTGTTGAAGAATTGAAAATTGAAGATGGTTAAACAAGATGTGGTAGATGGAACACTATTATTGTGTTGGTCATTCACTGCTGAAGAAATCACCAGTCTCACTTCTTCTCCAGAGTCATCTAAATCCAGTGACCAAATATTCATCAGGATGACTGGAGATGACCCAGAATGCACTGAGTTTGGTGACCTTGCACAGTCATCCCTCTCAAAACAAAGTCAAGTCATTGAGTCAAAAGTCAAAAGTTATCATTTCTCTGATGGCATGGTCTTCTTTGGCAACAAAGGATGAACACAATCTGTGAGTAGGCTCAGCTCCTCCTCTCCTGTCTGTGACCCCCTCCCCTTCCTTCTCTTTTCCAAAGGAAGGTAAATTTGAATGGCCAAAAGACGCCCAGTTGACTTGAGTTTTACTGGCTAGTTTCCCTTCCCTTCCCTTCCCTTTCTTTCCCTTCCCTTCCCTGACCCTGAACCTTAAACTCACTGCACTGTGAAGCTCAGACACCATGGGGCCCCTGCACCCTGCCTAAAGGCTCTCTTCTGGACCCTCCTGGCTTAAGAGTGATTATCAATAGTAACTGTTGCTGTTTCCCTCCCAGTTTGATGTCTTTTTCTTCTTTGCCTCATTAAAGGCGCCATACCTTGGCTACCTCTTAAATAGGCCTATTCAATGAATGGATATTACCTCACTCTAAGTGAGTACTGTATGGACCTTGGCCTAAAGGGGCCAAGGTCTCCTAGTGTATCCTGGGTCATCTCTCCAGATGGAACACTATTATGCTATAGGAAATGACAAGTAGGATGGTTTCAGAAAACCTGAGGAAACTTGTGTGAACTGCTGAAGAGTGAAGTGAGCACACAGTACGCAGTAATAGCAACATTCTAATTATGATTGATTATGAAAGACTTAGCTGCTCTGTTTAAGACAATCATCCAAGACAATTCTGGAGAACCCAGGATGGAAAATGCTATCCACTTTCAGTGAGAGAATTGATGAACTTTGAGTGCAGAATAAAATATAATTTTTTAAAGCTTTCTTTACTTTTTTTGGTGTGTTTCTGTATGTATGTGTGTGTGTATGTGTGTGTGTATGTGTGTGATTTCTTCACATCATGGCTAATGTGGAAATGTTTTGCATTACTTCACATATGTAATTGATATCATATTCCTTAACCTTCTCATGGGGTGGCAGGGAGGAACAGAATTTGGAAATAAAATTTAAAAGAAAATAATGATAAAATTTTTACATGCAATTGGGAAATATTGATTGTATAATTTAGCATAATTGAATTAGTATTTATTGTATTTAAAACTTTTCAGATCTTATGGAGATATATATAAAATCAAAGGTAGATTCAATATATTAGATAATTTTGTAAACTGATAGGCAATGCATGATATATGAAATAGTATATGAAATAGTAGAAAAGTGCATTCTAGATTTTATGTATGAATGTGTACATATTGTAGACTGTATGTCTATATAGTGTATATGTACACTATAAATGTACATACAATTTACAATGTACTACAATAAACATATATGTATTATATTATAATTTCATATATATATCTATATACAAACACACACACATACATACACACATATTAAACCAAGGTCTTCTTGACTCCAATTTCAGCACTCTAAGTGGGTAATTGGCGCTTATTAATATATTTTTAAAACATCATATTCAGACTTGAATATAACACTTTAGATTCAGTCAAATGAGGGTAGACCATAGATGGATAATAATTACTTATTCTTAGACACTCTGTCCTTTTTAATGTGGCCAAAACACACACAAACACACACACACACATGTGTATATATATTAGAGTCTTTATTAGTTTTTATATATAAGGATTCTTTTTTTATTTTATCATGTCCCTGATAACTTGGGGTCTATTAAAACCATCAGATCTTTTTCTTAATAAGTCAAATTTACCTATACTCCCATTTTGTACTTAAGAAGTTTATTTTTTATTACTCAACAGCAACTTTTAGGAAGGCAGTCAAGAAATGGAGGATCAATTACTACCCCATTATTCTCCTCTGGCAATCACAGGCTGCCCATGGCATTCTTCCCCTTGCAAATTACCCCCTTGCTGCTCCTGGAAATTGGAACGGGAGAAAGGAAATACAGTTCTAGAAGTCCAAGGGATAGAAAGCATTGCAAAAGAAAAAGTGGGGTAGGGACGGAATATTTCAGAGATGTTGTTATAGTCCACAGAACGAGCTGTTTCTCTGAACAGTCAGTCCTTCTGAGCATGTCAACCAATCAAAATGACTTAATGAATAAAAAAATGTTCATTAAGTGTTTACAATGTGCTCAACATTTTTATAAGTTCTGGGACTCTAAATAGGAAAGAGAGTCCCTGCTCTCAAGGAGCTCATTCTGTCAGGGGAATATCAGTGGATATGAAATAAAGAATAAGATCGGGGAGCAAATAAATATTCTTTTCATAGCTATTGAAAGTTTGAGAGCCCCATCATTGGAACATAACTTTACATATATATTTATGTTTATAATATAATATATATATTTTAAATATACACATATACATACACATATGTATATATACATTATATACATATATTCATACAATACATGCATGCATATATACATGTGTATTTATCTGCATGCACATATATATATAATATATGTATTAAGTTATTTAGTCCAACACTTCCAATTTGTATATAGGAAAACTGAGGCCCAGAGAGGAATGACATGCACAGTTTTACGCAATTTGTATGTAGCAGTGCTGTAGTCAGGTCTTCTGACTGCAAAGACTCTGATAATCTGTACTGCGTTATGCTGCTTCTCTTCTGTCATTAAGAGAAGATTTATATGCCCTTCATGCTTTTTTGAATATGTACTGAGTAGTGATATTGAGTGAATCTGTGATTTCACTGACACTGAGAACTCCTTGGTAAGAAAATTCTTTGAATTAAATCAGGCAAGTAGTTTCTATTTCTAGATGAATGCAGAAATTGAGCCCAGATCTTCCTGACACTGAAGCCAGCCCTCTGCCCTCCACATCATGCTGCCTGCTTACACATGAATACCATGGTCTGCTCTCCTCATGTCAGTTCTGATTAAAGTCTATATAAAGTATAGTTTGTGATTTTCAGAATATTTAAAAGGGAAACAGAGCAATAAAAAGGAATAGAAAAGGGAAGATCACAATGTGAGTGTAAGATGGCATTATCTATATGTGGAATTAGTTTTCGTGTTTCATGACTGTTATTTAAATTTCTTTTGACTAGAATAAGAAAGACTATAAGAGAAAGAAAAGTAATAACCACAAAGGAAGGGAGATGGAAACCAATGCCTGGGAATAGAAGTAAGAAAGCTACTTTGCTCTTTTTTTCCTTCAATTCCACCCACCAATGGCAAGGTAGGCTATTTATCTAAAATTGAATTATATTTAATGGACATTTCAGAAGTCTGTTATGTGTGGCAAATGTTTTAATAGGTGCTGGGGAAAAGGTAAACATTTTAGATAAAGTGTGATTCCTGCCTCGAAAGAGCTTAAAATTTAGTAGAGATTTTGCACATATACTGAACTATAAGGAATGATAAAAAAGTGTTATCCACACAGGTTGAAGTGAGGTTTTAACAACTGGACAGATCAGGAAATTGTTCATGAATTATTGGCTTTAAAAGGAAGGGTAAAAATTCAACACATGAAATAGATAAAGAAGGATAGTATAAACAAAGGTAATACTGTGAGCAGTGATGTGAAGCTGAGAAAATTCAGGATATGTTTGAGGGACCAAGAAGAGTTCAGGTTATTCAGTTCACATATCTTATATAGAATGGTAGTACAAGAAAGACTGGGAAGGTAGGCTGACACCTTCACTAGAAGGCATTAAATAATACATTCATGAGTTGGAGCATTATAAAACAGGCAGTAGGAAGCCACTGAAGATTTTTCAGCAGATATGGCCTGATCTGTGAGTGAGGAAAGATTAGTTTAGAAACTGAAGGCAGCATTTGTTGCAGGGGTAAGAATGTAGAGGCAAAACAACCTATATGCCAGATATTGCAGTAATATAAGTGAGGGTACCTATTGCTTAAACTAGTGGAGCACTAAAAAACAAATGTAGAGTGTTAAAAGAAAGAGAAAGGCAGTGATAAATGTGTGAGATGCTATGGAGGAAGAACTGATACGGCTTTATAAGAGACTGAATGTGAGAGATGAGGAAGAATGAAAAGTGAAAGTCTATTCCTCTCACAAATGCTATGTATGCCCTTTCTAGTAGAATTGAAAGTATTTGAGGACAGACCATTTCATGTTGGTCGTTGACTCCTCAGTGTCTTGCACATAATAGGTACTTGATAAATGTCAAATTGGATAAAATTGCTTGCACACGTGTCCCTACAGATAGATTATTATCATGGTAGGCACTGAGAGAATAACTTGATTCTATGATCTGAAAAAAAGTCATAATAACATTACGACCATCACAATAATTCTTGTCTCCTTTCACATAGTACATATAAAGAAATCAAGAAATGTCATTTGGAGGACAGCCAGAGGCCCAGAACTTCTGGGTATCAAATGAGGAAAAGAAGACAGCAGAGATAAGAAGCTGGGTTAGAAAATAGGAGTATGAACAAGAAAATGGTATCTTGGAAGGGAGTAAGATTTCTGTCAGTAGTTGCACAGAATTCAGGCAAGATGAAGAGGGGAAGAAAGGGGCAGTCACTGGATTTGATGATTAGGGGACATTAATGAGTTGAAAAAGTTCTTTCAGTATATCAGTGAGGGTGGAAGACAAATTACAAGAGAGCATTGCTCCTTTGATTTAGCCTACTGTCTGTACTCTTGAGAGAAAAAAGTATGCTCCATTTTCTGTAAGTAAGTCTTGCCTTAAGATTTTCTTAAGGAAAACACTCCACCAAGACTTTTCACTGATTGATATGATTAGGGTCACAGGGAAGCCTGTTGTGGCAGTTGCAGCTGTTGTTTTCAATAAAAGTGTGGAGTGCATGCAAGAGGCAGTGTTGACTTCATAAGTCAAACATTTCCCCTCTTGGTTTTTCTCTCAACATTTGGAAGGGAAGAGAAAGACAAATTCTTCTAGAGTAAAGTGCGAAGCATGGATAGTGGTGGGAAAATAATGAGAGCAAATACAATGAAGGGTAAATATTTCTGTTTCTTCATAGTATGTGAAGACCATTGTATTTATACTTCTACAAAGATTAAACTTCTTGACTTGTAGAATTAGGTATTTCCTTCTGTTGGTGGAGCAATGAACATTTGATTCATACTCAAGCACAGAGGTTCCCAAACTTATTTGGCCTACCTCCCCTTTTCAAAGAATAATTGCTCAGTGTCCCCCTGGAAATGTATTTTCTTTAACCCTTTAATGTTATTTTGACATTTGAGTCATTTCAAATATATATATGTATATATATGTATGTATATGTGTTACATATATGTATATATATATATGAGACACATCTTTAATAATTTATTGTAAATTCATGGTTTTTTTCCTGCACTGAAATTTTTGTGCTAGAACATTGTGTTATGTAATCATATAGTATCATATTGTAAAAAAAAAAAAATAGAGTCATTACATGCACATATCCCTGCTGATGCATGATGGCCTTCCCAACAGTGCCCCAACCTGCTTGCTTGCCAACACTTGCTTGTTAAGATCTATTGGTGGACTTGACCACTGATCAGTTATAACTTCCATTTTGTGTGTTTATTTGGAAAATAATGTAATCACTATGACTTTAACTCTGTAATACAACAGATGAAATATATGAATGTTTTTTTCAATATTTTCTTCTCTTCTTTCCTTATGCTTCCACTGCCCCCTCATTTTTATTTAACGCCCCCCGGTTGTACCCAAAGCTATTGCCCTCCCCCTTTCCCAAATCATTTTAGGAGGCAGTAGCTCCCATTTGGGAAGCAAGGCTTCTAGCATTTTTGCAAATGCCCTTGAACCGTGAACATAAAAAAGACCAGCCTCTTGACATTCTCTGTCATCTCTCTAAAATTAATGGAAGCTATGGAAATTATCTTTCTGATCAAGAAACATTTTTATTATTATTCATCTCTTATTTTATTTAAAAATGTCATCTTCCATTTTGAAATCTCCTTTATTTTCCAAAATTCCCTTCCTTGATCCCTTTCTTAGAGTCATTCCTTATAACAAAATTTAAGAGGAAATGACACTTATCAAAATTAACTGAAATTTTAACCAAGTCTGACATTATATGCAGTGTTTGAAACCCCTATCTTACTCCCTTTGCAGAGAAAATACATGCCAAGAGAAAATACTTGATAATATCGCTTCTTTGGGGTGAAGTTTGGTTATTATACTTTGACAGTATTTACCTTCAATTGTTCTTATTCTTCCCATTTTTATTATTGTAACCATTTTATGTATTTTGTTTTCCTGGTTCTATTAGTAAGTATCTGGGTCCTCATTTGAACTCAGGTCTTCCTGACTACAGGGCTAGTGCAGTATCTACTGTATAATCAGTTATTTCAGCAATGCAGAGACACAAAATGAAATAGTCTCTGCCTTCAAGCGCCTTGCTTTCTACTGAATATATTACCAATACCTCACCCCCCATGTAATAGGCATTCTCTTTCTAAATAAAGCACTTTTACAGTAAAAAAAAAATGGTTAGGGGGAACTCAGGGAATGGCTGGCAGAAGGAAAGGAAGAAATCCAAAACAAAATAAACAAGAAAGTACTGCCAAATTCAAGAAGCAACAATGACAGGAAGCAATCAATTGAAAGAATTTGCCAAAATGTAATTCCTGCTGAAATTACAACATAGCCATAACCAGAATAATCACACAATAGCATCTTACTATTTTGGAACACTCTACATCTTCTTGCCCTAAGTCCTTCTATCTCCTGTGGCAATGTTGTGAAGATTAAGAGGAGGTTGGTGCAGTAAAGACATATGGAGCCTTGCAAAGAAGAGGAAGCCTTGGAATAGAAAGAGGAATATGAGACTTCTTAAAGTTTCTCCATCAGTATTCCAAGGGACTCTTCCTCAAACCTTTTGGAGCAAGACCTAGGTATAAGTCTATGAACTAAAAACATTGATCTGAGAGAAATAGGTGGATTCCCAAAATATGGGTCATGGAAAGTTGAAGAAAAGTCTAGTAGGTTAGGGTGATTATATAGGACAAGAACACACTATCTGAAAGGGAATTTACCCATTGAAGAGGATAATAATGAAGGAATCACAACTGCAAGACGAGAAAATGGAGAATGAGGCAATGGTACCAGGCATTTGGACAACTTAATCACTCAGTAACACAGGCTAGTCATCGAAGACCGCCACCAACTAAGCCCAATACAAAGAAGTTTAGAGAATGACATTATTTTTGCTATGCCAGCCATTGCTTACAACATTTATGACTGACTTTATTCAAACTTTTATTTTCCTATCTAGCTCCTTGATTTGGTCACACATCCATTTATTTAGCATATCTGATGCATAACATGGACAAGTAGGTGGCATGGTAGATAAAATGATAGACCTAGAGTTAGGAAGACTCATCTTGCTAAGTTCAAATCTGGGCTGACACTTACTAGTTATGTAATCCTGTACAAATCATGACTCTGTTTGCCTTAGTTTCCTCATTTGTAAAATGATCTGTCAAACCACCCCAGAATCTTTGCCAAGAAAAGCACAAATGGGATCACGAAAAGTCAGACGTTACTGAAAATGACTAAATAACAAAATGTATAATATCCTGCTTAGGAGAAATATTTGCTTTTGGGACCCAAGATGGTGGAGTAAGCAGTAAATTGCTATAACTCTCCCCCATTCACTTTCAAACCAACAGAAAATAGCACCCCAAAATAAATCCTAAAACAACAGAACAAGCAAAAAGACAGGGTGAAACAATCTTTTAGCTCAGGAAACTTGAAAGATCAGCAAGAAAGGGCCATCTCACTTGGGTGAAAGGGGAGTTCATTTCTGGACAGGAAACAACCAGCAAACCAGCAACAAGTGCCATCTCAGTAAACCATCAGGAGATTCTGAGCCCCAGTGTTGTGGAGCAAGCAAATGCCAACAGCAGGACTGCCTCCGCCACCTTGTACCTAGGCATAGCCTGGAGAATGGGAAGACTTCAGCTCTAAGAACCACCATGTGCTTTAGCATAGCCCCAAATAAACAGGCATCCTCCAGAGATCAGACTTCTATGTGTTTCAGTGCAGCCAGGGCAAACAGGCATCTTTCCGAATGAATAGAAAGTAGGTCAGAACTACATGTGCTTTAGTATAGCCCCAGAAATGCAGAAATACACCAACTGGCCTCAGCACATGCCAGACACCACCAGGACCCCAGCTCAACGCCACATAAGGTGCCAGACTCCTATGGCCTCGTGTAATACCAGTCACCTTCCACCTCGACCCATCAGCATAGCACTAGACTTGAGAGTACTCCAAGAACCTCACATAGGATAAACAGTCAACATCCATAGCCTCAGACACAAGTCTGAGACAGTGCCCCTTCCACCCTGGGTGCAGAGCTCAAATTAAGACGAAAGAAAAAATGTCAATAAAGGAGAAAAAAAAATAAAAGATAATCTGACCATAGAAATTTATTATGGTGACAGAGAGAACTGACTCAGCCACTCTGGAGAGCAATTTGCAACAATGCTCAAAGGGCAACAAACCGTGCATATCCTTTGATCCAGTGATATCATTGCTAAGGTTGTATCCCAAAGAGATCACAAAAAGGGGAAAAGACATACATATGCACTTTTTCATAGTGGAAAATATTGGAAATTGAGGAGATGCCTTTAAATTGGGGAATGGTTGAACAAGCTGTAGTATATGAATGTAATGTATAAATGAATGTATGTAAATGTAATGGAATACTATTTTGTAATAAGATATGATGAACTGGCAGCTTTCTGAGAAACATGGAAAGACATGAATGAACTTATACACAGTAAAATGAACAGAACCAGGAAAACATTGTACATAGTATCAACAACATTCTGTGATGATCAACTATGAACCACTCAGCTCTTCTCAGCAACAGAATGATCCAAGACCAATACAGAGGACTCATGAAGGAAAATGCTATCCATATTCAGGTAAAGAACTGATGGACTCTGAATGCAGATTGAAAAATAGTTTTTTTCACTTACTTTATTCTCTCTCATATTTTTACTTTCCTTTTTATCTAATCTTTCACAATTGTGACTAATATAGAAATACTTTTACATGATAGCACATGTGAAAACTATATCAAACTGCCTACCATTTTTAGAAGAGAGGGGAAGCAGAAGGAGAAAAATTTGGAACTCAAAATCTTATAAAAATGAATGTTAAAATTTTTCTTGACATGAAACTGGGGTAAAAAATGAAATAGTATTAAAAATAAAGCAATCCTGTCTAAGGAAAGGATAGGAAAGAAATAATAGGTATTAAGATGCCCTCTTTGCTTTGAAATTATAACCCATCATCTAATTACTTGAATTTGAAGTCAGAAAACCTTACAAAAGACCAACAAAAGTGAAATCTAAGTCTCCCCTTGTCCACTCCTAGAGAATCAATTATTTTTTCCAGTTCTGGTGGTCTGAGAGAAGAGGAATGAAGTGGAGAAAGCTATGGATATGGCATAGAAATATTTGGTATATATGAAACAAAATATTGATAGTAATTGTAACATTGATGATGACAGTATATAGACATTTTCAGCATCCCTGAGGGGGAAAAGGGAAAAGAACCTATGATGAAACAATAAGTGCAGCAGCAGCAGCAGCAGCAGCAGCAGCAACAACAACGTATACTTTACAACAAAAGAAAGGAAGTAAACATCCCCTGAGGAATGAATCCATATTTCCTGAGAACGTTGAAGGTATCTCACCAAATTTTATCATTCTGAAATGATAATACAAGAACTTCAAGTAGAAGGTCCAAAAGAGCGATAAAAGAATTATGTTAAACAACTAAAGAAATAAGGGCAGAATTTGGAGCCCTTAAGCAAAAGAGTATTGCATCTAAGAAGAAAGTGGAAAATTTGATTCTCTGATAAAGAGATTAATTTTCATAAGGAAACTTGTATGAATGAAAATAGCATCCCATTACTAAACCTCTTATATTACATATTTTTAATGGTCAAAAGTGTTTCTTATAGCTTATAATATAGAAAATATATCAATAAAACAAACTACCTAAGCAAGCAAGAGGAACAATTAGAATTCATAGTCTAGTGTTTAATAAAACCAAGACCATAATTAAAGGGACAGTACTCATAATTTTTCAAAAAGAACCACTGGGAAAAATGAAAGACAATTTTGAAAAAAATAAGTTTAGAATAGTTTTATACCATATAATAAAGAGAATAGGTATATAATGTGAATATAAAAGTCTCTAGCTTAAAAAAATTGAAAATATGAGATTTAGTACCTTTTGCAATCACAGTGCAGAGAAGTCTTAACCAAAACATAGAGAAGAGGCAGAGGATAAGCATTTGTAGAGCACCTATATGATATGCCATGCCTTTTTAAAAAATTTTACAAACGTTGTCTAATTTTATACTCACAACAACCATGTAAGCCAAGGATCATTTATTTTCCTCATTTTACAGTAATTGAAGTAAATGGAGATTGTGACTTGCCTAGTTTGGAAGTGTCTGAGGCTCTATTTGAACTCAGTTCTTCCTGATTTCAGGCCTCATGCTCTATCCAACTTGTTGCATCAAGGAAAAGCAATAAAAGACAAAGTAGCCAATTCGATTACGTGAAATTCAGAAAAAAGTTTTTTATTCATAAAACATTAGAGAAAAATAATTGCTCATGGACAGTTTGAGCCAATATAATAAAAATATTACAAATTCTACCTAAATTAATTTGTTTATTCATTAAATTCAAATTACTAAAGAATTACTTTATGGAACTAGAAAAGACAACAAAATTCGTTTGTAGGAACAAAAGGTTCATAATGTAAAGGAAATAAAATTTTAAAATAGGGAAATGGAGAGAATAGAAGTATCAGAACTAAAACTATATTACATAGCTATTAGCATCAAAACAATTTGATTCTGGGTAATAGAGCGGTTGAGCCAAGGAACAGGTTAGATATGCAATACAGAGAAGCAAATTAGCAGTTTCTTTTTGTTTGTTGTTATTGAATCATTTAAGTTGTATCTGACTCTTCATGACCCCATCTGGGACTTTCTTGGCAAAGATATTAGAGTGGTTTACTGTTTTCTTCTCCAACTCATTTTACAAAAGAAGAAATTGAGACTAACAGTGTTATATGTCTTGCCCAGGGTCACACAGCTAGTGTCTGATGTAAGATTTAAACTTAGGAAGATCAGATCAGTCTTCTTAACTTCAGGCCCAGCTCTCTATCTACTGTGCCACCTAGCAGCCCGAACAGTTTCCTAGTTTTTGACAAACCCCCAAATTCCAGTCATTG
The DNA here is from genome assembly GCF_028372415.1 of Notamacropus eugenii. Taxonomy (NCBI): domain Eukaryota; kingdom Metazoa; phylum Chordata; class Mammalia; order Diprotodontia; family Macropodidae; genus Notamacropus; species Notamacropus eugenii. The sequence goes on along the minus strand of NC_092875.1, from coordinate 355,836,272 downwards.
GAGTAAGAATTCACTATTTGATAAAAAGTGCTGGGAAAACTAGAAAGTAGCCTGGCAGAAACTAGGCATACACCAGTATCTCATACTGGGTCCATAATGGGTACATGATTTAAACATAAAGGGTGATGTCGTAAGCAAATTAGTGTAGCATGGAAGAAATTAATTATCATATCTATGGATAAAGGAAGAATTCATGACTAAAAATGAGACAAATGAGTCCACAGGATATAAAACACATAATTTTGATGATAACATTAAAATGTTTTTTCCACAAAAGATAATAAAGCATTTAAAATTAGGAGAAAAGCAGGAAAATAGGAGAAAAATGTAACTATTTTTTATATGATAAAGGTTTCATTTCTGAAAAAAATTATAGGGAACTGCATCAAATTTTCAAAAGTAATAGATATTTCCTGATTGATGTCAATGACACTAATTGACATAATGATGTCAATTAATGTCATTGACATCAATCATATCAATCAAATGATATGAATATCCTATTTTCAGAGGAGAAAACAGTTATTAAAGATCACATAAAATGATCTAAATTACTCGTAATTAAAGAAATAAGAGCTAAAACAAATCTGAGCTTCTGTCTCACCTCCATATCTATTAGGTTGACTAAGTTGTTAGAAAATAACAAGTGTTAGAGGGAACATGGAGAAATAAGGACACTAATTCACTGTTGGCCAAAATGTGAATTACTCCAAACATTCTGGAAAACAATTTGGAACAATGTCTCCCAAAGCTATTAAACAGTACATATACTTCGATCCATTCATGCCAATACTGGATCTATACAGCTGAAAGATCAAAGAAAGAGGAAATGGACCCATACATATACATTTTTTATTGTAGTTCTTTTTTGTTTTAGCAAAGAATTAGAAACTGAGGGCTTGTCCATTGATTGGGGAAAGGCTGAACAAGTTATGGCATATGAATGTGATGGAATACTGTTATGCTTTAAGAAATGATGGAGATGGTTTCATACTACTTGAATGAAATGATACAAAGTGACATGAGCAGCACAATGAGAACAATTTATACAATACAATGGTATAAAGGAATCAACTTCAAAAGATTTAGGGACTCTGACTAATGCAATGATTAACCACAATTCCAAAAAAAAAAAAAAACTTGTTATGAAATTATCCATAAAGCTGATGTAATCAGAGAGTTTATTGAAATGTATTTTATTTTATTTCCTTTTTTCTCATTTTCTTTTCCATGGCTAATATGGGAATTTGTTTTTCATGTCTGTACATATTTGTAATGTATTCTATTTTTTCTTGCCTTTTCAATGGTTGAGAAAGAGATCTGGGGGAGGGAGAGAATTTGGACAGAAAATAAAATTCAATTATAAAATAGAATGGTAATTAGATTTGACATTTAGACATAACGTTAGTTGTAACCTGGTGGGTTTGTATGATTTCTCATTGTTGGAGAGAGTGGTTAATCTATGCGGCATTCCTGCATGAGAGGTAAAGTCAGAGAAAGCTCAAGAGATGAAGAACTTCCTTGCTTCCACATTTGACAGAAGACAACTGTATATTCCCTTGCTTTTTTTAGGGAGAGATGTGTGGTGAAATAGAAAAGACTTCAAAAAGTTACAGAGAGCTAGAGAGTAGCTAGATTCTAAATATGTCTCTATTTCCAGCTTGCTTTCCTCAAGACTTTAAGGAATTACCTCTTGGGTGAGAATAGTTATTCACTTTACCTGGGATACCTTGTTTAAAATGGGAGAGCTAATTCACTCTGTTTATTGTTTGACATATTCTAGTTTTCTAATTGTTTACTATCTACTTGGAAAAATAGGATTATTTTGTATCCATTAGTTGTGATTGCCTTGTGAAACTGCCATTTAGCAGAATGGAAGTCAACCCTTCATAAATTATCTTGGGGCATTGCTCTTTAAAGGTAGAAAGGTCAGGAAAAGTGGCTTGAACATTAAAAAAAAAATCTTCTCCCATGAAATTAAATATATTTAGGAGGAAGATGCAATTCTGATCTGTTACTCCCCTTTCGGATAAGAATGAAACAGAACAACTTCATGGCTCAATTCTCCATTCTTCTAAGGAAGAGTTTCAAAGTATCTCTTGGAGAGGGCTGGATGGGATCCTGGAGCTTCCAGAGATCCTGTAAAACATGGCTAGATCCCATCCCCTTTATTCCCCTATCTCATATTATCTTAGTACAGACACGGAAAATAAATTCCTATATTAGTGATGTCAACTGTCCCCCCCGCTAAAAAAAGAGAAGAAAGAATGAAAAGAAAATATACTTCAATCTACACTGAGTCTATCAACATCTATATGGAGGTCAATTGCATATCATCATTTGTCCATTGGAATCGTAGTTGGACATTTGTGCTAATCAGAGTTCCCGAATCCTTTAAAGTTGATTATCTTTATAATATTGTGGTATTATATAAATTGTTCTCCAGTTTCTGTTTACTTCACTATGTATCAGTTCATACAAGTCTTCCTAGGTTTTTCTGAAATGATCTTCTTCATCATTTCTTATTGGGAAATAATATTCTATCACATTCATATACTATAACTTGTTCAACCATTCCCCAAAAGATAGACATCCCTTAAATTTCCAATTCTTTTCATTACAAATAGAACTGCTATAAATATTTTGATTCACATGGATCCTTTGCCTCTTTCTTTTTTATCTCTTTGGAGTATAGATCTAGTAGAGGTTGTTATTTGTCCTTTGTTCTCAAAGAGGACCATGACAACAGGGAGGGATGCCATGACATGCAAGTGAATTGTATTTAAATGAGAGAGGACTGTGCAGGCACTAGCCTCACTTTCTCTTCCAGAGCCATGTGGGTGCAATGGTGAACAAATGGATCAGAACAAATGGAGATGGCCCTGGATGCAGTGGGAGACCTTGACCTTTTTAAGCTAAGGTCTTTAACAGATCTCAGTTTGCCTGAGGCAATACCCATTCAGTGATTAAGGCTTGGTAAGAAATAAGGCAGAGAATGACCTCTTTACCTAGCTGAAAAAAATCTGTCTGGAAGGTAAAGACCTTCACTGTTTCTGGCCAGAACAGAAACAATTGTCATGTACACTCACTCTCTAATTCTCCTGATCTATATTTCACCACTGAACTCAGATGCTTCCAGAGGAGAAAGTGAGGGTAGTGACTTTGCACAGCCCTCTCTCACTTAAATCCAACTCACTTGCATGTCATGGCATCACCTCCCTGATGGTATGGTCCTCTTCAAGAACAAAGGAGAAATCATAATCTCTGTGAGTAGAAATAGGCACTGGGGATCCAACTGGAACTGCAAGCTGGGCAATACAACCATCTCTTCCTTCCCTCCTTCCTTCCTTCCTTCATTTTCTTTTTTTTCTTTCTTCTATCCCTCCATTCTTTCTTCCTTCCCTCCTTTCTTTCTTCTTTCCCTCTCTCCTTTCTATCTTTCCTCCCTCCCTCCCTCCTTTCTTTCTCCCTTTCTTTTGTTCTTTCTCTCTCTCTCTCTCTCTCTCTCTCTCTCTCTCTCTCTCTCTCTCTCTCTCTCTCTCTCTCTCTCTCTCTCTCTTCCTAGTAGTTGTATCAGTGGGTCAGACATATACAGACTTTAGCTAGTTGCTAGTTGGGCACAGTTACAAATTCCTTTCCAGAATCTTTGAACCAATTCATAATTCTACCAACAGTATACTAAATCATCTATTTTACCTCAACCCTTCCAGAATTTATCATGTTTTTCCTTTTTATCACCTTATCCAGTTTGATGAGATTGATGGGAAGCTCATAGTTGGTTTAATTTGCATTTCCCTAATTATTAGTGATTTGGAGTATTTTTATATGGCTTTTGATATCTTGGGATTCCCCTTTTGTCTATTCCTATAATTTGACTACTTAGCAATTAGATACTGCTTCTTATAAATTTGAATCTGTTCCCTATATATCTTTGAAATGATACTTTCATCAGAGAAACTCAATATAAAGATTTCCCCTATTCCCCTAGTTTCTCCTAATTTTCAAAAGTTCAATAGTATTTTATTTTTCTTCCAGTTACATGTCAAAAAAATTTTTAACATTAATTTTTATGAGATTTTCAGTTCCAAATTCACTTTCCCTCCTTCCCGTACTCTCTTCTGAAAATAGTAGGCAGTTTGATATAGTTTATACATGTCACAGTTATGAAAGATGAAACAGATCAACAAGAAAAAACACAAGAAAGAATGAAGTGAAAAAACATACTTCTATCAGCATTCAGAGTCCATCAGTTCTTTATCTGGATAGGGATACCATTTTCCTTCATGAGTCCTTTGTACTTCTCTTGGATCATTGTGTTGCTGAGAAGAGCTGAGTCATTCATAATTGATCATCACACACATAGCTGATCACACACAATGCTGCTGATGCTGTGCACAATGTTTTCCTGGTTCTGCCCATTTCACTTTGCATTATCTTGTACAAGTCTTTCCAGGATTTTCTGAAATATGCCAGATCAGCATTTCTTAAAGCAAAATAATATTCAATATTCAAAATATATTCATATACCACAGCTTGTTGAGTTATTCCCCAATTGAAGGGCATCCCCTCAATTTCCAATATTTAGTCACCATGAAAAGAGTTGCTGTAAATAATTTTGCACATGTGGTTCCTTTTCTCCTTTTTTTTTTTTTTTTTTGGTGATCTCTTTGGGATACAAACCTAATATTGGTATTGCTGAATCAAAGGATACTCACAGTTTGGTTTCCCTTTGGGCATAGTTCCACATTGCTCTCCAGAGTGGTTGGATCAGTTCACAACTTCACCAACAGTGCACCAATGTCCCAATTTCCCTACATGCTCTCCAAAATTTATCATTGTTCTTTTTTTTTTTTTTTGTCACATGCCTCAATCTACTAGGTGGGAAGTGTATCTTAGAATTGTTTTAATTTGTATTTCTCTAATCAAAAGTGACTTAGAAAACTTCTTCATGTATCTATAGATAGTTTTGATTTCTTCATCTGAAAACTGTCTGTTCAGATGACCTTTGACCATTTATCAATTGATGAATGACTTGTATTATAAATTTGACTCAGTGCTCTATATTTTTGAGAAATTAGGCCTTTGTTAGAGACACTTGCTGTAAAGATTGCCTCCCATCTTTCTGCTTTACTTCTAATCTCAGTTGCTTTTGTTTTGTTCGTACAAATGTTTGTCTTTTAAATTAAATAAAAACAAAGCTATCTATTTTACATTTTATAATGTTCTCTCCCTTGTATGGTAATGAATTCATCCCTTTCCCATAGATCTGATATGTAGACTATTCCTTGTTCTTCTACGTTGCTTATGATGTCACCCTTTATGTCTAAAGCATTCATTCATATTGACCTTATCTTGGTAGACAGTATAAGGTGTTGATCTATCCTTAGTTCACATCCTATTGTTTTCCAGTTTTCCCAGTAGTTTTTGTCAAATAGCAAGTTTTTATCCCAAAAACTAGGATCTTGGGTTTTATCCAACACTAAGTTACAATGGTCAGTGACTACTGCGTCTTCTGTGCATAATCTATTCCACTGATATACTACTCTATTTCTTAAACCAGCAGCAGAGGGATTTGATGATTACTACTTTATTTTATACTTTTAAAATCATTGGCCATTTTTCCTCTGTTTCCTTCTTCAGTTGTTTCAGAAGTGCTCTTTGTGTATGCAAGCAGTTCGTTGTCTCTTCTGAAGCTTCAGATGGGAGTACAGTCTCAATACTGACCTCTTTGGTATTCATGTTTTGGTTCTTGTCCCCATAGAAAGATTCTATGGTCTTTTCCTTCTTCCTATGCTTCTTGCTCATGATGGTGAGCTTTTGTGTGTTGTGACCTCTGGTTCCTTCAGGTAGATGCTAAAGAACTTGATGCTGAGCTGGCTGGTGTGAGAAAGCAAAGATGAATTCTGTTTGTGTTTGTCTGGATTAGTCCTGGAGCTAACTTGTTAAGTGTGGGGGAGGTCACTAGAGATCTCCTCAGCTGAGCTAGAGCTTAGCGCTTGGTGATCCCAGATGCTGTAGTGTTTTCCTGCTTTCCCTGGAGCACTGAGACATGCCTGGGTCCTAATGTGAGGCTCCACCCCCTTGGAGCTCTGGCAATCTGGAAGAGTTCTGTTCCTCCACTACAGTAAGAGGAATATTCTTTAATGATTTTCCTAGCCTCACTTGCTAAGAGACTGTTTGCCCCTTCAGCTGATCCCACTGATCCAGGATTTTTCTGGGGAAAATATTTTAAGTTTCTTTCAAGGTCAACAAAGGGAGGGGGAGAGAGTATTTACCTATCACTCTGCCATTTTGGATACCAGAAGTTCAAGTCGGAGACTTACAGACATTTAATCTGTGGGCTGAAAGTCTCAGGCACAGCTGCTGCAGATACCTGGGCCTCCTTCCGTGGCTCTCACTTGCTTGGCTCTGCTTGACTGTCACCCTGAGCTGCTATCCTGCCACCCTGTTGCTGCCTCAAACCCTCCTGGGGCTTTCTTGCTTGGCTAGCTGTGCAGAGCTGTGCTATGTGCTGTATCCTCCTCCACCCTTGTGGAACAGATTCTTCCTGTCGATCTTCCAGTCTGTCCTGGGCTGTGAAACTGCCACAGTCTGACTCCTATTGGATTCTGCACCTCCAAAATTTGGTCAGATTCTCTTTTTAGAGGTTTCCGAGGGAGTTTGTCTAAGAGCTTAGGTGAGTAGTTGCTCTCACTCTGACATCTTGGCTCTACCCTTCGATTAATACTTTATAATTTGGTTTGAGAGCTGATATTGCTTGGTTCCCTTCCTTTATATCTTTATTAATTAATATTCTTGATTTCTTTACTCTTTGTTCTTCCAGATGATTTTTTTTTACTTTTTCCAGCTCTATAAAATACATTTTTGGTAGTTTGATTATCAAGGCACTGAATAAGCAAAATAGAAATACAAATCAAAACAACTCTGAAGTTCCACATCACATCAATCAGATTGCCTGACATGACAAAATAGGAAAATTATAAATGTTGGAGAAGATATGGGAAAATTGGAACACTAATGCATTGTTGGTGTAATGTGAACTGATCTAACCATTCTAAAAAACAATTGGAACTATACCAAAGGGTTATAAAACTGTGCATGCCCTCTGATCCATCAATACCACTGCTAGGTCTCTGTCCCAAAGATATCATAAAAAAGGGAAAAGGACCTACAAATACAAAAATATTTATAGCATCTTTTTGTGGTGGCCAAATATTGGAAATTGAGGGAATGTTTATCGGATGGGGAATGGCTAAACAAGTTGTGGTATATGAATGTGATGGGATACTGTTGTGATAGGATACTATAAGAAATGATGAGCAGGCTGTCTGCAGAAAAACCTTGAAAGACTTGAATGAACTGATGCTAAATGGAGTGATCAAAACCAGGAGAACACTGTACATAGGAACAGTCACAATGTGTGATGACTAACTTTGATTGACTTATCTCTCCTTCATTTAAAAAAAAATTAAATGTGTATTTATTTTTAGTTTTCAACATTCATTTCCACAAAATTTTGAGTTCCAAAGTTTCTCCCCATGTCTCCCCTCCCTCACCCCAAAACATTGTGCATTCTAATTACCCCTTCCCTCAATCTTCCCTTCCTTCTATCACACCTCTCCCTTCCCTTATCCCCATCATCTCTCTTTTCTTGTAAGGCAAGATAGATTTCTATATACCATTACCTGTATTTATTATTTCCCAGTTGCATGCAAAAACAATTCTCAACATTTGTTCCTAAAACTTTCACTTCCAACTTCTCTCCCTTCCTCCCTCCCTACCCATCCCCACTGACAAGGCAAGTAATTCAATATAGGCTATGTATGTGTAGTTTTGCAAAAGATTTCCATAATAGTCATGTTGTATAAGACTAACTATATTTCCCTCCATTCTATCTTGCTCCTCATTTATTCTCTTTTGACCTTGTCCCTCCCCAAAAGTGTTTACTTCTAATTACTCCTTTCTCCCATTTGCCCTCCTTTTTATCATCTGCCCCTACCTCACTTATCCCCTTCTCCCCTACTTTCCTGTACTGTAATATAGATTTTCATATCAAATTGAGTGTGCATGTTATTCCCTACTTATGCCAAATGTAATGAGAGTAAGCCTCACTTTGTTTCTTTCCTCACCCCTTTTCCCCTCCATAGAAAAAGCTTTTTATTGCCTCTTTTATCAGAGATAATTTGCCCCATTCCATTTCTCCGTTTCTCCTTGCAATATGCTCCTTTTTTTACCCTTTAATTTTATTTTTTTAGATAGCATTCCTTCCTATTCAACTCACTCTGTGATCTCTGTCTACATACATATGTATGTGTGTGTGTGTGTGTGTGTGTGTGTGTGTGTGTGTATAATCTAACTACCAAAATACTGAGAAAAGTTTCAAGAATCACAAATATTATCTTTCCATGTAGGAATGTAAACAGTTCAACTTTAGTAATTGCCTTATGATTTCTCTTTCATACTTCTCTTGGTTCTTGTGTTTGAAAGTCAAATTTTCTATTCAGCTCTAGTCTTTTCACCAAGAATGCTTGAAAGTCCTTTATTTCATTGAATGGCTATATTTTCTCCGGAAGTATTATACTCAGTTTTTCTGGGTAAGTGATTCTTGGTTTTTAGTCCTAGTTCCTTTGACTTCTGGAATATCATATTCCAAGTCCTTCAATCTCTTGATGTAGCAGCTACTAGATCTTGTGTTATTCTAATTGCATTTCCATAATACTCAAATTGTTTCTTTCTAGCTGCTTGTAATATTTTGTCCTTGACCTGGGAACTCTGAAATTTGACTACACTATTCCTAGGAGTTTCTCTTTTCAGATCTCTTTCAGGAGGTGGATTCTTTCAATATTTATTTTACCCTTTGGTTCTAGAATATCAGGGCAGTTTTCCTTGATCATTTCATGAAAGATGATGTCTAGGCTCTTTTCTTGATGATGGCTTTCAGGTAGTCCCATGATTTTTAAATTGTCTCTCCTGGATCTATTTTCCATGTCACTTGTTTTTCCAATGAGATATTTCACATTGTCTTCTATATTTTCATTCTTTTGGTTTGGTTTGTAATTTCTGTTTCCCATAAAGTCATTAGCTTCCATCTGCTCCATTCTAATTTTTAAAGAACTATTTTCTTCAGTGAGTTTTTGAACCTCCTTTTCCATTTGGCTAATTCTACTTTTTTAAACATTCTTCTCCTCATTGGTGTTTTGGACATCTTTTGCCATTGAGTTAGTCTATTTTTAAAGGCTTTATCTTCTTCAGCACTTTTTGGGTCTCCTTTAGAAAGTTGTTGACTCACTTTTCATGATTTTCTTGCATTGCTCTCATTTCTCTTCCCAATTTTTCCTCCACCTCTCTTACTTGATTTTCAAAATTCTTTTTGAGCTCTTCCATGGCCTAAGACCATTGCATATTTATTTTTGAGGTTTTGGATGCAGAAGCCTTGACTTTCCGGTCTTCCTCTGATGGTAAGCATTTTTCTTCCTCATCTGAAGGATGGAAGAAAATACCTGTTCACCAAGAAAGTATTTTTTTCCCTTTTTTGGGGCACTTTCCCAGCCAGTTACTTGACTTTTGAGTCTTTTGTCAAGAGGAGGGTATACTCTGGGGATCTGTAAGTTCTCAGTTCCTCCAAGGTGGCACAATCAAGGGGGAAGAGTTTTCTCCTGTCCTGGCCTGTGCTCTGGTCTGGGAGATACCGTAGACTTTTCTGCCCAGGATCTTTGAAGCTGTCTTTGGCATTTGTGGGTTGAGTAATCGGAGGACCACAACTGCTTCCAGGGATTCTGTCCCTGAGGCCTACTCCAGTCCTATTTCTGCTGGTGCCATACGGCCAAGGCTGGGCTGTTCTCCAAGGGCTGCACTCAGCTCTGAATCTGGTGCAATTCCTGGGCTATGGGGGGAGAGCTACAGTAGGTGTACTTTTCTATTCTGTTATCTTGGATCTATTAGCTTGGTTATCTCTTCTTAGCAATGCAAGGATCCAAGGATCTAAGATCCAAAGTACTCATGATGGGAAATGCTATTCACATCCAGTAAAATGAACTATGGAGTTGAATGCAGATTGAAACATACTATTTGCCCTATTTTTTGTTTTGTTTTATTTTTTGTTTCTCATAGTTCTTTCTATACATTCTGATTTTTCTATACAAAATTATGAATGTGAAAATAGTTTTAATAAGAATTTATGTGCAGAATCTATATTGAATTGTACTCTATCTTGGGGAGAGGAGACTGGAGAAAGGAGGAAAATTTAGAACGCAAAAATCTTTTCAAATTGAATATTGAAAACTAAAAATAAATTTCACCAAAGTTTTTTTTTAAAGCACCTATTGAGATAATCACATGATTTCTGTTGCTGTTATTATTGATGTGGTCAATTATATCGATAGTTTTCCCAATATTGAACCAACACTGAATTGCTAGTGTAAATCCCTCCTGATCATAGTGAATAATTCTTGTGATGCACTGCTTTAATCACTTCATTAGTATTTTGTTCAAATTTTTTGCATCAATAATTTTTAGAGAAATTATTTCATAATTTTCTTTCTCAATTCTAGCTCATCCTTCTTTATCTATCAACCATTATTTTGTCATAAAAGGAGTTTAAAGGACTCTTTCTTCACTTATTTTCCCAAATTCTTCATCTGTTATTAGAATTACATGTTCTTTAAGTGTTTGGTAGAATTCACTCATGAATGCATCTGGCCTTGGGAATTTTTTCCTAGGGAGTTCTTTAATGGTTTATTAAATTTATTTTTCTAAGATGGGGTCATTTAAACACTTTATTTCCTGATCTTTTAGTTAGGTAATTCATCCATTTACATCATATTGTCAGATTTGTTGGCATATTATTAGGCAAAATATTACAGCAGTTGCTTTAGTTCCTTCTTCACTGGTTGTGATTTCACTCTTTTCCTTTCTGATACTGAATATTTGGTTTCTTTCTTTCTTTTTTAAATTAAATTAACCGGTGGTTTATCTGTTAGACTGTTTTTTTTTTTTAATAACACCAGTTCTTAGGTTTGTTAGCTCAAAAGTTATTATTATTATTATTATTATTTTACTTTTATTCTTATTAAATTTGATTTTCAGGATTTCCAATTTGGTGCTTAATTGGGAATTTTTTATTTGTTCATTTTCTAGTTATTTTGTTGTTGCATGCCCATTTCATTGATTTGTTCATTTTCCATTTTGTTAATGTAAAAACTTACAGAAATAAATTTTCCCCTAAATACTGCTTTAGTTGCACACCATAAATTTTGTTACGTTGTTTAATCATTGTCATTTTCTTTAATGAAATTATTGATTATTTCTATGCTTTCTTTTTTGACCCACTTACTCTTTAGGATTAGATTAGTTTTCAATAATATTTAATCTACATTACCATTGCCCTTTGTTCAATGCAATTTTTATTGCATTATGATCCAAAAGAACAGATTTAATATTTCTTCCTTTCTACACTTGATTTTGAGGGTATTTTTTTCCCTATTATATGGTCAGTTTTTGTGTAAGTGTCATGTGCTATGGGAAAAATGTATATTCCTTTCCATTTTCATTCACTTTAAGATCAGGATTACTACCCCTACTTTTTTTTTTTTTAACTTCACTTGAAGCATAATAAATTCTGCTCCAGTTCCTTAACTTTACTCTGTGTGTGTCTTTCCACTTCAAGTGTGATTCTTGTCAAAAACATCTTATAGGATTCTGATTTTTCATATACTTCTGTTTTATGGAAGAATTCATCCCATTCACATTCACAGTTATGATTATTGACTGTGTATTTCCTTCTGTCCTTTACCCATTTAATGTTTTCTTCTTATTTTAGCTTCATTGATTTTATTTGTGCAAAATTGTTTTAATTTTATATAATAAAAATTATCATCTCCCATGAACTTCTATGTTGTTTGGTCATGAATTTTTCCGCTATCCACAAATATGACAGGCCATTATTTCTCTGCTCAACAATTTGCTTTTGTCTTTAGTTTTTCAAATCTAAGCTCCTTTCCTCACCCATTGAGAAGGAAAGAAATCTTATATCTGTTATACAAATGAAGTCATGCAAAATATATTTTGTCATGACTCATGACATGAAGAAAGCAAAAAAAAAATGTAATGCAAAAAATGTCTGTACCCTGAGCTCATCAGTTATTTTTCTGGAGGTTGGTAGCATTTTCCTCATGAGTCCTTTGGAGTTGACATAGAGTATTGTATTGACCACAGTAACTAAATCTTTTTATATTTACCATCATTGTATATACTCCTGTTAATATGCACAGTATTATCTTAGGTTTACTCACTTTACTTTGCAACAGCTCATATAAGTCTTCTCACATTTTTCTAAAAGAATTGCCTTTATCATTTCTTATGGCATCTTATGTTATTCCATTATAATCATATGTCACAATTTTTTTAGTCATTCCCAAACTGATAGGCAGTCTCTCAATTTTTAATTCTTTGCCACCACAGAAAGAGTTGCTATTAATATTTTTGTATTGATACAGGGATCATTTTCCTTTTAAAAAATCTCTTTGGGGTAGGTACAGATCTAATTATAGTAGTATTGCTGAGTCAAAGAGTATGCATAGTTTTGTAGACTTTGGGGCATAATTTCAAATTCTCCAGAATAGTTGGAGCAGTTCACAGTTTTACCACCATTGCATTCCTGTACCCATTTTTGTCCACCCCCTCTAGCATTTATCTTTTTCCTTTCCTTTTATTGTAATGACAAGCAAAGCAGGATCTTTTACTGCTTGAGTTTCAGCCAATCGCGTGCCTTTGATTGAGTCTTGCTTTGGTTGAATCAATCGGGAGTCTTTGTTTAGAAACAATATGTATGTATATATGTATATATATGTATATATGTGTGTGTGTGTGTGTGTATACACACACACACATTCATATCTATATATATATTTATCTATGTATATATCTATATCTATCTATATATCTATATGTATGTATCTCTCTCTATATATATATATGAAATGTTTTACTTAAAGATGTTGATATGGATGTTATGTTTACTTGATAGAATAATGTTTAGTTTGTTGCTCAATAAATAGAGAGCTCATTATGATGCATTCACAGGAGCAGTCCTCAGGTGTGCTGCCATGATAGATGTGAGAATTATGTTAGCCAATATGATGACTATACGATAACACTCAAGAATTGTTATATCTATCTTTCTTTCTATCTATCTGTATATATATGTGTGTGTGTGTATGTATACATATAAGTGTGTATATATACATATATGTGTATATGTATGTATGTACATACATACATGTAAAAACATATACTCTCTCTCTCTCTCTCTCTCTCTCTCTCCTGGTTTCCTTCTTTCCTTGTAGTTTTGATGTATGTGTGTGTGTCCACCCATGTATGTATGCAAATCCTTTTTCACTAAGTGTAATCAAAATCATCAATTTTACCTCTCATGATGTTCCCTATTTCTTGTCACTAATTTGATTTTGTCTTTATGTCTAAATCATGTAACCATTTTGAGCTTATCTTGGCACACGGTTTAAAATAAAAAGTCTGTGCCTACTTACTTCTACTCTCCTTCAGCCAAATTTTGTTGAATAGTGAGTTCTTGCCCAAGTACCTGATATCTTTGGCTTTATATCCAACACTAAGTGACTATGTCCACTTGATTCAGTACCTGGTTTAATATATTTTGTGTTACCTAGTCTGTTTCACTGATGATAATTTTTTTTTTATCCAGTACCAAATAGTTTTTAATGATTATAGTTTGGTAGTATACTTTGAGATCTGGTATTGTTAGGTTAAGTTCTCTCCCATCTTAAAAATTCATATTCTTAACCTTTTGTTTCTCCAAATGAATTTCATTATAATTTTTTTTCTAGCTCAATAAAGTAATATTTTGTTTGGTTAAATTGTTAAAACAAGTAAATTATTTTAGGTATCATTGTCATTTTCATTATATTGGTTTGGCTTACTTACCAGCAATTGATATTTCTCTAATTATTTAAATCTGTCTTTGTGTGAAAAGATTGCTTTAATCATGTTCAAATAGTTACTGTGTCTGTCTTGGCAGGTAGTCTCCAAAATATTTCATACTGTCTCTAATAATTTTAAATGGAATTTCTCTTTCTGTTTGTTCCTGGTAGGTTTTGTTGGTAGTATATAGAAATACAGATGACTTGTATGGGTTTATTTAATATTCTGCCACCTTGTTGGAGTTGTTATTCATATTAACTAGTTTTATCATTGACTTTCTAGTTTTCTCCAAATAAACTACCATGGTATTTGCAATTACACACACACACACACACACACACACACACACACACACACACACACGAGAGAGAGAGAGAGAGAGAGAGAGAGAGAGAGAGAGAGAGAGAGAGACAGAGAGACAGAGAGAGACAGAGAGAGACAGAGACAGAGAGAAAGAGAGTTTGGTTTCCTTGTTCTATCTGCTTATTCCTTTAATACATTTTCTTTAGCTTAGGGTTATAGATTACATTTTTGAATGACTTTAAATAGTAAAGGTGCTAATAGACGTCCTTGCTTCATCCTTGATCTTATTGGAAAGGATTCTAGTTTATCCCTATTATAGAATATGCTTGCTCTTGGTTTTAGATTTATACCACTTATTTTAAGAAAAAGCTCCATTATTCCCATCTACTATAGTTTTTTTTTTTAACAGTAATGCTTCTTCTACTTTATGTAAAGCTTTTTCTATTCTTCTGAAGTACTGAAAAATTTTTTATCTTTGTTATTAATATGGTCAATTACATTCATATTTTTCCTAACGTTCAGCTAGCTTTAATATTACTGATCAAAATTCACTCTAGGTATAGTATATGATCTTTGTGATATATTGCTATAGTCTCCTCACTCGTATTTCATTTCAAATTTTTGCTTTTTACTCATTCAGTAAATTGGCCTATGTGTTTTAATACTATCTTGGTGTCATATAAGGAATATTGCAGGACACCTTATTACCTTTTCATTTTCAAATAGTTTATGTCATATTGCAATAAATTGTTCCTTAAATGTTTAGCAGAATTTGCATGAAATCCATCTGGTCGTAGGCTTGCTTCCCTCTGTTTTCCCTTTGGGAATTTATGTATGTTTGTTCTATTTGATTTCTTTTTCTAATACAGTGTTATTTAAGTATTCTATTTCTTGTTCTGTTAGTCTGTAAAATTTATATATTTTGAAAAATACTCACCTTTTAGATTGTCAGTTTTACTCAAAACTATCAGAATTGACAAATGCTAGAAGGAAAATGGAGACATTAATGACTGCTGGAGTTGTGAGCTGTTCCAACCATTCGGGAGAACAATTTATAGCTATGCCCAAATAGAACTAATATATCTATATTTGCAAAATGAACCCCCTGACACATTTAGGATGACCTGCTATCACAAGTTCTCAAATTTGCTTTTCTAAAAGGAAAGGTAAATTTTGAGGGGGTCAACAATCACTTTAATGAAGCACGCATATCATTCACTTAGTTCAGGGGAAAGAGTCAGAACCCTGAACTTCAGAGAAAATACAAAGAAGTAATAATCAACAGACAGGGCTTCCAGCTGTCTGAATGTAAGCAATATATACATCACAGATCAACAGACAGATACAGCTGTCTGACCCTTACATGCATATTTACGAGAGACAGAAGCAACAACCTCTGGGTTTTCAAAGGCGGGTAGACGTTCCTCAGCAATTGTCCAAGTCTCTTCTGACCAAACAAACAGTTCCAATAAGTAAGCCCCAAAACAAAACCTCACCTCAGAGTATTTATACAGTTTTCAGAGCCAGAGGGAATCATAACCCTTGGGAACTAGTACCTTATTAGAAAATTTACAAAAGTTGTGGACCTCCTCTAATCAAACTCCCCTTAATGGGCAGGTCCATTAATGGGTGAGGAAGATCTTTATCTCTCTGAATAACACTGCAATATTTCCAAACAGATCAAAGGAAAAAGGAAAGGACTTATGGGTACAAATATATTGATAGCAACTTTTTTTGTGGGAGTAAAGTCTGGAAATTGAGGGGAGGTCCATAAACTGGGGAGTGGTTGAAGAAGTTGTTACATATGATTATTATAGAATGTTATTGTGCTATAAGAATAGTACATAAGAAAATCAGAACACCTCCAAATGAACTTGGTACTGTTAGAGTACCAAACACCAAAGTATGATATTTCAAGAGAGATGTGGAGATCCAGAGAGTCAGCTTCAAACATCTTTGAAGCTTAACATGTTAAGACAAGTTGCTTATCCTCCTTGTGCCTAAATTTTCTCATCTGTATAGTGTGTATGTATGTGAAGTTGATCTAGATTACCTCTTTCCATCTTTAAGTCTATTAACCTATTACCTTTTCATCTTAAGAAAAGCAATCTAACATTATGTGTATACGTCACACATCATTACGGGTATAATTACACTACATTCACCTGTATCCTCATTCTTTCATATTTCCTCCTCCATAAAGGGTTTAACTTGAAAAAAATATATTTTTGATAGAAGAGGAAAGAAAACCAGTGCTGGAAATAATTTTGACAGAAAAAGAATCCAAAGAAATGAAGTGTCACTAAAAATTTCGTAAGATGGGAAGAAAGTAGGCAAAAGACCATATAAAAACATAAAATCTAAACCATTGTACTCTAGATCCTCAATGATCGAAACTTTGGAAAAAGAAATTTCTTTATTGATAAAAAATAATGGCCCAAGTGAAACTGAAATAGTATATGTTCTAAAGAAAGTATCAAAGATTATCCCAGAAATGATGTCGAATGGATCAGATGTTCTGAAGTCTACAGGAAAGACAAAAAGTTTTAATTGAACATCTCATACTCTTAGATTGCCAATATGTAGAGAAGAAAAAATACTATTACTTCTAAGTTTGTTAGAAACAATCTCATTTAGGGAATGTTTGAATTTAGCATTGAGTGACTGCTCATAGAAATAAATAGTAAAATAAACAATGGTTAAAGCAAACAAAAACAAGGAACTTACATCGTTCCAATTATAACATGCAGTTGACAGTCATCAAGCAAGTGCTTTGTAAATATGTGTTCAGTTGTGCTACAGATGGTGAGAGAGCTGGTTCCAGAATAGACTAGGGGAGAAGACAGTGCTAAATCACTTTTGTAAATGGTGCAGCATTATCTGAGATCCCAATCTACTTGCTACAAAAGCTCATCTTTTAAACACCAATATGCTTCTGGTGATACTATATGGTGATGAATCATGGAGAACTACTGTCTCAATGGAAATAAAATTCCAGGGTACATTTCTATATTGCACCAAAATAAGGCTATTGTTTGAGTCATGAATGAGAAAGGGAAATTCTTAAAAGGCACAGTAACCTAATAAACTATAGACATTTTCCTACTATGGAAAAATCAGTTTCCAGCAACCACCATCTACTGATGAATAATATGTATGGTTATCCCCAGCTGCTAGCACCTCGGTGATGATAGCTTTAATCACTGCTGCACTGGCAAGCAAATGGAATAGTTATTTGAATAGGTGAGCTATACCCTTCTGACTGAACACTGTGTTGATTCAACATAGTTGAACAACAAGAACTATTCATCTACAAATAAGAAAAGAGGGAATGATTTGTGACCATTCATTATAGGAACTTCACTCTAGTGACTAAACAATAAAAAATAAGAAAGAAACATATTCATTCTAATAAATAGGCTATTGCCAAGCAAGATGATAAACTCTGTTTACACACACACACACACACACACACACACACACACACACACACACACACCTCACATAACCCAAGCAAAATGAAACTTAAAAAAATACAGCAGTGAACTCATAGTCAACTTATAATCACATGATCTTAGTTTAAATCCTGGTTTTGTCACTTATTGCCTATGAGATTCTGGACAAGTCACTTATGCTCTCTGATCCTCAATTCCTTAATCTATAATATAAGAAGAGTTAGTGTAGATAGCCTCTAAGGTCTCTCCCAGCTCTAGATTTACATTGTTTTCATTATTGTTATTACTTACAGACCCTATCACCAGGAAAGAAGGAATCATCCTGGACAATGTCAACTGGATAGAATTGTTTACATTGTCATGTCAAAGACAAATAATAGGCAATCTGCTTAGCAGTTAAATGAGACAAAAAGAGATTTATTGCCAGTCAGTTGGGAGGTCTTTGACTTTGTTGGAGAAAAAGGAAGAATAAAAAAAGATAAGAGCATTTCTTAAGCAAATTTCTACTTTTAGACATCCATAATTGTTAAAAATTGTTTTTCCTTACACA
The DNA here is from genome assembly GCF_028372415.1 of Notamacropus eugenii. NCBI lineage: Eukaryota > Metazoa > Chordata > Mammalia > Diprotodontia > Macropodidae > Notamacropus > Notamacropus eugenii. Next base: position 355,818,011 of record NC_092875.1, on the reverse strand, counting down.
TGACTGACATTTGTCTCCTGTTTCTACCACTGGTCCTAATTATTTCTGCCTTATGAGGTAAAAAGCAGTAATTAGAATCTCCTTTCCATTTAACAGTTCTTCAAAGATTTCAAGACAAGGATTATATTCCCTAAATCTTTTCCTCTAGAAATGGAAAATCCCCAGTTCTTTAACTTATCCTCTTACAGAAGAGTTCCAGGTACTCTTGCAATCCTGTTTTCCCTTCTCCATCTGACCAAGCTCCTAAACCAGTGCCTCTCTTAAAATGGCAGACTTCTAAATGAACACAATATTCTATATGTGACAATGACCAAGTCAGAAAACAATAGGATACCAAACTTGTCTTATGTGGACACTAAATATTCATTAATTCGGTATAATATTATATGTATGTATGTTTATAGGGTAGAGGCTTGACATATAACTCTTGACTCACTGAGTAGACAATCTACAAAAATCTCTATGTATGTTCTCCTTATGCATAACTTGTAGTCTATTTGTACAGTCTTTGTCATATTCATGTGAATTTTATATAATGCCACTAAGTATGAACTACTGAGACCTTTTAGAATGCTGATTCTGCCATCTAATGTATTAGCTGCTCTTCTAACCTTCTTGCTATCTAAAACTTTAATAAGAAAGGTGTCAGTTCTATCATATAGGTTGTTACCAATCTCATATAAACAAAAAGAGACACCTGAGAATCCAATATTAGAAGCAGTCTGGCATGTTAGATATAGAATTTAGCTTTGAATCCAAAGAATTGAATTCAGGATGGAAGGAAAAAAGAACTGATTACATGCCTACCATGTGCCTGTCACTACAATAAGTGAACATTAAACTGCCTCAATCAGTTTTGAATCAACTTAATCCACATGTAGGCCACAAGGAAATTTTGAAAGGTTTTGGTAAATTTGCTCATTGGAATGCAGGTATATTTTATCTTTGTAATTCCATCATCTACCAGTCAATAAATCTTTCAATAAAGCAAATGTGGCAAACTTGAAATGAGGCCAGTGTGGTACTGTACAAAGAGTGTTGGATTTGAAATCAGAATAACTGAATTTGAATCCCCTTTCTGCTAATGATTTAATGTGTTACCTTAGGCTTATTTCTCTTCTTTTCTCTGGAACTTTATCTCCTCATTTTTTGTTTGGTCCAAAATCATATGTCTTGTTCTTTATGGATCAATACTTTTCAAGTTCTTACAAGCACTTCAGGATCAGCACCATCATTAAAATTATTAACAACTTGCAATTATAAGATGCTTTAAAATTTGCAAAGTGGCTTACATATATTATTTGATCTTCAAAAATAGACAAATTATTTAGGCATAAAGGATAATATAAGGAAAATTAGGGAAGTATGGAAAAGGTATCTGTCAGATATATGGATAAAAGAGAGTTTATGATCAAACAAGAGATAAAGATCACAGGCAATAAAATGGATAATTTTGATTACATGAAATTAAAAGACTTTTACATGGACAAAACTAAGGCACCCAAAATAAAAGGAAAATAGAAAATTGGAAAATTTTGATAAAGGCCTGATTTCTCAAACATAGGGAACAGAGGCAAATGTACTATAATGAAAGCTATTCTACAATTGGTAAATGAGGAAAGTATATTAACAGGTACTATTCAGAAGAAGAAATCAAGACTATCAATATCATGAGAAAAAAACACTCTAAATCACTACTGATTTGAGAAATGTAAGTTAAAATAACTGAGATACCACCTCATACCTATCAGATTGACTAACTAAGGACATTAATGCACTGTGAGTGGGATTGTGAACTAGTTCAACCATTCTGGAGAACAATCGGGAACTATTCCTAAAGGGCTTTAAAACTTCAAATACTTTGACCTAACCATACTGTTATTAGATCTATACCTCAAAGAGATAAGAGAAAAAGAGCTTATTTGTACAAAAATATTTCTATCAGCTTTTTGTGGTAGCAAAGAATTGGAAACTGAAGGGATGCCCATCAATTGGGGAATGAGTAAACAAGTCATGGTATAAAATTGTGCTGGAATACTATTGTGCTGTAAGAGATGATGAGTCACATGACTTCAAGGAAACCTGGCAAGACATAACAACACATGCAAAACAAACACATAACAACACAAACTAAGAGAACACTATACACAGTAATAGCAATGTTGTAAGGACTAGCAACTGGGAAAGACTTACATAGTATCTCTGAGAAAAAGCAATGGTCCTAGAGAATTCTAAAAGATCCATGATAAGAAATGCTATCTGCATCCAGAGAGAGAACTGATGAACTCTGACTGCAGATTGAAGCATACTTTTAAAACTTTTTTTTCTTGCTCTTTATTGTTTCCTTTTGTAACTATTATGGCTATTATGGGGATATATTTTGCATGGCTTTATATGTATAATTGGGGCAGTTAGGTGGCACAGTGGATACACCTTCAGGCCTTGAGTCAAGAAGATTGAGCTCAAATTCGGCCTTAGATGTTTAGTAGACATGGGGCCCTGGGCAAGTCATTTAATCCTGTTAGCCTCAGTTTTCTCATCTGTGCAATGAGTTGCAGAAAGAAATGAAAAACCACTTCTGTTTCTTTGTCAAGAAAACACCCAAATAGGATCACAAAGAGTTAGATATGACCGAAACAGCAAAACAACATATGTACAACTGATAACAATTTGCTTACCTTATCAAGGTGGGGTAAGGGGTAGGAGAGAGTGAGAGATTTGGGCATACACAGTTTTGAAAAAAAAGAATGCTAATTTTTTTTTTTACATATAATTGGAAAATATTTGATAAAATAAAAAATATATTGAGGAAAAAACGTGGACTGCTATGTGACAAACACTCTGCTGGTTTGAATCCCTGGTGTCAGGGATCCCAAAATGAAACAATCCTTACAACAAATGAGTTTACATTCTATTGTGGGAGAAAAGTACTTATACATAGAAAGTATGTATACACGAAAAAATGTAAAGAGAATAAGCACGAATAAATACAAGGTAGTTTCAAATGTATGTCTCAAGTTGTTGGGGGGAATGAAAAAGGCATTATTTAAGTGGTAGCACTTAAGCAACATTTTGAAGGAAGATAGAAATTCTATGAGATAGAGGTGAAGAGGGAATGTATTCTATGCATGGAAGATGTCCATTGTAAAGGTTATCAGTCAATTAAAAAGCATTTTTTAAAACTTGTAACGTGTCAGGCACTGGACTAATTGCTGAGGATACAAAGAATGGCAAATAAACCTGTCCCTGCCCTCCAGGAGCTCACACACTATTGGGAGATGAAACATGCAAACTATATACAAATAAATCATATACAGGATAAATAGGAATTAAGAGGGTGCTACCTATGTGTGTGTAAAAGAGAGAAACAGGTAGAGAGACAGAAGAATAGAGGAACAGACCGAAAGAGACAGTGAAAGGAAAGCAGAAAAAAGGAAAGGAAATAAGATGAGAGGTAAAGTTCAAGAGGGAGAGTGATGTAATGGATATTGAAGTAAACTTGGAATCAAGCAGACCTACGTTCAAATAAAACCTCACTTAATAGATACCAAGCAACTTTTATCTCTGTCTTGGTTTCCTGATCTTTAAAATGAAGGGTTTAAACTTAAATGCTTCTAAGGGTCTTTCCAACTCTAAATGGATGATCTTATAAGACAAATTTTAGGAAAACACAGGCAGGTGCTATAATAAGAATGATGAGCCAACATAGGACACCAAGAAAGAACATTTTGATTAATATGAAGAAGCCAGGAAGTAGTCATGTTATAAAAATTCAGAGAAGAGAGTTTGGTCAATAGTATGAATTGTGTCAGATAGTCAGGAAATAAAGGGAATAAGTATCAACATTGGTAGTGCCAATGTGATATTTACAGCACCTACAATGGTCATGAATATCCTGGCACAATTCCGAATTGTGAAATACAGCAGACTCTCCAAGTGGAAGGCAGAACCAAAATATTTATTCCGACACCAGAAAGTCAAATCCGAGCAGCAGAAAGCCAAATCCATCATAGTAACAAAAATCTATACACAGTAAATAACAAAGCAGAAGACAGCACCATCCCCAAGCCTCCCTCATGCTAGGCTTCCCACAAACCAGCTCCTTTAACCAAATTCATAAACAAGCTCTTTCACTCACACTAGCCAGCTGTCTGTTTGCCTGCATCCTTCCGAGCTCTAACTGTTTTCATGACTAACTCCCTCACAGTTCTGCTCCAGCTCTGTGTTTTCCTGTTCCATGCTTCAGCAAGCTCCTCCCACCATGGGTTCCCCTTCACTCAGACTTCTCTGTGACCCAGGCAGGTCATATGGGCCTATTAAGGCATGGCAAAGATCTTGCCATTTAAATTGCTACTACAACATTTCTCCCTTAGTAATTTCACTAAGAAAGCAAGGGAAGATATAGAATGATAGGTTAACAGCCTGATAGAGCCTACCAAACAGTTTTTATTTTGGTTTTGTTTTGTTTTAGGATTGGGGAGAGTTGGGCAAGCATAAAGGGCATAGGGAAGGAATGAGGAAGTAGCAAATGGGGAAAGGTCAAAGATTAGGTGTAGGGTGGGAAGACAAGCCTTAAATTGGCTTGATCATTTAGGAGAGATTGGTCTTGGCAAAGAGAAGAGTCACCTTAATGTCATTTAAGAAGAGAATGGAGAATTATATCAAGGAGTTTTTAGGTCAAGAGAAGGGAACTATCTGATATCATGACCAGAAATAAAAATGTTATCATTATTTTTACTATTACTTGATAGAAATGGCACCGGAAAACTACAGTACTTAGCTGGCTTCCATTTTTGTCCCTATACTCTGATATTTCAGTCTTTCCACTTCACCCTTAGTACTGCTCTGAAAATAATCACTATTCATTGTATTGAAGAAATATCAATGAATTTTGCAAATTTGAACCCAGGTCTTACATAAAATTTGGAATATTTTAGATGTCAAAAGTAATTAACACAGATTACCTGTCCAATATATTAACTGGTTCTATGAACAAAACTGCGGACAAACAATTTCATAGGAGGTAGTCACTTGTGTGAGGGCAGCCCTATAAATAAGTAAACAATTCAAGAACTGTTTTGGTAGGATTTGGTTATAAGTTATTGATAGAATAATTGTACAATGATATTGTTCAGGTCAATTTTATATGGGATGTGCCTCTAAAATCATCAAGATCAGACAATTCAATGGCTAAAGAGATTGATGTATACGGATATAAAGGGATATTGCTGCATCATAAGAGATAATTATAAGAAATTCAGGAAAAAACAAGGGAAGATATTGAAATAAAGTCCCTCTACTTTTAAATATGGTCATGACTATAACAATAAAGAACATACCAAAGAATACATCAAAAACAATAAAACGAAGGTAAACAATTATATTAACCAATTTAGCCCCAGAGGAGAGACAATGAAATGTACTTATGTTTTTTTATGGAAGAGAAGGGGGAGTGAGAGCATGTATATTGTGATGTCTGATAAGCATGGTCACTGACTTGGATCATACTGCGGAACCATTTCCCATAATATAGTATCTTTCCTGATACTGCTTTTAACAAAATTTCCCATAGTTATAGCTTATTTCTTTCTGATGATTGCCTCTGCCTTCCCTCTTTAAATACTTTCTCTAAAAAAATAATTCATAGTATCAATTAATTATTAAAGAAGTATTAATCAAGTGCATGGCATGTAGCAGGCATTGCCTAAAGGCTAGTCATGAAAAAGACAAAAGTAAACTTTCTCTGTCTTCAAGGAATTTACATTTTAATTGGAGAGATACGGACACATTTTTCATATGCATAGTACATGTATGTAAAAAATGATCCTGGGAGGCCACAGGCTAATCACAGAGTAGAGACAAGCAATGAGATAATAAATCAACTGAAAAAAAAGATGCAGTCATACCAAATGATCCCATCATGAGGTGAGAATTAGTTGAATGAATAAAAAAAGATAGCAACATGATAGGGTGAGAAACTATAGACCAGAAAACTCAAGGGGCAGAGCAAAGGGCAGGGTAAAAGCAAGGACTTGCTGGAGCTCTCTACCAAAACCCTCCAAACACTTGTAAAACATGACTCTAAACAAATTCTAGTGCAGCAGAACCCACAAAATGATAGAGTGAAACGAATTTCCAGCTCAAGAGAACTTGGTAGGTTGATAAGAAAGGTCTGTTGCACCAGTGTCGAAGAAGAGTACAGTGCAGCATGGACTGTGCCAGCACAGACAAGGCCCTAGAAAACCAGAAGCAGGCCTCAGGGGACTGAATCACTGTTAGCTGAGGCGATTTCTAGACTTCTAAATCTACAAACACCAATGACAACTTAGAAGGTCAGTAGGAAAGATTTGTCAAACCTGGGTGAGAGAGGAGCTCAGTATGGCCAAAGCCCCAGGGCAACTAACTTTCTACCTGCCCACAGACTGCGGGGGGAGTGAGCAGCTGATTAGAGGGGGATTTCAGGGATATCTTTCCCAGTACTGAGGCAGGATTCTCTTACTTTGCCCTACCAAGATCTGGGTTGCAATTCTGGGTGGCGGTTCTGGGGCAAGGAGGAGTGCTGGCATGGTGTAACTTGTGGTGGCAGTGGAGAAGGATTTCTCCTTACAGCTCCAAGGCAGAAAAGAATGCTTGTGGTTACTCACAGACCAGTGCACAGGCCAGGAGAGGAGAAAACACCTGTCGTTTGATCGTACAACTTTGAAAGAACTGAATGATACGATGAGACAGTAGGGTAGGACTTCATTGGAGGCAACCAGATGCCATTATTGTAAAAAATAGTGGTAGGGGGGTTCTAAAAGGGTTGCTTTAGATTCTAAATGCACTTAAGGATGGACCTACCAAACCTCAAACAAATAGCTCCCAAATTTCTCTTTCATAAAAAGAGAAGGCCACATTTCAGTAAAGCTCTGTTGCTTTTGCAATTAACATACTTATTTGAGTTGTCATGATTGCAAGTTTAGATCAGAGTTTTAATTAGTCATTTTTTGTACATATAACTATCCTTACTTCTTTAGGAGTCTCCTTGCAGTTTACCAGTACAAGGGTTATTTTATTCTTTACAAACAAAAAGTTTAGATCAATTGCTTTCAATAAATTTTGAGTTAAAAATGTGAAAGTCCTATAAAATTCCTATCTAAGAGAAAATAGATTAATGAGTTTAGTACAAGTAGCATATGTCAATATCAGGTCATATTTTGTGCCCAGGTAACAAAAGCAAAGCAAGTACTTAATTTCTAGTTGTGAATACTGGCATGTTGTAGTGGACTTTCATCAATAATCCTTCTCTCTCTGCTTTCTACTCCCTTCACTGCCCCCAATACATTTGGGTAAGGACTGTTGACTATTGAGGGAATTGAGAACAGCAAGTGGTAGTGGAATTTGAATGAACCACACTGACTCCATTTTATGACTCAATTCTGGAGCTAACTCAGTTCCTTTCTATTCACTTATGGGTCTAGTCCAATTTCTGTCTTATGAAAAAACTCTATTGAATTGTGGTGATTGTGAAAAAAACTGATTGCATTTTTATATTTAGCCCTGCTTGACTGGGAAGCTGGACCACCTCTCGGTGTTTAGAGACCCTTAACTAACAACCTAGGTTATGTTGATAAGAAATGCAATCAAATCCCAAGATTGACCCAAGGAGTTTCTGTGCAATTATACATCTCAAGCAACCCATGTGTTTTACCTGACAACTGGCCCCATACTGATCAATTATTGTTTCCTGTTTCTTTGATTGTTCATAGGCATTTGGAGGGAGTGGGACATTACTTTGTGTGTGTGTGTGTGTGTGTGTGTGTGTGTTTTTGTTTTTTTTTCTGATTTCAGGGAATTGCATCTGTTTGCCTTCTCCCTCCCAATTTAGAAAGTCCCTAATCTTTCCTCCAATTAGAAATCAGATCACCTAATGCTTTATCCTGGTTTAATTGTTTTCATTTAATTAATTGTTCTTATTTGATTCATTTCTTTTAATGCATAAAAATCTGTCTCTCCTCATTTCTGGGGTCTAGTACTGAAGGTGAGCATATGTTGCTTAATAAATTGATACGCTCATAAGATTGAACTTTTGTTTCTTCAGTCATTTCATCTTTCACCCACCACACTATCTTTGCATTTCAAGACCCTTCAGTCTATGTGATTGCAGGACAACTGATTAATTGATATATGTGAAGTACACTTAGAAATTAGCCATGTCTTGTACCCCTTACTTTTGGCTATAAAGGCAATGGAAATTTTTTTAAAAAAGAATATATGTATACATACATATATATTGACAAAAGAATTTCAAATGTAATCTGGATGGGATCAGTCTCTAACCTGTGGATGGCTGGAGCTGAACAAAGCAGACCAGAAGCAGGTGAGTCAGGAATCAAATAGCAGTTCAATTTAGATTGAGGAAAACAGGTTTGCAAACCATACTCTCCCCTGAGAAGGAAGATTTGTGACTTGTGGTAGGAGTAGGGTTTTTAAGCATGAAAATCACCCAAAGGTAGTACCCAACAGAGTCATTCTTGGGTCTTGAGTAAACAATTCTTATAGTCGGTCCACATGTACAGGCATTTTTGAGAGGTCCTTGTGATTGTTCAGCAGGGTGCAGAACTAGAATTAGTTTGGTGGGAACAGGAGTACAGCACCTGGTTTGGTTCACTTAGTAGTTACACGCACAGGATTGTTAGAGTGTCAGGAAATGTGATTGATCACTTTCTTCTGCAGAGCATCTTGTAGTTCCAGCTCTCAGGTAGGGATCTCCTAGGAAATAGGGTAATCACAAATCCTAATTCTGGGGCTTTGCTGTGGCTGAGATCATCCAGAGGGTGAGTGCAAAGGAATATTGTTATGGGAAGCTCGGGTCACAGTCTGCTTGTTGGGCATTAGGTCCAGAAAACAGGGTGCCTCCTAATATCTTAACATTACAAACATGCATACATATATATGTACACACACATCTGTCTGTCTGTCTGTCTGGTTAGCTAGCTATCATCAGTTTTGATAAATATCTACCATCAGTTTTGAGACTAGTTCTTCCTAGCTTGCTGTGGTCTCACTTCAGTATAGAACTTCTGAGTTCAAGTGATCCATCAGTTTTAATCTTTTTTTTTTTCATTTTTTAATATATTATTTATTTATTTTTCAATTCTCAACATTCACTTCCACAAGAATTTGAATTCAAAACTTTCTCCACATCTCTCCCCACATTCCACCCTGGGACAACATGCATCCCCTCCATCTCTTCCTCTAGTCTACCCTCCCTTCTATTACCCACCATTCATACATTCCCCTTCTCCTTTATTTTCCTGTAGGGCAAAATAGATTTCTATACTCCATTGCCTGTATATCTTAATTTCTAGTTGCATGCCAAAACAATTTTTAACATTCATTCTTAAAAATTTGAGTTCTATATTCTTTCCCTCCTTTCCCACCCAACCTCATTGAGAAAACAAGCAATTCAATATAGGTCATATATGAGGATTAATGCAAAGCACTTCCATAATAGTTATGTCATTAAAGACTAACCACATTTCCCTCTGTTCTATCTTGCCCTCCATTTATTCCATTCTTTCCCTTGACCTGTTCTCCATAATAGTGTTTGCTTCTGATTACGCCTTTCCTCAAATTGCTGCCCCTTCTATTATCTTCCCTCTCCTATCCCCTGTCCCCTTGCCTTCCTGCAGGGTAAAATAGATTTCCATATGCAAGTGAGTGTGTGTTATTCCCTCCTTAATTCAAATCCCATGAGAGTAAGATTCACTTATTTTCCTTCTCCTCCCTGTACCCCTCCACTGCAAAAACTCTTTCTTTCCTCTTTTATTTGAGAAGGTTTGCTACAGTCTAACCTCCCTTTCTCTTACTCCCAGTACATTCCATTCAACAGTAAATTTTAATTTTTTTAGGTATTTTCCCTTCATATTCAGCTTACCCCGTGCCCTCTGTCTATGTATATACATATAATATATACATACACATATATACCCATGTACATATACATACCTACACATATGTACTATATATGCATATTTATACACATATACACACATACATACATATATACACATATATACATATACATACGTACATATACACCTGTATATTCACTCTAACTACCCTAATATTGAAAAAAGTCTCATGAGTTACAGATAACATCTTTTCATGTAGGAATATAAACAGTTTAACTTTAATGAGTTCCTTAAGGCTTCTCTTTCCTATTTACTTTTTCATGTTTCTCTTGATTCTTGTATTTGAAAGTCAAATTTTCTATTCAGCTCTGGTCTTTTCAACAAGAAGGCTTGAAAGTTCTCTATTTCATTGAAATTCCATTTTCCCCCTGAGGTATTATATTCAGTTTTTCTGGGTAGTTGATTCTTGGTTTTAATCTTACCTCCTTTGACCTCTGGAATATCATATTCCAAGCTCTTCAGTCCCTCAGTGTAGAAGCTGCTAAATCCTGTGTTATCCTGATTGTGTTTCCATAATACTTTAATTATTTCTTTCTGACTGCTTGTAATATTTTCTCCTTGAACTTTGGAATTTGCCTACAATATTCCTAGGAGTTTTCCTTTTGAGGTCCCTTTCTGGAAGTGATTGGTGGATTCTTTCAATATTTATTTCACCCTGTGGTTCTAGAATACCAAGACAGTTTTCCTTGATAATTTCTTGGAAGATGATATCTAGGCTCCTTTTTATATCATGGTTTTCAGGCAGACCAATAATTTTAAAATTATCTCTCCTGGATCTATTTTCCAAGTCAGTTATTTTTCCAATGAGGTATTTCACATTGTCTTCTATTTTTTCATTCTTTTGGTTTTGGTTTTATAATTTCTGGGTTTTATAAATTCTGGGTTTCTCATAAAGTCATTAGTTTCCATTTCCTCCATTCTAATTATTAAAGAACTATTTTCTTCTGTGAGCTTTTCAACTTCCTTTTCCATTTGTCTAATTCTGCTTTTTTAAAGCATTCTTCTCCTCATTATCTTTTTGAACCTCTTTTGCCATTTGAGTTAGTCTATTTTTTAAAGTGTTACTTTCTTCAGTATTTTGGGGGTATTTCCTTTATCAAGCTAGTGATTTTCTTTTCATGATTTTCTTGCATCACTCTCACTTCTCTTCCCAATTTTTCCTCTACCTCTCTTATTTGATTTTCAAAATCCTTTATGAACTCTTCCATGGCCTGAGACCATTGCATATGTTTTTAGAGGTTTGATATACAAGCCTTGACTTTTATGTCTTCCTCTGATGGTGTGCTTTGTTCTTCCTCACCAGAAAGGATGGAAGAAAATACCTTTTTACCAAGAAAGTAACTTTCTAAGTTTTATTTTTTCCCCTATTTTGGGCATTTTCCCAGCCAGTGACCTGACTTTTGAGTAGTTTGTCAAGTGGAGGGTATACTACCGAAGGCTTCAGAGATTTTGTGCAGCTGTTCTCTGAGATATCTCTAAGCATTTATAGGGCATGAGGGGAGAGCTAGAGTAGGTCTGTCCTACTTTTTTTTTACCATTTTTGTTCCACCTCTGACCTCCCCTGCTTCAATCTTTACCAATAGTGGGGATTATATACTTGACTATATCTGGCTAAATTATAGATTCAATAAATTCAAATCAACAAGAGTTTTTGTTCCTCTGCATTCCAAAAACTGGGCTAGGTTCTATGGGCATCCATTATCTTAATAATAATAAATGGCATTTAGATTGTTTATAAATTTGCAAAGCACTTTGAAAAAATCATTTTATTTGATCCCACAACAACCCTATAAAGTCAATTCTTATGTCTTACTTTTTACAGATGAGGAAACTAACTAAAGATTATGGAAAATAAATTACATGCCTAAGGTAATACATCTAGCAAGTATCAGAGCCAGAATTTAAATACTCCCTCCTTCAAAAAAATCACTCTTTAATAATCACTCTGATTCCAAATCCTGTGGTTTTCCCAAGAATCCACACTGTCTCAATACATAAGAAGTAGTTCCTCACCCTGATAAGTTTATAACTTAGTTGGGATGTAAACCTTACTTTTGCAATGATTATTGAACACTGTAAACAATGCACAGTCACAAATTATTTTTTATGGCAAAAGTCCCACAGTATTGTAGGAATTTGACCCAAGATTGACATTCCTTTAGCAGTAGTAATTAAGTGAAACTTTAACAAGAAAGTTAAATATATTAGTTGGAACTTAAAGTCTGGATATGACTTGAACAGATAGAGTGTGGGGAACTGTTATGATTGAGGTGAAAAGAATGAGTAAAGTTATAGATGTTGACATAAGCCTGGCATCTGTGTGTGTGTGTATACGTGCATGCACATGTGTTACATTATGTGTATGTTCATGAACACATGTGATCACTTGTATGTTTGGAGTTGGAAATACACTATAAAAGCAGATTGTGGAGGGATTGACCTCTAGAACAAGGAGTTTGAATGGGTCTATAGGCACTAGTGCACACTTGATGGCTTTTGAGTATGACAATCACTTGAACAAGGAAGTCTTCTTAAATGCACTAATATGATAGCGTTATACAAGGCCGTTTAGAAGAGGGAAGAAGTCAGAGATAGAAGAAGTGTTTAAAGAGTAATAAAGGTCTGGGTGAGGGTAGCAATGGGAATGGAGCAGAGACAAATAAGAGAAACATTATGAAGAAATAATGACTCAAGCTTAGTGACTGAACTTCAAAGGCTTTTTATCTTTCAACTTGCCTCCTAGCAAAGTGTTAAATGAGTCTGGTGATTGGAAGAGTAATTGAGCCATTAACAAAAATATAAGTGTGGAGATGGTTTGGGAACAAAGAGGATCAGTTCAATAAGGGTTTCTTTTGACTAATATTAGCACCATGTTTTGTTAAGTAAGTTATTCAAGAGGTGATTTACCAGTTTTTGAATCATATTGATGTCTTGTTTTACTTTCCTGCCTCTCTTTTGGGCATTATATGAGTCTTCTCCAATAATATAAAAATGGTTAAGGAAGAATGGATGAGGTGTAAAATAATTTCATTTTCTACTTGTAAAATCTATTGAACAAAAGTCATATAAGAAAATTAAAAACTATTCCATAAAAAGGCATTTCTTGATTGTGGAATCTTATTTATGATTTCTTTGGCTTCCTTACCATTAGAAAGTATAATAACTATTGTCATTGATAATAGTTCCAAATGCAGTTTGAATGCAAATTTACCAATTACTTAAGGACATTAATCGAATGAATCATGGAATCAGAATTGCCAGATTTCATAAAGTCCATTTTTTTCATTCATTATCTTTACCTGTAAGTATTAAAATTTTAATGAATGTTTATTTTACTTTTTGTCCCTTTCTTATAAGTCTTCCTTCTAAGGGCTCTGAATTGGCAAGGACAGAGGAGCAATAACAAGGAATGAAGGAGTCCAGTATTTACTTTTCACAACTTGGCAATGTATGTTATTCCTATTAAAGAGAAAGAAAGAAGTACAACACATATTCAACATAATTTTGATTCTAGAAGATATGAACAGTTGATTTGTTTAGCAAAGTTGGGTAGATAAAAATCCAAGTCAACTATTTTTTTTTAAATAAAGATATCAATAAGCATTTATTAAGTACTCAAGTATTTATACCACACAAGTAATAGAAAATATAAAAAAAATATAGAAAATATGGTCCTACTCTCTCCTAAGGAAATCCATTTCATCTTTGAGTAGATTACTGACAGGGAGATTTTCTTCAGTTTAAGCATCTGTCTGCAGTTTAGCAACTCTATCCCTATTTTTTCTAGTTATGTTCTCTGGAGTGAAACAAGACTAATCCTATCTCCACATAACTACCAATCAACAACTTGAAGAAGACAGCAACTATGTGCCCCACCCCAGGTCTTCCCCCCCCTAGGATAAATATTTTTAATCCTGGAAAAAATTCTTTATATAGCATACACTCTTAGAAAATTTATGTAATGAATATTTCTGGTGCCTCTCCTATTACAAATGGTGCAACATGTTTGAAGAGGCCATTGGCTTTTGTGCCTGTGGGTTGGAAGAGTTCTTTTCCATTTCAGGGACACCCAGAGAAGAGCTAGATGCCTAGAGTTCAAAAATGTCTTCATAGAAAAATATGAAATCTCATGAGAAGGAAATAATCACATTATGTTAGTGGTGAAAGTCACCTAAGGAGAAAATCTACTATCATCCAACCCCTTCATTTTGTAGAAGATAAAGCTGAAATTTGGAGAATTTAAATGATTTTTCTGAGGTCATATGAAAACATAGTCCCTATCTCCAAGGCCAGGGATTTTTGTTTTGTTTGTTTTCCTGTTTCATTGTCTCCCCACCTTACTACATTAACAATAATAATTGATAACAATAACAACAAGCAGTATCAGCTAGGTGGCACAATGAATAGATTGCTGGGTATGGAAGAAAGGAGAACTCAGTTCAAATCTGGCTTCAGACACTTGCTAGCTGTGTAACCGTGGTCAGCTCATTTAAATTGTTTGCCTCCATTTCTTCAAGTGTAAAAAGGGAATACAAACAGCACCTACCTCACAGAGTTATAATGAGCATCAAATGAGATATTTGGAAAGCCCTGGGCAGTGCCAAGCACATAGTAGGTGCTGTATAAATGCTTATTCCTTTCCTTTCCCTTGCCCTAATACATTTATGCAAAGAGAAAGAAGAAAAGGAAAAGACCCTGAGTTTAGGGCAATGCATGCTTTTATAAAATATTACTTTGTTTGCAAATTCTCAGTTGGGTGCTTCATTCAGAAGATATGACCTTACTAGCTAATTCATTAATATTAATGGTAGAACTACATTCAAGCTGAAAGCAATTAAAGCTGAACCAAACAAAACAAATGCTAACAATTATGACGTCTAGAATGTCAAATCCTTACCCCAGATTTTCTATGGCTCTTTTGTGATTTGAGTTCCTCTTTCATGCTGCAATATTTTTTCTGTGATATACTATAACACAATATTTGGGGGTGGGGAGAACTCAAGAGGCAACACATCCTTCTTTTCTCTTCTTGCTGTTCTGAGTGAACCTGAATAACATCAATGAGTACATAGAGCTCTCAGGAACTCTCAGAAACTGCTCATCCTGTTTTCCATAATGGGTCCAGTGAGGCCAGAGCAATAACTTGGAGAAATTCTGTGCAACATCAGCACTAGTCCACCCCTGGGTAATTTCTTGCCTAGGCTATTGCATGTAGCAAATTACTACAGAGGCTCTTAATCACACTTCATGAAGTATGTGCACTGTGTTGTACATTCCCTTATGGAAATAAAGATGCTTTTAAATACTTAACAGATTGCTTCTTGTTTTCCTTATAAACAACCAGGCCAAAAATTCACTGGTCTCTTTCACTTTCTAAACTATTAAGTATTGATCATATGCAAGGTACTGTAATTGTAGTTGCAGCAAAAGAAAATGAAAAGAAGAAGAGGAAGTAGCTGCCCATTGTAGAATGAATAATAAATTATGAAATTATGACATAATTGAATATTATTTTATATCAGAAATCATGAACATGAGAAATTGAGATATATGGGAAGACTTGCCTGAAGAGACAGAGCAAAGAAAGTAGAAATATCAGAAAAATACCCACAAAAACTTTAATAACATAAGTGGAAACAACACTAAAGGATATCTAAACTTGGACTAAATTCAAGTGCCAATCTTGGTTCCAGAGGACAGATGATGAAACCCATTTCCTTTTCCTAGATGAACATGCAGGTACCCTATGAATTTGCTTTATAATCTTACCTGAGCTCAAAGTATGGCAAAGCTATTCTTTTACATCTTCCTGATTCATTCACTAGGACAGTTAGGTGGCACAGTGATTAGAGTGGGGGACCTGAAGTCAGAAAAACTCATCTTGCTGAGTTGAAATCTGGCCTCAGAAATTTACTAGCTGTGTGACCTTGGGTAAGTCTTATTAGTAACTTTACTAGTCTCAGTTTCCTCATCTGTAAAATGAGCTGGCAAAAGAAATGTCAAATCACTCCAGAATTTTTGTCAAGAAAACAACAAATGGCTTTGTGGAAAGTCAGTCACAGCTGAAACGACCCAAAAATAAAAGTGATTCACTATCCCACTCACCACAATGGATCTTGCAAACTATTTCATGCTTCTTTAAATGTCCCACAACTCCTCCTATCTCATCCTCTCAGATAAGAACATCACTTCATATTTAAATGATAAATTTGATGCCATTTGCAGAAAGTTCCCTTTTCTCCCTTGTTCCTTGTCTCGCATAAGTCAAGAGCTTTATGCCATTATTTCCTTGTTCATTCCTGTTTCACATGAAGAGGTTTTTCTTATTCCATTCCATTTTGTTTTCACGCCAAAATACCTCTTCTATCATCTCTATTCTCTCACCAAATTTAAATTGTGTCTTACCTATTAGCTGTTTGACTACTTTCTACCAACATGCCCACGTGTTACCCTTCCTCAAAAAATCTTCAATTGATTCATCCATCCCCACTAGTTATTCTATAGATCTCCTCCTCTTTTGGCTAAACTAGTTAAGAAGGGTACCTACAAGCAGTGCTTCTACTTTACTCTCACTTTCTTCTTAATTCTTTGCATTTTGGCTTTTGACTTCTTCGTTAAAAGGAAACTACTCTTTCCAAGTTACTAATGATCTCTTAATTGTCTTACCCAATAACTTTTTCTCAATGCTCAACCTTCTTGGCCTCTTTTGGGCCTCTGACATTCAGTCATCCTCTTTTCCTTGATATTTTATTATCTCTAGGTTTTCACGATAATCTTGTCTGCTTGCTCTCTTCTTGTATTACTGCCCCTTCCCTGTCTCCTTTGCTTAATCTTCATCCTGATAATGCCTGATTTTATCAATACACACAAATGTAACAGAGGAATCCCCTCCTTTTCAATATTTCTCCAGATTAGATCACCCTTTCCTCTAAATCACAGTGGTCATACAACTTTTTCAATCCGTACTTCTTTACTATAAGTCAATGGTGGCTCCAGCTCCAGGAGTGTATGGACTCCCTGCCTGTGCCATTGTTCAAAGTCGCATCAGATCCCACCAGTCATGAATATCTGGATAGGATTCCTGCTGCATTTGGCTCCTCATTCCTCAAATGAATCTGTTTTTTCTCTGATCATTTTCATTGGGACATCTGCTTTGATCCTATACAATTTCTACTCAATCTTTGAAAATAAGGTATTTCATTGCACAAAGTATTTTATAATCTCTGTCTCACTTCCCCCACATTTTGTAGTTATGTTTTAAAAAGGAGGAAAGAGAAAATTGAACATCATGAAAAATACTAGCTGACTTAATTTAAAGTTTGTTTAAAAAAAACTTCACAAACAATACAGGAGTCAAGTCCATTGTCCTTTCATATATAAGGTATGCATGATCTATGTAGATTATATGTGTCTACATGGTTTGTTGAAAAGGGGCTTATGGAGAGGTTTTAATAGATATTTCTGTAATCTTCCTTACTGTTTTCCAAGGGAAAATTAGGTTCCGTATCTGGAGAAGAACAGGAGAAAGAACTCCAAAGCTGGCTTTTCTAGTCCCCTTTGACTGAGAAGAATATTGGACTAGATTAGTATCTCTCTACCTATTCTTCCCCCTAAATATTGTTGGTCTACAAGCAGGATTTTTTTTATATTCAAATGATATTCTTGGTATCTATACCTTAAAGTAAAAAGGTTAAGTCTCTATTCACAAACTTGACTCCTCCCACCAAATGGCAGTCACACAAAAGTCTGTCACAAATAAAGTCATAGTGAATAAAGCTCCAAAGAGAAAACAAAAATTAGAGAAATTATACAGGTTAGAATTTTCTAGTGAACATGTAAGTGAATGATCTCTTTAGATTCCAATGAGATTTCAGTTCAACCAAGAAAGAGACCAGGATCTTACCTAAGAGGAAATTCGCAGGAATCTCTAGGGATGCAACATTGAAATTATGGGACACATTAAAGAGCTGGCTCTTTTATATGGCTGCTGCTTGCCCAAGACTTTTTTCTTTCTCCAGAAAGGAAGTTTGGAATCGTGTGTGTGCTTCTAAGTCAAAATGATGAAGAATGTCTATCCTCTACAAAGCTTAACAACTTCACTGCTTACATAGTCATGGAGTTAGTGGGGAATGTTATCCTCTCCAGTAGTCTTGAAGTAAGTTTTCAAGTACTTTTTAGCACAAGGTTCTCTCTTTTCCAGTGAATTTGAATGGGAATTGGATTACATAGAGATTTAAAGAAAGAAAACATCTTTGTGGCAATCTTGTTGGGCATATGGTTGTGTGCTCTAGATGAGTACTGAATCTAATGTAATAAACTGTCAAACCCCATTAAAGATGTAATAGACACACATATGCATATTTATACACATGTGTATATATATTATATATATATATACATATATAAAATGTGTTTTATTTCTCAATCTTGGGTGAGTGTTTCACTCAGGGCTGCTATTTGGATGCAATACCTGTTGAGTTCTCTTGCAACAAGAGCAGTTTATTTTTTGTGTTGATTATAAGCGTGCACACATTCCATGTGCCAATGATGAGTGGAATAATTTTTGCAGATTTTTTTTGTATATTTTGTACATTATTTTGTGTTTCAACAGCATAGTGAGATTCCCTGTCTGTTGCAGGGAATTGGGTTGAGTAAGCAGATAGTTTTTAGGGCACCTTTTCTAGCCCCCTGCTTCACGCCAGGGGGTGAGCAGTGTGATCTTTAAAAGGTTGCTCAGATACTCAGGGGGCTGCTGAGTTCCACTGCTGCTTCCAGTGAGAAATGACCCTATGACCTGGGCCACCTGTGTACAGGGTTGTGACTACAGCTCCCAGTGTATCTGCACTTGCATCACTTGCCCATCACCACAGGACTTGGAGGTATAATACTAAAATGGTATGGGTGATGTCTTTTGATTCGTGCATAAATTGGATTTAAGTGAGGCAGAGTTGCAAGAAGTCATTAGCCTCACTCTCTCCTCCAGAGTCATCAAAGTCCAGCGGCAGGACAGAGTAAAGATGACTGGCAGTGGCTCAGGATACAGAGGATGACCTTGGTGTCTTCTGTGCCTAATCAAGCTGTAAGCACTCCATATCACCTGCTTCAGTTGCCTTCATGGCCGTTGGAACAAATTGTTCTCAGTCATGTTTGGGGTAGAGACCCCACTAACTCTCCCATGGGTTTGAAACCCCCTTGGTTACCCTCAACCTGGTTTGGTTCATCTGCTGAAATGGTTTAATGGAGTGTGACTGTTGCTCATGCTTCAGCTTTTTGGAGCCACAGGTGATAGATGAAACAGATGGACACCAAAGGAGGAAAGAACCCTGAAAAGAGTTTGACAGCCATCACACCAAAGGTACTGGTCCTCCCTGAACACACCCCACACCCAATGACGGCATGTTTGCCTGGGTTCTGGATAGTTGACAATGCTCTTGTGCCTTCCCAGTGACCAATGGAAAGAAAGCATGTGTCTTTGCTCACATGCTTTGTAGCATGATGTTTTCAGCCATGTTATCAAATGCTTTCAATGTCGATAAATATGGCATCAAGTTCAACTACCATACTGATGGAAAGTTCTTCAAATTGAAAAGGCTACAAGTCAAGACCAAAGTGGAGGGAGTGTTGGTGCATGATTTTCTGTCTGCAGATGATTATGCGCTCAATGCAGCCTCTGAAGCTGAGATGCAACAAGGTATGAACCAATTCTCTGCTGAATGTACTAATTTTGACCTAATAATTAACACCAAGAAAACACAAGTGCTCCACCAGCCACCACCACACCATCCATACATGGAACCATCAGCTACAACAAATGGAGAAGTTTTGAATGCTGTGGATAAGTTCATTTACCTTGGTAGTGAACTTTCCAAGGATATACACATTGCCAATGAGGTTGACTCACGTATTGCCAGAGCTAGCTCAGTGTTTGGGAGACTCCGAAGAAAAGTTTGGGTGAGAAGAGGTATTAGACTGACTACACAACTGAAGGTCTACAGAGCCATTGTGATGACCTTATCGTTGTATGCCTGTGAATGTTTGGCAGGGTAAGGAACCAGATACTGAAGTCCTTGGTCACACTAACTATCAAACATTCAAACTATGCTTCAGAGAGCACAACTTGAATGGGCTGGCCATGTTGTTTGAAAGCAAAATGTTCATTTGTCAAAAAGACTACTTTGTGGAGAACTCACATGGGGCAGGTGATCACACGGTGGTTAGAAGACATGAAACAAGGACACTCCCAAGTTCTCTCTCAAGAAGTCTGGATTTGACTGTGTGACATGTGAGACACTGGCATAGGACCACTCGATATGGTGTGCCCATATCTGAAAATGTGCTGTGTTCCATGAGCAAAGCAGAATTGAAACAGCACAAAGTAAACATAGGATACACAAATTTGGAGTAACCCCCCCAAATATTCACATGGATTGTTTATGCCCAATTTGTGGTAGAGCATTCCAAGCTCATATTGTTCTGAACAGCCACAATCAGACACACTGAAACTTCACTTTATCATGGTGATGTCATTTTGGTCCTCTTTGAGTACGAAGGACAACAACCAACCAACCATATATATGTATGTACATATATGTATATGTATATGTGTGTTTATATATGTTTATATAATTATACATGTAATTGCATATATAAAATTGCATAATACAGACATGTACACATACACATATATACATACATGTATATATAAAAAATAAGTTTTCTCCAAGATTCATCTCATTTCTACCACCTACATTAACAGATAGGTTTGTAAGACAAATAGAGAATAAGGGTCACTTTTAAAATATAAAATCAACCTACCCCATTGCCCACTCTTTGACAACTCTGGACTCTAAAAACAGGCTTCAATTAATTCCATCTTGATTTTGAAATGATTCAAGTCTCCAAAACCAAAGATATTGAAAGGAAATTAGATATGGTGGCTTGGAAAAGATCTGTCCAATCACAGCTTATGCACAGTTTAATAGCTTTGGGGCATAGTTCCAAATTGTTTTCCAGAAAGGTCAGACAGTAGATTATAGCTCTAACAATTCTTTAGTGTACTGATTCCCCCCCATTCCCTCCATTGGTTTTAATTTTCCTTTTCTGACACCCCAACTAATCTGATGAGTCTCAGGTTATACTTTAGAGTTGTATTCATTTGAATTTGGATTTAGAGTATTTTATAAGGCTATTGATAACTGATATTTTTCTCTGAAAATTGCCTATTGATATCCCTTGATGATTTAAAAGTTGGGGAATGACTCATTCTCATAAATGTGGCCAGTTTTCCTATGTATTTGAAAAATGAGAACTTTATCAGGAAAACTTTCTCCAACGTTTTCCCTCAATTTCTTGCTTTTCTTCTGTTATTAGCTGCCTTGCTTCTGAAATTTTTTTTAAAAAATTTTATGTAATCAAAATTATTCTTTTTCCCTCCTCTAAACCTTTCTGTCTCATTTAGTCATGAACTCTTCCCTCATCTATAGAATTAACATGTAATTTTTTTTTTATGATCCACTAATCTGCTGAATATATTACCTTTTATGTCTAAATTGAGTGCCTGTTTTGGACTCAACTTGATGTGCAATGAGAGATGCTGGTCTATACCCAGTTTCTGCCCAATTATTTTCCAATATTCCCAGCAATAAGTTCTTATACCAATAACTGGAATCCATTGGTTTTAGAAATTTGCAAATTCTAGGTTATTGTGCCATTGTTTTCAGGATATTATATGCCTAAAGTGTTCCATTTATCAACTATGTTATTTCTTATCTACTACAGAATTGTTTAGATGATTACAATATCATAGCAATGTTGGAGATCCAGTACTGGTAGGCTGGATTTCCTTACATTTTAAAAGATTGATTCTTTTGGTATTCTTCATGTTTTATTCCTCTAAATAAATTTTGTTTTTATTTTTTCTAACTTTATCATTTAATTCTTTGTTAGTTTAATTGATATGGAACTACATAAATAAATTGATTTTGGTAATATTGACATTTTTATTATGTTGATTTGACCTAACCATGAGCTACTATTATTTCTTCAAAAATTCTTTGTGTGAAAAGTGTTTTATAATTTTATTCATTCACATAGTTCCTATGTCTGACTTGGTAAGTAGTCTCTCAAGTATTTTGTACTCTATATGGTGATTTTAAATGGAATTTCACTTTCTATCTCTTCCTAGTGAATTTTATTGATACTATATAGAAGTGCTAATGTTGTATGTGATTTTGTTTTACAGTCTGCAAATTTTGCTGAAGTTGTTAATTGTTTTGACTAGGTTTTTAGTTGATTTTCTAGAGTTCTCTAAATCAACTATTATATGATCTTTGAAAAGTGATAGTTTTGGCTATGCTAATTCCTTCGATTTCTTTTTTTTTTCCTTTTTGCAATAGCTAGCATTTTTCATAGGATACTGGAAAAAGTAAGTGTGGTAATGGATATACTTGCTTCAGTCCTTACCGTATTGGAAAGTCTTCTAGTTTATCCCCATTACAGATAATGCTTGCTCTTGGCTTGATAGAGACTACGTATTATTTTAAGAAATACTCTCTTTATTCCTATGCTTTCTGCTGTTTTTTTTTAAAGAGTGTATATTATATTTTGTCTGGAGATTTCACTGTATCTTTTGAAATAGTCGTATACTTTTGTTATTAATACAATAGGTTCATTATGTTTGTAGTTTCTTTTTTAACAGTTATCTAGCTCTGGATTCCTGGTAGAAATTCACCCTGGTTATAATATATTGCTACTGTCTCTTTATTAGAATTTCATTTCAAATTTCTACATCAACATTGAAAATTGCTCTCTAGTTTTCTTTCTATGTTTTGACTCATCTAGATTTAGGTATCAAGACCATTTTTTGTGTTATAAGGAATGTGGTAGGACTTCTTTATCTATTTCTCCAATGTTTTTGTAATATTTAGATTTTTTTTCTTCGTGAGCTCATTTATGCCTTGTTCAATTTCTCTTTAAAAAGTAGGATTATGTTTTTTTTGGTTTTTTTGGTTTTTTTTACAATTTTTCCTGTGCTGCTAATCTTGGAAATTTGTGTTTTTGTAGATATTATCAACTATTTCATTTAGATACCCACTTTTAGGGGCGGAGCCAAGATGACGGAGTAGAAAGACGCACATACACATAGCTCCGAACCCACAACCCATAGAACGGCTACAGGGAAGTAACTCATGGCGAATTCTGCACCCAGAGGCCACGGAACATTGGAGCGAGGGAGATTTCTGTTCCGGAGAGACCTGCAAACCTCTCGCGGGGGGTCCTTCGCGCTTCGGACTGGGCGCCGGGACTGGGAGCTGAGTGCAGCCCTGCCACAGCCGCGGCACCGAGAGGAAAAGGTCCGAGCGGGCTTCAGGGATGGGATCTCCAGCGGCCACGCGGGTTCCTCCACCCACAGAGGGACCTGCAAACCTCTCGCAAAAGGTCCATCGCACTGCAGACGCAGAGCTCAGCCCAGACCTGCTGCGGCCGCAGCCGCGGCACCTAGAGAAACAGATCCGAGCAGGCTTCAGGGACGGGATCTCCAGCGGCCACACAAGTCCCTCCACCCACAGGTGACGGGGGTCAGTGAGAGAGTCTCTTTGGCGGGTCGAGAGGGGAGTGGGGTGTCCCCATAATTCAGGCCCCCCCGGGAGGTAGAAGCTGAGAGGTGGCTGCAGACCAGGGCTCCCCAAGCGGGCGGGAGCCTGAATCCATTGTGGAAGGTCTGTGCATAAACCCCCTGAGGGAACTGAGACTGACAGGCGTCCCTGCCCTGACCTCAGCACCTGAACATAATCTCATACTGAATAGTAGCCCTGCCCCTGCCAAAAGCCCTAAGGCTGGAAGCAGCATTTGAATCTCAGACCCCAAACACTGGCTGGGAGGATCAGGAGGTGAGGTGAGTGTGAGGAGAATATTCAGAGGTCAAGTCACTGGCTGGGAAAATGCCCAGAAAAGGGAAAAGAAATAAGACTATAGAAGGTTACTTTCTTGGTGAACAGGCATTTCCTCCCTTCCTTTCTGATGAGGAAGAACAATGCTTACCATCAGGCAAAGACACAGAAATCAAGGCTTCTGTGTCCCAGCCCACCCAATGGGCTCAGGCCATGGAAGAGCTCAAAAAGAATTTTGAAAATCAAGTTAGAGAGGTAGAGGAAAAGCTGGGAAGAGAAATGAGAGACTTGAAGTCAAAGCATGAACAGCAGATCAGCTCCCTGCTAAAGGAGACCCCAAAAAATGTTGAAGAAAATAACACCTTGAAAACTAGCCTAACTCAATTGGCAAAAGAGGTTCAAAAAGCCAATGAGGAGAAGAATGCTTTCAAAAGCAGAATTAGCCAAATGGAAAAGGAGATTCAAAAGCTCACTGAAGAAAATAGTTCTTTCAAAATTAGAATGGCACAGATGGAGGCTAGGGACTTTGTGAGAAAGCAAGATATCACAATACAAAACCAAAAGAATGGAAAAATGGGAGATAATGTGAAATATCTCATTGGAAAAACAACTGACCTGGAAAATAGATCCAGGAGAGACAATTTAAAAATTTTGGGACTACCTGAAAGCCATGATCAAAAGAAGAGCCTAGACATCATCTTTCACGAAATTATCAAGGAAAACTGCCCTGAGATTCTAGAACCAGAGGGAAAAATAAATATTCAAGGAATCCACAGAACACCACCTGAAAGAGATCCAAAAAGAGAAACTCCTAGGAACATTGTGGCCAAATTCCAGAGTTCCCAGGTCAAGGAGAAAATATTGCAAGCAGCTAGAAAGAAACAATTCAAGTATTGTGGAAATACAATCAGGATAACACAAGATCTAGCAGCCTCTACATTAAGGGATCGAAGGACATGGAACAGGATATACCAGAAGTCAAAGGAACTAGGACTAAAACCAAGAATCACCTACCCAGCAAAACTGAGTATAATACTTCAGGAGAAAAAATGGTCTTTCAATGAAATAGAGGATTTTCAAGTATTCTTGATGAAAAGACCAGAGCTGAAAAGAAAATTTGACTTTCAAACACAAGAATGAAGAGAACCATGAAAAGGTGAACAGCAAAGAGAAGTCATAAGGGACTTACTAAAGTTGAACTGTTTACATTCCTACATGGAAAGACAATATTTGTAACTCTTGAAACATTTCAGTATCTGGGTACTGGGTGGGATTACACACACACACGCACACACACACACATACATAGAGACAGAGTGCACAGAGTGAATTGAAGAGGATGGGATCATATCTTAAAAAAAAAAATGAAATCAAGCAGTGAGAGAGAAATATATTGGGAGGAGAAAGGGAGAAATTGAATGGGGCAAATTATCTCTCATAAAAGAGGCAGGCAAAAGACTCATTAGTGGAGGGATAAAGAGGGGAGGTGAGAGAAAAACATGAAGTCTACTCTCATCACATTCCACTAAAGGAAAGAATAAAATGCACACTCATTTTGGTAGGAAAACCTATCTCACAATACAGGAAAGTGGGGGATAAGGGGACAAGCAGGGTGGGGGGGATGATAGGCATGGGGAGGAGAGTGCAATTCGAGGTCGACACTCATGGGGAGGGATAGGATCAAAAGAGAATAGAAGTAATGGGGGACAGGATAGGATGGAGGGAAATATAGTTAGTCCTATACAACACAACTATTATGGAAGTCATTTGCAAAACTACACAGATTTGGCCTATATTGAATTGCTTGCCTTCCAAAGGGAAGGGGTGGAGAGGGAGGGAGGTAAAGAAGTTGGAACTCAAAGTGTTAGGATCAACTGTAATGTTCTTGCCACTAGGAAATAAGAAATACAGGTAAAGGGGTATAGAAAGCTATCTGGCCCTACAGGACAAAAGAGAAGACGGAGACAAGGGCAGAGAGGGATGATAGAAGAGAGAGCAGATTGGTCACAGGGGCAATTATAATGCTTGGTGTTTGGGGGGGAGGGGATAAAAGGGGAGAAAGTTTGTAACCCAAAATTTTGTGAAAATGAATGTTAAAAGTTAAATAAATAAATTTAATTATAAAAAAAAAGATACCCACTTTTATTGGTGGACAACATATCTCCTGGTAATTTCTTTTACTTCATCTTCATTGTTCATGAATTCATTCATAAACCCTTTGCAAGTTTCTTCTCATCATATCACTAATCCTGACATGCATAACCACACAAGGATAACAGTTAGATGAATATCAGCTCATTTTCCATTCTGTGAAGATGTCTTACATCCATGCCTTCACTAGACAGCATATTTTCCAGTTGGCCACATGATTCATGGATGCCACCTTATCTCAGCAGGCAGTCATTGCCCACCATAATATGATCCATAAGAGATTTTCTTCAAAATACTTCTTCCATTTATGAGCTAGATTTTTTAAATCATTCCATGCAACACAGGAAGACAGTGATTCTTTTTTTCAAAGCTCCAGATAATAATAATAACAATGATGATGTTAATATAGTTTCATTCTATTAACATCATCATTATCATCATTTTTATGTATAATATATTAACATTATCATTATTGTGCTTTATAAATCTGAAAATTTCATATAAATATATTATTATGATTAACAGACATTTATATAAAATTTTACGATTTATAAAGCACTTTATATACCTTATCTAAGTTGATCCTCATCACAACCCTATGAAGTAGTTTATCTACTTATAATTATATGCATTTTACAGATGATGAGTAAGAGGTGAGAGGTAATAGTTATAGCTAGTATCAAGGGCAGGATTCAAATTCAGGTTTCTTCTGACTCTGAGTTCAGGTCTCTGGAAAAAATTGCTGCTGCTTTTCCTGATACTTCTAAGGAAAGGATCTTATTGTCATCATCATTATCATCATCATCATCATCATCATCACTATTATTAAGAGTTGTCATTAATAATAATTGCTAGCATTATTATACTTTAAGCTTTATACAGCTCTTTATATATACTATCTCATTTTTTCCCTCACAGTAATTCTGAGAGGTAGGTGTATTTTCCCCATTTTATTCATGAGGAAACTGAGCCAACAGTGTTTGTCTACGCAGTAAATTCTGTCCCTAGTGTCACATAGCTAGTAAGTGTCTGAGGCAGGATTTAAACTCAGAGAGTCAACACTTCCACTGTGTCATATAGGTGCCTCTCTAACAGTTCTAATTGTTCAGTCTATCTTCTCTTTCCCTCATGTCATATTCTATTCATTGAATTATTGACTATAGTTTCAGTCCACTACACTCTCCAAATCTTGCTTATTAGATTCATCATTTATTCCATCTGATTAGGACTATCTTTCCTAATCATCTGGAAATCATTTATTAAGCGCTTCACCTTCCTCTTAAACAAGGAGAATTATTATGGCTATCTGATGACTTTCTATAGCAGTAAGACAAACACATCATAGTTCTTACTGATCATTGGTATTGTTCGTTCCCTCCACGTTTAGGAAGGTTTAGGTGTTATATGATCTTTAGTAACCTTCCCTATAAACTCTACTGCTGACTGCCATGAAAATTTGTTTGTTTGCCAACCCAGCTCTTAGTGCTACTGCTCTTGAGCATGCTGCCTTTATAGTGGCCACCTGTCCACTCCCTTCTGGAGCTAACATGCTTCATTTTGTTCTAAGTGGACCAGGTGTGATCAATCCACAATTGCCCTCTTCCCTGGTTTCCTTAAACCTCTCTCCCTTATGCAAACACTAGACAGAAGCAAACATTAGCTGGGCAATCAGCAAACACAAAACCATTGATTAAAACATTCTAAATCACTCACATCTTTCTGTCTGCATCTGTTCAGTGGCAGGGGAACTGCTGGGCTTTGAATTTCTGTGAGCTGCTAATTTCCAGGGCAGTTAGTCAAAATTTGTTTTTGGACAATGAATACTAGTCAGTAAGAGTTTTGTACCTCCTGAATCCTGGTTAGAGATAGATTCTTTGGTAGCTTCAGAGCCACCCTGTTCCAAATCTGTGCTCCAACCATCGAGGTGGCTTCAGTGACCATCAGTAACATCCAAAGGGAGTAGAAGAGTGTCCAACCTGTGATACTATGATTTACTTTACCACAATGGTGAAGGAGGAATGGGTCTTATTCCCATGAACTTCTCTATTTTAAACCCATGTTACAGAGGGATTTCAGTAAACCTTTCTCCTAGGATAGGGCTATGAGCCAAATCACATGAATGTAAGAATATAACATAGGTGAGTGTGCTAAGAAAATGTTGCAAAGTTTCATAATTTTTAGAATTGTCTCTGATGTCAACTCTGCCAATGAGGTAGTAGCCAGCAGAACCCCAGAAAGAATGTTGAGGTGTATCAAAGGGTATGGATTGTGATAGGAGTTTATTCCAGTGAGATTTGAGGTAGAAGATCCTTGAGAAGGAAAGGTTCAAGAGGGTGAGTGGTGAAAATCTGGACCTCATTTTCTTAGAACTATTTAGCCTTCAGAGAGGAAGGAGTTAACTGGGTATGGTGATGCATGTCTGTAACCATTGATACTAGGGAGGTTGGGGCTAGTGGAATTGCTTGATTTCTCTTCTCATTCTTGCTGTTTGGCATTGGGCACTTTCCTGAGTTTTCTCATTAAAGCAGTAAGGAGGTTGGACAATAAGACCTTTGTGTTCTCTTTTCGCTCTAGATCTATTATCCTACTTTTTTCCTGATCTAAAGCCCAACATTTTGTCGCCAATGACACCCTGCCTCTCCAGGGATATAGTACTTCCACTTCTCACCTCAATTCCTACCTATTACAAAATTTATAGAAACTATAAGCATTTTTCACATGAAGATGTAATAATGCAAATAAAATAAATATTATATAGTTATATTCTCACAATTAGATAATACATACGAAGGGATTTGGGGCAGAGTGTGGTCAACCTGATAAACTGGTAGAGGAAACAACATCTAAAATTGTTCCCATTTACCAACTGCTCCTGGAATACTCTTTTCTTCCTATCAGTTCTCATTATGCTTAATTCATGTTAGATAAGATTTTGCCATATATTGCTCAATATAACATACAAATATTGCTGTCCTATTTAAAAAACAAATACAATCTTTGAATGGAATTCTGCTTTCCATATAAAATAACATGCAGTGGCTTGTAATTTTCCCTTATTCTTTATCATCAGGGCTATGAAGTATAAAAAGTTTTCCAGTGCTCCCCCAGCTATATTTCTCTTACTAGGACTTCAAACTAGAGGAATGTTGGGAATTAAACAAAAGCAAATAAACAAAATCTTTGTTTCTGTTAAGTTTGCAACATTTGATAGAATATAGAATTATTATGCAACATACAAAAAAACTTTAGAAATTATGATCATTCAAACCCAAAAGTAGAACAGGGGAAGAAAAGCTAAGTGTTGTGAAATAATATGTGGTTCTTAATTATGGAAAATAAAAATCTCAAAAGAATAAAAACTGGAGATGACTCAGATTATAAATATAAAAAACATGTTGAGTATAAGTAAGATGCAGCAGATTACCAATAATTACTTGGATGCAGTAATATGGGCAGCTTTGTAGCAGGAAAAAGGCACAACAGAAGGACAAGCACATTGTCTCATTTGGATCCACAAAATAATAAAATAGCAATGGGTATATCCCCTGTGGAGGATTTATGGAAATATAGGACAAGAATCAATTTGAGAAGATATTGTTGGATATGATCTCCACTGACCAAGGCAATATCTACACTGAGGTCATCATGGATTTGTCACAATATTGAAGTAAATGACCACTACCATATTTTCATAAACCAGTCATTGCATAGGCAAGAAAATAAAAACAAAATAATCCAAAATTAAGTACATGATAAACTAGTTGTTTACTTCAGTTAAGATGCCTTGATTATAACTTTTCCTCTAATTTATACAATCTAACTACAAAAGTTTGGTATGATAACACAAAGCAGTCTTATGCCATGGAAATTAGAAGAAAGCTATTAGAAAGAGGGAAGAACTTGATTCTAGTGACTAGGTTGCCTTGGAGAGGCAACACAATCCATGTTCCTCATGGACAAAGAGAGTTTCTATTAAAGAATGATAGATATTACTTTTATTAGATAGAGTATGAAACAAAAGCTCTTACATTTCCGTGCTGGCATTAGACATGTCATGGCAAGTTCAGAGCAGCATCTACTAAAATGTAAATGTATTGATGGAAAGACATGTTTCCTGTGTGTCTTCACATCTCCCCAGCCTAGAGCAGTCCCTATCATATAGTATGTACTTAACAAATACATGTTGATTGATCTGCTATGAATTCAATGAAGGTTGAATCACTTTCTTTATAACAATTTAAGTTAAATATTTGGGCAAATTATTTCTAGAATTCTTGAGAAATTAGAGTTTTTCATTACTATTTGTAAATAATTGGGAGAAAGAGGAAGTTAATGATCAACCTAGACACTCAGCAATATGTGGGAGTTATAAATATGAAAATGGAAGAGTTATTAAATTATTTTAAGGAGATAGATGCAAACCCATGTAGTGCTTATAAAAGAGGTATGCAAAATAAATATATAATAATTAATTTAGGGAGGCACTGGCAACTCAGGGTATGAAAAAAGACCCTATATTGAAAATAATAATACTTAAGCTTATTCTTAGAGGAAACTAGGGATTCTAAGAAGAAGAAAGGAGACTACAATGTATGTATGAGGCATAGCACCGAAATGAGAGATGGATTGTAATAGCAAAGGATCAGTTTTGGTTGAGTGTTGGTCATGAAGGTGCGTAACATTTATAACAAGACCGGGAAGATCCCTTGGGACTAGGTTTTTAACTTTGAGTGACTTACACCTTGGTTTTCTAACTGTACTTCAAAGAAAAAATAGAACTGTGTCAATTTCTGTAGTGATACAAAGTTTCCTCCATAAAATCTATAGCACTGGGTGAAACTGGTCTCCCTATTCATAGAGTGTCCCCTATCTACAAAGTGGATAAAAATGATATTTTTCTCCCTGATATCATATGGACTTGTACTGGCCATACATTTAATTTATCTGTCTCTTGTCTCATCCTTTCTGTGTAAAAGAAGACATATATGTACATATTTACTGGAAAAGACAAAAAATGGAAAGTGAAAAGTACTATACTTACCCTTTCATATCTTCACTTCCTTTATTTCCTTCCTCCCTACCAAGATTTTGCCAAAGAAGGTGTTGTTTTCATTGGAAAGATCTGTATTATCAAATCATGGGAAAAACCCAATAGGATCATAAATATTAACAGTCAGTAATCTGATCCTCTGACCTTACAGATGAGGATAACGAGGCCAAGGAAACTATGATTTGCCCAAGGTCACATGGATAGCATATAGCAAAAATAAAATTACAAAGCTTGAAAAGACTTGAAGTTTTTGCTATTTGCAATTTGGGGAGTTCTGGCACTAATGAAATCAGAGTTTCAAAATATTAAAGCTAAAAAAACCAAGTAATCTTCTTATTAGGTATGTTTTGAATTTATTTATTGAAGTCAAGTTGTTCCAAGAATTTGGTTGTGCATTAACAATTTCAATTTGTATTAAATGTATTTAAAAATAGAGCACTGGAAACAAAACCTGGAATACCCTTAAACATATAATAAATTCATAACTTTTCTAGATATCCACTATTCCTGTGGAATAAAACTATATATAGCAAATATAGTCTTGTCCAGTACTTGGCACATTGCTAGGCATATACCAGGCACTTGATAACTGTTTATTGAATTAAATTGAATAGTCTATTCTGGTCATTAAAGAAATATAAAGTATCTTTGATTTATTTTTAAATAAAAAATATGTTGTTCTTAAATTGCCTTTTTATGTTTTTTAATAAATATGATAATGGTCAATTTATTACAATATAAAAGCTATAATAGTCAACATATTTAGGAAATATATCTTATAAAACTATTTAATAGGAAGATGAAATAATTGGTAGGAAGGAATCTATGATAGATAGATAGATATAGACATAGACATAATATTCTGCCCAGACCTGTAGCTATAGATAGCTATGGACTTTTAAATTTTTATTAATGACTTCAATAGGTAATATAAATTAGGCAAATTAAATATGGAGGTATTAGATATCTTATAGGAATATGTGGAAGTGAACAGTGAAGGATGCATGGGGGACAGAATATTGAAGGATGACTAGGTTTGTAGATTAGTTTGTTGTGTTCAGTTGTTTCAATCATGTCTGACTCTTCTTGCACCCTTTTAGGGTTTTCTTGGCAAAAATAATGGAGAGATTTGACATTTCATTCTCCAGTTTATTTTACAGATGAGCACACTGAGGCAAAAGGGGTTAAGTGACTTGCCCTGGATCACAGGAGCTAATAAGTTTCAGAGGTCAGATTTAGACACAGGGTGATGAATCTTCCTGAATCTAAGCCCAGCATTCTATCCAGTGTGATCTCTAGCTGTTGATTTGAAAAGTAGTTTAAAAAAAACTAATAAAATGCTAGAATAGTATATTTGAATTAGAAAAGTAAAACAGAAATGAAGGCAGCCAACAAAAACAAAAAGAGAGAGAAATGACTATATTTGAGGGAAAAGGGGAGGAATGTCTAGAAAGCAAAATCAGCCAAAAAATTAACATTTTCCCTATAAAAACCTAAAAGAATCAGATGTTCAGTTTCTAATTATACCTGCATCATGTAGGAGCCTAAAATGGGGCTTTGAATTTAGCCAACAATAAATACGTGGTGAAAAAAAAAGAAATGATCATAAAATGCCATGATCTATCCATTAAACTCAACTTTATTATTATTCCTTAGAGGAATATGTGTAACTTAGGCTACTACAATTTAAGAGCATGAAAAACTGAAATAAATTTGAAGTTGAGTTATGAAGATTACCCTAGAACCAAAAGGTAGATATCTAAGGAAAAAAATAGCAATGACTTACATTTTTGTAATTCTTCCAGGTTTTAAAATTTTTGTTATGTACATTATTACAATCAATTCTCACAGAAACTAAGTGATTATTTTTCTAAGTTTACAGATAGGAACTTGAGGTTCAGAAAGTTAGACTGACTTGTTCATAATTATATCATTAGTAATTGGTGCTTTCAGGAGAGAATAGATGTCTTTGTAAATATACTTACTTCTTCCTCAATCTATTGACAGAAGACCATAATATATATGCATACAGATTTTAATGAGGATTCTGAAATTCTAGTTATGACCAGTCAAGTTGAAATAGGCCTAAACTAAGATATGAGTAAAATTGTTAAGGAAAACATTCTTGAAAGTGAGATTTGACACATCCTAGAAAAGAGTTATTATAGATAACAACAGAAATATTCTTAAGAGATCTTTGGAAATAACATGAATTTTCACGTCATTTTAAGTCAAGATTTCCTTTAATTTTAGAAAACTAAAATGGGTGATACTTCAAGATTCATTTATGTTCTAATTTTAGCCCAATGATTCTCCAGTTGAACATTTTTTATGTTAGAAGTCAAAAAAAGGTATACATAAACAAAAGTATGCCACAAAAGTAATGCACACATTATAAACACTGAGAAATATATTCTAATTCTAATATCCTATTTTTAATATTATTTTTATTAATTAATTAAATTTTGGTTTTCAATATTCATATCCACAAGATTTTGAGTTCCAAATTCTCTCTCCATCTTTCCCTTCCCTAAGACAGAATGCATTCTGATGATCCCTTCCCCCAATCTATCCTCCCTTCTATCACACCCCTCCCTTCTCTCATCTCCTTCCCCTCTATTTTCTTGTAGGAGATAGCTTTCTATACCCCATTGCCTGTATGTTTCATTTCCCACTTGCATATAAAAACGACTTTTAAGATTAATTTTTAAAACCTGGAGTTCCAACTTGGAGTTCCCTTCCTCCCTCCCCATCCACCCCCATTGAGAAGGCAAGCAATTCAATATAGCGCATACATATATAGTCATGCAAAACACTTCCAGAAGAGTCATGTTGTAAAAGAATAACTATATTTCCCTTTTTCCTATCCTGCCCCCCATTTATTTTATGCTCTCTTTTGACGCTGTCCCTCCTCAAAAGTGTTTACTTCTAATTACCCCCTCCTCCCATTTGCTCTCCTTTCTATCATACTTTCCTATAGTGTAAGATAGACCTTCATACCAAATTAAGTGTGCATATTATTCCTTCCTTAAGCCAAATCCAATGAGAGTAAAGTTCACTCTTTCCCTCTCACCTCCCCCCTCTTCCCCTCCATTAAAAAAACTTTTTTTGCCTCTTTTGTGAGAGATAATTTACCCCATTCTATTTTCCCCTTTCTCCTTCTCCTAATATATTCCTCTCTCACTCCATAATTTTATATTTCAGATATCATCCCTTCATATTCAACTTACCCTGTGTCCGATGTCTATATATATATATAAATTCTCTCCAGCTACACTAATACTAAGAAAAGTCTCAAGAGTTACATGTATTCTATTTCCATGTAGGAATGTAGACAGTTCAACTTCACTAAGTCCCTTATGATTTCTGTTTTCTGTTTACCTTTTCATGCTTCTCTTGATTCTTGTATTTGAAAGTAAAATTTTCTATTTAGCTCTGGTCTTTTAACCATGAGTGCTTGAAAGTCCTCTATTTCATTAAATGACCCTTTTCTCCCTCGAAGTGCTATACTCAGTTTTTCTGGGTAGGTTTTAATCCTAGCTCCTTTGACCTCTGGAATATCATATTGCAAGTCCTTCAATCCCTTAATATACAAGCTGCTACATCTTGTATTATCCTGATTTTGTTTCTATAATACTTGAATTATTTCTCTCTGGTTGCTTGCAATATTTTTCCTTGACCTGGGAACTCTGGAATTTGACTGCAATATTCCTAGGAGTTTTCTTTAGGGGATCTCTTTCAGGAGGTGATTGATGTATTCTTTCAATATCTATTTTACCCTCTTGCTTCAGAATACCAGGGGAGTTTTCCTTGATAATTTCTTAAAAGATGATGTCTGACTTCTGTTTTTAATCATAGTTTTCAGGTAGCTCAATAATTTTTAAATTATCTCTCCTAGATCTAATTTTCCAAGTCAGCTGTTTTTCCAATGAGATATTTTACATTGTCTGCTATTTTT
Source organism: Notamacropus eugenii (assembly GCF_028372415.1). Classification (NCBI taxonomy): domain Eukaryota; kingdom Metazoa; phylum Chordata; class Mammalia; order Diprotodontia; family Macropodidae; genus Notamacropus; species Notamacropus eugenii. Next base: position 355,783,007 of record NC_092875.1, on the reverse strand, counting down.
TTCATTCTTTTGGTTTTGTTTTAGATTTTATTGATTTTTCACAAAGTCATTAGCTTCCATATGCTTTATTCTAATCTTTAAGGAATTACTTTCTTCACTGAGCTTTTGGAACTCTTTTTCCATTTAACCAAGTCTTCCTTTTATGGCATTCTTCTCCTCGTTGGTTTTTTGAATCTCTTTTGCCATTTGGGTTAGTTTATTTTTAAGGTGCTATTTTCTTCACTATTTTTGAGTCCCTTTTTAGCAAGCAGTTGTCTTACTTTCATGATTTTCTTGCTTCACTCTAATTTCTCTTCTCAATTTTTCCTCTACTTCTTTTACTTGATTTTCAAAATTATCCTGTTTTTTAAATGAGCATCATTTATGTCCTTTCTACTAGTTATATAAAATTTCACCTTTGTAGCAGAAAAACAACTTACTTTCTAAAACCTGTTCCCAGACAAATTAAAGGCAGATTAGTTGACCCTGAAGCCTTGGACTGTGTGTAAAGGTAATTTAAATGGGAAGATCTTTACTATTCATTAATAGGCCCATGTTTCCTACCTAGGTCACATGAAAGCCTGAGTCACAAGAGTCTCTGGAAGGAAGATTTTACTGAAGGGGAGGAGCAGGAAGGGTGAAACAGGAAGAGGTGGAGCTAGAGCAGAGCTGAGAGGAAATTGGTCAGAGTCTAGTCAGAACTGGAGGGTGCAGGTAAGCAGGTTTCTGGCTAACATGAATGAGAGAGCTTATTTGTGATTTTGTATAAGAGAGCCTGCTTGTGATTGTTTAATGGTGGTTGGCTTGTGGAAAGCCTAGCAGGGGGGAAGGCTTGGGGATATTGTTGTCCTCTGCATTGTTATTGTATAGCGATTTTTGTTACTATTATGGGTTTAGTTTTCTGGTGTCTGAATAAATGTTTTGGTTCTGTCTTTCATGTAGAGAGTCTGCTGTATTTCACAATTCAGCATTACACTGGCATATTCATGGTCACCACAGGTGCTATGAATATTGGATTGGCCCTTCAAATGGTAACAAGGTTGGAATTGCAAAATATCAAACCTCTATTTGGAGTCAGGAAGACTTTGTGGGAAGAAACGGACGTCCAGGAGGGAGGATTTGCCTTATTTCTCCCTAGCAAGAGAATGCACTAAAGGCATAGGACTTTGTGAAAACTGGGAACCAAGACTACAAAAGGGAGAATCCAGCAACTTAGAAAGATGTTTTCAGGGAATACTAATAGAACCAGGGAAAGAAACAGCAAGGGTGTGTAGGAGAGGCTGGGCCTTTTAAACAAACTATTGAATTATATGTAAAAGCGGAGACAAACTACTGGAGGAGAAAGCTTAGATAGAAAAGGAGTTAGTTGATTTTCAAGAGAAACTTTCTATAGTAGACTTTACTTTAGAAAAACAAGCTAAAAAGTGTCAGGTGGAATTATTTGTGTATTCTTTCCATATCTCTTTTGGTGGTAGAAGAAAAATTTGTTGTTGGTGTGGCTCGTAGGAGGAGATAAGAAGTTGGCAATAGGAAGGTGAATGCAGTCCTTGCACAGGCTGGACTTGATTGGGTCTCAAATACAGTCCAGGAGGATGTGTAGTTAGGAGAATGAAAAACTGTGAAGCACAACAGGAGAATCAGGGTACCCCACAATGTTTGGGGAAGTAATTGAGGATTTTACTTAGTAGGAGGTCACATATATTTTGAGTCTGTTCACCCAAAGGAGGGGAGAATCAGTGGTATCTTAGATGGCACCAATCTGTGAAAAAAATAAATTTCCTTGAGAGAGAAGAGTAAATAGCTAGTAGATTCAAAGTCACAATAGATTGACAAGAAAATAAGTGCTTACTGCTCTCTTGAGATCAAGGGTAGATTGGAAGAAAAGATGCCCTTCCAACTAATGAATTATATAAAATATATTAAAGAAAGAGGCTTGATATTAGATTGAAGAGAGAAGTGGGAACTTCCCCTACAGGTCCTCTTGAAGGATTGTGTCCAAATTCATCACACTTGCAGGGAGAATGGTGAATTGTCCATGCCCCAGATCAGATTAAAGAAAGTATACTTCTAGTCAGAATGATGATCCCAGGATGTGGAGCCAAGATGGCAGAACAAGAGCAATTACTCACCTAAGCACTAAGACAAACTCCTTCAGAAACCTCTAAAAAGAGAGTCTGAACACAATTTGGAGGGGCAGAATACAATAGGAGATAGACTGTGGCAGATTCATAGCCTAAGACAGACTAGAAGGTTAATCGGAAGGGTCTGTTGTGCAGGGCTGGTGGAGTGCATAGTGCACAGTCTGTACCAGCACAGTCCCGCTGTGGCAGGGCCAAACAGGAAGTCCCAAGCAGTGTGAGGCAGTGGCCACACTGCAGGGTCTCAGGCATATTAGCCCAGGATGAGAGTCCAGTGGAACCAAGTAACTGAGAGCTGTGGAACTCCAGGTAAATACAGAAGCTGCTCCTGAGACTATCAGTCCTCAGATTAAATGTCTGTAAGTCACCTACTTGAACTTCCAGGTGCCAAGATGTCAGAGTGATCAATAAGTGCTCTACTGCTCCCCTTGTTGACCTCGAAAGACCCATAAAATATTTCCCCAGGAAAAATCCTGGAACAGAGGGATCAGTCGAGGAGGCAAACAGTCCCTTAGCCTGGGAGGCTAGGAAAATTGCAAAGAAGGGTCCCTCTTGCTGTGACTGAAGAGGACCAGTTCAGGACTGGAGCTGTCCCAGGGACATCAGGAAGGGAATCAGGAAGATGCTAGTGCAGATGGGTTCACCAACTGCTGAGCTTGTCTATGCTCTAGCTCAGCAGAGGAGAGCTCCTGTGGCCAGACCACCCTTCCCCCACACTCAGCGAATTAGCTTCCCAGTAGCTGCAGGGAAACCCAAAAAGACCTAACCTGGTCTCTGCTTTTCAACACCAGCCAGCTCAGCACCAAGTAAGCTGTAGAATTTTAGCTTCTAGCTGAAAGAACCAGAGGCCACAACACACAAGGCCTCAAGTTTAAGGCACAAGAACTGTGGGACAGAGCCCTTTGTGCCCCAGAAGCAGAAATCTACTTTAAAAGTCAGGAAAAGGGTGATCATTATGAGAAAGAAGAAAGGCAGAAAAGAAAAGACCACAGAATTTTTCTATGGGGACGAGGACAGAAACACAAATGCCAAAGAGGTCAGCATTGAGACTGTAATCCCATATGAAACTTCAGAAGGAAATATCAACTGGTCACAAACCCAAAGTGAATTCTTTTTTTATTTATTTATTTTTTAAAATTTATTTATTTAACTTTTAACATTCATGTTCACAAAATTTTGGGTTCCAAATTTTCTCCCCATTTGTCCCCTCCCCCCACCCCAAAACACCATGAGCATTCTAATGACCCCTATCACCAATCTGGCCTCTCTTCTATCATCCCTTCCTTCCCTTGTCCCCATGTTCTCTTTTGTCCTGTAAGGCCAGATAACTTTCTATACCCCATTACCTGTATTTCTTATTTCCTAGTAGCAAGAATAGTACTCAATAGTTGTTCCTAAAACTTTGAGTTCCAACTTCTCTTCATGCCTCCCTCCCCACCCATTCTCTTTGGGAAGGCAAGCAATTAAATATAGGTCATATCTGTGTAGTTTTGCAAATGACTTCCATAATAGTTGTGTTGTATAAGACTAACTATATTTCCCTCCATCCTATCCTGGCCCCCACGGCTTCTATTCTCTTTTTTGATCCTGTCCCTCCCCAAGAGTGTTGACTTCAAATTGCTCCCTCCTCCCATTGCCCTCCCTTCAATCATCCCCCCCACCCTCCTTATCCCCTTCTCCCCCACTTTCCTGTATTGTAAGATAGGTTTTCATACCAAAATGAGTGTGCATTTTATTCCTTCCTTTAGTCAAATGTGATGAGTAAACTTCATGTTTTTCTCTCACCTCCTTTCTTTTTCCCTCCACTAAGTCTTTTGCTTGCCTCTTTTATGAGAGACAATTTGCCCCATTCCATTTCTCCCTTTCTCCTCCCAACATATTTCTCTCATTGCTTAATTTCATTATTTTAAGATATGATCCCATCCTACTCAATTCACTCTGTGGTGTGTGTGAGTGTGTGTGTGTGTGTGTGTGTGTGTGTGTGTGTGTGTGTGTGTGTAATCCCACCAACTCCCCAGATACTGAAAAGTTTCAAGAGTTACAAATATTGTCTTTCCATGTAGGAATGTAAACAGTTCAACTTTAGTAAGTCCATTATGACTTCTCTTTGCTGTTTACCTTTTCATGCTTCTCTTCATTTTATTTGAAAGTCATATTTTCTTTTCAGCTCTGGTCTTTTCATCAAGAATGCTTGAAAGTCCTCTATTTCATTGAAAGACCAATTTTTCCCCTGAAGTATTACACTCAGTTTTGCTGGGTAGGTGATTCTTGGTTTTAGTCCTAGTTCCTTTGACTTCTGGAATATCATATTCCATGCCCTTTTAACCCTTAATGTAGAAGCTGCTAGATCTTGTGTTATCCTGATTGTATTTCCACAATACTTGAATTGTTTTTTTCCAGCTGCTTGCAATATTTTCTCTTTGACCAGGGAGCTCTGGAATTTGGCCACAATGTTCCTAGGAGTTTCTCTTTTCAGATCTCTTTCAGGTGGTGATCAGTGGATTCCTTGAATACTTATTTTTCCCTCTGGTTCTAGAATCTCAGGGCAGTTTTCCTTGATAATTTCATGAAAGATGATGTCTAGGCTCTTTTTCTCATCATGGCTTTCAGGTAGGCCCATAATTTTTAAATTGTCTCTCCTGGATCTGTTCTCCAAGTCAGTTGTTTTTACAATGAGATATTTCACATTCTCTTCCATTTTTTCATTCTTTTGGTTTTGTTTTGTGATTTCTTGGTTTCTCATAAAGTCATTAGCCTCCATCTGTTCCATTCTAATTTTGAAAGAACTATTTTCTTCAGTGAGCTTTTGAATCTCCTTTTCCATTTGACTAATTCTGCTTTTTAAAGCATTCTTCTCCTCATTGGCTTTTTGAACCTCTTTTGCCAGTTGAGTTAGCCTATTTTTCAAGGTGTTATTTTCTTCAGCATTTTTTTGGGTCTCCTTTAGCAACGTATTGACCGGCTTTTCATGCTTTTCTTGTATCTCTCTCATTTCTCTTCCAAGTTTTTCCTCCACCTCTCTAAGTTGATTTTCAAAATCCTTTTTGAGTTCTTCCATGGCCTGAGTCCATTGAACATTTATTTTTGGATGCTTGGGATACGGAAGCCTTGACTTCTATGTCTTTCCCTGATGGTAAACATTGTTCCTTCCTCATCTGAAAGGATGGGAGGAGATATCTGTTCACCAAGAAAGTAACCTTCTATAGTCTCATTTTTTTTCCCTTTTCTGGGCATTTTCCCAGCCAGTTACTTGACTTCTGAGTTTCCTCTCCAAGCCTACCTCACCTCCAGATCTGCCCAGCTAGTGCTTGGGGGCTGAGATTCAAATGCCGCTTCCTAGCCTCAGGGCTTTTGGCAGGGATGGAGCTGCTATTCAGTGTGAGATTAAGTTCAGCTGCTTGGGTTGGGGCAGGGCTGCCACACGGGGCTTAGTTACCTCAGGGGGTTTATGTGGAGACCTCCAACAATGGATCTGAGGTCCTGCCTTCTTTGGGAGCCCTTGTTTGCTGCTCCCTCCACTGCTGCCTTCTGAGGGAGCCTGAGTTATGGAGACACCCTGCTCCCCTATCAGCAAGCAGAAAAGACCCTCTTGCTGACCCCTGGTGCCTGTGGGTGGAGGGACTGGGATGGGCACTGAAGATTCTGCCCCGGGAACCCACTTGGATGCTCTCCTCCCAGCACTGCATGGCCAAGGCAGGGCTGGGCTCTGCTCCAGGTCCAGTGTGCAACAGACCCTTGGTGTTGGTTCCCCAGGTCTCTCTGGAACAGAAATCTCCTCCACCACACTGCTCTGTGACCCCTGCTGCTCCAGAATTTGTTGGAAGCTCTTCCCCACAGGTATTTTATGGGCTGTGAGTTAGGAGCTAGCATATATATATCTTTCTACTCTCCCATCTTGGCTCCTCCCCCTCTCCAAAGAGAATTCTTGGAAGAGCTGAAGAAGAATTTTAAAAGTCACATTAGAGAAATAGAACAAAAACTGGTCAATGATTTTAAAAATATGAAAAAAAATCACAGAGGAATTTAAAAGGAAAATTGAACAAATGGGAAAGGAAGTACACAGCCTAACTAGAAAAAAATAACTCCTTAAAAGGAACAATTGGACTGATGGAAAAGGTGATGCAAAAGTTAACTAAAGAAACCTATTTGATAAAAATTAGAATCAGGTAAGTAGAAGCTTACGACTCTATGAGACATCAAGAATCAGTCAAACAGAATCTAAAGAATGAAAAGAGAGTTGAAAATGTAAAATATCTAATTGGAAAAAACAACTGACCTAGAAAATAGATTCAGGAGAGAAAATATAAAAATCATTAATTGACCAGAAAGCCATGATGAAAAAAACACCCTGGACAATATCTTCCAAGAAATCATCAAGGAAAACTGCTCTGAGGTCATAGATCCCAAGGGCAAAGTAGTCATTGAAAGAATCCACCATTCCCCTCCTGATAGGGATCCCAAACTAAAAATACCAAGGAATATCATTGCCAAATTCCAGAACTATCAGGTGAAGGAGAAAATACTGAAGTCAGCCAAAATGAAACCATTGAAATAACAAGGAGCTACAGTCAGGATCACACAGGACCTTAAAGCTTCTACATTAAAAGATCAAAGGAATTGGAATATGACATTCTGTAAGGCAAAGAAACTGGGACAACAACAAAAGGTCAATTACCCAGCAAAGTTGAGCATAATATTTCAGGCAAGGAGATGGACATTCAATGAAAGAGGGATTTTCAGATCTTCTTGATGAAAAGGCCAGAGCTCAAATTTGATCTTCAAACAGAAGTCTCAAGAGAGACATTGAAAGGTAAACAAGTGAAAAAAAAAACTTGCTATTCAATATAGACAAACCATTTACATCCTTATAAGAGGAGATGATACTTATTAATCTTGAGAACTGTATATTTATTATGATATGTAAAAGAGATATACATAGACACAGCAAGTTGATTTAAAGTAAATGATGTGATGATAAAATATGATTTAAGAGACTGAAAGCGATTGTAATGGGAGACAAGAAAAGGAGGAGGCAGGATAAGGTAAATTACATCACAGGAAGAGGCACAAAGGTAAATTACAATAGAGGGAAAGAGGGGAGGGAGATAAGCATTGTTTGAGATATACTCTCATCTGATTTGGTTCAAGGAGGGAACAGAAAACTCAGTTAAGTATAGAAATCTAATTAGCTCTATAGAAAGTAGGAGGGGAAGGGGGAAAGAAGGCAGGAGAAGCTAAAAGGGAGGGAAGAAGTAGTAAGGGAAAAGATAAGTAAAAGGAAGGGGACTGAAAGAAGGAAGGAGGCAGTGGTCAAAAATTAAAACTCTATTGTGGAGAGGAAGGGAGACAGGAAAATTGAAAGCACAAATTGGGGGGACAGAGGATGGAAAGACACAGATAGTAATCATAACTGAATGTGAATGGGATAAACTCTCCAAGAAAAAAGAGAAAGATAGCAGAATGGATTAAAAACCATAATCCAACAATATGTTGTTTACAAGAAACACATTTGAAATGAGGAGATACACACAGGGTAAGGATATAAGGTTGAAGCAGAATATATTGTACTTCATCTGATGCAAAAAAAAGCAGGGATAGCCATCCTAATCTCAGACAAAGCAAAAAGCAAAAGTAGATCTAATCAAAGGGATAGGGAAGGAAATTATATCCTGCTAAAAGGCACCATAGACAATGAAGAAATATCATTGCTAAACATAAAGGCTCCAAGTGGTATAGCATCCAGATTCTTAGAGGAGAAGTCAAGGGAGTTACAGGAAGAAATAGACAGCAAAACTATACTAGCAGGGGATTTCACCCTCCCCCTATCTGAACTTGATAAATCTAACCTCAAAATAAACAAGAAAGAAATTAAGGAGGTGAATAAAACTCTGGATAAGATAGATATGATATATCTCTAGAGAAAATGGAATGGGGATAGAAAGGAATATACCTTTTCCTCAGCAGTACATGGCACATATACAAAAATTGACCATGTAGTAGGGCATAAAAATCCAGTGTAGAAAGGCAGAGATAGTCAATGCATCCTTCTCAGATCCTAATGCAATAAAAATTATATGTAATCAAAGGCCATGGAAAGATAGACCAAAAATTAATTGGAAACTAAATAATCTAATCCTAAAGAATGAATGGGTTAAACAGAATGATGACCCCAAAACTGCAAATTAAAAAACAGCAAATAACAGTGAATGATGCTATGATAGTGAGTTCATGGACTCCAGAAGCATGGCTGACCCTATATCTACCTTGCTTCTGGTTATTGTCTCCTTGTTTCTTTTTTCATTTTTGTCTGTTAATCTTGTCTGTTAGATTAGTTTTCTGCATATTTAGTACCCTCCACCTGCAGATGCCTCATTGCTTAAGCTGGATGTCATCCCTTGTCCACAACTGTGACGTGTCACCCCTCGACCTGGTGTCAACCAAGCTCAGGATGCCAGTTAAGGAGGTGACCACTCAAATGGGACCTCGTGGGGCAAGGACAGCTCTACATTTAATCTCAGCAAGAAGAAGGTATAGAAGAAGAGATTTTTCTGCTTTACCCCAAGATTTTGGGCCCCATTTGTTCGAGGGAGGAGTCTTGGGATGCTTGTATTCAAACCTCACCCTAACATACTGTTTTATGTGCTTATTTTGTGTGATCCCTGTAATATTTTTGTAAAGTTCTGTTGATACCAGTTGCCACACTGACCTATGTGATGAATACAAAACATCTTGGGATCATATGTAATGCTAATTTAAAAGAGAAGATCTTTCCCATTCATTAATAGGCCCATATGACCTGCCTGGATAATATGGAAGTCTGAGTCACATGACTCTGTGGAATGAGGAAGTTGCTGAAGGGGTAGAGCAGGAAGGGTGGAATAGGAAGAGGTGGAGCTAGAGCAGAGCTGAGAGGAAATTGGTCAGAATTCAATCAGAACTGAAGGGTGCAGGCAAGCACACAGCTGGATAGCGTCAGTGAGAGAGCATGTTTGCGAGTTTGTTTAAGGGAACCTGCTTGTGATTTGTTTAATGGAGTTGGTTTGTGGGAAGCCTAGCAGGGGGAAGGCTTGGGGATGGTGTTGTCCTCTGCATTGTTATTGTGTATTGAGTTTTGTTTCTATGATGGGTTTGGTTTTTTGGTGCCTGAATAAATGTTTTGGTTTTGTCATCCATGTTCAGAGTCTATTGTATTTCCTGATTCCCAATTGCACTGGAATATTAGTGGCCACTGTAGGCACTGTAAATATTGTTTTGGCACTACATTGTGTGATAAATTAGTTTTGTTTAGTCTATTATTAGTCTATTATGTGAAGGACACATCATTTTTTTTCCAGATCAATTCACAGCTTTACCAAAAGTGTGTTACTTCTCCTGTCTCCTCATGGCTCTTCAACATCTAGCCTTGTTTTATTATTTTTGTTAATTTTCTAGGTGTGAAGTGAAACTTCAAATATGTTTTGCTTTTTGTTTCTTTAATTATTACTAATTTAGAGAAATATTGTATATAGTTTGTAACATTTCCAAATTTTCTGAGCATGACTTATTTATATCTTTTGACCACTTCTCCATTGTTGAGTGATTTTTAGTGTTATTAGTTTTTGTTAAATGCATATGAGTCTCCACTAGCATCCTGGTCACAAATATTTGATGCAAATATTTTCCCCACTAATAGTCTATCAAATCCTTGTGGAAATCATTTTATTCTACAAAAACTTTATTTTTAAAACTTCATGTAATTAATTATTTCTTTTAACTTTGTGATCTCTCTTCTGAGATACTTTTCTTCTGAAAGGATCAAGAGAACAAATTACCCATGGCAAATGCATCAGAGTTCTTCAATCCAGTTGTTATTCACTTACATTGAGCAGAACTCTTTGGTTAAATGCCTGTTCATGTTCCAAGAGAATCTGAACTCATGATGTAATATTGATATCATGTGATACAGCTCATTCCAAGACAACCCTTGAATTTTTCATATGATACCAGACACGATCATATGCTAATGACTGCATATAGTGAGCTCACAACGTAGAGAGGAGATACCTTCCATCAGTAAAGATCCTTCAAATTTCCACTCCTAACTATGACCTAGAAAGTGTAACAATAAATTATCTTGGCAACCCTTTTATAGCTAAGAAAAGTTCAACTACCAAGAAGAAGCTTAATGTATTCCATTAAATCATCCATGACTGTGTAGATTTTAATCCTTAACTTTCACCCTTATAAAAGATAAATCATATCTATCTTTCTCATTTATAACTGGGCGCACAAATAGCAAAACCATACATCTATAGAGCACTTTACATTTACAAAGCACATTCTCTCATTTGATATGTAAGATATGAGATACTGCAATTATTATAATTCCCAATTTATAAATGAGTGAAATGAAACTCAAAGAATTTGACATCAATGTCCCACAACTTTGATTAGTCTCAAAAGCATTCGGAGTCCTAGTTTTGTATTCAGTAATGCATATCCTTAAATCAACTGGGCACTCAAGTAATGAATTACTATTTCAACAGATTTCAGATTCAATATTCTGCTGATTTAGGAATTTTCTATAGCAGACCATATCCAAAACAACCATACATTTTACTCTTGTGTGTTTTTTATGATTTTGTATAATTCCTTAATAGAAATTATGGGAGAGATTATGTGGTGTAGATATTCCCTGTGTCTTTATGCATACTCAAAAAGGGTATTAAAGAAAAGGGAAATAAAATAAATACTGAAGAAAAAGAGATAAGTATAACAATGGTTATGTTAAAATTCACATTTATAAGAAATCTATAATATTTAGCTACAATTAATAACTTTTATAAATATCTGAACTCTATAAACATGATTAAAACACATTTCTCTAAAGAGAAATCTTGGAATAATTAATTTTTGGTCTCATGAATCCTCTGGTTCACAATTATGTTTCCTTTTCCCTTTCTTTTAACCTTTCTATTATGACTTCTAAAACAGAGATTGACTACTCATAATAGACAAATGTTAAAAACACTTTTATAAACTGTCCAGATGATTTTGCTTGGCAGAAAATTTCTAACATTAGAAATGTGAGTGGGAAAACATTAGGAAAGAAAGTATGTTTTGTTTAGTTTTTATTTATTGATATATTTAGTAATTTGAATTTTACATTTAGAGGGTTCCACTCTAGAAATAAGAAAAGAATTCATGATTGAGTGTGGTTTCCAAAGATAAACCTAAGAAGAAAAGAATGAGATTTTAAGTGATCACTACTATCAACGCTTGTTTGATCCTGCTAAAGCATAATAATATTCGTTTGGCTTTTGACTTTCTAAACACTGGACAACTGAAAGATATGAGAAATATGGATTATTATGACTAATGCTGAACTGCTGATAGTTATGCAATTCTAGCTTGCTTTCTTTTAGGTGAAGGGCTAGCTGTAAGTTCAAGAAAAAACTTTTTTTTTTCTTGGAACCACAAAATTGATATAAATAAAAAAGAAATGTCACCTGTTTTAAACAAGAATCTTAAATCCCTAAACTCAGTCATCTCCTCTGAATCTTAAAAAGATACCTGCCTAAAAGCCTAGTCACCATCTGCTACTCCCACAGTATTTCTGAGAAGAGCAGAGTTTGAAGACAGTATATTTAGAAGAAAAATAGAAAAAGGTTAAAATAGCATGGGAGAGTAGGACTTCAGAGAGAAGTGTGTGTTCGTCCTTCATTTCCAAAGAAGACCTTGCCATCAGAGAAATGATGACATGACTTGCACTTGACCTTGTTTTGAGTGAGAGAGGGCTACCAGAGGGAAGTAGCAAGAAGAGAGAGATTATGGAATTCATCATCTTCATCATCCTAAGAAATGATAATGTTGATCACATAATCACTAACAGTAAAGTCACTAGGATCATTTTCATAAAGGTGCAGAATAGTATTCAATTAACGACGTTCATTGTTTTGATTGTATTATTTTATAGAAAGTCAGTTATAGAGATTTTAGTGCTTTTTCCCTTTATTGGCTAGCAAAAATCCTCCTTGTTAGTAACAGCAATAATGTTTTAAGAACAATTTTAAGTTAAGAAGTCATTTTGACTATTATGAATAATGAAATTAACTACAAGGGAAATATGAGTAGTTAAACATTTTTATAACACTGCACACTGACAAATATTTTTTTCCTCATTAGAAAGGTGATATGGAAATATTTCTGGAAATAAATTCTTAATTGAAATACAAAAATTGAGGTGCTTAATATATTATTGCAGTGAATCTTTAGAGTTAAAAATCAATGATGACCAATTAAGAGCATTCAATTCTTACCCATCAATTTAAAACTTGAGATAATTGAGCTCAGCTAAAATTTTCCTAATAAGCAAAGCTTGCTGAACAAAGAATGATAAGAATCTGATGACATGGAGTTTCCTAGGTTTCTTAATGGAGCATGCTATTTCCAAATATTTAGGTGCATTATTTACACAAAACATGTACTTATAATAGTTGCCAAGTCATTTTTTTTCATCCACAGGTTTTTTAATATCCCTCTCTGTCAACACATGGTAGTGACAAATTTGCTTCAAAATGTATTCAAGTACCATGCTCAGACTTTTCACCAATTGATATTGCTCTTCTGCTTTCATCTCTATTCATCAAGGTTCACTCTACTGAGAATGACATGTACATTTGCTGTTAGAACAAGATTTTCAAGAGCCTCAGTTGAAACAAGCCAAATCCCAGTGGGAATCACTGTTTTAGGCTTATTCACTCTGATGTACTCAATATTTTCTCCTCTTGAGGTATTGAATGTAGTTAACTTCCATGGGAGAAAGAATGACAGTGAAAGGAAAATTGATAGATTATTAACAGTGGCTCAAATTGATCTGTCAAATTGGGAAGGGGAGTAAGTAGGGCAAAGTCAAGGCAAATGAAATGTCAATTGCTTTTCTGGGCAGTCAGTCAACAAGAACTTTTGCCCCTCTTTCATAGATGAACAGGCAGTCAAGTAGCCAATCAACAAGTAGTTATTAAGGCCACAGGTGCTAAGTGTGCAAGGTTGTTTAGAACACAGAGGAAAAGAACCCATATGGTTCCCTTTAAAAGGAAATTACTGCATACTGAGCAACAATTTGGGTCTTGTCTATAGCACAGAATTTGAGCATACTAGAAAAGAACATAGATACCACCTAGTCAAAGCCCTACATTTTAAAGACAAGCTAAATCTCTTCATCTTTAAATCTCTTTTCCATATGGAAAATGTTCGTTAAAGTCAGAAGGCTACCAGGGAAGTAGGAGATGGGAAATTGAATGTATGAGTACAATAGAGAGAACTCTTCTGCATTCTTTCAGTTATTTTATAAATAGAGAACAGGGGAACATCCCCCTCCTACCTTCCCTTCCACCTACCAGGCTTTGGTTCCTTCCAGCAGACTGGTGTCATATGGCTGAAATTAATTCCACTAAGAATATAGAAGTAAATAGAGGGATATTTCCTAAAGTATTGGACTAACTGAGTGACTGAGGAAATAGCTAAGGGTTACAAAGAATTACTGGACTGGGAATCAGGAAAAAATTGGATTTAAGTACCTTCTCACGTACTTACTACTTGTGTGACAATGAGCAAATTGCTTAGCATTTTCTGGCTTCAGTTTCCTCATAATGTATAGGTTATGCTGGATGACTTTAAAGGTATCTTCTAGTTATAAAGCTATTATTCTAATTTAATAATCTTTCTAAGTTTACTCTTGAACTCTCACTGGCTTTTGTGGGCTGGATCTCTCTAATTTCAATGGGAGGAAGAGTGGCAGTAAAAGGAAAAGTGATGGATTTTTAGGAGCAGTTCAAAATAATTTGCTAAATTAGGAAGGGGATGGGGGCCAAGTTCAAGAAGAGAGCAATATCAGCTATAATTCTGGGCAGTCAATTAGCCATCAAGATGCTCTGCCTTTATTTTACTGCTGAATAGACAGATAAATCAATGAACTAGTAGTTATAAAGGTCACAGATGCTAAGAATTACCCCCTTTAGATATTGCCTTTCATTTACTGCCTTTTAGAAGGTAAGGGACTAGTTTCTAATATTGTCATTCAGAAGCCCCCACTAGTGTGCTTCTTGTTGATTATCCTTTTAATATCAATTAGATGATGAGGGTTCATTAGATTTAAATTAGGCATATTTAAGAACAGTTGGCATAAAATATTCTCCCCCGACTTCTGGTCTATACTATGCCATAAAAATATGCAGATACCAGAAGGCAAAATAGCAAATAAGTAACTCAAAGCTCCTCATTGAATGGAAATGCTTTTCATCCAAGTCTCTTGTTTAGAATTCTCATGAAGTTTCCCTGAAGGCATAGTCCATGTGTTAACATCCTTATAGTCCTGAAGCTGCAGCTCTCATTGCCTCAAATTTGCCATGATCCTTGAAACTTCTTTCCGTTGGTGTGTTTTAATTGTCTTATCTATATTACTTGGCTGCCTTTTTTGTTTCTTACCTGGTATCTCCAAAAACATAGCCAACGAAGGGTGAAGAGGGAGTGTGATACTTTCTCTGGGCTCACTTCTCCTTCCTGTCTTCTGTTTATAGGCACAAGGTTGTGTCTCCACAAATGTCTCCCAAAGACTTAATCCTTTCTATTTGAATTCTTTGTCTTTATACACCTTGGCCCAATCCAAATACTTTTCTCCAACTGATTTATATCCATGACTAGAAACACATCTCTCTTTGCATCAAGTTTATATCTTTTATTGAATAGTTCAATAGAGATGTCTAGGAATTCTTTGAAACTATGCTATCCAGTTGACTTATTCTGTAATATAGCTTTTTAAAAATATTTCAGGGAATACAATGCTTTGTTGTAGTAGTTGAGTCTTTTCACTCATGTCTGACTCTCCATGACCCTATTTGAAGTTTCTTGGCAAGGATACAGAAGTGGTTTGCCATTTTCTTCTCCAGCTTATTTTACAGATGAAGACTCTGAGGAAAACAGGGTTACACACAATTCACAAATGTCTGAGGCTGGATTTGAATTCAGGTCCTCCTGATTCTAGGGACTTTACTCCCTCTACTACACCACCCAGATGCCTCAGCACTTCCTTACATTATATTAATTTGGATTGCAGGGTATGAAACATCCTTCTTATATTATATTTTAGGAACTGCTACAAAGATAAAAGGTAGACTCTTCAATCACCAAAGCAAATAGTAATTTCTATTATTTATCAATTAGACAACATAGTATAGTAAAAGGAGCACCAATGGAATTAGGGGACCTGGTGTGGCTCCTAGCTCAGCTATTTACTATTTTTATGGTAGTGGTAAAGTTATAAACTCCCTAGTCCTGAGTTTCCTCTCCAATAAAATAAGAATATTAGATTTGAAAATTGGTAAGGTCCCTGTTGGCCCTAGGTCTTGTAAACCTTATTTAAAGTGGTTTCCAAATCAAGACATCAACATTACTAATTCATTAAGCCTGCTTATTCAGCTGGTGCACAAATATCAGAAACAAAATAGTGTCAATGTGCTTCATACCAACTGTATTCTGGTTGTTAAAGAAGTAATGGCAAATGGAGAAACAGAACACAACACAGAAGAGAATTCACCCAACCTTGACTTGTTCCTATTCTGTTATCCAAAAATAACACTATAATAATGACATATATTCAATCCCATTTCACTAACATTTGTTAAACAGCATTTTTCCTAGACATTCCATAATGAAAACTATACTACCCTTCATAGAAGATGACAATACAGATCCATAGAAGTTTGATGTGTTTTTTCAAATAATAGTGATAAACTTGTTCTGATAAATTAATTCAAATTAATAAATTAATTGTTGCTTTCTTCCTTTTGAGATCAGATCTACACATTTATAACACATCTGTTCAGACGCAGGGATCTAGAGTGTGGCCAAAGAGCAGAGCAGCCTTTCCTACCCTTTTGTGAGTCATGGACCCTTTTGTTGGTCTGGTGAAACCTATGGAGTTCTACACAGAATAATGTTTTCAAATCAATAAAATAAAAGATGAAGAACTAAAATGAAAACAATTATGTTGAAATATAGGTATGATATTTTTAAAAAGTTCATAGTCCCCAGTTATTATAAAGAGTTATAAAGGGAGAAGAGAAGAGCATTAATGGTGTTACATGGAAATCAAAATCATTCTCTTTTTTAGTCCAAATGCCCTACTTTAGGGCAAAAGTTAGATCAGGACTCTTGGAGACTAATACTATGGTGCTGTGGTATATGTACAGGATTTAGGTGATATGGATATTTCCTCAGGAAGTGCAAACAGCAACCTATTTGTATGTTCTCATCATATGATAGTGACTTTTTTCTTTGTGTCTTTCTAGTGTACCCTCCACAATATTGGTTGGATGACTGTTAAGTTAGATGTAGTCAGGAAGACCTAAGTTCAAATTCTACCCAAGATTCTTACTAGATAGCTGTTAGACTATGAACAGCCAGTTTCAGTTTCTACATCTGTAAATGGGATATTAATAATACTTAATTCACAGGGCTGTGATGAGAGTAAAATGAGATAACATGGGCAATTGCAGACCCTCAAGTCCTATATAAATGCTACCATTATCATCAATCATTATTATTGTATTATACTTCAATAATAATGCACTGCAATCTTTTCACATCTGTTATCTTTGTTTCTTGGAAGGTCCTCAAGTTGAATTCTTCAGGAATTGTGGTATACCATAACTAACAGACATAAAACATTAGCAGAACAATATTGATGTTAAAATACAGGCCTTTGTAGAAGGTAAACGTTAGACTCATTAAAATCATGCTTCTGTCTTCCAAGGGAATTTGGCTAAATTTCCTCCTCCTGTTCAGTTTTGTCCCTTTTCATTTGAAATATCTCTCCAAGCTATCTGTACCAATTACTAGCTCCAGAAGCTGTCCAACTGAGCGAATATCTTATTCTCCACAAGAACTAGTCTTATCTATTTTTTGTTGTTCTGCTTTATTTGTTTTTTTTTTCCTATGCAGATAATTGGACCAAACCTTTTGAGTGAGTATGGATCTCATTTTAAGACTTTCTTCAAATTCTAGGAAATGATGCAATCAAGAGAATTTCATTTATAAAAAGGAACTTCTAGGAGCTTTGGCCATTTAGGCTGTCATTATACTTGGTACTGAACTTCCTCTATACTGTGAAATATGTTTGGCAAACATCCTTGTTTTGTTCCTCCTTCCTCCTAACCAAATTTTTTAAAGACTAAAATGATCTCTTTTCATATGATTCCAAGTATAAAGTATCATTTTATCATATTCATAAAATTTCTTCAAAGCTCACCTTCAAAGCACTATTTTGCTCTATTAAATCTAACTTTTAATACTCCACAAACACAGTAGAATGTTATTGTTTTCTCTGATATTTTCAGTCAAGTTATAAGCTATAAATACATAGTGATTGAATTTAGTTTTCAAAGATCTGTCAGTTTCCATCTCAAATTTCTCTAAAATTTGAGGTGACTGTATAGATTTTCACAAAACTTGTGTGAATATAGAAAAACAGGCATCCAGAGTGGCATATCTGAAACATTTCTGTTGTCATTGTTATCATTATTACTGTTACATTACATATGACTTTTTTCCACCAATCATTAAGATTGTTCCAGTTTGGGGAATTTTCTTAAGAATCAGTTGTTCAGCACTCCAGAATTGAGTTAGCTGTTTAGTATGACGTTCTGTGTATAGTTGCTCCACTCCAACAGCTCTTTTTGTCAGTTCTTTTTAGTTTCATTTCCACTTCCTAACATTGAAAGTTGTGGATTTCAAATTCAGATGAGATTGTCACCACTGTCACTCACTGATGGAGAAGAGCTTGTTATAGAATTCTTTATTAAGGTTCATGTGATCATACATATGATCAGCACAATTCCCTAACTTAATCGGCATAAATAGAAGAAGTGTGCTAACTTTATAGAATTCATTTCTACAATGACATAATCAGGAGAGAAGCACATCTAAACAAGGCAAAGTCTTAAGAATAAGATTCATATTAAGGATCTTACTTTCCTATAGCTCCTTTATCTTTGGAACCATTTCTGGGGGAGGAGCCAAGATGGTGGAGTTAAAAGATACACACATGCTAGCTCCTAACCCACAGCCCATAAAATACCTGTAAAGAAGAACTCCCAACAAATTCTGGAGCAGCAGAAGCCACAGAACAATGGAGCAGAGGAGATTCCTGTTCCAGAGAGACCTGAAAAACTGATGCGAAAGGTCCGTCATGCATGGGACCCAGAGCAGAGCCCAGCCCTGCCTTGGCTGCAAGGCACTGAGAGGAGGAGATCTGAGCAGGCTTCAGAAACAGAATCTCCAGCATCTGCACAGGTCCCTCCATCCACAGGTGCCAAAGGTCAGTGAGAGGGTCTTTTCAGCCTGCTGAGAGGGGAGCAGAGTGTCTCCATAACTCAGGCCCCCTCAGAAGGCAGCAGTGGAGGCAGCAGAGGACAAGGGCTCCCAAAGCAGGCAGGAGCTTGGATCCATTGTTGAAGGTCTCTACATAAACCCCATGAGGGAACTGAGCCCCATAAGGCAGCCCTGCTCCCACCCAAGCAGCTGAACTTAATCTCACACTGAATAGCAGCCCCACCCCCGCCAAAAACCCTGAGGCTGGGAAGCAACATTTGAATCTCAGCCCCCAAGCACTAGCTGGGCAGATCTGGAGGTGAGGTGGGCATGGAGAGGAAATTCAGAAGTTAAGTAACTGGCTAGGAAAATGCCCAGAAAAGGGAAAAAAAAATAAGACTATAGAAGGTTACTTTCTTGGTGAACAGTTATCTCCTCCCATCCTTTCAGATGAGGAAGGAACAATGCTTACCATCAGGGAAAGACATAGATGTCAAGGCTTCTGTTTCCCAAACATCCAAAATAAATATTCAATGGGCTCAGGCCATGGAAGAACTCAAAAAGGATTTTGAAAATCAAGTTGTAGAGGTGGAGGCAAAACTGGGAAGAGAAATGAGAGAGATGCAAGAAAAACATGAAAAGCAGGTCAACACCTTGCTAAAAGAGACCCAAAAAAATGCTGAAGAAAATAACACCTTGAAAAATAGGCTAACTCAGTTGGCCAAAGAGGTTCAAAAAGCCAATGAGGAGAAGAATGCCTTAAAAAGCAGAATTACCCTAATGGAAAAGGAGTTTCAAAAGCTCACTGAAGAAAATAGTTCTTTCAAAATTAGAATGGAACAGATGGAGGCTAATGACTTTATGAGAAACCAAGAAATCACAAAACAAAACCAAAAGAATGAAAAAATGGAAGATAATGTGAAATATCTCATTGGAAAAACAACTGACCTGGAAAATAGATCCAGGAGAGACAATTTAAAAATTATGGGCCTACCTGAAAGCCATGATGAGAAAAAGAGCCTAGACATCATCTTTCATGAAATTATCAAGGAAAACTGCCCTGAGATTCTAGAACCAGAGGGAAAAAAAAGTATTCAAGGAATCCACTGATCACCACCTGAAAGAGATCCAAAAAGAGAAACTCCTAGGAACATTGCGGCCAAATTCCAGAATTCTCTGGTCAAGGAGAAAATATTGCAAGCAGCTGGAAAGAAACAATTCAAGCACTGTGGAAATACAATCAGGATAACACAAGATCTAGCAGCTTCTACATTAAGGACTGAAGGGCATGGAATATGATATTCCAGAAGTCAAAGGAACTAGGACTAAAGCCAAGAATCTTCTACCCATGAAAACTGAGTATAATACTTCAGGGGAAAAATAGTCTTTCAATGAAATCTTTGGAACCATTTCTGGCATATCTTGTATATTAGTGCAACAAATGTAAATGATCAGACAGACTAATTTTTAAAGTGCTTCCTGGACTAAAGTCTTCAAGTGGTTCTTCAGATTCCATAGAGACCAAAAAATAACAGCAAAAAACTCCAGAATGACTCAAATGAGAAAAAAAAAAAACCAAAAAGATGTGGGTGTAAATTGAAAAGGAAAATAAATTTAATGAAGAAATATATGACAATCCAGAGAATAGACAACTTAAAACACATGATAGAAAATTCTTCCAAAGTAGAATCCCTAAAAGAGAAGAGTAATGGATTTGGAATCCAGAAATTCAGAATGGGGAAAAAATTGGAAAGAATAAAAGCAAAAAGCAACATTGAAAAAACACGTGAATTCCACAGAAGCCAAAAACACCCAAATATACTATAATACTTGGGGATAATTTTAGGATCATAGATTTCCTATTTAAAAAACTCCTTTCAACATATACACACATACACGCATGCATATATGTATGTTGATGTATGTGGATATATGCATGCATGTAATTGTATATGTATACATATATACACTAATGTGTATATACAAAATGGGTAAGTGATAGCAAACTTCTAAAAGAAAAGAAGCAAAGATGAAAATAAAATTTCCAAAATTAAAAAATTAATTTATCACTGTAAATTCATGAAAAATGGAGAAAATTTAAAAAAATCTTCAGAACCAGGAAGAAAAATAACATTTCACAAAAGTAAAACTTTAAATAAGTCATGATTTTCTTCAATAATATAAAATACCCAAATAAAATACAGAAATCTTAAATATTTCAATCTTGAAAGTAATTGAATCATAAATGAACTATCAAAGGGAAATAAAAATATATTATCTTTATCTATGCTCCAAGCCCCAGAATTACAAGTAAATTATATCAAACTCTTAAAAGACTCTTTAAGAGATGCTACAAAAATTATTTGAGAATGAGAAAAAAAGGCATTTTATTAAACCCCCTTTGGGGAAAAGAATATTTTTGTAATGCCTAAACCAGGAGATGGTAAAGGAGAAAAAAAATGTAGAACCATATTGATCACTAATCAATATCAACACAATAATTTTAGAGAAAAGTATTTAAAAAACAATGTTATAGCAATATAGTCAAAGTAAATTGATCACTTAAATAAAACTGTACTTACAACAGCGGTGCAAAAATTGTTCAATTATAGGAAAAAGTACTGCATGTAATCATATTAAAAGAAAACCAGCCAAAATATAAGCTTATGTTTATAGATGTGTAAAAGACTAGCAACTGTGGTTCCACACCCTTTTAGTTCCTACCACTGGGAAGGCTAACTCTAGTCTATATCTTGATTCTAGGAGTTCTTAAATGAAGTAGGGCTACAACAATAGGTTATCCACACAGTCCAGAACCTCAAAAGAGTGAAGTTCTAGGAACACAGTTCTACCAGCCTGCTTCCTCAGTGGTGACCCAAGCAAGATCAGAAATGAAGCAGGTCAAAGCTAGCAGTGGAATCAGGCCTCTGGTTGCTGTGCTTCTAATCTGGTTGAATTAAAACCATTAAATTTCAAAAACAAACAAAACTTCCAAATATATAGCCTTCTTTTATGCTAAAACTCAGGCAAAGTGGGAAGGGGAGTATACTCTTTTAATATTCTAAAATGTGAATCATTTTCCATATAGAAATGTGTGAAACATTCCCGTAAACTAGAGCAGTATATTACTTTCATCACCATTATTTTATATCATCTAGAAATGCTAATGTTGTCAATATGACAGAAAAAACAAATTTAATGTATAAACATTAGAAAATGGGATCCTGAGTTTTCCTAATCTATAGACAGCATTATAGTTTACTAATATAACTCAAAAGCTGGGTTTTCTTCATCTGGCATCTAAAGATAGTCTGTGGATAGATTTCAAGGAAATAGGAACATGAATGGGAAGATTTTTCATCTTTATTATAATTAATTTATGACCAAAATTGAGAATTCCCTTCAATTATGTGTGTAGGTAATAAACACTGTTCTGAGAATTAATCTGGAAACTTCCCTAGACTGCCAAAGTCATTTATGAGAAAATATAAAAATATTTAAGAACACCTGTTTTAGAGAATAAAAAAAGAAAAGTTCTGGATTAAAACAGTAGGATACTAAATATATACATGCATATATGTATATGTACATAAATGATTACATGTACAAAAATTAGCAGGTTTTTTTTTTTAGAAAAAAATAAAAAAGAAAGAAAATGATAGTCAAAACACTCTCTAAAATAACTACAAAGCATATGAAATATCTCCCTATCAACCTAAAAGACACGAGTAAGATTTAACTCCTACAGAATTAAAAGAAGATATAAATAATTGCAGGAGCATCAATTTCTCAAGCAGTAATCTTGCCAATCTAATAACAATACTGCTGAAATTAATTTAAAAATTCAGTGCACTCAGATTGTGAAAGTGTTACTAAATAGAGCTAGATGATGTGTAACAAAACTAGTTTTTGAAACAAAAGGTCTAGAATCTCAAGGAAAACAGTGGGGAGAAGGGAAGAGAAATGAAGAGGGAACAGTGCTTCCAGATCTCAAAATATAATAAAGCAAGTAATTATCCAAGTATTTTGCTACTGGCTAAATAAAAATAAAATATGAGCAAAACACATTAGATGAATGAAAATCAGAAACAATGAAACAGTGCCCATTATTCAACAAATATAAGAATACAAACCATTTAATAAGAACTTTAGGGAAAATTAGAAAAAGTTTTGATAGGAAATAAGATTAGATCAGCAACTTACACCTCATTCTACTATGAGCCGATGAATGAAGCATCTATTAAACATTTACTTTGTACAAAGGAGCTGCTTCTCACAGTGATAGTTTGGATTGTTGGGTTGGAAACATGACTATTTCCAAGGTTCAATGAGTTCAAAATGGATATTCAACATAAATATTCAAGGTCAAATCATAAAACAAAACCAGACAAATTGGAATATTGAAGGAGATATCTTTCACAAATATTTGTAGGAGAACAGTTATTAATGATAAAAAAAACTTTTGCAAAAAAACAAAATTAATGTAATTCTGATAAAAAGAGTAACTGTCAAGGGAAAAAGAAGAATGACATGCTCTCTTAAAATCTAATAACTAAGATACAAAAGGACAAAGCACAAAAATATCATTAAGAATAGCTCCTCAGAGGTCAAAGGATATGAGCAAGTCATTTTTTAATGTTTATTTATTTATTTTTAGTTTTCAACATTCATTTACACAAAATTTTGAGTTCCAAATTTTCTCCCCTTCTCTTGCCTCTCCCACCCCAAAAATGCCATGCATTCTGATTACCCCTTCCCCCTATCTGCCCTCCCTTCTATCACACCCCTCCCTTCCCTTATCCCCTTCTTCTCTCATTTCTGGTAGGCCAACATAGATTTCTATACCCCATTACCTGTATTTCTTTTTTCCCAGTTACATGCAAAAACAATTCTCAACATTCATTCCTAAAACTTTGAGTTCCAACTTCTCTCCCTTCCTCCCTCCTCAACCATCCACACTGAGAAGTCAAGCAATTCAAGACTTCCATAATAGTCATGCAGTGTAAGACTAACTATATTTCCCTCCATTCTATCCTGCCCCCATTTATTTTATTCTCCCTTTTGACCTTATCCCCTCTCAAAAATGTTTACTTCTAATTACTCCCTCCTCCCATTTGCCCTCCCTTCTATCATCCCCCCGCCTCACTTATCCCCTCTCCCCTATTTTTCTTTAGTGTAAGATAGATATGCATACTAAATTGAGTGGAGCAAGCCATTCCTATGAAATAATTTCAAAGTAGCAAATAAGAGATTTCTTCTACAATATTGATAATGAAAGAATTAAAAGTAAAACAATTATGTTTTACCTCATACCAAGGAAATTGACAGATATCAATAAGTTTTGTCCTTCTTTAGTCGGTCAGTCATGTCCAAATCTTTCTGACCCCATTTTGAGTTTTCTTGGCAAATATACTGGAATGGCTTGCTATTTTCTTCTCCAGTTGATTATATAGATGAGGAAATTGAGGCAAATAAGGTTATACTAGCTATGCTCAGCATGTACGCTGAATGCTGACGGAAAGTAGCAAGGTGCCAGGTTTGGCATCTTCCATCTGCCCCAGAGCAATGACTTCTATCTTTGATAGCATAAGGCGTTTCTATGTCCTATTCAACCTCCAGTGCAAAGAGGAGGATCTTATCCTTTCGTTTCATACCTTCCATCTCCTGTTGCACCTGTCCTCTGAGGGAAAAGAAAGGGAAAACTTGGTGGGGAAAATTCTTTATCATGTTTGATTTATCAAGTTTGATTTTATCTTCTGTTGTTATTTTGGTGGTTGTTGGTTGTTCATTGTCCTTAGTTCTCAAAGAGGACCAATGACATCTTGAAGGTGATGTCTTGACTTGTGCATGAATTGGACATGAATTGGGCAGACCTGTGCAAAGTCCTCAGCCTAATTGAGGTCCAATGGTAAGAACAAAGGTCAAGCCAACTGGCTATAGACCAGGATACAATGAATGATATTGGCCTTTCTAATATAAGGTCTTTCCCATGTCTGTTAGTCTGAGGCTACACCCATTCAATGACTAAGAACTGGGTAAGATCTGAGACAAAAAATGGCTCAATTCACCACTACAACAATATCATTCTGGTAGGGGAACACCCTCAGAGTTTTGGTCAGAATGGAAAACAATTGTTATTTACACTCTTTCAAAGTCAACACAACTCAAACAATGGGCCACTGAGACTTGAGTTAAGTCTATTATTGTCCATTCAATGAAAACCAGAATGATTTTGGGTTCTAAGGAGGAGTTATACATGACTTCATTTAAAATGCAGTGGGTTTTTAAGACCTTGCTTTTCAGAGCTATATTTCAATAAATTAAAAGAAATAAACTAAGCAGGATAAAAAAGTAAATCCTGAGCTCCTCATTATCTCTCACTACCACATCCAATCTGTTACTAAGGCCTATGAATTTCGACTTTGAAACATTTCCTAAGTAAACCTCTCCTTTGACACTTGTACCACTTGGTCCCTGGGGGGGTCATCTTACCCACATACAAAATATAGAAGATTTAAATTTCTGATTCAATGGAGTCTTATTGGAGTGCTTCACACCAATGAGCTTACAGTTTTGTGACTTAAAAAAATTACTGATTATTTTTTTTCTTCTCACAGTCACTTTCTATGTAATACTCATTATTACAATTGTCCCTCTCTTACAAGAAAGAAATCCAATTAAGCAAAATGGCCCATTTGTGTGGCTTTTAAAATGCCTATTTGGATATCCTTTTCCATTCAATTCTCTTCTAATTTTGACTAGTCTAAGTATACTTGCCCTCTTTGTTCTTTTCTGGCCATTATGGTAACTGTTGTACATAATTACTCTTAAAGAATAACTTCCTAGGTAACTTTGTTGAGGTTTGGGAGGATGCACCCTGAAATACCAACAAGCCAGGTTCTGCTCAAATGAATTCAACACAAACTTTCTTAAAGCCAAAGAAAAACAAAGTTTATTAAAGATTTGCCATACTGGGTTGACTCTTAAGGGGTCTAAGCATTTGTAACACTTGTATTCACAAGCAGGTCAGATAGAATCTCAGCTAGACACAGTCTGAACTGGATTGAACCTGAGTGCCTTCATGGAGGCAAGATGGAACCTAAATACAGAAAAAGACTGAGGGAGGAATCCAGGTGTCCCCAAGTAGTCTGGGGTCTCAGGGATGTTCTTGATAGGGGAAGTCAGCCTGGAATGTAGATCAAACCCAGGGAGGATTCTGATGGAAGTGGTTGGTAGGTCAGACAATCCACAATCCTGGCTGGGCCCACTTGGACCCCAAGAGAATCCTCAAAGGGAGGAATATCAAAAGAATGCTAAATAGTCTGGACAACAGGATTTTGATAAAATAGCAAGTATGAGTATCTGGGCTGGAAGAAATGGAAGGGGAATTCAAGGAGCCCTCCCCCCCCCCCCAAAGGCCAGACTTTCCAGGGTTGTTCAGATAAATTGGGTCCAAAACTCTCCCAGTCCAAGGGACAAAGGTCTTGACTTAGGCTTGTACCCTATCACCTTCACTTCTCTGCTACTCTTGCATTTTGCTTCTCAATATTAAGCTATGAGGAAAGTGTAAAACAAAACAAACTAAATGATATATTTCCCTTTTTAACTGTATTTCTCCCATATCTGTCTGTCTTTCTCTGTCTGCCTCTCTGTCCCTGTCCCTCTGTCTCTCTCTCTCTGTCTGTCTGTCTCTTTCTCTCTCTCTCTCTTCTATCATCAGAAAATGGAGAAACTTTCAGGCCTTTGACTTGGCTGTAGCTGACAGATTCCATTCTCAGCTAGTTCAGTAACAGGAGCCTCTATATCTAGTGGTGCCAAGTCAAACAATAGTTCAAAATTGTGTCTAGAGTGTTTCTAGGTAAGAAAAAAAATATCCCAGTGAATGTGGGAAAGAAACAGAAGGATTGTTAGTAAAATCTGCTTCTTCAAGATTCAATGTGAACAACATAGAGATATTCACTAAACTCTGTACTCTATCTCAGCCAAGAGGTTTTTTGGTTTAGGGGTGTCTTGTATCTAAATTTCCCCAAAATATGGGACAAGTTTCTTCTGCTATACTGTAGTCTGAAAGTCCAAAGAAGAAAAAACCCAAAAGGAAGCTCCTCCAGTTCACAACTTTTTTGGAAGAAATTCCTGTCACTTGGTACCAAATAGAGGAATTCCTTTTATCCTTAGCAAGGGGACAGTGTGTATGCCAGGGCAGATGGGAGATGGTCTTCAGACAAAGGTCTATGCTGTGAAATCTTATCAAGTTTATTGGGGGACTTGCTGAATCTGTAGGGAGTTTATCACTGTATTACATGTAGAAATGATGTAGATAGGAACAGTGCCCTAAGAGTTAAAAATAATATTAAAGATAGACTTTGTGTAGCCCCTGGTTTATTTTCTAACCTGAAGGTGCCCTAAAGTCTTCCCTTACCACAAAACTTCCCTTTATTCTGGATCATACAATTCCTTGTCCCCACCCTTCACCCTGGGGAATGGGATTTCCTTATTTCTTGTGTCATTCATACTCTTCATTCTGTGTCTTTATCTTGCTAGACTTACCCTAGATCTCCAACCCCTATAAGGAAACCCTAAAATCATTCAATATAAGTTTGACCTTTTTCCTATATCACTGCCTTTTCTTAGCTCCTTGCTAAATCTGAGACCCGCTGCTTTCGTGTCAATAAAGCTCCCAATGGCTACAGAGAAGGTCTAAGTGAATCCATTCGCATTTTGAACCACCTCTCCCAGATCTCTCTTCAACAGATGTGTATAGCGTGATCTTTTAAATGAGATACAAGTGTGGTCTCCATGCAAATGGAGAGGCTAGCTAAGAAAAGCATGATTTCTCTCCATACCAATTAACAAGTTTTTTAAGGACCTGCTATGTGTCAGACACTGTGATAGATACTGCAGATACAAAGGAAAAAAATAACATTTACTTCCTTCAGAGACCTTTAATTTCAGAATCATAAAACACTCATTGCTGTTCCTATTTCATCTGAAGTCAAGTCTTCGGCCTCTGCTATAATAATACTCTTGGATAATTAACAGAAGCATGAAGTTTAGAGAGTTTACGGAGCTCTAATTTTTAACTAATCAACAAATTTTTGTGAACTCGCTATAGAGGTCATTATTCCCATCCACCTTAGGATAGAGAGAGAGAGAAATGTATGGACACTGGGGTCAGACCAGAAACAGCAATGTAGAGCCCTCTGCTACCCAAGGAGATACTCTGTACCAGCAGGGCAAGAGAAGGTCCCCTGATCACCACAGGATTTGGGAATAGGTGTCAATTGACAACGTTGTGGTTTACCACCCAATTCCTGGTCATAGATCCAGAGCAGACTCAAGAAGGGAATGTGTGTCCAAGGGTTTGTATGAAACATTCACAGGCCCTGACCTGAAAGAAGCAAGTTCAGAAACAAGGAGCAGCAGTGTGACTCTAACACCAGGGGCAGATAAGTGTCTCATTTCCAACTTCTAGTGAAATCTGGAGCATACAGAAGAATACCATACAAGAAATTCCAGACCAAAGAGCAGTCTGCAATTTGTTGCCTCAAAATCAACAGTTCTCAAGTTGGCTCACAGTGACCTGTTGCAGAGGAGTGTTCTGTAGATCTGGTCCAATGCTATTATTTTAAGGATGAAGAAACTGAGGTTCAGGTAAGTTAAGTCAATCACAAAGATAGTAGCATTAGAATTGGGTTTTTCCGTCAAGATTGTCCATTCATTTCTTCATTTTTTTTCTGACCTTGAACAGGTCTCAATTAATAATCTCTCCCTGTGTGTGTGTGTGTGTGTGTGTGTGTATCTATATGCATATATAAGTATATACTGCTTTTTCTTTTAATTTATCACATCTCATTGATAAGTTATTTACTTTTGTTAATGAAAGTTTTAGACACATGAATTTTTTTCATAAGGACTACTCCAGCTACTTTACAGAAGTTTTGGCATGTTTTTTGATTTTTATAATTTTCCATGTGGAATTATTATTATTTTAATTTATTTATGTGCCCACTACTTCTTTAGTATCAAATTTAGTCTTCATTTGACTTTAAATCATTTCTTCAGAGACACTTTATTGAGTATACTTTTATCACATTTTGATCAATAAAGGATGTATTTCATATTTCTTATTTTCTGCATTTTATGAAATTTTAAATCCTTTGTCATTTGTTCAATAGGTTCTATGCATAGCTGAGAAATATTTACATTTCTTTCCTGTCTATTAATTAATATCCATAAATTCATGCTATCTATTTTTTTTTTCAAAAATACTGTTTAGGTCCTTTCTTCTTTATGTATTTTTAGATTGCCTAGGTCTAGAAAGGGAGGGCATGTATAACAAGGACTTGCTATTATTGCTTTGCTTTTTCTTTCTTATTATAATTAGATTGTTTTTCTTTGTAGATGTTATACCATTTAGTGCATGTATATTAAGTGGTGATATTATTTCATTGCTTCTAGTACCTTTAAGAATAATGTATTTACCCTCTTTACTTTTTTTTTAACTGTCTGCTTTTCCTCATTGCCTTATTTAAAACCATGTTTGCTACCAGTAAGTCTCATCTTTCTTTGAACCAGAACTTCTGACTTTCCCCTGAGTTCTAGGGCTCTGATAGATTGTTTCAATTAATATTGGAAGGGTTCAGGGCTGCTAATCTCTTTTCATCAGTCTCTTTATCATACTTCTACATGTACCCAATCACAAATTTCCTAGTAACTGTTTATGTGTGGTCTTCCTCCATTAAAATGTAAATTTCTTGAGGAGAGGGACTGTCAATTGTTTAGATTTGTATCCTAGAGTTTAACACTGAGCCAGGCACGTAAAAAGTGCTTAATAAATGCTTTATCTTCTTGAATAATAATAGAATGCTCTTCTAGTCCTTTATTTTACAAATAAGGAAACTGAGTCAAACACATTAAACACACAGCTAGTGTCTGAAGTTAAATGTGACCTCAGACTTCCTGACTTCAGGCTCAGAACTCTATCCACTGTGCTATCTATCCATGTCTTGTAAAGAACATATAGTTGGAGTCTGTTTTCTGATCCATTCTTATATGTTTTCACACTGTTGTATGTATATCTCATTTATTTTCACAAATATTACAGTTAATTTTGTATTTCTCACCTCACTTTCTCTTAAATATTTTTTTATGTTTCCTCCCACCATCTTTATGAAAGAGAAAATGATGGGAAAAATTATAATGAGTATTAATCATTTCAAAATTGAAATCATCATCTTCCACTCAGTTGTATCTCTGTTATTTTTATTCAGACTCTAATTGCTTATCATTATCCATTCTTCTTCCCTGCCACTTTTCCCCTTTATGACCTATCCTTCACTGTTGAAAATTATTTTGAGAGGATGGAAAAAATACAACCATGTAGCAGTAACAACCCAACTGAACTCTCCTAACGTTTCCATCCAGAAAAGTTTAAAAATGGCTCAAAGCAAATTTTAGAGTGGCAGAACCAATGAAAATTGAGAGTGAAACATTTTTTTTCATCCTAAGATACCTTACATTGTTAGAAGAAGTCTGTGACACTAGTCAGAGTGCACAAGGCTGTAACACCGGTGATGTTACTGTGACAGCAGCAGAGGCTTCTGAAGCTCTCAGTTTTGAAACTACAGTGGGGCCAGGATGGGACAATTGTAATAAGAAATTACAGAGGACTCTCAGCTTACACTAGGTGCAAGACTAGGCACTGTGGAGACTCTATTGTCCATATAAAGTTTTGGATCAAAGTTCCAGTGTGAAGAGGAGCTCTTGTGGTCAGTGATAAGGGAGCAGGCACTCTGGTCATAGTTCCAGGACAGAGGAATATAGTTGTAGCTGCAGGGAATAAGGGGTCTTTCCTATATAGAGATCAAAGCAGAGGGAGTGGTGATCTCATCTCTCCTCAAATCACACCACTTTAGAAGCCCTGAAAACTTACCAAGCCCAAGAACTAGTTCTAAAAATAGTAATGTTAAGAAGTCTGAAGCTTGCAACAATGCCGTCATAACCCCAGGTGATAAGGTGATAAGGAAGTCCTAACTTTAATATGAAGTTCGAAGTGAAGAAACAGCGTGGAAAAATGAATGAATAACAAAACCAGAACACAATCACAGAAAGAAACTCTCAGGTTAGGGTAGATCAAGAACCAAACTCAGGAGAACACAATGAAAGAAAAATAGCTACAAGCAAAGCCTCAAAGAAGAATGTAAATTGAAAAAGCCCAACAAGAACTCCTGTAAGAGTAAAGAAAGCAATAAGAGTGAGAGAAAAAATGGGAAAAGAAATGAAAGTGATGCAAGAAAATGATGAAAAGGGAACTAAGCTTAGTAACAGAAAAGTAATAATTTTAGTAAAATATGTTGAAAAAAAACACCTTAACAATACAATTGGCACAAAAATTCCTTGAAGAAAAGAACTCCTTAAAAAGCAGAATGGAAAGAGCTACAAAAGCTCACTGAAGAAACACATTCCTTAAAAATTAGGATAGAGAAAATGAAACCTAATGACTTCATGAGATGTCAAGAAACAAGAAAGTAAAATCAAAAGAATGAAAAATAGAAGAAAATGTGTAATATTTCATTAGTTAATGAACCAATTTGGACAAGAGATCAAGAAGAGATAATTTAAGAATTACTGGAATACCTGAAAACCATGATTACAAAATAGCTTAAACATATTTCAAGAAATTGTAAAGGAAAACTGTCCCAATATCTTAGAACCAGAGGGTAAAATAGACACTAAAAGAATCCAATGATCACTTCCTAAATGACATCCCAAAATGAAAACTTCCAGGGATATTATAACCAAATTTCAGAGCTCTCAGATCATGGAGAAAATATTGCAGGCAGTCAAAAATAAACCATTCAAATACCACTGAGCCATGGTCAGGATGAGAAAAGATTTAGCAGCTTCCATTTCTTTTTTTCAGCGGAGGGCTTGGAATATGAAATCCCCAAAGGAAAAGGAGATAGGATTAAACCTGAGAAAAAACCACCCAGAAAAACTTTTCATCGTCTTTCAGAGAGAAAAAAAATGCATATTCAATGAAATAGAGATCTTTCAAATATTCTTGATGAAACAAACAATACTGATTAGAAAATCTGACATTCAAACAGAAGACTCAAGAGAAGCATAAAAAAAGTAAATGTGAAAGAGAAATCATCAGAGGCTTATTGAGGTTAAATTGTTTTCATTTCAATATGGGAACATGATTAAGAGCTTATCATTATTAATTAAGAACTTTATCATTATTAACATATTTAGGAAGCTATATATTTATACAGAGCATGGGCGTGGTTAGATTATGTTAGAATGATTCCAAAATTATAAAGAGGTAAGAAAGGGTAATGCACTTGGAGATGGGGAAAAAGAGTGGTAGAATGGGGAAAATTGTCTCACATAAAAGTGGCATGAAAGAAAAATACTATGGAGAAGAGAACAGAAATGCACAGGCAATACTTGAATAAGTTTCTCATTGGAATGGGTTCAAAGATATATAATTTTGTCTTACCAAAAATGGAATTAGGAAGGGAAGGGAATAAGAGAAAGGGGAAGGTGATAAAATGGAAAATGGACTAAAAGAAAAAGTGATCAGAAGCAAGAGTTTTCAGAAAGGGCGAGAGAGAGAGAGAGAGAGAGAGAGAGAGAGAGAGAGAGAGAGAGAGAGAGAGAGAGATAGAGAGAGAGAGAAGAAAATAGAAAGGGGGTAAATATGTTGTTGCTGTTGTTGTGGTTGAGTTATTCAATTTTATCCAATTCTGTGTGACCCCATGGTCCATAGCACACCAGAATCTTCTGTGAATCAGTATCTCTTGAAGTCTATCCAAGTTTATGTTCATTATTTCCAAGATATTATCCCTCCATCTCATCCTCTGTAGTCTCCTTTTCCTTTCACTTCTATCTTTCCTAACACCAGTGACTTTCCCAATGAGTCTCATCCTCTTAATATGTGGCTGAAGTATTTAAGCTACAGCTTTTATATTTGACACTTCAGTAAAAGGCCTGAGTTAATGTCTTTAAATATTGACTGATTTGACCTTCCCCTTGTCCACCAGACTTTCAAAAGTCTTTTCTAGGACCACAATTTAAAAGCATTGGTTCTGCAGCATTCAGCTTTCATTATAGTCCAACTCTCTCAGCCTGGGAGGGGGGAGGAAACAACATTACTTTGACTATATAAATGTTTTTTGGAAAGGTGGTGTCTTAGCTTTTTAGTATACTGCCCAGCTTTGCCATGGTTTTCCTTCCAAGGTGCAAGTGTCTTTTAATTTCATGGCTGTAGTTGTCATCTGCAGTAATCTCTGAGCCCAAGAACATAAAACCTGACATTCCTTCCATTTTTTTCCTCCCTCTATTTGACAGGAAGTGATGAGACCAATTGCCAATATCATGATGTTTTTTTTTTTAATGTTAAACTTCAAGACAGCTTTTATACACTCCTCTTTCACTCTGATGAAGAGGCTTCTTAATTCCTCTTCACTTTCTGCCATCAGAGTGGTATTATCTGCAAATTTAAGATTATCAATATTTCTCCCTGCAAACTAAATGCTAGCTTTTGATAATCTAGCCTGACATTTCACTTGATGTACTCTGAATAGAAGAGGAGAGGAGAGAAGAAGAAAAGAGAGGGGCTGCTACTCATTCACAGATCCAGGAAAGACAATTTAAAAATTATTGGACTACCTGAAAACCATGATCAAAACAGGAGCTTAGACATCATCTTTCAAGGAATTGTCAAGGAAAACTACCTTGATATTCTAGAAAAAGAGTGTAAAATAGATATTGAAAGAGTACGGCAATCAACTCCTGAAAGAGATCCCAAAAGGAAAACTCCTAAAAAATATTGTAGCCAAATTCCAGAGCTCCCAGGTAAAGAAGAAAATATTGCAAGCAGCCAGAAAGAAACAACTCAAGTATTGTGGAAACACAATCAGGATAAGACAAGATCTAGTGACTTGTACGTTAAGGGATCAAAGGGCTTGGAATATGATATTCTAGAGGTCAAAGGAACTAGGACTAAAACCAACAATCACCTACCCATTACATGATTGTAATACTTCAGGGGAAAAATGATCATTCAGCGAAATAGAGGACTTTTCAACATCCTTGATGAAAAGACCAGAGCTGAATAGAAAATTGTACTTTCAAATACAAGAATCAAGAGAAGCATGAAAAGGCAAACAGGAAAGAGAAATCATAAGGGACTTACTAAGGTTGAACTGTTTAAATTCCTACGTGGAAAGATACTATTTGAAACTCTTGAGACTCTTCTCAGTATTAGGGTAGGTGGAGGGATTAAATAGAGATAGAGACTGACAGATAGACAGATATAGAATTTTTCTCTCTGTCTATCAATCTCTATCTCTATCTATCTATCTATACAAAGGACAGAGGGTGAGTTGAATATGAAAGAATGATACATAAAATAATATTAAGGGGTGAGAGAGGAATATAGTGGGAGGAGGAAGGGGGAAATAGAATGGGATAAATTATCTCTCACATAAGAGGTAAGAAAAAGCTTTTTCAATAGAGGAGAAGAGGAAGGAGGTGAGATCATAACTGAAATTTATTCTCATCAGATTTGGCTTAAGGAAGGAATAATATGCACACTGAATTTGGAAAATCTATCTTACACTATAAGAAAGTAGGGGAAAGGGGTTAAGAGGGGAGTGGGAAGATGATAGAAGAGAGGGCAAATGGAAGGAGGGGCTAATTAGAAGTAAACACCTTTGAGGAAGGGCAAGGTCAAAAAAGAGAATAGAATAATGGTTGACAGGATAGGATGGAGGGAAATATAATTATTCTTTCACAACATGACTGTTATGGAAATGATTTTCATGACTACACATTTATGAACTATATTGAATTGCTTGCCTTCTTAATGGTGATGGATGGTGAGAGAGGAAGGGAAAGAAGTTGCAACTCAATGTAAAAATGGGAGGAGGAAGGGAGAGAAGGTGGAACTCAAAGTTTTAAAATCAAATGTTAAAACTTGTTTTTACATGCAACTGGGAAATAAGATATACAGGCAGTGGGTTACAGAAATCTATTTTGCCTTACAAGATAGTAGAGGGAAAGGGGATAAGAGAAGGGAGGGTGTGATAGAAGGGAGGGCAGATTGGGGGAAGGGGTAATCAGAATGCAACCTGTCTTGAGTTGGGTGCAGGGACAAGATGGGGAGAAAATTTGGAACTCAAAATCTTGTGGATGTGAATGTTGAAAACTAAAAATTAATTAATTAATAAGACAAAAGAAGAGTTTATGCTCAAGTTTCTAGTCTGTTCCAAATTGTACTCCAGAATTGTTGGACCAGACCACAACTCTACCAACAATGCATTGATGTCCCAACTTTTCCACATCGTCTTCAACATTTATCATTTTCCTTGTCTGTTAGGTTAGCCAGTCTGATATGCAGAGTCATTTTAATTTTAATTTTTTAATCAGTAATGATTTATAGCACTGTTCATGTGAATATCAATAACTTTGAATCTTCCTCTGAAAACTTCTGTTCATATCCTTTCACTATGTAATAATTAAGGAATGGTTCCTAACTTTTTCAAATTTAAATTTGGCTCAATTTTCCTATATGCCTGAGGAATGGGACTTTTATCAAAGAAACTTGCTGTATATATTTAAGTTTCCTGTTAAACTTTTAATTTTGGCTGCTTTTGTATTTGCATTTTTTTAATACCACATAATCAAAATTACTCATCATACTCCCACTTATCCTTTCTGTCTCGTTTAGTCTCACACTCTTCTCATTCTTATTTCTGACAAGTAAATGTTTTCATGTTGCCTTAAATTCTTTATAATACCAACTTTTACATCTAAATCCTGTACACATTTTGACTTTACTTTGGTATATAGTGTGAGATGATGGGCTATGCCTAGTTTCTCTCAAATAGCTTTCCAATTTTTCTACTACTTTTTGTGAAGTGGTGAGCTCTTACCTCCAAAAGTTGTATATTTGAGTTTACTAAATAGTAGATTAGTATGGTCAATTCCTACTATTTATTTTCTAAATAATCTATTCCATTGATCAACTACTTTATTTCATAGCCAGTACCCGATTGTTTTGATAATTACTCCTTCAGAATATAATTTGGCTCACCTTCCTTCTCATTGTTTTCTCTGATTCCCTTGGTATTGATCTTTTATTCTTCCAGATGAATTTTGTCATTTTTTTCTAGATCTATAAAATATTTTTAGTAGTTTTATTCCTATAGCACTGGATAAATAAATTAATTTAGGTAAAATTGCTATTTGAATTATATTGGCTCAGTTCATCTATGAGCAATTAATATTTCTCCAATTGTTTAATTCTATCTTTTTTTGTGTGAAAATTGTTTTTAATTTTGTTAATTGAGTTTGTCTTGACAGGTACACTCCTAAGTGTTTTATATTATCTGCATTTATTTTGAATTAAATTTTTCTTTCTGTCTCTTCCTGATAGATTTTGTTGATTGTATATAGAAGTACTGATGATTCCCATGGGTTTATTTTATATTATGCAACTTTGCTAAACTTGTTAATTTTTTAAAACTATTTTAGCTGACTCTGTAAGGTTCTCTAAGTATGCCATCATATCACTGTCAAAGATTGATGGTTCTTTTTCCTTATTGCATATTTTTATTCCTTTATTTCTTTTTCTTGTCCTAGTGATGCAGTTCACATTTCTAGTACAATATTGAATAATAGTAGTGATAATGGAATTTCTTGCTTCACCCCTTTTGTTATTGAGAAGACTTCATGTATGTTGTTATGAGAGATAATGTTTATTCTTGGTTTTAGTTACTACTTTTCATGTCAAGAAATGCTTCATTGATTCATATGCATCTATTGACTAATTCTAATCTATGAATTGACAATCAGTTTGGAAGCAATTGAGCAACATGGACCTATGAAAAGTGGAAGAATACACAAGATTTTTGAGTCCTATTTTATAGAATTCTGGTGAAGGGATCAGTTTAATTCTATTTGTTCTACCTTAGGGTTTACTCATTAACATATCAATATCATGTCAGTTATCTGTGCCAGCTAGAGTTTCTAAATTAATGTATTTTCTCAGATTTTATGGCATAAGTCTAGAGATTCTCTATTGCTTATAGACAAAGGCGCCATTACTGTGACCTAGCTGACTTTTCCTAATTTATCACAAAGTCTCTGGACATGGCCTTAATTAATTTATGAGGCAGTTTGGAGAAAGTTGCAGGTTTGTTACCCTTTACATTCTTTAGTCCTATTTCTCATTCATCGTTAACTAACTGTGGCTACTTATATGGGTATTTACTACGTGGGGGTTGGGGGATACACAACAAGATACAATTTCAATACACTATATCGTGTGTGTGTGTGTGTGTGTGTGCATGTGTATGTGTGTGTGTGTGTGTGTGTGTGTGTGCTCTCCACCCTCCTTTTTTCTTTGGTTCAGATGACTGAAGTTCATTTGATGTTCAGTCTTCCCGTGCTTTCCTTCAAAAGTATATATTATTCTCACATAACCCAATTTTGAGAAAACTTTTTCCCTCTTCTTCATTTCATCCCTCATGAATTTCTTTCCCTTTTCTTTGTCTTTCCTTTCATGAGGAAATAAAACATAACAACAACCCCCAGAATCTCTGCCTTATTTAACTCCTTTTATGACCCTTGAAAAATGTAGCTCCTAGGGCAGAGCCAAGATGGTGGAGTAGAAAGAAGCACATATTCTAGCTCTTCCCTCACAGCCCATAAAATATCTGTAAATAATGACTCTCAACAAATTCTAGAGCAGCAGAAGCCACAGAACAACAGAGTGAAAGAGATTTCCAGCCCAAGGTAGCCTGGAAGACCAACAGGAAAGGTCTATTCCATGGGACGCTGAGCAGAGTAAAGCACAGTCCTGGCTGTGCAGCTTGGGAAGGAACAGGACCAGAATAGGCCTCCAGTGCAGAATCCCCAGCAGCGAGGGTGTCAGATCCCTCAACCCACAAGCACCAAGGAAAGCTTCAAAGGTCAGCAAGAGGGCTTTCCCAACTGGGTAAGAGGGGAACAGGGTCCCCCCCAGCACTGGACCCAAGCAGCAGCAGTGGTGGTGGCAGGTGGAGCAACCATCTGTGAAGCACTCAACCTAAAGCCCCTGTGGGACTTGAGCAGTTGATCTGAATCTCAGCCCTGAGCAGGGTCCTCAGGGGGAGGAGGAGCATTAGGACCCTCTTCTTGACAAAGGATTCAGAAGTCAAATAACTGGCTGTGAACATGTCCCAAAAAGGAAAAAAAAATAAGACCATAGAAGGTTACTTTCTTGGTGAACAGGTATTTAGTTCTATCCTTTCATGATGAGGAAGGACAATGAATAAAGTCAGAGGAAGTCAAGGCTTCTGCATCCAGTACGTCCAAAATGAATATGCAGTGGGTTCAGGCCATGAAAGAGCTTGAAAAGGGAGTCAACAGCTTGCTAAAGGAGACCCAAAAGATGCTGAAGAAAATAACACCTTGAAAAATAGGTTAACTCAATTAGAAAAAGAGGTCCAAAAAGCCAATGAGAAGAAGAAGACTTTGAAAAGCAGAATTAGCCAAATGGAAAAGGAGGTTCAAAAGCTCACTGGAGAAAACAGTTTTTTAAAAATGAGAGTGGAGCAGATGGAAGCTAATGACTTTATGAGAAACTAAGAAATTACAAAACAAAACCAAAAGCATGAAAAAATAGCAGACAATGTGAAATATCTCATTGTGAAAACAACTGACCTGGAAAATAGATCCAGGAGAGACAATTTAAAAGTTATGGGACTACCTGAAAGCCATGATCAAAAAATGAGCCTAGACATCATCTTTCATGAAATTATCAAGGAAAACTGCCCTGAGATTCTAGAACCAGAGGGCAAAATAAGTATTCAAGGAATCCACTGATCACTTCCTGAAAGAGATCCAAAAAATGAAACTCCTAGGAATATTGTGGTCAAATTTCAGAGTTCCCATGTCAAGGAGAAAATATTGCAAGCAGCTAGAAAGAAACAATTTGAGTATTGTGGAAATACAATCAGGAATAAACAGAATCTGGCAGCTTCCACATTAAGGGATCAAAGGGCTTGGAATAGTATATTCCAGAAATCAAAGGAACTGAGATTAAAACCAAGAATCACCCACTCAGCAAAACTGAGTATAATACTTCAAGGGGAAAAATATCTTCATTTAATGATATAGAGGACTTTCAATATTCTTGATGGAAAGACCAGAAGTGAAGAGAAAATTTGACTTTCAAACACAAGAATGAAGAGAAGCATGAAAAGGTAAGCAGGAAAGAAAAATCACAAAGGACTTTCTAAAGCTGAACTGTTTACATTCCTACAGGGAAAGATAATATTTGTAACTCTTGAGACATTTCTCAGTATTTGGGTAGGTGGAGAGATTATACACACACACACACATACACACACACACACACACATGCATACAAAGCACAGGTTGAGTTGAATCAGAGGGGATGACATCTCTAAAAAAAATAAAATTAAGGGGTGAGAGAGAAATATATTGGGAGGAGAAAGGGAGAAATGGAATGGGGCAAATTATAACTCATAAAAGAGATAAGAAAATTCTTTTTAATGGAGGAGTAAAGGAGGGAGGTGAGAGGGCAAAAGTGAAACTTACTCTCTTCACATTTGGCTTACAGAGGGAATAACATGTTCACTCAGTTTAGTATGAAAATCTATCTTACCCTACAGGAAAGTAGGGGAGAAGGGGACAAGTAGGTTGGGGGGATGACAGAAGGGAGGGCAAATGAGAGGAGGGAGTAATTAGAAGTAAACACTTTTGGGGAGGGACAAGTTCTAAAGAGATAATAGAATAAATAGGGGGCAAGGTAGAATGAAGGGAAATATAGTTTATCTTACACATCATGACTATTATCGAAGTCTTTTTGCAAAACTACACATATATAGCCTATATTCAATTGTTTGCCTTCTCAGTGGGGATGGGTGAGGAGGGAGAAAGGTAAAGAAGTTGGAACTCAAAGTTTTAGGAACGAATGTTGAGAACTGTTTTTGCATACAACTGGGAAATAAGAGATATAGATAAAGGGATATAGAAATCTATCTTGCCCTACAAGAAAACAGAAAAGATGGGGATAAGAGAAGGGAGGGGTGTGATAGAAGGGAGGGCATTTGAGGGAAGGGGCAATCAGAATGCAAGGCATTATGGACTGTGGGGAAGGGAGAGATGAGGAGAAAATTTGGAACTCAAACTTTTATGGAAATGAATGTTGAAAACTAACAATAGATAAATAAACATTAAAAAAAGAAAAATGTAGGTCCCTCAAAGTACACTTGTCATTTCTCTCCCATAGCATGTAATTTTTCAAAGATATAGCATTTATTTGTTTTAATCTAGTCATAATTTTCAGGAATCCTATGATTCCTAAATTATCACTAAGAAGTTATATGACACAGTGGATAGACCATGGTCCTATGGTCAGAAAGGTCTGATTTCATATACAGATTCAGGACCTTAATAGCTATATTGAAGAGGGCTGGAAAGGTTGGAGTGAGACCCCCACAAAGACTGGAGTACCAGGGGCAGGTCACCTAGAATGAATTCATGGACTCAAGCATTCTTGAGTTCAAGGTAAAGGCATATTATGCTTTTCAGCACTCAAGAGTTCTTAGGGAACCTGCCACCTTAGAGGGGTACAGGTAAAGTTTATTTAGGATATTCTGTAGTAAATCATATCAAATATGCTAACTAGGTGATTCAGGGTGGATTTAAGGAGTGGTTAAGAAGTGCTTACTTCTTAAAGAACATGCACTTTTGCTATCTACTGTATAGGCATTTTACCCAGAGTTCATCAGGAAATGCCCCAAGGGGCGAATGGGGCTACATGAAGGTGTGGCATTAGGCTTGAAACATCACTAAGTCAACTGGCATTCAGGGCTGACTCAGGAATACCAGGCTGCTTTCATCAATGTCTTGTTAGACAAGATAAATGTAAGGGAATATAAATATGTCTAAGTCTAGGACACATATAATTCATCAGTGAGTAGTAAATGTGGTTATGACCCAGCACACAGCTCATTCAGCCATTTCATAGTTGGTTTAGACTAAGAAGTTCTACAGGTGCAGCTGACTGCTATAGCACAAAGGGAGATTACAGTCATTGCTGGGGCAGGCTGTGTCATTAGGCTGGAGAGAAACTTTGAATTGAGGCCCAAGCACCCCATCAAATATGACTCTGGACAAGTCTTGTAATGTCTCCTGTAGTTTACTCATCTAGAAAATGGGTATAATAATAGCACTCACCACTCAGGGTTTTTGTAAAGATCAAATAAAATGATATTTATAAAACAAACTTTGAAGCATTATATAAATGCCATCATCATCATCATCATCATCATCATCATCATCATCATCATCATCATCATCATCATATCATTGCTGTTGTAATCATCGTTGTTGTAGTCATCATTGTTTCTCCTTGACAGAACTCCCAGGTTATTTGTTTTTGATAACACATTCACTGTCCTCTACATCTTCAATCTTTAGATTTTTTTCTAATATTTCTTTTTTTTTTCCATTGGTTTGTTTGTCATCCTCTAATTTTCAAGGAGTCTTTTCTCTGGGAAAGGTTTTCCACTTTCAGTTACAAGCTATTTATTCTATTGATTCATTCCCCCAGAGTTCTTATTTCAATGAAAATTTCATTTTTGCTATCTCTTATTTTATTTCTTCACGACATTCTTATAGTCCTCCTGGCTATCTCCCTCCACTCCACATCCTCCCACTTAAGGCTGTGGTTATAGATGTTTTGGAGTTTTCTCATAGGTTTCTCTCTTGGGCGTATTTGACTCACAATTTATCTTTACAGCTTACAGTTCCTTCTTCTGTTTACTCAAATACCCAACCTAAGTTCCTGGCATGAGACTTCATGCCATTGATCCCTTTTGAATAAGGTGATGGTGAGTCTGTTTTGGTCATAAAATCAACTTCCTATGTTCCTGTAGTTGTTTTTTACCATCCTTCACATACCTTAGATCATAACATTGGTCCATTTTAGGCCTCCCTGGATCATTCGGTTAAGATTACTAGAGGACCATGTGGAGCATCACAGTTCTATGTACTGTGTATTTCTGGTTCCTGCAGGGCATGTCACTCATAGTTCTACAGTTTGACATGCTAGGTGACTCACGTTGATGGTGAAAGCATTACGGCTTTCTTTTAAACTCCCTAGAGTTTTCCTGTTGGAAAACTTTGGGCTTTCTACTTCTCAGAAAGAGAATTTGCTTCATATTTCAGGTGCCTCTGTAGGATCTCTGTTCAGAGAGGCCAAGTTTCTGGGTTATTTATCTGTAGAAGATCTTATTTTCCTGATAGAGGAGACCCAGAGTACTCTGCCTTTTGGGGCATTCTTGAACTGCAGAAGAGACTATATTCTTATATCTCTTTGGATTTCTTGATAATTATTTGTTCAGGTTACCCTTTAAATTTTTGCTGCAGTGCATCTGTGAGAGTTAGACAACTATATGACCTTTCATGCTGCCATCTTAACTGGAAGCCTCTTTTATTAATACATGTTGCATTCCCACAGTATGATAGATGCAACACTAATACAGGATAGAACAGTGTCATAGATATAGAACAAAAAGAAACTTTCAAGCTTGTCTTCTCCAACCCTCTCATTTTACAGATGAGAAACTAAGCCTCAGAAATAGCTAGCTAGAACACATATTAAGTTCTTATTATGTGCCAGGAACTGTGTTTAGTATTAGGGTTAGAAAAACAAGAAAACAAGATTGTTCTTTCTCTCATTGAGCTTATATTCTAATGGGGAGAGACTAGAGGTGACAACAAAGTGAGAGTGGGGAGGGAAGGACACAATCTGTGCAGAATCCAGGCAGCCAGCATTGAGATGAAGCACAGCAAGGAGTGATTAAAAAAGTATGATGGAACAGTATTTCTGGATCTTCTCATGATAGGTTTGTTTTATTTTAGGACTAATCAGAGATTATTGGTGACTTTCCCCTAGGTCACGGGGTAATGAGTAGAAGGGCTAGAATTAGAGCCAAAACTATAAGAAATGAACTGTCTGCTGCCCTCATAGACTTTACTCTCTTGTGTAAACTTTTGAACCATGGACAGAAAATGCTTTCAACGCATAAGGTAGCTTTCATAAACTGCATAAATCACTCTAGAAATCACATGGAAAGTTTTGCACCAAACAATTGATACTTAGCAGACGTTTTCATTCTTATAGATAAATATTTGCTTTATAAATACAATTCCCCAGAACCATTTCACTTTAAATAATGGACTTGAAAATAAATACACTGAGACAAGGCTTAGTTGATGCTGACCGGGGTTGATCTTTAGAAACTTTCTTTAATTAAAACATCGCTGCCTTTGCTTTGGTTCTAATGAAGTAGCCTCTTTCCTGCCCTCCATTTATCAAAATGTATACAAAACAGATACCACAATGATGCATTCAGACAGCCATTACCTTTGCTCTTTTCTCCTGGTAACTAACTTGCTAGAAGCTATAGAAGTTTCACCTAGCTCATTTCTGAAAATGTGGAACCCAAGGCTTCTTATATTGCCTTCTGTTAAAGAAGTACATGAACTGTGCAGATCAATTTCCCCAAACTCAGCAGACAATAAGGAGTAAGAAAGAGTTTAACATCAAAAATAAACTTGAATTTAGAGGCTTCTGAACCAGTTAGAACCAGTTAGAAAATCTCTCTCCAAAGGTTATCAGATCATTAATACTATTATTTTTAGTTCATTCAAAGAGACATACATAATTTGCAAATTATACGCATTTGCATATTGAGTTCAAAAGTCACTAATCATTAATACAAATTACTCATGGACAGTCTAGTAATTGGCTGATATCCTGGCTAAGGGAAGCTTGGTTTCACTTTCTCTAATAATTTGGTCAAGTTGAGGATGACTATGTGGTCAGGGAAGGGATAGACTTGGGGCATGGGCTAGAAGGAAAACTAAATCCCATATTACACCTGTCCTTTCTTAGCCCACCCTTAGTCTTTTCTTTGTTCAACTCTTATAAACTCCTTCTGGGCTGCAAAGGACCGAGTCGTTTAAGTGGTGATCGTCAATAGTACAAAATAGAAAGCTATAATATGAACCTCCACATCATCACCACATTTACGTTAACACAGCACATTACCATTTCTCAGGTGTCTTTCTTACAGCAGCCCGGTGATGAAGGCTTCTCATTACTCCTCTAATTTTATACTCTAATCTGTACATGTTTCTGATCTCATTGGTACAGGTACTCTGTGTAGTGGAACAGACTGTAATCTTTCCACATATTGTCTGTGCAATTTTTTTTGTCAGGGAATTTTCTCATAAATCTTCAGTAGGTCAAAGAGGCACAAAGGAGAGATTTCTCTGGTGCTTTTCATGTTTTATAGGCACCGGTATACCACTGAGACTCTGTTTTTCTTTACCTATGACTAGGCTGCTAATGTTATATATTTGTTTTATCGATGATGGGAAGTCCTTACAATCACAGAAAGGGAATACTAGAGTTTGAAATCAAACCAAAGTCTTCTTGTTTCACATCCATTGCTCATCTCCCTATAAGGGACAACATGTTTTCTTCCAGGTATGTTCTGTTGACAGTTGTTTA
The DNA here is from genome assembly GCF_028372415.1 of Notamacropus eugenii. Lineage (NCBI taxonomy): Eukaryota > Metazoa > Chordata > Mammalia > Diprotodontia > Macropodidae > Notamacropus > Notamacropus eugenii. The sequence continues at coordinate 355,738,937 of NC_092875.1, read as the reverse complement.
TCTGCCTGCATGAATTTTTAATATTCTTAACATGCTTCTCTATTGAACATTTGGATGAAAGTACTCATTAGTTGGTTAAATCATTGATTTAGGCAAGGAAAGGATCTTAGAGGGTCCCAATTCCATTTTTATATGTAGAAACTGATGTCAAATGAGAGCAGTTTCAGTGACTTGGTTAAGATTACAAATATTAGGCAGCAAAGCTATTATATGAACACAAAACGTTCTGACTCTAAATCTAGTATTTTCTTCTCTATAGCATGACACAATATTCATTTGTGGATAATCAAATTTCATAGTTCATTAAACAAACATAAGAAGGAAGAGATAATTCCACAACAATTACAAAATCATTATACATGTGTAAGCATTGCCTTTAAAATCGAAATCTACCCTTTTCTATGAGCAGAGTAGAATTCTTAGTTTTGTCTTACAAACCACATATTGCCTATGCTATAAAGTAATTCAAGGGAACTTTGCAGCAGTCATTACCCTTGTGAAATCTAATCACACCAAAAGCTCAAAATTAATAGTAATTTTAACAAAATGACAACCTTTGAACTCATAGCTTTCACATAATGGGGCAGGTAATTTAGCCACTAAGCTTTGGTCTTTGCCTGTGATTAAAGGAAATTTACAGGTGCTAGATTAAGCAGAGAAAAAAATATTCTATTGTTTCCTTCTTATAAAAGAAACATAATTATAAGGGAAAATTACATTAACATAGAGGCTAAAACTCTGAGTTCTAAACAGCATTATTTCTCGAAAATGAGACTTTACAGTCTTGTTTTTCCTCTTGCACAGAGTCTTTTAGTAAGATGTTTTGTTCTGGAAGACAATTGCTAGAGACATGGTGATTTATTTAATCCTTATAAAAACCAAAACCAAAATAAAACCTACAAAGGGAACTCAGTGTATAAGACTACCATTGTACATGCTGAGTTCACTTGCTGCAATGCTTTCCTGGAAACCAAAACCCCCAACAGTTCAGAGTAATGTGAATCACATTTTCCCATAGAACGACGTAACAACTGGGTGTGTATCCTGTATCAAAGATTTAGCACCAGAGAGCAAATGATAAAAATGCGTAAGCAATACATTTTACCCTCCCTGAAGCTAGCATGAAGGATGTAGATGATTACATAAACAGGACCTTAGCTTGGAGTAAGAGGACTGGAGACCAAATTGGGAAATTAACAAATATAATTCAAAATATCATGTGATATTGGCATCAGAGAATCAGGAAACACAGAAATCCATAGGCCTGAGTTGGTCACCTGAAATGAACTGCTAGAGTAGACTTTCATGCCATAGGATCAGAACTTAAGCCAGTTTTGTGCCTTGCATTCATATTCTAGGCCACCAGGTTTTGGAGGAGGTCTCATTTTCTTAGTTAGTCAAGGTCATCATGAATAATTTCTACCCAAAGTAAGCAAAGAATTGTTGGATGTCAAATTAAGTCTGTCATACCAAAGACTAGTGAAACACAGAATAGATGCAAAGTCAAGAGGATAATCCCTGCAGTAGGCCATAAGATACATTTTTCTGAATTAGCAGGAAGCAACCTGCAACCCTTCCCAATAGTTCTAGGAAGGTCAGTCGGTTTGTTGTGGGTTGTTTACTATATCTGATGGTACTCTGGTCCTCTGTGTTGAAAAACTCTAGGAGAGAGCAATGATGGTCAGCCCCTGTTTGTATACCATTTTGTCACAGCAAAGGTGGAACGTTACCAATCAAACTTCATCTGGAGTGACCTTTGTACATAACATGAGTGCAGATGCAATTGTTCATCTGAGACTAATAGTCCTCCCTGGACCATAACCACTTAGAACAGTGATGCCTGTCACTGAGTGTAAAGATATCACACTCACTGCCAGTATATTCATTCTAATCATGCTAACTGAGAATTTAGTAGCTGCAAAAATTTATATTTTTCTTATTCATTTTTAATTTATTTTTTCTCCATTATATGTAAACAAAAATATTTAACATTCCTTCTTTTAAAAAAAAATTGAGCTCTAAATTCTCTCCCTCTCTTCCTCTTTGAGTAGGAAAGCCATTTGGAATAGATTATACATGTTCATTCATGGGAAATCTTTCTCTATTAGCCATGCTGCAAAAGAAAATGCAGACAAAAAAAACCCATGAAAAACAAAAACAAAGCAACACTTTGGAATAATAAAGAAAGTAAAATAAAAGTAGGCTTCAATATGCTTCTAGTCTCCATCAGTTCTTTCTCAGAAGGTGGATGGCATTTTCCACCATAAGTCCTCTGAAACTGTCTTGTAGATCGTTGTATTGCTGAGAATAGTTAAGTCATTTACAGGTGGTCATCATACAATATTGCTATTACTATGTACAGTGTTCTCCTGGTTCTGCTCATTTCACCTTGCATCAGTTCATGTGAGTCTTTCCAGGTTTTCTGAAAGTATTCTGCTCATCATTTCTTACAGCACAGTAGTATTCCATCACAATTTTATACCACAACTTGTTCAGCCAACCCACAAATGATGGGCATCCCCTCAATTTCTGATTCTTTGCTACCACAAAAAGAGCTATCCCTTTTTAGCTGCAAAGCTTATAGGCAGACACAGGCCCCTTTGGGAATGACTGTTCTGTCAGATATCTAAATTTAGGTTTTGTAATAGTATATCTGCTTATTAGTTGTGGTGTTTGCAAATACAAATTTAGGGGATTATTTAAGGGAGTTCATTGATCAAATCAATAATCTCATCATGTTTATCACCTGATAAAGGTTAGTCTTTGTCAGGAACTTCAATTGCATCTTCCTGTGGAGCATATGGGTATGATCATTAGCACTGGTTGATTTATTCATATCTCATTGATGTTTCAGTGGTTGGGAATAATTTGGTTTATTCAGATCTTTGTTGTTGCTGCCAAATTTTACATATTTGTGGTGGACCATTAAAAAGGAATCTTCGTCAAAGACTGACTTTTTCACCATTTTTTCTTTCCTTCCTTCCTTCCTTGCTTATAAGTAGAGCATTCCTTATACTCACACCCATGAAGATACACACATATAAGTTTTTGTTTCTAGTGAATCTGAAGCCCTAAAAAGTCTCATTATATAATGTGTATATGTGAGTGCATGAGTGTGTGTGTGTGTGTGTGTGTGTGTTTGCATACAGAGTGGATGACCTCAAAGCTTTAAGCTTTAGGAAGATAAATGAAATAGACACACACATATACATATATATATATATATACATACATATGTGTATAGATGTAGATATATAAATATTGATCTAAATCTCCACCACTAAAGATCAAGCTAATATTGATATACCATATATAAAAAATGTATATACCATATTATATATATGTATATATATATATACATATATATATATATATATATATATATATATATATATATATATATATATATATATATATATATATATATATATAATATTCCACAGGATAGTATCTGTAGATGTTATGGAAATGTTACATTCATGTTGTAAGTTGGGTCTGTCTCATTTAGTTAACAGAGCTGAATCTTTAGGGGATCTAAAAGTTAATTCTAAGCACTTCTACTAATGGAAAAACTGGATCCTATGAGCCAGCCAATGCATTTTTTCCAAAGCTCCCACTGTCCTCATTAAAGTAACAACTCCTTATTAAAAAAGGAGCTCCAGGGTAATGTAAAAACTGTTTTAATTATGGCATCTAATTATAAACAATAAGTCACTTCAACAAAATTTTATTGTCTTAATGATAATAAAAAGAATAATTAACAAGCAACAAGATTTCTTAAGATGAGAGAATTCTTCTGTCTTGCTTTTATACTACTTACTAAAGGCTTTCTATGTTGTTATTATTCCTGGTTCATTTGTAGAAAATTTTTATCAAAGGTCATATGCTCCTGAAAGTATTTTATAAGTGGTGGGAAGCCATTATATTTTAATCGATGATGCTAATATTTAAATTCGTTGTCCAATATTAGCATTGGGATTTGGAACACTGATTTGGGAGACTAAGATTAGGTTGTGTAATGAATCTATTAAATTATAGTACAGGGAAAACAAAGTATTCCTTGACAGACTAAAGATTTTCCTGAGGCATTGTCAGAAAACACTGTTTTCAAACTTGTATTTTCCTTAAATTCACATAAAAATGTGAAAGCCTTACTGCATCTCTACTACAATAGTTTCCACATTAACTCATTTATCCCATGTGTTTATTTATTTTAAGAGAAAAGTTCATGCACTTGGTTAATGACTTTGGTGTATGATTTTTTTAAAACCTTGAATTTAACAACAAATCCAGCTTCCACTCGCCACAAGAGCTACTCTAAATTAGGCATGTGACTGTGGAAGAAAGTGTGAAAAACCACTATCGTATCTTCCCGAAAATATGAATATCAAACTTTTTTAGTATTTTTTCCTCCTATAAGACATTTTTTCTCTTTCAAAAATCTCAAACAATAGCTATATAATCAACTTTTTAGTTTAGAACAAAAGCTAGAGAATTATTATAAAAAATCTGAATCAAATATAAGTTGCTAAAATTTAGAAGCATCAATCTAGAATTGGAGAGGACCTGAGAAAGTAGTTCAATTTTGAATGGAAATTGAATTTAGAAATTGGAAATTTCTTAAACTTAGAAACATAGATCTAGAACTGGAGAGGACCTGAGACCTTAACCAGTCTAGTCCCCTTCATTTCATAAATGAGGCAAGTGAGGTCTCATGACTTAAGTGACGTGTCCAAGTCACCCAAGTAGTAAGCATCAGAATTGATCCCAAGTTCTCCAGCTGCACAGTAAGTTCTCTTGGCACAGTATCATGCTACCTTATCTTATAACTATGTACTATGCAAAGAAACTTTCTAATATCTATATATCTATATATGTGTGTACATATTTATATGTAATATAGGTATGTATATATGCACACACACACACACACACACACACACACATATATTTCTGTTGACTTCCCATGGCATCATGCTAAACTGACCAGTTGAGATGTTCAACAAATTACTTTATTTCTCTGGGCCTCAATTTCCTCATATGCAAAAAGAGAGACTTTGTCTATATGACATCAGAAATCTCTTCCAGCTCAAAACTGATATTATGATCATATTTTTCAGTTGGCCACCAGTCCCAGTTGTTGAACTAACTATAAATTATTGAATGATTTATTAAAATGAATAAAATGGCACCATCTGTATACCATTATATATACATATAAGTATATATATATATATATGCATGTATACTAGAATTACGATAATACCATTTGTTGAATATTTATTGTACAGTAGTCTAGATACTATATTAGAAAAAAAGTGCAATGCTCAACTCATTCAACAAGAATTTACTCACATTATGGACTTATAGATGTAGAAAATTCTTTAAGCAATTTGGGGTAGCAAGGTAGAAAAGTGGATATATCATGGGGCCTGATTTCAAATCTGGTCTCAGATATTCACTGTGTGGTGCATGGGAGGGAGGGGAGCAGTTCAGTTTTCACACTTTAGTTTCCTTATCTGTATTTGCTGGGATGAGTTGGGTACATAATAATTAGCAAAGCTAAAATGGTCCCCTATGGCATTAAGGGGAAGAAAATGCCAGCAGTAGCAACAGATGGCCATATGGAACTTTGTCCTAGTTAAGCCTAATCTGGAGACCTTTTTCAGTTCTAGGATCTATATTTTGGGAGGAAACTGAAGAGCACTCTGAGGAAGGCAACTAGGATGGTAAGAGCCTTTAAATCATGCCATATTAAGACAGGTTGGAGAAACTGTGTATAATTAACCTGGAGAGGAGAAGATGTATATGTGCTTATGTGGAGGGATGGGAAAGGAGAAGAACATAATAGCTATCTTTAAGCATTTATAGGACTGTCTTAGAGTAAAAGGATTAGATTTATTCAATTTTGTCCCTGAGAGCAGAAGTAGGACAAGTTTCAAGCCAGCAGATTCTGGTTCAATGTAAAAGAAGGAAAAACTAAACAAGTTCTACTTTTCAACAGAATAGTAGTCCATGTATTGATCTCTTTGTTAATAATTATTTTCTTGAAATTTTATACATGATTTCCATAAATTTTCCAGAGTAATTGGTGATAGAAAATCAAACCTATATAAATAAACACAAAATGCATAAGAAGTAAAGAGATAAATGATCATAAATAATATAAATGGTAATAATGAGATATGCACAACAGGGCAATATTAAATAAAATGCTGAGCTTGGGCTTAGGAAGATCCCACTTCAAATCAAATACACTCATTAGTTATGTGATCCTGCACAGTCAGTTAAAATCTCTTAGTCTCAGGTTCCTTGTCTTTAAAGTGGATATAATAGCACCTACCTTCCAGAACTATTGTGTGGAAAAATGAGATAATACATGTAATGCACTTTAGAAACCTTAAATGTTACTGGATAATGTCTACTATCAAGTTGTTAATCATTACTAGCACTCAGAGTATTATGAGGTTATGAGGGATGGTGACTGGAAATAGACATACTTGGATGATTTTAAAATAATGTATAACAGATGTGCTGGAAAGGTGGTGAGAGAATTTTATAGGCAAAGGAATGTGCACCAAGGCCCAAGGCATAAAAAAGATGAGCATCTCAAATAGTAAATAAAACCAACCTGGCTAAAGAGAACGGACAAGATACAGAATACACAAGGAAGACACTGAACATAGATAATCAGTGAAAATTTACCCAGTTTTTAATAGTGGAACAGTTCCTCATGTAAAACTAGGAAGGCACCTTAATAAGAATTTGCCGGAAAAATTAATTACCATGCTCGATAAACATACAGGGGAAAATGTTTCCGTTACCTGTGTAATCATTTTGACTGAGCCATAACCTTGGCTAGGACATAATAGGTCATTCAGTATCTCTGCAGCTGACTTATATTTCACCTTCTTACCCACTCCCACCAGTCAAGTTTTTTGGCATTCCCGCCACTTTCTAACATCTAGACAGCATCCAGCCTCCCTTGTGATATACTAAAGCTAGGGTGATCAATGGATGATTTCATTGGAAAGAAGAAGCAGTGGCAGTCAGATTTTAAGGCTCTTCTAGAGCTCAAGTTACAGCTTTTCAGGCTTCTCTTAGTGTTTAGATGAGATGAATTATATGAAAATTAAATAATAAATATTTTAAGGAGACTGGAAATTTCTCCACCATCTAGCCTTTCAAAGAATACAATAAATCACCGAGTCTCTGACAGAGACTCAGTAGTTCCATTATGTATTTCCCGAGTAACCTTGATAATAAATCATTTTATTTACTTGAGCTTGGATATTCTCATATGACACATGATAGGATCTAATATCCTGGCTCTAAACTCTATCATTCTATGACTTCTTTTCTGAGGAAAAAAATCTAGAATTATCATTTGAAGGAGAAAATACTACAAGAAGTCAGAAAGAAACAATGCAGATATCAAGGAGAAACAGGATTACATAGGACTTAGCAGCTTCAACACTAAAGGATCAGCAGGCTTGGATATGATTTTCTGAAGAGCAAAGGAGTTTAGATTACAATGAAGAATTCACTGCCAAAGAAAAAATGAGCACAGTCTTTCAGGAGAAAATGTGGACAATTCAATGAAATAGGGGACTTTCAAACTTTCCTGAAAAAAAGCCAAGAACTGAACAGAAAATTTGATTTTCAAATATAAGACTAAAAAGAAGCTGAAAAAGGTAAAGAGGAAAGAAAAAACCATATTATTCAATAACATTAAACTTTTTACATCTCTACATGGGAAGATGATACTTGTAACTCTTAAGAACTGTTTCCTTATTTAGGCACTTAGAAGGGGTATACATAGATACACAGTGTTGGTATAAGTTGATTTTGATGTGATGATATAAAAAAAACTAAAGGGTATAAAGAAAGGATTTACCTGGAGAAGAAGAAAGGAGGAGACAGAGTAGGGTAAATTACATCACATGAAGAGGTGCAAAAGATCTTTTATAATAGAGAGAGAAAAAGAAAGAGGGTGAGCATCACTGAACCTTACTCTCCTCAGATTTGCCTCAAAAAAGGAGTAACATACACACTCAGTTGGACATAGTAGGAGGGGAAAGGGAAAAGAAAAGGGAGGGATGGAATGGAGGGTAAACGAAGGATGCACTATAGCGTCTAAATTCTTAGAGAAGTTAAGTGAATAACAGGAAGAAGTAGACACTGAAACTATACTGATGGGGGACTTCAATTACCTCTCCCTAAGAACTCGATAACTCTAACTAAAAATAAACAAGAAAGAAGTTGAGGAGATGAACAAAATTTTGCAGAAGTTAGATATGATGGAACTCTGGAGAAAACTGAACAATGATAGAAAGGAATACACCTTTTTCTCAGTGGTAGTTGGCTCCTATACAAAAATTGACCATGTAGTAGAGGATAAAAAAACCCCTCATAGTCTAATGAAGAAAGGCAGAAATATTAGATGCATCCTTTTCAGATCATGATGTGATAAAAAAAATGCATTTAATAAAAGGACATGGAATGATAGGTTAAAAATTAATTGGAAACTAGATAATCTAATCCTAAAGAGCGAGGGGTCAAACAACAAATCATATAAACAATCAGTAAGTTCATCAAAGATAATGATAATAATGAGACAACATATCAAAATGTATTGGATACATCCAAAGCAGTACTTAGAGGAAACTTTATATCTCTAAATGCTTAAATGAATGAATTAGAGAAAGAGGATATCAATGAATTGGACATACAACTAAAAGCTAGAAAAAGAAAAAAAGAAAAATCCCCAATTAAATATCAACTTAGAAAATGAGATATTAATAAAATTGAAAGTGAGAAAGTAAGAAAACTATAGAACTAATAAATAAAACTAAGAGCTGGTTTTATTAAAAAACAATAGAAGAGATAAACTTTTTATTTAAAAAGAAAACCAAATTACCAGTATCAAAAATGAAAAGTGTGAATTCACTACCAATAAAGAAGAAATTAAAGCAATAATTAAGAGCTATTTTTCCCAACTGTATGTTAACAAATCTGATAACTTAAGTAAAATGGATGAATATTTACAAAATTTTAAATTGCTCGGGTTAACAGAAGAGGAAATAAAATACTTAAATCACCTCACTTCTGAAAAAGAAATGGAACAAGACACCAATGAATTCCCTAAGAAAAAATTTCCAGGGCCAGATGGATTACAAGTGAATTCTATCACACATTTAAAAAATTAATTCCAATACTATATAAATCATTAGGAAAAATAGGAGGAGCTCTATCAATTTTTTATGACGCAAATATTATGCTGATACTTAAATGAAGAAGAGTCAAAACAAAGGGAGAAAATTACAGACTAGTTTCCCTAGTGAGTATTGTTGCAAAAAATTAAATAAAATATTAGAAGATTACAGTAATTTATCACCAGGATAGTACATGATGACCAGGATAACACATTATACCAGGAGTTCAGGTTTGTTTCAATATTAGGAAAAACTATCAGCATAATAGACCATATCAATGTCAAACTAACAGAAATCTTATGATTATCTCCATAGAGACAGAAAAAAGAAAACCCTTTAACAAAATATAGCACCCATTCTTTTAGAAAACACTAGAGAACATAGAAATAAATGAAATTTTCCTTAAAATAAAAAGTACTGTCTATCTAAAACCATCAAAAAGTATTATATGTGATAAGAATTAAATAGAAGCTTTCCTAGTAAGATCATGGATACCTGTTTTCAGCACTATTATTCAATATTTTGCTAGAAATGTCAGCAATAAAAGAAGAAAAAAATGGAAAGAATTAGAATAGGCAACATGGAAACAAAACTATCCTTCTTTGCAGATGATATGATGGTATGCTTAGAGAATCTTAGAGAATCATTTAAAATAAATAACAACTTTAGTAAAGTTGCAGAATATAAGATAAACCCACAGAAATCATGAACATGTCTATATATTACCAACAAATCCAATAGCAGGAGATAGAGAAATTCCACTTAAAGTTACTGTAGACATAAAATATTTGAGAGTCTATCTGTCAAGACAAATGCAGGAACTATGTATAAGAACACAATTGCAAAACATTTTTCACAAAAACAAAGTCAGATCTAAATAACTGGAAAAATATCAATTGTTTATGTGTAGGTCTAGCTAATATAATAAAAAATGACAATTGTCCCTAAACTAATTTACTTATTCAGTGCTATACCAATCAAACTACCAAATTATTTTATAGAACTAGGAAAAACAATAACAGAATTCATCTGGAAGAAAAACAATGTCAAGAATATCAAGTCAATTAATGAAAAAAATGCAAAGGACTGTGTTTTAGTCATACAAGTTATAAAATTATATTATAAAGTGCCAATCATCAAGACTATCCAACTAAAGAATAGAATTGTGGATCATTAAATAGGTTAGGTACACAAGACACACGAGACAGTAACAAATGACTATAGTAATCTACTGTTTGATAAAACCAAAGACTCCAGCTTCTGGGATAAGAACTTAGCATTTGATAAAAAAATTCTGGAAAAACCGGAAAATAGGATGGCTGAAACTAGACATGGACCAACATCTTATACTTTACACTAAGATAAGATCAGTATGGGTACATGATTTAAATATAAGGGATGATACCACATGCAAATTAAGAGAGCAAGGAATAATTTATCTATTATCTCTATGGAGAAGGAAAGAATTTATGACAAAACTAGAGATTGAGAATATCATGAAATGCAAAATAGAAAATTTTGATTACATTAAAATTTTTAAATATTTTCATGCAAACAAAGGTAATGCAACCAAGATTAGAAAGGAAGAAAGCTGGGAAAAAGTTTTTACATCTCATGTCTCTGATAAAGGCATCATTTTTAATATATAGTGAACTGAACTTGTATTCTTATTGTATTCTTATAAATAATTCTTATTTATAAGACTACAAGTCATGCCAAAATTGATAAATGATTCAAGGATATGAACAGTTTTCAAAGGAGGAAATTAAAGCTATCTATAGTCATATAAAAATGCTCTAAATCACTATTGATTAGAGAAAAGCAAATTAAAATAAGTACCACTTCCGAGGCACTACTTCATAGCTATCAGATTGTTTAACATGACAGAAAAGGAAAATGATCAATGTTGGAGAAGATGTGGGAAAATTGGAACACTAATGTATTATTGGTGGAGTTGTAAACTAATCCAACCATTCTGGAGAATAATTTGGAACTATGCCCAAGGGGCAACCAAACTGCATACCTTTTGATCCAGCAATACCACTACTTGGTCTGTATCCCAAAAAGATCACAAAAAAGGGAAAAGTACCCACATGTACAAATATATTTATAGCATCTCTTTTTGTGGTGGCCAAGTATTGGAAATTAAAGGGATTCCCATCAGTTGGGGAATGACTGAAAAAGTTGTGGTATCTGAATGTAGTGGAAAACTATCATTCCATAGGAAAAGGAGGAGCAGGTGGACTTCAGAAAAACCTTGAAAGACTTACATGAACTGATGCTGAATGAAGTGAGCTGAACCAGGAGAGCATTGTATTCAGGAAGAGGAACACTATGCAGTGCTCAACTATGACAGACTTAGCTCATCATGAAAGACTCATGATGGAAAATTCTATCCACATCCAGAGAAAGAACTATGGAGTCTGCATGAAGATTGAAGTATACTATTTTAATTTTTCTGTTTTTTTTCTTTCTCATGTTTTTTTTCCCTTTTGTTCTTGTTTTTCTTTCATAACATGACTAATGTGGCACACTAATGTCATATAATGTGATTATACTAGTATAATCTATATCATCTTGGGAAGGGGTGGTGGGAGGGAGGGAAGGAGAAAAAATGGAAATAAAAATCTTATAAAAATGTATGTTGAAAACTATTTTACATGTAATTGGGAAAAAATAAGAAACTGTTAAGTGGGGAAAACTAGATACAATTCAATGAGCCACAAATAAAAACATACTTCAAAAAGGAAAACCAAAAAGTGAATGCTTATACATTTAACTTTTTGGAAACTGGAGGTTAGGTTCTTTTGACCACCCAAAACTGTAATCTTTCACTAAAGATTGTAGAAAATATTCTTTTCCGTGTAAAATTCTTTTTTTTTAACTTTTAACATTTATTTTCACAAAATTTTGGGTTACAAATTTTTTCCCCTTTTGTCCCCTCCTTCCCCCAAACCCAAGCATTCTAATTGCCCCTGTGACCAATCTGCTCTCTCTTCTATCATCCCTCTCTGCCCTTGTCTCCCTCTTCTCTTTTGTCCTGTAGGGCCAGATAGCTTTCTTTACCCCTTAACCTGTATTTCTTATTTCCTAGTGGTAAGAACATTACAATTGATCCTAACACTTTGAGTTCCAACTTCTTTAGCTCCCTCCCTCTCCACACCTTCCCTTTGGAGGACAAGCAATTCAATATAGGCCAAATCTGTGTAGTTTTGCAAATGATTTCCATACTAGTTGTGTTGTATAGGACTAACTATATTTCCCTCCATCCTATCCTGTCCCCCATTACTTCTATTCTCTTTTGATCCTTTCCCTCCCCATGAGTGTCGACCTCGGATTACATTCTCCTCCCCATGCCCTGCCCTCTATCCTCCCCCCCACCCTGCTTGTGCCCTTGTCCCCCACTCTCCTGTATTGTGAGATAGGTTTTCCTATCAAAATGAGTGTGCATTTTATTCTTTCCTTTAGTGGAATGTGATGAGAGTAGACCTCATGTTTTTCTCTCGGCTCCCCTCTTTATCCAACCACTAATAAGTCTTTTGCTTGCCTTTTTTATGAGAGATAATTTGCCCCATTCAATTTCTCCCTTTCTCCTCTCTTGTCCCGTCTCTCTCTCACTGCTTGATTTCATTTTTTTTTTAAGATATGATCCCATCCTCTTCAATTCACTCTGTGCACTCTGTCTCTATATATGTGTGCGTGCGTGCATGTGTGTGTGTGTACTCCCATCCAGTACCCAGATACTGAAACGTTTCAAGATTTACAAATATTGTCTTTCCATGTAGGAATGTAAACAGTTCAACTTTAGTAAGTCCCTTATGACTTCTCTTTGCTGTTCACCTTTTCATGGTTCTCTTCATTCTTGTGTTTGAAAGTCAAATTTTCTTTTCAGCTCTGGTCTTTTCATCAAGAAAACCTGAAAATCCTCCATTTCATTGAAAGACCATTTTTTCTCCTGAAGTATTATACTCAGTTTTCCTGGGTAGGTGATTCTTGGTTTTAGTCCTAGTTCCTTTGACTTCTGGAATATCCTATTCCATTCCCTTCGATCCCTTAATGTAGAGGCTGCTAGATCTTGTGTTATCCTGATTGTATTTCTACAATACTTGAATTGTTTCTTTCTAGCTGCTTGCAATATTTTCTCTTTCACCTAGGAATTCTGGAATTTGGCCACAATGTTCCTAGGAGTTTCTCTTTTTGGATCTCTTTCAGGCGGTGTTCTGTGGATTCCTTGAATATTTATTTTTCCCTCTGGTTCTAGAATCTCAGGGCAGTTTTCCTTGATAATTTCATGGAAGATGATGTCTAGGCTCTTCTTTTGATCATGGTTTTCAGGTAGTCCCAGAATTTTTACATTGTCTCTCCTGAATCTATTTTCCAGGTCAGTTGTTTTTCCAATAAGATATTTCACATTATCTTCCATTTTTCCAATCTTCTCACTATGTTCTGTGATATCTGTCTTTCTCACAAAGTCCTTAGCCTCCATCTGTGCCATTCTAGTTTTGAAAGAACTATTTTCTTCAGTGAGCTTTTGAATCTCCTTTTCCATTTGGCTAATTCTGCTTTTGAAAGCATTCTTCTCCTCATTGGCTTTTTGAACCTCTTTTGCCAATTGAGTTAGGCTAGTTTTCAAGGTATTAATTTCTTCAACATTTTTTTGGTTCTCCTTTAGCAGGGAGCTGATCTGCTTTTCATGCTTCTCTTTCATCTCTCTCATTTCTCTTCCCAGTTTTTCCTCCACCTCTCTAACTTGATTTTCAAAATTCTTTTTGAGCTCTTCCATGGCCTGAGCCCATTGGGTGGGCTGGGACACAGATTCCTTGATTTCTGTGTCTTTGCCTGATGGTAAGCATTGTTCTTCCTCATCAGAAAGGAAGGGAGGAAATGTCTGTTCTCCAAGAAAGTATCCTTCAATAGTTTTATTTCTTTTCCCTTTTCTGGGCATTCTCCCCAGCCAGTGACTTGACCTCTGAATATTCTCCTCACACCCACCTCGCCTCCTGGTCCTCCCAGCCAGTGTTTGGGGACTGGGATTCAAATGCTGCTTCCAGCCTTAGGGCTTTTGGTGGGGGCAGGGCTGCTATTCAGTGTGAGAATTAAGTTCAGGTGGTCAGGTTGGGGCAGGGCCGCCTCTCAGGCTCAGTTCCCTCAGGGGGTTTATGTACAGACCCTCCACAATGGATTCAGGCTCCCGCCCACTTGGGGAGCCCCTGTCTGCAGCCGCCTCTCAGGTTCTATCTCCCGGGGGGGGGGGCCGAGCCATGGGGGCACCCCACTCCCCTCTCAACCCGCCAAAGAGACTCTCTCACTGACTCCTGTCACCTGTGGGTGGAGGGACTTGTGCCGCCACTGGAGATCCCATTCCTGAAGCCTGCTCGGATCTGTACCTCTCAGAGCCGCAGCCGCAGCAGGTCTGAGCTGGGCTCCGCGTCTGCAGCGTGATGGACCTTTTGCGAGAGGTTTGCAGGTCCCTCTGTGGGTGGAGGGACCCGCGTGGCCGCTGGAGATCCCGTCCCTGAAGCCCGCTCGGATCTTTTCCTCACGGTGTCGTGGCCGCTGCAGGGCTGCCCTCAGCTCCCAGTCCCGGCGCCCAGTCCGCAGCGTGAAGGACCCCCCGCGAGAGGTTTGCAGGTCTCTCCGGAACAGAAATCTCCCTCACTCCAATATTCCGTGGCCTCTGGGTGCAGAATTCACCATGAGTTGGTCCCCTCTAGCCGTTCTGTGGGTTGTGGGTTCGGAGCTATGTGTATGTGCATCTTTCTACTCCGCCATCTTGGCTCCACCCCCACCTGTGTAAAATTCTTTATGACAAAGTATTAATTCTGATAAAATGTACTTATCCTAACAAGGTAACCATGAATTAACCCATAAAATGCAAGAGAGAGAAATAAGTAATGGAATACAAGTCAGTGAAGGGCAAGTTCAACATATCAGAAGAACCTTGAGCTAAAAAAGGGAAAATGACAACCTGCCTTCTCTAACGTCTTTTAGATTAAGTGGTTAAATTGTTCCCCATTAAAAATACATGACTCATATTGAGTCTCAGTGCCCTCCGTCTTTTCCATCTGAGCTCAAACTCCCACCTGGGGAGAAGACTTGATCCAGGGAGCCTCTCTTGCCAACCTGATGCGGCCTGGGCAAATTGAGCTACTCCCCTGTCTGCTGCGATGTGCCATGCTGGGCACATAGGACCATCAAGGTACAGGTGGCAGGTGAGGTGGGACTCTAGTTCATCAGCCCAAGCACTGGTGAGAGCACAGGGGTGACCATTATTATCTCATTTATCCATAAACTTAGCTCATTTTCTTTCTTCTTTAATTCTACCATCATGCACTTGAGAGGTTATTTTAGCACTTTCTGGAGCAGATTCACAAACACTTTTGGCAAATTCTTTTCTCCTTTTTTGTGTGTATAAGGAATCATCTGTTTGTTAACACCACACTGCTGATCAACAGCAGCTTCAGACATTCTGGCACAAAGTTTATCAAACACCTTTGTTTTCTCATTAAGTCGCATCACTGACTCTGCACATTTTGGCTTATAAACCGAAGGACTTGCATTACACATTGGGGGCATGATTGCAACACAAAACTTGAGTTTTTAAGACAAACAATGAAAATATGTAACACAGGCATGTTACAATAGCAGGATGAACAAGGCCGGGGAAGACCCTAGCAAGATGTTAGCTGCTCCCAAAACTCATCCCTTGCATCTCTCATTTGTTTCTGTGCTACACATAGCTATGAATGTACCCATTTGCCAATGTGAAAGTGAAAATGAGTCTACTAATAAAATCACTGAAAGTTAAATAAGCAAATGTTGAGGACTGACTCTAAGTCCTTTTGTTAATTAATTTGTATTACCTCTCTTAAACATATTCAAACTGAGTCCTATTTGAATCACCTTCCACTAAAATTCATGACTTGAATCCTTCAGCAATACAACTTTTTGACATATTATGCAACTATGTGGTGCAGTACCTGGAGCAAGGAAGATAGCTTCATGATGTCAGATCTGGGCTCAGACACTTAAAAGTTGTGTTACCCTGGGCAAGTCACTTAACCACGTTTGCTTCTAGTTTTCATCTGTAAAATGAGCAGGAGATGGAAATGACAAAACACCCCAGTATCTTTACCAAGAAATCCCCAAATAGAGTCATTAAGAGTAAGATACAACTGAAATGAACAAGTAACAACACGACTAATCACATATACATTCAAAAGCCAAAGGAATTCTTTGAAAAGGAAATTAGCGAGGTAAAGAAAAAGAAAATGAATCATGTAGCAAACATGTTTGGAACTGATATATAAGGCATTGTCATTTTCTACTCTTCTAGGAAAAGAGAGATAACTTCCCATTTAATTTGTGTGTGTGTCTAGTATATTAAGATCTTAGATAGAAATCATTTCAAACTCATGCAACTATATTAAAACTTAGAATACAAATACACTCTTAGAGTTTAAACATGGGAGGTTAGACAGAACTGAGATCTTGGGGGTGGACAAATGTCAAAACTTCTGGATTCAGCACTTGTATTCATTATCATGGTCCAGGCAGTATTTCAAATTTGAGGATTCCACAGCCAGGTCCATGTCACTTGATTTCTCTTCCTCTGGCTACCCTTCTTTTCTTTTCCATTCTCAGTATTACCTGTGCTTGTGGAATTTGGATGTCTCCCATGCACTTCCTTTTTCATGACTTTCAAGAAACTGTAAATCTACCATGTGAAGGGTTTTGCCACTGATTAGAGCATTTTCACTTGTTGTAACCATGTTTCATGCTTACATACAGTATCATTGGAAATGTAGTGCAGATAATTTTTCCCAATGAGGAAGGATTTTTTAATCTTCAAGCCTTGTGGTAAATGTAATCTACACAAACATTTTCTCCAATTTTTTGGCATTTTATTCGTATTTAGTCTTCTCAGTGCTTCTAGTTCAAGGAAATCTTGATGTGTTCTCGTTTGGCTTCTCAGTGATGGCCACCAAAGATTTACCTCCAGTCAAGATTTAGTGGCAGTACATTTGAAGATTTATTACATAACATTGTTAGGAAAACTTTCAAAGATATAAGCAAATTTAATCATGGAATATAAAAAATACTCACAAATATCACAAGGGAGAGGCAATAATGGCACCCTAAAAATAGAAAATATATGAGAAATGAATGAAGAAAAAATCTGACATCTTTTGACATTTCCTTTTTTAATGACACAGTCCTGCTAAATGGTTTCATTTAAGAAGCAGAGTCAAGATGGTAGAGAAGAGGTAGCTACTTGCCTGAGCTCACCCTCAAACCCTTCTGAACACCTTTAAATAATGCTATAAAACAATTTCTGGAGTAGAAGAACCTACAAAAGGACAAGATGAAATAATTTTCCAGCCAAAAGCAACTTAGAAGGTCAGCAGGAAAGGTCTATCACACCAGATTGAGATGAGGCACAGTCCAATACAGACTGTGTTAGCACAGACCAGGCTTTAGCAAACCAGGAACAGGTCTTGGGATCCACTGAGAATCTGCAGTGGCAGTAGCTGCTTCCAGAGCTCTCAGCCCACAGATGTAAAGGGTGCCACTCTACTGATCAAAAGGAGATTAGGAGGG
This sequence comes from Notamacropus eugenii, assembly GCF_028372415.1. Lineage (NCBI taxonomy): Eukaryota > Metazoa > Chordata > Mammalia > Diprotodontia > Macropodidae > Notamacropus > Notamacropus eugenii. Next base: position 355,721,121 of record NC_092875.1, on the reverse strand, counting down.
TCTATTTGCTGGTGCTGGGGGCAGGACTTTGTTGTTTTGTCCATACTCAGAACTGGATCACATTTCTGGGTGGCAGTCCCAGGGCAAGGAAGAGCACTAGTACATCAGAGTTTAAGGGACCACAGAGGAACTGGGACTGTCATCACGGTTCCAGGGAAGAAACTCATGTTTGCGGTCACAGACCAGAGCACAGGCCAGAAAAGTAATTAATTCCTCTCCTAAATCATACCACCTTGGAAGAAGCAAAAACTTACAGAACTCAAGAACTATCTCTGAAAAGAGATGCACAAAAAACTCTGAAGCCTGGTAAAGTGCTCTCCAGTCTGGAAGCAGAACACCACTTTAACAATGAGTTAAAAGTCAAGAAATAGACTGGAAAAATGAGCAAACAACAGAAAAAAATTCTCACCATAGAAAGTTGCTATAGTGACAAAGAAGATCAAAACATACACTCAGAACATAACAAAGTCAAAACTCCTGCACCCAAAATCTCCAAGAAAATTACAAATTGATCTCAGGTAATGAAAGGAATAAAAAATGGTTTTGAAAATCAAATAAGAAAACTAAAAATAAATTAATTCATTAAAGCAAACAAACAGAAAGAAATGAGTCCTTTAGTAGCCAAAAAGAAACAATTCACATATCATGAAGCAACAGTCAGGATAACACAAGATTTAGCAACTTCTATGTTAAAGGATCAGAGGGCTTAGAATATGATATTGTGGAGGCTAAAGGAGCTAAAGGAGGGCAAAGAATCACATACCCAGCAAAACTGAGTATCATCCTTCAGGGGAAAAATGGGTATTCAATGAAATAGATGACTTTTATGCATTCTTGATGAAAAGAGCAGAACTAAATAGCAAATTTGACTTTCAAATATAAGACTTAAGGGAAGCATAAAAAAGTGAAAAGGAAAGAGAATCATAAAGAACTTAAAAAGGTTAAACTATTCAGATTCCGACATGGGATGATGATATGTACAACTCATTTGAACTTCCACATTATTAGGGCAGTTAGAAGGAATATATGCAGACAAGAGCACAGATGTGAGTTAAAAATGAAGGGATGATATCTATAAAATAAAATTAAGGGTTGAGAGAGAAGAATGCACTCAGAGAAAAGGAAAGGGCAAGGTAGAACATGGCAAAATATCTCACATATCTCACAAATTGGGGAGGTAAAACGGAGTGACTGTCATCTGAATTGGCTCCAAGAGAGAATAACACACACTCAGTTGGGTAGAGAAATCTATCTTACGCTATACAAAAGTAGGAAGGGAATGGGATAAGAAAAGAGGGAGGGTGATAGATTGAGGGAGTGGTAGTCAGAAACAAAAGACTTTTGAGGAGGGACAAGGGGAAAGGAGATAGAGAATTAATAAACAGAGGGAAATAGGACTGAGGAAAATATAGTTAACAATAGTAACTCTGAAAATGTTTTTGAAGCAAGTTTCTCTGATAAAGGATTCATTATTTTTGTCTCTTGGTTTGCTTTAATGAATTAATTTACTTTTAGTTTTCAACAGAGACTTCCACAAGATTTGGAGTTTCAATTTTCTTGCCATCTCTCCCCTCCACCAAACCCAAGACAGCATGCATTCTGGTTACCACTTCCTCCAATCTGCCCTCACTTCTATTATACTCCTTCCTTCCCTTATCCCTATCTATTTTTAGTAGGGCAAGACCAATTTCTATGCCCAATTTCCTGTATATCTTATTTTCTACTTGCATGTGAAAACAATTTTTAATATTCGTTTTTAAAACTTAAGAGTTCCAACTTCTCCCCATTCCTCCCTCATCACCCATCCCCACTGAGAAGGCAAGTAATTCAATATAGGTTATATATGTGTAGTTATGCAAAACACTTCCATAACAGCCATATTTTGAAAGATCAACTATGTTTCCCTCCATCATATCCTGCCCCCCATTTATTCTATTCTCTCCTTTGACCCTATCTCTCCTCAAAAGTCTTTACTTCTAATTACCCCTCCTCCCTTTTGCCCTCCCTTCTATCGTTCCTCAACCCCTCACTTTTCTCCTTTTCCCCTACTTTCCTGGAGTGTGATAGATTTTCATACCAAATTGAGTGTGTACATGTTATTGCTTCCTTAAGCCAAATCTGATGAGAGTAAGGTTCACTCTTTTGCTTTCACTTTCCTCTTCTTCCCTTCTATTGAAAAACTTTTTCTTGCCTCTTTTATGAGAGATAATTTGCCCCATTCCATTTTTCCTTTTCTCCTCCCCTTAATTTTATTTTTAGATATCATCCCTACCTACTCGACTCACCCTGTGCCATCTGTTTATGTGAAAAGTCTCAAGAGTTACAAGTATGATTTTTCCATTTAGGAATGTAAACAGTTCAACTTTGGCATGTCCCTTATGATTTCTCTTTCCTGTTCACCTTTTCATGCTTCTCTTGATTCTTGCGTTTGAAAGAAAAATTTTTGCTCAACTCTGGTGTTTTCAACAACAGTGCTTGGAAATCTTCTATTTCATTGAAATTCTAATTTTTCCCCTGAAGTATTATACTCAGTTTTTCTGGGTAGGTGATTCTTGGTTTTAACCCTAGTTCCTTTGACACCTGGAATATCATAATCTAAACCCTGTGATCCCTTAATGTAGAACCTGCTACATCTTGTGTTTTCCTGATTGTATTTCCACAATACTCTTATGTTTCTTTCTGGCTGCTTGAAATATTTTCTCCTTAAATGTAGGAGCTCTGGAATTTGGCTACAATATTCCTAGGAGTTTTCCCCTTGGAATCTCTTTCATGAGGATATTGGTATATTCTTTCAATATCAATTTTACCTTCTGGTCCTACAATATCAGGGAAGTGTTTCTTGATAATTTCTTAAAGATGATGTCTAGGCTCTTTTTTTTATCATGGTTTTCAGGTAGTCCAATAATTTTAAATGTTCTCTCCTGGATCTATTTTCCATGTCAGTTTTTTTTTCCAATGAGATATTTCACAATGTCTTCTAATTTTTTTCATTCTTTTGGTTTTGTTTTATAATTTCTTGATTTTTCATGAAGTCATTAGCTTTCATGCAGAGGAGAAAGTGAGGCTGATGACTTCACACAGCCCTTCCTCACTTTAATCCAATTCACTTGTAAGTTATGTCATCACCTGCCTGATGTCATATTCCTCTTTGAGAATGAAGAACAAACAACAACAAAAACAAGAAATGATGAGCAGAATACTCTCAGAAAAACCTGAGAAGACTCACAGAAGCTGATGCAAAGTGACATGTATTGTGTACAAACAAATAGCAACATTGGAAGGTGATCAGCTATGAATGACTTAGTTATCCTCAGCCATACAATGATCCAAGTCAACTATCAAAGATTTATGATGAAAAATGCTATCAATTGCCAGAGAAAGAACTGATGGTGCCTGAATACTGATTGAAGCATACTCTTTAAAACTGTTTGAATTTTTTTGCCATGTTTTCTTTCACAACATGACTAATATGGAAATACATTTTGCATGACTATTCTTGTATAACCTATATTCAATTTCTTGCCTTCTCAATGAGGAGGTGGGAGAGGGAGAAAGAGAAATTGGAACTCAAAGTTTTAAAAATGAATGTTAAAATTGTTTTTACATGTAAATGGGGAAAAATAAAATACTAAACAGAAATGATCTCATGCAGCTAACTTTCTCTGTCCTCTCAAACCCAAACATGCCATGAAAATATAGGACCTGGCTGAATTTTAATCTTTTTTATACTTTGCTCCTTTGATTCATGGGTAGTGATTTCTGTTTTCTATCACAGCTCTTTATGTATATTTTCTATGATGACACTCAAATACTTCCTTTTTGCTCTGTGGACACTGAGAATTTGCTTAGTGTTTGATAAGATTTTAAAAATGTTCATTTCAAATTCTGTTCATTTGTTATTTTTTTCTTCTGTTTGATTTGAAATGTTTATTTCTTTCTTGATCCACTAAAAATAAAGAATGACTTGGATTATATTTTTAACATAGTAATAATATAATATTAATATATAATATTGCAAAAGAATGGACTGAGCTACTTTAGTAATAGGAGACATTTTATCAGAGTTCACTGATTTTTCAAATATATCCCTATTTGAAAAGAAGAATATGCCTAATTGGTTAGACTCCTACCTTTTGTTTCTGTTTCTTGCTTTTTGTTTTTATTTTCTTTTTTACTGGAACATATTTTCAGAGGTGGGATAAGTGTGGTTTTAATTCCAGATCTGTCACTTATAACCCATGTGACATTGACCAAGTTATTTGAATTCTAGTTTCCTGAAAACAGGGAACTGGTCTAGATAACCTCCCTTTTTCTATCCCTAAATTCATGATCTATGTTTAAGCTAAAAGTCATAAACCCCATCTCCCAGCTTTCAAATTCAAGCCACAAAGATTTCCAACTCAACCATCTCTCAAACTGTACTCTGTCCTATAAGTACCTTCCAGAATGAATATCCTATTTCTATCTGCATTCTCTTCTTACCTATAACAAAGTACCTTAAAATTTTAATCAAGGGATAAATAGACAGAAAAACTTGCTTGTATTTTGATTCTTCATTTCGTTGATTTTGTGGAATTCATTAATAGTAAATTAGTAGCTATTTGGTCTAGAAATCTTTCCCAAATGTGGCAATGTGGTTGAGGTTATAGATTTTTTAATCCATGCTATGATTTTATTGGTTTTGGGGAATTCTCAAAGAGAGAACTTCCATCAATGCAGACCCATTTGCTAGTTAATAGTCTGAGAGAATTGCCTTGGGCACTAAAATGTTAGTGGCTTGTTAAGGATCACAAAACCTATATTGGCATAAAATGTTGGATTTCTGACTGCAAGGTCAATTCTCTACCTGTTACCACTGAAATCGGTAGTTTGCATAAAGGTTTAATAAAGACAACTTGTTGTCTAGAATAGCCAATGAAGCTTTCTTAGATGGTAATCATTCCTATTCTTTTTGATTGAAAAGACAGACATGTAAGAAATATTTTGTTTTAAGTGGACTGAATTATTATTAACATTGCTTGCATTTGTAACTACAGATACTAATTGCAGTATCCAATACCACTCATATCTCAGCATTCTGGAGTTAAACTCTAAGAATAGAATGAAGATATTTCTAATTCTTCATGTAAGTATGACTACCTCCTCTTGTTTCTGAGTAGTCCAAAGCTAAGTCATATTACATTGACTTGTGCTCCTATGTGTAGTTGAGGGGATTCTTCTGCTTGTTCCATTTATAACTGCCTCATTTTAAATGTCTGTGTGACAATTGACTGTCGTGTTATATTATTGGTTATTTACATTTCATACCCAGTCATATGCAATTATACCTAAGCATAATGCAATCATGAGCTGTCCATTTAACAAAAAAGAAAAAAAAATTAATGGAAGCAAAACATGTTATATTTTTGGAAGGCCAAAATACAGAGAATTATACTAACATAGGAATATGATCAAAGCATGAATGGATGCATATAGAACTTATCTCAGAATCATAACCTAGGCTCTGGCACTGTAACCCTCTATGTAAAGAGAAGGACCTACTACCTTTTCATGTAAAGAGAAGATGGAGACTTGCTGCATATTTCATATTTACTTTCTTCAAGTCTAAGAAATGCACCCATCTGATCCCTCATCATGACATGAAAGTGAGCCTAGGTTCTTTAAGCCTATGCTGACAAGATAGGAGAACTTACAGAATCCTTCATGATGGAAAGGCTTTGAGGTTAGTATTAGTAACAAAACCTTTCTTTCTTCTAAGGGACGGACTTGCTGAGCATGAACATAAGCATAATTAGCAGCCTGTCCAGTTGGTGACGTAGACATAGCAACTCATCATTAGACATAGCAACACATCAAAAAAATCAAAGTTGTGAGTAGGCAGTTTGGCACCTGGGGCTAGAATTAAAACTTGGAACTAGGCCAAGAAGCATAAAAAGCCTCGTACTTAGAGAAGGGGTGGAAACCACTTTGTGGTGGAGAATAAGAAACTCCAACTTACTACAAGACCATTGTAAAGGACACTGACCACAGAAACCCACTTCCAGCCACAGAAGAAAAGCTTACTAGGTAGCTTCCAAAAGTTTCCAATTTAAACCATCTTTAACAGATGGAAATTTGGGATCCAAGGAATCTGATTACTTAGGTAGGGGTAGAGTTGCATGGTAACTTTTACAACTAACAGATGCTTTAGGGAGGGGAAAAAAGTAGGACTTCAAGTCAATTATCTTTGCAACTCTACCCTTCAAAATATCACATTAGGTCTGACATAGACATTAGGCATTGTCTAGATTCTATACATAGGTAGTACAAAACCCCTATGGGGTCAGGATATATTTTATGGGATCTAGTGGAAAAGCAAATAATGTCATTATTTTAAAACAATTGGCTTCCCTAGAAATCTATTTTATTTTATGTATTTAAAACCTTTATTATGAAAAGGAATTCATAATAATTTTATTCTAGTTTCTATTCTGTTTATTCTAGTTTCTATTCTATTCATTCTAGTTTTAATTAGATTCTCCCAAAAGCCCACAACACAAAAATATTTAAGGACCTCAGATTTAGTCCTTGATTTTTTGTGAAAGGATACTGTGACATCTGAGGAGAGAAGTGACTTGTGTAAGTTCACAGAGGAATATTCATTCATCATAACAAGGCAAAGATGAAATTAATTTGAATAGAGACCATATTCATATAATCATCAACTAATGTAGATTGAAGAGACCACACATTCATTTTGTCCAGTCTCTTCACTTTACAAAAGAGGAAGCAGGGGCCAGAGTTGGTGGTTGAGAAGGGATTCAAATCTAGTCCTTTTAACATGCAGGCTAGGACTGTCTCAGTCACATTATCTAAACATGTTCTTCCTAATATGGATTAGGGTAATGACCCTTCTCCAGCAGTCATCCTTATTCTCCAGACTCAAATATGCAGAAAGTACAGAAATAGGAAGGAACTCCTTGTCATTTCCATCCAAAACCTTGCTCTCTGGGCCCTTGGGCTATATCAAATGGATAGAAGATCAGATTTACAGGCAACTATGGGACACTGTATAGTAGGAGAATTTTCCTTTAAAGATCTGGATTCTTTGCCACTCCTTACTTCCATGGTAGATAGTGTTAAACATTTGTGGGGAACTCCTAGGCCTTGGAGAACAGTTCTAGGATCCCTGAAAAAAAAAAAAAACTTCTCTATATTCAGTGTACTATTTATATATAAAATAAAGATTGGATCCAGTATTCTTTATTTAAATCCAATATTCTTTATATTGTATCATGTAGTCTGTACTTTATTTCCCATTCATCATCTTGTTATAGCCAAAATCCTCCTTTAGGAGGCCCAGTTGCTCACTGATGAACATAAGACCTTTGTCCTTCAAACTTGAGAAAGGAAAAGGTTTCTGGGATGGGGAAAAAATGCTGTCACAGGAAAGTCTGGATCCAGTTCTGTATCATCTCTTGACTTTCTCTGTCCCTCCTAAAGGACTTAGCTTCAAAATAGAGACGATGAACAGGAAAAGTGAGAGTTTTACGTAGTGCCTCTTTTCTTGCCCTGTGTCTAGCCCAACATTAGATTCCACTTCATCACCAGGTCTTGTTCTGGGCTTAGTTCCTGAGGGATCCAATTGCCTGTTCAAAATCCTTCAAATCCTACCCCATTCTCTCCAACATTTCTGTCAGAAACAAAATTAAATACCCTCCCCAGTCGTCAGCAGTCCCCTTTTATTTTAACACTGATAATGACAGACTACTAGAAAATAAGAACAGAGGGTATTAAAAAGCAAGCAACTTCTAGACTGCAAGAAGAATTAACTTAATTAATTATATATACCAAGCGGAAGCATATGATCATGATGGAATGCTACTGTGTTATAAGAATGATGATTTCATTGATTTTTAGAAAAAAACATTAATGAAGTTGCATGAAATAATGAAAAGGAAAAATGAGCAGAACCAAGACAATATTGTATACAGTAACAGCAATATTGTTTTAAGAACAATTTGGAGCAATTAAGTCATTTTGACTAATATAAATACTCTAACTAGAAAGATATACACCTGCATCCAGAGAAAAAACTGATAAATAGAAGTATATATAGAATAGTTTTACATACATATGCATATTTGTGTTTAATGGTAGCCATCTCTAGGACATGGGTGAGGGAGAAAATAGAGGAAAAATAAATTTACATGAGAACTTTATTATGTATTTTAAAGGAATGGCAAGTTGTATATAATAGATTTGCAGTTTCATGTGCATCATGAAACAGCATGTGCATCATGTGCAATCATTTTTTATTATACTATATTATGAAAATGCTTGTTTTATTACATTAATTAAACATTAAATAAAAATTTTAAAAAAGAATTCATTAGAAGTGGTTATTTTAAATTTATGATCCCTAAACTTTTTTGATTATGTACCTCCACCAATAATTTTGGGTACAATGCTCTTCATGTATGTATATGTGTACACATAACATAAATGTATATGTTTACTTATAAATTACATACGTATACTGAAAATCATATGCCTGTACTTATAATTCTGTACATTGAAAAAGTGTGTACAAAAATATAAATTAAAAGAAAAATATAAAGGTGAGAGTAAATAGGAAGCCATTGGAGTTTAGTAAATAATTGAGTGATATGATCAGATCTGCCATTTAGACAAAATCAGTCTGGCAGCTTGTCTTTTCTTCTCATTTGTATTTGCTTTTTATAAGTCTCTAGTACAGGTGTGTCTTTCACAGAATAAAAATCCTGATAATATGCAGTTATTCACAATCTCAGAAAATATATTTTATAATTTTAAAAGTCAATTTCTAATATTTCAAATATTTCTTTCTTCCAATGTACAATATTTTATTTTACTAGCTTAGTGACCCAGTAGATGCTTTATGATCTACTGATTATTTAAACTTAAAGATGACCTTTTATAATGTTCCTTTTAATAACAATCTTAACTTTATTATTCTTCTAAAATTATTGAAGAACTTAAAATTAGCAAAAGTTCTAATTTTTGAAACATGGAGCTGAATTAATTTTAGGTTCACATTAAGTATTTTTTTTTAACATGGCATGCATCACAATTAACTGTATAATGCATATGGAAAAGGCCACTTGTGTCACTCAGACTTACAACTAATAAATTAAATCTATGTATATAAAAATTACATAAACCAAGGCTATAGACAAATATGTGATTAAAATATTTTTGTCAAAAAACAAAATTGTACTTATCTACAAAATAGCAAAAAAAAGTTTTCAAAAGCAAAATATATGATGTTATGAGTAAGTCCATCAATAAAGTGAAATTGAAATTATCAGTGACCTCCTCTCTCTGGGTATGATTAAACTTTGCTATACTATATGGGAAATACTTTATTAGAGGATAGGCTGTACAGTAACACTTTATTCTACCAAAACCTATGTTTTTTTCAATAAATGATAGTGGAATAAGAAATCACTTTGCCCAACTGTATGTCCATAAATTTGACAATCTTAATGAAATGAATGAATATTTTAAAAAAATATATAAATTGCTTAGATTAACAGAAGAGGAAATAAAATACCTAAATAACCCCATCTCAGAAAAAGAAATTGAATAAGCCATCAATGAACTCCCTAGGAAAAAATCTCCAGGGTCAGATGGATTTACAAGTGAATTCTATCAAATATTTAAAGAACAGTCAATTCTAATACTATATAGACTATTTGGGAAAATTGATGAAGGAGTTCTATCAAATTCTTTTTATGATACAAATATGGTTCTGATATCTAAACAAGGAAGTGCCAAAATAAAGAAAGAAAATTATAGACCAACTGAGGAAATGAATATAGATACAAAAATTTTAAATAAGATATTAACAAAAATATTATAGCAACTTTTCACAAGAACAATACATGATGATCAGGTAGGATATATACCAGAAAGGCAAGGTTGGTTCAGTATTAGAAAAACTATCAGTATTATTGATCATATAAACAACAAAACTAATAGAAACCATATGATTATATCAACACATGCAGAAAAAGCTTTTGAAAAAATACAACACCCATTCCTATTGAAAACACAGTGGAGCATAGGAATAAATGGAGCCTTCAATAAAATAATAAGTAGTATCTACCTAAGATCATCAGCAAGCATTATATGTAATGGTGACCTGCTAGATGCATTTCCAGTAAAACCAGGGGTGAAACAAGGATGTTCATTATCACCACTGATATTTAATGTGGTACTAGTAATGTTAGCTTTAACAATAAGAGAAGAAAAAGAAACTGAAAGAATTAGAGTAGCAAAGAAGAAACCAAACTATCACTCTTTGCAGATGATATGATCATATACTTAGAGAATCCAAGTTAATCAAGTAAAAAACGACCTGAAATAATAAACAACTTTGGCAAAGTTGTAAGATACAAAACGTATCCACATAAATCAACTGCATTTTCATATATTACTAACAAAGCCCAATAGAAAAAGTTAGAAAGAGAAATTGCTTTTAAAGTTACAATACACAGTTTAAAATATTTTGGAGTTTACCTGCTAAAATAAACCAAGGGACTATATGAACACAATTAAATAACACTTTTTGCACAAATAAAGTCAGATCTAAATAATTGGAAAAACATCAGTTGCTCATGGGTAGGCCCAAGCTAATATAATAAAAATGATAATTCTCTCTAAATTACTTTACTTATTCAGTGAAATACCAATCAAAGTACCAGAAAATTATTTTCTAGAGTTGGAAAACATAATACCAAAAGTCATCTGGAGCAACAAAAGGTCCAGACTATCAAGGGAATTAAGGAAAAGAAATGTTAGGGAAGGTGGCCTAAGCATACCAGATATCAGATTATTTATAAAGCAGCAATCATCAAAACCACTTGGTACTGGCTAAGAAATATAGGGGTAGATCAGTGGAATAGGTTAGGTACACAGTCACATTAGTCAATGATTATAGCAATCTACTGTTTGATAAACCCAAGGACCCCAGCTTCTGGGATAAGAATACACTATTTGACAAAAACTGTGGGGAAAACTGGGTAACAGTGTGGTGGAAACTGGACATAGACTAATGCCTGACACTGCACATAAGAATCAAGTCCAAATTGGAACATGATCTAGGTATAAAGTCTAACTCTACAAACAAATTAGAAGAATAAGGGATAGTTTATTTGTCAGATTTATGGAGAATAGAGAAATTTATGACTAAACAAGAGATAAAGAACATTATAAAATGCAAAATTGATAAATTTTGATTAAATTAAATTGAAAAGGTTTTGCACAAACAAACCCAACGCAATCAAGATTGGGAGGGAAGCAGAAAACTGGGAAAGAATTTTTACAACCAGTATCTCTTATAAAGGTCTCATTTCTAAAATATATAGATAACTGAGTCAAATTTACAAGAAAACAAGTTATTCCCTGTAGAGGGCCGAGCTCTAGACCATGGCCCCCTGGTGAACCCGGAGACGCCCGGGGGTGAGAACCTGCCTTCGGGTCCTGGGAACGCCCCTTCCAGAGCTGAGCTCTGCCTCCAGGGTGGAACATGGGAGGAGCTACGGCAGGGTATATAAGGGGGAACACAGGAAGGTCGGGAGGATTGGGGTAAGCAATAAAGTGCAGTAAGCAGCTCCTCGAGTGAACTGTTTGGTCATTCCCCTCCCCCACAGGAGGGGGCCAGAACCGTTGGAAGACCGGTAAAGCAGTTGGAGCAGTTGGAGAGGTAAGCTCCAGGGGACAGCTCAGGGCAAGCCCTGAGCAATTCCCCAACTGATAAATGGTCAAAGTATATGAACAAATAGTTTTCAGAGGAAGAAACTAATGATATCTGTAGACATTCAGATGCTCTAAATGCTCTAAATCACTATTGATTAGAGAGATGCAAATCAAAACAACTCTGAGATACCACATCATACCTGTCAGATTGGCTAACATGACAAAATAGGAAGATGATAAATATTGGAGAGGATGTGGGAGAGTTGCAACACTAATTCATTGTTGGTGAGCTGATCCAACCATTCTGGGGAGCAATGTGGAACTATACCCAAAGGGCTATAAAATGTAAATAAACTTTGACCCAGCAATATCCCTTCTAGGGCTCTATCCCAAAGAGATCATAAAAATGAGAAAATGTCCCATATGTACAAAAATATTTATAGCAGCTCTTTAAGTGATGGCCAAGAACCATAAATGGAGGGAATGCTCATCAATTGGGGAATGATTGAACAAGTTATGATATATATAAATGTAATGGAATACTATTGTGCTATAAGAAAGGATGAACAGGCAGACTTCAGGAAAAACTTGGAAAGGCTTATATGAATTGATGTTGAGTGAAATGAGAAGAATCAGGAGAATATTATGCACAGTAATAGCTACAGTGTACAAGGAATATTTTTGATAGACTTAGCCCTTATCTGCAGTGCAAGAAGCTAAAACATTCCCAAAGAACTCTTGTAGCAAAATGTCATCCACATGCAGAGAAAGAACTATAGAATCAGAACACACAATGAAGAAGACTATTTTCTCTTGTATTATGTTTTGTTTTGGTTTGATTTTTTTCATGGTTTCTCCCATTAGTTTTAATTCTTCTGTGCAACATGACTAATATGAAAATGTGTTTAATAAGAATGTATGTGTAGAATGTGTATAAGATTGCATGCCATCTCAGGGAGGTTGGGGGGAGAAAGGGGGAGAAAATTTAAAACTTATGTGATTGTTGAAAATTCAAAACAAATAAATTTTAAAAAATAAATTATAGTGAAGCTGCCATATTTAGACTCTGGCATCATATTTCCCAATATTCTCCATGTAGACATGCCATTAAAGAAAACAAAGACAGAGAAAACATTTGAATGAGATCAGGTACTTATGGAAGAGGTCCATTCCAGAGATAATACAATTTTTTAGATAATGTTAAATTTATTCTTAAAATATCTCACAGAAGGGGACTAAACACGTGGTGGAAGGGACTATACCTTATTTTAACTTAAAGAGGAATGAGATAGTGGTGTAGCCAAGGTGGTGGAGTAGAAGCAGTGTCTTGCCTGAGCTGTGCCCCCAAACCCCTCAAAATACCCATTAAAAATTCTGGAGAAGCAGAAGCCATGAAATGATAGATCAAAACAGATTTCCAGTTGAAGACAAACTGGAAGGTCAACAGAAAGTGTCTATTACACTGACTTTGAATAGAGTGCAGCCCAGCAGACAACACTGAAAGCAAGTCTCAGGGTGCTGAATCACTGGAAGCTGTAGTGTTTTTAAGACTACTCAACACAGCAAGACCAAAGACATCTTCAAAGTTCTCTCACCTGAGTGAGAGAGGAATGTAATACCACCCTAGCCCCAGATCCAAGGAAACAGCAGCTACTGCCACAGCAGCCACTGCCACAGCAGCATGCTGCTTCTGGAGCTTTCAGCATATAGATGGTGGGGAAATTGAATGGCTGATCTGGATCTCAGTCCTGGGTGGTGGTCCTGGGGTGAAGAGTAGTGCTTACTTGGTGGAGCTGGTAGCAGCTGTGGAGAGGAAATCCTATACAGAGTTTCAGGGAAGAAAAGAGTACTTTTGGTTACTTAGAAACCAGAGCACAGGCCAGGAGAGGAGTAAACACCTCTCCTTCAATCATACCACTTTGGAGAAACTGAAGATTTATAGGTACCAAGAGATATCTTTGAAAACGGCTGAACAAAATCTCTGAAACTTGGGGCAGTACATCCTCCACTTAAAAAAAAAAAGAGCTCAAAAGTCAAGTAATTGGGTGGGAAAATGACAAAAAGGGGGAAAATAAGACTATAGAAGGCTACTTTCTTGATGAAAAAGCCTTTTCTTATAATGAGGAAGATCAAAGCATACAACCAGAAAAAGATAGCAAGGTCAAGGCTCAAACACCAAAAGCCTCCAAGAAAAATATAAAATGATGTCAGGTCATGGAAGAACTCAAAAAGGATTTTGAAAATCAAGAAAGAGAAGTAGAGGGAAAATTGGGAAGAAAAATGAGAGTAATACAAGAAAATCATGAAAATTGAGTCAACAGCTTGCTAAAGGAGACTCAAAAATGCTGAAGAAAATGACACCTTTAAAAATAGACTAACACAAATGGCAAAAGTGGTCCAAAAAGCCAATGAGGATAAGAATGCCTTAAAAAGTAGAACTGGCAAAATGAAAAAGGAAGTCCAAAAGTTCACTGAAGAAAATAATTCCTTAAACATTAGAATGGAACAAATGGAAGATAATAACTTCATGAGAAACCAAAAAAATTACAAAACAAAACCAAAAGAATGAAAAAATAGAAGACAATGTGAAATATCTCATTGGAAAAACTACTGATCTGAAAAATGGATCCAGGAGAGATCATATAAAAATTATTGGTCTACCTGAAAATCATATCAAAAAAGAGCCTAGATATCATCTTTCAAGAAATTATCAAAGAAAATTGCCCTGATATTGTAGAATCAGAGGGTAAAATAGAAATGGAAAGAATTCACTGATCATCTCTTGAAAAAGATCCCAAAAGTAAATCTCCTAGGAATATTGTAGCCAAATTCCAAAGTTTCCAAGCCAAGGAGAAAACATTACAAGCAGCTAGAAAGAAACAATTCAAGTATTTTGGAAACACAATCAGGATAACACAGGATTTAGCAGCTTCCACACTAAGGGATAGAAGGGCTTGGAATATGACATTCCAGAGGTGAAAGGAGCTAGGATTGAAACCAAGAATCACCTACCCAGCAAAACTGAGTATAGTACTTCAGAGGAAAAAAAATGGAATTTCAATGAAATAAAGGACTTCCAAACATTCTTGTTGAAAAGACTAGAGATGAATACAAAATTTGACTTTTGCTAAAAGAATCAAGAGAAACATGAAAAGGTAAGCAGGAAAGAGAAGTTATAACAGACTCATCAAAGTTGAACTGTTTACATTCCTACATGGAAAGATGTTATTTGTAACTCATGAGACCTTTTTCATTATTAGGGTAGTTAGAGGGAGTACATATACACACATATGTAAATTTACTTATATACATATGCACATACATAAATACATTTATATATTTATATATTTATAATATGTATTTATATATGTGATTATGAATATAGTACATATGTGTCAGTATATATGTATGTGTATATATATATATATATATATATATATAGAGAGAGAGAGAGAGAGAGAGAGAGAGAGAGAGAGAGAGAGTCAGAGAGAGACAGAGACAGAGGTCACAGGGTGAGCTGAATATGAAGGGAGGATACCTAAAAATAAAATCAAGTGTTGAAAAGTATGTACTGGGAGAAAGAGAAAGGGAAAGGCAGGCTGTAGTAAATCATCTCATAAAAGAGGGAAGAAAGAGCTTTTATAATGGAGGAAAAAAGTGGGCAAGTGAGAAGTAATAAGTGAGCCTTACTCTCATGAGACTTGGCTTGATCAGGTAATGACTCACACTCAATTGGGTATGGGAATCTATCTCACTCTGCAGGAAGCCAGGGAGGAAAATAATAGGAGAGGGAAGATAATAAAAGGAATAGCTGATTGGAAGAAGGAGTAATCAGAAGCAAACACTCTTGTGGGGGAACAGGTCAAGGGAGAGCAGGGCAGAATAAGACAGAGGGAAATGTAATTAGTCTTTCACAACATGATTGTTATGGAAGTGTTTTGCATGGCTACACATGTATGATTTACATCAAGTTATTTATTTTCTCAATGAGCGTGGGTGAGGAGGGAAAAAAAAAGAGAATGTGGAACTCAAAGTTTTAACAGTGAATGTTAAAAATTGTTTTTGCATGCAACTGGGAAATAAGATGTAGAGGCAATGGGGTATAGAAATCTATCTTGCCGTACAGGAAAATAGACAGCAGGGGAATGGGAGAAGGGAGGTGATAGAAGGGTAAGAAGATTGGGGAAAGGGGTGGTTGGGGTGCACACTATCCTGAGGTGGGAGGAGGGAAGAAATGGGGAGAAAATTTTTAATTCAAAATTTTATTAAAGTGAATGTTGAAAACTGAAAATAAATAAATTATATTAAACTAAAAAAGTGAATGAGATAGTATCAATAACTACGTCAACATATGCCTATATTCTCAATTCTTCTAAAGCTTATAATACTATGGTATCATAGGTTTATAAGGGAACTCAGAGGCCATCTAACTGAATGCCCTGATTCTATAGATGAGGGAAAGTAAGAAAGATTCCTTGATTTGCTCATAGTCACAGAGGTAATATTTAAACCCACTTCCTCTGACCCTACATCTAGTGCTCTTCTAATTGAATCACACCATTTTACTTCCTGAGAGAATAAACATATCTGTGTACTGTAAGAATTTATGATGGAGGAATGAAAAAGAATGAGCAGGAATTCATAAATAATATTTACAGCAGATCATATTTCAGGAACATAGCTGAAAGGTACTGAGAATACACAATCCCATTATACTTATTTTTGTTTGTCTTTGATATCCATGGTAATATAAGATGACCAAATGTCCCATGAAATGATGTATTTTTCCCATTTTGGACACATGATAAAATTAACATTACCGCCTTCTTTATTTGCTTCTCCAAGGAGAACCTGTGAGCTATCCTTCTGTATAGCTGCCATTGTCTTTTTTCTTCTGACTTCATTCATAGGTAGAACGCTAAGATCAATATGATTCAGTTCTTATACTTCATGGTCACTGGCAAAGATCCCTTCTCTCACGTACCAAAAAGGCAAATACAACATTATAGACTATTTAAAAACTGCCTAGAATCTTCTTACCTCTTTTTAAAATTCTGCCATTGTCAGTATGGAAGTAGAAGGGGTCATAAAAATTAGAGGACTACTGTATATTTTGTCTTTGTTTCTTGAGCTGCCATGGCAAAAGAACTGATTACCAAGTGGTCAGCTTACCAGTCATGAATTTCTCTGTACTCAGAATGCCCACATAGTTTTACTGCCATTTGATCAGAAACCTTTCAGAATTATAAAATCTGAAGAGAAACATATGTAAGAATGTTAACAAGGCTTTACAGAATTCAGGGTCTTAGTATTTGAAGGTCATAACTGTAGACCTGGAAAGAAATTTAGTCATCATTGAGTTTGACTCCATCAGTTTACAGATGAGGAAACTGAGACCAAGAGGTAAGTGACTTGTCAGTGAACACAATCTAGTAAATTTGATGTTGGAGTCAAACATAGGTCTTCCTGATTCAAGGTCCAACACTACACCAAGCTATGAAAAGGAGGCATCTGAGTAAGACTTTGTAGCATGCATAACTGTTTTTATTGTACGTAGTGGTAGGACATAAATAGGTAAAAATTTGTACAAATGAAAATAATAAGTGGGTTTATGTAAATCAATCAATAAACATTTATTATAAGATCAAATATTTCTATGGTCACTCCATGAAAGAAGAAATATTTGAGGTGAGGAGATAAGAAAGGAGACTTTATGATACATAAACTTTGTCCTTGATACAGAGTGGAGTTGGTCACTTCCCTTTTTCTTCCCTTACCATAGAGATTCTACTTAAGTAATCACTGGACTCCAGGATATGTCTGTTCTTTCCCTAGTGTCTGTGGGCAGAATAATTTGTCAGTCCTAGCCATTCCTTGATTCAGTCCTCCAGGAAGAAAAGAAAATAGCTGCTCCAAGAATTGCATCTAGGGTAATGTGGTAAGATTAATGTGACAGTAGATAACTACCCTTGGTGGGAACCAATAGAAAAAAAGACTCTTGAGGTTGGGGAGGTTTCTTCTTTTTCAAATACCAATTCCAGGGAAAAGAGAAGAAGGGAATGTTCCTGATAAGTTAAGTTATTAAGGTACAACTATAGTTATGGTACAGCAGAAAAGTCTGTTGGATGGGACTAATTATAGGTCACATGAATGGGAATTTTAATGGGACTGGAAGGAATAGGATTAGTGAAACACAACATGTCAGCTTTAATTTTTTTTGTAATGGGGAGTGATGGGGTATTAGAATGTTGGGTTTTTTATTGAAAGTTCCTATCAATCCCAGGGAATGGTTTACAGAGATGGATAAGGATACAGAAATAGAAAAGACCCCCAAATACCTTATCTGAAACAACCCTGATCTTTCCTTTCTTTGAAGACCACTACAACTACTATAAGGTTCTCTAATAACCATAACTTCCCCCTGCCACTCATTTTTAGCCTCCTTCCATGATAAGCACATGTGCACACATATGTGCATGCGCATACACATAGGTGTAGAGGTATTATTATACACAAAGGGACTCACATGTGGTGAGTTGTTTTTCTGGAGACTTTTAATGAGGTATAGGTCCAGAGTACAAAGAAAAGGAATATCCTTGGTGTTTATGTCTATTTGCACTGGCCTATGTTTGCAACAGTGAGAATTATTGTCATACAAGTGTCTTTTTGCAGTTTTACTAAGTCTGATGATGCCAAAGGGAAATAGCATTGCTTATGAAACAGCTGGAAAGCTGACAACTAACTTCTTTTATCCAGTGGTTCTAAGAACATGCAATAATCCCTCTGTTGATAATACAAAATGGTAAACAAAGGCAAATGGTCATATGAAGTAATCAATAAGTTATCATGTTTGAGGAGAGGAGAGAGAATAAGGAAATATACAGGATCTGACTATCAAATAAGGAGATTGATTTTAAGTTCCATAACTTAAAAATCAAAATGAACCTTCTCTCCCAAAGCAGTCACTTTGGAAAGACTCATTTCAACTCTCATGTCATTGCTCAAGACATTGAGAGTAATTTATCATCTGGAATTGCCTCCAGACCTATGTTATGAGTCACCCAAAAAGATCCTTCTCATTAAATCCTGGTCACATTTTTTATCATCTTGACTTGAACAGAAAAGATTAAGAGAAAAGGAAAAAAAAATAACATAGACAAGGTAGAGAAGGATGGGAAGTAGGAACAGAAGGGAAGAATAACACCAAAAAGGAAAAGGTTGAATGTCTCTAACTCAGTTTAGACCCAGATTTATTTTGAAATTATGGGAGAAAATGAAAACTGGGGGTTTTGAGGATTCATCAACCTAATAGAGTTGCTTCTGATTACTTCTTCATTGTTTGGTTCAGTTCAAGCCTCAAATTAATCTAATCAATACGTTTATCTGCTCTTATCCATGCCCCCAGTGCACTCCTCTACTACATGGGTAACCTGGCTCTGAGCTGACCTCAAATGAGGGGATCAGTCCTATTTTCCTTGATACTCCTTGGCTCATTCTGCCTCTCCTCCAAAGCTAGTATCACAAATCCCCCCAAATTCAGAAGAAAAAACTTAAAGATTTAAAATGGCTCATGTCTTGCTTCTATGAAAAACAAAATAGGGTCCCTTGCCAAAAGGTACTTAATATAGAAAGAAGCAAGTACTAGTCAGTCAACAAGCATTTATTGTGCTTATTATGTGCCAGGCCTTATAGTAAGCACTAATTAGGATAAAAATAAGGGCAGTAACCTGGTGTTGCTTCTCTCTTTTTTTTAAATTTTCCATCTGTTGATTGATTTTTAACATTCATTTACAATTTTTTGAGTTACAAATACTTTTCCTTCCTAATGCCCCCCTCCAACACACATTGAGAAGTCAAGCAATATGATGTCAATCATAACATGTGCAGTCCTGCAAAATATATTTACAAGCCATGCTGAAAGAAAAATCAAGGAAAAAAATGAAAAATGTATGCTTCAGTCTCTGCTCAGAATTCATCAGTATTCTGTCTGGAAGTGTATGACATTTTTATCATGAGTCCTTTGGAATGTTCTTGGATCACTGTAATGATAATATAGCTAAGTCTTTCACAGTTCATTATCATTACAATTATGTTACTCTTATTATGTACAAAGCTCTCTAGGTTCTGCTCACTTCACTCTGTAGCAGCTCATAAATTTTCTGAAATCATCCTGACAGTACAATTATCTCTCTACACAATCATATAAAATCCTATGATACAACTCCTTCAGCTCTTCCCCAATTGATGGATATTTCTTCAATTTCCATTTCTTTTGTCACTGCAAAAGGAACTACTATAAATGTTTTTCAACATTAGCATATTTTTTCTTTCCTTTGATCTCTTTGGGATACAGCCATAGCAGTGGCATTGCTAGATTCAAAGGGTATACAGAGTTTGCAGTACTATGGGAATAGTTCCAAACTGTTCTCCACAATGGTTGGACCAGTTCACAATTCTATTCACATTGCATTAGTGTATCTATTTTTCCATATCCCTTACAGTATTTATCATTTTCTTTTTCTGCCATGTTAGACAATCTGATAGTTGTGAGATGATATCTCATTGTTGTTTTAATTTGCATTTCTCAAGTCAATGGTGTTTGAGAAAATTTTTTCATGTTGCTACAGATAGTTTTGACTTCTGAAAATTACCTATTTGAATCCTTTGACTATTTATTAATTGCGGAATGGCTATTATTTTTTACAAATTTACAAGTATATAGGAAACAGATATTTGAGAAGTGAAACTCATCATAGAAACTTTTTCTGTAGATTTTTCCCAGTTTCCTGTTTTCTATCTAATTTTGGCCACATTAATTTTGCTTAAGCAAAACATTGTTAATTTCCTACAATTAAAATTGTCTATTTCTTCTCTTCCAATTTCATGCTCTCTATTTTCTGTTTGGTCATAAAATCTTCCCTTATCCATAGATCTTTCGGATAAATTTTTCCATGTCCCCTTAATTTACTTATGATATTGCCCTGTATGTTTAAATCATTTACCCATTTTGTCCTTTTCTTGGTATACAATATGAGATGATGGTTTATGCTTAATTTATGCAAAACTACTTTACAGTTTTTCCCAATAATTTTTTTTGTCAAATGATGTTTTTGCCCCAAAGCTTAGAATTTAAGTTTTTAAAAATTAAACTAGTAAGGGCATTTAGTACTGTGCATTTTCTAGCCAATCTATTCTACTGATATAGCACTCTCTTTCTTAACCAGATTGTTTTCATGATTTCTGCTTTATAATATAGTTTAAAATCTGATACTACTAGGTCACCTTCTTTCAAACTTTTAAAAATTGATTCCCCTGATATTCTTGACCTTTTCTTCTTCCAGATTTTTTAATTTTCTTTATAATATAATTTTTGAGTAGTTTGATTGGTACGGTACTGTGAAGAAAGATGGCTAGCAGTTCTGGATTTCAAACTATATTACAAATTGATACTGGCTAAGAAATAATGTTTGTGTATCAGTGGACTAAATTGGATATACAGTAGTAAATGACCATAGTAATCTAATATTTTATAATTGCAAGCACCACATTCTGAGATGGGGTCAAAATGAATAAATGATTTACATATAAGGGAGTATGGAAAATGTACCTGTCAGATCTATGAACAA
The DNA here is from genome assembly GCF_028372415.1 of Notamacropus eugenii. NCBI lineage: Eukaryota > Metazoa > Chordata > Mammalia > Diprotodontia > Macropodidae > Notamacropus > Notamacropus eugenii. Next base: position 355,699,774 of record NC_092875.1, on the reverse strand, counting down.
GAGAAGAGTTCATGTTACAACAAGAGATAGAGATTATTACAGGGAGTAAAACAGATAATTTTAATTACATAAAACTAACAAAAAGCTTTGCACAAAGCTATGCAGCCAAAATTAGAAGAAAAACAGGAAACTTGGAAAATCTTTTGCAGTAAGTTTCTCTGATGAAGTCCTCATTTCTCAAATATATATGGAACTGTGACAAAATTATTCATAGTAAGAGCCATTTCTCATTTGATAAATGGCCAAATGATATGAACAGGTAACCTTCAGATGAAGATATTACCATTATCAATAGCCAAGTGAAACATTTTTCCCTCAATTGCTAGTGATTAGAGAAATGCATTTAAAACAACTCTAACATAGCACCTCAGATCTATCAGATTGGCAAACATGACAGAAAAGGAAACTCACAAATCCTGGAGGTGATTGAAAATTGGAACACTAATGCATTGTTGCCTAAATTGTGAACTAGTACAAAAATTTTGGAGAACAACTTGGAACTACTTACAAATTAATACTGTCTTGCCGTTAGAATTATACTGTTGTTGAGAAGGAAAATGGATAGAAGTTTCCTACATATTGACCTCCATCAAGGTCTCTCAGAATCTTATTCTCAGGAAAGATTGTAAGATGTTTGTAGCTAGAGCCTCCCCACAAAGTGAAAATGGGGACCAATTAAATGCCTTCTTTCTTATGGCCCCCAGGGCTTTACCTTACCTCCAGCCTCCATTCCCACCATCTCCCCAGTTCCTGCCCCACCCCAATTTCCAGAGCTCCAGCTACCAGTCTTGCTAAGGTTCCTACCTCTGTAGCCCTCCCCCTGAGGTGACACTCACTCAGTCCTCAGGACCCACCACCACAGCAGTCTCTGAGGTATCTCCATGTCTGACCTCTTACCCTCCTTAGGTGCCTGCTGATCTTTCCCCTCACCAGCAGGATCTCCTGGCCTTGCAAGCATTCTCCAGCTCCTCCCTTACAAGAAGTGAGATTTTCTATTTCTCTTCCCAAGTCTAGGTCCTCACAGAGCCTTCCCCTGAGGGAAGTGTCTGCCTAGCCTAGTGGGACAATTAGAGAGCATATCCCATTCTCCATCTCACACCTCATTCAGGTTAAAAAGAAACTGGGGAGATACTTACTGAGGGTTTTAGGGACATAGCTCTACAATTCAAGCTTTCTTGGGGTGATTCGCATATCTTCTTCTCCACATTTTGTGGCACTGAGAAGAACAGGAGAATCTGGGAACAAGACCAAAAGTTTGGGGATCATTTGGCTAGCAATGACCCCACAAAATATCCCCCTGGAACAGCTGCTGTTCACCCTATTGATGCAGAATGGGATTATCAAAAGAGTGAGGATAGTGGAAAGAGAGATCATATGATAATTTACCTGATAGAAGGCCTAAAAACTGCACTTCAAAAGAAAATACATTTTCGAAAATTAGGGAAATTACTCAGGGAGAAAAGGAAAACCCTGCTCTTTTTCAAGACTGGCTAGTAGAAGCTATTGAAAAATATACAAATTTGGATTCTGACTCTATAGAAGGGGCAGCAATCCTTCACAAATATTTTATTAATCAGTCTAACCCAGATATAAGGAAGAAACTGCAGAAATTGGTGATGGGATTGCAAATAACTCAGGCCTAATTATTGGAGACAGCCTTTAGAGTCTTTAACCACAGAGACCTAGTTGAACCAAAGGAAAGAAAATGAAGTGTAAGGGCTAGAGACAGAGAATATGCCCAATTCTTGGCTGCTGCTATGGCCAGGAAGAGATCCAAGGAGTACCCCCTCCAGGGCACACCCTTGGAGGAGGCCCTGCTACTTAAGCAGTGGGAAAACTTTCTTTTGATGCCACAAGGAGGGTCATTGGTCCAAGGAATGCCCCTCCAAGGTGTCCCCCCAAAGGGAACCCCAGGAACCAATGTCTGTGGAACTGTGTCCATGTGATCAGACTGGACACTGGAGGAAGGATTGTCCCTGAGGTAGGTGTTGCCTTCCAATACTCTGTCCTCCAGTCTTCCTCAAGACTTGGAAGAATGAGAAAGCCTCTAGCCTAGCAGCGCTCTTACTTTCTCCATCTCTCTCTGTCTCACTGAGCCCTGGGCAAAAATCGAGTCAGAAAGTAACCAACCCTCTTTATCATGTCTATGTTCTCTGTTTTAACCAATTACTCTGACCCTACTCACACCTTGACCAATCAGGGTCATAGAAAGGGAAGGGGAAATTAAGGGATGTTTCTAGACATAACCCCTCCCCTGTGTATTTGAGGACTTGTTGTATGAACATTCCCTCCTTCAGTTTTCCTCTTGCCCTGCCCCCTTGTTGGGAAGGGATCGGATGGTGAATTTGAGGAGCAAATTTTCTCTAGCTAAACTTCCCATCTTTCTTTTCTCTCTGTTCACGAGACTTCCCCATGCTCCCCCAGAAGTGTGGGAGACAGTCTAGCCAATTGCTTCAGATCAGGGAATTCCTGGGCCAGTTAATTCTGACACCCAAGCCATTGTTAACCTCCTAGATTCTGAAGTGTTCCCCCATCACAGTCTATATCCAATTAAGCCCAAGGCCTGGGAGGGACAGCAGCCATTAATTGCTATTCAAGGCTATTCACTCCTTCTGGGGTAGAGCCCTGACCAGGCTTGACACTTTGAAAACTAAATTGACCCATTTGCTCTGTATGTTGATGAAAGGAAAGGACAGGCTTTGGGAGTCCTAACCCAGTCCTTAGGACTTGATACTAGGCCAGTTGCCTATTTTTCAAAACAATTAGCCTCTGCGGCTGCTATAGCAGCCCGACAGACGCCCAACAGACAGTCTGCTATAAGCCCAACAGAACCCTAGAGCTAAGGGAAAATAAGAGCAAAAGGTTTTACTGACTCAAAATATGCTCTCCATGTTCTACATGTCCACGGAGAAATTTGGAAAGAAATGGGATATCTGACAGTAAAAACTCCCAATCAACCACGCCCTTTTATGCTTTGATCTTGCCATAGTCATCTTTAATTCCCTCCAAAGGAAATTGTCTAATGCCAGGGAAATTGTCTTTTTTCCACACTCCTTTAGTGCCTGTTGGGTCCTTGTTTGCTTAACCTCCTTGCCAGATTTGTCTCCTGTACAACTGAAGCCATAAACTTCCAGAGGAAAACTCAGGCTATGCACCCCTTGAACAGGACCCAGAGAGGCAGGGACAGCTCTATGAACCTTGCCAGAAGGAAACAGTTTCAGCAGCCAAGGCCTTTGCCCCTTACCGAAAAGAATTTGTTTGAGGGAGGAATGATGGGGTACAGACTCTAGGAATCCCCTTGAACTCTCCTTGAACATTCCCACTTAATGTGACTTTTTATACACAAACCTGTTACCCTTAACATAGTCTGGTCCTCCATTGTCTATTTCCTCCAGATTGTCTCTGGTTGCTTCCCATCCTTGATTGTATAAAGTACCCTTAACGCCCTGACCCCCCCCAGCCCTTTATTGTCAGTTATCTCCCTATTGCCTCCAGCAGTTTCCCACCCTTGATCACATAAAAATCCCACTTTCTCTACGTTCTTACCTCTACTCAGCCCAGGCCCATCAAGACCCTCCTTAGACTCCTCCTCAAGACCTCTCTAAATCCCTCCTCCCATCACCCCAAACTACTGTCTAGTAGTTTTGTCCACTCCCAGATCCCTCCCACAGTCTTGTACATAGGATATAGATACATACACACACACACACACACACACACACACATACACATACACACACACATATATATACACACACATACACATACACACACACACACATACACATACACACACACACATATATATACACACACATACACATACACACACACACACATACACATACACACGCACACACATATATATACACACACATACACATACACACACACACATACACATACACACACACATATATATACACACACATACACATACACACACACATACACATACACACGCACACACATATATATACACACACATACACATACACACACACACATATATATGTATGATCTTTCTTGCTTCCATGAAGGCACTCAGATTGTTCTGGCCCTCTTGTCAATACAAGTGTCACAAATGGTAAGACATCTTAAGAGTCAACCCAAAATGAGGAATCTTTAATAAACTTTGTTTTCCTTTGGATGAAAAAAAATGCTATCCATCTCAAGAGAGAGAACTGATGAACTGTGAGTGCAGATGAAGCCTACTTTTTAACTTTTTATTGTTTTATTTTATTTGGGTTTTCTTTTGCAACATGACTAATATGGAGACATGCCTTACATGGTCTTACATGTATAATCAAGATAAAATGCTTACCTTCACAAGAAGGGAGGAGAATAGGAGAAAAGGAGAGAAATTAGAACTCAAAATAAAAAAAAAAACAGATTGTTTAAAATTTTGTTATATGTAATTGAGAAATATTTAATTAAATAAATAAAAATAGTTCTTTCCCTGACAGAAACAGCAATAATGTGAAAGAGAATAATGTGAAGCAACATTAGAAAAATAAGCAAGAACCAGACTTGGAAGGATTTTGTCCTTCTGTGTGCCTCGTACTTCCAATAATCTTTCATTCTATCTTATCTATACATTGTTGATAAAAGCAACTCTCAAGTAAACCATATATTTTTTCTAAGTAACCCAAAATGGTCCCACTGATGAAGATTGGAAGGGGGTGGTGGGAGACCCCTGCAAAGACCAGAGTGCAGGGGCCGGTCACCTGGAATGAATTCATGGACTCAAGCATTCTTGAGGTCAAGGTAAAGATTTATTACACTTTTCAGCAGGCAAGAGTTCTTAGGGAACCTGCAACCTTAGAGGGGTACACATAAAGTTTATATAGGATATTCTATAGTAAAATATGTCAAATAGGCTAACTAGGTGATTCAGGATGGGTTTAGGGAGTGATTAAGGAAAGATTAGTTCTTAAAGAAACATGGATTTTTGGTATTTACTACTCAGAGCTCATTAAGAAATAACCCAAGAGGGGGAGGGTTACATAGAGGTGTGGTTTTAGGCCTGAAATGTCACTAAGTCAACTAGCAGTCAAGACTGACTAAGGAATACCAGGCTGCTCTCATCAGTGTCTTGTTAGATAAGATAAATGTAAGGGAGTATGCATATGTCTAAATCTAGGATATGTAATGATTGGTCAGTGAGTAGTAAATGTCATCACCCAGCACACAGCCAACTCAGTCAAAACAAAGCTGGCTCAGACTATTAAGTTACATAGGTGCAAGTGGCTACTGAAGCAAGAGGGAAGATAATGGCTTTTGCTGAGGCAGGCTGTGTCCTTGGGCTGGGGAGAAACTGTCTGAGATACTATTTTGAGAAAAATGTGATTTTAGAAGCACATGTACCCAAGTACCGCATCACCACTATATCCTAATAAGAAGAGTTCAATACTCTAAGGAAAACATAAAATTTAAAAATATGTGTGTATTGGATTGAGCCAGCTCTTAGCTAATGATCTGATGATATAGGAAGGATAGTTTATCTTTACAAAAACACAAAGTTTAACAATTGTCTAAAAATAGTTTGACATCTTTACTATCTAATCAAGCTATAAGCTCAAATATAGAAATTCTATCTTTGTTACCAATCTTTATATTTAGGGTCTGATATTCATAAAATACCTCCTCTAGAGGAGCAGAAAAATGGCTTGAAATCATGTAGAATTTGAGGGTTTAAAGTTATTCATTCATCTCCTGAGACAAGGAAATATCACCTGCTTTGAAACTGAGGTAGCACTAAAAGAAGTCTCTATGATAAAGCATAGGAAAAAATACAAGTAGAGAAAGGATTCAGTGCTTCCCAAAGAAGGCCATGGAGCTTTAAAGTCCATAGCAAGCAGGGGGACTGGTGCTGGGAGCAAGACTTGGAAGCAGAGCTGAAGAAGAAGACTTTCTCCACTCTAGCCATAGAAGAAAGAAGGAAAGATGAAGGGGGATTTTCCAAAAATGTAGAGATCATTTCAATAGTTGGTGGCTGATTGTGAACTGAAATACTCTGGTTCCCTATTCCTTCCATTGGAAGCAACGGGTCCCTGTGTTTGAGTGTGTTCTATTATTCTATTATAAATTGTGTTTCATAGGATTAGTCGGACTTTTTATAAAGTCATTTCTCGAGAAACCCATGCATGTGTATTTCCTTATGTCCATGAGAGCATGCAAACATCTCCGAGAGCTACACAGGAGACTAGCACAGGACTGGAATGCTTATGCCAGTTGATTGTTAAAGAATTCTAAGGGGGGATATAATCCTGAACCATCCATGTATTTCAGAAGTGTACTCCCAAGGGTAGAATTACTATGAAACTAGGCCTTTTCAGTTTGCCTCATCTAACAATGAGCTTTAACCTAGTGTATTGCTGTGTAACTCAGGTACTTGATTTACTAAGGGCATTGAGGTCCTCAGGCTTTATAGTGATTCCTAGATTTATATTTACACCTTAAAAAATTTTGGATAATTTCTCCATTTCTGTCACTCATTTAAGTCCCATGAAGTCTCCCAGACAAATAAAAATATTGCACAGTGCCTGGTATCATGACATAATAGACAAGTTTTGGACTCAAACCAAGCCTGATATAGACTCAAATTCTACCTCCAATGTAAACTACCTCAATGACCATGCACAAGGTATTTAGCCTTTCTGAGTCTCTGCTTCTTTTGTCCCAGTTTCCTTCATTTCTAAAACAGGAATATTGATTCTTGTGGAAACATGCATATATGTGTATGTGTTCTAAACCTTACATCTCTGAATATATAGGCTATTATTACAGCATCTCAATAGCAAATTACAATTAGCTGATTAGGACATTGTTGTCTGACATACTCTTCAAGAAGTATACAAGGTGTGAAAAATAAATTTAGTTTTCTTTCTAATCAAACGTTGTTATGCTAAAGAACCAAAAGCTATCACTTTTAAAATCCCCACAAAACAAAGTAAACTAAGCAATTGTCTAGAGGTAACTGACATATACTACCATGTCAATGATACAAGAGATGCTGAAAGCTAAATTATCATATGGGTTTACATTCCTCTTTGAAGTATATCAGGAATGCTGTAAGGATTGTCAAGAGTAAGGGTGGTGTTGGACTCAATTTCTGCTGAGTTATAGGAAAAAAAAAAAGAGAGGTCAAGCAGCTAAGTTGATAAATGTAGGTAATAGAACTAGAAGAATGACAACCCCCAGTCTAAATTCTGGGATTAGTTTGTTGAAGGCCAAGGTTAAATTGCTTCATTTCTCTTAATCTCGTGTTACATCGTTGTTGTGGTGGTTGGTTAGTTGTTTTTAAATCATGTCTGACTCTCCATGATCCCTTTTGACTGGAGTGGTTTTCCATTTCCTTCTCCAGCTCATTTTACAGGTGAGGAAACTGTGGCAAAGAGGGTTAAATAACTTTCCCAGGGTCAGACAACAAGTAAGCGTCTGAGGCCTGAAGGAAGAGGAGTCTTCGTGACTACAAGTCCAGAACTCTATCCACCGCACCATCTAGCTGCCCTCTTCAGATTACTTTATCATAACATTATATTTCTTTGTAAATGTCTATTTATCCTTCACATCTCAGTGATTTCAAACCCCTATAGATCATCTTCCAAACCCAAATTCCCCATACTCATCACCTAATTCCTTGTTCCCATATCCCTCAATGTTCCCACACCAAAGTTTCAACCAAACACTACATGAGCCTTCTGTTGTGCTCTCTGCTTGTCCCCCAGATCTGGAGTTTTCTCCTTCTTTCTGTCTTTTGGCTTTCCTGACTTTCTTCAAGTCTCAACTAGTATTCTATTTTGTACAAGAAAAATTTCCAGTCCCCCTTTAATTCTGTTCCTTTATCTTTGAAATATATTCATTTTTTCCTGTATGTATCTACTTTGTATGCAGTTATTTGCATATCTTTCCCCTCTTTGGATTGTAAACTCCTTAAGAAGAGGGCATATTTTTGTTTTTCTTTATATCCTGTGCTTAGCACAATATCTGTCATATAAGCACTTCATAATTCCTTGTTTTCACTACTGTGGTTGATGATGGTGGTGTACATTGTGAGCACTCAAAATATTTCTCAAATTTTCAACCTCTGCAGCTAGGTATAGAATAGACAATAGTTATTTCCAAAATAATTACCAACAATTTTGGGGTTCTGGGTACTCCAGTTTTTCCAATTCTAAATCTTTTTGTTCTTCTCTGAAGAATACAATAGAGATAAGCCCAGAGAAATAATGTCCAACCTAGAGAAAGAGGTTTTGTCTCTGTTATTTGCTGGATTACATTCCTGGTTTTTGACTTAGAGCTCCCAGGAATTTTGTGGATACTCCCTTGCATCAGAAGCAGATAGAAAGCTGAGCTTAGAGAGTACAATTCTCTATTTTAAAGATGACCTAGAGAAGTTAAAAGGATTCATTCTGGGCACCAGAATTTAGGATGGGCTTTGACAGCTTGGAACAGCTCTGCAGTGCGCTGGCCAGGAGAGTTATGAGACTTGGGATCATTCCAGCGAAGGAGAAAAGGATGAAGAAAGCAAAGGAGATCAGACTGCGTGGGAAATGACAGTTGTCTTCAAGTGTCCAAAGGTCTGTTATTTGGAAGAGAGTATGCTTTCTCTGCTTCATGATATTTTTTTTTAATTTTAAAAATTTATTTTGTTGTATTTTTTAATTAAATTATTTTTAGTTTTCAACATTCATTTCCACAAGATTTTGAGTTCCAAATTTTCTCCCCATCTCTCCCCTCCTCCCACTCCAAAATACCATACATTCTGATTACTCCTTCCCCAGTCTGCCCTCCCTTCCATCACACCCCTCCCTTCCCTTATCCCCATCTTCTCTCATTTCTTGTAGAGCAAGATAGATTTCTGTATCCCATTACCTGTATTTCTTATTTCCCAGTTACATGCCAAAACAATTATCAACATTGGTTCCTAAAACTTTGAGTTTTAACTTCTCTCCCTTCCTCCCTCCCCACCCATCCCCACTGAGAAGGCAAGCCATTCAATATAGGTTATACATATGTAGTTTTGCTAAAGACTTCCATAATAGTCATGTAGTGAAAGACTAACCATATTTCCCTTCATCCTATCCTGACTCCCCATTTATTCTATTCTCTGTTTTGATCTTGTCCCTCCCCAAGAGTGTTACTTCTAATTGCTCCCTCCTCCCATTTGCCCTCCCTTCCATCATCCCCACCTACCCTGCTTATCCCCTTCTCCCCAACTTTCCTGCAGTGTAAGATAGATTTTCATACCAATTTGAGTGTACATGTTATTCCCTCCTTAAGCCAAATGTGATGAGAGTAGGCCTCACTTTTTCCCTTTCACCTCCCCCCCTTCCACTCCATTGAAAAAGCTTTTTCTTGCCTCTTTTAAGAAAGATAATTTGCCCCATTCCATTTGTCCCTTTCTCCTCAAAATATTTTCCTCTCTCACCCCTTAATTACATATACATATATATGTATATATATACATAATGTGCATGTATATATATACATATATATATTGAGATATCATCCCTTCCTATTCAACCCACTCTGTGTCCCCTGTCTATACTATATGTATGTATGTATGTATGTATACATGTACATACAAGTCTATATATGTATGTATATGTGTGTGTATATATGTGTGTGTGTGTGTATAATCCCTCCAATTACCCAAATATTGAGAAAAGTTTCAAGAGTTACAAATATTAGCTTTCCATGTACGAATGTAAACAATTCTACTTTAGTAAATTCTCTTTCCTGCTTACCTTTTCATTCTTCTATTTTTGTGTTGGAAAGTCAGATTTTCTATTCAGCTCTGGTCTTTTCATCAAAAGTACTTGAAAATCCACTATTTCATTAAATGACCATTTTTTCCCCTGAAGGTTTTAATACTCAGTTTTGCTGGGTAGGTGATTCTTGGTTTTAATCCTAGTTCCTTTGACTTCTGGAATATCATATTCCAAGCCCTTCAATCCCTTAAAGTAAAAGCTGCTAGATCTTGCATTATTCTGATTGTATTTCCACAATACTCAAATTGTTTCTTTCTGGTTGCTTGAAATATTTTTATCTTGACCCAGGCACTCTGGAATTTGACTACAATATTCCTCAGAGGTTTTCTTTTTGGATTTCTTTCAGGAGGTGATCAGTGGATTCTTTCAAAATTTATTTTGCCCTGTGGTTCTAGAATCTCAGGGCAGTTTTCCTTGATAATTTCATGAAAGATGATGTCTAGGCTCATTTTTTGATCATGGTTTTCAGGTAGTCCCATAACTTTTAAATTGTCTCTCCTGAATCTATTTTCCAGGTCAGTTGTTTTCACAATGAGATATTTCACATTGTCTGCTATTTTTTCATGCTTTTGGTTTTGTTTTGTAATTTCTTAGTTTCTCAAAAAGTCATTAGCTTCCATCTGCTCCATCCTAGTTTTTAAAGAATTATTTTCTTCAGTGAACTTTTGAACCTCCTTTTCTATTTGGCTAATTCTGATTTTTAAAGCATTCTTCTTCTCATTGGCTTTTTGGACCTCTTTTGTCATTTTAGTTAGCCTATTTTTAAAGGTGTTATTTTCTCAAACATTTTTTTAGGTCTCCTTTACCAAACTGTTGACTTTCTTTTCATGATTTTCTTGCATTGCTCTCATTTCTCTTCTCAATTTTTCCTCCACCTCTCTTACTTGATTTTCAAAGTTCTTTTTGAGCTCTTCCATGGTCTGAGAACATTTCATATTTGGCAATTTTGGATGCAGAAGTCTTAACTTTTATGTTTTTTTCTGATGGTATGCATTGTTCTTCCTCATCCAAAAGGATGAAAGAAAATATCTTTTCATCAAGAAAACAACCTTCTATAGTCTTATTTTTTCCCTTTTTGGGGCATTTTCCCAAGCAGTTACTTGAATTTTGAGTTTGAGTCCTTTGTCAGGTGGAGAGTATACTCTAATGACCTGTAAGTTCTCAGTTCCTTCAAGGTGGCACAATTAAGGGAGAGGAGTTTACTCCTCTCCTGACCTGTGCTCTTGTCTGGGAGCAACAACTAGCTTTTCTGCCCAGGATCTGGGTGTAGAATACCCTCTCCAGAGCCTCTACCAGCTCCACCATGCCAGTGCTCCTTCTCACCCCAGGGGCCACCACTCAGGGCTGAGACCCAGATCAGTTGCTCAATTCTGCCATGGTCTTTAGGCTGAGGGTTCCCAAAATGGATGCTTCCACCACCTGGGGCCAAGGCTAGAGCCAGATCCTGCTCCCTTCTCACCCAGGTGAAAGAGCTTTCTCACTGAACTTTGAAGCTGTTTTTGGCATTTGTGGGGTGAAAAATCTTGGAACCACAGCTACTACCCTTGATTCTGCTTCTTTGAAGCCTTCTCCAGTCCTGTCCCTACCAAGCCGTGCAGCCAAAGCTGGGCTGCACTCGGCTCTGAGCCCAGCGTGCAATAAGCCTTTCCTATCAGCCTTCCAGGCTGTCTTTCACTCTGTTATTTTGTAGCTTCTGTTTTCTCTGTTTGATTTTTGACTGACCCTATAGATGCAGATTTGACTATTTTAAGGAAAAGCTTCCTAATAATTAGAACTAACCAAACAAAGGGAAATGCTGTTGCAGGTGATGGTGGGTTACTTATTACTATACATGTTTCTGCTGATTAAAGCAGTCATGGATATAAGATGCTAAGAACTGCCTATTGGATCAGACCAGTGACCCACCTAGGTCATGTATCTCTGATGATAATGATGATGACAATGATGATGATGATGGTGGTGGTGATGAAATTCTTGGTAGTGGTGGTGATGATGATGATGATGATAGCTATTTTTTGAGTATGTGTGACAGTTGCCTCAATCCCACTCTTCTCACACACACACTCCAACCTCAAGTGACTGGGAAGTGTATTAAATATCTCTAATATTTCTTATGGTAAGACCAGCTTTATTTCTCTCTTAAATTTGTTTTTCACGCATACAATTTCTCTAGAGTAACAAGTGTGATATACTGATTACCTTGTACAATGATCTCTGCTCCTCGGTTCAGATTTAGTTATATCTAGAACATGACTGATAAAATTTTTAAAATATTGGCTGCTTTTTTCTTTTTTGAATTTTCCACAGTATATATCATGCTTCACCTTTTAATAACTTCTCTTTTAGATTCTAAATGACTTTTATTTAAAATAAGCATGATGCCCATATTGGAATAGAGTCCTGAGGAGCATCTTAATTGTCAAATGGTGGGAACTAGGGTAGCATATATTAGTAAAGGCTCTGCTAGACTACGTTATGGAATACATAGACTCCTGCCCTGTGATGTACCAGAGGTCAAGATTTATGTTTTCCACCAATCATAATAATATAAACACTAAATTCTATACAATTTTAAGCCCATTTCCTGGTTAAAACTTCTTGTCTGTAAGTGGTAACAGTATGCATGATATTTCAATCCCTTTATCAACAATGATAATGCTCTTGAACAGATAAATCATATGGGATAGCTACAACTGCCCTGTGTCTTAGTGTGTGACAGACAGTGCAAAACAGAGGATAAAAGACTGGCTTAGAATCAGAAATAAGTTGCATCAAATTCCAACAGTGACATTTTTTAGCTTTGTGATCCTGGGAAAGTCATTTGACTTTCATGTGCCTTCTGCAACTCTCTAACATAAATCTGGTAAATACTGAGAATTTTTAACAATTTGTATTGGAGGGAATCACTATACTAGGAATGACTAAAATGAAAAAATCCCAGATTTTTTGCAAATTCACATATATAATTAACTTTAACAATTCTACTAGATTAAGAGTATATCAGGATAATTTACTCATTGCATTGTTTTACTTTAAATTACTATTTCTTAAAGATTATCTACTTATATTGCATACAGAGCATAGTCAAATGTCAGTCTTGTGAGGTTTCTTTTCTTTGTTCAGTAGAAACATAAGGAAAACATGATAAATTCAGACTGGTTGGAATGTGACAGATCATATGCCATTTTATTTCAAGAAAAATAAATGAGGGCCCTTTCATATGTGCAGACATGTGAGCAGTTCCAATTTTGTGCCTTTTGCCACTCCACAAAGGTAACCATGGACAGAGTTAGACTCTTTTCTGTCTGGTAGCAAACAATAAAATAAAATTATGGGTTCACATCCTTCTCTTTGGTCACTAATTGCCATGATAAATGAGGTAGATTTTCATCAGAACAATAACCCTCAGGCTTTTAACATTTGACATGTTCAGTTAAGAGTATGAGACCATTAAAACTAAAAGAAAACTTTTATTCATACAACAATGCTTAGAGATATCTAGTGCATCAAGCAGAAACTTTGTTCATCATAAAATAACTTTAAGTGGATTTTAGGCAGATTTTCTTCCCTCATACCTGGACTCTGTTCAAGAAACAGTGCTATTTAATTAAACATGGGCTTTTAAAGCAAGTGCTTTTAGGTCACACCATCAGCAGTCCTAGGATTTATTAGTTTTCTTTTTTTCAGGCTTGCCTAAGTTTTTCTCTGAGTTTGACAGAGCTTAATAAATGAGGATACTTTATTTTGTTTGGACTTTGGAGAGTTTTCAGTTGCATTGAATTAGGACTACTTCAGAAAATCCATGAGAGATCTTAAAAATTATTGTGTATAAGTGTATGAGAGGCAGGTGGCAATGGAGGTAGTAACATAAAGTAGTTCTTTTGGTTCTGAGGTTTATATACCCACCAACAATCTGCATTTACTCATTCTATGATTTTTTTTTTTTTGAAATCTCCCCTCTGCTTCTTCAGGCACACCCAGGATGAAGCTTCGCCCACGATCCAGAAACAAGAAGGCTTTGGTTGGGTTAGACATTTACAGAGATGCACAGTAATTCTCAGATCTGTGGAAAATTCAGTTGAGATTGGGCAGAAGCTCCACTGTGGCTACTGTCCTGGCCATTCAAATAATTAGTTTTTAAGCATGTTGCAAAAATTACTTACATAATATTTATCCATGCAGAAAATAACTATGTGCAAGTCTCTGAACTAGAGCTTAATCTAGAGCATTTCCTCATTTTTCTTAGAAAGAAAAAAAAAACTTGCTAAACAAAGGTTAGTGTCCAATAAAAAATAAAATACAACAGAGAATTTTATTCCAGTTCACTGATGGTAAATACAAATTTTGATCTTAATGCCCTTTCCAAACTCAGGTTTTGATAGTGATCGACATTTATATAATATAAACCCATTGAGTTGTGTTAAGCTTTCACCTAGAGTGAAGAGAAGTTACTGAGTATCTAATTCTTGACTCTTGAACCAACACCTTGGCTCCTTTAATCAGATTATAATCCCAGTTTTGACAGATTCTGCCCCATTGCTTTTGCCTCCTGCCCTCACAGCTCCCTGATTCATAATCCCTGATAATGACCTCTATTTCCTTTTCAGCTACTGCTTTTCCCCTTCAAATCTCTGCCCCTTTTAGCTCTGAGATCATTACCTGAGGTCACAAAACTCTGATTGCTTATACAATTTGGATGTTTGCACCAGTTTATTTTATCCATGCCTGGTTCAAATCTATCCCTCTCTTCTCAAATAGGAAAGGATTCAGTCAGTTATATGTGAGACTCATTCAATGATATTCCCTGGTGAGTCCTGAATACAGCCTTTCTCAAGGCCAGAGCTTATTGAACAAAAACAAAAAGATCCATCACCTTTTTAATGAATAGATCACTCTAGAACAGTTGTTTCATGAAGAAATTTTTTAATGTATATATAATAAAAAGATTTTTCATCAGTGCCATTATTTACCATCAATAATTCAAATATCTGTGTGACAGTTTTTTACTTGACCTGTACTGGCTACATTAGAAATCAGACATTGTGCCCATGACTACCTTTGGTTCCAGTACATTCCTAGGAACAATGACATTTCAAAGTTGATTCATTCACTGAAATATAATTGGAAACATTTTTCTTCTAAAGTCAAATTCTTCCTATCATAACTATCAGATTTATGGTAGAAGAGATAACATAGTTGTAATTTTAATATGCTTTTAATAATACTTTAAGATCACATTCATTGAAAATTAAGCAAGCAATTGTGATTTTAAAAAACTTTTCATTCAAATTCTTTGCTTCCATTTTTGCTTTCAATAAATGTAGAGAAAACTGTATTTTCTCCCAAAGTTAATAAAAAGAACAAGAGGAGGGTTTAATAAAAAGCCAAAGGAAAGAGTGAGAAATTTTTACTTTCCTAGTGTTGAGTGGATGATTCCCAATTGTCTATGCAGAGCCAGTGTCACACCTCAATTTCAGGCACACATCACCAGTTGCCTGTTGGACATTGGTTTATGTGTGGCTGTAGAAAGAGAACTCAGAGCATAGTGGCAAACGTTTGGGGAATAACTGTATGACAAAAGTATAATGACACAATATGTATCTAAAGCACATAAGGAGTATCAGCTACCCATCAACAAATATTAATTAATTCCAAGTTCCTGGCACCTTTTTGATGAACCATGGCATAAGGGAGAGAGTGTCTAAGTTTGAAACCAAGCCTTTGATGCATACTAACTACATGATCATGAATGACTCATGACCTCATCTTAGCCTCAGTTTTATGATTTGTAAAATGGAAAAAATATTTCTTGAAATACTTGCCTTGACGAGGTATTGTAACAGAATGAAAAGCTGACTTCTGGAGTCAGGAAGACCTGGGATCAAGTATTGCCTTTGAACTATACTGGCTATGTGATCCTGGGCAAGTGACTTAAACTCTCAGTGCCCACAGCAATCCTTTAAAAGTATAAGCTGCAGAACAGTTACAGATATGCATTGAGAAAAGGACTTCTCCCCACCCTTTCTTTGCATCTGGAGCTTTAGCATAGTGCCTGGCACACAGAAGTTATTTAAGAAATGTTTGTTGACTAAATAGGAGTTTCAATCACTAAGATTTTCCCAAAACAATGAAATCATCGGTTAAGCCTTCTGACCTCTAAAAAATACCTATCTCATTAGTATTGCTGTGGAGATCAAGTAGAATAGTTTATATCAAATTCTTCGTCAATTTTAAATAATGGAATTGAAGCTCTTTGAGGGCAAAGACTATTTCAATTTGTATCTCTTTATCCCCAGTGCATCAAAAAGTGCATGTCATATAATAGGAGTTTGATAAATGCTTGCTGACTTCAATGGAATGGAATAGAAAATGCTGTAACAATGTCAGCTATTGTTATTACTTGTATGTGCAAAAGATCTGTCATTTTCCTGGTAAGTGAAACTATCAATAAATGAATTCCTACTGATGAGACAATAGGTAACCGATCTATGAATTAGAGGTATGGATCCTAAAGGGTTGTCTGAAACACATAGAGGGTAAGTGATCTGTTCGAGATCACGTAGCTAAACATTACAGAGAGATCTGAATACAAATTTTCCTAATTCCAATCCTAAAACTACTCTTTTAAAATATGAATAAGGCATATGGGTTTTGTACCTCCAAAAGCAAGAGTCAGTGTTGAATATCTACAATGCTTGAAAATTTTGAATTCATGTACTCCTTTTAAATTTGAGTTTGTTTCTCTAAAAAAAAAAAATACAAAGGCTTTCAAGGAAGAAATCATCCTCTGATATGTAATAAGGAACTGGAGGATAGACTTAGAGCTATAAAGATAATTAGAAACATTATCTGCTATCTTACACTAGCAAGAGATCAACTCTCCAATATTTTAATTTGCTTTTGACCCTTAGATTTTTTTTATGTCTATACATTAAAAGTTTAATTTTTGTAGAAAACTATCTATGACACATTTCAACTTCCTACATTAAAAGCAAAGCATTATGTCCTGCTAATGTAAAATACAAAATCTGCAATTAGAAGTAACAATGACAATAGAAGTAAGAGGATGAGAAAATAGAAGAAGCTAGTATATGGTTCAAAACCTAAGTAAAAATGATTTTTCTAGGACCTTCTACTTAAAATAGCAGTTTTTATGCTTATTGATCGTTTTCAAATTTTTTTTCAATTTTTCTATCCAAAAAGAACACATTTGTAGTTTAGTCTTCTTGCCACGATGTTCCTAAGGAACATTGCCTATAGTCTAATTTGGGAGGTTTAACAAATTGTTCAAGATAGTTCTCTGATCAACCAGATAATCTTACAGACCAGTGAATCTTAGTGAGATGTATTTTACATCTTTATATGAGGTGTTTGGCAATGCCTTGTAATAGCAAGGACTCTGGCATGTACAGGAGGCATATACAGGAGGGCCTGCTGCACAGGTTCTTAGAGCTGCTTCTCTAAAGGAGAAGTAACTTTTGAGAGATCAACAATCTATTTTAATCAAGCACATATATCATTCACTTAGCAGAGGGGAAAAAGTCAGCACCCTGAATTTCAGAGAGAGTACAAACAGGGAAATAAACACAATAGACAGGGCTTCCAACTGTCTGGCCATAAGCAATGCATAGTTACTAGAGAGAGAAGCACCAATATCTGGGTTTTCAAAGATGGAGGGGGACTCCTTGGTGGCTACTCAGAGTCTCATCTGGCCAAACAAACACTTCCAATAGGCAAACCCCAAAAGAAAACCTCACTTCAGAGTATATGTACACTTTTCAGTCAGCGGGCATCACAACCCTTGAAAACCAGTGCCTTTTTGGAAATCAGCAAAAGATGTGGGCTTTCCTACAAAATAAATCTCCCCTAATCAAGCTTCCCTTAATGGGCAGGCCCATTAATGGGTGAGAAAGATCTTTAACTCTCATTAATATAATTAACATTATATGCCTATTTGAATCACCATCAGTTCAATGCAAAGGAAGCGGGCATTCCTTGGTTCAGATAATCATAGGGCAGAATGATGTAGAAGAAACTGCCTCTTTGTGTAATGACTTTTTTGTCATTTCCCCTTTTCTGAGAACTTGTCAGAGACTAGATTTTTGAGAGTGAATTTTTGAATTTAAGGTGGGGGGTGGGGGAAGAAACGACTTGAATATTGATTCATTAGGGACCATCCAGCCATCCCCATTTCCATCCTAGTGGGAAGAAGATCACAGCCCAAGAGATGATAGGAGCAGAAGACTGTTTGGGTTCTCAATCTTAGACTCTAGATGCTTGAACCAAGTTCTACAAAAGCAGTGGAAGAGGCACATACTGGCTCTTAACCATATGGCAACCTCACATACTCTATACTCCAACCAAAATATCCGACTTGTTTTTCCCCATACACAACATTGGTCTCTCACCTCCATGTCTTTGCAAAACCTGTCGCTCATACTTGGCATGCTCTTCCATCTTATCTCTATCCTTTGGCACTTTGGATTCCCTTCAAAGCTCAGTCTAAGTGCCACCTTTGTCAAGAGGTCTTTTTTGACTCTCCCATTTGTTATTGTGTCTCCTTACCTAATCACTGTGTATTTATTTTGTACATACTATGTATCTCTATACACTTTGTATCTGTGAACATGTTCCAATCACCCTAATAACATATAAACTGGAGTATAAGAGCTTATAGAGGAAAAGGAAGGAAACTGTTGAGTAAAATCAATCAAACAAACATAATTTATTAAGTGTTTACTATGTGCTGGGGAATATACTAAGTACTCATGATACAAAGAAAAAGCAAAAACATTGCTTGTCTTCCAAGTGCTTGTATCCAAATGTGGAGACAACAAATACTCATACACACACACATACATGCACACACATATGCATGTACATACCCTGCATACATATAGAGTAGGTGGAAAGCACAGCAAATTCAGAAACCTTAAAAAAAAAAGGCTTCTTGAAGACTGAGGTGTCACTAAAGCTGAGTCTTAAAGGAATCCAATGATTCTAAATATCAGAGGTGAGGAGTCAGAGCATTCCAGCCATGGAACTGAAAAAAGAGGAAATAAAGTTGGACTTAGCCATCAAATTGTTAAGTGGTGAGAAAAGGAATAAAAGTTTTTATATGCTTTTTAGGAGATGTGCTGTAAGTATTTATGAGTGATTCTAAAAGGATAACTGAAATTCTCAACTCATATGGAACATGGGACAAATATTCAGCATCTTTCATCAAGAGTTAGATGTTTGTAATTTACATAGCCAGGTGATTACCAGTTAGTTTCCTAGTGTGAGTTGATTGCTATACTTGAGAGAAGATGAAAGGCCTCCATGATAGCCTTTTGTCCACATTCTAGACATACTCCAGACTAACAGATATTAAGAAGTGTTCCTTGAAAAGAAGAGGAGGAGGAGGAGAAAGAAGAAGAAGAAGAAGAAGAACAAGAAGAACAAGAAGAAGAAGAAGAAGAAGAAGAAGAAGAAGAAGAAGAAGATGAGGAAGAGCAGGAAGAGGAGGAGAAGAAAAAAGAAGAGAAAGAAGAGGAACAAGAAGAAGAGAAAGGAGGAGGAGAAGGAGCTGAAATGACACAGAAGAAACTTGACCCTTATGATGTTTGGAGTATGAAAAATGTTACACAGAAGAAGAAAAAAAATGAAAGAGACAACTGTACACTTGGAACTAATACGCAAATTTGAAACAAGTAAAACAGTAGTGTGATAGGTGATTGCTTGCTTAGATGAAGAGCTCTGAGACTGATGTTACTTTTCTTTTTTCCATTCAGAAAACTTTTAGTCTACTTACGTCAACTTAATATACACTTTCTTAACAATTATGCTTAGGTTGTTTATGAAAATTTCATGACATTCAACAAAGGAATCATCTCAATTTTCTTATTTTCCTTTTAACTACGTACATACATACTAAGCAAGTACCAACAAAAAATCACAAAAGCAAAAAAGAATGTTTTACTACTATACTTGATATACAGTGACCTTATGAATATCAAATAATTCATTTTTATTGCATCTTTAGTTGAACATTTGTTCTTAGGTTGCTGAACTCTTCAAATACAAATAAAATGAGTGTAGTAAAAATAATGAAAGTGGAAAGCAGGTAACTCTACCAATAATGAAATGTGAACTGCTTCTACCCTTCTCCAGAATAAATTGATTGAATTAAAACTTTATCTTAGGGAACACTTTTGCAACTGCAATCATAAAAGTGCACATGTTTAGAATGTATATATAGATATACATAGAAAGACCTTCAATTATGTGGAATATCTCTTTCTGCCATAACCATAAGTGCTCCAATCCTCACAAGAACTACACCTGTGGTTGAGAACCAATTATCCTACCTGCCTCCAACTTCCCCTCCCTCTTCCCGCCATGTATAAAAATTCCACATTCCCATATTGGGCACCTCAGATAAAAGCAAGTAACTCCCCCAATGGTAACTAGCTCTACTCCCCTAATATTAAACCTAAAAACCACATGGGAAATATAAAAATCCAAATAGAAGCACTATAAACCTGTCATAAATCATAAACAAAAACTATTTGTAGGGCAGAATGGATGACAAATGCTCTACTGTGTAAATTTTAGAACACGGCAGAAAAAAGGTAGAAGGCTAGTTAATCCTTCCCTCCTCCTGCTACAGTTTAATCTCTTTGGGTGTTCAATGTCCATAATGCTGTTGTCTCTTTGTAGTTACATTATTACTGTACTGTTTTTGAATGATTTTTTGCTTACTGTATCAAGTTCAACAATGGCTTCTTCCAAAGCTGGCTTTTTAAGCGAGCAAGCTTTCTCCTGGGGAGTTCAGGACATCATCATAGAACACAGAGAAGATTGAAGTCAGACCCATCTCACAGTATGTGTTGGTGGCATCTCCTTTTTTGTTGATTTCAAATGCTTCTTGATACGATTTTTGTGATTGACCCATTATTTTTTTCAGCAGCAATCTCAGCCTCCTTTCATTTTCAAGCAGAAAACTTTGTGTTCTGACTGAAACATTAAGAATCCAGAGCTTTTCCAATAGGGACAGCACATCATTATAGATATCTTAGTTTAGTTTTATTTTTTCTCTCTATTCCCAGGTCATCTTCTAACTTTTTTTTTCCAGCACCTTCTGTCTTTTGCTCAGTACTTGAAATGACCGTCTAAGATGACCTTTGAGCCCCTATGACATTTTTGTAAGCCACAGACTCTTCTCTTTATTGGACAATCCAGCTTCTTGCTCAGTTACAGACTTCATGCAGGCTTCCATGTTATAGTATCTCTCATCCTGCTCAGCCCATTTGGTCGTCTGTAGCAGTTTATTTTTATCATTGACTGAACATTTCTAAGCTCAGAGTGAATGGCAACAGCAGATGGATGGACAAGGGTGTTCAGTGGTCTTTGGACAGCAACAGTGGCTGAGACTCCTATTTCTAGATACGATAAAAAAAACAGTAGCAAGTTCTGTTTTCTTCCTGGTCATGTATCCAAAACAACAAAGAAGCTCTCAATGCTTATTAAAATGAATGACTACTAGCCACAGGGCAAAAATATCTATCTTTGGAAATACTGCCTAGGATCCTTCAAGCAATAAATCATAAGCAAGAAATAGATCATAGGATTACCGGTTGTATTTTCCTAAACTTCCCACTGAAGGCAAGAAATTTTGGAACGTAAAATAAATTTGGGGCAGGAACAACTAGCAAAGGGGATGCTGTGTGATGAATGGATTTGGACTTCTAGGGATGGTCTAAAATAAAGTACTTAGAGTACCTGGCCAGGAATTTAGTGCTCCGAACAAGGAGAATGTATTTTCCTAATACCTTGAAAACTTAAAGTAAAAGCACTTAAAATTTAAAAAAAAATAGGAGAGAGAAAACTGCTTAAATATATCTACCAAACCTGTCTGTGTCTTTCTCTACGATAGAAAGTAACAGCAATGAAGGAAAAAGAGTCATCAAGAAAATCAACTTTTTCAAAAAACTAAACTTGAACCCCTGTCTGAATTGAGATGAGGCTTATTATTTAAGCCTTTGTTTTACTCTGTCTGTATCTGTAATATTATTACTTCATTTATCTGATTCAATAAATTATTCTTATGAGATATCTAAAGTGACATTATTACAAGTTAGTGGGCTATGTAAATATTATGTAGGGTACATCATCTTGTGAATGGGATGGAGTTAAAGTGTAAATTTTAGAATTTTAGAATAAAATGGTGAATATGGGAAGTGTATTTCTCCTCACTTTGGGACTCTGAGAAAGTTTAAATATAACTCTGTAGTGGTTGTAGTCTCTCTCAAAGGACCTGATAGCATTAGGAGAGTTTATAGGGAATAAGCCAGGCCTGGTGAAAGGTGTGAGACCTCTACAGCAGGGGAATTTTGCCTAAACCTCACTTATAGCACTCCTTGCCACATTACACTGGAATCCAGCAACCAGAAACTGGGAATATGGTGTAAAGCATAGGAGTGAAGATAAGTCTAGGAAGAGACATAAGTAATTTTGCCATTAGATTATGTGCAGACCTGGCCTACAGAGAAAATGGATGAGTGGTTTGAGAAACAGATCAAAAACTTGGCACAGAGACATTTTATTGGTAATGAGGGATTTAAATTATCTAAGCATATGCTGAAGCTCTCTGCCAAAAGCATAGTAGATAATAACTTCTGTACCTGCTCTAATGATAATTTCATTCTTTAAAAGGGAGAAGAAATAGCAAAGGAGAATTCTGTTCTGTATCTGATTCTAACTAACAAGAAGGACCTACTTTCTGGGGGTGGAAATGATAGGAAACTCACAGGGAAGTGACTGTTTCCTCTTATAATTCGGAATAGAATAGGCAAAAACTGGCTGTAGACAGACACATAGCCCACATTTTGCCAGTTTTGAAAGGTGAATAAGTAGGATCTCATGAACTAAAATTTTACAGTCATAGATGAGGTTCAGAGAGTTAAAATTAATTTGTCCTAGGTCATCATTGGGTCTTTGATGAAACTTTTGGGGAAAAAAGTTGATCTATACATACCTTTCCCAGGAATTTACTTAGAATTCTCTGGAATTATGCAGGGAAAGAACATTGTACCACTCTCAAAGCATCCTAGACTTTCATGGCTGAGGACTGTGGCATGTTGATTAATCTTTTGCTAATCTACATTTTCAAGCTTCCTAACCATGATGCAGAATAGAGTCTATTACTTCCTCCTTGAAAACTCAGTCATTCTGAGGAATTAGCATCCACATCTACCTCGAAGTCTTTTCACCTCTCTCCCTAACAGGCACCAAAGCATATTGTGTATCAAGTGTAACATTAGGCATGTTCCATTATTTGGTAAAACATATAGACACAGAAAACTTTAATCATCAGTAAGGCTTACATCCTCTTCTGAACTAAGCACAGTTCTTTCTGAGAAGACTAGACTTGCTTTTTAGAGAAGCTTTATGGTATCCTTTTCTCTTTCATTTTCATATGATGGTTGTCTCAGAGGGTGATCACTGCTATTTTTTTTTCTGTTTAAGTGTACATTATGCACATTAATTGTCTTCTAAACATATTTAAAATTTTATATTCAATAATGGTTTTATCCATTCAAACTCATAGTAATGCTTTACTTAGCATTGTTGCGGTATGGGCCTTTCCATACACAAAATAAAAAGAACTTTCCACGTGACTAAAGTTTTATTTTAAGCAGAAAACCAAGATAATCAGAATATGAAACAAGATAACAAAACATATTAGAGTTATATATAAAATTTGAGACAATGGACTCTGAATAAGCACTTGAGAAAGAGGTTAGACATCCAAAAATCATTTATTAAGCACCTACTCTGTACTAGGCAGTGCACTAAGCATTGAAGATACAAATGGAGTCAAAACAAAAGCCCCTATGTTCAAGGGGCTCACAGTTTCTTGGGGGAGATAGCATGAAAATGATTATGTATAAACAAGATATGTACAGGATAAACTGGAAGTAATCAAAAGACAAAAGGTACTAGTATTAAGGAGAATGAAGAAAGGATTGTTACAGAAAGTGGGATTTTAGCTGGGACTTGAAGGATTCCATGGAGGCCAGGAGACTAAGATGAAGGAGACAATTCCAGGAATGGAAGAGAGTAGGTGAAAATGACAGGTAAGAGACAGAGAGTCCTGCGATAGGAATAGTAAAGGTCACCGGATCATAGAATACATCTCAGGCAGTAAGGTATAAGAGGACTGCAAAAGTCCTATAGGTCTGAGAATATTTCTTCTGCATCTTAGCATATGTCAATCTGCATACAACTATTGTACATGCTTTTATTGTAAATGATTTAGAAATTGAAAGAGAACATTAAGATACAAATAATCCTTTGTAACAATGGTTGTATTTTCACCGACATGAAATTATGCTTCGTATAGAAAATGAAGAATTAGAGAAAAGCTAGGGATAGTGTGGGATTGGTATGCTATATGTATGAAACTACCGTATGAAAAATGCTGCTTCATCAGCTGAGGGAAGGAAAGCAACTCTCCAAAGTTCCCAAGAGCTTCTTTATTCAGTAGCTTTGCCACTCCAAACAGATCTGTCTTCCTCTTTTCTTATAGCTTTTGGTTTAACCTATTGCTAAGGAAGTATCTCTGGACACTTCAAAAATAGACCTTTCTGAGATTCAAGCCTTTGAATGAATGATGAAATGTAAGAGAAAAGTGGTTCTTCTCTCCCCCAATGTTAGGAGGACTGTGGGCCTGATGGTCTAAGGGTTGTAAATTTACCAGTTGCTTTGAAGCTCAGTGTCTCCAATAGTAAAGATAAAAGCAGCTTTTGCTTTTGGAAAGGAAGCCTGCTGCATTTGTCTCCCCAGCTCACACATTCCTTAACTCTGTAGCTACGGTTGAAATCCCACTCTTAGATAAATAAGCACATCAGAAAGGATCAAAGTGGTTAAAATCCCCATGAAACTCCTTTCATAGGCTGATTCATTTCTTAAACATGAACCAACACCAGCTAATTCATTTCTTTCAAAGTATCAAGGGAGGTTTCTCTCAGCAGAAACCTTTACATCCAAAAGCAATTTGGCAATAATTTGAATTCTCTAACATAGGAAGAACTTGGCTCAGATATACACTCCCAAAATTGGTTTCATTACATATTTTGAGAATGCACAAGGACAGTATCTAGACATTTACATATAAAAACATAAAGCATTACTTTCTACTTCATGCTTCAGGGATTAACCAAAATGACTTTTTTTCCTCTCTTTTGGATTCTCCCCAGAGAAATACAGAAAACGAGAGGGGTAAATATCAGTCCAGATGGGACAGATTATGTTTGGGATCTTAACCTAAAGGGTTATTAATTTATCAAAGCAGAAATGTCACATTCACATGAAATCTCTTTTATCATTTTTCTTTTTTTTTCCATATGGATCTCCATTTACTTCTCATACCTCTAAAGACTCAAGGGGATGATTTTGCTCTCCAGTAGTTCAATACAGATACTTTG
The DNA here is from genome assembly GCF_028372415.1 of Notamacropus eugenii. Lineage (NCBI taxonomy): Eukaryota > Metazoa > Chordata > Mammalia > Diprotodontia > Macropodidae > Notamacropus > Notamacropus eugenii. The sequence goes on along the minus strand of NC_092875.1, from coordinate 355,674,528 downwards.
GAAATCACGGCCAAGTTGAACCTACTTATAGACATGTTTACATTATTAGGAGTTTGTAAGCTACATTGATTGAACATTGTACCACCTAGAACCTCAAACTTGGGATAGTTTTCAAAGAATCCATGTGGGTGGTTTCTGAGAACTATGTAAATGTTTGAAAATATGATGGATTTTTAGGTTATTTTATTTTTTTGGTTTTCATTGACATATTTAGGGGCTTTAGGGTAAAAAATACACTGGAGAAAAATTACTGATAAGAGCACATAGTATATATGCTATACTGAATAAAGTTCTATCCTAATGCATTATTTTATAAAAGTTGAGAAGTTTTTCTCCCCTTCCCTGATACTTTAGTAGGTGAAAAAATTTTGAGAATGGGGAATCAGTACATAATATATCATTAACTCTAGCTATTGTTATATAAGAGAAATCAAGTGGAAATTTCCATGATGAATGTAAGAGAACTAATTTTTCCTTTAGAATATTACCCCTGAGGTTACTAGAATTTTAATGATACTGACCTAAATCATTCCCTTACTTTTGATCTACTATGCAAAATAAAAATGAAAGGTATTTTTTTCTTCTACTTAGGGTAGACTTAGTTATAAGGTTACCTTCCTAGTGGTTCCCACATCTATTTTTGCTTTATATATGAAGTCCAACAAATATCCTACATGCCTGAAAATCCTGTCACTGGAATAAAAAAATATATAAAGGTATAGATTTAGAAAACTGCCCTGTGAATATAGGAATATCTATCCTGAAATGGCCATATGAACCCAATCAAAGTTGACAGTAGACTAATAGTTCTTCAGAGGACTGAAAGTGTTAGAACTTGAAAGGATTCTAGGGTATACCTAGTAATACCACCTATCCAATGCAAGATGTTTTGTCCATAGTATTTTTGATAGGCAGTTATACAGTCTCTTCTTAAATATCTCCATGTTATCACTTAATAGCTGAAGGAGAAAATATTTTCACTATTGAGAGCTCTAATTATTGGGACATTCTTATATTTTCCTGAAATATTTCTCTAATTAATTTCTACTCATTGGCCTTCTGAAATGGTAAAGAACATACCTAATTCTTAGCAAAGGAAACTATATAAAAAATTAAAAAATCTTCAAATATTTAAAAAGAGCTACATATTTCCTCAGCCTTGTCTTTTGTTTCATTGTGTTCTATTGCCAAAATATTTAGAAAAGTTTTATTTTAAAATATTTGATTCTTTTTCATTTTTATCTCATTCTCATTTTTTAATGTAAAAACCTACTTTGCCCCAAACTGAACCCTTACTTTTGACATATTAAAAAAAAAGCACCAGATATAGTCACCTTTTCTGGCAAAGTATAGAGTGTTCTACTCCAGTAGTCCCCCGAGTTTTGTGATAAAGAGGGAATAATCTTTCATCATCTCTTTCCGTGAACCATACTCTTTTTAGTTACTGAAAATTGTTTAGTTTCAGTGAGTTTTTCATTTACTTTGTTGCAAATATTGTGTATATTTTAATTTGGTTCTGCTTACTTTGCTTTTCATTACTTTTTACAAATCTTTCTCATTTCTGTGAATTCCTTGAAGTTATCACTTCTTATTGTACATTTTTAATGCACTACTCAATTTTAACCCCTCCCCAATTAATGAACAATTATTTTGTTTCTAATTTTTTTTCTAACCACAAAGAGTTTATTTTGGACTTTTACTTCTCTTTTACCTCCTTTGGGGTATTTTCCAATTTTTTTCGCATCATTACCAATTGATATCAAGACTGATATGACTACTTAGCTCCACCAAGAGTTCTTCAGTATATAAATCATCCCCCAAACCCTCTAACATTGACTATTCTCATCATTTATCATTGACAAATTGCATGGAATGACATAAAATCTCAGATTTGTTGTATTTCCTTTTGCTTCTCATGATTTATTTTTTTTAATGTGTCAGTGATATTGATAAAATTGTATTTAACAAGTGAGGACAACCATTTTCTGGAGACAAGCAAAATGACACTAAAGAGTGACTTTGTATGCTGGTACATGTGTCTCTTTAGTAAAAGAAAGGAAGATTGCATCTCAGCCTTAACAAGTTAGTGTCATTGCATCATTTATTGTGTTTAATCTGAATTTTGTTGATAGTTAATGTCTTTTTATTTTTTAAAATATTTCAGTTAAGGGAAATATAATTTTTCTTCCTATAATTTCTACTCCACTGGGATAAAGGAAAGAAAAATAAATTCCCTTAAAACAAATATGCATAATTAAGAAAAACAAATTCCCTAATTAGTCAAGCTCAAAAAATATTTGTCTCATTCTTTCCGCTGAATCCATCACCTTTCTGTAAGGAGATGGACAACATGTTTTATCATCTCTGAAATCACAAATAGTCACTGGATTGACTATGTCTACAAGACATAGGTTTTATAATTTTTAAAGTTGTTTGTTTTTACAATTTGTTATTATATACATTTTTCTTATTCTCATTTCATTTTCATCATTTAAAAAATATTCAAAGCTGGTCACTTTTATTATATTGATGTTATAATGTATATTGTTCGGGTTCTGCTCACTTTGCATCAGTTCCTACAAAGTAGTTGAATATTTCTTTCAACTGATCTTTTTCTTATTTCTTAGAGCACAGCAGTATTGCATCATAGTCACATAACACAACTTATTCAGCCATTCCCTAATTGATGAACAGCTCCCTAAGTTTACGGTTTTCTGGATTTTTCTTTTGTCATCATAGAAAGAACTTTTATGAATATTGTTGTACACATAGAGGCTTTTCCACTCTTCTCTCTTTGGGACATAGCACTAGCAGTGTTATAACTGGGTCTAAGGGCAAGTCCTGTTTAGGAATATTTTATGTATCAATACAAACTGCTTTCCAGAAAAGTTCTATCCCTTCATATGTCCAACATGTGTCTCTTTTCCCCCAGGCCTTCAACATTTGTCATTTTCCTTTTTTGGCAATTTAATTGGTATGAGATGGGATCTCAGAATTTCTTTAATTGTTGTTTCTCTAATTGTTAATGATTTCAAACATTTTTTCATATGGCTAAGATACTTCTGGGTTACTTCTTTTGAGAACTGCCTAGGGAGTTGGAACCAAGATGGCGGAGTGCAGGCAGCAACTCAGCTGAACTCCAAGGAACTTTAAAATAATGCTTCAAATCAAATTCTGGAGTGGCAGTGCCAACAAAAATTTGGGATGAGACATTTTTCTAGCCCAAGACACCTTAGGAGGTTATCAGGAGAGGTCTGTGACATCAGGGTGAGGGTTGGCCCAGAATATATTACATAAGGAGATAACACTAGCCCCAGACTTTGGAGACAGTTATGACAGTGGTAGCAGCATCTTCAGGAACTGTCAGATCAGAGATGGGAAGGATCAGACGACTGCTCAGAAAGTGATTACAAGGGACCCTCTGCTGGCATTCAGTGTAGGACCTTGTTGCATTGTCCACTCATAGTTCTAGGTTAAAGTTCCAAGGTGAAGAGAAGAATCCACATTTGCATCTGCAGGGGATCAAGGTGTCTGGTCTCAGGTACAAGGTGGAAAGTAACACTAGTGCTTGTAACCACAGGAGAACACACAGTTTCAGGACCAAGAATAGCACTAGTACTTACTTCTGTGAGGGAGTTGGGACCTGGTCACATTCCAAGGGTGAAGAGTGTTTGTGGTGACTTATAAAGGAATAGGTACCCTAGTCTAAGTTCCAAGGCATAAAGGAGTATTTGCATGTGCCTGTAGAAGTTCAAAGAACCTGGTCACAACTCCACAGCCAAGAGGAGCATTAACCCTTGTGACTACAGGGGAGCAAAGTCCCATGTTGGATAAACACCAGAACACAAGCCAGGAGAGCAGTGATCACAGTCTTCTTGGATCATACCACCTTGAAAGCACTGAAAACCTACAGACCCCCTTGGGATAGTGCCCCTTCCACCCCAGGAGCAAAACCCAATTTTAAGTCAAATTTAAAAGTCAAGAAATAGGCTGGAAAAATAAGCAGACAACAAAAGAGAACATCAATATAAAAAACTACGATGGTAGCAGGAAGACAGAAGAAGACACCAATGTCAAAATAGCTACAAGCAAAGCCTCAAAGGAAGAAAAACAAACTGGATTGGACACAGATTCAAGGAGAATTGGAAAATCTCAAAAAAAGATTTTAAAACTCAAATAAGAGAATTAGATGAAAACTGGGAAAAAAATAAGAGTGATGCAGGAAAATTATGAAAAGAGAGTCAACAGCTTAGTAAAAGAGACACTAAAAATACTGAAGAAATTAACACTTAAAAGGCAGAACTGGACAAATGGAAAAAGAGTTATGGAAATTCACTGAAGAAAATAATTCCTCAAATTAGAATTGAGGAAGTGGAAGCTAAGTCCTAAAGGCATAAAGTAATAATTAAAGTCAAAAGAATTGAAAAATAGAAGATATGAAATATTTCATTGGAAAAATGACTGACCTAGTAAAGAGAGAAGAGATAACTTAAGAATTGTTGGAGTAAAAAAAAAGAGCCTAGACATCATATTTCATTAATCAAGAAAACCTACCCTGGTATCTTGAATCCTGAGTGTAAAACAGAAATTGAAATAATCCACCAATCACTTCCAGAAAGAAATCCCGCAATTAAAACTCCTAGGAGTATCATAGCCAAATTCCAGAACTTCCAGGTTAAGGAGAAGACATTACAAGCAGCCAGAAAGAAATGTTTCAAATCTCATGGAGCCACAGTCAGGGTCACATAAGATTTAGCAGCTTCCATGTTAAAGGAGCAGAGAGTTTGGAAAATGAAATGCTGTAGCAAAAAAGAGCTGGAGTTACAACCTAGGATAACCTACACAACAAAACTGGGTATAATCCTTTGCGAGAGGGGTATTATTTAATGAAATAAAGGACTTTTTAAGTATATTGAATTTTTATATGCAAAACCTTTTTGATTTTATGTCACTGAAACAATGCATATTATGTTCTGTGAACCTCTACATTCCTTGTTTCTTCACAAATGATTCTTTTATCCATAGATGTGATAGATAACTTTTTTCCAACCTTCTCTAATTTCTTTGTGATTTGATATATTATATATCTGTCATGTAGCCATTCAGCATTGGTCTTAGCATTTTGTGTGTGGTGTTAGTCTAAATTTAATTTCTTTCTGGTGTCTAATTTCCAAAGTGACTTTTTTTTTTTTTTGTAAAATAATGTCTTTTTCCTAGTAGCTATTTTGGTTTATTGGCCATTAGGCTACTAGATTTGTTTCCTTCTGTATATTGTGATCCTCTTCTGTTTCACTAATCAATCTCTGTATTTGGTAACCAGTGCCAGATTATTTTGAGAATTACAGCTTTATGGCATAATTTGAGATCTGATCCTGCTAGACCCCCTTCATTTCTTCTTTTATTTTCATTATTTTCATTTTGATTCTTGATATTTTTGCCTTTATATGAATTTTATTTTATTTTTTCTTTTTTTTATAAAATATGGTATGATATAAGTAAATTAATTTAGGTAGATTTGTCATTTATTAGATTGACTCTTCAGTACAATAAGCAATTAATGCTTTCCCAATTATTTAGGTCTGTATTTTTGGATTGTAATTGTTGCCATTTTTACATTGCATTTGTGTATTGGTTTGGTGAACTTCAAAGTACTTTGTACATTCTGGAGGTATTTTAAATGGAATTTATTTCTTCATTTTACTGGGGGAGTTGCTATTATATACACATGCTTATTAATTTATGAAGATTTACAATGTATACTACAAATTTGCTGAAGTTATTGTTTTAGTTAAATCTTTAGGGTTCTTTAATTATCCCATGATATCTGCAAAAGTGAAAAATGTGTTTCTTCTTTACCTATCCTTATTCTCTAAGGTGCTTTTCTCATCTTATTTCTTTTGCCAACATTTCAAGTAATAATAGCTGAGTTAATATTTATATGATAGTGACTGAGCACTTTGCAATTATTATCTCGTTTGATTCTCACAACAACATGAGGTAGGTGCTATTATGATGCCCATTTTATAGATGAGGAAACTGATGGAGACATTGGTTAAGTCACTTCCCCAGCATCAGTTAGATAGTAAGTATCTGAGGCCATATTGAAAGTCAAGTCTTCCTCACTCTAGACCCAACATTGTATCCAATGTACCACCAAGCTACTTCTAGTACTATGTCAAATAGAAGTGGTGCCAGTGGACATCTTTATTTGTCTCTCATTTTTTTGGTAGGGATTCTGAATTATTTCAAATATAAATAATGCTAATTCTTGGTTTTAGCTACAATCCATTCATCATTTTAAGGAAAGGTCAATGTATTCTTATGTTTTCTAGCCTTTTTAACATAAATGGGTGTTGTATTTTTTTCAAAGTTTTTATTGCATTTATGGATAATCATATGATTTTTGTCAATCATTATTAATATGGTTAAGTAGGTTTATAGATTTCCTAATATTAAACCAATCCTGTATTCCTCATAGAAATATAATTTAGTCATAGCATCAAATATTTGTAATATGTATAATGTTAATGAAAGTCAAATATCTTTCCCATACATTATTGAGCCTGCCCATTAAGGGAAGTTTGATTAAGGGAGTCCCACACCTTTTATTAATTTTCTAATGAGGCATTGAATCTCAAGGGTTGTGAAGCCCTCTGACTCTGAAAAGTGCATAAATACTCTCAGAGGGGTTTTACTTTGGAGCTTAATCATTGGAAGTGTTTGTCTGGCCAGAAAAGACTCTGGGCAGCCGCTAAGGAGCCCCCTTTGAAAACCCAGAAGTTGGTGATTCTCTCTCTGGTAACTTTATGTGTGTGGTCAGACAGTGGGATTTGTCTGCTGATCTGTGACACATGTATTGCTTATGGTCAGACAGTTGGGAGCCCTGTCTGTTGATCTGTGTTTCTCTATATTTTCTCTTAAGATCAGGATGTTGATTTTTCCCCTAAACTAAAATGTGCTTGATTAAAGTAATTGTTGATCCCTCAAAAGTTGCTTTTCTTTTAGAAAAACAGGTCTAAGAACCTGTATATCACACTCTCCAGTGTATGTCGGGATGCTTGCTTTTATAATATGCTACTTTAGTTTTGTTGCTAATACTTTAACATTTTTGGCATCAATATTCATCCAGGACATTATCTGTAGTTTTCTTTTTCTAATTTGACTCTCCTTGATTCATGTATCCAATCCACATCTGTATCATAGAAGGATTTTCATGGGATCGTTTGATTTGTTATTATTATAAGCATTTAAAGAAAAATCAGAATTAATTACCCTTGGATAGAATTGACTTGTGAATCTATTTGGTTCTGGATTTATTTTTCTTTTGAAATTCATTTATTACTTTTATTCTTTTGAAGTTCATATTATTCAATTTCTTTCTTTGAGACTTGGTTGTCTAAACTCTTTGTATCTTGTTATTCTATATTTTTATATACTCTTTTAAGCAATATAAGTGGTGAATTTCTTTGGTATATAATTGGAAAAAATAGTTTGTAGTAATAGCCTTTTGTTCTCCATTAGTTGTGAAATTTCATTTTTTGATACAAGTAACATGATTTTCCTCTTTTTAAATCAAATTATCTAATAGTATTAACATTTTGTTTTCAAAGAAAAAAACAGATTCTTAATATATATATATATATGACTTTCTAAGTCAATATATTATTTCCTAGAGCCATTTGACACCACTGTTATAGAACTGTTGTAGAACATTGCATACATTTTTGGATTTTTTCCTTTGTATATTGATGAGATGTGCTGTTTTTTTCTCATTTAAAAATATTGTATAGAATGGCTTTCTGGGAGAGAGAAGAAAAGGGATAGAGAGGGTTTCCCAAAAGAACCTAGGTTTAAATATTTAAGTCTCTTAGCTGGAATTATCTTTAAAATATCTTAAACCCATTTTTTAAATTAAGTTATTCATATAGAAAAACTAGAAGTTAGTTTCCTCAGTAGGTGAAATCCAACTTAAAAATGAAAAATAAGATTGACCAAAATATGGATTTTCATTTGCTTTTCGTTTTTCATTTGAGTGTTTGGTTTTATATGGGGGCCATGAATAAGCATTGGGCAGAACACTAGTTAAGAAGGAACTTAAGGAGATCATTTAGTCCTAGTTCGTGAAAATTAAAAAAAAAAAAAATTAAACCTGAAGTCATTCTGGGTCTTGTTCTAAAGAAGATCTTACCAATCCAATGTGGTTATTTCCTGGCTCTGCTTTAAAAATGATTCATAAACTAACTACGTTGGTTAAAACTTGAGATTCAAATGGACAGATAAAGCCTCATTGGCATTTTATGATTACAAAAATAAAATCACAACCATAACATTAAAAATCTGAATAATCTAAATAAAAACATTGATATTGCAATTGTTCCACATTATCATAGTGACACTTAACGTTATGTTTGTAGCCTGACCTCTTGGCACACCTTAGCTCCTACGTAAGAAAACAGAGAAGAAAGAAGCAGAAGCAATAAGACACAAAGGAAGAGCATGAAGGATATTACTTTTACCTTGCCTCCTACTGACATTTCTGAGTCACCGAAGTGAATGAAACTCCAAGTAATGGAAGAAGAAACGCCCCCTACAACCTCCATGCCCAAGAATGATTAAAGTAGGAGGTCACACTGTGTCCTTGAATCAGCATGCTATTATCGTAACATTCTCTTTAAAAAAAATTCTCTCCTATTTTTGCCCTCAATATTATTTCTTAGAAAGGTCTCATAGATCAGCCAAAAGTAATATTTTGTTCCATAGTTCTTTTCATTATATTCTGGGAATAAAATATAGTGGATATCAATGGAAGGCAAAAAGAGTATGAACTTGTAGTTTCATGTAGCCTTCACATACATAGACAAACTCCATCCACAGACTTTACAGAATGAAATCGTGGTCAGGGTCATGTACCTTGAGAGGCAGAGTACAGGTATAATGGTAGCATTCAGTTTGTATCATACTTTAAGGTTCACGATGTGCTTTACATGTTTTGATTATCACACCAATCCTGTGGGGTCAGTGCTATTTTCTTCATTTTACAGAAAAGGGAACTAAGACCAACACAGTAATTTACCCAGAGTCAGATAACTAGGAGGTATCTGAGATAGGACTTGAAGTCAGATCTTGCTGACTCCAAATTCAGACCTCTACCCACTACATTGCCCAGTTGTTCAAAATAAGAATGAGAGCAAAGAACATGAGACGAAAAGAGATGGAGAGGCTATGTGCTGGAGAGTATGAAAATATGTGAATGAGAATTTGTATGTGGTAATGTGTGAGACCTGTGGGCAGATCCAATGATAGTTGCCTGTGATGTCAACAGGACTTGTTATTCTGTAGGGCAAAAGTATTGAGTAAACCCCAACCATTTTATGAAATTGGCTCCAAATCAATTTCTATTTTTAATAAAAGTACAAAGCTAAAATCAAGTTATTTACAAAAAAAAAAATCAACTGGAATGGAGCAAGAGGAGAAGCTACAGAGGAGCCCATCACACAGACATGGTCATGCCCAAAGCCTGAAATCCAGACGTTGCCCTGTGCTTAGAGGATTTTCTGTCATTATATAGTGAATCATTGTCAGGCCTTGCAAACTCAACTGTTTGCTTTTAAGTTTTAGGGTTACTGTTTCTGCTGTGCATTGTGTTCTGGACAATCAGAAATCAATGTTCTCTTATGTTGACAAATTAATAAAGAAAAAGACAAGCGATTGCCATTTTCATTTAATAGGGATACACTTTTTGAAGTTATGGTAATGTTTGTGGAGTGAAATAAGCATGGACTGTCTCTGATCTCCCAGCTTTATATATAGGATCCTATGGTCCACATTTTTAGTTAAAATGAAGCAGTGGGGAAGAGGATGTTTGTGTCCAAACCTTCCTTTCTTTAAAAATCTGAACAAATAAAATAAAATGTAATCAGTACTTTGAAAGGGGGAATTCTGGCAAGAAGAGATCTCATTCTGCTTTAGATGACTTTAATTTTGGTTTCCACTTTAAAAATTGGTCCTGCTTCCTATGCCTCACAACCAGTCCTTTCTCCACTCATACTATCACTACTCTAGAGTAGGTCCTCATGCCTCTTTTTTCCTAGACTTTTGAAATGGCCTTCTAACTGGTCCCCCTACTCTGATTTCTGTCCTTGCCAAGCCATACTTCACAGAGCTTCCAGGTCAACTCTTCCAGTTGTTAATGGGTCCCCTCACCCAAATCACTGTGTATTTATTTTATATGTCATATATTTACTGTGTGTGTGTTCGTCCTTCATTGCCGAAGAAGACTGTGCCATCAGAGAAATGATGACATGACTTGCACTTGACTTTGTTTTGAGTGAGGGAGGACTGTATTTACTACTTATATGTTGTAAGTATCCTAATAAAATTGCTAGACTGGCAATTCCTGTGGTCAGAGACTATTCTCACTTTCTATCTTTGTGTCCCCATCTCCTAGCATCATAAACAGTACTTAGTATCACATCTAAGAAATGCTTATTAATTGGCTGACTAATTAATTGACACATTTCCTAAAGGCAATAACTTTTATATTGGTACCTCTAGCAAGTAGCACTATGCTTATTCCACAGAAGATATTTTTAAAATATTGAATAATTGATGGATTGATTGCAAAGGGGTACAAATTGTCCCTAATTTATCCTTTCCATTGTCTTTTCCAATCCAAATTGCAAAGTTCTGGCTTTAAAAGCATAGTTACAGTGTAGTTAGTATTGGCATAATGTGTACTTGTGAAGGAAAGACCTTCCTGTCATATGAGACACTATGACCTAGAAATGCTATGAGTTAATCGTAATTGCAGCTGCAATAATGCTCTTGGTGCCCCAAGTGATTTTTCTAATATGATTTCTCTTCATTACCCTCCCTGTTTTGCTCCTGACTTTACAGACAAAATCATTCCTTATCTGCAATCGCATTGAATTTTCTTTGTGTCTAGCACTTGCTTGAGCTGTTCCCTTCTTACCTGAAATATCGCTTCATAACACTAGCCCCCTTCTCCCATTAGTGAGTTCCATCTATGACCTCCATTTTGCAGAGTGGCTCAGTTGGGCAGATTTCAATTCCCTTCTCCTCTCTTGATTTTGTCAGTTGCTGGAGTTCAGTCACTTTAGTCATGTCTGATTCTTTATGATCCCATTTGGGATTTTCTTGGCAAAGACACTAGAGTCATTTACTATTTCCTTCTCCGGTTCATTTTATAGGTAAGGAAATCCAGGTAAACAGGATCAAATGACTTGTGCAGGATCATACAACTAGTAAGTATCTGAGGCCCCAACTTTAACTCACAAAGATGAATCTTCTTGGCATCAGGTCTGGCACTCTATCTACTGCACCAGCTAGCTGCCCTCTTAGGTTAATAGATTTCAAAAGCCCATTCTGTGCTGCTTCCCCTCCCTCCCATCAGCTGTCTCTCGGATGTTGCCTTTCTCCTTTCTGAAGTAAGCTCTTTGTGGGCAGGTCTCTTTTTGTTTGTTTATTTTATTGTTTTTATATCCCCAATGCTTAGTAAAAGCTCTGGCACATAATAAGCCCTAGTTTGATGCCAATTTCCTTCCTTATCAATGTAAGAGATTTATATTCTGAATTAAACCTGTAAATATCATACAAACATATCTGATCAGAATGCTCTAAATCACCAAGGAATATGGAGGTTAGAATGACTATGTATCTGAATATGCAGTGTTAATTAAAGTGGAGAGCATTTTATTAGTCCATAAGAATATATTAAACAATGTTGATAAAAAGATAAAAAAGTAAAATATTCTTTGCCCTCAAGGAGAGGAAGGCAACATATGTAACTAGCACAGGCTTTGAAATAGAAAGAGACAGGAAGTCTGCTTTTGTCTTAGATAGGTCACTAGCATAAATCAGGCCTGCTGCTCCAAGGGTCCTTCTCTCTAGGCCACTTAGCTACTCAGGAGCCAAAGCCAAAATGTTAATTTGGAGCAATGGTTTAACCAAGGGGTAGAATGATTCTTAATAGCGGGTTAGTGAACATGACCCAGAGAAATCGAATAAAACCAAGAGAAATAGGTTAAGTAGCAGCATATGGAGGGAAAGAAATAGACTTCCCAGGGAACTATAAGGAAGTGATTAGAAAGCCACTGCTGAATGCCTTGTAACTTGGGGAAGCAGTAGTTAATGATCAGATAGGAAAGTGCCTTCTTTGTCTTGGATTCCTGGGATCAGGACAGGTCTCACATTACCAGTAGCAGCTTTAGCTTAACCTGAACACAAAGGGGTTCTCAGCTTTCTCTGAGTTGTGGGCCTCTGTAGTAATCTGGTAAAATTTATGGATTTCTTCTCAGGTTTTTGTTTTTAAATGCATAAAATATGTAGGATTATAAAGGAAACCAAATTAAAATATAATGGAAAAGAAAGCTTCTAGATTCTAAGTTAAGAGCCTCTGAACTATAGGATCCAAAATAGAAACTAAGACTTGGAAATAGATTTGGGGATGGAGCAGACAATCTACTATTCCAATAAGCAGTAAGTAACCCAAAAGCATTTCCCTTCAGAAGTAACCTATACTAAGAAAAGATATATTTAGTTTTTAATTTCATTTGTAGAGTTTTTCACATAGCTCACCCTTCTACTGCCCACCATATTTGTTGCTGTGTTTTGTTCCTTTTAATTTTTTAGTTACAATATTCTGGTCAGATCTTTAGTGCATGAGCTTGCTGCTGCTGTGGATGGTGGAAAGAATGGGGTTCCTGGTGTGATCAGGAAATTGTCTCACCAGGGCAATGAAGGCACGATATGTGAGGGAGAGGAATGGAGGATGGAGAAAGATCAAGTACTCTCAAGTACAAGCTAAAGGTCCTTTGCTCTTAAAAACAAAACAAAACAACCTCCCCCCCCCCCAATTTTTAGTTGTAGAAATTTAGTTGAACTAAGGAAAAGATTATTAAGTGCCTGATATATGCTGGGCATTGTGCTCAGAAGGCATGACACGCTCAGAGGAACAGGTCACTACCATTAACAAATTCATGGGACTGGAGTAAAAGAAGTCCAGAAGTTCCAAGAGAGTCAGATGGAAAGTCATGAAAAGCTAAGGTGCAGAGCAATCTTGTTTGCCCAAGCATGGCTGGGAGTCGTATTCTTGGCAAGCCTAACTCTAACACCCCAGTTCATTCCAGTTCAGTTCCACTCAATGAATGTTTAGTAAGACTGAGATGTCTCTGGAGAGAAGTTCTTTGGCATTGCTTAACCAGTATATGTCCTGTGGTACTGTCTAAAACTGTAAGTTGCAGAATAGGTCCTGATCTGCATTGTTAGGTTTTAGGTTTTCCTGAATGGGAATTCTCTATATTCATGAAATCATAGATGTGGTTAAAAAAAGTTGATAAGCAAATTAAGAAAAAGAATGAATGAATACATAAATAAGTGAATAACAACAAGAAAACAAACAGAAAAGAGAAAGGAGACAGAGAGAGAGAGAGAGAGAGAGAGAGAGAGAGAGAGAGAGAGAGAGAGAGAGAGAGAGAGAGAGAGAGAGAGAGAGAGAGAAGATCATGGACCTGACTATGGGCTAGATATAGGCTTGTAAATACTGAAAAAGAAATAAGCCATGATGTGAAATAACTGAAAGTTTATTGAGAGATGGGAAACATATTGTACAAATACACATACACACATATACATATTTAAGTTAGCAGTAATCTCTGGAGAAATGTGTTTTGTAACATTTGGAAGTCAAGAAACAAGCATTTACGTAGCATCTATCAGGTGCCAGGAAGTGTGCTAAGTGCTTTATTTCATTTGAGCTGTATCTCATTTGATCCTCATAACAATCCTGGGAGTGGGGGTAGGTAGTTAATGTTATACCCATTTTACAGTTAGGAAACTGAGGCAGACAGAGGTTAAGTGACCTACCCAAAGTCACAGAGCTCAGAAGTGCCTGAGGCCAGATTTAAACTCACACCCCGCTGACTCCATGCCAGGTACTCTATTCATCGCACCATCCATTGCACTTATTGGAAGATAATTTGAGCATTGAAAGGAGTTAAAGTTATAAGAGACAGAGATGAGGAAAGTGAATGATCCAGGAATGTGAAGGGTAAGTTGTGACAGAGAACAGTCTGTGCAAAGGCATGGAGAAGGGTGGATGGAATTTAAGATAAGGGAACAGTGTGAACTTCATCTAGCACTGACTCCTGACATTAAATTTAACTTGATAGACTTGAATTAATGTGAACTGACACCTTTGGGGGAGATCCATCGAGGGTAAGAGATTATTTACACCCATAATGTCAAGCAAGTAGGAGTTTTTGTTGTTTGAGTTTTAGCCAATCAATCAAGAATTTTTGATTAGAAACAGTGCATATATATCTATATACATATATATATAATTGGAGAGAGAGAGCAATCAGAAGCAGAGCTCAGAGAGAAGCAACTGTGAGCAGGCTAGGGGAACTTGCCTGTGGGGAGGCCTAATAGAAAGAATGTTTCTGATGTCAAAGTCCTGTCTCGATCTGTGTCGATTTTTCAGCCCTGTCTATTGGTCTTTATGAGTGAATTGAGATGAAGGTGCTGGTAATGTGTATAAATATTGCTATAAGCCTGTTAGGCCTTATTTTTCTAGAAACAGAAGCTGTGGACAGGAGCCCCTGGAGCTTGCTGTCAGGTAAAAGAAGGAAGAGTGTAGAGTAGAACAGGTCCCAGGAGCAGAGACTGTCTGCCTGTGGAGCCAGGCAAAAGCTGGGAGTGGTTGGCCCCCAGAGGAGGAACTGCAGGGTGTGGAAGTCAGCCTGGAGTCAAGATGAGAGAGGACTTTACTTGGACACCGTTATTGTTATTGTTATTATTGTTATTACTATGACCTAGGGGTGGAAGATGTATTTTGAACAAGGAGTTCGATACTTGAAATTGATTAAAGATGCTGCTATTGTTATGTGATATATATATATATATATATATATAAAACGATATTTCCTTCAGGATGTTGCTATGAATGTTATCCTTTACTTTACTGAACAATGATTAGTTTGTTGCTGAATAAATAGAGTTCATTCCACTACGTGATTATACCTTGGAAATCATTCACAGCCGCAGTCCTCAGGGGTGCTGCCATGACTGACTTCCCAACACCCCACAGTCAGTGTTAAATAGATAGCATGGGAGAGCTAAAAAAACCCCAAAACCATTGGATGTAGAATCAGAAAATGTGGATACAATATATAGTCTTTTTCTTACTGGTTAAATGACTTTGAACTCCCTAGGGGTCAAAGTGGCAGAATGAAAAAAAGCATTGACTCTGGAGTTAAAGGACTTCTCATGGCTATATTTATGTGACTTTGGGCAAACCATTTAATCTTTCTGGACCTCAGTTTCCTTATTTGTAAAATGAAGAAATTAAGCTAAATGTCTTTTAACGTATCTTCCAGAGATAAATCTATAATTCTTAAGTTTCAATTTCCTCATCTTTAAAATGGGGAAAATGATATCTGTCCTATACCTTACAATCTTTTTGAAAGGATAAAAATTGATAATTGAATCTAGTTACTTATAAATTCTAAAAGGCTATTTCAACTGAGCTATAATCGTGATAGTGGCAGGGCAACTATAAAATTCTGTGAGGTAGGTGAACTGGAGGTAACTTTAGGTCTGGTTATGAAATGTTGTCTTCTTCCTTTCTGCCCTATCCTCATATATTTTCATGCTTTTGTTATTTGACTTTTTTCTCTCTACAAGGACTGATGGTTTCATTAGTGAAAGGTATGAGAAAACTGGCTCAACCAAATCAGATCAGTAATTTTTCTACAACTTACAGAGAGTATTCCTTGAAAAATTAATCACTTCAGACTCCTCACCCCAAGTGATAAGAAGATGCTTTTCATGTATATGTGTATACACACACATATGAATATACATGTAGGTAAGTAGCTAGATGAGAGAGAGAAAAAATAAATGAGAACATTTACCAAGAATTTATTATGTACCAGACACAATGCTATGGAATATAAATATAAGCAAAGAAGACAGTCCCTTCCCTCTTTCCTTCCTTCAAAGAGCTTACATTCTATAAAGGGGTGTTATTCCAGGCCTTCTGTCTAATACTAAAAGATGAGAAAAATATGGCCTCATATTCATGCAAGTCATGAAACTTTAGGTCTTTGTGCTCAAAAGTCAAGGAATTAAATGTGGTTGATGCTAGAGGGGAAGATGAGGTGGAATTGAAGGCTCACATATTATCCATACTGCAGAGCATTCATTCCTAAGGCATTGTTACAGTTACTTTGGGACAAAAACTAAAGTCAGGGCTCAAGAGGAAAAGGAGTTGATTGCTAAATTATTTATTTACATAACACTATTTTTCCCCCTGAGGACAGGTAGGTAATTAAAAAATCAGACATTTTGATATTGGGTAAATATAATTCTCTCTCAGAAGGAATCAGAATAATTATATAGGGAGCTGTCATGTCCAGATTAGTTAAAGGAATCACTACTGAAATCCTGCCTGAATGCCTCATCATGGCATGGCCATGCTGCTGTTACATTCTTAAAAGGCTAAGTGTCATAGAATGTAAACCCTCTCAAGTCCTATAAAAGTGGCCTGGATATCAGAGAGAGAATCTAGTTTTGGAGAAGCTTATCAAAAAGTTGGACACCAGCTGATGAATATTTTTGGTCATAACAAATAGAAAAGTCTATTTACAAAGCCATAAAGGGTTTGAGATTGATATCTGCTGAGCAGACTCTTCCACCAATAAGCCTGCAGATCACTAAGGTATTTAAAGTGGGGTAAGAATTTTCTGCTCCCAGTAATATCTTAGAATTAGTCACAAAATAAGTCTGCAAAGTAATATATTATTTTTAGATTTGTTATTCCAGGGTAAAAGTCTAAAGAAGAACAATGACAAAAGGACTGAAAAGAAAACCATAAACTAAAATGTCAATCAGTTTCTATTGAACTCTATTTTCAAATGTTCTGCAGCAAGCAAGCATCCTGCTCCTCTCTTTAAATTTTATAGATCCTTTAACCACTACCTTGTGAAAAGCATTGGCTTTTAGGCATGAACAACTTGTTCTGGGCTGAAAGAATGAAGTTATGTGCAGGCAACAATTTAAAATGCCATAGTAAGTAAATACATGGGAAAAGGAGATATTCAGAACCAAGTTCCAATCTCTCTTGCCAACCCCCATCATACATTGCTCCCCTTCTGCCACGTGAGGGTCCAATCAAACTGACATTCTCTCTGTTCTTCTCACATGGTTTTCCATCTGCCATCTGTCACCTCTGCCTGAAATTCACCTCCTCCATACCCAAAGCTCTTGGAAGTCCTCTCTTTCCTTCATGACACTGTTCAAATGTTACTGGCCTCCCTCCCAAATTACCTTATTTTTAACTATCTTGTATTCATTCGTACTTTTCTATGTAGGAGAGTCATATGAAGCAGTAGTTAGAAAACCATATTGAGAGTCAAGAAAATGTCAGTTTAAGTGTAACCTCTGACATATTGATTGTGTAACCCTGGACAAGCCATTCTCAGTGCTTTAGAAAGAAATGTGAAACTCACTGGCCATCTGCAGCTCACAAAGTACATAAGGGAAACAGATTAAAATGTAATTGGGAAATAAAAATGCAATATAACATAGATCAGATTAATTTGTAGTTCTCTAGAACATTAAAATACAATTGGGAATTATTTGACAAAATAAATAAAATCCAATAAAGCACAGATATCATTACATTTAAAACTAACTTTATGTGTGGCCTCCAGGAATCCTTAAATATGGATTACTAGACCCCATTTCCATATGAGTTTGATACTACTGGCCTAGATTATCTCTAAGATTGGTTCAGGGTCGAAATCTATGAAATTCTCACCAGAATATGATTAGAAAAGGACTTAATCATTTACAGAGTCAGAGTCAGCCAAAAGCGAGGGACAGTCTAGGTATTATATATAGCTCTAGTGCTCTGGGTAGATGCAGGTAGGTGGCACAGTAGAGAGAGCACCTGGCCTCAAATCAGGAAGACTCATCTTCCTGAGTACAAATATGGCCTCAGACACTTACTAGCTATGTGACCCTGGGCAACCATTTAACCTTGTTTTCTCCAGTTCCTCATCTGTAAAGTAAGCTGGAGAAGAAAATGGCATAACCCCAAAGAAGACAAATGAGAGGACATGCCTCAAAGAGGTAGGTCTTTGCAGAGAAAGGAGTTTTGTAGACATGAGATACTGTATTTTTTTCCAGTCTTTTTATTTTTTTTTGATGTGTCGATCAGTTTTGCTTTAATTTTTGTTTATTTGTTTTATTGGTTGGTTTGGTTATGAGGTTTTTTTTCCTCTTTTGCCTTTATTTTTTTTTCTTTTGAAAATTGTATTCTATGTGATGACTTTTTGGAGGGGGTTAGGTTTAAGGATACAGGGAGAAATTTTGGTAATGTGAAAATATAAGATATCAATAAAATTTTACTAACAATGAAATGGAGTTATTATAAACTAGGGCTGATTCAGGTTGACCTATTGCTTCATGTTTAGAACTTACAAAACATCTAAGAGTTTATAAATGGAAATTTACTCAGCCATAGCAAGGAAGAGATATTCAGTGAGGAAACAGAATTTATTTAGTTGGGCACAACTTGTTGGTCTCTGTGTTGGCCATGTTGGTCCACCAGGCAAGAGCCTGAAGTAAGAACTCCTAACCCCTCATTTGTTAAGTTTTGTAATTAGGCCACCAAGAAATGGTTCAGGTCTTATTCCTTTGAGCCATTTTAAGTCTTCAGGAGATTTTCAATATTTTTAGAGAAAGATTAGAGTAGCAGCTTATGATATTTTTTTTAGGAAGGGGTGTGGTAGAAAGGGTAAAGTTTTCTAAGAATCGCACAATTCTTAGACCACGTTTAAAAATGATTTAAGTTGTCAGTACTCTGAATGTGAGATTTTATGCAATGACCAAGAAGTTGACTCAGCATTAGAAGAATAGCTACCACATGTATAAATGAAGTAATAGCAGATTTATGTTGTAATGGGATATTTTTAAGAGATCTGATTACTTGGGGAACTAAGATATAAGATGCATATATGTATGTATTTTAGCAATAAATAATTCTTATGTACATAATACCTCATAGTTTTTGAAGTCCTTTCATATTTATTATCTTTTTTGAGCCTTAGAACAACCCTGTGGAGTATATAATGAAAGTAGTATTACTCTCATTTTACGGATGAGGAAACAAGCTAAGTGACTTGCTGAAGGTCAGAATTAATATGAAACATTTCCCTAATTTATGAATTCTGTAGTGGAATATTACTATATTTAATTCTCATATCATAAGGAATATCTTTTATAACACTGGTTTTCCTAAAGTTTCAGAGAGAGGAATGAGGACCAGATTAGAGGAGTTCATCTGGTAGGATGGGGTTGTGTAGAAGGGAAGTAGGATCTCCTAATTGGTGAACTGAGACAGCTTTACATGTATTGGGAGAATAAAGAGGAAATAAAGATTTCATCTATCTTAGCCATTGATTCCTTCAGAAAGTACTTTAGGATAAAGAACAGGCATTATTCCATCTGATTCCACTTGAGGACTAAAATACTCTTAAGTTTGACTATTTTGCTTAATTTGCCAACTTAAGAAATATTTTGGTCCCAGGTTAGGATTTCAAACACAAAATATCCAAGGGAGAGCAAGATTGAATAGTAGAGTCAAATAACAGATGAAAAACACAGGAAAAACCAATTTATCTTAACTGTGGCCTAAATAACATCCAATTGTGGAAGCTTCTGTGTGACAGAGCAGTGCATCCAGCCTTTAGTAACTAGCCATCATGAACAGGGGGTTTGCCAAGGAGCCGCACCAGAATTCAAGCTAATTCTAACATGTTCTTTTTGCCCTTTACAGGCCTCCCAAGCTTCAGAGAGAGGAGGGAGCAATCCCCCCTGAAACTATGGGAATGAGATAAAGTAGGCTATTCAAGGATTTGGAAAGAGTGCAGAATACCCAGCCTGATCCTGTCTTCATAACTTAGTTGCATGTCATCTGGTACTATGCACATTTTGTCCTTTTTGAATGTGGTTTCCATTTTAGTTTAGTCAAGGAGGAACACAGGAGAAAAAGTGATGTGGTTTGTGATGTAAGCTAGGATCAACTCTAGACAAAATCAAGTGATAGGCCATATTTGTCATAAGTGGCTATCATCTTCAAATTCTGCTCCCTTGCTCTGATATCCCACTCCTGCCCTCCACAGATGTTGCTGGTATTTATACATTACTTGCTTAAATAGTCATGTCTCACATATCTCCTTGCCTAGTGGCTATAAGTTAGACTATAAGCTCCTAGAGGGCAGGACTACATTTTAAACCTTCTATGGTTATGGCTGTTCTATACCTGGCATAATAGATGTTTAATTAGTAGATGTTAAATTTTTTAACACAGGGCATTCAATGTCTTCTCAAAACATAACGTCAGGAAAAATGTTTAACACTCTTCTACAGTATGGAATAAAGGATTAAGAACAGTCTAAAGTCTCATACCTCACAGAGATACATACATGTTAACAAGAATCTAAGCTTTATTGATGAAGAAAAAAATTCTAAGGGTGAAATTTCATAAGTTAGCCAGTGAGGGAGGTGGGATTCTTTTGTAACACTTCTGAATTCATATCACTAGATGACCATGTATTATGGCAAGCCTGTAGCTGGATATGGAATTATTGAACCATTTGGAAGAGGTGATTCAGTCACTAACAGCTCATTGTCTGCTCAAAAAGAAAGCAGTTTGGTAGTGAAAATGATTCTAGTCCTTACTTGATAACAATAAAATATAGTATTGATGGAACCTTGTACACCAATACAAAATAGTCAAACATAGTAATGTCATATCTATATGCTATGCCAATGCTTCAATTTCTAATCATCTTAAAGTATTCATTTCTTCTCATAATAAAAATATTCCTAAATGTTCTGTTTCTATAAAGAATTTTATCCTCCTTCTAGCCACTCATGTTCACTATCCTCAATTACTCTTTATTCTTCATTATCCTTAATTTCCAGATTCGTCTCCCATATTTTCTCCTTTTTAGTTCTACCCCTACTTCACATGGCCATAGTTTTAGTTTAAGCCATCAGTACTTCTCACCTGAACTATTTCTAAGAGCCTCCTCACCTAAACCTCTTCCTTTATCTAACTCATCCTTCACATAGATGCCAAAGGGGTATTCCTAAACTCACAGATCCGCCTATGACTACCCTGCTCATAGCAATTCAAGGATTCCCTTGTGTTTCTGTAACAAGATTCTGAGTTCCCCTCTTCGGCATTTGAAACCTTACATAGTCTGCCTCCAGTTACCCTTTCCAGGCTTGTTTCACCTCACCTTCTTTTGTGTTCTCTGTGTGACAGCAAAACTCACCTACATAAAGCATTTGATTGGTCAAGGCTCAGTTCAGAGATCACCTCCTGCAGGAAGCTCTTCCTAATCCTATTATATAGTTTGCTTTCTCCCCAATATTCTTTTATGGTTTTTAGATGTATTTTTAATCACCTTATTGAAGACACCTTGGCCAGGGGATATCCTCTCCTCCTATGCAACCCCAGCTCTTAATTCATGAACCCACTGGGTTCAGGCCCTGGGGGAGGCTAGCATTTAAATACAAGGACCAGGCTCTTTTTCACTATGTTTAGCTCTTTATATCCCTATCCCAGAGACTCAGGGAAAATCATTTAAAGCTTAAATTTGATTCAAGTCATCTTCCAAAAAGAGATTAGAATGGTGTTAATATAGATTAGCTATATGGGAGCTATTTATTTCCTTCAAACAAAAGAAACACTTAAAAGATAAAAGTACATGTGAATAGAAACTTAAATCATTAAATAGTAACCTGTAATAATTTATATTATACTCTTCCCAGAGGCTAATACTTAAAACACCAAAATACAAAGTAATTTGTAGGATTATGCAGCTACTTCATTTTTTCTTTTGCTCTGTCTCTTCTGAATAACTCGGTCAAGGACCAAATCAATTGACAAACCAAGGCATGACTTGGGCTCATAATGATGCTGGTGGTCAACTTCTCTGAGAATGGTGTTTTTATAGAAAATTCCAATTTCTTTCAGGCAATTTTAACTGAAGAACCCAGTAACTCGTGAACTCCCTAATTAGCCATGTTCCAGAAGTTCATCTCTTTTGTTTTCTGTTTAATCACCTGCAGGAAAAAATGAAAGCATCCAGGGATGGTCCAGGATCAGGTTTCCCTGGGCAGATCAAGTGCATCACCTACGTGCATCATTGGCCTTCTTGTTGTTCCTTCCACACAACAAATGTTGTCCCTACTGACCTTTGCTTCCTAGTTTCCCAGAATTCCTGAAAGGATGGTTCCAAATCCTGACTTCTATTAGAAGCCTTTACTAGCACACACTTACATAATTACCTCAATGCCTCCCCCACCCCCCAAGATCACCTCTCATTTACACTGTATGTATTTGATATGTTGAAATTCTGTTTCCTTTAGTAAAATATAAGCTCCTTGAGGGCAGTAACCATCCTTTTTACCTTTATTTATATCCCTTAGCCTTATACCTGAAAGATAGTAAGTACTTAATAAATGCATGGTGACCTAGTGAATGCTGTATAGATGCAGTGAATGGATATCTTTCCCGCTATCATGGAAAAAAAATACAAGAAAAAGACTTTCTGGGCCTCTACTTCCTGGACAAATGAAAGAAAATGAATCAAAGGGCTGCTTCTATCCTTTTAGGATCTACTGGTGGGATATTGTTCACGGTAGGGGAGGCAATCCTTTGGCACAGCATCCCCTCATGGTGAGGAGGAGAAGGTCCAGAGGAATGCACATGCTATTTAACAAAGGACTATAATTCCTTTCTCAGCTTCTACAAAACCAATACCCCTTCTCCAATGGTAACCCCTCCATGGAATACCATTTCCATGGCTACCTAGTAGATTATGAGATCCTTGAAGCAGGTCTGTTTTCAATTTTTGTCTTTGTATCTTCAGTAACCAGTGCCAGGTACAGAGTAGGCCCTTATAAATGCTTGCTGGATTGAAAAAAAATATGTCTTTACAATGATTGTACCAGTTGATCTCTAAGGTGTCTTAGAGCTCTAAACTGATCATCTCATTCCTGATGTCACATGATGCTGGCAGTATGACAAGGTTGTTTTCCCTTTAGAATTGAATAAATGACCAGAATTAACATTAGAAATCAGATGTATGCACGGCTCCCAAAGATAATGAGAATCAGGTGTGCACAGGAGGAAAGTATTTCTTGCATATGTGCAAGAACCAAGTGCAAATAAAATTCAGGGACAGGGAGGATGGTTGATATTTTCTAAGTTTTGCCTAACACAAGAGCATTTCTGAAAGTTCTGCTACTTCACCCAACTTCACCCACAAGTGCAAGATAATGGGTGTAATTATGGTAGTCAGATTACAAAAAAGAAAAAATATATAAGCTTGCTTGGTTCCAGTTTACTGGTCAAAGCCAATTTCAAGAGATTTATTTTCTCTACAAAACAGCCTTTCCATCCGGCAAGTGGAGATCAAATAACCTCGTGTTTGTCAGGGAAAGTACACTTAGTCCCAGAAATCGCATTTGCTACTGGGAAGCCAACAAGCTTCCCTGTGATATTTCAACCACTGTCTGATCAGGCCCTATTTAGAACAAATATGAAAGACTCAAATAAAGTACATAAATAAAATTCCTGCGTCCTCATTCATTGTATTTCTAATAAGTAACTCAGGTCTGGAGAAAAATGAAAGCACCAGAAATTAAGGGAGAGTCGGTAATTTCTTTCTTTTCTTTTGCCCTCAAAGGGAGATTTTTATGTTAATATAAAATAATGTAGTGACTGATTTTCCAAGATGAAATCAACTGAGTTACAACCCTTTTCACTGCATTTCTTCAGTGGTTATTTCATCGGGTTTCCAGAATTTATCTGTGTGTGAAATTGCCTAAGAGTAAGATGGCATTTCTGGGCATGAGAGGACCAGATATGAGAAAGGACAGAGGGGTTCTACACTGAAAACATTCACAGATAGGTATGGTTCAGCTTCCCTAAAACCACCCTAGGTTCTCTGAGAGTAACTAGAGTCCACTGAGTTTGGAGTAGTCAACCAAAAAACCATTTTTTAAAATGTCATTTTCAGGAGTGTCCTGCTCTTCATGACCCCATTTTGGGTGTTCTTGGTAAAGATACTGGAGTAGTTTGCCATGTTTTTTCTCTGACTCGTTTTGAAGATGAGGAAACTGAAATAAACAGGGGTAATTGACTTGCCCTAGGTCAAACAGATAGGTAATGTCTAAGGCCAGGCTTGAACTCACAAAGATTAATATCCCTGACTCCAGGCATGGCACTGTATCCATTTTCACCGAGCTGCACCTTTTAATGCTGATGTGTATACTGTGATAAAATCTAGAATGAACTGGACAATTAAGTGTAAATCCATGAATGTATGTGAGTCCTAGGCCATTCAAAATGAGCTGGTGCATTAGCAGAAAAGAAGGAAGAGATATAAAGAAATGTATGATAATTAGAGAAATCCATTCACGAGCACACTGAGAATCCATTCAAACACAGAAATAATTCACTTAGATGAATGAATGATGTTTCACAGAAGTCATTCAGATATTTCATAGAAACATAAGTTTTCAAGCATGACTGTCAGATTGTGCATTGCTTTTGGATCCAAACCATACTGTGAAATAAAAAGTAAGGCAGCATTTTTTCCCCTGAAGAGCACTCTTACCTCTGAAACCTCAGTATAGGCTCTTATTGTCTGGGCTAGGGGTGGGGATAGGGGAATGGGATAGAAAGAGGTAACTGGGTAGGAAAATCAAAAAGAGTCACTGATTTTAATGTTTGCTTCTTTTAGATTTCAGTAGTAAGAATCTTTAATAGCATACGTTTGAGGACTGGTAAAAATTTGACCACAGATTATAATTAGTAAACATTGAATGAGCCCAGTTCCTTCATTTTAAAGAGGAGTAAATCGAGACCTAGAGATGTTATGTGCTAGCAAGAAAAAAAGAGACACCTAGATGTCTAATAATAACTATTCTGAAGTTCCCACATCCAATTAATGTTAGTAGTATTACAAGACCCCAAGTCCTGACTCCTAGTCGAGTGCTTTTTCTTCTATGCTTTATTGTATTCCCTGAATTATTTTCCCAAAAGTCTAACATAGGGCAATTTTATGGACAACCTAGTGAAACAGCAGAGTATGTGGTTTTTTGGATGACTCCTGGAACATTTCTGCCAACTTAGGACTAAAAAGTGTACTTAGAGACCATGCTGAAAGAATCTTGCTTCTTTTGTGGCCAAAGGAGCTGTGAGAATTACTTGTCATTTGGAATAGGCATAAGGGTGTACTAGGAAGACACTAGGAGACAGTTAAAATCATCCTTATTGTTCTAATGTTTGCCAAATAATAAGATTATGCTTGTGATTATCCTTCTGTATATTGTTTGTATCTCACGACCACCAACCACGTAGTAAAATGGCTTTCATATCCAAACCCACTTATTTTCCATGTCTTGTACTGAAGAGAACACAGTGAAGACTACTCTTCAATGAAAGGGTATAATTTTGGGGAGGAAGGGTTATCAGATCATACATATTTAGATTCACAAAGAAGTAGTAGCATAAAGATACTCAGTGAGAAAAATAGCTGGAAGGGGTTGGATTTAGGGTTTGTTTGGGGAGTTCATTTCCTACATGTGTGGCCTCAACTATGTTATCCTGCTTCTTTCTAAGCAGTACCTATTGAGAAGGAAAGAGATGGAGGGAGAGAATGAGAAAAACAAAGAGAGAGAGAGTGAGAGAGAGAATATTGAGATAGAGGAAGAAGCAAGTAGGCACAGAGACAGAGAGAGAAAAAGACAGAGATGAGACAGGCAGGAAGAAAAGAAAAATAGAGGCATTATCTTAATTAGTCCTTACAATAGCACTATGAGATAGGTTCTCATTTTACAGGTGAAGAATTTGAGGTAGTCAGAAATTAAGTGACATGCCTAGGATCACATAGCTTGGAAGTGTCTGAAGTCTTCGTGCCTCCTGGTCTAGCGCTGTATCCACTCTGACACCAATCTTCCAGATGATAGCAATATGGAGATTTAGTTTAAAATAAGTTTCTTTCAATTATTTAAAATAATTATCATGAGAAGTGTTCCAGAGGCTTAACCAGACTTCCCATTGTGTCCATCACACACACACACACACACACAGAATTCCTATTCTATTATGCACAATACTCATCAATCCATTGTACAAGAATATCTCAATTTTAATACCAACAGTTAATATTTATAAATAGTTTACAAGATAGTTAGCCCTCTCTTTGTCTCCTTTTCTGCCACTCTTCCATCATCACAGAAGTGGAATGGGGCATACATGACCAAGGGTCATTCTTTAATTTCTTGATGCCCTATTCAACCATGACCAACTCATCAATAAGTAACCAGCCTACTTGTGAAGTCTTTCCATGTTTAACTTGGCTGGGCCTCAGAATGTCTAAAGAATCTTTCACAGGGAGGGACTCATATCCTTTTCACCATGGCAGTGCTTTCCAGGGCCTCTGTTGCTTTGGCATAAGCTTCAAAAAATCTGGGCCATTGGCACAAAACAATGAAACATGACTGCAACATTCCAGCAGTTACAAGCCACAAATTCTTAATATTCACAAAATGCCTGGGTTGTATCAATACAGTAGGCTCAAACTAAAAATTAGTTTGTTATAATCAAACAAGACCAACTTCTGACATTCTCTCTGGCCATCTCTTCACCATCCTTCCTGTCCCCTCATCTTTTTTCCAACTCTGAAACTACAATCAAATCAATATTGGAATAGCCCTTAAAAGGATCAAGAGCATCATTTATATAACACCTTAATCTATTTAGTCCTTCCTTGTCAAAACTCCTTTATATGTGTTGTCATCTCCTTTTAGAAAGAAAGTTCCTCGGGGAAAGAGTCCCATTATTGCATCTGTATCCCAAAGGATTTACCATAGTGCTTCACACTTAATGTTTATTAAATGTAACTTCAGCAGTCCTATCAGAATTTGTGACCCATTGTTCTGAACTTTAAAAATTTAAGGTCATTTTCACCCAGTGGAGCGTCAGATTACAATTTCTGTGGGCTGACTCATGAACTCATGCATGAACATTTTCTCTACTGTTAAAAAAAAAAGAACAAAGTTCCATATTATTTGTCCTTACTTGGACTTCAGCTTTTAAGGAGCAAAAGTTCCATTTCCAAAGAATATAAGAAAGTGTTTAAATAATTTGAATAATCCCATCCAGAGAAGTGATTGATATTTTTGATTTGTTCTACCTATTACATGTTTGATTCTCCTTAATTTAGTTTTGAGTGAGTTGGTGGGGCAAGGGGACTGAAATTGCTTCATTTTGTTTTTCACTGAAAAAAATTCTTGTCATGGCTTCTTCCACCATTTTGAGGATGAAAAGTAAAGACTCAGAAGGGGTCAAAGAGGGAATCATTTATGTAGAATGCTTTTTTTCTATCACACATGGAATCCCCCAATCCTAGATTGAATAGAAACCATCTCAAAGGTCATCTACTCCAATATACACCTGAACAAGCTTCCCCTCTTCAAGCCACCCAACAAGTAGACATTAAGCATTTTTTAAAGACCTCCAATGAAGGGTAGCTTACTACTTCCTGAGGCAGCCCATTCTATATTTAAAGAGTTCTGATTTCAGGAGGTTTATGCCTATATTGAACCCAAATTTCTCTGTGCAAATTATCATATTGCTTGTAAGTTCCAGACCCCTCAACCTCTCCATAGACAAGTGGAAGAATACCTTCTCAACAAAACAGCTCTCAAATCCTTGAAAGCAGCTGCCATACTATGCTCAAATCTTCTCTTTAGGCTAAACACCCCTAATTCCTCCAGGTGATCTTGAGGCAGTCCTACACCATCATTGACTTCCTCTGTGCATAATTCTGCTTTATCAAGGTCATTCTTGAAATATAACACTTCAAAAGTGGTTTGCCCAGGGCAGATTTTCACAGAATTATCACCACCTCTCTGCTGTCTGATACTATGCCTCTTATAATGTGACTTTAGATGACAACATTACTTCATACTTAGTTTGTATGCTGCTAAAAAGACCAGATCATTTTCAAAGGATCTACTGTCTAGTTGTGTTTATTCTATATTATATTTGTGTTGATTTTTAACTTGTTAGACTTTTTGTTCACCCCCAATACATTTCATTTTAATAATAATAACCAGAATTTATATAATAACTACAATGTTCCAGATATTGGGCTAAATGCTTTACAAATATTATCTGAAGTAAGGAGGTAAGTGCTGTTATGTCCTCATTTTATAGTTGAAGAAACTGAGGCTAAAAGAGAGTAAATGATTTGCCTGGGGTTGTAGTCTAAAGCTAGATTTGAACTTATTTCTTTCTGACTCCATGTCTACTGCTGTATGCACTATACTATTTAAATGCCTAGAATCAATCTAACATTCTAGTCTGTCATGATCTTTGAGGATCATGATTTTATTATCTTCTGAGTTACTTCTCTCTCCCAGATTTGTGTCATCTGAAAATCTGACAAGCATGATCAATTTTTTTAAAATGGTAAAATACAAATTCCTTTCTGCAGACATTTGGTTGAATACCTCCTTCCAAAATGATATCAAACGATTAATATCTATTAAGGGTGTTGCTATATAACCAGTTAGTAAATTGCCTAGCTATATGATTATCTAGTTCACATATCTCCATCTTATCAACAAGGACAACATATGAGGCTCTAAAACATTTCCCTGCTCTAGGTCTAAGTTTATATCTACATAAATCTTATCAGTCCTTCAAATTCTGGCTCAGATACCACCTCCTCAATATAACATTATCTGAAAGTCTCAGTCACAAGTATTCTCTCCTTATTAATTTGCAAAGCTCCTTATTTCACTGAGTGGCATGCACTAGAGTTCTTCCTATGCTGTCTGGCACTTAGAGCTTAATAAATGTTTTCCCACTGACTATCTGATATAGTTTATCTCCAATACTACTAGGCAAGCTCTTTGAGAGAGGGACTATGTATGCCTCACTCAGCTGTATTCCAATATCTCACATAACATTTTGTTTATGAATATAGATATGTTCATGTTATTGACTGAACAGGAGAATGATTGCTCAAAACTGGGTCTCTGGAGATAAGTATTGAAACTTTCAAACCCAAAACATGCCTAAATCATTAAGAAGTCACAAACATTCATGACTTATTTGAACCATAAGTTTTTATAACTACAATAAAAGAAGCCTGACAAAATAGTACCACCACTTTTGCCAATGTTTTGGAGATGGGACAATAATAAAAATGACATTTGATGTGCATGTTGGATTTAAGGCTATTTTGTAGACACTAACTGAAAAGAGAGGAATGTCATCCTTATCCTGACTTAAGAAACAAAACTGTATCTCATTTTAAAATGAAATAATAATTATACTGATATTTTTATTGCTCATATACAGCATAACTACATTCATGTTTTCTTTTTAAGAATAATAATAATAGGAAAAAAGTTTCTGATCTTTTTTTCTTCCCAGGGCAATAAAAAATGGACAAGTCAGGACCAGCTGGAACTGAACCTATCCAGCTGAGATGCTTTTGTTCCATTCTGTCATAGCTAGAGGCATTTTTCTGCCTGCTTAGTGTACTTAGGAAGTACAGAAAATGGCTGTAGGTGTTATTAAAAGCTAATCTTCAAGTCAACAGGTTTTCTAGATTTCATCTCCATCAATATAGTACATGTTGTGTTTAATGGTGGCCCCAAAGGGAGAAAGGAACATGCTTTGTATTGAGCTGTGCAACCCAATTAAATGTCTCTGGGGAGTTTTTTGGTGAGGATTGGGTGGGGGGGAAGATAAACAACCCAATAACAAAGCAAATCCATGTTCCAAGAAAGGAAGTACGTTTGATCCTAATGGGTCACATTATTAAAGCGCCAGGAGAAAATCTTTCTCATACTCAATATTACATCGGAAACATTAGGAACCTTAAAATAAAGTACACTACAGAGCACCAGGAGTTGGTAGGCAATGCTTCAAATGAAGCTAAATTTTGAACCATGGCCAGTTATTAAAAAACAAAAAACAAACAAACAAAAAACAACTTGATTAAGTATGCTACTTTAAAAGGCCAATAAGAGTAATCCCAAGGACAGAATGTATAGGGAAATGTGAGGGTGCAGTGCATGTATATGTGCGATATGGTGGTGTTTCTTGGAGCTCTAAATCAAGGGGAATTATATAAAAAACATACAGAGAATTGACACAAATATTTAAAATCAAGAGCTATTTCCCAGTAGTTAATTGATCCAAGGACATAATCAAATGGTTTTCAAAAGAAAAATTGCAGACTATCAACAACCACATGAAAAAAAATAATTCCAATCAATAACAAAAAGAGGAAAACAAGTTAAAATAATTCTGAAGTTTGCCTCATATCGAATAAGTAGGCAGAAATGGCAAAATATGGAATTCATCAACATTGGAAGGTCTCTGGGAAGACTACCACACAAATAGACTTTTGATGGAATTAATCTAGAAATTTCCAACTGTTCTGGAAATCAAGTGAGAGTTATTATAGAAAAGTGGCCAAACTGATCATCTTTTGACTCAAAAGATTTATTGGACTTATGCTCAAGAGTATCAAATACAGAAAGGAAGGTTGTAACCAGCCCAAAATATTTATAATATCACATTTTGTGATCTATCTAGACAAATGCACACTCACATAGACACACATACATACATACATACATACATACATACATACATATATATACATATATATATATATATATATATATATATATATATATATATATATATATATATATATATATATATATATATATATACACATATATTTGCATGTATACATGCTGATAGTTTCCGGTCACTTTGCCACAATAACTGTAAGAAGCAGAAGGGCATCATAGAGGCCTTAAGGTCATTTGGTGGTTTTTCTTTATTTTATGAGTTATCATGGTCAAACCATGTAGCCTTCTATTGAGGATGAGCCTCTTTATACTTAACAAGGCTGGTGCTCAGGAAGCAAACTTTGCTTCTCAAACACTTGCTGTGGTTTGGTTGTTTAGTCCTGTCCAACTTGCAGGTCAAGACTGTCTATTCACTTTTCTTGGCAAAGTTACTGGAGCAGTTTACCACTTCCTTCTCTACTCTGAGATTCTTCTTGAACCCTTTCCAGAATATGGTCTCCTGTTGTAGTAACTGAAATTTCAGGACTATCTCCTTGCCATTAAGAAGTTACATAGGGTCCTTTTGGTTTTAGACTCAGAGATGTGTTGATAAATGTATAAGAACTGACTCCCTGGGGGGAAATACACACATGACGTACTTTTAAGTTTAATCTACATAATTAATATTTTCACCATTACTTTCTAATTTTTAGATAATTAGTATCACAGTATTATGGAATTTGCTTCATCCACCATTAAATCTCAGTGTACAAAGCTAAGGTTTAGAGAAGGGACTTCTTTACTGCAGGACTCTCAATTTATTGTTGTTGGAAGTAGAAAACAGAAATGACAATACATTATCAGAAGAAATGGGGTTGAATGTATCTTTTGAGAAATTCGTGACTGGCAAATAAGATGGGTTTGTTATGTAGTGAGAGTGAGGGATACATTCTTTGACTGATAAATCTTCAAAAGTACTTTTCAGAGGAAGAAATATATATGCTGCAAAAAAAATAGTCCTATAAAAAAGTTCTGAATCATTAATATTTAGATAAGTAAACTAACTCATCTCTGGATAGGACCTCACATTCATCAGATTAGTAGTTTGCACTAAAGGAAAATGACAAATTTGGGGGGGAAATCAGGTATATTTATGTATTGTTGGTAGAGCTATAAACGTCTAACTATTCTGGAAAACAACTTGAAACTTGCACTCAAAAAGTAGTTTTATTATTAATCTGTGCATATCTTTTGACCCATTGATACCACTACTGGGTCTATACTACAAAGGGATCAAAGAAAGAGGAACAGGACTTATATGTATGAAAACATTCATAGCAGCTCTTTTGTGATATCAAAGAATTGAAAACTGAAGAGGGCATTTATCATTTAGGAAGTGACTGAACATGTTACGGTATATGTGTGTAAAGGAAGAGGGAAGTTTCATAGAAAAATCTGAAGACATATGAAATTATTTAATTATTTACTACAGGAAGAGAGAGAGAGAGAGAGAGAGGGAGAGAGAGAGAGAGAGACAGAGACAGAGACAGAGAGAGACAGGAGACAGAGACAGAGAGACAAAAAGAGAGAGACAGAGAAAGAGACAGAGAGAGACAGAGACAGAGACAGAGAGAGAGAGAGAGAGAGAGAGAGAGAGATTTGGGCCTTGCTAATGCAGGAATTTGTTTTGATTTACTATATATTTTAAAGGATTTTGCTTTCACAAATGATGAAAGAGGGAAAGTGAGGAGAGAATTGGAGAGAAAATTCAAAAATAAAAATGAAATAAAACAAATTTAAAAAATTATGAATCACAGCTGAAGGACAATTCTTTGTTATTTATACAGAGCACCCTCTCAGTTCTACTTCCTCCTACTTGATCCTCACAGGTATAAGGGTGAAGTATGTAAATGAACAGCTAGTCTCACAACCTAGTGGAAATGTATTCATAAAACCACCCCTCTAATTGTGCCATTAGCATTCAGTCACTAGACACAATTAACTCAAGGATACAACATTACCTATTAAAATGACATACCAAAATCAGAAGCTATAAAAATATTCTCCCCATAAATTGGTGACATGCTCCCAAAGTACACCTAGTATCAATGGAAAAATGGGCCTACCCAGAGTACAGTGGTAGAGAGGCATACAAATAGGAAATGAAAATGTCTAATGGGCCTTGCTATGAATAGACAGGCTCATCATCAGTAGGGGGATACATGTTGATAAACAATTTGACCATAATACCTCATAAAATAAAGAAAAACACCAAGTGACCCTAAGTCACTAACTAACAATTATGGTGCTGAAAGACTGATGTATTTTCTCTTCTAGGAAAGTCCTTACAAAACCTTCCACTTAGTGCAATGGATGTACCCAGTACATTGCTTATCTGAGATACCAAGGGCTGATCATTTCTGCAGAAAGGTTTTGACTGATAGGGCCAACTCTCTGTTGCTTTAGAGGTCGTGTTCCTTGCTTCTGTTACTGAGAGCCTGCCTCCCTGGAT
Source organism: Notamacropus eugenii (assembly GCF_028372415.1). Classification (NCBI taxonomy): domain Eukaryota; kingdom Metazoa; phylum Chordata; class Mammalia; order Diprotodontia; family Macropodidae; genus Notamacropus; species Notamacropus eugenii. The sequence continues at coordinate 355,641,302 of NC_092875.1, read as the reverse complement.
CAGTGTCTCTCTAGTGTGTTTCTCTGTTCCCTGTGTCTCAGACTCTCTACAACTGACTCTCCACTTGTCAAAAGGGGTGTGTGCCTCTCAACAAGTACCATCACTACTAAAAATATTTCATTTTTCGATACCAAAAGCTATTGCCCCTTTGGATTCTGGCAAGAATATAAAAGGATAGCAGGATATAACACCTTGTTAACATACTTCACCTCTGTTTATATACTGTAAACACCTTGTTAATACACTTAACTATCCAGTTTACATAAACTGAGCAGGAAAGGGAGGGGATTTTCCATCTCATTCTGCTCTTACCTCCTTTCAATACCATGTCTAGAGGTTTAAAAGAAAGGCTCTAGGTCATGTTGGGCAGATGCTCTACGAAGGCGTTAGAGGACTACTTTGACAAGAATTTCACAGTATTAAGGAGCATAAAGAGATAGTGATCAACACTAGGAAAGGGAATAGTACATAGATGCCATCCCAGATCCATTGACATATTGAAGCAAATATGGTGTCAGCATAGTGTAATAGAGCTTGGAATGTGAGATATGAAGACAGACTTGAGTCATAGCACTGTTACATTCTAATTGGGACCTTTGGTAAGTTATATCATTCCTATAAATCCTAGATGTGATCCCTAAGTGAATTTCAAATTCATATTGAATGGAAAGTGAACAAATATTAGTCTCTCCATCTTTTGTATATTGATAAAACTACTTATGGATGTATGTTTAGTGTTCATTCTTGTTGGGGTAGACAGGGTTGGAAAAGAACTGAATTTCTTATTTTCTGGACTTTCCTCTTCTCTTAACTGGTATCATATGCTTAGCTGCAATATTGAATGAGTAATTGTGAAAAGTTTTCACTAAACAAGTCACTTATTGAACTAAAATAATATCTGAGTGTGCTACATATTAGTAAAGCAATCAGAAGGGGAAATGTGGATAAAAACTTTGCTCTCTGACATACATTGAACCTCAGGGACTGGTAACTACTTGTTATTTGTAAAGATTCCAGAAATTTAATTAAGAATTTCCTTGGTGACAGAGATGAAAGATCCCAAGTTCTGTGACTATAATTCTGAGATGTCTAAAAGAGATTCTCTGCTTTTCTCATCCACAATGAAAAAAGATTTTTCCACCATCATTTTAATGGATTTTTTTATTGTCTAACTTTTTAGAGTGAAAACTGTGCATGGTGTCCTTCATTTGCGGTATGGATAAAAGTCTTTTAAAATGCTTTATCCAATTCATTTCATGTGAAATGTCTAAGTCTGTTGCATTAGAGGGAGAAAGCAATATACTGGAATGGAAAAAAACACTGATTTCAGAGGCAGAACATCTGGTATCAAACACTGCCTCCATTATTTCAATCAATCAATCAATAAATATTAATTAAGCATGTGCCAGTTACAAGGGTAAGTGCTAGGTTTATAACAAAGGGCAAATGATAGCCCCTGGCCTTACCGATGACCTGTGATAAGTTGGTCAGTTACATAAGGTCTCTGGGACTCTGTTCTCATCTATAAAATGAGAAGGTTGAACTGAATGGCCTACGAAGTTACTCTACACTATAAATGATAAATCCTAAGGCAGGGCTAGGTCAAGTTTTAAAACAAAAAAGGAAAGAAGTATTTTAAGCTCTTCTCCACTATATGCCAGGCACTCTGCTAAGCATTTTACAAATATACCATTTGATCCTCACAGCAATTTGTGGAGTTAGGTACTATTGTTATTCCCATTTTAAAGTTGAAGAAACAGAGACAGACAGAGATGAAGTGTTTTGCCAAGGGTTACACAGCTAATAAGTGTCTGAAGTCAAGTTTAAACTCCCGTCTTCCTGACTAGGGGCCCAGTCCTCTCTCTACTGAGACACTCAGATGCCTCTAAGTATAAAAATAGGCTACATTTTGTGTAATTATATAATCACAAAACTTTTGACATGCACTATTTCTTTCATTTATGCAAAAATTCCATGAGGTAGGTATCAGCAATATTGATATTACTGATTTTATGCATAAAGAAATTGAAATTCAAAGGAATTAATCTCTCAAGGTTACATAGCTAGGTATTGGAAGAGCTGGGTCTTCAAGTCATTTTACTCCGTTCCAGAGTTCTTCTCACTATATCATGCAGTGTCAAGAGACAATACCAACTGGTTGTAGGTTTCCTAATCTGAAAATAAAAGGAATTCTACCTTTGTACAAACATTTAGAAGGTATGTCAGGAATTTGAGAAAGTCATTGAATATTTTAAGCTTGTTTTCCTTGATCATTATAAAATATTTTGTAATTAATCTGTTGTGTTCATCTTTCGTTGATGAAGAACACCATGCCATCAGAGAAATAATGATATGACTTACACTTGACTTTGTTTTGAGTGAGGGAGGGCTATGTAAGATGACCTGTCTCACATCCCCTCCGGAGTCATCTGAATCCAGTGACCAGATATTCATCAGGATGACTGGAGATGACCCAGGACGCAGTAGGAGACCTTGGTCCTTTTTGGTCAAGATCTATTCAGGAACTCACTTAGGGTGAGGTAATGCCCATTCAGTGAATAGGCCTCTTTAAGAAGTAGCCAGGAAATAACCTCTTTAATAAGGCATATATTGATTCAATTTTAAAAATGAAATACTTGTTTGTTTAAGATCTACATTGATAGTCAGAAATCAGATAATGTTTGGTGACCTGAATATGCTCTTTAAGCAAAGAGAATGCCTTCTGTTCTTCACTGTCTTGAAGAACCAAATGAGAAACCCAATAAGAAATCCACAGTTTCAAAAGTGATTAAGCTCCACAAAAGAAAATAATATCAACATGGGTTAACAAAAAGAATGGTTTTTTTTTTTAACTAGAAGGCCTCTGAACTGTTATGGAAACTTTTAGACTCACCACCACCATTTCTCAACTTATTTTCACCAGACCAAAGTTACTTTTCCTCAGAATAAAAGGTCATCTTTCCATAAAAGTATTCCAACTAACTGAAAATTTGCCCCCAAATTAGCCTGAGTTTCTGGAGAAAGGTTCATGAGTATAAATGTGCTAAATTCTTCAGTGTTGTAATCCCATGGGGCACTGGGTTTGACGGTTAACAAAAAAGAAAACAGAAGCTTTTGGTCTTCACTTTAGCCTCAGAAAGAAAAAGATTATAGTCAATACTGCTCCCGGAAAGAATTTCAGGGTTCATTTGACTGTCTATCTCAACTAGTCCTCACTGGGATCTTTTAGAAAGTTCCCACTAGAATTCCAAACTGATAAAATTTCATTTAAAAATAGACATAGCTTTGTTATGATCATCCCCAAAGTGAAAGAAATATACCAGGTGCCCTAAAAGTCTTCAGTTTTGAGTTTTTCCAAGCTTTAATTCTTAAATTTTAAGTTTTAGTAGGTTAAAGCTACTTAAAATCACTTATAACACCATGTAAAGTTTCTGGCTCAATACAAATACATATGTCTATCAAAAATATTCCTATTAAAATGAAAGTACACTTTTTGATGTTCAATCATGTCCAAGTGTTCATGATCCCCTCTTGGCAAAGGTAAGGGAGTGATTTGCCATTTCCTTCTCCAGCTCATTTTACAGATGAGGAAACTGAAACAAAAAGGGTTAAGTAATTTGCCCATGGTCAGTGTCTTAGGTTAGATTTGAACTTAGGTCTTTTTGACTCTATGTGAAAATACACTACTTTATGATAACCTAGAAACATTAAAAAACCATTGTAATAAGGATGGATTCAATTTATACATTTTTATAACTCTTACTCATGCATAGAGCCAGTTTCCTTAACGTTAGCATTTTGGGTCTACTAAATCAAAAGCAAGCAGAGATGAACTAGAGAAGAATAGAAGAAAATTGTAGAGAAAAAAATAAAAGAGTAAACATATAGAGACAAGTTTGGAGAGAATTCTAGACTTTGGCAGGGAGTCAAAGGAATAATTTTTTTCAAATGTTTACTTCTTTTACCACTACAGAAGAAAAAATATTCTCCTTCCCCCAAAAGAAGGAAAAAGTCTTGTGCAACTCTATTTTATGTTTTTTTTTTCCCTTCTGTTCAAGCTCCTTGTAATTATAGTCCTTTTTCCCAATGACTCTTCAACATTCACTGAGGGTTTAATGCAAAATTATATTTTGCAGCTTACCAAATTCACTCTACTAAAGAACTGATGATTACTTAGGAGATGTTGTCCTTTTTTAAAAGTGTAGTTCACATTTGGACTAAAGATGTCTTGCCCCATTAGCAACAGAAGCTGCCCTCTCAGTCCAATTAGATTATCCATTGCTTCCCCTATTTCTGGATAACTGTTGCTTCAGGAAAAACAAATTCAACACTTAGAGAAGGGAAGTTGGAAAGGAAAAGATATTTCAATGACTTTCCCCAAAAGTCAAAAGATAATGTTTCCTATTTAAGAAGATTTTAGGAATCCTTTCTAAGGCCTCACTTGATGAACAGACTACTTTTAGCTAAAATAGTCAATCAGGAGTGTGGAGAAAAGTCCTCCAGTAGGAGGAGTAAACATGAATAAACATAGTAGGGCATATCTGTAATCTCTGTTTCTAGGGAGATTGAGGATGGTAGATCATTTAAGCTCAGAAGTTCTGAACTGTAGTGAGTTAAACCAGGTATATGTCCATACTAAGTCTAACACCAATATGATAGGCTAACTCCAGGAAGCAGGAGACCACTAGACTGCCTAAGCAGTGGTGAAACAATTCAGATTGGAAAGACACAGGTCAAACTCCTGTGCCAATCAGCAATGGGATTGAGTCCATGAGTGACCCAGTCTCCAAACAAACAGAAGCATAACACAAAAACATACAACACATAAAAAAGAGTAAATATGACAGATCCAAATAGAGGATGGTAGGAGGATACTAATTTAATGATGCCAAGAATAGATACTATGGAAAATCATGGCATAGGTCATGGGATTTGTATCCAAAGCAGTCATATGTTCATGAGAAGTAGGATTGTCAAAATAAGTACTTCAACCATCCAATTAGTCAGTGATCAATCAGCAAGTAGTTAATAAGTACCTTACTGAATTCCAGATTCTAAACTAGGTGCTTGAGATACATATACACAATTCAATGCTCTTATCAAGAAATCTTTTTTGAGAACTAACCTTACTATACTAAAAGCCCATTCTTCTGCAACTAGTCCTTGAGTCAATTTCGTAGAGTTGGTCCCTTGGGTACCCTTCAGGTAGACCAAAGCCAAGTAATAGAAACAAAAACAATTTTAAAGCCTTCAAATATCCATTTACTTTCCTGGAAAATATCAATAATATTCTTGACCAAGAATTTCTGTAGACTCCCTGAGACTTGTCTCCTTGAATGTCACAGTCTTCAACTGAGGCAGTTTGATAGGCTGTAAGTAGGGTTCAACAACTCCATGTATTAGATACTCAGATCAAGATGCTATTTCCAACCTGTAGACTCCAGTGACAACAAAAAACCCACAAAGATCAAAGAGTTGTTGCGTCAATGCTATTACTGTCAGAGATCTCTGAAAACTGAGGGAATGCTACTACTTCCCATACATAATTTAGAGACTTTCTAGAAATTAAAAAATCAAAAATTCAACTACCCTAAATGTACATATTCTCTTTGGGTGCCTAGGACTATTTTAGACAACTAATTCCTAAAGTGTCCTTAAATAGAGAGTATTCCACAGGACCTTCTATTAGGGAACTTGTGGAAAGAAATTCCGTTATTTTTTCCTAATCTTAGTCAAGAGTAAGCCCCAGAACTCACATTATATAAAGCCTCCCTGAAACCAGCCAACCCTAAAAGCATGTTGTTATTGATAGCCTTTTAGTTAAATCTTAGTCACTAAAATAGAGATGAGTGAAATCATGGTTCATCTATTATAGTGCTAGAGGTCATTTATTTGTGCCTTTCTCTTTCCATGTCTACAAAAAAGGAAATAAAACAGAAAGATCATCTTGTTACCACCCACTGGATTTTTGATACCCATAAGCATGAAAACAAACAAAAAAAGAAAATGGATAAGATGAATATCATATTCAGACTTCTAATAGGGTAATTCCTGTAAATAAGTAACATAATGCCATTAAAAAGATTTTAAAAATTGGGTTAATATCTATGAATGTTTCCTGATAATGGGAATTACTGGATTAAAAGTCAGTCTCCTAGGAAAAGTAAAGGAAGTTCTACTATTTGAAAATATTTCAAATTAAATCTTTTCAAGAACAGTAAAAATCAATGTTTGACTTATGTTCTTACATACAGAACGTCTCTTATTTGGACTTTTCAATATATGATTTTGAAAGTGTTCATATAAATTCAGAAAATAAATTGGACCCTGCCTAAATAAGTGGTTGACAATGATGGTCTCCTCCAATGAATCATGTTCTCTAATTTGAAAACAGTCAGTTCTTCACATTCTTTAATAATTCAGAGAGAACAGGTTTGCTGAATGGAATACAACAAAATGTGTATATATGTATATAAAGTATATGAATGTAGATACATATACATATGTATACATGTGTGCACATGTGTGTATATATGTAAAATACATATATACACACATACAAAGGGACATATAAAGAAGGGGAGACAGACAGAGAGGGTTGGAGGGTAAGAGAAGCAGAATCAGAGGCAGATGGACAGACACACAGGGAGGCAGGTAGACAGGCAGGTAAGCAAACAAACACTGTGAGTGCTAGTCTCCATTCTGCATAATTAATATCTAACAACTCTAAGGACATTTTCAGATAACAACATCTGATCTCGGCGAGTGGAAAGATGTGCATGGATATGTCTACTTGTTAACACTTGCAACTTAAAATTGCTTCTAGAAATCAAGAAGTAGCCAATTTGAGCAGTGAGCAATGTGACATTTATAGCATCTTAGGTTTCTCTTTATCTGTTCTGTATTATAAACAAAGCTTCAGGAAATATTTTCCTTCCCAGGGAGCAACTACCATGAATTTGATCATTTGGTCAACAGAACATGGGGTACAGGGGAATCTCATTAACAAAAGAGATATGAATGAATCCCAGTTTCACCTGCTTTATATAGAAATACAGAGTCACAGGTGGCTGAGAAATGTAGACTTGAGTTGTCTGACTTATGAGAGAGAGAGAGACAGAGACAGAGAAAGACAAAGAATATCTTTGTGTTTTCTTCTTTGCCTTCCTATAACTTTCACTCCATTCAGGTCATTTGCAAGTGATATCAACCAGAACAACAAAATATCTTTGCCCTTCTTAGATTCTCTAGAGTTTGCTCCTGTTATTACTGATGCTGTTTACTTGTTGAATGCTACATGCAGCATCATGTTTTGCTGAGGATGAGAAACTTTACAAAAACAAAGAAAAACATAGCATTTGTCTTCCAAGAGCTTACCTGTTATTCCAGCAGCATGTCAGTACTTTGGTTAGCAATAGAAGCTACCATAGTCTACACAAAGGATTGGTAAAGAAATGGGGCAGGTTAGCTAAGCTCTTATGGTCCACCCCTGAAATGTTAGTTTGGATCTTAAGGAGGACAAAAGAAAATTACCATTTATGGTAGATTTAACTAAGGAAGCTAACATGTCTTTTGTCAGCTTAAATCATTCTTAAAGTGAGAACAACAACAAAAAAAGATCTAAGTAACCTTTCAAGTTTTAGCCCATTTGTATTCCTTGTGTTTACATAGGGAGAAAAACGTTTCCAAAATGATTGCATCTTTGTGTATATTTCCCAGAGCACTTATTGGCTGGGAAGAAGCGAGGAAGAATGTTGTGGTCTGAATGTCTATTTCCAGGGTTTGAATATTCTGAGGCAGAATCTTGCATTCTCCTCATATGTCCCAGGGTGAATTTTCCTTTTTTTTTTTCCTTTTTTTTAATGTTTATTTATTTATTTTTAGTTTTCAACATTCATTTCCACAAAATTTTGAGTTCCAAATTTTCTCCTCATCTCTTCCCTCCCCACCCCATAACACCTTGCATTCCGATTACCCCTTCCCTCAATATGCCCTCCCTTCTATCACACCCCACCCTCCCCTTATTCCCATCTCTCTTTTCTTGTAGGGCAAGATAGATTTCTATACCCCATTACCTGTATTTCTTATTTTCCAGTTGTATGCAAAAACAATTCTCAACATTCATTTCTAATACTTTGAATTCCAACTTCTCTCACTTCCTCCCTCCCTACTTCATCTGCACTGAGAAGGCAAGCAATTAAAAATAGGCTATGTATGTGAAGTTTTGAAAAACATTTCCATAATAGTCATGTTATGTAAGACTAATTATATTTCCCTCCATCCTATCCTGTCCCCCATTTATTCTATTCTTTCATTTGACCTTGTCCCTCCCCAAAAGCGTTTACTTCTAATTACTCCCTTCTCCCATTTTCCCTCCCTTCTATTATCCCCCTCACTCCATTTGTCCTCTTCTCCCCTACCTTCCTGTAGTGTAAGATAGATTTTCATATCAAATTGAGTGAGCATCTTATTCCCTACTTAAGCCCAATGTGAAGAGAGTAAGCTTCACTGTTTCCCTCTTACCTCCTCCCTTTATCCTTCATTGAAAAAGCTTTCCGTTGCTTCTTTTATGTGTGATAATTTGCCCCATGCCATTTCTCCCTTTCTTCTCCCAATATATTCCTCTCTCACCCCTTAATTTTATTTTTTTAGATATCATCCCTTCTTATTCAACTCAACCTGTTCTGTGTGTGTGTGTGTATAATCCCTCCAACTACCCAAATACTGAGAAAAGTCTCAAGAGTTACAAACATTATCTTTCCATGTAAGAATGTAAACAGTTCAGCTTTAGAAAGTCCTTTATGTTTTCTCTTTCCTCTTTACCTTTTCATGCTTCTCTTGACTCTTGTGTTTGAAAGTCAAATTTTCTATTCAGCTCTGTTTTTTTCATCAAGAAAGCTTGAAAGTCCTCTATTTCATTGAATGACCATTTTTCCCCTGAAGTATTACACTCAGTTTTGCTGGATAGGTGATTTTTGGTTTTAATCCCAGTTCCTTTGACTTCTGTAATATCATATTCCAAGCCCTTCAATCTCTTAATGTAGAAACTTCCAGATCCTGTGTTCTTCTGATTGTATTTCCACAATACTTGAATTGTTTCTTTCTAGCTACTTGTAATATTTTCTCCTTTACCTGGGAACTCTAGAATTTGGCTACAATATTCCTAGGAGTTTCTCTTTTTGAGTCTCTTTCAGGAGCTAATCAGTGGATTCTTTCAATATTTGTTTTGCCCTCTGGTTCTAGAATATTAGGGAAGTTTTCCTTGATAATTTCATGAAAAATAATGTCTAGATTCTGTTTTTGGACCATGGCTTTCTGGTAGTCCCATAATTTTTAAATTGTCTCTTCTGGATCTCTTTTGCAGATCAGTTGTTTTTCCAGTGAGATATTTTACCTTATCTTCCATTTTTTCATGCTTTTGGTTTTGTTTGGTAATTTCTTGGATTCTCATAAAGTTGTTAGCTTCCATCTGCTTCATTCTCATTTTTTTTCAGAACTGAGCAGATTTAATATTTTAGATAGCAAAGTATTACTAGCATTGATGCTTTCTCATGAAAGTTCTTCATATTCACATTGCAAGAAATAGTTTGGGAGGCAATATTCTAAATTTAAAATTTAAATGCTGTAGGAAAGCAGAATACTTAACAAAAACTGCTTTAAAGAAAACATTTGAAGTGAAACTATTTCATCTGTCTCTAAATTTTGAATTTTTGTATATTATGTTTCTAAAGTAAGGTGATGACAGGATTAGAAGAATATAAAAATAAAGTTATTTTCATTATTCTAGGTTTTTTTATTATAATTCCTTATTTTATTAGGAATCTATGCTTTAATATCAATTTATGTGATTTTCTTAAGATTTATAAAATATTTTCCTTATAACCCTTATATCTTTGTTTTATAAATGAAGAAATTGTGAGGCTCTCACGTTGTCACACAAGTAACAAGTCAGGCTGGGTTGAACCCAGGTCTTCTGATTCCAGATGTAATGCTCTGTCTAGCACCCTGTTCAAACCATAGATTAGATACTTCTTATATTACTAGTTAACTTAAAACCTTATCAAGTCAGGTTTTAGCAAGTCCTATTTAAAGTTGTCTGATGAATGACAGGATACTATATTTATTCCTAATGTTTATTTTTAGCAGAAATTGTACTACAGAAATAGGAAAAGTATCCCAACTTTTTTGGTGGTATTCAGAATAAACAGGCACCAAGGGCTGTTAGCTAACAGGATTAGTAAGAGGGCAAATCTATAGAACTGCTATGAGAAATATGGAGGAGGCAGTGGAGGCTGGAGGCTTGTTAGTTCATGCAGCAAGACCAAGGAATCTATTCTTATCAGTACCTAGTGATGTCTAGAACAGAATGGCAGTCTAGGAATCAAAAAGCTAGAGCTAGGATAGGGGTGGCCCAAGTTCAGACTTTAGGACTGTCTCTAGGGAAGTGGAAGAAAGATAAGTAAAATGTTGACTGTACATCATGGGCCAGACTTCTCTAGCATCTATGTGTACAAGGACCTTGCTTTCAATGAAGTCTTACTATAAAAATAAAATAGCAATTTGGGCCAAAGGAAAGATTCAGATCAACATGTACAAAACTAAATGATAAGCTGGTTAACTTTGCTAAGTCAAAATCATTATCTTTTTCTATAACAAGGGCTTTAGCAAAATGAATTAGATAAAAGAGAGAAATTCATTTTAGCCTTAGGCAGAAGCAATAACAACAGAAGCAAAGTGAGACCCTAATTACAACATTTTGAAAACAAAGCAGGAATGACAAGAAAAGTTTATTACAAAAGATAAAAACAGTCACAGTTTTTACCAGGGAAAATCATTGCCAAGAGATCTTCCATTATCCTAGCTGGATTCTGCTACTTTTCATACATTCTAAGTTTTATCTTCACTTAAAAATTTCACCATGATAAGCCTGGTGTAGTCTCTGTTGCCTTATTCAGTCTGAAGACTAGGCTGAGCTGCACTGGGATGGAGACTTAATGTGCTGCAGGTGAGTGGCTGGCAGGGGCTCATGCGTCAGGAACATGATAGGATGACACAAATGATGCAGATTGGAGCCCTGGGAGATCCAGAGATCCTCGTAGAATAGGATCATCATCATCTTCTTCAAAGGCCTGTCTCTGAAAGACCTCAGAGCTCATAGTTGCATCATTGTCAGGCAGCCCTTGGGGGATCTGACCGTCCCCAGAAACCTTTCTTGGGTTTCTTCCCAAATGGTTCTTCAACCACAGAGTTAGATACAGTAACAGGTCTGGCTCCTTGAATGAAATCATGGAAGTGGCCACACCATAACTCAAAGGCAGGTTAGAACTGTGGGTGGTTGCTACAGTCTAGGTCTCCCCTTCAATCAGGGTTTGTAGTTGAAGTTGTTTTTTCAGGAGATACCTTCTTTCTTCTTTTGCTTTGATAAACTTTTCCTCAAGGTGGGCAATTTCACCACAAATAGCTACATTTTCAAACACCGTGGCCTTGGTTGCCTTGCCCAGCCAGAGTACAGCTGGAGGTACTTCAGCCGGTACTTCTCCTTCTGACTCTTCTTTGGGGGCTTTTCATCCTGGGCTTGTCAGCTTGTAGTGGGGAAAGAGGAGAAGAGCCAAAGCCACCCAGGAGGCTCATGACCCATTCTAGCACCCCGGGGCTCCAGGGAGCGCACTCTGGAGGGCCTCCCTGCCAGACTTGAAGCATAAGCTCCTGCTCCCAAAAGGAGGAGGAGAGAATGGTTTGCCGGCTTTGGAGAGGCTGGGAGCAGCCCAGAGACAGCTGCTCAGGCCCACTAGATGCTGCTGGTGCTGCGTTTCTGGGTCTTGCAATCTCCATTCTCATTTTTAAAGAACTGCTTTCTTCAGTGAACTTTTGAAACTCCCCCATTTTGCTAATTCTGCTTTTTAAAGCATTCTTCTCTTCATTGGCTTTTTGGACCTCTTTTGTCAATTGAGTTAGCCTATTTGTAAAGGTGTTATTTTCTTCGGCATTTTTTTGGGTCTTCTTTAGCAAGCTGTTGACTTGTTTTTCATGATTTTCTTACATCACTTTCATTTGTCTTCCCAACTTTTCCTCCACCTGTCTTACTTGATTTTCAAAATCCTTTTTGAGGTCTTCCATGGCCTTAGACCACTACATATTTATTTTGGTGGTATTGGAAGCCTTGACTTCCCCTGAAGGTATGCATTGTTCTTCCTCATTGGAAAGGATGGAAGAAAATACCTGTTCACCAAGAAAGTAACCTTCTATCATCTTATTTTTTCTCTTTTTGGGGCTTATTCCCAGCCAGTTATTTGACTTTTATGTCCTTTGTCAAGAGGAGGGTATATTCTGGGGACCTGTAAGTTCTCAGTTCCTCCAAGGTGGCACAATCAAGGGAGAAGAGTAAACTCCTCTCCTGGCCTGCACACTGGTCTGGAAGCAACCAAAATCTTTTCTGCCCAGAATCTGTGAGTAGTAGAATTCCTTCAGATCAGCAGCTCAAGTTCTCCCAGGGGCTTTAGGCTGAGGGCTCCACAAATGGATGCTGGTACTGTTACTCCTGCTGATGCTGTTGCCACACCATCGCTGCCACCTGGGGCCAGGGCTAGGGAAGGATGCTTCTCCTTTGTCACCCAGTTGAAAAAACTTTTTCACTGAACTTTGAAGCTGACTTTGGCATTTGCGGGTTGAGGGATCTGAGAACCACTGCTGCTGGGGATTTCACCCCTGAGGCCTGTTCCAGTCCTGTTCCTCTTGGTGCTGCATGGCCGAGCCTGGGCTGAGCTCCGCTCCATGTCCAGTGTGATAGCACTTTCCTGTCGGCCTTCCAAGTTACCTTGGGCTGGAAATCTCTTTTATTCTCTTGTTCTGCGGCTTCTGCTCCTCTAGAATTTATTGAGAGTCATTTTTTACAGGTATTTTACAGGTATGGGCTGTGGGGGAAGAGCTATTATATGTGTATCCTTCTATTCCACCATCTTGGTTCCACCCTCCTCCCTCCCCAGGGTGAATTTTTAAGTATGGGCTCTCTGTAGCAAGAAACCCTGACTGTGTTGTTAATATGTCACTGGAGTGACCTACAAATAATTCCTTGGCTTCCCTTGTAGACAAAAATCATACTTTCTCTTTTCCAAGTTTCATGGTACATACAGAGGTCCTAATCATTTTAAAATGACAAATACATTTTTAAGTCAAGAGGGTCTAGTCCTAATAAAAAATAAAAAGTCACTTCCTCAGTTTGATGACAAGGACAATTTAAGGTTGACCTTTGCAAAATCAGAGAAAATGGTATTCCTTTATTTAAATGAAAGATAAAACATTGTAAATTTATATTAGTGTTGCTAGAAACCTCTCAGTTTCCTCCGTTGCCTAAGTTTATGTATTGTTGATACCAGTCAGGATAGACAATATATCAAAAGTTTACTTAGTTCACCTTTAGTACCATAGAGTTCAACAATTTTCTTAACGTACAGAAAAGTAGGAAGAACTTCTCAAGTAATGGAAAAATCAAGATGAAGAAAGAGGAAACACATTCTCTCCATTCACTAACATACCTTTAAAATGAATTCTCTGTATGAAACCTCAGGAACATTGCAGGACTAACATTTTGCTTCCTTAATAGAGGATGTGGAAAAGCATAAATCATGCTTTCTATAGTTCCAATCCTAACACATATTGTTCAAATTTCTTTACTTCTGGTTATGTACTACGTGAATGTTTTCTCAAAATATAGTACTTTCATTCCCAAACACCAAAAAAATTCAGTGAGACACAATCTTTTCTTTTAATTTTTCTCATATTCATTTTTCCAATTAAGTGTAAAACAATTTAACACTCAGTTTTTTTTAATGAGCTACAAATTCTCTCTCATTCCTTCCCTTTTCCTCTATCCCCTCATCATATATCAAAGAAGTTTTATATAGATTATGCAAGTGCATTCATGGAAAAATATATTTCTATCTTAGCCATAGTGTAAAAGGAAACACAAACCAAACAGAAAACCAAGGAAAATAGCAAGAAAAGAAAAACGAAGTTTAAAAGAGGTATGTGTTAGTCTGCATTTAGCCTCCATCAGTTCTTTCTCGGGAGGAAGATAGAATTTTTCATCATAATTCCTTTGGAATTGTCTTGAATTGTTGTATTACTGAGAACAGCAAAATCATTCATAATTTATCATTGTACAATTTTATTTCCACTACGTACAACGGTTTCCAGGTTCTGCTCACTTCACTTTGCATTAGTTCATAGAAGTCTTTCCAGGTTTTTCTGATACCATGCTGCTCATCATTTCTTCCAGTGCAACAATACTATTTTATCATAATCAGATACCACAACTTTCCCTAATTGATGGACAGACATACCCTCAATTTCCAATTCTTTGCCACTACAAAAAGAATTGGTACAAATATTTTGTATACATGCAAGTCCTTCTTGTGTGTTTCCTTTTTATCTCTTTGGGACACAGACCTAGCACTGGTGTTGCTGGGTCAAAGGAAACATGATGTCTTCTTGAGAGACAAAAACTTTGGAAATCTTTTGGAACTGACTTAATCACTCTCTAAACCAAATGTATTACCTCCAAAGTTAGGTGTCAAAGTCAAATATGGAAAAAAGTTTCTCTCCTGTATTTCCCAAATGTCATACATCTCTATAATTGAAATTTTAATTGACTGCATTCAAAACCCATAAAAGAGTATTAGTAGTTATCAAACAACAGTCATAAAAACACATTATTATCCACCCTTCAGTATCCACTGTAGTTATTAAATATTATGTCAACTAACATCTATCTAATATCACTAATAAAAAATATTCTATAACAAAATCTAGAATATGTCCAGGTAAATATAATACAATTTCTACCCAATTATTTTTAAATCTATCAAATTTCATATTATTTATGAAGATTTGCATTAGTTAAGTGTAAGACACAAATTATAAGAATGCCCCTGTACAGTAATTTAAACTACATTTCTAAATGCATACCAGTCTTCCAGGATCTGTAAAATAAAACTTTAAAATAATTGCAGTATTCCCCATTCTCTGGGGAGGGACTTCCACCCAAGAGACAGTTTCCTTCCCTGAACAGTTACATTTTCAATATAATTGCTTGCAGTGAATAAATTTGTCATCTCAACAGATATAGGCTCCTGGGCAATTTTTATCAGGTACTGAACGTTCTGTAGCTCTACTTGTAGTTAAAAAGCCATTATCTTCCAATATGTCCTAATTTCTCTCTCTTCTCCTTTTGGCTCCTACATTCTAGATATACTCATCCTGCTTGCAGTGTGGATTTAAGCTATTGACAGAAAATCTCTCTTCTCATATCATGAAGACACCTCAGAATTTCCTGGGGAAAAAATCATCATCTCTAGGGGCAGTCTCTTTGTTTTCTTTCAAATCAAAAACTCTTTCAACTTTATCATTTGTTCCATTTATACATACATTTGTGTGTACATGTGTGTTTGTATACATCCTCATGTCACTGCATCTTTACAATTATTACTGAGAATGATTCATAATAATGCCTTGGCTCTGAGATCTTTGAGTCAGCTAGAAAGTAAGGACCTCATTTTGTTTCAAACATTTATGGATGTTCCACAGATCATAAAGAGTAAGAGAAAAAAAAGGCACTGGACTCTGGTGCGGATCATTTAAATACACTGCAATTCAATAATGTCTTTGGGGGAGGAAACAGCATTTTTCATCATAAAGCCTTCAGACACATCATGGATCATTATACTGCTGAGAATAGCTAAATCATTTCCATCTGATCATCTCACAATAATGTTGTTACTTTGTACATAGTACATTTCACTTGGTGTCATCTCACGCTAAGTTGGTACAGTTTTTTCTGAGAGCATTCTACTCATCGTTTCTTATAGCACAATATCATTCCATCATATTCACATATCAAAATTTGTTCAGCCATTCTCCATTTGATGGACATCCTCCCAATTTCCATCCCTGTGCCACCAGAAAAGAACTTCTATAAATATTTCCATATATATAGGTCCTTTTCCATTTTATTTTTTTATCTCTTTTTCAATACAGACATAGTAATGGTACTGCTAGGCTAAAGAGTTTTATAGCCCTTTTGGGAAGAGTTCCAAATTGATCTAAAGAATGGTTGAATCAATTAACAGGAATCTTCCAGCAACTAGAGCACAATTTGCTTTCAGCACATCTGCAGTGGTCAGACATCTACCTGCTTTGTACAGCTCTGGGGAAAGAGAAAAACCCCACCAGGCCTCAGAACATACTACAAACCACTACTAACATCCCACTCAGTACCAGGTAAGCTACCAGACTCCCACAGCCTCCAGCAGTCCCAGTCACCACCATCCCCACCCACTCAGCACAGCACCAAACATGAAGGTTCCCCATGGGACTCCAGGCAATATTAGCATAGCACCAAGTAAACATCCTATGTGTGCAGCCCATGGTACAAGAAGCCTGAGACAGTGTCCTTTCTACCCTGGAATCAGAGCTCAAATGTAAAATAAATGAAAAAGGCATAAAGAAGATGAGCAAAAAAAAAAAAAAAACAAAGAAAAAATAATATGATCATAGAAAACTATTATGGTGACAAGAAAGACCAAGACACAAACTCAGAAGAAGACAACAATGTCAAAACACCTATGGGAAAAACTCAAAAGGAAAAGAGGAAATGGTCTCAAGTCCAGAAAGAATTTATGGAAGAACTCAAAGAGGAGCTTAAAAATCATATAAGAAAGGTGGAGGAAAAGTTAGGAAAACAAATGAAAGTGACACAAAAGAATCATGAAAAAAGAGTCAGCAGCTTGAAAAAAGAAAAGAACTGCTAAAAAAGTAGAACAGACATGGAAAAGGAGATACAAAAATCAACTCAAGAAAATTACTCCTTAAAGAGCACAATTAGCCAAATGGAAAAGAAAGTACTGAAGCTAATTGGGAATAATAACACTTTAAAAGTGAGAATTGGGTGAGTGGAAGTTGTTTCTATGAGACATCAGAAATCAGTCAAACAAATTTAAAAGCATGAAAAAATGAAGAAAATATAAAGTACCTCATGGAGAAAAAAAGTAATTGAAAAATAGATCCAGGAGAGTTAATATCAGAATTACTGGAATATCTGAAATCCAAAATCACAAGAAGGATCTGGATTGCATGCTTCAAGAAACTATCAAGGAAAACTGCCTTGATGTCTTGGAATCAGAGGGCAAAATAGGCATTGAAAGAATCCACCAATCACCTCAAGAAAAAGATCGCCCACCCCCACCGCTCCCCAAAAAAATCCGAAGAATATTAGAGTCAGATTTCAGAACTATCAGGTCAAGGAAAAAATACTACAAGTGTCCAGAAAGAAGTGATTAAAATATTGAGAAGCCAAAATCAGTATTACACAGTACTTGGCAGCTGCAACATTAAAGGACCAGAGATCGTGGAAAATAATATTCTAGAACGCAAAGGAGCTAGAACTATAACCAAGAATCTTAACCAGCAAAATCAAGCATAATCTATGAAGCAAAAAAAGTGCATTCAATGAAATAGAAGGATTTCAAGTTTTCATAAGGAGAAAACCAGAATTAAAGAAAAAAAATTGACTTCCAATATCAAGACCTAAGAGAAGCATAAAGAGGTAAAAAGGGAAAAGAAAACAAAGTACTCAATAGAGCTAAACTGTTTACACCCCTACATGGGATGGTATTTGTAATTCTTAATAATTGTATCTCTAATAATATAGCTAGAAGGAATATACATAGAGGGCATAGGTATAAGGTGAATTTGAGGGAGTGGCATAAAAAAGGAATAAGAAAGAGGAGTACAATGGGTGCTGAAGGGAGTGGTAGAATGGGATAAATTATTTTACATGAAGAAGTGCAAAAGAATCTACCATAGTGGAGGGGAAAATGGGAGTATGGTTGATGAACATTTATTGAATCTTATTCTCCTCAGTGTTGGCTCAAAGAGGGAATACTACACACAATCAGTTGAATGTAGAAATCTATCTTATCCCACAGGGAAGTAGGGAGGGAAGAGGTCAAGTAAAGAAGGGTGTGGATTGACAGAAATGAAGGAAGGTCAAGCAAGGTGCTAGGCAGACTCAAACTACTAGAGAGGAGGGAAAGGGTGAAATGAGAGAGGACAAACAGGCAGAAGAATATGATGGAGGCAAATACAGTTAGTAACACTAACTGTGAATGTAAATAAGAACTCTCCCATAAAACAGAAGTGCATAGCAGAATGGTTCAAAATAAAAATTCTACAATATATTGTGTGTGTTGTTTACAAGAAATACAATTGAAGCAGAGAGAGACAGAGTAGAGGGGAAGAATTCATGACCAAACAAGAGGTAGAGAGCGTTTTAAATTATGAAGTAGGTAATTTTTATTAAATTAAAAAGCTTTTGTACAGACAAAACCAATGTAACCAAAATTAAAAGGAAAGCTGAAAGCAGGAAACAATCTTTATAGCAAGTGTCTCTGATAAAGTCTTCATTTCTCAAATTTATAGAGAACTGGGTCAAATTTATTAGAATGCAAGCCATTATCCAATTCACAAATTGTCAAAGCATATGAAAAAGCAGTTTTCAGACAAAAAAAGCACAATTATCCATAGGCAAATGAGGAAGCACTCTAAAACACTTTTGATTAGGGAAATTCAAATTAAAAGAACCCTAATACCACGTCACTCCTAAAAGGAAAGTGATGAATGTTGGTGTATCAGTAAGCACCCCAACATACACTGGAGAGCCTCCTATCACAGGTTCTTTGATCTACTTTTCTAAAAGGAAAGTCAACTTTTTAAAATATATACTTTATTTATTTTTCATTTTTTAACAATCACTTCCAAAAGAATTTGAATTCCAAATTTTCTACCCATCTCTCCCCACCCCCCACCTCAGGATATCATGCACCCCATCCACCCCTTCCTCCAGTCTGTCCTCCCTATTCTATTACCCAAACTTCTTCCATCCTCCTTCCCCTCTACTTTCCTGTAGATTTCTATACTTCATTGCCTGTATAGCTTAATTTCCAGTTGCGTGCTAAAATGATATTTAACTTTCATTCTTAAAGCTTTGAGTTCCATATTCTCTCCCTCCCTCTCCTTCCACCCTCATTGAGAAAACAAGTAATTCAATACAGGTCATACATGTGTAACAATGCAAAGCACTTCCGTAATATTTATGTTGTAAAAGACTGACCACATTTCCTTCTGTCCTATCCTGCCCTCCATTTATTCCGTTCTCTCCCTTGACCTGTCCTCCCACAATAGTATTTGCTTCTGATTATCCCTTTCCTCAATTTGCTGTGCCTCATATTATCTTCCCTCTCCTATAAACTCCTTGAGGGCAGGTACTATTTCATTTTTGTGTTTGAACCCTCAATGATTATCATAATAATGAGGACCTAGTAAGTCCTCATTAAGTTAAATTCAATTTTTGTCATCTATATACCTTTCAAAGACTTGTCCTAACCCCAACTGTCTCTACCAATAGATAAAAAAATCTTCCCTTGCCCTTTATATGTTTATGAGAATCATATGAAATAATGTATATAAAATGCTTTGTATACTATAACTCAATATAAATGAGAAGTAGGTGGTATTACCACCACTGATAGGTAAAAATTTTCATCTACAGTCTAGCCCTGTTTTCACATTGGTTTACTGTGTGACACAGGGAATATAGGTGTACATCTTTGAACTGTCTGAAAAATGCAGTTAGCACTATAACACCCATCCCTTTCAAAAGAAAGTTTTAGAAATCATTGTTATTGATGTCCTTGGTTGAATCACCACAGAATTTCTCTAATTATGGGGTTACCCAAAGATGCCCCTTTCCCCAAGTTTATGAAGTAAGAATCTATGGCTTACACATAGAGTCACTCATCTCTGCTCTTAGAGTACTCTGCATTCAAACATATGTGTGTCTTTTTCTGGTGTTTCTTGTCACATGGGGCTTCTTCTGTCACCTGTGTGCAGTGGCAAAAGGACTGAATCAGCACGATGTCAAAGTGATAATTAGAGAATCACAGAAATCTTCCTCAGCTCCCACTGGGAGGGCCTGTGCCAGCACTCAATACCTTCGTTATAGACTGATAAAACAAAGCTTGCAAGAAGAAAGAGAATAGGATGTGTGAGGAGTTTTAAAACAAAGATACCCCTATTGCTGAAAGTTAATGAAGTTCTACTCTTTATTGGAGTTGGATTCTATGTTTTCTTTAGGAGCTCCCAATACATCTGAGAATTATCTCATTTCACCAAGTCATTTATTCAGGGGAAAGGTCTCTTAAGCCAATGGAAGTTACATTTATTTACAATATTGAGCAGAAACTAAGGTACTTCAAACTCAAAAATGTTGAGACCTTTCCAAAATGTTATAGCTTGTGTTTTTTTAAATGACCATTAAATTAACTTTTTATCAATATAAGTAAGTTTCAGTCATTTCAGACTCACCAGTTCCATTGGCTGTATGGAAGCTTCTGCACTGTTCTCCAAGTTCTCTGAGCTTCATTGGTGGTAGGACCAATAAGACAATGACTCTTCTTTGTTTTGGAATGAAAACTGGCTATCTTTTGATCTGTTCTGCATTTTCTCATTTCATGCTTAATATTAGATGACTTTGCTGATCACTGATCTAAAATTCATTTCAACTCAATTTCATTCATTTATAATAAAGGTATATCTGCATGTTTCATCTCTTTCCATTCATACTTAAAAATTGTGCAATGGCACCCCATTTTCTTAAGGATAAAATTTTCATTGTACACCATGATCTATTTTCCATTTACCTACCCAGTTTTACTTCATACCATGGCTTTTATGTTTTGTTCCACCCAAACTGAATTGCTTCCTGAAATACTGGAGGTGGGAATGAGAGAAAGACAGAGAGACAGAGAGAGGGCAGAGAGAGACACACACACAAACGCACAGACAGACACAGAGACAGAGAGACTGAGAGACAGAGACAAAGAAAGATGAAGAGAGAGAGAGATTAAGAAAGGCAGAGAAAGAAAAACAGAGGTAAACCAAAAAAAATGCCTATTCCCTTTCCCCTTGCCTTCCTTCATTGTAAAATAGATTTCCATATTCAATGGAATGTGTTATTCTCTCCTTAAGTTGAATTCCATGACAGTAAGGCTCAATAATTTCCTTTCATCTCCCCCCTCTTCCCCTCCATTGTAGAAGCTCTTTCTTCCCTCTTTTATGTGAAATGATTTGGTACAATCTAACTCTCCCTTTCTCTTATTCCTAGTACATTCCAATCAACAGTAAATTTTATATTTTAGGTATTCTCTCTTTCATACTCAGCTCACCCTGTGACCTCTGTCTATGTGTGCATGCATATATATATATACATATATATATATATATATATATATATATATATACACACACACACAAGCACACATACACACATGTGCATATACATACCTACACATATATAATATACATGTACATACACACACACATATATATGTGTGTATATATATATTCCCTCTAACTACCCTAATATTGAAAAAAGGTCTCAAGTTACAAATAATTTCTTTCCATGTAGGGATGTAAACAGTTCAACTTTAACGAGTTCCTTAAGGCTTCTCTTTCCCATTTACCTTTTCATGTTTCTCTTGATTCTTGTATATGAGAGTCAGATTTTCTATTCATCTCTGGTCTTTTCAACAAGAATGCTTGGAAGTCCTCTATTTCACTGAAATTCCATTTTTTCCCCCAAAGTATTATACTCAGTTTTGATGGGTAGGTGATTCTTGATTTTAATGCTATCTCCTTTGACCTCTGGTATATCATATTCCAAGTCCTTCTATCCCTTAGCATAGAAGTTGCTAAATCCTGTGTTATCCTGATTGTATTTCCACAATACTTGAATTGTTTCTTTCTGGCTGCTTGTAATATTTTCTCCTTGACCTAGAAACTCTGGAATTTTGCTACAATATTCCTAGGAATTTTCCTTTGGGGATCTCTTTTAGGAGGTGATAAGTGAATTCTTTCCATTTCTGTTTTACCCTCTGGTTCTAGAAATAAGGGCAGCTTTCCTTGATAACTTTTGGAAGATGATATCTAGGCATTTTTGTGTTGTTGTTTTTTATCATGGTTTTCAGGTAGACCAATAATTTTAAAATTATTTCTCCTGGATCTACTTTCCAGGTCAGTTGTTTTTCCAATGAGATATTTCATATTGTCTTCTTTTTTTTTTCATTCTTTTGGCTTTGTTTTATAATTTCTTGGTTTCTCATAAGTCATTTGTTTCCATGTGCTCCATTCTAATTTATAAAGAACTATTTTCTTCAGTGAGATTTTGAACCTCCATTTCCATTCTTCTCCTTGTTGACTTTTTGGACCTCTCTTGCCATTTGGATTAGTCTGTTTTTAAAGATA
This sequence comes from Notamacropus eugenii, assembly GCF_028372415.1. Classification (NCBI taxonomy): domain Eukaryota; kingdom Metazoa; phylum Chordata; class Mammalia; order Diprotodontia; family Macropodidae; genus Notamacropus; species Notamacropus eugenii. The sequence continues at coordinate 355,618,946 of NC_092875.1, read as the reverse complement.
GTATTTTCGTCAGTATTTTTTGTGTCTCTCTTTAGCAAGCCATTGACTCATTTTTCATGATTTTCTTGGATTACTCTCATTTCTCTTCCCAATTTTTACTCCACCTCTCTTACTTGATTTTCAAAATATTTTTTGAGCTCTTCCATTATGTGAGAACATTGCATATATTTTGGAGATTTTAGAAATCTTGACTTTGATATCTTCCTCTGATGGTATACATTGTTTTTCCTTAATCGAAAGGATGGAAGAAAATACCTTTTCACCAAGAAAGTAACCTTCTATAGTCTTATTTTTTTCCTTTTTGGGGCATTTTTCCCAGTCATTTACTTGAATTTGGAGTCCTGTGCCAATTGAAGGGTATAATCTAACAACCTGTAAGTTTTCAGTTCCTCCAAGGTGGCACAATCAAGGGAGAGGAGTTTACTTCTTTCCTGGACTGCACGCTGCTCTGGGAGTAACCACTAGCACTATTTTCTGCCCAGGATCTGTGAGTAGCTTTTCCTTTCCAGAGCCTCTACCAGATACATCATACCAGTGTTCCTCCTTACCACAGAACCACCACTCAGGACTGAGACTCAACCAGCTGAGAAATTCCCCCAGGGTCTTTAAGTAGAGGGCTCCAAAAGTGGATGCAGCTGCCACAGTGGCTGCTGCCCAGGGCCAGGGCTGGGGCCAGACCACACAGCCCTCTCACTCAGGTGAAAGAGCTTTCTCACTGACCTTTGAAGCTGTATTTGTTGTTTGTCGGTTGAGAAACCTGGGAACTACAGCTGCTACCTCTGATTCTGCACCCTGACGCCTGCTGCATTCCTGTCTTTGATGCGTGACCCAGGCTGGGCTGTACTCCACTCTGAGCCCAGTGCCATAGACCTCTCCTGTTGGCCTTTCAGGCTGTCTTGGGCTGGAAATCTCTTTCACTCTGTTGCAGGCTTCAGCTGCTCCAGAATCTGTTTAGAGCCATTTTTTACAGGTATTTTATGGGCTACAGGGAGAGTGTTAGAGCAGGTCAGTCTTTCTACTCTTCCATTTTGGCTCCACCCCTAGGAAAGGCAACTTTTGAGAGGTTAACAATCTCCTTTAATCAAGCACTTTTATCATTCACTTAGTTCAGGAAATCAACAAACAATGCTTCCAAACTGTGTGACATAAACAATACATATATCACAAATCGATAGACAGGTCCAGCTGTCTGAACATAGTTGCCAGAAAGGAAAGCACCAACAACTGGATTTTCTAAGTCCTCCTCACTGGCTTCCCAGAGTCTCACCTGGCACACAAAACTTCTTCCAAAAACTAAGCCCAGATGTAAAACCTCAACTCAGAGTATTTATACCTTTTTTAGAGCCAGAGAGCATCGCAACTCTTGAGAGCTAGTGCCTCATTAACAAAAGGTGTGGGCCTTTCTACAAATCTTCCCTAATCAAACTCCCCTTAATGGGCAGGCCCATTAATGGGCTTTGAAGTTCTTTAATCACATTATTCAGAGGCATTATACTTTTCGGTATAGACAAAAACAGTAAAAGATCCTACTTTGCTTGCCCTCACAGTTGGAGAGGATGTGGGAAAAATGGGACACTAATGCACTGTTTAGTTATGAACTGATCTAACTATTCTGGAGAGTAATTTGGAACTATGCCCAAAAGGCAACCACACCTTTGATCAAGCAATACCACAACTATGACTGTATCCCATAAAGATTGTGAAAAAGGAAAAAGAACCTACATGTACAAAAATATTTGTAGCAGCCCTTTTGTGATGGCAAAATATTGGACATTGAGGGGATGTCCATCACTTGGGAAATGGCTGAACAAGTTGTGGTATATGAATGTAATGGAATACTACTTTGTAACAAGTAATAATGAACATAAAGATTTCAGAAAAACCTTGGAAGACGTATATGAAGTGATGCAAATTGAAATGAGCAGAACCATGAAAACATCATTCACAATATCAGCAGCATGTGATTCAGCTCTTCTCAGTAACACAATGATCGAAGATAAGTCAATAGGACTCAGGAAGGAAAATGCTATCCATATCCAGATAAAGAGTTGATGGAATCTGAATCCAGATGGGAGCATATTTTTTTTTTATTTACTTAATTCTTTTTTCTATTTGTTTCTTTTTCCTTTTGATTTGTTTTTTCTTTTACAACTGTGACTAATGTGAAAAGATTTTTACATGCTAGCATATGTATAGACTATATCAAACTGACTACAATTTTTAGAAAATGGGAGGGTCAGGGTAAGGGAATAAAATTTGGAACTCAAAATCTTCTCAAAATGAATGTTAAATTTTTTCTTGAACTGTAACTGGGAAAAAATTAATTGGTTGAATCAGTTCACAATTCTACCAACAATGCATTAATGTCTCATTTTCCCAACATCCCTTCCAATATTTGTCAGTCTCCTTTTCTGTCCTACTACCTAATGTAATAGGTATGAGTTAGCAGATCATAATTGTTTTAATTTATTTTCCTCCAATCAACAGTGATTTGGAGAACTTTTTCATATGGATATAGGTAGTATTGTTTACTTCATCTGAAACCTGTTCATATCTTTTGATCATTTATCCATTGGGAAATGGCTCCTGTTTTTATAAATTTGACTCAGTTCCCCATATATTTGAGAAGTGGGAGTTTTATCAAAAAAACTTGCTTCATTTTTTTCACAGTTATGATTGTTAAATGTATTTCCCTCCCTCCTCTTCCCCCTCAGCTTATTCTATTCTTTCTTTCCTTTCACCTTGCCCCTCCTCAGAAATGTTTTGTTTTTAAGTACTGTCTCCCCCAATGTCTCCTCCCTTTTATCACTCCCTTTGTCTTATCCCCTTCTCTCCTACTTTCTTGCAGGGTAAGATAGAGTTCTACACCCAGCTGAATGTGCATATTATTCCTTCTTTGAGCCAATTCTGATGAGAGTAAGGTTCACTCACTCCTTCCCCTATTTCCCTTACCTTCCTACCCACTATTAAATCTCTTCCTTGACTCTTTTATGTGAGATAATTTATTCAATTCTACCCATCCCTTTCCATTTCTCCCAATGTGTTCCTCTTTCTCACCCCTTAATTTTAATTTTTAGATATTATCCCTTCATATTTGACTCACACTTGTTCCCTCTGTCTATACGTACATACATACATACATATATAATCCCAACTCCCCTCATAGTGAGAATTTTTTATAAATTACAAATCTTGTCTTTCCATGATGGAATGCAAACAGTTTAACTTTAAGCCCCTTATGATTTCCCTTTTCTGTTTACATTTTTATGCTTCTCTTTAATCTTATATCCAGAAGTCCAATATTTTATAGAGCTCTGGTATTTTCATCAAGAATGCTTGAAAGTCTTCTATTTCATTGAATGTCTCTTTTTCCCTCTGAAGGATTGTACTCTGTTTTGTTGGGTAGGTGATTCTTGTAATCTTAGTTCCTTTGCCCTTTGGAATATCATATCTCAAGTCCTCTCATCCTTTAATGTTGAAGCTGCCGCAATTTGTGTTATCCTGACTATGGCACCACAACACTTGAATTGTCTATTTTGGTGCTTGCAATATTCTGTCCTTGACCTGGGAGTTCTGGAAATGTGGCTATAATATTCCTGGGAGATTTCATTTGGGGAACAATTTCAGTAGGTGATTGGTGGATTCTTTTAATTTCTATTTTAACTTCTGGTTCTAGATTATGAGGGCAGTTTTCTTTCAAAATTTCTTGAAATGAGATATCAATGCTTTTTTTTCTTAATCATGAATTTCATATAGTCCAATAATTTTTACATTATCTCTCCTGTATCTATTTCCCAGGTAAGTTGCTTTTCCATTGAGATGTTACATGCTGAATTCCTTTTTTTTTCATTCTTTTGGTATTATTTAATTGTTTCTTGATTTCTCATAAGGTCATTACCTTCCATTTGTTCCATTCTAATTTTTAAAGAATTATTTTCTTGGGGGGCGGAGCCAAGATGGCGAAGTAGAAAGATGCACATACACATAGCTCTGAACCCACAAACCACAGAACGGCTAGAGGGGACCAACCCAGGGCGAATTCTGCACCCAGAGACCACGGAATATTGGAGCAAGGGAGATTTCTGTTCCGGAGAGACCTGCAAACCTCTCGCGGGGGGTCCTTCGCGCCGTGGACTGGGCGCCAGGACGGGGAGCAGAGGGCAGCCCTGCCGCGGCCACGACACCGTGAGGAAAAGATCCGAGAGGGCTAGGGGGATGGGATCTCCAGCGGCCACGCGGGTCCCCCCACCCACAGAGGGACCTGCAAACCTCTCACAAAAGGTCCATCGCGCTGCAGACGCAGAGCCCAGCCCGGACCTGCGGCGGCGGAAGCGGCCGCAGCTCCGAGAAGTACAGATCCGAGAAGGCTCCAGAGATAGGATCTCCAGGGGCGGCACAAGCCCCCCCCACCAACAGGTGACTGATGGGGGTAGGTGAGAGAGTCTCTTTGGCGGGTTGAGAGGGGAGTGGGGTGCCCCCATAGCTCGGGCCCCCCAAGGAGATAGAAGATGAGAGGCGGCTGCAGACAGGGGCTCCCCAAACGGGTGGGAGCCTAGATCCATTGTGGAAGGTCTGTGCATAAACCCCCTGAGGGAACTGAGCCAGAGAGGCAGCCCTGCCCCTGACCACCTGAACTTAATTCTCACACAGATTAGCAGCCCTGCCCCCGCCAAAAATCCTAAGGCTGGAAGCAGCATTTGAATCTCAATCCCCAAATGCTGGCTGGGAGGACCAGGAGGTGAGGTGGGTGTGAGGAGGACATTCAGAGGTCAGGTCACTGATTGGGGAGAATGCCCAGAAAAGGCAAAAGAAATAAAACTATTGAAGGGTATTTTCTCGGAGAAAAGACACTTCCTCCCTTCCTTCCTGATGGGGAGGAACAATGCTTGCCATCAGGCAAAGACACAGAAATCGAGGATTCTGTGTCCCAGCCCACCCAATGGGCTCGGGCCATGGAAGAGCTCAAGAGGAATTTTGAAAATCAAGTTAGAGAGGTGGAGGAAAGACTGGGAAGGGAAATGAGAGGGATGAGGGAGAAGCATGAAAAGCAGATCAGCTCCCTGCTAAAGGAGAACCAAAAAAATCTTGAAGAAATTGGCACCTTGAGAACTAGCCTAACTCAGCTGGCAAGGGAGGTGCAAGGGGCCAATGAGAAGAAGAATGCTTTCAAAAGCAGAATTAACCAAATGGAAAAGGAGATTCAAAAGCTCACTGAAGAAAATAAATCTTTCAAAACTGGAATGGTACAGATGGACGCTAAGGACTTTATGAGAAAGACAGATATCTCAGAACATACCGCGCAGATTCAAAAAATGGAAGATAATGTGAAATATCTTATTGGAAAAACAACTGACCTGGAAAATAGAATCAGGAGAGACAATGTAAAAATTCTGGGACTACCTGAAAACCATGATCAAAAGAAGAGCCTAGACATCATCTTCCATGAAATTATCAAGGAAAACTGCCCTGAGATTCTAGAACCAGAAGGCAAAATAAATATTCAAGGAATCCGCAGAACACCGCATGAAAGAGATCCAAAAAGAGAAACTCCTAGGAGCATTGTGGCCAAATTCCAGAATTCCCAGGTGAAAGAGAAAATATTGCAAGCAGCTAGAAAGAAACAATTTAAGTATTGTGGAAATACAATCAGGATAGCACAAGATCTGGCACCTTCTGCATTGAGGGATAGAAGGGAATGGAATAGGATATTCCAGAAGTCAAAGGAACTAGGACTGAAGCCAAGAATCACCTACCCAGCAAAACTGAGTATAATACTTCAGGAGAAAAAATGGTCTTTCAATGAAATAGAGGACTTTCAAATTTTCCTGATGAAAAGACCAGAGCTGGAAAGAAAATTTGACTTTCTAACACAAGAATGAAGAGAACCATGAAAAGGTGAACAGCAAAGAGAAGTCATAAGGGACTTACTAAAGTTGAACTGTTTACATTCCTACATGGAAAGACAATATTTGTACTCTTGAAACATTTCAGTATATGGGTACTGGGTGGGAGTACACACACACACACACATGCACACACGCACACACACACATAGAGACAGAGTGCACAGAGTGAATTGAAGAGGATGGGATCATATCTTAAAAAAATAATGAAATCAAGCAGTGAGAGAGAAATATTAGGAGGAGAAAGGGAGAAGTTATATGAGGCAAATTATCTCTCATAAAAGAGGCAAGCAAAAGACTTATTAGTGGTGGGATAAAGAGGGGTGGCAAGAGAAAAACATGAGGTCTACTCTCATCACATTCCACTAAAGGAAAGAATATAATGCACACTCATTTTGATAGGAAAACCTATCTCATAATACAGGAGAGTGGGGGACAGGGGCACAAGCAGGGTGGGGGGGAGGATAAAGGGGAGGGTAGGGGAGGAGAATGTAATACGAGGTCAACACTCATGGGGAGGAAAAGGACCATAAGAAAATAGAAGTAATGGGGGACAGGATAGGATGGAGGGAATTATAGTTAGTCCTATACAACACAACTAATATGGAAATCATTTGCAAAACTAAACAGATATGGCCTATATTGAATTGCCTGTCTTCCAAGGGGAAGCTGTGGAGAGGGAGGGAGCTAAAGAAGTTGGAACTCAAAGTGTTAGGACCAAGTGTAATGTTCTTACCACTGGGTAACAAGAAATACAGGTTAAGGTGTCAAGAAAGCTATCTGGCCCTACAGGACAAAAGAGAAGACGGAGACAAGGGCAGGGAGGGAGGATAGAGGAGAGAGCAGATAGGTCACAGGGGCAATTAGAAAGCTTGGGTCTGGGGGGGGAGGGGATAAAAGGGGAGAAAATTTGTAACCCAAAATTGTGTGAAAATAAATGTTAAAAGTTAAATAAAAAAAAAAAAGAATTATTTTCTTTAGTGAACTTCTGTACCTCCTTTTCCATTTGGCCAATTCTTCTTTTAAGGAGTATTTTTTTCACTAAATTTTTGCACCTTTTTCCTCTTGCCAGTTCTGCTTTTCAAGGCATTCTCTTACTCATTACCTTTTTGTATCTCTTTTACCATTTGGCCTAGTATGTTTTTTAAAGTGATATTTTCTTCAGTAATTTTTCTTGTATGTTTCCTTTACCAAGTTGTTGACTCTATTCATGATTTTCTTGCATCACTCTAATTTCTTTTCTCAATTTTTCTTCTACCACTCTTGATTCTTTTTGAGTTCTTCTGTGGCCTAAGACAACTCATATTTTTCTTGGAGGCTTTAACTTTTGGAATTTTGGCTCTCATCTCAAGAATGTATGTTTTGATCTTCCTTATCACTATAGTAACTTTCTATGGCTTGAATGTTTTTTCTGTTTTTTGCTCATTTTTATAGTCTATTTCTTGACTTTTAACTCTTTGTTAAAGTAGGACTCTGCTCCCAGGGTGGAAGGGGCACTATCTCAAGTTTCAGAAGTTTTGCACAGCTGTTTGCAGAGATACTTCTAGGGAACTATAAGTTTTCAGCTCTTCCAAAGTGGAATGATCTGAGGAAAGGTGAATTTACTACTCTTCTGACCTGTGTGTGACCAGAAGCACTTTATTTCTGCCCTAGAATTGTGAAGAAGGTCACAAACTCTAGCATGATAGTACTTCTCCTTGCTAAGGCAATAAGAATCAGAACTGTGACTCAGATCCGGGTATGGGTAAAATAATAGAAACTTGCCTCAGTACTAGCGAAGAGACCTCTACCACTTATTCTACCCCCTTACTGTCTGTGTGTTGAGAGTTGTAGAAGCAACTCCTACTGCTGCTGCTGCTGCTGACTCAGTGGCTCCCAAGAAAGGCCTGCTCCTGATTTGCTAGGATTGAGTCTGTGCTGGCACAGTTGTATTGGACTGTACTCCACGCTCACCCAGGTGCAACAGACTTTTCCTGATGACATTCTACATTGTCTTCGACTGTAAAATTATTTCACTCTACCCTTTTGTGCGTTCCACCACTTCAGGAATTCTCTTATGGCATTGTTTAAAGATGTTCAGAGGGGTTTGGAGAAGAGCTCAGAAGAGTCTCTGCCTTTTCTCTGCCATCTGCCATCCTCCACCTTTCCATACTGCCAGTTTTTAAGGGGACAAGCTTATTGTGAATAAATGAGTTCAACCTTGTTGGTAACAGAATCTTGCCTTCCCAATGCAATTAAATGGTTTATAATATCTTACTTTCCAAAACCCTATGAACATATATTCCCTCTCCCCCATCTCCAATGAATGGAAGGAATAATCCCCTTATTCCTATTCACTACCTTAATCTCGGGGGAGGGGAAGAGGATAAGGTTCATAGGTTAGTTTGGTTGTCATATAGCACCATCCCAGTTCAAGTCAAAATACACCATGAGCACAAGTCCCAGGCACCTTAACCTCTCAGGGCTTCCACTACAGGACTGTCTGACTGACCACCCTGTCAATTCTGGCCCCAAGTTCAACATTACTCAAACTCTCAGTCCCAGGAGGATCACCTCTAGCACTAGAAATTGAGGACAAATAGCATGGAAGAGAAACCAACATCACCAGACACATTTCTCAGAACTTAGATAAAAGAAAGTTAAAGCAAAAGTCAACCCTTCCCCTCTTACCAGTACAGTTTATGGTATCCAAGTAGGGCATAATAGACAGAATTCATTGAAAACAGAACAACCAAAAAACACTTTCTTGATTTTCTAGTAATTAGCCACAGTTTGTTGTCGGTTTGTTAGATGGGACTCTACCTGATTAAGTATTTCCCTTGAAAATGAATGGAAGCTTATTATTAGGGACTATTGATGTTCTAAAGCAAAAATCTTTTTACATACACAGATACCCATACAAAGTACAAGATCCTAGTTTTAATGATAGTTACATCAGAAAGGAAGAATTCTTTAAGTATATCAATCATTCCCAGAAACCAAGAAACATTTAAGGCTAGGAAGTGGTGGTTGTAGGAGTAGTATGCTTTAAGGTCTTGAACAGGGACATATAAGATTATTTAACATTGTGCTCTGCTTTATAAAACTTTCCAGGTCTAAAGCCTATGAATTATCTAGCAAGAATAGAATGGAACACTAGTAGAAATGGCAAATACACAAAGAGCAACAGGGTACAGACTGTTCAGAATCCTGAACCCACATAGTTACGTCCAAAAGATAATGACAGGCTTCCCACAGTTGGCATTTAAGGGCATACGATAGACTCAGTTTTTGCTGTATAATTCTAGATCATCGATTCTATTTGTATAAGTGGTCCTAGAATCATAATGAGGAGGTAAAACTTATAGGTAGTATGCCAGAAGATGGTAATAAGCTATCACTAGAGGTCATTCAGAGATATTAGTTTCCCAGGGAGCAGCAGCGCTGGCCTGCTTGGGCCCATTTTTGTGATATGGGAGCTCAAGTTCCCTGAACTGTTGCCATAGGAAATATTGTCCCCCAAATCAATGGGCCACCTCAGCAATCCTCATTCCCAAGACCAAATTCAAAGGTTTCTACCTGACACCTTTCCCAAGATGTGATCATAATAGCAGGTAATTCCAACCTCACCAACTGCTGATATTTCATGAAGAGATGCCCTCCACAGTTCACAATACTTTGGAGGTACCTAAGGGAGTGTTAATGAGTAATGGAAAGAAAAACGTTTGATTTTGAAGCAGAAGACACTGATTTGAATCTTGGCTCTACCAAATGCAGTCTGTGTAACCTGGGGAAAGTCACTAAAGCTTTCTGATTTTTAGTTATACATTCTGTCAGGTGAAGACAACAGATTGGACAGCATTTGGACCTATAATTGCAATTTTGTCCGGAGGAATATCTTTAACATGATCAGTATATAATCAAAGTAGTTGATATGAAACTAATGTGGCTAAGGAGCATCTTGGATCAAGGGAAAAGAGTGAAGTTTTTTTGCTCCTCTATAACCTAGAAGCAATGGTAACTTACAATAGGGGCAGTTAAGTGATGCAATGGCTAGAGTGCTAGTCCTGGAGTTAGGAAGATCAGAGTTCAAATCCAACCTCAGACACATACTACGAGTGTGACCCTGGACAAGTTACTTAATCTGTTTGCCTCAATTTTCTCTTATATAAAATATTAATAGTCCCTACCTCCCAGGGTAGTTGTGAGGGTTCAAACAAGATAATGATTATAAAAATTCTTAGCATAGTACCTGACACATAAGAAGTGCTGTGTAAGTGTTATGAACTATTAGGATTATTAATTATTATTAGATTATTTAGGATGATTAGAATTATTTATTTATAATAGAATTAATTATTATTAATTAGGATTATTAGAAGCATGTGAGAGTGACTCACATATATTTGCCCAAGTGAACCTGAGACAAAATTTCTTTAGTTTCCTTATTTCTAACTGCTTTTTTGCCTTTGAATTTCCTCTACTACACATAGGTTAGTGATGAGTAATCTAATAAACGAACATTTACAGTCATGGGCAATCCTAACTTTAAGTGTCCCTGTGTTTGAATGTCAGGTATCAGAGATTCAATGTGACAAGATTTTCACAATAGTATGTTTGTGACATCAACAAAATCACCCCTTAGATGCAGGCAAAAGTCATGGAATGAATGGGCAAGAAATACAGATTTTACAGCCTTCCCTTCAGCAGTCCCACAAAGGGTCTTTATTTTCAGAGGTAAAGGAAATATACATAAATTTGTCTGTGTAAGTGTTTTATATTTCTTGTAAATTTCCACTTTGTTGGTGAGTCCTTTGTATCTTATAAGTGAAAGAATTTTTTAAGTTGCATTCCTGATACCCATATTGCACAAGAAGTGCCTTTGTGGGAGGGGGTCATTGTGACTTATATTTAGGAAAGTATATCTAACCTCTTTTTTAGATATTTTTCTAGAGAAATTCAAGGAGGAAGGAAATAATGATCTAGCCAAAATTTCATCTATTTTGGGTCACGCCTCCAAGATTTGGGATCAGAACACTAAATATGGGTCCACATGAGCCAAGGGTCCATAGTGGCTCCTGAGCTACAGGTGATATGCACTTAGTAGGGCTAAGAAGTCCTCGTTATATACCACTATATGCTTGCCTTGAATTTCCTCCTATTTAGTCATTGTGTTGTATGTGTTGGAGAATGAGGGTTTTGTGTTTTTTGAAAGTGTGAAGATTTGGGTTCAAATACCAGGGTACTAGTACAAGACAAGCTCCTTCAGGAGTTTTAAGATCCCCAACCTGTACAGCTCATTTGATTCATGGACACAGTGGAGCTTGCCTCTATTTCCTTAACCTCAAGAATATTTACAAAAGGACTGAATATATACAGTGGAACAAATTATGACTATTGAAACATAAAATAAAAATATAATTAGATTATTTAAGGAATTAAAATGGGTCTTGTGCTGTGTGTGTATGTGTGTATTCCTCACAGCCTAGCATAGTATTCAATAAACATGTGTTGATTAATTTTTTGATGACCACATAGACTCAGGTTTTGATAGAGTAGTTGGACTATCTAGCAGGTGCTGGTTCTGCCTCTAGAAAATATGAAATATTTTTGGATTGATTTTCTTATTCTTCAATTGAGTATGCCTGGACATCATTTTCAATTTGTTTGGATTCCTATGTGCTTTTTTTGCTGCATATGTGCAATATGATAGCCATAGGTCTGCTCTCTTCTGCCCTGGTCATATCACATCACACCAGACCAGATCATATTACCATAAATTCAACTCAATTTAATCAGATCCATTTTAATTCAGTTCCATAGCTGTCTATAGAACATCTGTTGTGTAGAGTATTGTTATGAATTCTGGATGCCATGGTTTCCCAGCTGAAATGATTTCGGTGGAGACCAACCAGGCAAAAGGGGACACAAAATCTTCTCATTAAAATGCTAAATATTTGGTGGAGGTTGAAGGAATTGGGCATGTTTTATATCTGTGGGAGTGAAGTATAGAAGGAACATAGTGTTTTCAAATATATGAAGGACTAGCGTTAGAAAAAAAAATTGCCTTATCTCCAGGGGACAAAACTAGGAGCAAAGGGCAGAAGTCACAGAAGAAAAAAAAAATCAGTTTAAGGAAAACCTTCCTAATGAATAGGAGTGGCCAAAAGGAAACTTGACTGCCTCAGAAGTTAGTGAGCTCTTCACTGTTGAGGTTCTTAAGAGGTGGTGTGATAATGGTAAGACATTGTACCTAGAATTGGGGGAGTCATGGCTTGAAATACCTCTTAGATATGGGCCTTTGATACCCTCTCTGAGACTTTTTTCCCTTCTGTAATAGGACAAAAATATCTCTACTGTGTATATCATGGGATTAGCTTGAAAATGTAAAATATTCTATAAATACCTATTATTATGATTATTCAAGAAGGGATTAGATGATGACTTACTGTGTATGTCATGGAAGGGACTAACAAGTAGGAGTTACAGTTCTAGGTTCTTTCCTAACTCTTAAAGTGTGTGATTCTGTGGTTCTGTGTAAAACTGATTTTATTTCCACAAATTATTTTAAATAGGTTTAATTTATATCTATATCCTATATATATATATATATGTATCTATACACATATGCATACATATAAATGTATGCATATGTGTATGTATCTATATGTATAGATACATATATGTATATATAAATGTATGTGTATAGATACATATATATGTATATACGTATATATATGTGTGTGGATAGATAGATAAATAGATAGATAGATAGATGATAGATAGATAGATAGAAAGAAAGATAGATAGATAGATAGATAGATAGATAGATAGATAGATAGATAGATAAGTAGATACGGAAGCCCTTTAGACATATGTAGGCAAATGGGCTTGGAATCAGAAAGACCTACATTTAAATTCCTGCCTAAGGTACTAATTACATATGTAACTCTGGGAAAGTCACTTAAGCTCTCCCAGATACAGTTTCCTTATCTCTAAAATGGAAACAATCAAAATAGTTCACACTGTTGTGAGGAATCAAATGAGGTAAAATATGCAAAGCTCTTTGCAATAGAGATATTGGATGTTTATTTACAGGGTGTTACAAAACTCTTAATATATTTTTAAACTATTAAAACTTAAAGTGGCACTAAGACTTTTGGAATACCCCATATGACTCTGGATATATTGTATGATATACATGTTTGCCCACATATACAGATGTAAAAAACTCCTTTTTTATATCAACACAGTCTCTGGTATTTGTTTTTCTTATATAAATGTAAGCTAATTTCCTCTAACTCCCCTTCCTTCTATACCCTAACCAACTCCAATCTCCTTGGGTTTATAACTCATTCAAGAGGCATTCACCAATATTAGCATGCCTCTTATATATTGATTTATTGAGGGAAATATACTTTTTCCCTGAAATATTAATTTCTACTACTTTTTGTCTTCCTGATTTTTTCTGGTTTACTTTCTAGATTCTTCAGGCCACTTATTTTCTCTTTACCTTCTCATACCATCTATGATACCACTGTCCCTTGACAATGTCTATGAGTTTTCTTTAAGGAAAAGGAAAATCAAATACCATAAAGAAACATTGCCCAACCCTTGCAACTATATAGTCATGAAATCCCAGACATATGAAAATAAACGTTTCATTTCTCAGTCTGTGATTATTTTATGAAAGTATTTAACTTCCTATAGTTTAATCACTTTGGAGGACCCTGCTCACCTCTAACTCTTTTATTTTATTTTTTCCTTTTTTCTTGAAAGTTGAGTCATTAACTTTGAAGTTTAGGCTCAGTTTTTCAGGAATATTACTTTTGGATGTCAGTTTGCTTCTTTTGGTTTTGGGAATATCATTCTCTAATCTTTTCTCTTGATTTCTTGTAATAGAGTAAATTTGTGATATTCTGATTGTATCTCCTATGAATTGTTTTTGTTTTCTTTATCCAGGTTGTTGGAAGATTTCGTGTTAATGTTATAACTTTTATATTAAATTAAAATATTTCTTTGTTATTTAAAATTGAAATTTGTTTTATTCTTTTAATGATTTGCATGCCTATAATACTTATGAGCAATATTCTGTATGATTTCCTGGAGTCTGATATTCAGCTTTTCCTTTCCCATGTTTTATTTTTCCCTAGAGAATCTCTAGCATTTAGATATTTTTCAACATCTGATCTCCAATTTCTCAATATTTTATAGAGGTTCCATGTATTCCTCAAAACTTATTTTTTAAATTATGTCTTATTAATTTTGTTTTTCCTATCTTCATTTTTGCACTCTAATTTTATTATTCTATTTCTTGTTCCCTCCTAAATCCCAGAGAATAGATTCTCTTTCTATTGTTCAAAATAGTCATTTCTTAAATATGTTCATGTCTACCTTCTTAAGATCTCTAATTTGTGTCCTTTCCTCAAAATTCAATTAGATAATAAATAATTGCTCTCATTTATCAAGAAGTTCACTGTAATGATGCGGACTGTAATCCATCAATATTTATTTACCTGGAGAGACTCTTGCTATTATGAGAAGCTTAAGGTTACTAAAATTGATTTTAATTTGCCAAATCTATCCCACTTTCCTTCTCAGCTTGGGATCCAGCTCGTAAGTCCATTGTCTATCCCAAATATATTCATACTGTTGGACAAGTTCTCGAGAATTTCTATTCAGATGCAAGTTGATATCTGGACAATAAACTTTCTTCCTCCATATAATCTTTCCTGTATGATGACCATACACTCTTGAGTGATTACAGGTACTTTGAAGGCTATGTAGTATCTTGGAACTAGATGAAATTAGTTTAATGTCATCTTCAAACAAAAGCACTCAGGAGTCCTCAACTGTCGCAGGCAATATTTTCTCAAACGGGTCTCTTCTGGATCTTCTCAATTTCAGCTTTGAAAATTGTGTTGATCACACATCTCACTGTTTTACGACTCATGTAATGTTCATTATCAGTGGGTAATTGAACAGGGTTATTTCTGCTATTACATCTTCCAAGGAATTTTGAATTCTCTTGATGTAGAGATGAGATACAGAGAGGTTGTGAAAAAACATCAACATTAAAAAAAAACTTTTAAGGTTGTCTTTTGTTCTATAAAAATAAAGGATCTTATATTCTCTAAATCTTCCAATCAATTGTGAAATCACTAAACATCATTTATGGAAATTTATTTATTTCCTATTTATACTTCCATCAATGATACCTTCTATTCATGTATAGATGATTCCAATATAATGATTTTCATAAATCAAAGAACAGACACCCAGGTCAATGGTTGTTGATATGTTCTCACATTTGGGGAATGGGGTGGATGCAGAATCAATAAGAAAACTGTATCCTCAGTTTATTTCAAATGATATTTGTCTTTTATTCAGTATACATGGGAACTTTGGCATGTGCTCAAAAGGTAGCTCCAAGTAGAATATTCCCCTTGTAGAGGGAGAAGTCAGAAAAACAAATGCACATGGAGAAAAGAGAAGGGCAAAGGAGAGAAGATCTGGAAGTTTTCCACTAAAATACGCAGTGATTTTCTTTCTGCAGCACCAAATTAGTGGCCAATTTTGCAGAAAAAAGAATCAGCCCAATATTGGTAGAAATAAACAAATGATCAAGTCATTCACTTTTTCATCATTTGCTTTTTCAACTTACAGATAACACAATTTTGTACCATTTCTTTTTGTTTTCCTAGTGTTTCTTCTTCTCAAAGAAAAAAATTGGGAAATAATTGGGCCTTTCCCTCTGTGGAACCTCCACCCTCGCACAGTTCAGGAGGAAAAGAGAAGATGTACTGACTCTAAACACTAGATAACCTTCTTCTGAATAATGTACCCCAACCACAATGATATATTAAGGGAGGACACATCAGACCTTTTCAGTGCTTGGATTTATCTATGTGACTTAGAGTGTTTTCTTGTGAAGCAAGTGCTAAATGTTCAAATCCTATGGAAATTAAATATTATTATTGTTATCAGCAATTCTTCCTTGAAAGAGGTATTTTTCTTCCCCACCGTATTCAAGTCCAAATGGATATTTTCCTCTCTTGACACAAAGTTATTTATAACAAGTTATACTTTGAGTCCATAAAGTTCCACAAAGCAAGGAGTGAAAGACAAAACATGTAAACTCTTCCTTGGATTTAATCAAAGCACCTCTTCTATTTAAGAAAAGTATTATCTAAACATAGACAGCTTGTATTCGGCTGTTTGGGAGTTTGGAGTGTGTCTGATTGCTAATCATACACCAAAAAAAAAAATTAGCAGGATTGCTAGGATGTTAATTAAGCACAGGGAAAAAGATGGTAAAAAGTATTCTAACATAGTACTCTGGACAAGGTCTAAGCCAATCAAGTGATTTGGACTCCAGGGTTAAAATACAACAAGACATTCTTGAACCATAAAATGCAATGAAAACGCTAGTTAAGAGATCAAAAGAGTCGACTTCAAAGTTCAAAGGATATAAAATGCTAATCTACTCCAGCCTTCACAGCCACTAAGTCAGGAACTCAGGAAAAACAAAAAGTAACCAGACCTTAGTTTTATCTTCTTACACAGTTCCCTTCCTCTCCCTTCCCCAGGGCTTGCCCTCTTATTTTTCAAGCAATGAAAAAAAAAAAAAAAAGGTCCCTCATAGGGGGAATCTAGTTAAAGAGCTTCTGGAGACAGCATCTAATTTATAAAACTTTGGGTGGGAAAGGGGAAAAAAGGAAAGAAAAAAGGAGGGAATAGAAATAAAAAGGAAGGATTGAGGATTTTCATTCCCTATGAGCAATGAATAGCCATGGCTATTTACCTCTAGTGATATCTACAATGATGACCTATAGTGATAAACACATGTATATGTGTGTTTATATCTATCTATCCAACTATCCAACTATCTATCTATCTATCATCTATCTATCTATCTATCTATCTATCTATCTATCCTTATATGCGTATATATGCATACAAATATCTCTAACTATATATCTCTGTCTATAAGGCAGGTTTATGGATGCCAAAATACCAACATAAGGTCAACCAATTCTAACTTCATTATGGCTTATTTTCTCTTATCTATTTACTTGAATGCCAGATTGCAACTAAAGTAAATAGCTAAGCATCTATTTTCTCAGCAAGAAAACAAGCAGGTAGAAAACAGCTGGGGTTAGGTGATACTAAGCAGGAGGGGGTATAACTATTTTTTTCATTTAAAGGATTCATATACCAAAATTTAGATGATTATATGAACTACTTGTTAAAAGAATAATAGTGAAAGTGACAAATGTTGAAAGGGATGTGGAAAAATTGGGATACTAATTCTTTCTTGGCAGAATTGTGAACTGATCTGACCATTTTGGACAGCAATCTAGAATTATGCCCAAAATGTTATTAAACTGCCTATACCCTTTGATCAACAATATCACTACTTGGTCTATTTCTTAAGATAGGAAAAAGAGAAATGTTCTAAAATATTTATAGCAGCTCTCTGGGACAGCAAAAAATTGGAAATTGTATGGATGATTCCCCCATCATTTGGGGAATGGCTGAACAAGTTGTAGTATATGATTGTAATGGAAAACTATTGTACTACAGGAAATGATGAGCTAAATGATTTTAGAAAAACATGGAAAGACGCACATATTTTTATTATATGAAGAGTGAAATGGGCAGAACCAAGAAAGCATTGTATATCATAATACTGTTTTAAGAAAGACTTCGAAAAATAAGTTATTTTGACTATTATAAATATTTAAATTAACTGAAAAGGACATATGAAGAAAGACTGTGTCCAGAGAAAGAATTGAAAAATAGAAGCATGTATGGAATAATTTTACATATACGTATGTGTATATATGTGTGTATATGTATATATGTATATATATATGTATATATATATATCTACTTGTGACTAATGGTAGCCATCTCTAGAGTGGGGGGAGAAAAAAAAGAAATTTACATGATCTTTTTGTTGTGTACTGTATTGGAAAGGAATAGCAGTTTGTTCATAGAAGATTTGCAGTTTCATGTATAATCAACTTTATTATTGTACTACATTATGGAAGTACTTGGTTTATTCCATAAGTTAAAAATAAAATTTAATAATAATAATAAAAATAACCAAGGGGCTAGGCAAAGCTGATATGGATCACATTTGAACATTCTGCTTGGTCAAGTAATAATGACTGAGACTCCAAGCTATTCTATGTCAGTTTATTTCTCACTGGTTGCTGTTTTCCTTAATTACTTCTAGCTATTTAGAATCTTCAAGAAAGCTGCCTCATGTATAGAGACTTTGGGAATTTTATCTTAATACAGATCCTGTAAGGTCTGGGCTTCCAAGGCGCAGAACCGGGGAACACAAGGCACACCTCAAGACGTTCATCAGGAAGAAAGTAAAACATGTCAGCTCTATTGAAAGGAAATATTTAAAATAACAAAGGGTTAGTCAGTGCAGTTTTAAGCACACACATACATATGTACAAGCAGAATTAAATGTACTTCTAGCCTATTACTTCTTTGATCCTATTAACTCTAAGAGAGATCTTACTTTCCAAATGACACTGATTAAGACACTTATGGACAGAAGTGAAGTTACTAGGCTAGAATCACGTTGTTAATCCCCGTAAACTCTAGGCTTAGAATATATATGACTTCCAGACTAATGACCTTTCATTCAGTGACGATAGTTTGTAAAGACACATGGAGAATCAGAATTAGCTAGCTCCTTCGTAAACTAAATTTATGTATTTTCTTTGGCACAAAAGCAAAGACCATGAATGTCAGCGGCTTAGAGATTTCATAAGAGACAACTAACAACTGCGGCATCTTATTAGAGAGACCCAGAGGCTCTGATATAGATTGTAGTTAACCTTAGACTCTGATATAGATTGTAGTTAACCTTAGACTCAACAGAGCTGGACCCATTTCCCAGATTATTCAGTTTTTTGCCCTACCCATAGAAGAAGAAAAAACACTGATGCAAAATAACCCAGAACCAGAAATATTTTAGTGCTGATGATGGGAGTGCTTTTTCTTAACTCCTACCCTTTCCAGACTTGCTGGTGGACTATTATAGAGTAGCAATTCTGTTTGTTTATAAAATATAGGAACTTGTGCAGAACTTTTTTTTGCTCCTTTTGAACATGATTCTGCCCTGTCCTTCTGTACGAGTGTATGGGCTCACCTGTGGATCAGTTCCCCAAGCACTCATCTCTTGAATATGGGACTTTTCTTCTATATTTCTTTGCAACCATTGATCTGCACTGAAAGCACATTGGTGTCTGTCTACGGCAGGCAGTGACTGGAGAGAAGAGCTGCAGAACACTTGTCTTGCCTTAGACTCTGATGGCTAGATTTATGCCCGAGAATGGAATTCTAGGGTTCCTATACTTAATAGCTGGTGAGAGATAGTAACCTCACAATAGAGTACCTGAATCAAAGATATGAATGCTGTTTGTTCTGCAGAGGTTTGCGCCTTGCAGCAGAGTTTGGACTCTGGTTGATTAAGCTTATTATTGATTCAAGGTCTCCTAAATTTCATTAAAAAACTGATCATATAATCTTATAGTTCTGAATGCTTTCCTTTATATTCTTTTCATGTCAATTGAAAATTAGTTATCATCATAATAATGAAATATAACATGTGTGTATATTACACATAAATATGTATATAGTTAATGTTAAAAGCCAGTTTTAAAGAATCAGAGGCATTAAATACATAAATGGTAAATTCATGTCTATTTTCTGCCAAATTTCAAGCATTTGCTTTAATTTTGAAAGGTATTATTAAAGGGAAAAATGCTAAGGAAAATAGGTCAAGTCAAAATCTTCTTTATAGGAAACAAAAAGGAATAGGTTAAAATCTGGTGAACATTGCAGGCATTGTCTTATTTTATCCTCCCAATAGTTAGAAAAAAATCTTCAGAAAATTTTTTGAGTCTGAATAGGTTATCAACTCAAAGAAAAAGAAATTATAGGTTAGTTCTACTTACCTTAACATTACATAGGAAAGGGACAACTCATTGCAAATTTGTTTCATTGCCTTAAGCACATCTCTTACTTGCCTTCCTATAATACCTTTCCAGCCCCAGGCCCAGGTACTTGGCATTCTAATATTCCTCACCACCTGTCAAGGACAGCTAATGAAGTCAGCAACTTATGATTGAAAATTTTGGTACTAATCTTCCCAGAAGTACATTTTAAAGGAAAATTGGCCAAGGAAAATGCTTAAGGAAGAATACTAGTGGAATTTGGTTAAGTATAACATTTTGCCTCAATGAAATAATTTTATTTTGGAGGGTTTTTTGTTTTTTGGGTGGTAGGCTTAAAGTATATTTATTTCTTTATTTTTAGTTTCAACTATTCACTTCCACAAGATTTTGATTTCCAAACATTCTCCTCATCTTTCCCCTACATCCACCCCAAGACAGCATGCATTCTGATTATGGCTTCCCCAATCTTCCCTCCCTTCTATCACACCCCTTCCTTCCCTTACGTCCATTCCCTCTTTTTTCTCGTAGGGCAAAATAGATCTCTATAACTCATTGTCTATAAATCTTATTTCCCAGCTGCATATATAAACAATTTTTAACATTCATTTTTAAAACTTAAAGTTCCAACTTCTCTCCCTTCTTCCCTCTCCCTCCCATCCCCACTGAGTAGGCAAGCAATTCAGTATGTTATATGTGTAGTTATGCAAAACACTTCCAAAGCAATCATGTTATGAAGGACTATATTTCCCTCCATTCTGACCTGCCCCCCATTTATTCTACTCTCTCTTTTGACCCTGTCCCTCCTCAAAGTCTTTACTTCTAATTACTCTCTCCTCTCATTTGCCCTCCCTACTATCCCCACCCTACCTTGTCCCCTTCTCCCTTACTTTCCTGTAGTGTAATATTTTCATACCAAATTGAGTGTGTATGTTATTTCCTCCTTAAGCCAAGTACGATGCGAGTAACATTCACTCTTTCCCTCTCACCTCCCCCACTCTTTTTCTTTCCATTGAAAAAGGCTCACCATATTGTGCAGAGGAGGCTGGACCCCTCGCTCACTCTGCGTCTCCCCACAGCTGCTGCAGGGAGCAGAGGCCGTGGAGGCTCGGGGTGGGCGGTGCAATGTCTCAAGCTGTACAGACAAATGGAACTCAACCTTTAAGCAAAACACAGGAACTAAGTTTATATGAATTACAGCGAACAACTCAGGAAGCAATAACTGATGGCCTGGAAATTGTGGTATCACCTAGAAGTCTACATAGTGAATTAATGAGCCCAATCTGTTTGGATATGTTGAAGAATACCATGACCACAAAATCTGTGCAGACGGTATCATCACAGCCCTCAGAAGTGGGAACGAAAAATATCCTACTTGTGGGAAAAAGTTGGTTTCCGAAAGATCACTAAGGCCAGATCCAAACTTTGACGCTCTCATCAGTAAAATTTATCCAAGTCGTGATGAATATGAAGCTCACCAAGAGAGAGTGTTGGAAAGAATCACCAAACGCAACAATCAATAAGTTCTCAGTCACAGTATCGAAGAGGCACTGAAGGTACAGGCCATGAACAGGCTGCAGCCAGGCAAGAAACAACAGATTGAAAATGGCGGTGGAGTGAAGCATAATGGGGACAGTTCATATTGTAGCAATGCGTCAAGACACAGTAATCAAGAAGCAGGGCCTAGGAACAAAAGGACCAAAACATCAGAACTTGATAACAGCAATGCCACTGTGGCAATAGATCCAGTAATGGATGGTGCTAATGAAATTGAATTAATTTTCAGACCTCATCCCGCTCTTATGGAGAAAGATGACAGTGCACAGACAAGATATAGACTTTAGGCAATGCCACAGTCGATCCAAGTACCTAGTTGTGGGATTAGCTTTAGAAGAGCTTCGGAGCAAGGAAGAATCAAAGCAGATGAACCTTGACACAGCCACTGAGAAGCAGTACAGGATTTACACTGCTACAGCCAATGGACAGTTCACTGTATTAAATGGTTCTTTCTCCTTGAAAATGGTCAGTGAAAAATACTGGAAAGTGAACAAAGCCATTGAATTTTACTATGCACCAACAAAGGAGCACAAAGATGCTTTGGAAAGATGGCTTTGAAAATGAACTTTTTTATAGCTCTGATTTCTTTAATATTAAAGATGCACCATCATTGTTTTCATGGACATAATTTTGGATTTTCCTTCAGTTTCCTTGCTGAGCCAGACTTGTTTACACTATTAGAATTTCTGTTTTGTTTGTTTTTTATTTAAGCTTTTCTTTTTCAAAGGGACTGAATGAAGCTATCCAGTGTGTTCTTTTACAGTTAAATAACTTGTTTCTTTTCACTGATGAAGCAGTGGATCTATTTGAGGCTCTCATCTGGCAAAGGAAGATTTAATGGGTCTTCATACTTAATGGCAACCTTTAATTAGTGGTTTTTTTCCTCAAGATTTTTAAAGCTAAAGAACGTCAAGGTTGGTTTATGGTGATATTTTTGCTAGCTAAGGGTATAATTGTGGATTGGGCATCTTTTTGAGGAACATATATAATTTAGGATACAATCTCCTTCCCAAAGATCTGATTTATTTAATACAATCCTTGATGAAATAGTTTATCTACTTCACCTGAAGATCAGGGCTTAATAAATATGACTAAATTTTTGTATTATGGGATTCTCTTTATTAAATTTCTTAACTAGTACTACTGCTTAAAAATTGATGTTCCTTATTTTACTGTCAAGCAGTGTCATTTTATTTGTTCACTTTTCTTCTGTTACCAGCCTTAGAACTCTTGCTATACTTAGTGAATTACACAAATCAGCATTATAAAGAGACACTGTTATAAAATTTGCAAAAATCTTTCTAGGCATGGTAGTTAAATTAGCCCTAAATAGGTAGTCTTCATGTGTAAAACTGAAAGGATCACTTTTTTTTTTTTTTATCACAGCTGAAACATCTTTTTTAGTCCCTTGTGATGGTCATTTTTTTATAGTATTTGATAACCCTCTTATAATACCAGAGATTCTAGGATATACTTACTTACACTTTAACCTTGATGAAAAATACTGTACTATTTCAATAAGCTGCCCTCATTTCCTTTTTTTGGGGCTATAAGTTTTGAGATCAGCCTGACACTGACAGAAAGAAAACAAGGCTATACTTTTTTATTCAAAAGTTTGTATTTATCATTTTGTTTTCTAACTTTACCCCCATGTTTGTTTTGGGGGTTTGGATTTTTTTGTTTTTTTGTTGTTGTTGTTGTTAGAGCATAATTTGCAACTTCTCTTGAGCCACAGAAAAATATATTAAGCTCTGTCAGAATTTGAGCTCTGCTCTGCTGGAGTGCAGGATGCTTTGTTAAAGGAGTAATAGAGCCACCTAAGAGGAAGCTATACTTTGCTGTTCTTCATTTGGTGCTACTGCAATATGAGGTACAGTGTTAGATGTTTGGGAGTGACAAGGTTTTGTACTGGTGGTCAAAAATAAAAAGGTTTCTGTGCTATTTCTCATTCTTGCCACATATCCAGATATATTTCTGACTTTTTATTGTTATGGTATTTACAGAAAATTATTAACATCGATAAACCAAACCCGTAAGGTTTTGGGAGGAGGAAAGGAATCCTCTACTTCCCTTGTAATCAAAGTCTAATATTTGTAAATATTTAACCATGTATTTTGACAGTTGGGGTCGGTTTTAAGTGCTTCAGCCCTACATGAAAACTCAGTAGTTTTATTAAATAATTCCTTTTTTGCCATTTCTTTCTAATATTTAAAATCTGTTTTTACAATTTTTTTTGTAATGTGCCATGAAATTGGGAGCCGCCAAGACTAAGAGAAATTTTGCATTTGGTACTTTTTTTTGGTGAAATGTTCAGTTGTATATTAATACATGTCCACTGACTATAAACCTTGGTTTTGTGATATAAATACTTGGGTTTTGTTGGAAAAATACTAGATTAGTGGTTGCATTAAATAAGTAAATTACCATTGCATGATTTCTAATAGAACTTTAGTCTTAAAGCAGAAGAGGTATTTGTGAATTTAAACTATGTTTATGTTTAGAGAATATATGTGTGTGCTTATATGTCAGTGTGGAAGAAATAGTGAATTTATTGATTGTTGTCCTTTATAAAATATAACGTAAGCATTTATAAATCAAAAAAAAAAGAAAAAGAAAAAAGAGAAACCTTTTTCTTGCCTCTTTTGCATGAGAGGTAATTGGCCTCATTCGATTTTTCCCTTTCTCCTCCCAACATATTCCTCTCTCACCCTTTGATTTTATTTTTTTAGATATCATCTCTTCTGATTCAACTCATCTTATGCCCTCTGTCTATATGTATATTATATCTCCAACTACCCTAAGACTGAGAAAAGTCTGAAGAGATAGAAATATGATCATTCCATGTAGGAATGTAAACAGTTCAACTTTAGTAAGTCCTTTATGATTTCTCTTTCCTGTATACCTTTACATCCTTCTCTTGATTCTTGTGTTTGAAAGTTAAATTTTCTAATCAGTTTTGGTCGTTTCATCAAGAATGCTTGAAAGTCTTCTATTTCATTGAATGATCATTTTTTCTCCCAAAGTATTATGCTCAGTTTTGCTGGGTAGGTGATTCTTGATTTTAATCCTATCTCCTTAGACCTCTGGAATATCATATTCCAGGCCCTCTGATGCCTTAATGTAGAAGCTGCTAGATCTTGTACTATCCTGATTGTATTTCCACAGTACTCTAATTGTTTCTTTCTGGCTACTTGCAATATTTGCCCCTTGACCTGGGAACTCTGGAATTTGGCTATAATATTCCTAGGAGTTTTTCACTTGGGATCTCTTTCAGGAGGGAAATCAGTGGATTTTTTCAATATCTATTTTACCCTCTGGTTCTAGAACATCAGGGCAGTTTTTCCTTAACATTTTCTTGAAAGATGCTATCTAGGCTCTTTTTTGATCATGGTTTTCAGGCAGTCCAATAATTTTTAAATTGTCTCTCCTGGATCTATTCACCAGGTCAGTTGTTTGTCCAATGAGGTATTTCACAATGTCTGCTATTTTTTCATTCCTTTGTTTTTGTTTTATAGTTTCTTGATTTTTAATGAAGTCATTAGCTTCCATCTGCTCCATTCTAATCTTTAAGGAATTATTTTCTTTAGTGAGCTTTTGGAACTCCTTTTCCATCTGGCCAATTCTGCTTTTTAAGGCATTCTTCTCCTCATTGGCTTTTTGGATCTCTTTTGCCATTTGGGTTAGTCTATTTTTTAAACTGTTTTAAAGCATTTTGGGGTCTTTTCAGCAAGTGGCTTTTCATGATTTTCTTGCATCACTCTCATTTCTTTTCCCAATATTTTCTTTACTTTTCTTGCATGATTTTCAAAATCCTTTTTGAGCTCTTCCATGGCCTGAGACCAATTCATATTTTCCTTGGAAGCTTTGGATGTAAGAGCTTTGACTTTGTTGCCTCCTTCTCTTTGTGTATTTTGGTCTTCCATGTCACCAAAGTAAGATTCTATAGTTTGATTGTTTTTCTGTTTTTTTTTCTCATTTTCCCAGCTATTTATTTGACTTTTGAGCTCTTTCTCAAGGTAGTTTTCCTTTTCCCGTGCTGGATGCGAGGATGTTCTGTCACCTGCTTGATTCCCCCACAATGACTAGGCCTAGAGCTCCAGAAACAGCCCTGCTGACCCTGCTGCTGCTGTGGCTGCTGTAGGCTCCTCTGCTCCCTCCATCACCTTGGGGCTGGGGCCAGACCACTCTACTTTCTCACACAGGTCCCACAGGTTTTTTCCACTGATCTTCCAATTTGTCTTCAGTGTTTTTGGGTCATGAAGTCTGGAAGCCACCACAGGTGCCAGAGATTCAGTCCCCACAAGACCTGCTCAGGTCCCATCTGTGCTGGGATGGCTCATATTAGACTGTGCTCAGCTCCTGGTGTGATGTGATATATGCTTCCCATTGACCTTCCAAGCTGTCTTGGGCTGAAGATTTGCTTCACTCTGCCATTTTTGCAGCTGCAGAATTGGTTTACAGTCATTTTTTCCAGGTATTTGGCTGGGCTTGGGAGGAGAGCTCTATAAGGCATGTGCTTTTACTCTGCCCTATTGGCTCTGCCCCTTCAATGAAATAATTTGTAATCCCCTAAAAGTATGCCACGTAGATCCTAATATAAACCAGCTATGTATAGGGTTGGTCCACAGAGATATGAGAGATAACCCCGAAATCCTCAATTTGTGTAATATAACTTTCATTGAATAACTGCAAATAGGACAAGTAAAAGGAACAATGAAAAGTCAATTATATTAATCATAACACAATTATGGAATAGTAGTTTAAATTAATTAGAGGTGGGTGGATCCATATTATGAGTAGGGGAAGGGAAGGGAACAAACCTTTATTAAGTGCCTACCATATACCAGGCTTTATGCTATGTGTTTTACAAACGTAATCTCATTTGATCCCCAGAACAACCCTGAGAGATAGGTTCTATTATTATCCCATTTCATAGTTGAGCAAACTGAGGTAGATAGAAGTGAAGTGACTTACCCAGGGTCACATAGCTAGGAATCATATTTGAACTCAGGTCATATTTGAACTCAGACCTTCCTGATTCCAGGCCCAGAGAGTTAGATCTATCCAATTTGACACTTGTATTCATAATGAGGCTTATGAACCCCATGAGCCAAAAAAAAGAGGATTATCTCTAAAATAATTACCTAGGACATGCTTATAGAATTGAATTATTTCAAAATACAGTTGAGTTTAAAAACAAAAAGTCAAAGATGATAAGGGAATATGTTTATGATCAGAGGACCATAGAATTTAGTAGCAAGGGGGCCTTTGTGTATCAACTAATCCAAGTTATCTGTCATTTGATATCTGCTGTCCACAGGAATTCTATTTCATCTAAGTGAAACACACTTATAACTGGCATGGAGAAAAAAAAGTTGGTTCCAGAATAGTATATCTGAATATAATGGGAAA
The DNA here is from genome assembly GCF_028372415.1 of Notamacropus eugenii. Taxonomy (NCBI): domain Eukaryota; kingdom Metazoa; phylum Chordata; class Mammalia; order Diprotodontia; family Macropodidae; genus Notamacropus; species Notamacropus eugenii. The sequence continues at coordinate 355,592,113 of NC_092875.1, read as the reverse complement.
TGTAGCACAGCTGGTTAATTTGAATTGTTAGAAAACAATGATAATAAAGCTGAGGTCATAGGTTAAAATAAAGGTGTGTCAGTTCACTCTGTAATCTTTAGTCATCACAGACTGTAGTTACTCTTCATCCCCAATATCCCCATCTAAGAAGCATGAGCCATTGTTCACCAAGAGAAACTGCTGAAGAGAATGCGAATTGTCTTTCTGGAAACGCCAACCAAGTCTTGATGGCAGAACTCACAGATGTTGAGGATAAGAAGGGAATGCTCCAACATTAGAATTACAGATTTGCAGAATTGGGAGGGACTTCAAAAAACTTCTGGTTTCTAGGCTAAGCCACATCTAAAAAAGGATGTCTTTTACAACCTACTTAACAAGTGATGATTCAGCTTGATAATCTAATGAGAGGGAAGTCATTATATCCACTTGTGGATGGCTCCAAATGTTAGAAAGTCTTTCCTTTATAAGTCTAATTTTGTCTCTTTGAAGTTCATCAGTATTACTCCTATTAATACTCTGAATATATTTCTCAAGCAGCTGGAATCCTAACCCTCTTCATCATAAGAGCCCTTCAAATATTTGAAAATGGGGATTGTATCATCTAAGAGTTTTCTCTTTCTAGGATTATCATTGTCAATTCCTTCAAGCAATACTCAAGAACTTAAGTTCAGGAATTCCTCCACAAAGGACTAGTATATTTCATATAAAGAATGTTCCTTTTTGTTGTTGTTGTACAAGGAAATGCTGAGCTCCATTTTTCCTGAAAGTATTGTCTGCTGCATATAATTTCAATCATTCATCATATCAGGCTATCCCAGTACTTAAATTCCTAGACATCTCTATCTATCTTTTGAAGTCTTGCAAAATTTCTCCATAAATTCTGAGAATATGCCATTCTTGTTCATATCATTTGTAACCCTATTTAAGAAATTTACAATTGAATAAGTTGAAATTCATAGGGTTATGTATTTACAACTGAAGGGATCTTTGAAGTCATTTAGTCCAGAGGTCAATCACAGGCTTACGGCTCATAGACTCCATGGGGCCCATATAACTTTTTGGTGAGGCCTAAACCAGATTAAAATGTAATTAGGAAATAGTTTAAAAATAAAACACAATAAAATATATATTATATTCATATATGGTTTTCTAAGTCAATATGCAGCATACTGACATAACTCACATGTTATGGTTTAGTGACTCTCATTTCTATTGCAGTTTGACACCATTCATCTAGTCCACCCAGTCTCATTTTTTACATGTGAGGAAATGGAAGCTCAGAAAGGCCAAAAGACTTGCCCAAGATCACATAGTTAAAAATTGGGAGAGTCATGCTTGGAAACCAAGTTTTGAGACACTAAATCTTGCACTCTTTGAACTATACCATATTGCCTTTCCGGTGTTGCAGCTTCTCCCTTGAGGTTCATGGTATTCATGAGTAAAGGTAAGAAACTGTAAGACTGCTACCACCATTTCAATACAGTGAGATGGCTTTGCAGAGAGATCTTGCTTTTATTAGTGCTACCCTATTAACATTCTGATCCAATACAATCTGCTTATCCACACCTCACCAAAAAAGCGCAGGGTTTGAAAAACAAATAACATAGCTCAGCAGAGCTGCACAGAACAGCTCTAATTTGGAAAAATAGTATCATGTCTGGCAAGCAAAGTATTATTTGGATTTTATGCTTGATCTGTCAACTCATTTGCATCACAGATAAGCAAGTATAGGTTAATCATACTGGGATGTAAAAATCATAAAACTCTGAAAACATCCTACTCCTCTTAGGGATAAAGCAAATTTCTGCTTCGTGTCAGCCTATCAGAAAATACTATGAAACAGCTAGCTGCCAAATTGCTGGAGAAAAAACTTCTGTAGCTCAATTTTTGTCTCAATTTTTCCATGATTTTTTCAACAAAACTTGTAGCTGTATCTAGAATCATAAAAACAAAAAAGGAAAGCTGGATGACATACTGTTCAATGTGCTTACACATCTCACAGGTTAGTAGAATCTGTTTTACTTCATATTCCTACATTCATCCCATCATCAATTTAATACATTGTTATGCCTACTATATGCAAGTATCTGTGATAGCTATTTGAAAATATACAAAAGTGAATAAAATAAGATGACAGAGTAGAAGAAAACATTATGACTGATCTTTGCCTCACATCTCCTCCAAATAGAAATAGTAAATGCACCAAATTACGTCATGGACAGAAAATCCAAGAAAAAAATATCAAAATGAGCCCAGATCAGCATTGGGAGACAGAAGGGGAGGTCTACGTAAGTTGGGCACAAGGTATATCCAGGAAAAGCTGTGCTAAGGATTCCAATTCAAGGAGCAGCTGTGTACCAGGGCAAGAAGTTCCAAAACTACCAAAGAATGGCATGAAGTAGTTGTTATTTTAATTGTTTTTTTTAATTTTTCCCAACTATACATTAAGACAATTATTAGCATTCATTTTTTACAAGATTTCGAGTTCCAAATTTTTCTCCTTCCCTCCCCTTCTTTCCTTTCTCCCAAAAAATCGTAGGCATTTGATATAGGGGATACATGTGCTATTATGTCAAACACATTTCTATATTAGTCACAATTGTGAAATAAGAAACAGATTTTAAAAAACATGAAAAAGAATAAAGTAAGTAAAAAAAAATATGCTCCAATCTGCATTCAGAGTCCATCAGTTCTTTATCTGGATGTGGATAACATTTTCCTTCATAAGTCCTCTGTACTTGTCTTGGATAATTGTGGTGCTGAGAAGATCTGAGTCATTCAAAGATGATCATTAAACAATGTTGCTGATAATGTGTTCAATGTTTTCCTGGTTCTGTTAATTTCCCCTTGTATTGGATAGTATAAGTCTTTCTAGCTTTTTCTTTCTGAAATATGCTTGTTCATCATCTCTTATTGCAAAACAATGTTTCATTATATTCACATACTACAGCTTATTCAGCCATTCCCCAACTGATGGACATTCCCTCAATTTCCAATGTTTTACCACCACAAAAAGGACTGCTAGAAATATTTTGTATATGTAAGTCCTATTCCCTTTGTTATAATCTCTTGGGGATATAGACCTAGTAGTGATACTGCTGAATCCAAGAGGTATGCACAGTTGGCTTGCCCTTTGGGCATAGTTCCAAAATGCTCTCCAGTTGGGTCAGTTCACCATTCCACCAACAATGCAACAGTGTCCCAATTTTCAAACATCCTCTCCAACATTTATCATTTTCCTTTTTTGTCATATTAGCCAATTTGACAGGTGTGAGGTGGCACTTCACAGTTGTTTTAATTTGCATTCCTCTAACTAAAGTAATTTATAGCATTTGAAAAATGAGGCCTTTATCAGAGACATTTACTATAAAGATCATTTCCCAGCTTACTAAAACTGATTGTATTGTTTTTCTTTGTAAAAAAATATTTTTATTTAATATAATGAAAATTACCTATTTTACATTTTGTAATGCTCTCTACTTTTTCCTTGGTCATGAATTCTTTACCTCTCCATAGATCTGACAGGTAGACTATTTCTTATGCTTCTAATTTGTTTGTTGTCACCTTTTATGTTTAAATCATGCACCCAATTTGATCTTATCATGGTATGCAGTGTGAAATATTGGTCTATACCTAGTTTGTGTTCTGTTATTTTCCAGCATTCTCAGTAGTATTTTTTTTGGTTATCAAATAATGAGTTCTTATCCCAAAAGCTGGGATCTTGGGATTTACCAAACACCAATTTACTGTGGTTGTTGATTACAATGTCTTCTGTACCTAGCCTATTCCAATGATTACTGTTTTATACTATAGTTTGAGATCTGGTATTGCTAGGTCACCTTTCTGTGTGTTTTTTAAAAATTAATTCCTTTGATATTCTTGATACTTTTTTTCTTCCAGATGAATTTGGTTATTTTTTCTGGATCTATCCAATAATTTTTGGTAGTTTGATTAGTATGGCACTGAATAAGTGAATTAGTTTAGGCAGAATTGCAATTTTTATTATATTTGTTCAGCCTACCCAGGACTGATTGATATTTTTCCAGTTGTTTAGATCTGATTTTATTTGTGTAAAAAGTGTTTTGTAATTGTGTTCTTATAATTTTCTGGGTTTGTCTTGGCAGATATCCTCCAAGGTATTTTATATCGTTTACGGTTATTTTATATGGAATTTTTCTTTCTATCTTTTACTGCTGCATTTTATTGATCATATAAAGAAACGCTGATGATTAATCTAGGTTTATTTTATATGCTGCAACATTGCTAAAGTTATTAATTATTTCAAGTAATTTTATTTGATTCTCTAAGTATGCCATCATATCTTCTTCAAAGTGATCTTTTTTTCCTAATTACCTATTGAATTCCTTTGATTTCATTTTCTTCTCTTATTGCTATAGCAAAAATTTCTAGTATTATATTGAATAATAGGGGTGACAATGGACATCCTTGCTTCATTCTTGATCTTACTGGAAAAGCTTCTGGCTTATCTCCATTACAGATAATGCTTGTTGATGGTTTTAGATAGATACTACTTATTTTAAGGAAAACCCCATTTAAGTATTTGGATGCCATTCCAATTGGTACATATATGTTGGTATTGATTCATTGTATTTGGTAACTTTTGGCAAGATGCAATTTCCTTCCTTATCTCTTTTGATTAGATCTATTCTTGCTTTTACTTTGTCTGAGATCAGGATTGTTACCCCTGCTTTTAAAAAATAAACAGTTGAAGCACAATAGATTCTGCTCCAGCTCCTTCCCTTTACTCCGTGTATGTCTCTCTGCTTCAGTTGCGTTTCTTGTAAACAACAAGTTATAAGTTCAAATGATGCTCATCACCCACCCTCCCATCTTCCCCTCCACTGAACAGGTATTTTTCACCTCTTCATGTGAAATAATATACCTCATTCTACTATTCCTTTCCTTCTGTGCCTAGTGTACTTCTTATTCCTTAAATTTATGCACCTTATACTCAGAGCCTCTATATATACTCCTTCTTCTTGTACTTTTAGTAACACAATTCTAAGAATTACAAAGGTCATCCTGTACAGAGATGTAGTTAACTCTATTGAATCCCATATGCTTTGTATTCTCTTTTTAGCTGTTTATGTTTCTCTTGGATCTTGATATTGAAGGTCAAATTTTTCATTCATTTCTGTTCTTTTCCTTATGAAATCTGGAAATCCTTACATTTCATTAAAAAACATGTTTTCCCTTCTTGTCTAATACTTAAATTTTCTGTGCAAGAGATTCTTGATTGTAGACCTAGCTCCTTTGCCTCCAGAATATCATGTTTCATGACTTCTGATGTGCTAATGTTGAAGTTGCCAAGTGTTGTGTACTCCTCATAATAGCTTCCTGAAATTTGAATTGTCTCTTTCTGGCCACTTATAAGTACTTTTTACTTGATCTTATATAGCAATTTCCTTGAAATTTGTCTATAATGTTCCTTGGAATTTTTATTTTGGGATCTCTTTTTTAAGGTGATCAGTGGATTCTTTCAATACCTATTTTGCCTCAGGGCACTTTTCCTTGATGATTTCTTGAAAGACAATGTCCATACCCTTGTGATTATGACTTTCAGATATTCAGTGGTTCTGGTATTGTCTCTCCTGCATCTATTTTTCCGGTCAGTTGTTTTTTGCATGAGGTATTTAATATTTTCTTCTATTTTTTTCATTCTTTTGAATGTTTTTGATTGATTCTTGATGTCTCAAAGAGTCATTAGTTTTCATTTGCCCAATTCTCATTTTTAAGGTATTGTTTTCCTCAATTAGCTTTTGTATTTTCTTTTCCATTTGTCCAATAATATTTTATTCAGTGGATTCATATATCTCCTTTTCCGTTTGGCCAATTTTACACTCTTTGAACAGTTTTCCAGGCTGTTGACTTTTTTTTTTTTTTTGCATAATTCTCCTGCATAACTCTCTTTTCCCATTTTTTCTTCTACCTCACTTAGATGATCTTTAATCTCCTTTTGGAGCTCTTCCATGAGTTTTTTCTGGGTATAACACTACTTCCTATTTTTCTTTGGAGTTTTTCCCATAGGTGTTTTGCTATTATTATCCTCTTCTGAATTTTGTCTTGCTCTTGCCTATCACCATAATAATGTTATATATTCTTTTGTTGTTGTTGTTTACTCATCATTTTTGGTCTTTTTTTCTTCTTTAAATTTGAGTCTGGCCCTGAGATAGAAGAGGCACTGTTTCAGGATTTTTTTTTTTGCCAGTAGTTGAAGGCACTAGCTGTTTACCTGGTATTATACTGATGTTTCTCAGAGGTCCACAGGGACCTTTGTGTCTGATGCTGTGCTGAGGGTGTGGGGTGGGAGGTGGCTGGCACTGCTGGAGGCCATAGATATCTAGCTGCTTACCTGGTGCTGAGCTGGGGTTCTAGTGGTGGTTTCTGGTGTGTGCTGAGGCCTGAAACCAGTAGAGGTCTGGATGCTGGCTGCTGTGGAGATCTGTCAGCTGGAGGTTACCTCTTTGCCAAGGGCTATCCTGAAGTAATGGAGTCTGACAATTTGAGGTTGCCTCTTTGCCAGAAGCTATCCTGAAGTAAATGGTGGTTCTCAGAGTTGAAGTTTTCCTATTCTCCTGGCTATGCTGAGGCAGGTGGGAGGTCCTGGTGTTGGTTTTGCCTGCTCTACCATACTAGGGCTTGGAATACACTGCTGGTCTGCTGAAATGGGGCTCGCTGCTGGCTTTCTGGGGTATTTCTGTTCTGGACTGCACTTCTCTTTTAATTGAGTGATACAGAGCTTTCTTGCAGATCTTCTAAGTATCTTTGGCTCAAAGATTGTTTACCCCCCTATTTTTGCTGGTTCTTCTGTTCCAGGATTTGTTTGGGGGCACTATTTTATGGTTGTTTGGAGGTGAATAAGGGAGATTTTTGGTGACTTACTGTTTACTCCTCCATCTTGGCTCCAGGAAGTCTTTCTTTGTTTCTGACAGGCCTAAACTTGTGAAGAAAGCAATATTAGAGAGATTTGATAAGCATTGTAAGAAACTTCTGAGGGCACTTGGTTCAACCAACCTTTTGTCAAAAATCTTTGTGTACAACCCTTTTTTTTGTTAATCTCTTCAATGATGGAAAAACTTACTATTTCCATTTAAATTTTAAATGGAAATTTTAAGCTCTTAAAATTAAGTCTCAATTTAATGAATTTTATCTAAATTTTATTTACATTTTAAATAGTTGTAACTATTAGGAACTTTTCCTTTATGTTAAGCCAAAATTTACTATTCTAAATTTTACACCTATTTGGTTCTTAAATTGATCCTCTGGAACTAACTGAACAAATAGATGAATATATATATATATATATATATATATATATATATATATATATATATATATATATATATATATATATATATATATATATATATATATATATATATATATATGAATGAATAAATAAAAAAATAAAAACAGTGTTAATTCATTTTTTACTTATTTTTTTCCCCTGCAGGGCAGCTGTTCAAATACTTCCACCCAGCAAGTCAGGGAATCATAGAGTTTCAAGCTAGAAGGAACTTTATAGTTTCTCTAGTTCAAATCTGTCATTATATAGATGAGGAAACAATCTACAGGAAGCTAAGTGATTTCTCTAATATTATAAAAGCCATGAGTATTAAATCTAGAATTATAAATCAAATCTGGCTGCAAATCAATTTCCATTTTCACTCAGATGCACTGTTGAACATTCCCAGTTCCTCCAGTCAATCCCTGGATGGCATGGTTTTGAATGTCCCAGATATTCTGCTTCTGCTCTGTTGGATACTCATTAGCATGTCAACATCTTTCCTAAACTGTTGTTCAGAGTTAAATACAGCACTCCAGGTATTGTCTAATAAGAACTGAGTACTTGATTAAGGGATTTGATCTCCCCTCATTTTCTTCTGTTAATAGGAGATTAATACAGCCTAATATTCCACTCACATCTGGGATGGCCATATATCACATGGTTGTCACACATGCAGCTTATGATTCATAGTTGTGGGTGTATGTATTCCTATATGAACTATAATTTAAACATATCTCTTATATCCTGCACTGTTTTTGGTCAAAAAACTTGAATTCTATTATACTGGCAATGATGAAAGTGAGTGGAAGGCTGTCTGATACTTTCTAAGGAGGAAAATCATATGGACTTGTCTTGGATCTATAAGGTCTTTTTCCAGGGCTCATAGCCAATGATTCTATGATCAGAAAGATTTACTCTCTGGAACATGAATCTCTCATTGTTGTTCAAGAGGGAGTAGAGTAGGGAAAAATATAGAAGAGATGCTCAGGTGGGTAATTATTGCAATAAATGAGCAGTAAATTAGCATAAATGAATGAAACAGCATTTTAAGTATGTACTATGCACAAAGCACTGTACCAGTTTCTGGGAATGAAAATAAGAAGCAAATGATTTTATATACATACATACATACACACACACACACAAACACACATATTTGTGTCTCATGGTAGCCATCTCTTCGACAGGGGAATAAAAAGAGACAAAAGAAATTTACATGATAAAATTGACGTGATTAAAAGGAACAGTAAGTTGTACATAATATATCTGCAGTGTCACGTGCAATCATCTTTTCTTTAAATCACACTATGTTATGGAAATGCTTATTTTATTCCATAAATTAAAATAAAATAATTTTTTCAGTCCCTGTTCTCAAGAAATTCATAATCTCATGGGGAAGGTAATATCTATATCTATATACCTATATCTATCTATCTATCTATCTATCTATCTATCTATCTATCTATCTATCTATCTATCTATCTATGTATCTATATCTCTATATGCTTATTCCCCAAGGTGATGGTAATGGGGATAGGTTAGAATGGGGTGAGGAGAGAGAAGAAGAATTTATTAATCACCTACTTCATGCCAGGCACTGTGTTAAGTGGTTTATAAAAATTTTTCCATTTGATAAAATGAAGTAAGTTCATTGGCCAGGGAGAAGATTGGTGAGAGGTCCTCTGGCATTGCTGTTCCCAGGATCTTCAGGTATAGCTGTTGGGCTATCACGATTTGTTTCAGAAAGGAGGTAGTGGTAGTGCTGGTGGAAGTAGGGTTTGACCAGTCTGGTACATGAAGACTCCTGTTTCTTACTTTAGCTATGCTAACTCACCCTCTCTCCTGTGGCAGCCAGTCAATATGTTTAAAAGTGCAAGGTAATGGGCATAAAGAAAGACCAAAACAAAGTGTTCTGGAATCATTTGAGTAGAGAATTATCTCTTTTACTTGGAGTAGAAATCAGGAAAGACTTCATGAAAGAGGAGAAATTTTGTCTGAGACCGCAGTGATCACCCAATGAAGTCCATGCTGAAATTAGCCTAAAAGGAACTTTACCTAATCCAAATAGCCTCATTTTACATCACATGATTGACATAAATCAGTCCATTAATAGCAGAGCCAAGTATAGGCCATAGATCTCGATTCTTCTGATCTGTTTCTCTTTGTATCAGACTATATAAATTGTGTTTTTATTTCATTCTTTTCCATCTTACCAAAGTATTTTAGCATGATGTTTTACATCAAAGATACATTTAATGAATGCTTGCTGAGTCATTGAACGACTGGATAAGAAAAAGATTTAAAATTTTAAGATTCAATTTTCCTGGTTATATGAATGAACTAGTCCAGATGCTTAACTAAAAACAACATTAATAAAAATTTATCCATTTATGTTTCCCAATAAATTCATTTCGTAGCCACTGTATGAGGTAAGTTTCACAGAAGATGCATTATCATTGGAATATCATTAGAAAAGTCCCCAAACTCTAGGGAGCATACTTTACCTTATCTTGTCATTCCAAAGCAAAAGGGAATTAAGCTCTGTCCATTTATTTACTTGAAGGTCTGGAAAATTTTTGTTTTTCTTTATAAACTGTATAATGCTTATGTTTTTTTTTCTCTTATGAATACAGGTTCCTTTCTCTCCCAGCCTCCTCTCATTCTTCTATTTAAATTGCAAATTAACTTACTTTACAAGATTATCTTTTTCTTAGCATGAAGTAGAGGATTTGTAACTCTTTAAAAATCAGTCATTAATTTCATAAAACACAAATTGTTCTGACCTTAAATTGCATTCTACCAGGCTCATTAGAAATAAATGGTAGAGGTCATGATCAGATTCTTAAGGATATAATTATTGTTCAATACTTTGGTACCTTCTAGCAATTTGGAAAGGGGTGTTATATTGCTTTACCCCTTAGTTACAACCAGAAAAAATTGTTCTTGGATAAGGGGACAATGATGAAGTATTTAACTGTATAAAGAAGACAACTTTCTGTTGTTAAAAGAATGGGACTATGTCTAATCAACACTGCTCTGTTCCTTCAAAGGGGACAATATTCCTTCCCCAAACAGAACCAATGTTAATTCAATCTGGCATAGAATTTATAATGCAGAAAATGCTCTATCTCTGTCTCCAACCCTTGGTGGAAACTTAGTAGAAGGCAAAAGAGTTGATAGTGACAGGAAAGGTAACTTTTCCCTTCCATCTACTCTGATTAGACAACAAGTAGTGGCTTCTTATAGCTACGTACAGCACTTACACTTTCTTTTATGTCATCAGAGGAGAAGTCCTGGTGTTTGCTCTCACTAGGTCTGGTTTTCTTTTAGAACAGAATGCAGATTACTGTGAGCTACAACCAGGCCCAGAACACAGAAATCCGAAATTTTCACTCTGTACAATACTATAGTCTTTGTATTTTCTAGCTTTACAGAATTTAGCACAGTGCTGGTGATATAAGATGTTCTTAATAAATACTTGTTAAATGAAAGAACCTGACCAGGGCAGTTTATACCTCTTTCCCAGACTATTCCCTGGTATAGCTTTGTAGTTTTTCTTATTTATTTCCTCCTCTCCTCCTGCTTTTTTTCCAACCTCCTCCTTCCATCTCTTTGTCTCCCTTTCTCTTGTCCCCTTTCTCTCCTCCCTGTGTCTCTCTCTTCCCTTTTCCCTCTCTCCCCCTCAGTTTTTTTTCTCTCTCTTTTCTCTTGATCTTTTGTTTCTTTTTCTTTCCCTCTCTCTATTCCTTTTTCTTTCTTTTTCTCTTCCTTTTCTCCTCCTTCTTGTCTCAATCCCTTCTCTTTTTTCATTTCTTTTCTGTTGGTTTCTTCACTTAAGATTTTTACTCTGAAATCCAGGTGACATCATATCAAATAAGAGTCAGGCCCTAGGAAACATTCATTCATTCCCTTTTCAAAATCGGTTTAAAGTTGTTGTTAATGATTTTATTCTTAATTTATAAACATATTTTAAAATAAATTTACAACTTGTCATTGAAAGAGAAAATTTGCAAAAAGTTTATGCTGCCTTCCTAAGTAAACAGATGATTTCTCAAAAGCCCAAAGAGAGGCTTGTGGTGTGCAGGCTGCAACATATAAAAATAGGAATAAGAACAAGTATGAATTAAAAATAAGATGAGTGGCTCACATGACAAGAGGGAAAGATAACAGAGAATCTATGTGCTCCAGAATCATATTTATAATTTCAAGAGAAATTGAAGAAAATCCCCAGTATATGAATCCCCTAAAGTAAACTTACTAAAAGCCATGAACAACAGTCACATATGATGGGTTGTGAGCTATGTAATCAGAGGGAAAATCCCAGTTGAGATTACAGATCCATTTAAGTATTTGTTACTAAACATCATTTTTTTTATTCTATCACTATCATCCTCCTATACTCTGCTACTGATTTCACAGCATTGTAATGGTAGGACTTGCCAGCTAAGCTCTTTCATTCCTTTTGCAGATCTGTTCTTCATTCCCTTGCCATGCTCAGGGCGCAGCTTCTCAAATTAAATGACTCAAGTTACAGAGCAGACATTCGGACTAGTTTGCTATATTAGCTATCAGGTTACGTTGTGGACATGTAGTGGACACTTAGAAGACACAGCGGGCATTTTACTTTTTAATCGTTCACTAATGTCATAGACTGTAATAAAGTTTTCACCAAAGCCTACTCAGATCATTAGATATTTGGCTGAAATTGCAAACTGTGATGGGCAAAATTAGCTCTGGGAAGAGTTGGACAGAAATAGAAATAGCTTTCACCTCTTACTGTGGGCCTTCTGGAGTCTATCTGTGAAAATAGGATGATCTTGCTTGTGGGAGAAAAATCAATCTCACCTTTTATTTAGGCCTACGCTGCACTAAACCTTCCCTCAAAACAAGTATGTTCCTACTTGTTTAAAAGAGGAAAGAAATTAGATAGATGACCTAATGAAAGTAAGTGTTGCAGTTTTAATGTTATTCTCCTTTTCAATTAAGCCAGGTGTTATTGCTTTTTTTAGAAAACATTTTTTATATTCTTTGGTTTTCTGCTTAAATATCCCCTTCAACAAGCTTTCAGTCACATCTTCTAAAGTTTTACATGAATCTATCTTGATGTCAAGAAGCTTAAGTAATCCTCTCATCCATTCTGCTTTTGATTTCCAAAATCCCTACTTTAAAATTCCTCTCTTCTTGTGTTGTTGAAAGCATTCAAGAGATCAGTTAATAAAACAAAGATAGATATGATGGATTCTACCTTGAGGGAACTTATAAGCTAGTGATGGGAAGTGGGTGGAACATATATACAACTAGCTACAATACAAGGGAGAGTATTATAAGTACTGTAGAAGAGTTATAAACAAACATCGATGAGAAATTTAGGAAGGAAAACTTGGTGATCAGGAAAGACAATCATGAAAGTCGCATCTCAGTAGGGCCTTTAAAGATAGAATGAATTGGAAAAAAAGTAAGGATATATGGATTCCAGTCTAAGCATATGAATCAGTATGAGCAAAGGTAGGGACAGAATGGAATCCTAGCAGGATAAGAATGAGAGATGGACAGTAGGTCAGTTTGGCTGGAAGGCAGAATACTTTAAAAGAGTATGAGTCTGTAAATGTTAAATGTGAATAAGGTTTGGAAGACTAGCAATGCCAGTACCCGCAACTTATGCCGGAGTTGCTGAAGGTTGTTATATGGGGAAATGACATGATCAGAACTATGCATAAGGAAGATTACCTGAGCACTGTTGTGAAGGAAAGATTGAAAAGATTGAAAATGTTGGAAACAAAATGACAAGCTAGGAGATGGCTACAGCATGGGAGGAGAGAAGGCCTGAGCTAGAGAGGTTGCCATGATATTTTTTATTAAATACCTACCATATGACAGGTTCTCTGCAGGGTGATTTAAAAGTAATATTTTTTTTCCTCACAACCATCTTGGGAGGTAGGTACTGTTTTATTATCCCCATTTTACAGTTGAGTAAACTGAGGCAAATAGGGGTTAAGTGACTTGCCCATAGTCACACAGCTAGGAGGTATTTGAGGCTATATTTGTACTCAGGTCTTCTTGTTTCCAGGACCAGTATTCTTACACACTGTGCCACTAGCTGCCTCCAGGCCCTACTGGAAGGTAAGGAAGAGATGTTGGGAAGGCAGCTAGAAATATAGAATTTGTTTTCTGAGGAGAGAGAGAGAAATATCCTGTGGAAAGGGGGATCTGGGAGTTGTCAGCTTAGAAGTAACAAATGAAACCACTGGAGTAGATAAAATCTACAAAGGAGAGAGTAAATAGGATCATCACATAAGATAATGTGAAAAGAAAACATCTCAGGACAAAACCTGAGAGCAAGTACAGAAGGGAAAGCCTGCACTTTTGGTTTAGCGCAGGGCTTGCCGCATAACAGTCAATTAATAAATACAAGTTGACTGAATGCCTGACTGACGGAGGAGAAGAAGAGCCTGCAAAGGTATGCAGGAAAAAATGTTCAGTGGAAGGAAAGAACCACAAAAATGCAGTTTTATGCAAGCCAAACTAGATAGCAGTGGTCAGCAGTGTCAAATACTACACAGAAGTCAAGTACAATGAGGAAAGGGAAATAAAAACCCCAAATCTGGCAAGAGAAAGGTCATTAATTAACGTATTGGAAAAAAAGTTGTTTCAGTTGTATGATGAGAACACAAATATCATTGGAGAATGATTACATACTAAGGAAATTGAGGCACAAGTCATAGACGAATGTTTGCACAGAGAGAGAAGAAGAAAAAAGAGAAGAAGGAGAAGGAGAAGGAGAAGGAGAAGAAGAAGAAGAAGAAGAAGAAGAAGAGGAAGAAGAAGAGGAAGAAGAAGAAGGAAAAGAAAAGGAAGAAGAAGAAGGAGAAGAAGGAGGAGGAGGAGGAGGAGGAGGGAGAGGAAGAGAAGGAGAAGGAGAAGAAAGAGAAGAAAAAGAAATAGAATGAGGAGGAGGAGGAAGAGAAGAAGGAAAAGGAGGAGGAGGAGGAGGAAGAATGGGTGAGAAAAAATTGAAAAGTTTAAAAGGAAGGACTTATAGGAATCTATATCAAATTAATTTATATCAACTGACCTAAATTTATATTTATATAAATTTATATCAAATTAATATCAAATGACCTCAACTTCCCTAGTTCAGTAGGAAGTAAGGTCAGATGTTGAGAGTGAAGCCTTCAGTGCTAAAATGATAAATCCCTCCACCCCATGTGGTCTAGGCTAGTTTAATTTAAAAGGACTTAAAACTATCTCAGTGATTTAATTAGCTCAGAGAACTAAGTTCAGGTTGTTGTGTGATTTCCTAGTCAACTAAATATAAAAAAAAAAGTCACAAGAAACCCTAGTTTCTCCCAGTGTTTGATCTTTCGAGGACCATGGGCATCAGAGGCAGGGGACCTCAGCTCAGATGAATCAAAAATTTTTTTATGGTAACACAAACCCTTACTTTGTTAATGACCTTATTTTTTTAAATTTCAAATAGATTTTTATTTTCCCCATTTTCATATCCAGAAAATTTTTAACACTGACAATTTTAACATTCATTTTTACAGGATTTTGAGTTCCAAAACTTTCTCCTTCCTTTCCTTCTCTTCTTTAGAAAATGGTAGGCAGTATATAGCTTATACTGTATGTATATATGTATATGTATATATATATACATATACATATATACATACAGTATATATATATACAATATGCTTGTATACTTATATATAAGTATATATACATATATGTGTATGTGCATGTATATATATATGTATATACATACACACATATAAGTATGTATGCATACACACACACATATATATACATATATATATATACTATCATGTAAACAGTCATAGAAGAAGATATACATAAAGGAAACTTAAAAATGAGAAAGAATAAAGGAAAGGAAAAATTATTCTTGGGCCTGAATTTAGAGTCCATAAGTCTTTTATCAGATATGGATATGGATAGTATTTTATTTTGTGAGTTCTTTGTAATTGTCCTGTACTTGTCTTGGATCATTGTGCTTCTGAGAAGAGCTGAGTCTTTCATAGTTGATCATCACATGATGTCGCTGATACCCTGGACAATGTTTTCCTGCTTCTGCTCATTTCATTTTGCATCAGTTCATATAAGTTTTTCCAGGTTTTTCTGAATTTTGCCTCCATCGTTTCTTATGGAACGATAGTATCCCATTATATATGCTACAGCTTGCTCAGTCATTCCCCAATTGATGGGCATCCCCCTCAGTTTCCAATATTTTACCTCTAAAAAAAGGGTTGCTACAAATATTTTTGCATATATAGATCTTTTCCCCTTTTTTATGATCTCTTTGAGAGATCAGTTTAGTTGCCAAATGACCATATCTTTCTTGAGTGTTTCATTTCATTTCAGCATCAAATCCTGAAGTAATAGATCTGTCTGGATATCCCATGCTTACAAAACCTTCCTAGGTAGACTCACTTTCCTGACCTCCTGGAATTTTGCTCTGTCATGTTCCCTCCTCAATATCTGCCCTATGGCTACCACTGTGTTAAAATTCATTTCTTCATAGTTGGACCTTTTTCTACATTCTAAATTACTGACATGAAAAATGATTTTATACTATTATGTTCATAGAAGAAATCTAAAGGAAAGCTTCAATTAAGAGGCACCATACAATGACACTATATAAATAATATTTTTCTATTGCTTTCTAAATGAAAGTGACTGATAATGAGGAGTTCTGAAGATGGTGATGATAATGATGATGAGGGCAGAAATAATTGAGAAGATTTTGTGGGGGACAGAGATGGATAAAGGGCACCCTTCAAATTCAATCTACTTATAATGGCTATTCTTGTATTGTAGGTACTTAAACCATTGCCTTATTGATGAGATCTTGAAGGAAGGAATGATTTAAACTGGAGATGAAGCAATTCCATACTGGTGCATTTATATGTCTCTTGGGACCTTCTCTTTATAAGCTATTAGGAGTTAAGTGGATGATGGAGTTAAATGGTGTTTCTATTTCAATATTATTATGCAACGGTTGCTCGAATATTCTTGTCCCTATTTTCCAGTGATGAGAATATTGGCCCTCAAATTTTTGGTGTAAGGAATAGACAGTCATTTTTTTTGGCCTAACCTTTTTTTCTTGTCCTCTTTATTCAAGGAGATACATATGAACATCTGGAAAAAAATCCAACATATCCATAAAAATCTTTATGCGTTTCCTTTTCAGATGAATACATAATCCTTTCCTTTAAAATATGATAAGAATATGATTATGTAATTCTAAAATTAAAAAACCAATTAAGAAGCAAGAATCCAATCATTTACTTGGATAAAAATTTCACATTAGGTTAATTTTTTCCCAGATTTAAAGATATTAATTACTTATGAAGTCAATAGAGCACTTATACATTCAAACATCTTTTAATGATGACTTGGCTTTAGTTCATTATTATTTCACCCTTAATCAATGAATAATTACACCTCCTCTTGTGAGAAAGAACAATTACACATTAATAACCAATATATCATACAATATTTTGCTCTAATTATCCTTCAGCTATCTGAACTAAGAGGGGAGAAATGTTTTATTTCTTCAAGATTTTCACTGTTCTTATTATTACTGAGTTCAACTTACTTTGAGTGATATTTACAATTTTTCATTGTGCAATACTCATGGATATTGATTCCTTGGTTCTCTTCATTACACTCCATATTATGCATACACATCTTCCCAACTTTTACAGAATTCTTCATCTTCATCATTCCTTATTGTATGGCAATATTCCATAATTTAATATGCCACAGCTTTGTTTTCATTTTTTCCCAGTCTATGGGCATACATATTATTTTCAATTTCTTTCTCCCATAAAGAATACTTGTGAAATACTTGTGAAAATTCTGATATTTATCAGACCAGTGGTGTCAAACTCAAATAGAAACGGGGTGACTAAGTCATATATAAGAACCCCTGCTGATCCTCAAATTTATTTAGAAAAATGCATTTTAACCTTATCTATCTTCTATTTTATTTATATTTTTGTAAATTATTCCCCAATTACATTTTAACCTTGTTTCTAAGCACTTGGAAGTGTTGCAGATCTCATTTGACACTTCCCTATTAGACCAATGTTTCTATTTTTTTTTACTTTCTTAAGAGGTATATGACCAGTTTGGGAACATTAGGTCAAAAGTATTGAGACTTAAGTGAGTTTTCTTGCATTAAAGTTGAAAATTCAGAGTGGTTGGACCACTTGGAAACACAATCAGCATAACATTCTTGTACCTGTCTTCCTACACTCATTCTCACACCGATGGCTCTCATCTTTGTAAGTTTTCAATAAATAAAGTGCACCTCAAGGTGGTTTAAATTCCATTTTTCTTACTGTTAGTGATTTACTTATTTTCATACGGCCATTTACATTTTTCAAATGATCTTTTAAACCCTTCATGTTCAGTGACCACTTACATACTGGAAAATGCTTGACATTATATCAATTATAAAGAAGCAATAAGTATATTTTTTCCCTTGCAAGGAGTCTCATTTTGTTTCCTTCACCCATTCAAATCTATCTGGCTAGAATTGTATTTTGTGATCATTGTATCATTCAATGAAATTCTCCAAGGATTTCATTAAAGCTTTTTATGTGGAATAATTTCCTGTGGGGTCAGAGATGTAAAGATATAACCCTAACCAATTCCTGCTTTCTTGGAGTGTAACATCTAAGAGGGAGATCAGACAAACTACTTCCCTTATCAGAACCATACTCATGGTATGGAAGACCAAGAAGAAGTCTTAGGCATCATCTAATTTAACACCCTCATTTTACAGCTGATGAAGGTAAAGGCCAGAAAGCAAATGATTTGTTCAAGGTCACACAGTTAGTAATTGGTGGAGTCAAGCTATGGTCCCAGCTCATTTGATTCCAAGTTCAGTGTATCCTACAGACACTTTTTCACCTGTTTAAATGTTTTATCTCCTCCATTAGGGTCAGAAGCTCATACTGAACAGGGGCATTGTCTTATTATTGTTACTATTATTTTAGAACTGGATTTCTTGTAAGTATTTTAAAAAATCAACTGGATCATGATGGTTCTTCTCTGGACATCCTACAGCTTTCCAATGTCCTTCTTAAAGCATAGAATTTAGGAGTGAACACCACATTGCACATAGGGTCTGACAAGGGTAAAACTCAATGGGACTATCATTTTCCTGTTCCTGGAAGTGATGCTCCTGTTACTTCAGAATTCATTTTTCTGACTGCCATATCACACTGCTGACTCAAATGGAGCTTGTGGTTCACTAAAATCTGCAGATGTTTTTCCAGATCAAGTGGTATCTAACTATATCTTCCAAATATTACACTCATGAAGATTTTTTTTCTGTATTGAAATGCAAGATTTTCATTTATTCTGATAGAATTTTATCTTGGACAATTCAGCCCAGTGCTCTAATTTATTAAGATTATTTTAGATAATTACTTTGTAATTCTCTATGTTAATAGTTCCTCCAAAATTTGGGTAATTTTCAAATGTGTTCAATATGTCATCTATGTCTTTATTCTAGTCATTGATAATAATGTTACAGGTACACAGATGCCTGTGGTACTCCACTGGAGACTACCTACTACATTAGCATTTAATCATTAGCAACTCTTCTTTTAGCCTGTCTCTACAACCAGCTTTTGAATGCATCTAACTGTATCTATTATATCTAATTGTATATATTATACACATCTTCATCTTCTCAACAATTCTAGTATGACATATTGTAAAGATAGCTTTGCTAAAATATAGATTGACTACTACAGATTTCCCTTCATTTCTTAGTTCCATCAGATTCTTCAAGGAGAAGAAATTGTGGGAGACATATAAGAAGAAGAAAGAACTTGAGGCAAATAAGAAGAAGGAAATCATATAGGGGACTTTGAGAGTTTTGTACTAGTGAATTAGATCAGAGACTGAAGTGATGCAGGAGTGATTTTGCAAAATTTGAGAGAACTTAAAAAATTAAGAACAATCTCTATGCCCAGATTTTTATTTCTAGGCAGAGAGAATCAATATCAAGGATAATTAAGGAGGATATAAGTGAATTAAGGAAAAGTTATAGAATTGAACCTGAAGAGGTAGGCTCAAGAAGTAGAGGAAGAAGATGACAAGACAATTTAAGCAAGAAAAGTTAAGTAGTCAAATAGGAGTTTAAATAAATCGATATAAATTGAATTGGTGGATAGAGCAAATTCATTTAGAAGTTTTAGTCTTTACAAGGAATGATTGTCTATACAAAGCTCAACCATGTGCTTAGTGTTGAGATATACACATCAACAAGTAGTTTTAAGAAAGAAGGGTGAAAAATCCACCTATTAGGGAAAGGAAGGAAAATTGTGCAGTAACTTTTGTTGCATGTGCCACGTTGTTTTTCTGTCAGAGTGGAGAATTTTTTTTCTTTGTTTCACAGGTAGCCTGATTTCCTCCATGGAGGAAAGGATAAAGAGAAGAGATATATTTCCTTATATCCCAGGTTATCAGTGAGGATAGAGAATTCCTAAAGGAAACAGATGAAAAGCTTCAATGGGAGGAAAGCATGTTTTGGGGTGGAGTAGAAGAGGCTTGACCTTTATCAGATGTCAGGATGATGGAGAATTGAATGGTGGTACCCAAACAAAAAAGGGAAGGGAAAGGATATCTGCACAAATGAAGCTTGAAAATACATCGAGTGTCTTCCTAAAGAGGAGACAGCTTGATGTTCTGAGAATAAAGAAGCTTCTGATTCACTGATATAGAAGAGCCACAAGATCTAGGAGGTAAAGCAAACATTCAGTAAGGAACAACAGAAGAAAAGAAGAATTCTAATAGATGATGATTCCCTGACTCAGGGATAATGAGGTAACTTTGTTTTTTGGTCAAACTGATAACATTTTTTAAAATGTCTTATTTTTTTGTTTGTAATTTTTTTTTTATCCAAAACATAACAGATATGTTCCTGAGACTTATGAAAATGTATAATAACTATCTATATGATTTATGTGAAAAGGAAAGATTCTTCCAAAAGGAACCTAGCCTGCTTTAGTAAATGTATGGATAATTAAAATCCAATATCACTACTATATCATGCCTCTATATCAGACTTGTGATCTGTCTCTCAAACTTATTCTCTTCTGTCAGAGTGACCTATAGTACACACACACACACACACACACACACACACACACACACACACACACACACACACACACACACTTCTGCTTTTCCAGTCCTTGACCTTCACCCAACCTCTCCACCTATTCAGTTTCCTAAATTACTTTATATGAGTTTATCTTCTTAACATACAATACAAACCTACCACACCTCTTTTTACACCTCTCTGTGTCTGTATTTCTCTGTCTCTCTCTGTTTCCCTGTCTCTGTCTCTGTGTCTCTGTCTCTGTCTGTCTGTCTGTCTGTCTCTCTCTCTCTCTCTCTTTTTCCCCTTTCTCTTTCTCTATAGTAAATAACTTCTTGACTTGCCTCAGTGATGATATATCCTTCAAAAGGCTAAGGAACCAACAAGTAGAAATTGTGGTCTGGTTCTGACTCTCATGAACAGAGAAGAACAATTTGCTGGGGTGGATATGATGGAAATGTTGGGGATAAAGTGACTATTCCATTCCTGAATTTATGAAATAAGTTGTGAGAAAATCTAGGCACAGTCTGATACATCTCATATTCTAGAAAAGCAAATTTCAATGAGCGGACAAGAAAGATGAGTAGGATCCAATGCATTGAGAAAAAAATAGCTCAGATAAACAGTTTTAATGACATGAAAAACAGGATTCATCTGAAGGGACTAATGTGTATATACAGGGAACTCACACGTGGGCACACACACACAAACTTTTAAAAAAGAAATTCACTGAGGAAGGAAACAAGATTAGGTAAAAATGATTAACATAATTATGTGGTGTAGCTAAGATTGAAAAGGAAAGCTAAAGAAAACAATGGGGGAGATGGCACTACTGGAAAGAATCCAACATCCTTGTTCTCAGTCACTGATCATGTTGCAGACGGATTCAAACATAGGTAACCAATAAGCGAGTGATCTTGAGGAACAAATTAATGAACCCCCCACTACACTAAAAACCAGAATGTTTCAAATATAAATTCAAAAATTACAAGGTAAACAATCACCTGAGGAAATTTTTGCAGCAAATTCTACCGATAAAAGTCTTATTTCCAAGACAAAGAAAATGCAAAACATTTTAATAAGGAAATGATTCAAATTTATGTTAGTAAAAAAAAGAATTCCTCAGTTTAATGGTTAATAATTGTTTAATAACATGAATTACTATTACTCTCGGAAAGAAATCTAAGCTATCAATAGCCATACAAAAAATGCACCAAATCTTTAATAATTGGAGCAATTAAAGCAAATTTAAGGCTTGAACTCACACCAATCAAATTGGTAAAGATTTTAAAAAAGGAAATATGACAAATGTTGGAGGAACAGTGGGAAAACTGCTGCATTGTTTGTGGATTTATGAGTTAGTATGACCGTAATGGAAAACAATTTGGAATTATACACAAAATGTTTCTAAGCTTTGCAACAGTTTACATCACTGCAAAGTCTATACCCAAAAGATAGCATAAAAGGGAAAAAATATGTAAGTAGCTCCTTATGTGGTGATACAAAAATCAGTATATGGATATGATAGAATACTACTGAGTATAATGAGGAAATTTATGATTTCAGAATCAGAGAGAGACTTATTTGAACTGATACAGAGTGAACTGGACAAAACTAGAGAAACTATATATGGTGTACAATCAATAGTACTTTTATTAAAATAACTTTTAAGACTTATATAAACTGATGGATGAAATGAGCAGTGTCAGAAAAGCAACTTATGATAACAAGACTGGAGAAAAATAAGCAACTTTAAAGGCTGTAAGAAATATGATAAATGTAATGACCATTCTAGAATACTGATGAAAAAGCACACTATTCACATGCTAATGGAGAGGTAATGAACTCAAGGTGCAAAATCAGACAAATATTTAGGATGCTTATTGCAGTTGTGATAATAAAGAAAATTTTTAAAAATGAATTCCCACTCAATACTTTTTTAAAGGGTACAAGATAGAGAGCTAATAATCAAAGTAGCTCCTAATTATCTCTAATTCTTAGTTTAATTACAATGAATGATGACAGTAGTGATAATGCTATCCTTTCTACGACAACATCAATTTTTTTTTTTGCTAACTCTAGCCCAACAAGAATAGGTAAGAATAATTTTTTAGTCTTATCATAACATATCTGAATGCACCTTCCTCCAGGAAAGTATGAAACACACAACAAACATCCCACACCAAATAGTCAATCAAACAAAAGAAAGGACAGTTTTTCTGATACTAATTCTTTGCCTCTACTTAGAAAGTAATAATGGTGTAGTTCACTAAGATGAAATTATGGTCAGTTTCATGCTTACTATGCCTCACCTCTCTCCCCAAAGAATTCCAGAATTCCTCCCCTTTAGACTTTGACTTTGGGACCACAACCCAATTAGAATTAGAGTCCAATATTCCCATTTGTACTCCTTTCTTCTTCTTAAAATTTGATTATTATCCCCATTTTAAAGGTAAGGAAGTTGAGGCACAAAAAAAATAAGTGACAAGCCCAGGGCCACACAGCTATCAAGTATCTGAGTCAGGATTCAAACTCCACTCATCCTGACTCCCCATCCTGCATACTACACAACCTGTGAGACTTAATCTCTATCTCTGCACTTATTTCTTTTACCCACAATTCAGTCAACTTATTTCCCTTAGCCCAGACAAATACATTAGATGTCTTTGCCAAGACGCCAGCTATAGCCTGTGAGTTTAAGTTTAGGCTACAAGTATTACAATGCATCCTACAGTCTTGAGGTCATTAATTTTAACTTAAAAGTTTCTAGTGCCAGAACTTCCTAACTCTTGAAAGACTCTCAATCCTGTAACATTTTGCTCAACCATACATCCTTCTTCCTTTCTGAATTCCTAAAAACATTGGAGCTTGAGTCAGAAACCCATAATTTAATTGTGGTTCCACCTTTTGGTAGTTGTGTGACCTTGAGCAGCTCACTTTCCCTCTCTGAGATATTTTCCTCATCTGTAAAATGAGAGTGCTGGATTAGCTGGTCTTTGATATCTCATTCGTGGAGTAAATAAAAAAAGGAACTGAACATTTTGGGGAGGGGTATTTTTCACATAACTTTCAACAAGGATATTATTATGGACACATTGGTTGTCATTTTTTTAAATTTAATTGTTATAACTAATAACAAATGTTTCAAAATACAAAGAGCAAGAGACATGTCAAGAAGCTAATATATATTTAAATATGTATCTACCTATATACATATGTGTACATATATATATATATATATGAATAACAAAATTGCTTTATTGGTTTCTCTTCTGTCCTTTTAAATTTTCTCCTATGTATTTCTTAATATGTTATTAACATGCATTGGTAGGTATATTTATTACTACACTAATTTATCTTCTCCTACCCTCAAGTTTAAATAGAAGCCTTCCATGATAACAAACAAAACAAAGTCAAGCATAACAAATAAATAGGTTGCCCATAATTGAAATTTCATGACTCACTCTGAATGCCTAGTCCATTGCTTCTCTGCCAAGCTATTGGAATTATGCTTCATCATCAGTAGTCTGAAGTCTCGATTAAACCCTGATTTGATCAGAATTCCAAGAAAGGTTCCAAGAAAATCCAACTCCCTTATAAAATACCCCAAGATTGAAGAGAACCAGTCAAAACATAAATTTTAAAATGTTGGATAACTTCCCAAGTGCTGTTGTGGTTTCATGATTTAGTCTGAAGAACCATGGAATCCAGGAACATCTGACACACCCACATTCCAACGTGAGCACCAAAGTGTAGTCAAAAGTCAAATGCAGATGGTTTTTAGATTTTCTGAATTTTTTAAACCATGACTCCACTCATTTCTTTAGTGCAAACCATTGAGATTGCCTGTAAACAACAAGGAATCACAGACCCTCTCAACTTTTATTTTCTTTCTTTTGCTCTTAGTTACAGTGGTAAAGGAAATGCCATCTCCATGTGGAGGTAAGGCTGGTATAAAATCTGTAAGAATACTCCATACACTCAAAACCATATATTCCATGTCAGCAAGAACGCCAAAATTGTTATGCAACAGTCTTACAGCACCAGTTTTACTGGTACACACACTAATGGGTAAATGTCACTGACTCAGGCAGGCCCTAGGGTCATCTAGGGATGCTTCAAAAAGAATTATCAATATTGTACACCATCCCATGACAGCATGCTTGCATGGGTTCTACATGATGGACAATGCTGTCTCATTTTCACAGTCATCAGTTGAGTGAAGCAGAGGTGTGCATCGGCTCACACACTTTTTAGCATGATGCTCTTAGTGGTGTTGTCAAGCACTTTCAATGAGAACAAAGGCAGCATCCAGGTCCACTACCGCACTGATAATACATTATTTAATTTGAAAGAGTTACAAGCCAAAACTAAAGTTGTAGAATTGATCTGCAGCTTTTAGTATGCAGATGATTGTGTACTCATTGCAGTATCTGAGGCTGAGATTCAACAGAGTATGGATCAAATTTCTGCTCCTTGTGATAATTTTGGCTTGACAATTAAGACCAAGAAAACAGGGTCTCCCCCAGTCAGAACCACGCCATCCATACTTAGAATCATTGGCTACAGGAAATGCTGTGAATAAGTTTACTTTCCTTGGAAGTTTACTCTCCAGGGATGTCCTTATAGGTGATAAGGTTGATTCACACATTGCCAGAGCTAACTCTGTGTTTGGGAGGCTATGAAGGAAAGCATGGAAGAGAAGAGGAATTAGGTTGTCTACCAAACTAATTGGAGGTTTACAGAGTTGTTTTGCTGACCTCATTTTACGCCTGTGAAACCTGGACAGTATACCAGCAATATGCCAGAAAACTGAATCGCTTCCATTTGAATTGTCTTAGTAAGATTCTGAAGATCAACTGGCAGGATAACCTACCAGACCCTGAGGTCCTTTCTCAAGATGAACTGCCAAGCATTCAAACTCTATTGCAAAGAGCATATTGATTGGTTGACCACACCGTTCAAATGCCAAATGTATGTTTGCCTAAAAGACTATTTTATGGACAACACACTCAAGGCACACACTCACATGAAGGTCAGAAGAATCTCTACAAGGACACTTTCAAGGTCTCTCTGAAGAATGTTGGAATTGATTGTGAGATACAGTAAACACTGGCACAAGACCACATAGAACTTCATGCTGCATCAAAGATGGTACTATGCTGTATGAGCAAAGGAGAATTGCAGTAGTGTCAAAGAAACATGAGATGCATAAACTTAGACATATTCTCATTCAAATTTTCATATAGGCTATTTTTATCCAACCTGTGGTAGAGACTTCTGAGCTCATATTGGTGTGATCAGTCACAGTCAGCCACACTGTACATTGACTCCAACATAGCGATGTCATTCTGGTCCTCTTTGATTATGAAGGACAACAATTGGAAAAAAAGTATAATTTAATTAGAATGAGTTCACCCTGCATCCATACAAATAGAATCAGTTCTTAAATTAGTAGACAGTTGACATGAGTTGCTGTGGCCAAAATTTTAAAAGTTAAAATGTTCTCAGGGTTAACTTCTTTGAATGGACTCAGTCCTCATAAATTAGGTTTTAAATAAAAGTCACAACGTCTGTCCCTAAAGCCTCACTGGAGGACATTAGAACCTATATCTTCTCTCAGCTTTCTAGCCTGAGCATTCTCTATTGATTGTTCATTCTAGTCAAGGATATGAAGAGAGTAGCTATAGATCAATGTCGTTGTTCAGTCATTTTAGGCATATCTGACTCTTTGTGACTCCATTGAGGGTTTTCTTGGCAAAGATACTACAGTGATTTGCCATCTCCTTTTGTAGGACCTATTACAGTTGAGGATACTGAAGCAAACAGGGTTAAGTGACTTGCCCAGGGCCACATAGAAAATAAATGTCTGAGACCAGATTTGAACTCAAGAAAATGAGTTTTTCTGACTATAGGCCTGGTACTATTTATATCACCACCTGGCTGTTTTATTTAAATAAGAGAGGCAATAAACCTGGTCTCATAAGAACCTGCAGGCTGAATTATTCATTACTCAAGCTATTTTTTTTTGCCCAGATTTATGAAAAGAATTCCCAAAGATCACACTGGATGCCAGTGAGAGGTCTAAAATACATTCTAGGTTGCTTCTTCTAGACAATTGCTATAACTATTCTGGGGGCAGAGATATACTTTTTGTATAAATTTCATTTTATTCTCAATCCACTAGTTGCAGCCCTTTCTATAGGACATTTTCAAGGACAGTCCATAATAAATAATAGTCAATAATAATAATAATAATAATCAGTTATCAATAATAATTATTGATATTAGAATCATATGCAAAATTGAGCAGGACCCCGAAGTAGTCTCAGGCTAACCTGTACCTGAGGAAGCATCACCTTTCTATCATCCCCATTGTGGTACTTTACCTTCATTTGAATACTGAGAACCATTCACCAACATCTGAAGGAACCCATGCCACTTTGAGATACATCTAAATGTTAGAAAATGTTCCCTTGTATGAGTCTAAAATCAGTTTTTCTGCAACGGCAATTCATGGTTCCTAGTTTTGCACTTTGAGCCCAAGTAAAACAAATCTAATCTCTTTTCTATTTGTTAAAACCTTAAATATTTAATTACAATTATCCTATTCTTTTCAAGTCTTTATATTTTGAGCTAAATATCCCTCAGTTTTCAAAGTAGAGTCATAAAGCATTATGGCTGTTCTTCTTTGACTGAACACACTTCAAATGTGGTGCTCCAGACTGAACCCAGTAATCAAAATGTGATCTGACCAGGGAAGAATTCAAAGTGACTATTACCTTTTCATTATGGACACTATGTCTCTATTAATGCAGCCTAAGATTCCATTAAGTTTCTTCCATAAAATTCACACTGTTGAATTTATTGTCCACTAAACTCCCTAGATCCTTTCTGCATTAACTAGTCTTTGTTCCTTCTTACCTCTTGTCCCCAACCTCTATTCGAGTAAGCTGATTTTTATAACCTAAGCATAGAACTTAATACTTTTCTCTATTCAATTTAATCTCCTTAAATTCAGCCCTACACACTACTCTGTGAAAATCCTTATGGAAACTGATTCTGGCATCTAATGCATTAATTATGCTTCCTAACTTCATGTCACATACATTTATCCAAGTCACTGATAAAATGTTTTTTAAGATGGACCCTTAGAAGTAATCCAATCCAATCCTTTAATTTTCAGGAAAGTGATGAAGAGGATTGTTGTGGACCAGGATCTTAGTGGAGCTAAGACCACTTGAGTTAACTCTCCTACTTCCACACTACTAAGGAACTATTATAACCCAAAACTGCAGAGTAGGACCTCTGGCAGTTTGTGTGAATGCTGATCCTAGGTGGATTAATCTGGGACCCGACAATGAGTTCTTTGGAACAAAAAGGACATAAAGACAATTTGGGGGGCTTTAGTGCAGAATTCCTGAGATCTCATGTATGAACTACATAAGTAGGGTATAAACCCTAATCCTGACACACCAAAGGAACAAAGTTTTCATAGCCCTGTAGAAGCCATATGCCTCTCTTTGGTGCATTACAAAAATGCTGGAGAATCTGGGTTTGGTTCCTAGGTCTGCTCCATATTACCAGAGTGGCCTTTTTGTGTGACTAAGTGCACAATCCAGTTATCCACTCGGGGCTTTAGTTTTCTTATATGTAAAATGAGGGAGTTGCGCTAGATGTTTCCTGAGGTTCCTTCTAGCTGTTTGTCCGTGATAAAATCAACACTCTGAGCTTCATAAGCAATATTGATCTTTAGCTTCTTACACAGAGTAAAATCATGGGTCCTCTATATAGGACTATTCTTTTTTACTTTGAAGAAAGAGAACTATCTGGGAACTTCTACATCTGGACCCACCACCCTCACCTACCTGCCAAAGGTAACATTATATATGGTGATCACCGTAATTTACCCACAAAGGGTAAAAAAGACCATGAACACCTAAGAATCCTTTCAGCTCTATGCAAATATATATTCTCTGGGATTTTATCTATATTTTTTCATGGTTTCTATCACCATATTTGAATGTTAATTTTAGGTACCCATCAGCGAAGTCCATGTGCTATTGGTCTGGCCTCATATAATGCTAGCATCAGATAAAGAATGAGCCACAGAGAATGTAGAGGTAAGAGAGGCATAGCGGTACCTCCTGCAGAAACATGAACTGGGATGATCAGACAGATGAGCAAACAGCTGGGATAATGGCGATGGAATGCACTTGCAATTCTACTCATTGATTGGAAGAAGATAATGAAAAAGAAGCCATATCGCTTGGGATGAAACAGTTAAGAGAGCATAGACAGTCAGTAAGAAAACAAAGGAGTAATGTGGCTGTGCCATCTGAAAAGTTTGATCGTTCTCCCTTTTTTATTGTCACTAGTGAGAGCCCATGAATTCTACTGCTGAAAAGGTTACACAGAGCATTCAGCTGAACAGGACGAGTGAAGAATGCTCACACTTGTGGTCAGATCTAGTCTACAGCTGCCTCTTCAAATTGTTTAAAATGGACTGGCCCTGGTTACATCTTCATGTTGTACAAGGTGAGCTGGGCCTGGATTCTCATTCCTAAAGAGGAGTACAAAGCTTTAAAATGTGGGAATGTGTTTCACTTGACTATATTTATAAATATAATTACAAGGCTTTCATTTGTATTTTTAAGGTAGAGATGGATGGGAGGAAAGAGATAGGATAGCAAAAACATTATTATTGAGACATCTTTTTAAAGTGTGAAGAGAACATGAGGTAGATGAGAAAGAAACACAGAAAAAAAGCAAGATAGTTTTGAAAGCTACAGGAAAAATTTATTAAATACTTAAAAAGAATAATAAGCAGTAAACATTGAGTTGAACAATTTCATATGCAAACCTGTTTTTCTCTTTTACTGGATGTAAAAAGGCCCTTTTTGGAGGGGGTGTGTGTGTGTGCTCATGTGTGTATGTATGTGTGTGTTTGTACATGTCCCATGTATGTATGTGCATGTGCACGTGTGTGTAATTTAAATGGGGAGATCCCTGGGACACATGGAAGTTTGAGTCCCATGGAGCCTGTGGTGGGAAGAGTTTACTTAATGAGTGGCACAGGAAGAGGAAGAGCTAAAGCAGAGCTGAGAGAAAGTTAGTCTTGAGAGCAGTCAGTGCTAGGAAGGATGCAGGCTGCTGGCTTGAATGAGTGAAAGAGCTTGCTTGTGATTTTGTTTAATGGAGTTGGTTTGTGGGAAGCCTAGCAGGGGGAAGGCTTGGGAATGTGTTATTCTCTGCATTATTGCTGTATATAGATTTTTGTTACTGCGATGAATTTGGCTTTCTAGTGTCTGAATAAATGTTTTGGTCCTGTCTTTTATGTGGAGAGTCTGTGGTATTCTGCGATTCAGAATGTGCAAGGATATTCACCATCTCCATAGACACTGTGAATATCGCAGTGGTGCTAGAGTGTGTAACGTTCATTAAGTTTAGAATAAAACTAAATTAAAAGAAAAAAAGACTGCCAGGTAGGAGGCTAAAACCAATATGTGCTGTTGGAATTCCCAAAATTTACAAAGAAGTGTGGCACAAATAAATAGCATTTAGTTAAATACAAGGAAAAATGACAATAACATGGCCAAGTTCAGATCAGAAATCTATGGGTAACACTTGACAAGTATAGGAATATTTTCATAGCGTCAGAATTGATTTGCCCTAGACTAGGAAAGGGCCTCTAGCAAATTGTCATTCCATCCTGTACTTATTGTTTAGATTTTGCTAGAAATCTAACATAGGAAAGTAACAGCCACAAATAGATGATTGGCTGTGTCTGTTCTTACACACACACATACACACACACACACACACACACACACACACACCATTATTTCTGAGGCCATGTAACCTTTTCTCAGTGTAATAACATTTTAAAGGGCAACCCATATATGCCTCAAGTTTAACATAAAAGAAAGAAAAATTGAGATTTCAGGCTATTTTTGCTTTCTACCTGGAGAATTGATATTTGCATCTTTGCTGCTCTTGGTCACCTTGCTTTTTCATTCTGAACACATAGGGACTAACATCTAGATTCTGCCAACTTCTGCTTAGACTAGCGTTTTTATTTTCCCCTCTGCCTATTTCTCAATGCTCTAAGGACTCAGAATTCTAACTTTTTCTCCTGCCTGACTCCTAATTGATTTTCCAGGCTCCCAGGCTATATACATCAATGACCCAGATTTCCCTAGTGCTTTAT
Source organism: Notamacropus eugenii (assembly GCF_028372415.1). Lineage (NCBI taxonomy): Eukaryota > Metazoa > Chordata > Mammalia > Diprotodontia > Macropodidae > Notamacropus > Notamacropus eugenii. Next base: position 355,561,453 of record NC_092875.1, on the reverse strand, counting down.
TCATTCTCTGAAGTGAGCTGGTTCCACCAGTGGAGCAGAATGTGCTCAGCCCCCTGGCATGGTACCAAGTCAATCTAGGCCAAACAGTAATGCACTAAGTGACCCCTTGGACAAGACCTCATAGAGTCAGTGCTTCTTCAGAATCCAAGAATTAGAAGAAAATGAATTAGATGCTAATGACATACCCATTTTTTAAGTTATTACTATCACTAACATTCCATTTGTGCTTTTGTCTCACTTAATATGTTTGCCTCATTTTTCCCATGTGATGACTCAGTGATCGAATCAATAATGAATTAGAAATTTAAAGAAGGTGCCTTTACATGCTGATTTCCACGAGTCACTTATTCTGTGATCGAGTATGAGGAATGAGTCTGTTTATTCACACAATCTATGCATCTAATATTTTTTAAAAAATATGTAATTTGGGTGGAATTTTTAAAATGTGGATAGAATTCCGTAAAGCATTTACTAACTAGTTGATAGTTTTTGTACAGTTGCTTCAGTTATGTCCAACTCTTTTGACTCTATTTGGGGTTTTAATGGCAAAGGTTCTGGGGTGGTTTACAATTTCCTTCTCCCTTTTATTTTACAGATGAAGGAGTTGAGGCAAGTATTGGAGGCTTGATTTGAACTCAGGAAGATGAATCTTCCTGACTTCAGGTCTCAGCACTCAATCCACTTTACCACCTACATGTCCAATCAGTTCGTGGACAGCTCTTTTTAAAATACCCATTGTTTGAATTTATGTGATAATTTTTCTTTCTTTAAGTGTATGCATGAATAAAAAAAGTTAAACACTTACTATGTAAAACAGGACAGTGTTAAGTTTTAGGAATATATAGGAAATCACATTCTTTTAAAGTTTTATTTTACTTTTGAAATAAAGAAAAAATATTTTTATTTTTCCTCTCACCTATCTTTAAAAAATGAAAACAAAATAAAGAGATCAATACATAAAGGAGATTTCAGATACAAGCTGGAAGGAAAGGCTCTGAGATCCTTAGGGTTCAACAGCAAAGAAGATGATAATATGTCCTCTTTGGTATGACGACCAGTTATGAAATCATATTTAATTCTGATGATGGGCCATTTGACAATGCCAAGGACTTTGGTAATGAGCACTCTTTTCCTGGTTTTCACTAACTGCAGTTGTAAGAAGCAGGGCATGGAATATCTATAGAAGCACTAGTCAAGTCTCATCTCCTCAAGGTTTCCTTCCCTATATTTTGTCTTCAGGCTCAGAGTGAAATCAAGGCTGGTAAGGATGAAGGTGGGCAATGGCTTTTTCAAGGATCTTGGGCTTACCTTCTCATATGATGCAGTTGGTACAGTTAGCTTTGAGCATGGCTGACCCATTCTCTGCAAGGGTTATTTCCTGAGATTATGCCCACTAGGGTTGGTATGGAATCAGATTCTCTGGGGATAAGGGATAAAAAGCACTTCTATTTCTGATGCTCTTGGGCAGAGGGTCCTGGAATATCTTTGAGGAGGAAGTTTTCAGGCATGCCAGTTATTTGACACACCTCTCCTTTTCTCTCACTTAGGATGTCTTACTAGTTCAACTAGGCCAAATAAGGATAAGTAGCAGTTGGTATAGAAGGTGATAGGGACCCTTCCCAACAGAGGTCATTTCCTCAATATAATGACTTCCAGGACAGCTAGAAGAAGATTCTATAATTTGTGGGCTGGGAGAGGGAGGGCACTGCTGTTTCAAAGTCAGGAACTGGTTTGTAAATCCATGTATCTTTTTTAAACTTGCTTGTTTAGCCAGAAATTGTGAATTAAAAATGCTAACCTACCCCCAGAAAAATGTCAAGAAAAAATTGAATCTGATTGAATCCAACATTCACTTTTACAGCCTGTGCTATTTGCAAGGTACTCAGCTAGGTGCTGGGGATTAAAAGGACAAATGAAATGTTATTCCTGGCCTCAAGGAGGCTATGTTTAACTAGGGGTTGGGGCATAAAACATGCAAGCAGATACATATATGTTTATGCATTTTATTTGAAGAGGAAGAAATAACTAATGGCATGTATTCAGTGCCTTAGTAAAGAATGTTATGCAAATTATTTCATTTGTTACTGAACACACTGCTAGGGAAGTACTATGGTTATTAGTTCCATTATTTTAAAGATGAAGAATCTCAAGCTCCAGGAGCTTAAGCAAACTGCCCATAGTCCCTGAGCTCTTTTGTGACTGAGGTAGCTCTCCCTGACATAAAGTCCAATACTGTTATCCATTTTGCCATATTCCCTAATGCCTTACAACTAAAGCAATCAAGAAGGGCATCCTATGGGAGACTGCATACGAGCTAATCCTTAAAGGAAGCCAGGAATTTTCAAAGTGAGAAATAAGGACAGAGTGCATTTCATTAACAGGGGATAGCCTTTGCAAAGGCAGGAAGGCAAGACAGGGAGTGAGGATTTCTCAGAACACTGGGCCACTTTGGTTAGAATATAGAACAACTAATATGGAGGAAAGGGATAGAAGCCTGCAGCAATGTTGGCATATATCTATTTGCTTGTTATCTGCCCCACTCGAACGTGAGCTTTTTGAGGGCATCTTTTGCCCTTTTTTTGTATCTTCAGCATGTAGCACAGTACTTGGCACAAAGTAGACATCTAATAAATGTTTATTGATTGGATGGAACCAGGTTGTGAAAGACTAAATATTAGACTAAGATTTTTGCATTTGATCTTGTGTTCAGTAAAGAGACACTGAAAGTTTCAATAAGGTCAGGGACAAACTCAGGAAGGTAATTTTGATATTGGTATGAAAGATGAAATGAGAAGGGGACAGATTGGAAATGGGAATTTGATTAGAAGTGAACAATGAATTACCAAAGGAAAATATGTACTAAATCACTGATAGCAAGAGAAAAGCAGGTTGAAGCACATCATACAATGCAAATTAGGAGCTTAATGTTGATGATGTTGCCCTAAGACAAGCTTGGTGATGCAGTGTTGGTGGATCAGTGAAGAGATCTAACTTTGCTGGATGTCAATTGAGAATTATGCAAAACAAGGGACTAAACTGTCTGCACTTGACCCAGTAATCTCACTACTAGGCATAGATTCCAAGGAAATCAAAGACAGCAAAGAATAAAAAGATTCATTACATACTACATATGCCAAAATAATAGAGAACATCTCTCTTGGAATGAACAAAGAATGGGTATCAAGATAAGCATCCATTGTTTGGTGAATTGCCACAAATAAAACAAAACAAAAACAACAAACCTGCAGTATATGAAAGTAATGAAATATTGTTGTGCAATACATGACAAACATGAGGGAATTCAGAGAAACATGACAAGTTTTTATGATCTTGGGCAGAGAAAAATAAACAGAAACAGAAGCATGATGTAAAGAATGATTGTAATAATTTAAATAAAAAAGATCACAAAGGGAACCCAAACAGCAATTGAAAAGAAATGAAACTAGAGAAGAGATAATGAAATGTACTTAAATTCTATCAGAGGGGTTACTAGGATTGAATATTGTTCATATTAACTGTACCAGTATTTTTGCTTAATTCTTTTTATTTGCATCAAGGGAGAATTTAATGGGAGGACTGATAAACTGAGGAGATCTCTGTCATAGATTTAAGTCCTCATTACAACTTTTATTTTTAAGCCTTTGTGTGTACTTAGAAAAACTTCAGGTTCTTTTTGAGTATAAAAAAAGAATGTCAGGGGTTGAGGGAAAGCTGAGATTTTATTTCATGATTTAGCAGATATCCACCAGGTATCCACTTCTCCAGAGTTTTACAAGTTGTTTCAACGGTAATAAATTTTCTATTGAATGAAATAAACAAGTTTTTTTTTCCTTTGATATCCTGGAGAATTGTAGAAGTATTTCTCATGTCTCTTCACCTCTTTGAGGGGAGAACTAAGCTTGCACTATGAATACGAATAGAAATTTTTTTTTTGCATCTGCTAAAATATAAACATTCCACCACAAAACTAAATGATTGAAAACATCCCCATGCACACTTACTTGATCCCTAGCTGTCTTTAGAACCTCCTTAATAAGTTTCTCAGCAACTTGACAACTACAATCATCTTTTTTTTTTCTTTTATCTCACTAAACTATTATCTTGTCTCAGAATATATGGTAGAATTGTACATTTAGAGGTGGAAGGGACCTTAGAAGTCATCCAGTCTAAGTATGGCACTTTAAAGATAGATTAAATGAGGTCTGGAGATATTATGATCTGCTCAAAATCATGCAATTAGTCAATATTTGAGCAGGGTTTGAACTCAAGAAATTGTTACCCCAAGTTCAGTGCTTTATCAGTTTTAGCCCCCTTAGATATTATCAGTTTATTTTATTTTTTTCTTATTTACCATCCCTTACCAATTATCTTTTCCTCTTTGAATTCCATCCCTTCCTTGAGTTCTTCTAGTGAATTCTTTTCCTCCTCTAAATTTGAGTTTTCCTACATAGGATTTTGACCTGAAGTCCATGAATTTAAAATGTGTTTATTTTCAGATAATCGCTTTTCTATGTAATTTATTTACTTTGTAAATTAGATTTTATCTTATGCATTTTAAAACATTCCTCTGAGGATTCTATAGACTTGACCAAATTACCAAAGGAATCTATGACACAAAAAAGCATGAAGGATCCCTGATGACTGAGTTCATCTCTTTCCCTTCTCCTTCAGCTTGAAAAATTCTTAAACTTTTCCTAAGTTCTTCGGAATTTCTCCTTCCCTTCTTTGTCTCTGACTTCTTCAGAAATTCAGTCTTCCGCATTGCTTCAACAATTTCTTTCTCCTTATTTAGCTCAACCCCTTAAGTTTCTCTAGTCTCTTCTGCTATATGGTCATCAGAGGCCAGAACTAGAAAGGAGTTGTTTTTGCATTTTCTTTTTTGAAAATCTTCTGCCCTCCTTCAGTAGTTTCTTCAGTTTTATTTAGTATCCTGATGGTTAACAATTTCTTCCTTAATTCTAACTGTTTTTTTCCTACTTTAACTTAATCTTGGGCATTATTGTTTACCCCAGTAAAGAGGCAAAGCTTAAAATCCATTACCATAGAGCCTTACCTACAATGCACAAAACTAATAATTACAAATACTCTGCCTTTTATTAAGTTCTTTTTAATCCCAACTCAGAAGACTTCTTTAAGTCCCTTTCTTCGTTATTAAGTCATCATCATAAACTCCTCTACCATTAATCTCATCAGTTTTCTCTATCTCCTTTCTGAAATATAATGACCAATAAAAGTTATGAACAGGCACTTTTCAGATAAATGAATCAAAGATATTTATAGTCATATAAAATCCCTGAAGTGTTGATTAGTGAAATGCAAATTAAAATCATTCTGTGATACTTTCTCACACCTATCAGATTAACCAATATAACAGAAAAGGAAAATGATACATGTAGGAGCAGATATAGGAAAATTGGCACATTAATACAATGTTAGTACAGTTGTGAACTGATCCAATCATTCTGGAGAGCAATCTGGAATTTTGCCCAAAGGTCACCAAGTTGTGCATACCCTTTGATTCAGCAATATCACCACTGGGTTTGTATCCCAGAGAGAAAATAAAAGGGAAAAGGATCTATTTGTACAAAAATATTTATAGCAGATATTTTTGTGGGGACAAAGAACTAGAAATTTAGTGGAAGGAATACTATTGTGCTGTAAGAAATGATGAGCATTCCGATTTTAGAAAAACCTGGAAAGTCTTACATGAATTGATGCAAAGTGAAATGAGTAGAACCAGGAGGATGTTGTACACATTAACAGCAATATTGCATGACAATCAACTACAAGTGACATTTTCAGCAATATAATGATTCAAGACAATTCCAAAGGCCCCATGATGAAAAATGCTGTCCACATTCAGAGAAAGAACTGATAGAATCTGAGTGCAAATTGAAGCATATTATTTTTCACTTTCTTTTTTATGGTTTTTTCCCTTTTTGTATGTTTCTTCTGTCACAACATGATTAATATAGCAATATATTTTGCATGATTTTGTGTGTGCATATATATGTGTGTGTGTGTGTCTGTGGGTCTGTGTGTTTGTGTCTGTGTCAAATAGTTTATCATCATAGGGAGAGGGGAGGGGAGGGGAGGGGAGGGAGGGAGAAAGAAAAGTTGGAACTCAGTTGTTTCTTTTTTTTTAATGACTATCAAAATTGTCTTTACATGTAACTGGAAAAAATAAAATACAAAAAATATAATGTGTGTGTATGTGTGTGTGTACACCTTTGAGATATTCTAGTAAGGGTATGATATAAAGTATAACAGAAAATGTTTATCTTTCTCTCTGTCTCTCTCTCTTTCTGTCTCTATCTGTCTCTGTCTCTCTGTCTCTCTCTCCCCCCTCCTCTCTCTCACAGTCTTGTGATTTCATTTAATATCAGAAAATTCCCAGTACAGGAATTCCCTTCTCTGATATAGATTTTTTTTGGAGGTGGGACTTATAATCTCAGTTTCCTTAGGATAATAAGAAGTTAAGTGTCTTCCACAACATAACAGACAATGTGTGTCAGAAGCAGGATTTAAATTGGTGGACTTCCAGGTTACCCCTTTATCTATGACACCAAAATACCCATCTGGTACATCACAGACGTTTCTATACATCCCCAAATCATCATACCATGAATTGACACCAGAATGTTTCCTACTTGTGCAGTGGCCATTGTTTAATTTATGGCAGATTTATGCTGATAGTATCACATTCAAGACACATAGCACATAGCACAGTGACTTGCTTATTGTAAGTACTCACTGAAGATTTTGTGAACCAGCAATGAATGAACTTTCCAACCCTTCTCATATGCACATCCACCAATAACAGGGATCAGGTGAGAGTCTACTCAGTTCCAATATGGTTTTGCATCTAATTCATCAATGTGCACTCATCTGAGAAGTGCATATGTACATAAGATTAAGAGGCCACTTATTCCTCTCATTAAAAAGACTGCCTCAGAAAGGTCTGGCTGACAGCTCTTCCTTATGAGAGAGTACCATCAATAATAGAGGACAGAGAATGTCCTTGGAGAAATTTTTAATCCTTGAAGCTCTCCAAACCTGAAGTAGCTTTTAGCTGGCCCACATCGAAATTTTGCTAAGTTGGAAAACAAGAGGCTTTAATGCAAGGATGGTAAAGCTTGTCAGAAGAATATATATTTTTTTTTACTTAAATCATTTTTCAAAGCAAAAGCAGTTGGTATATGTATAGCAAGGCTAAGACACTCAGAGAACACCACCACCCCATAAGCTTCCCCCTAATAGTCATTAATCATAGAAGGACAATTTTTGAAGGGAAGTCACTGCTTTTAAAAAGACTCTCTGAGGTATTATAGCTCTCTCCCATCCAATCCCCCCCACCAAGAATTACACTCTTGAATTTAATTTCCTAGAATCAAATATAGATTGGAGAAAATAGATATCTATTGTCATCTCTTCTGTATTGTTCTGCTTTGACCTAACTGACATTCATTTGTGACTATACTCAGTCAGTGAAAATATTCAAAAGTGGCTCATTTTAATGTGCTTCTCTGTTCATTTTGAGCACTTTTTAAACACTTAATCACTCCATCAATACATGAAAATAGTGATTGAATCAAAAACTACTACAAAATAATGCTCAATAAAACATAATTTTAGCAAATTAGAAGTTTCTTAATAAGGTAGACTCCTAAGTATTTAATACTGTCTACCCTAGCTTTAAATGGGATTTCTCTTTCTATCTCTTGCTGTTGGACTTTGTTGCTAATATATAGGAACGCAGAAGATTTGTGTGGGTTTATTTTGTAACCTGCAACTTTGCCAAAGTTGTTTATTAATTCAAGTAATTTTTTACTTGAATCTCTGGGATTCTCTAGGTAAATCATCATATCGTCTGCAAAGAGTGATAACTTAGTTTCTTCTTTGGCTATTCTTATTCCTTGAATATCTTTATCTTGTCTAATTGCTACAGCTAACATTTCTAGTACCATATTGAATAATAGTGGTGATAATGGACAACCTTGTTTCATCCCTGATCTTATTGGGAATGCATCTAGCTTATCCCCATTGCATATAATGCTTGCGGAAGGTTTTAGATAGATACTGCTTTTTATTTTATGGAAAGTTCCCTTTATTCCTACGTTCTCCAATGTTTTTAGTAGGAATGGATGTTGTATTTTGTCAAAAGCTTTTTCTGCATCTATTGAAATAATCATGTGGTTTTTGTTACCTTTGTTGTTGATGTGATTGATAATGCTAATAGTTTTCCTAATATTGAACCAGCCCTGTAGTCCTGGTATGAATCCTACCTGATCATAATGTCTTAATCTCGTGATAAGCTGCTGTATTCGTTTTGCTAAAATCTTATTTAAAATTTTTGCATCTATATTCATTAGGGAAATTGGTCTATAATTTTCTTTCTCTGTTTTGTCTCTTCCTGGTTTGGGTATCAAAACCATATTTGTATCATAGAAAGAATTTGGGAGGACTCCTTCTTCCCCAGTTTTCAAAAATAGTCTATATAGTATTGGAATTAACTGTTCTTTAAATGTTTGATAGAATTCACTTGTGAATCCATCTGGCCCTGGAGATTTTTTCCTAGGGAGTTCATTGATGGCTTGTTCAATTTCTTTTTCTGAGATGGGGTTGTTTAAGTATTCAACTTCCTCTTCTGTTAATCTGGGCAATTTGTATTTTTTAAAATATTCATCCATCTCATTTAGATTATCGAATTTGTGGGCATAAAGTTGGGCAAAGTAGTTTTTAATTATTGTTTTAATTTCCTCCTCATTGGAGGTGAGTTCACCCCTTTCATTTTTAATATTAGTAATTTGGTTTTCTTCTTTCTTTTTTTTAATCAGATTGACCAAAGGTTTATCAATTTTATTAGTTTTTTCATAAAACCAACTATTGGTTTTATTTATTAATTCAATAGTTTTCTTAATTTCAATTTTATTAATCTCTCCTTTGGTTTTCAGTATTTCTAATTTGGTATTTACTTGGTGATTTTCAATTTGTTCTTTTTCTAGCTTTTTCAACTGCAAGCCCAAGTCATTGATCTCCTCTTTCTCTATTTTATTTATGTAAGCATTCAAAGATATAAAACTTCCGCTAATAACTGCTTTTGCAGTATCCCATAAGTTTTGGTATGTTGTCTCACTATTGTCATTCTCTTGAATGAAATTGTTGATTGTTTCTATGATTTCTTCTTTAACCCAACCCTTCTTTAGAATTAGATTATTTAGTTTCCAATTGATTTTTGGTTTCTCTTTCCATGGCCTTTTATTACATGTAATTTTTAATGCATTATGATCTGAAAAGGATGCATTGATTATCTCTACCTTTCTGCACTGGATTGTGAGATTTTTATGTCCTAGTACATGGTCAATTTTTGTAAATGTTCCAGTACTGCTGAGAAAAAGGTATATTCCTTTCTATTACCATTTAATTTTCTCCAAAGATCTATCATATCTACCTTATCCAGAGTTTTATTTACCTCCTTAACCTCTTTCTTGTTTATTTTGAGGTTGGATTTATCGAGTTCAGAGAGGGAGAGGTTGAGGTCCTCCACTAGTATAGTTTTGCTATCAATTTCTTCCTTCAACTCCCCCAACCTCTCCTCTAAGAATCTGGATGCTATACCACTTGGAGCATACATGTTTAGTAATGATATTGCTTCATTGTCTATGGTGCCTTTTAGCAGGATATAGTTTACATCCTTATCCCTTTTGATTACATCTATTTCTGCTTTTGCTTTGTCTGAGATTAGGATTGCTACTCCTGACTTTCTTACATGAGCTGAAGCACAATATATTCTGCTCCATCCTTTGACCTTTATCCTATGTGTACCCCCCCATTTCAAATGTATTTCTTGTAAGCAGCATATTGTTGGATTATGGCTTTTAATCCATTCTGCTATCCATCTCCGTTTTATGGGAGAGTTCATTCCATTCACATTCACAGTTATGATTACAATCTGTGTATTTCCCTCCAACCTCTTTCCCACCATTTGTTCTTTTAGCTCTCCCGTCTCCCTTCCCCTCCTCAATAGTATTCACTTTTCTCCCCCTCCTCCTGCAGCCTTCCCCTCCTTCTTTTAGCCCCCCTCCCTTTTACTCCCCTTTACTCTTATTGCTTCTTTCCTCCCTTTTAGCCACCCTCCCCTTTCTTCCCCCTTCCCCTCCTACTACCTATAGAGCTAGTTAGGATTATCTACTTAAGATTATTGTTCCCTCCTTTGAACAAATCAGATGAGAGTACCTCTCAAACAATGCTCATCTCCCTCCCCTCCTTCCCTCTACTATAGTTTTGTACTTCTTCCTGTGATATAATTTGTTATTTTCTGCTTACCCCTTTCCACACCTCCTATTACATTCCCTTCTCATACTTAAATCATATTTTTGACATGACATCATTTACTTTATGCCCGTTCCCTCTACATATATCCCTTTTATCATAATAGCTGCACAGTTCTCAAGATTAACAGGTATCATCTTCCCTTATAGGGAGGTAAACAGTTTGCCCTAATTGAGTAGCAAGTTTTTGTTTTTGTTTTTTCCCCTCTGTTTACCTTTTTATGATTCTCTGGAGACTTGCATTTGAAGATCAAATTGTCTATTGAGTTCTGGTGTTTTGGTCAGGAAGCTCTGGAAATCCCTTATTTCGTTGAATGACTTTCTCCTTGCCTGAAATGTTATGCTGAACTTTGCTGGGTAGTTGATCCTTGGTTGAAGTCCCAACTCCTTTGCCTTACGGAATATTGGGTTCCAGTTCTTTCGATCTTTTAATGTAGAAGCTGCAAGGTCCTGTGTGATCCTGACTGTGTGTCCTTGATATTTGAATTGTTTCTTTCTGGCTGCTTGTAGTATTTTCTCCTTCACTTGATAGCTCTGGAATTTGGCAATGATATTTCTTGGGGTTTTGAGTTTGGGATCCCTTTCGGGAGGGGAACGGTGGATTCTTTCGATGACTATTTTGCCCTCTGAGTCTAGTACTTCTGGACAGTTTTCCTTGATGATTTCCTGGAAGATGTTGTCCAGACTCTTTTCTTCATCATGGGTTTCTGGCAGGCCAATAATTCTTAAATTTTCTCTCCTGGATCTATTTTCCAGGTCAGTTGTTTTTCCAATTAAATATTTTACATTTTCTTCTATCTTTTCATTCTTTAGATTTTGTTTGACTGATTCTTGTTGCCTCATTGAGTCATTAGTTTCTACTTACCCAATTCTAATCTTCATCGTATTGTTTTCTTCCGTTAGCTTTTGCATTTCCTTTTCCATCTGACCAATTTTTCCCTTTAAGGAGCTATTTTCTCCATTTAATTTTTGTATTTCTTTTTCCATTCGACCAATTTTCCCAGTTAGGTTTTGGGTTTCCTTTTCCATCTGTTCAATTTTCCCAATTAGGTTTTGGGTTTCCTTTTCCGTTTGATTAACTCTTCCTTTTAGGGAGTTATTCTCTCCAGTTAATTTTTGAACTTCCTTTTCCATTTCTTCAATTTTCTTTTTCAGAGTGATGTTCTCATCAGTGAATTCTTTTTTTATAATGTTAAAATCATTGGCCAGTTTTTCTTTTATATTCTTCTTCAGATGTTCCAGGTAATCTAGTTGTGCTTGCAAGAAATTCATAGTCCCATCTGAGGTTTCAGATGGAAGTACAGTCTCAGCTCTGACCTCTTTGGTGTTTGTGTTTTGGTCCTTATCCCCATAGAAAGATTCTATGGTTTTTTCACTTTTCGTCTGCTTTTTCCGATTCATGATGTTGGCTGAGTGTTGTAGCTTTTGGTTCTTTCAGTCAGAAGATACAGATCTTTTAAGTTGGGCTGTTGTGTGTCTAGGCTGAAAGCAGGCTTTTTTTTTTGTTGTTGTTGTTGTTTCCCAGATCAACCCTGGGGTTAGCTTGTTAGGTGTGTGGGAGGGGTGGTCTGGTCTCAGGAGATCTCCTCAGCTGACTTGAGGCAAAGGCAAGGTCAGGGCATGGTGATCCCAGCTTCCTTATTGTCTTCCCTTTTCCCCTGGAGGGCTGGCGTACGCCTAGAAGTTAATGCGTGTTCCCGCCCCTCCTGGGGCTTGTCTCCCGGCTCTGAGGCTTGCCTGGGTCTCAGTGCGAATTTTCTCTGCCCTGGGTTGTCTGTCCCTCCAGATCGCCTCCGCCACAGTAGGAAGAATCCCCCCTTGCCACTTTTCCAGCCTCTGGTGTTGTGAGACCACCCGCCTCCTTCTACTGTTCCCGCTGATCCAGGATTAATCAGGGGAAGAATTTTATGGTTCCCTCACGGTCATCAGGGGGGAGGAGAGAGCACTTACTGATCACTCCGCCATCCCAACTCCTGGAAGTTCAAGTAGCTGACCCACCGAAGTCCAGTCTTCAGGCTGAAGGTTTTAAGGGCTGCTGCACTGATATCTGGTGCTCAGCAGCTCTCTTCGGCTCGGCCACTCTCGGGCCCCTCAGGTCCCCTCCGCCCTGTCGCGCCGACCCACTGCGCTGTGTGCCGGGGTCTTACCCCTGTGGAACAGATCCCTCCCGTGGACCCTCCAGTCCAACCTGGGCTCCGAATCCATCAAAGTTCGTCACCCACTGGATTCTATACCTCCAAAGTCTGGTCAGACTCTCCCCCCAGAGATATCCAGAGGAGTTTTTCCAGGAGCTTGGGTGAGTCGTTGCTTTCACTTCGCCATCTTGGCTCTGCCCCCAATATTTCTTATTCTTTCAATTAGTTTGTGTATGTCATGATCCTGAAAGCCCTTCTTTGAACTCCCCTGGATACTCTTCATATAATCTATGCGCTTACTAAAATGTGGTTCCCAGAGCTGAACATGACTCCCAAATGTAATAACTGGAACAAATGACAGTGGAATTGCAGTGGTCCAGAATACTATACTCCTCTTAATGAAGTGTAAGATGCCTACCCTCTCCCCAATTCAGGCAGCCAAGTCTGTTACTGCATAAATTACTAAGTGACAGTATACTATAAATCCCTGATCTTTTCAGTTCAATTGCGTTTTAGCTACTTCTCAACCATGTTGTAAATCTGACCTTTATTTTTTTTTTAACTCAAGAGGAAGATTTTACACTGCCTCTGTTGAAATTCAATAAATGTCCTACTTGTGCCTTTATCCAAGCCATGCATAAAAGTACTAAAGAGTGCAGAACCAAGATGGAATCCTGGGGTAATTCACTATAGACTTTGTGTTGGGAGATTCAAACATCTCCAAATCTACCTAGTTGACTTTTGTCCTTCATGATTGAAGAGACTCAAATTACAGTGTGACTGACTGTATATCATCTCAGAATGGTTGGGAACAAAGAGTTCATGTGAACATATGTGGTGGATTCCCTAGATTTGCACATTTCACATTTCTTTTGAGCTACTTCAATTCTGTTTTGCTCATAGAGCATGGCATCTCCTTTGGTGATGGCACACCATTCAATTCCAAATCTACCTAATTTACTCTTGATTGGTCTATTCATAACCTTATCCACAGGAGTAAGATGAAAGATGTTGTTAAATATTTCAATAAAACTTAAGTGAACAACATTTCTGTAATGCACCAATCTGGTGACCCTATCCAAAAGAAATGAGGCTAATCTGTTATGATTTGCTCTTGATAACGTCCTGTTAGCCTTTTTGATCACTATTTTCCTTTTCTAGGAACATATTAAGAATCCTTTATTAATACATTTTCTGTTTCTGAGAGAAATTGAAATAAGATGATATAATCTGCAGATTCCACAATGCTCCTTTTATTGCAAATCAGGCCATTTGGTCTTCTCTGAGCCTACTTCTGAAAAAAATTCCTACTGTTTTTAAAAGACTAATAACAGTAGCTCAGCAATCACATGTGTTCATTCTTTTAGAACTCTGGGTGTAGGGACTTAAACTCTTCAAAGTAATGTAAGTATTGCCATCATTATATTCAGCTGCAATTTCCCATTAGCTATTGGTGTTCTATCCTTTTCTGATTCGAAGAGCATAGAAATAAAATAAAGAAGCATTTCTGCCTTCTAAATATCCATCATTATCATTATCCCACATTCCTTAAGCTGTAGTTGTTTTTGATCTTTCACTCTTTTCCATGAAAAGATAGTTTGAGATGGGGGATATTAGTAACTAGGGGCTTCAGGAAAAGCTTTGCATAATAATTGGTACTTAAGCAACATGCTGAAGGAAGAAAAATATTCTAAGAGCAGAGGTAAAGAGGGGATGTATGCCAGACATTGAGGATGGCAAGTGCAAACACATGGAGATTAAAAATGTAAATGCATGAGATAAACCAAGAACAGGTCAGTTTGCCTGAATCATTGAGACCAGGGAGAGGACTATTATCCATAGCAGGGTGTGAGCAGAAAGAAAAAGTTGGATGGAAGAGATGTGTTGGAAGAAGAAACAGCAAGATTTGGCATCTGTATGAATATTTGAGGAAAAGTCTAGAGCTGAGGACAATGCTGATTTATAATCCCATTACACTGCAAACATATTGACACTTTCCACAGAAAATACAAACATTTGAAAGAGGGGCACATTGAAGAGGAAAAATAGTGAGGTCAGGGGCAGAGCCAAGATGGCTGAGTAGAAAGACGCACATACACATAGCTCCGAACCCACAACCCATAGAACATCTGTAAAAAGGAACTCACGGCGAATTCTGGAGCAGTAGAGGCCACAGAACAGTAGAGCAAAGGAGATTTCTGTTCCAGAGGGACCTGCAAACTTCTCGCAAAAGGTATTTCGTGCCGCGGACTGGGTGCCAGGACTGGGAGCCAAGCACAGCCCTGCCGCGCCCGCGGTACTGAGAGCCAAGTGGGCTTCAGGGACGGGATCTCCAGTGGCCACGTGGGTCCCTCCACCAACAGGTGACGGGGGTCAGTGAGAGGGTCTCTTTGGGTACAGAGGGGAGTGGGGTGCCCCCATAACTCAGGCCCCCAAGGGAGGCAGCAGCTGAGACAGTGGCAGACCAGGGCTCCCCAAGCAGGCAGGAGCCTGGATCCATTGTTAAAGGTCTCTGCATAAACCCCCTGAGGGAACTGAGACTGAGAGGCGGCCCTGCCCCCACATGAGCACCTGAACTTAATCTCACACTGAATAGAAGCCCCGCCCCCACCAAAAGCCCTGAGGCTGGGAATCAGCATTTGAATCTCAGACCCCAAGTGCTGGCTGGGCGGATCAGGAGGCGATGTGGGTGTGAGGAGAATATTCAGAGGTCAAGTCACTGGCTGGGAAAATGCCCAGAAAAGGGAAAAGAAATAAGATTATAGAAGGTTACTTTCTTGGAGAACAGGCATTTCCTCCCTTCCTTTCTGATGAGGAAGAACAATGCTTACCATCAGGCAAAGACACAGAAGTCAAGGCTTCTGTATCCCAGCCCACTCAATGGGCTCAGGCCATGGAAGAGCTCAAAAAGAATTTTGAAAATGAAGTGAGAGAGGTGGAGGAAAAGCTGGGAAGAGAAATGAGAGACATGCAGTCAAAGCATGAACAGCAAGTCAGCACCCTGCTAAAGGAGACCCAAAAAAATGCTGAAGAAAATAACACCTTGAAAATAGGCTAACTCAATTGGCAAAAGAGGTTCAAAAAGCCAATGAGGAGAAGAATGCTTTCAAAAGCAGAATTAGCCAAATGGAAAAAGAGATTCAAAAGCTCACTGAAGAAAATAGTTCTTTCAAAATTAGAATGGAACAGATGGAGGCTAATGACTTTATGAGAAACCAAGAAATCACAAAACAAAACCAAAAGAATGAAAAAATGGAAGATAATGTGAAATATCTCATTGGAAAAACAACTGACCTAGAAAAGAGATCCAGGAGAGACAATTTAAAAATTATGGGACTACCTGAAAGCCATGATCAAAAAAAGAGCCTAGACATGATCTTTCATGAAATTATCAAGGAAAACTGCCCTGAGATTCTGGAACCAGAGGGCAAAATAAGTATTCAAGAAATCCACAGTACACCGCCTGAAAGAGATCCAAAAAGAGAAACTCCTAGGAACATTGTGGCCAAATTCCAGAGTTCCCAGGTCAAGGAGAAAATATTGCAAGCAGCTAGAAAGAAACAATTCAAGTACTGTGAAAAAACAATCAGGATAATACAACATCTAGCCGCTTCTACATTAAGGGATCGAAGGGCGTGGAATAGGATATTCCAGAAGTCAAAGGAACTAGGACTAAAACCAAGAATCACCTACCCAGCAAAACTGAGTATAATACTGCAGGGAAATATTGGTCTTTCAATGAAATAGAGGACTTTCAAGCATTCTTGATGAAAAGACCAGAGCTGAAAAGAAAATTTGACTTTCAAACACAAGAATGAAGAGAACCATGAAAAGGTGAACAGCAAAGAGAAGTCATAAGGCACTTACTAAAGTTGAACTGTTTACATTCCTACATGGAAAGACAATATTTGTAACTCTTGAAACTTTTCAGTATCTGGGTACTGGGTGGGATTACACACACACACATGCACACACGCACACACACATAGAGACAGAGTGCACAGAGTGAATTGAAGAGGATGGGAGCATATCTTAAAAAAAAATGAAATCAAGCAGTGAGAGAGAAATATATTGGGAGAAGAAAGGGAGAAATGGAATGGGGCAAATTATCTCTCATTAAAAGAGGCAAGCAAAAGACTCATTAGTGGAGGGATAAAGAGGAGAGGTGAGAGAAAAACATGAAGTTTACTCTCATCACATTCCACTAAAGGAAAGAATAAAATGCACACTCATTTTGGTATGACAACCTATCTTACAATACAGGAAAGTGGGGGATAAGGGGATAAGCAGGGTGGGGGGTGTGATAGAAGGGAGGGCATGGGGAGGAGGGAGCAATTTCAGGTCGACACTCACGGGGAGGGACAAGATCAAAAGAGAGAATAGAAGTAATTGGAGGCAGGATAGAATGGAGGGAAATATAGTTAATCTTATACAACACAACTATTATGGAAGTCATTTGCAAAACTACACAGATTTGGTCTATATTGAATTGCTTCCCTTTCAAAGGGAAGAGGTGGGGAGGGAGGGAGGTAAAGAAGTTGGAACTCAAAGTGTTAGGAACAACTGTCGAGTAATGTTCTTGCCACTAGGAAATAAGAAATACAGGTAAAGGGGTACAGAAAGTTATCTAGCCCTACAGGACAAAAGAGAAGATGGAGAGAAGGGCAGAGAAGGATGATAGAAGAGAGAGCAGATTGGTCATAGGGGCAATTAGAATGCTTGGTGTTTGGGGAGGAGGGGATAAAAGGGGAGAAAATTTGGAACCCAAAATTTTGTTAAAATGAATGTCAAATAAATAAATAAATAAAATAGTGAGTTCAATCTTGAATATATTTAGTTTGAGGTGTCTTTGGGAAATACTGTTTGAAATATCCAATAGGTAACTTGTAATGCAAAACTGGAGTTCAGAGGAGAGACTAGGGTTGGAGATGATAGATGATAGATGATAGATAGATAGATACATGATAGATAGATAGATGGATAGATGGATAGGTGGATGGATGGATGGATGGATAGACAGATAGACAGACAGACAGATAGATAGATAGATAGATAGATAGATAGATAGATAGATAGATAGATAGATAGGTAGGTAGAGATAGAGTGTGGGATGGTATGCATATGAGTATATATGCATGTTTATGTATATGCATATGTATGTGTGTATACATACATGTACACATATATTTATACACATATAAACATATAACAGGGAAGCATACATATACATACACACACATATATATATGTACTACATACATACACACATACACATGTACCATACATTTTATAATTACGGTAAGTATGTATTTCAAATACCAGGCCCAAGACGGTTTTATCTCCCTCAGGGCCATTTCATTCTTTGATGTATATGAATTGTTTTAAGTTTTGTATGTGTGCGTGTGTGTCTGTGTGTCTGCGTCTGTGTGTAATCTCAATAGACAATGTTACACCTGAAAGAATACAAAGAGAGGAGAGAAAATGACCTAGGACAGAAACTTGGGAATTACCAAGTTATCAATTTACTAAGGGGGAAACTATAAATAATATCTTCTTCAATTCAGTCTTCTTTCATACTCCTGACATTATTATTTTAGGACTCTGGCATAATTTTTTACTCATTCTCCTACACGTCCCCACTTCCATTTTCTATTCATACCTTAAGAATATGAAGCTGGTTGTTGAATTGGCTTTGTACCCATAAGTCTCTTTTGATAACTTCCTCTTTTCTTCCTCATCAAAATATTTTCTCATTTTCTTTGTGCCTTTATTATTTCAATCCTGAAAACTTTTCTTTAGTAGAAATGTCTCATTTCCTCTTTCATCTACCCCCAACCTTAACTCAGGTGGAAATTCTTCTTCCAGGAGCTGTTAACATTTTGTGTGTCCTTTTAGGACAAGTTAAGTATGATTAGTACAAAATATCATATTTTCATTCATTCAATTATTCATTCAACACATTATTTTCTCCCATTATTGCTCTTGATTTGTTCTGATAAAATTGACATCACCAATCCTGAACAATTTCTTAATGACCTAGAAGAACCATGAATATCTCAAACTCAACATGTTCAAGACAGAAATCCATATCTTTTCCTTAAAACATAATCTCTCTTTCAAAATTGAGTAACTTTTGAGACCTCTCCCATCTTCTCAATCACCCAGTTTCACAGTCACTTTATCCTTGACTTCTTACTCCCTCTCATCATATATATCCAATTAGTTATCAGGTCTTGTTGATTCTACTTTCATGACATCTCTTGTCTATATCCTCTTCTTTCCACTCACAGAACCACCACCCAAGCTCAGGTCCTCATCATTTTTTGTCTGTTCAGCTACAGTTTTCTAATTGGTTTCCTATCCTTAAGTCTCTCCCCTCTTGGATCCATCCTTCACAGAAATGTTTGGATTTTTTTTTTTAAAAATCTATTTTGATAACTATTCCAGTATAATTGATTTTCTCTTGCTGTCCCACCTATTTTTATTTTAGAAATTTATAAACATCATTCTGGGAAGGGGCCCATAGGCTTCATGAGCTGACCAGAGATCCACAGCACATAAAAGTTTAAGAATTCCAATCTAGGTCCTTACTCTAGTGAAAAAGAGAAAGTAAGTTCATTGGCTGGACTAATCAAAGCATAAGAGACCAAGAAGAAATTAAATCAGTAATGTGAGAAATTCATAGAAATATGAAAAGAATTTTATGAAGTGATGCAGAGTGAGGAAAGCAGATTGAAGACAATATACATGACTACTATAATAACTTAAGGGATAACATTAAAAAAAAGAGTTCAACTGCTTAAATGTAATATACAAGCTTGGTCCTGGAAAACTATAAGAAATATACTTCTCTGACACGGAGAATATATTTGTGAAGACAAATACACATTGTCAGATATGGTTGCTGTGTTAGTTGGCTATGTGTAAATCTGTTTTTCTTTGTTACATGAAAAAAATTCACTGGGACAAGTTTTGTTGTTTTTTTTTTTTTTAAAGAGGAAATAATTCATATACAAAAGAAAACAAAACAACAAGAAAAGGTCTAAGGAGGTTGAATCAGTCTTCAAGACAGCTTTGAGGTTAAAAAAAAAATCACCTTGGTATAGAAATCTTAATGTACCTAGGGCAAAATCTAAAACTCTCTGCCCCTTCCCTCCTGTCCTCGTCCTCTGTACCATAGTCTACCCTATCTGTTCTACAGATGCTATATGCATACAGAGAGTTAACTAGTCCAGTGTTTCTGAATGTTATTTTTTATTGACCAGGATGTACAAATTGAACACAGGAGAAAATATATTTAAAACACTGATTAGAACCCTTCCTAACTTTCCCAACTGAAGACTGATTTTGGCAGTTTTTTTAAAGCCCCTTACCTTAAAATTCATGCTACTTTTGTACTTAACTAAGAATCAAAGTATTAAACTCGTGAATACTTTGTATAAAGTTTCTATAAACATACACATATAACATGTATATCATATAAGTATATACGCAATATATGTACAAATATTTAAATTTTGGTAGGAACACCCTAAAGCATAAATTGTAATTATTCATGAATATCAGTCTCAGTTTGTAGGATGGTTAAATAGGGTATTTTAAGGGGAAAAATCTTGAAAAATGTATTATAAGCACGTAACACCTTACAAACGCTGTCATTTTATGCTGATTAAAAAGGAAAAATAGCAAACGTGAAATCTGTGAGAATTCCTTCATATAGTATATCACAAAGCCTCTTAAAAGTTTAGACATCATTAGAAGATTGCATATAATTAAAATATAAAGGCAGAAACTGGTAACAGTAGGGAGCTAATGTGGATGAAATCAATGATGTTTTTTCCAGTAGACAATATTCTAAATATATGTGTAGCTAAATGTTTCCCTGGGGAACATAAAGAAACCAACAACAGTCCACAATACCCAATAAAATTTTAAGTGGGCTGATTTGAGAATTAAGAGCACATCAGTGTTTAGGGTAAACTTAAAAAGCTGAGCTCTGATATGTAGAAATAGCACTTTTGAACTACATGGGTATGAATTACATGTAGAGTCTAATATGGTGAACAAGCCCACTTTTACAATCTGAAAGCTAATCATATCCAATGGAGATCTCATAAAAGAGAAGAAAAAGACTAAGAGTAGTAGTTAGATTTAATTGCAAATTGAGTGTCAAAAGAGTTTCTCTTAAAACAGAATAAATTTGTTAAAGGAGAAAAGAAGCAGAGCCCCATGAAAAGTTGCATTTGCAAAGTTTATTCAGTAGGTTAGATCTTGCAAAAATATCCAGAAAATTGTAGAACTCAATAGATATTATCAGTCCTACTATGAATGATTAACTCATCCCCAAATGTTGATTGGACTTCCCTTGGCCTTGGATTGGGTTCTATTTATCATGCAACTGCCTTCACATCATTTTGCTACTAAATTTCTTGGATAAGAGAATGTGCTTCTACCTGCTAAAGAGCCACTAGCCCAGGCAGAAAAGAATTCATCAACAAGTATTCATAATGCACTAGGCACTATTCAGGACACGGGATAAAACAACAAAGAATGAAATAATACCTACTCTCAAGGAACTTACTCCGAAGATAACAACCTAAATATAAATGGAATACATATAGAAATTATATTTTAATAAATTCAAAGTAGTTAACTATAAGTTTGTTTGGGAGAGAGGGCAATAGTGATTGCTGAGATAGAGAACAGAAAGTATGGCATCTTTGAGGTAGAGATCCCTGAGGACCAGAAATCCCTACAGATAGCTAGTATGATTTTCTTTTCCTCTCCTTACTCCTTTTACACCTTCTCTAGCTTCTTGTAGCCTCCTATTTATCAACATAATCAAAGAGTCTTATTTCCCATAATGTAACTTTGTATGACCATTTTTATTCAATTTTCCAAAATTAAAACCCATAAGATCTCAGATAAGGAAAGGGTTAGAATATAATGTTGAGTCTTCTGCATCATTTCTCTCTGTCTTTACTTGGTCTTAGAAATTTTCCTTACTGAAGCAATCAAGTTTCTATAATTAAATCATCTTCTCTATTAACAAGATGTATTTTTCTTCATCATGCCTCCTACTCAATTTCTCAGATCCAGATGAGCAATGATTTTCCCTTTAACATTAGGTGTGGTTCCCCTCTTCTGTGTTCTATTATTGGGCACTAATAAATACTTGGCATTCATACTATATGCAGAGCCTACCCAGAATTTTTTTTCTAAATTGAGAAGATTTCATCTCCCAGTAGCTGACTGCTACAACAACCTCAGTGTTGTGCAATCTAATTCCTCATCCCAACTCTCAGAGGCAATTTCAATCTTCCAATAGATGGTATGTGTCAGATGGATGGTTTTAACTCATTAATTTGGAAAGCTGGCACTATCATTGATGAAAATGACAATGAATGGTGGAAACAGAAAGTACCTCTATAGTGTATAATTTAATGTTGTGAAATGGTTATGATTCAGCATCCTGACTGTCTGATTTTACAACCAGTCTGCATTATTTTTTAAATTTGACTTTATTCAACTTTTGGAATGCTAAATTGAAAAAATAAACTATCCAAATAAACTAAATTTGTATTCTGTCGGTCTTAAATGTAAGGTGGTTGGGTAATTTTCACTTTAAAAAAATGGCACAGTATGTAGAAAGCCAAGACCCAGACCCAGAGAGACTGGGGTTCAAGACTTGTCTTTGATACAGACTGTCTGTGCAATTCTAGACAAGTGTGTTTCAGTGCTTTAAACATTTCTTCAAAACTCTGAGTTAAAGAGACTGTGTTGATCTACATGAATAGAGGAAGTTTCTTTACCTCAGCCACTATCTCTGTGGACTTCAATACTTAAAAGATCTTCTGATCTCACTGATGAAGACATCTTCCTATTCATGCAAATAACACATAATCCACAATCTCTTGTGCTGTGTGAGTCTTATCCATGTTGACACTTAAAATACCTACAGTGAGAATTACTAAAGTTATGGGACCTTCCTTTATGTTAATTAACAATCATTTATTAAATACCTACTATGCTCCAGGAAATCTAATAAGCTCTGGGGATACAATCAAAAAACTTTTGAGGGAGGCTTAAATAACGGGAAAAAGGATGGAGATAAATCATACATTTGGTAATTATAACTGTGAATGTGAATGGTATGAACTCACCCATAAAATGGAAGCAGATAGCAGAGGGGATTAAAAACCAGAATCCAACAGAATGTTGCTTGCAAGAAACACACTTGAAGAAGAGACACACAGAGTAGAGGTAAGAGGCTGGCACAGAATCTATTATACTTTATCTTAACCAAAAAATCCAGGGGTAGCAATCATAATCTCAGACAAGGAAAAATAAAAAAAAACAGAATTAATTAAAACAGATAAGCAAGGTAACTGTCTTACTTAAAGATGCTACAGATGATGAATCAATGTAAATATTAAACACATATGTACCAAATAGTATAGCACAGAAATTCATTTTTAAAAGTTCAATGAATTACTGGAGGAAAGAACAAAACTGTATTTGTGGAGGATTTCAGTCTTCCCATCTCAGAACTTAAAACATTTGATGAAAAAATAAACAGGAAAGAAGTTAAGGAGGTGAATAGAATTTTAGAAAAGTTAGATATGATAGACCTCTGAAAAAAACTGAATAGAAATAGAAAAGAATATACCTTTTCCTCCATGGCACCTACACAAAAACTTACCAAGTGTTAGGACATGAAAACCATACAATAAATGCAGAAAAGCAGAAATGTTAAATGCATCCTATTCAGATCACAATGCAATAAAATTATATCCAATAAAGAGCTCTGAAAACATAAATAAAAAATTAATTGGAAACTAAATAGTTGAATCCCAAAGAATGGGTAGACAAAGGAATGACTCATAGAAACAATAGATAATCTTCTTAAAGAGAATGAGAACAATGAGACAATATATCAATATTTATGGGATGTAGTGAAAGCAATAAGTAAGAGAAAGTTTCTATCTCTAAATGCTTGAACCAATAAAAAAAAAAAAAGATAGAATGGATCAATGAATTGCCAAGCAACTAGAACAAAGCTAAAAAAGCTACAAAGCTAGAAAAAAAGAATAAATTAAAAATCCTCAAATAAACACCAAATTGAAAATCCTGAAAATTAAAAAATATATTGATGAAGTTAAAAACAAGAAAACCATTGATTTAATGAATAAAATTGGGAGGGGAGAAGCCAAGATGGCAGAGTAGAAAGAAGCACATATGCTTAGCTCTTACCCCACAGCCCATAAAATACTTATAAAGAAGAACTCTCAACAAATTCTAGGGTAGCAGAAGCCACAGAACAATGGACTGGAGAAGATTTCTGTTCCAGTGAGACCTGAAAGACTGATGGGAAAGGTCTGTCACTCACCAAAGGCTGAGCAGAGCCCAGCCCTGCCTTGGCCGTGTACCACCAAAATGAGCAGATCCTAGCAGGCTTCAGGGACAGAATCTCCAGCAGCAGCACAGATCCCTCAACCCACAGGAGCCAAAGGTCACTGAGAGGGTCTTTTCAATTAGCCAAGAGGGGAGCAGGGTGTCCCCCTAACTCGGGCCTCCTCAGGTTGCAGAAGTAGAGGCAGCAGCAGACAGGGCTCCCAAAGCAGGTAGTAGCCTACATCCATTGTTGAAGGCCTCATCAGAAAGCCCCTGAGGGAACTGAGCCCTGTATGGCAGCCCTGCCCCCACCTGAGCAGCTGATCTTAATCTCACACTAAATAACAGCCCTGCCCCCTCCAAAAGCCCCTGAGGCTTGGGAGTAGCTCATCTGAATCTTGGTCCTCAAGTGCTAGCTTGGCAGAACTGGAGGCCAGATGGTTGTGGAGAAGAAACTCAGAAGTCAAATAACTGACTGGGAAAATGCCCAAAGTAGGGGGAAAAAAGACCATAAAAGATTACTTTCTTGGGGAACAGGTGTCTCCCCCCATCCTTTCAGATGAGGAAAAACAAGGCATCCTGCTGGAGGAAGTCAAGGCCCCTGCCTCCAAAGGGAACTTAAACTGGGCTCAGGCAATAGAAGACCTTAAAAAACAAGTTAGCAGCTTATTAAAGGAGAACCAAAAAAATGCTGAAGAAAATAACAGCTTTAAAAAGAGGTTAACTCAACTGGAAAAAGAGGTCCAAAAAGCCAATGAGGAGAAGGAAGTTTTAAAAAGCAGAATTAGCCAAATGGAGGAGAAGGTTCAAAAGCTCACTGAACAAAATAATTCGTTGAAAGACAGAATTGAGTTCAGGGAAGTGAATGTCTATGAGTTAAGTCAAACAGTTAGTAAACAAAACCAAAAATTTGAAAAAATAGAAGATAATATGAAACAACTCCTTGGAAAAACAACTGACCTGGAAAATAGATCCAGGAGAAATAATTTAAAAATTATAGGACTATCTGAGAACCATGATCAAAAAAGAGCCTAGACATTATCTTCCATGAAATTATCAAGGAAAACTGCCCTGATGTTCTAGAATCAGAGAGCAAGATTAATATGGAAAGAATCCACTGATCACCTCCTGAAAAAGACCCTAACAGAGAAACTCCTAGAACTATTGCAGGCAAATTTCAGAGTTCCCAGATCAAAGAGAAAATACTGCAAGCAGATAGAAAGAAACTATTTGAGTACTGTGGAAATACAATCCGGGTAACACATGATCTGGCAGCTTCAACATTAAGGGATCCAAGGGCTTGGAGTGGGATATTTCAGAAGTCAAAGGAACTAGGATTGAAACTAAGAATCACCTATCCAGCAAATCTGAGCATAATACTTCAAGGGAAAAAATGGTCATTCAATGATATATATGACTTTAAATCATTTTTGTTGAGAAAAAGACCAGATCTGTATAGAAAAATTTGACTTCCCAAGACAAGAATCAAAAAAAGCATGTAATGGTAAACAGGAAAGAAAAATCATAAAAAACTCTCTACAGTGAACTGTTTACATTACTACATGGAAAGAAAATATTTTTAATTCTTGAAACTTTTCTCAGTATTTGGGTAGATAGAGTGATTGTACATACACACACACACATATAGATAGAGAGTACAGGGTGTGTTATATCAGAAGAGATGATATCCACACAAAAAAAATAAAACAAAATTAAAAAATTAAGGGATGAAGGAGGAAAATTCCAGGAAGAGAAAGGGAGAAATGGAAACGGGCAGGCTATAACTCATAAAAGAGACAAGAAAAATCTTGTTCAATGGAGGAGATAAGGGAGAAGGGGGGGGGGAATAAAGCTACTCTCTCCACATGTGGCTGAAGGAGGGAATAACATGCTCACTAAATCTGATATGAAAATTTATATCACACCACAGGAAAGAAGGAGAAGAGGTGACAAGTGGGGTGAAGGGATTATTAGAAGGGAGGGCAAATGGGAGAAGGGAGTCACTAGAAATAAACACTTTTGAGAAGGGACAAGGTCAATTTTAGGGGAAAAAATGAGGGGGAACAGAATAGTACAGAGGCAATATAGTTAGTACTACACAACATGACTATTATGGAAGTCTTTTGCAAAAGAACACATATTTAGTATGTATTGAATTGTTTCCTTTCTCAGTGGGGCTGGGGAGGGAGGGGAGGAGGGAGAGAAGTTGGAATTCAAAGTATTAGAAACGAATGTTGAGAATTTTTATTGCATATAATTGGGAAATAAGAACTACAGGGAATGGGGTATAGAAATTTTTCTTGCTCTACAAGAAAAAAGAGAAGATGGGGATAAGGGAAGGGTGGGGTGCAATAGAAGGGAGGATACATTGAGGGAAGGAGTAATCAGAATGCAAGGTATTAGGAAGCAGGGGGATGGGAGTGATGGGGAGAAAAATTGGACATGTTACAAAGTGAGGTAAAAGCAATTAGTATCAAAACAATTGACTGAACTAATTACTGAGAATAAATCAATGACATCTTTAGTTTGGGGAAAAGAATTTCAGTCTAAATTTCCTAGAGGAAGGTAGCCTTGGGTAAAATTTGGCATTGTTGGAAAAGTTAAGGTTTTAATGGTAAATTTGATTTAATGATTGCCATTTAATCAGGAACTAGAACATATATAGAAAGGCATGTAAGCAACTTAAGACTTGCCTCAAAAGATGATCCTTAGCCAAAGTGAAAATTATAATCATATTTGAAACCTGGTTATTGGAACTTGCCATTTTTAGATGCTATAGGACTATTAAGTGACTGTTCTCCTGAGTCTAACTCCAGGTACGGGTAGCAAGAAAGGCGATCTGAGCCTCCAACCTATGATGTCAGTAAGCTGGTGAGATGCTGGTATGAACTGCAAAAGGTAATCTCATGGGAAGAGTGGGAGAGTGTCTGTTCAGCCTGGGCTGAGGTAGGATTCTCCTGACTCAATTTCCCCACTGACACCTGCCAGACCTTAAGCCTGACTGAATGCAAGTGGATAATCTAATCCTGCCTGGAACTGACATGAAGTAGGGGAGATATTGTATCCCTGCAATGTCCCTACTCTTGGTGGCAGTTTCCTATAGCCAAAAGGTTTGCAAGCTTAATACCAGATCTATTCAATTATAGATTATTGGTAGGGGAACATCTGAGGTTAAGTCTAAAATTAAGCTATTAGACATATAACTTTAGATCAACAACAATAAGTTAGAGTCCTTTAATTCTTAGCAATACTGTGGAGCCAATTAGGTCAAGATCTTGTGAAGTTAGCAACTTAATATTATTTGTGTCTCAGTTGGTTAATGTTTAAAAAAATTCTTTTGTGGTCCATATTGTAAATGCTTTAAAAAGAAATATCACCTGACCAAAAGTTTGAATTGTTTTACTTAATTATAAACTGTGTTTAAAAAAAATATGAAAAATAAATAAATAAATAAATGAAACTGGGAGATGATTTTATGAAAAAACAATAAAATAGATGTCATTGGTAAATTTGATTTTTTTAAAAATAAAAAAGAAAAACAAATTACTAGTATCAAAAATGAAAAAAAAAAGTAAATTCATAGCCTTTCGCAACAATTAGCAAGCAACTAATACAGCCCTAGCATATGAACACTTGTTACAATGACAAATAAATAGCTTTTCACTTTAGATGAAAATTCAGAGCCTTTTAAGAGGAACAAAATAAAATACAAATACCTTCCATTTAAAAGACACTTCTCTTCCAAGGAAATCAATCTCTCTTAAGGACATCCTTTGGTATGACTGAAATGGTAAAAGTTGGTCCTATGACTTTTTAGTCTAACTCTCCCCATCCCTTTTTTTTAATGGAACAAAGAAGGAACAATCCTGACAGCTTTAGTACAACTAATCAAATCACAGTCCTTTTGAAACTGTCAGAGCTGACCCAGCTATGTCATTGCAATCATTATTATTACCTCATTGTCCAACCTGGGAGAACAGAAGTTACTAATGAAGTTTGTATTTTTCCTCTTACTAGTACTCCGTGTAAATAGGAAGTGAGGCTAACAAAACTATTCAGAGTTGGTGAGGGGAAATGACATGAAGAATGAAAACCATTGGCACCAAAGTGAGTAATGTCAAAAAAAATTATGTTTTTTTTCTGGGGAATGGGTCTAAGGAAAGGCTAAACTTAGAGAGAAAAATAGCTGATGGATAAATATGGTTTAAAAGAAAAATGTGAGAGGGAAAATCACTGAAAAAAATGTGATAAGTCAGAAGGAAAATGAAACATTTACAAAAGCCTCAATTGCCTCCTTGGAGTAACTTGACAATCTTGAAAAATAGATCCAGGAATAATGAAGTATATATAGGTAGTCCTCCAGGGTGGAGGGAGGGCTAGAAGTGAAAATATATAGATTGTCCTGCTGTGGGAAATAATTCTTCCACCCATGGGGAATTTTTCACTTATTCTGAAAGAGTTACTAGATGTTAATGATAGAGATATGTATGTAGTGAAAGAAAGGTAATAGAGTTGATGATTAAAACATTCTATTAACAGCAGCCTGTTGAGGTGACATTTTGCACTCTAGAAATGAAAAGACTGTGTTGGTATGTAACTAAGTACCTATTTTTTTCCTTCTGTTAAAGGATTCAATGATTGATTTTGTTGAACTAAAATGGAACAATTGATTGGATCCATGGGATAGCTTACCTGAATCAGCAATTGAAGTATCCAGACATTAGATTAACTCTCCACTTATATAAGTGGCGATGCATTTTGTTGGCAGTGGAGAGAGTTATTACAATTATTCATTTTGAAAAACACCTTTTTTATTAAACCACTTTTACACATGATGCCTATTTGGTTTAAAAAGAAAAAAAAGTGATTTCCAAAACTGAATAAATATGGCAGACATCACTGAAAAAGAAAGGGGGGGGTCACTCTAAATTATATTAGCAATAGCAAGAGAGTTCGCAATCAATGATATGAAATTATGAAAATTATTTGAACAATAAAGTTTGAGGACAAAAGTCTGTAGCTGTTATTTTGTTAGTATAGAGAACTTCCACTACAATTTCTTAAATTTTCCTGACTGAGAGTCCAAATTATTTGCCCATGATCACACAACTAGTAAATGTGTAGCAAATTCATCTTACTGATTCCAAAGCAGGCCCTCCATCCACTCCACCATGCCACCCCCTAAAATATCACTAACCAGAAACAGCACTAGAACAAATATTATATGTAAACATAGCATCAAAATAATATTCCTTAAATAATATTTTATCACACTAGTCTCATGTGCAAAATATTCTTAGTCTCCTTACTACCCACCAAGTCAAATATAACATACTCAGTTTGACTTTAAAAGCGCTCCCTGAAGTGTGTCCACTGTACATCGCCAGTCTTGTTTCCCTATCTTCTTTGTCTTGTATTAACACTAGACAGGCTATTCTTTTCTATATCCTGGAACCTCCCCCCACTTATTATACATTCCCTCTGTGCCTCTGCTTATGTTGCTCCCATACTTTGAAATGTCTTTTCTTTATTCTACTCTTAAAATCCCAAACTTATTTGTTGTTCAGGCCCAGACTGTCTCTTTAGAAAGCTTTTTTTCTGGATAAACTAGCCCTCATTTATCTTCCCCTTCTTTGCAATACTACATTTAGCATTTATATCATACAATTTAGCATTTAATTATATATTCTCATAAATTGTTTTACTTGTACTGCTTATTTTGCTTTTCATACATCTCATTTGGTCCTAACAATCCAGCAGGGTAGATTGCTATCTCTTTGAGGACAATAGCTCATTATATTTTTCATATATTGTCTATAGTGTCTAGGACGATGGTCCAAATTTGCCCTACCAAGACTTAATTTTGCATTACTCACTCCACTGATTGCTTTCACTCCTACAAACATTCCTCGGAAGGAAGCTGGAGAGAAATCAGGATATTATGCTGACTGGGATCCATTACAAATGTATGTCACAATCTCACGGAAGTAAGTCAATCCTTTTACATGTTCTTAATTAACTTACTACACCACTCAACACAAAAGTCTTTCCAAACTCTTTCATTTCTATCAAATCTCCCCTGGCTCTCCCTTTCCCATCACCCTCTCAGATAAGAACCTTTACTCATATGTCACTTTTAAAAAAAGAAGACTGTTCAGTGAAAGAGTCTTCTCCTCTCCTCCTCATCTCATGTCACCCAGACAAATGCCTTCTGTTGCTCTCTCCTCCTTCAGTCCTGTCTCACATAATGAGTTAGACACTCTCTTTGCCAAAGTAAATGACCATATATACACAAGTCATATAATTCTATCTCATCTTCTCTAGCACATTGACCCTTCCAATGCTCTCATCTTCTCACTTACTGACAAACTCTCTTTATCAACTGGCTTTTCCTCTACTACCTACAAACACACCCATGTCTTCCCCCCAAAAAAAAAAAAACCTTCACTTGATCTATCCATTCTCCCTACATATCATCCTATATCTCTGCTCTGTTCTGTGACTCAACTCCTTGAGAAGGCCATTTATAATTGATAGCTCCACTTCCTTTCTTGTCAGTCCCTTTTTCAATCTCTACAGCATGACTTCTGACCTCATCATTCAACTGAATGTCTCAACAAGTATCTTAACTGTTAAATCAAATGGCCTTTTTGTAATCCTCATCTTTCTTGACTTCTCTGTAGCTACTTACACTGTTAACCATCCTCTTCTCTTTCATATCTTTTTTTCTAGGTTTCACTGACATTGTTCTATCTCACTCTACTCTCACCATTAGTCTCAATCTCCTTTGCTAAATCTTTATGCAGAACATGACCATAAAAAAGGAGAGTGTTTTCCAGGACTCTGTTCTGAGCCCTCTTTTCCCTGTATACTATTTCACTTGTGACTAATCAATTCTATTATTCCCAATTATAATCTTAGATGATTCTCAGATCTACTTATCCAGATCTAACTTCTTTTCTAAACTCTATAATCTCAACTGCCTTTCAAATATCTCAACATGGTTGTCCTATAGACATCATAAACTTAAAGTGTCCAAAATTTAACTTATCTTTATCCAAGAAATCATCTTGCTTCCTAACTTCCCTATTATTGCCAAGGTACCACCATACTCCCAGTCATCCAGGCTTATAACTTGGTGTCATCCTCAGCTCTTCACTATCTTTTACTGCTTTCACCAAATGCAATCAATTACCAAGATCTATCAATTTTACCTTTTTAAATAAGTCTCAGATAGGTCTCCTTTTGTCTTTTGACACTCTTTTCAACCTTTTGCAGACCCTTATCACCTCACACCTGAACTATTGTGATATTCTCTTGGTTAGTCTCCTACCTCAAGTCTCTCTCCAGTCCTTTTTATCTTCCATTCAACTGTCAAATTCTTCTTCCTAAAGTACGTATCTGATCATGTTCTCCCTATTTAATTCATACCAATGGATCTCTATCACTTCCAGGATCCAACGTAACATCACAACTTCCCTCAATACTCAGTTAAATACCATTTTCTGTGAGAAGTCTGTCCTGATCCCTTTTCGTTCTAGTCATTTCCTTCTACTGATAATTTATCATATATACATATATATATATATAAAATATATATATAGGTATGTACCTATATATACACATATATACATATATATCTTGTATGTATACATATATAAAATATATAAGACAAATATAAATCTTATGTATATAGTGGGTATATGGTATATTATCTTTAATATATGTATATATATAGAATATAACAGATACAGTATAGGTAAAATTGTATATATAAATATACTCATGTATATGTATATTTGGTAACATGTGTGTGTAGTGATTATATATTGTTTTCACATTTTCTCTCCCATTATACTGCAAATTCCTTGAAAGTAGAAACTTTCATTTGCCTTTCATTGAACCTCCAGTGTTTAGTAAAATGTCTATTATATAGTAGGCAATTGATAAATGTATATTGAGTGATTGACTCATCTAACAAAAAATTGTTTGAAACATTGCCTGACTTGGAGGACAATATACTAGTATTGAGTTGTAACTAAATGGATCTGCATGTAGCCTTTGGAAA
This sequence comes from Notamacropus eugenii, assembly GCF_028372415.1. Taxonomy (NCBI): domain Eukaryota; kingdom Metazoa; phylum Chordata; class Mammalia; order Diprotodontia; family Macropodidae; genus Notamacropus; species Notamacropus eugenii. The sequence continues at coordinate 355,529,525 of NC_092875.1, read as the reverse complement.
TTCACCTGCCTTTTTAGTCATAGACTCAATGACTTTCTGGCAAGTTCATAATTTCTGTCCTATCCCTAATCAGCAGATCTATTTCCCAGTAAATTAAAAAAAGTCTTTTGTATACTCATATGTGTATGATTATATATGCTTTCTATCTTGCCAAAGGATTCAACAAAATTCTCCATGAAGCTGGTGTTTAGAATCTCATGTCAATGATTCATGTCGCTATTCATATCTAGTTTGGAAAATGTGTGTCATCCAGGAGATAAGTGAGTGTCAGAAATGAAGAAAAAGCAGTTATGTTCAGAATGAACAAGCAAAAAGCATTCTAGGAACTTGTAAGATTAAATTTAAGAATAATAAATCATAGAATGAACTGAGAAAAGCTAAGGACAGTAATGAAGATTTTATAATTGGCTTTTGAAAAAGAGGAAAATGAAAGAAAATATAGAGCCAGTGAGGAGGTAAATGGGACAATGATAACAGATGACGGACATAAGATAGAGTTTCACAATTTTTATTTGAGAAGAATGTTTTCTGGGGGAGGGAATAAAAACAAAAGAAAAAATTAATAATTAATACCCCTAAATATAAAGGAGATGTGTGGAAACTGAGGAAGATTCTCCCCAGCCCCTTCCATGACTACCACATGACCTAACATAAGGAATGTAACTTAAAATTGATATGCTTACCTGGGAGTGCCAGGGGAAGCAGCATAGAAATTCCTAGAATGCTAACTTGGGCTATTTGTAGTAATAAAACTTAATTTCCTATTGTTTGTTTTAGTGCATGTCATCGTATCTTAAGATCAGAACCTAAAGTAAAGTACTGTGCAGTCTACCGGTAACAGCTTTTGATTACAGGAGATAATAAAAAAAAAAAATCACTCAGCTATCCTTGATGAAGTCAAGTCATCTGAACCAGAACTTCCTCAGATACTAAAAGTGACTATGGGGTTGCTGTAAGTAATATTGGAAGGATTCTGGAGACTGAGAGAAAAGCCATGCTATTTAAAAGAGCAAAAGCTCTCTCAATTTTTCAAAAAGAGAAGAAAGTGAAATTTGCAAACTATAGGGAAAATCAGGGAGTACATTATTAAAGACTGTATATATATATAAAGATATTCAAGAAGAAGAAAAGCTTCTTCTAGGCTCTACAGAACACCTACAATCCTTTTATTAAGGAGATTTGTTCTGTGAAGTCTGGATTCTGTCGAAGGAACCCTCAAGGACCTAAAGGGACACATGTGGCCTCGAGGTTGCAGGTTCTCCACCTTTGACTCTAAGAGGTACACGATAATTATTGTCAAGTCCTTAATATCTAGCTATTTTAATAATGTTTAACTAAGAGGGATAAGACTTGTTCCGTTTGTCCTCACAGGGTAAATGGATGTATACTATAAAATTTGGGTAAAGTAATGAATATTTTTTGTCATGGATTCCTTCGGCTGTCTGGAGATATTCTATGGAAACTTTCTCAGAATAATGTTTTTATATGCAAATAACAAAGTATATAACATTACAAAAAATTGAATACAGTTATCTATCATCTCCATCTCTATCTTAATATATAGATAAATAATAAATATATAGAAACAGATACAGATTTACAAGTTTGCAGATTCACAACCTCTGCAAAAGATAAATTTTGATTTGTTGTCAAGATAAATTTCCTGACAATTAAAGCTCTCTCAAAATGGAATAGGATGCCTCAGGAGAGTCTTCTTCACTGAAGGTCTCTGAGTAAAGACTGAATGACCACTTATCTACCATGTTACAGTGGAAATCTTTCCTTGCTTATGAATTGAACTGGAGAGTGACCAAGACTTCTAGCTTTGAAAAACTGTTATTCTCAGTGCATTAAACAAAAAGCAAGGACATATACTTTTTATGTTGATAAAGAATATGTTCATATTCATTAATAAATTTTTCATATTACAATAATTCTTGAATAACATCTTATAACTGATAATTTCATTTTCAAATGTGAAATGAAAATGACATTATACCCTTGGGAATTGTTTTTGCCTTTCTATGTACCCTTAGCACTTAGCATAGTTCCTATGGCACAGTAAGCACTTACTGAATGCATGTTTTCTGACATGGAAGAAAATCATTGACTTGCTATTCTTGTCAAAGTTGTATATGACATATCTAAAGGCTGATCTATTAACTAAAATTGAAGCAACTAGAAAATCATATTGAATCTCTATAGCTGATCCCCACTGCCAGGCATGCAATGTTTTGAATCAAAAGAATCTACCTAATTAAAGGAGTACTTTTATTTATACACAGACCTATTCTTAGGGAATAGCTAATTACATCAGTTCTCAGATCTGGCTATAGGTTCATATACACCTGTAAGTACAGAGGACATCTCAGCTGTCAAGTGGCGGGAAAAACCCAGTTCGAACCCTATTTCAGGCTCTTAATAGCTGTGTGAACATAAACAAATCCCATAACCTCTCTCATACTCAGTTTCTTCACTTCTAAATTGAGGATAATAACACAATGTATATGACAATGTTGTGAGGATCAAATAAGATAAGATAATGCAAGTGTAGCAACAATATGATATGCACAGCAGCTACAATGGCCATGAATATCCCAGAGCAATTCCGAATCTCAAAATACCACAGACTCTCCACATGGAAGACAGAACCAAAACATTTATTCAGACACCAGAAAGCCAAATCCATCATAGTAACAACAATCTATACACAAAAACAATGCAGAGAACAGCACCATCCCCAAGCCTTCCCCTGCTAGGCTTCCCACAAACCAGCTCTTTCACTTACACTAACCAGCTGCCTGCATCCTCCCAGCTCTGACTGCTCTCAGGACTAATTACTTCTCAGCTCTGCTCTAGCTCTAGCTCTGCCTCTTTCTATTCCAACCATTCAGCAAACTCCTCCTACCACAAGCTTCCATGTAACCCAGGCAGGCCACATGGGCCTATTAACGAATATGAAAAATCTCCCCATTTTAAAGTACCATTATAGCGAGTCAGTTTTCAAGCCTTAAAAGAGTATGTAAAGGTGGGCTATTGTTATTAGATCATAAGTTCCTTGAAGCCAGGAACTGTCTTCTGCCTCTTTTTGTGACCCTGATGCTTAACACTATGCCTGGAACAAAATAGGTACTTAATGAATGCTTAATGACTGATATATTATTACATAAGTAGAACCAGCTTAGGAATAATTACCACTCCATCTATTTCACAGAAGCAAAGCAGAGGGTCTGCTTCTCCCATCTTCCCTCCTCCTTCAAAGGCTACATTTTTGCCTTTTTGTGACTGTTTTCCTTTTCAAGACTACCATACATATGTATTTGTACTTAGTAGATAATAGTATACAAGGAGGCACAGTGGGCCTGTACTGTACATCTCCTAAGGCTAGTCATATATTTCAAGCAATGGCAGCTAAAGAAAAGTGTAACATCCAGCCAAATGAACAAAAGCCATTTTTTTGATTCTGCATGTTGAGCCCATGTGCTCTAGAATTGGCATAATCATTCCACTGGGTTGTGAACCAAGAATGAAACTTAGTGAAATCTCTATGTGGATATTTAATACTACCTAGTGGGAAAAAAAAGAAAAGAAAAGAAAAACCTTGTTGTCAAAGATCAAAGAACACTGACACAAATAACTAGAACCCAATTCAACAACAAACAGAATTGAAGAGAAATTACTTTGGTGAAGAAGGCAATGTCGATTTCAAAGATTTTTGTTTGTTTGTTTTTTTCCCCACAAAGAGAGGATAAGTTTAAAAGAGAGACCTATCACATTAAAAAATTGTGTTTAAAGGAAAAGGCAATGCTAGTAAAAATGTTAATTTGCAGTGCCTACTTAGAACTAGAATTGTCAATGTATTACTTCTATATTTCTAAAGAAAAGATTGGATTGTGTGTTTTGTGGGGAACGAAGATTGTCTTTGAAATTGGAGACCTGGCAGTTCAATTTATGTAGCAGGAAAAATGATGAAATAAATCTTCAACTAAATCTGATAATGTCCCTCATTACCTTATGCCTGCCTATTGCAATAGACTGCTGATTAGTTTGCCTGCTGCAAATCTCTCCCCACCATAGACCATTTGTCATTCAGCCAATAGAGATTTTTGTAATGCACAAGTCCACCATATTCCCCTTAAAGTCAATAAGCTCTGTCTCCCCACCCCTAAACAGGGCCAAACATAATATCCAATGTTTGGTGTTCAAAGTCCTTTACAATCCAGCACCCCTTCCCAGCATGTTTTTAGGCTACACACACACACACACACACACACACACACACACACACACACACACACACACACACACACACACCCACACACACTCCACACACTGATCCAGTGAAACTGGACTCTTTGCTGTTCCAAGAACAAGGTAATCCATCTCTCAGCTTTGGACATTTTCCCTGTCTGTCCCTCATGACTGCAATGCTTTTCTCCACTTCTTTATGTCCCTCATTTCTTCCAAGTCACAAATAAAATTTGACCTTCTAAAGGAAGCCTTAATCAAGCCCTCTTAATTCTAAAGACATTCCTCAGTTTTTTCCTATTTATCTTGCAAATGCCATGCTTATATATATTTGTGTAATTTTCTCCCCCATTAGATTTGGAGCTCACCATCTTCTGCCTTTCTTTGTACCCCCACTGTTCAGCATAGTGTCTGATATGTTGCCAACACTTCAACACTTAATAAATACTTATTGACTACTTCATTGATTAAATTTGAGTGTGACATTGGTATTTCTCCAAAAATCAAGAGATCATCAAATCAACAATTTTTAGTCAAATAATACATACTGACAATTGTTATAATGTAAAACCTTAGGTATGACAGATAGTATTTTCCATAGATGGAGGAAATGGGAACTTGGGAGAAAGGTGAAACTCAACATGAATTAAGTACATAATTATCCTTGGTACTATGCTAGGCATGGTAGAGACTACAAAAAAAGCTTCTTGAATATCTTAAAAAATCTATGTGGGAAATCAAACAGATATGATCTAATATGATTATGTAGTAAGTAAAAATAAGGACTGGATTTCACTGCTATGAGGAACTCCCAAGTGAGAAAACTGTCTTCTTGTGCAAGAAAGCACCTTCTCTCCCACTCATAGTATGAAATAGTTACTGTGGCAGGACCACTCTCTCCCTGACAGCAGCCTATTTCCTCCCACCCACAAAATGGCAAGGATTTATCTAAGAGAAGTCTCTCCTCCCCTGGGATCTGATTGGCCTGACTTTTCTGACACAGTATCCTGATCATCTAATAAAGACATAAGAAGCCCCAACCATGTGGCATGTGGAGTCTAGAGTCCTTAAACTTGCTGAATTTCTGAAGACTACTTGACCTACCATTTTCTGTCCTGATGTTCAGATACCTTTCCAGATGGAGATGATGGATGATAAAGCTAGAGAAACTAAGTGTCAGTCTGTCCTTGTTGCATATCTTTCCGATGCTGGGACACAGTGACCTTACTTTTGTATAAATGTTTAGTGAAAAGTGTATACTAAGACATTACTGGCAATAACCTTTCCTCTGCTAGTAACCTAGAGCACAGAGAGATTACTGATTTGTCTAGAGAGCATGTGTCAAAGGAGAATTGAACTCAAATCTTCCTAGCTTATAGGACTGTTCGCTACCATACTATACTACCCCTCCTTACTATAAATTTCTGAAAATTATTTCCATAAGGCTCAGAAAATGAATCTTTGTCTCCTCACTTTATGATCACATGTTTATATTGTAAAGGAATAATTCTAAGGCACAAATATGTATGCATATATTTCCATATTAATGTGTATATTTGTACACACACATACAAAATATGTACATATATGTATATATGCATGTATGAGCTTGTGTGTATATGTGTATGCAAAGTATGGACACATTTATATGAAATTTAGATTAGGTAGGTTTTTCCTCAATTAAATGTAATGGCACAAATGTGTTTTGCATGAAAAGTTTTATTCTTACTTTTGCATTGAATCAGTAATATTTCCATAGGATTAAATAGAATTGGCTGTTCCTATAGTTAAATAATCTATAGTCAAAAAAGTCCCATCTGGAGAAAATAAATTATTTTAACCAAAACTTCACCTCAGCCTTTATTCTTTCTCTATTTTATATAGAATGGAATTAAACACTATATACTCACATGATATGCATAGTTCGTTTGAATTGGCTTTATTTGGAGGAGTACAAATCATGATTTGATGTTATAAGGGGAAAAGTATTGACTATGGTGTCAAAGGACTCAGGTTCAAATTCTGCCTTTAATATTCATTGACTGAATGACCTCATGTAATACCCTCTTCCCAACAGATTTCACAATAAAGTGGAAGTGATTATAAAAATAATGAATTTCATTTTCTCATTCAAATGTTAGATCATCTACAGCAAAGTACACACACACATTTCCATTCTAAAGCATGACAATCTAAAATCAAACCAATGTAGGCAGAATACAATGGTCTTGGGGGATCTACTAATATATAAATAACTCTGAGTCAGGTAATTAATTATCTTTAGGGTAGAGATAAAGAAAATAGAGAAAACATTAAGTACTCAAATGCATACAGAGGTAACCCTGGGTTAATTTCAGGCTCTGATAGATAGATCTCATTTTATTCCCCAGGAAGCCTCAGATTTGCGTATCACCACAGCCATAATAATTCAGGATAAAAATTGAAATGAGGTTTTGACAAGATTGATCTTTCCTTATGCATTTAAATGGCCACAAAAGGAACAGTTTAAGCATGGAGATGAGAACCTTAGATAAAGTATGAACATTTATGAAATAAGTACAAGCTTAAATTGTACTTAATGATTGATGATAGTGTTAGATGTTAATTTATTTAAAACTCATTTTGGAAGAAATCCAGGAAAGAATAGTTAGGGAATCCCTTCTTCTGTTGCACATTGGAAAGAGATAGCAATTGAAGCAAGTAAGATTAGAAAGTTCAAGAACGGGGCACCAAGAAGCAGGAACTCTCTGTTCTATTTTAATGACAAAATTTAATGACAAAACTGAAACCAATCTTTTGGCACAAAACATCACAGAAGAGGAAGAAATGCCCATGCGAAAAGGTAATAGCATGAGTAATTGTAATACTAATAATACGGAATCCATTACAAAATGCAGTCATTTTATCCACATATACAATTGACCCCCCCAAAAGCCTTAAAAAGAAAAAAACATAGCAAAATTGATGACCTACCCCAGGACTATCTAAATATTATTGAATTAGATGAGAACAAGTGAATAACAATAACAGTACAACAGATGTTCATATCTTGTAGCTTGTAAAGTGCTATCTACATAATAGCTGAATCGATTCTTATAACAATCTACACGGTTATGTAGTTCAGGTAATATCATTATTATTCCTTCTTTCTCTCTTCTTTTGAGGCAACTAGGATTAAGTGACTTACCCAGGGTCACACAGCTAGGAAGTGTCTGAGGCTGGATTTGAACTGAGGTCCTCTTGACTCTAGGGCTAATGCTCTATCCACTAAGTCTCTTTTTACAGATAAGGCAACTGAGGCAAAGATACATTAACTAACTCACCAATGATCGCACAAATCAATAAGCAGCCAGCAGATACAAAACTCCAATTTAGATCTTTTTATTCTAAATTTGAATTCTTTTGGCTCAGATCTATTTGTACTAGTTTCAAGAACATAATACTCAAGTTTAGAGAATCATTGAGTCATAGATCTAGAGCTAGACAGGGCCTCAGAGAATATCCAGTTTAAGTCCTCATTTTACAGGTGAGCAGTTAGAATCCCAGGGAGATAATATGACTTGTCCAAGGTGGAATTTGAACGTAGATTACTTCATACTCTGGAGTGAGTGCTATTTCCACTATGTTATCAATCATTCAAACTCCTCCCCAACCCCTCACACACACACTCCCTCTATTTCCATTATAATATCAATTTCTAAACTATCGATTCCTTCTCCCTCCTATAAAGCTAATGGAAAATAGTGAAATAAAACTGACCCAACTTTATTCAACATTTATTGAGTACCTATGGTATATTTGACTTCCCATTAGTTCATTCATTATTAACTCCTTGAACTCTTTTATTAGAAAGCACTTATCTTTCTCTCCCTCCCACCTTCTCTCCTCCCTATGGAAAAAAAAAGAAAAAGAAAAACCTTTGCAACAAATATGCATATTCAAGAAAACATCATTGTTTCTCTGGAATCTCAGTTGGTCACTGTATTGATGAGAGTTTGTAAACCTTTCAAATTTATCTTCAATTGATATTATCTTACAAATTATTGCCCTGGTCCTACTGATTTCATTGTGCATCAATTCATAAAAAGGTTTTGCAGGTTTTTCTTTTCATTCCTTTATATAATGCACCATTGCATCCATATACCATGAATTGTTCAGCTGATGGGAACCCCCTTTAGTTTCTAAGTCTGTGCTGTTACAAAAAAGAACTGCTATAAGCATTTCTCTACGTTTGAGTATATTTCCTCTAGGATCTCTTTGGGTATTGAGTCAAAGGGTATATACACTTAAGACTTTGGGGGGGTAATTCTGAATTGGTTTGCAGAATATCTGAGTAAATTCACTGGTCCACCATCATTGCATTAGTTTATCTGTTTTCCTATAGCCCCATCAACATGCAGCGTTTTCCTTTTTATGATGTTATATTTGTTAATCGGATGTTTATAAGGTGGAACTTCAGAGTTGCCTTAATTCGAATTTCTCTCATTATTATTTGGATATTTTAAAAATATGCTTGGTTTTCTTACCTGCCTATTTGTTTCCTTTTACATAACTATATTTCGGTAAAATTGGTTCCCTAATATAATCCTTTATATTTTATTTTATGCAATTAAAAACATCATTCAAAATGCAACTAGATGTTGCACTTGCCTGAAAAAGTTGATAATGACTGAAAAAAAAGGGTTAAACAATCTCTGGGCTATAAGGAAACTACTGTTTCCAAAATTCTTAAGTAAAAATTAGAATATTTGGGGGTTGACATTCTTGAATTTATGAAATTAAATTGGGCTTTGAAGAATTTCCAACAATAATTATTTATACTCTTTCTGAAATGAGAATCCTGGCTGATCTCTTCACTAAGACTAGATTTCTCTGATACCCAAACATCTGGTCTACTCAACCAATTTGATTTCCAAAATCAGTTAATTCAGTTACAAAATTATTGAAATATTTTATTTTTCCTTTACTACTTAGATTGATAATATGACCATGACTTTCAGGTAGTCCAATAATTCTTAAATTATCTGTCCTGGACCTATTTTCCAGGTGAGCTGTTCTTTTGTTTTGCTTTGTTTTTTTCCAGTGGGATGTTTCACATTGTCTTTTTTTTCATTCTTTTGACTTTTGCTTCTTGATGTCTCATAAAGTCATTAACTTTCACTTAGCCGATTCTAAATTTTAAGGAATTATTTTTTTTCACTGAGCTTTTTTTTTTTTTAACCTCCTTTTTAAGTTCTTCTCAGTGAATTTTTATACATCTTTTTTTTTTCCACTCGGCCAGTTCTGCTTTTCAAGGCACTCTTCTCTTCACTGGATTTTTGTGCCTGGTTCACCATTTCTCTTTTTTAAGTGTTATTTTTCTTCATTATTTTTTTGTGTCTCCTTGACTCGTTTTTTCAGAATTTTCTTGCATCACTTCTCATTTCACTTCCCAATTTTTCCTCCACATCTCTTACTTCATTTTAAAAATCGTTTTTGAGCTCTCCCATGGCCTGAGACCAATTCATAATTTCCCTTGAGACTTGAATATAGGAATTTTTACTTTATTGTCTTGATCTTCCTTGTCACCACAGAAAGTTTCTATAGTCAGAATTGTTTTTCTAATTTTTACTCATCTTTTTACCTATTTCTTGACTTTTACCTCTATGCTAAAGTGGGGCTCTGCTTCTCAAGTAGAGAAGGCACAGTCCTGAGCTTCAGGATTTTGTGCAACTGTATTTAGATGTAATTCTGGGCACCTGTAAGTTTTTGTCTCTTCGATGGTGGTATGATCCAGGGAGAGGTGTATTTACTGCTCTTCTGTACTGTGCCCTGGTTTGTGATCAACCACAAATACTCTTTTCAACCCTGGAATTTTGACAGAGGTCTTTCATCACCTGTGACTGAAAGTTCTGTTATGCTAGTGTTCCTCCTTGCACTGAGACTAAGACTGTGACCAAAATCCAAGTATAGACAATGCAATAAAATCCTGCCCCTGGGACCAGCAAAAAGATTCCTGTAAATCTCCTCTGACCCATTGTCTGAGCCCCTTAACATCTGTGGACTAAGTGGCCTGGCAACTACCATTGCTGCCACTGGCTCAATTGTCTGAGACCTGTTTCTGGCTTGCTGGGAACATAGTCTATGCTGGCATGGCTTATGTTGCACTGTGCTCCTCTCTCACTCTGGTGCAACAAACATTTTCTGCCAACCAAATTGTCTTGGATTCGAAAATTGTTTCACTCCATCTTTTTTGTGGATACTGCCAGTGTAGAATTTGTTTAGTCATTTTTTAAAGGTAAACACCTTTAAAGGTAAAAATATCTTTAAAAAGATGGGATTGGGGGAGAGCTTAGGGGAGTCTCTACCTTTACTCAATTATCTTGGCTCCACCTTGATTGGTGCTATGCAAACAACATATTTCATTTGGAGAAACACTTCCATGACTTTTGATCAATAATAATTGATTTATTTTTCCCCTTCTTCTGGACATTTTAGGACACCATCATTATTGTTGCTAAAGCATCGAGTACTTCACTTTAAAGGAACTCAGATTTCCCCTACATCTGATAATTCTTTCATTTTTTCCTGGAGTGTGAAATTGCTGCTGTGCAAATGAACCTTTCTCTCTGCTTTGGAAATGGATACGATCTTTTAAAATTTCTGTATGCACAAAAGATGTATATTAAACCTCCTGTAGTGATAATCCTAAAAAAAAGTTCATCCATCTGGAGGTATAGGAGCAATTCATTGATGTCATAATCCCTTCAAACAGGCAGCCTGGGAGGGTCAGTTATAAAGGGAAACCAGACTAGAGGGTAAAAGCTTTTATTACTGGGGAGAAAAAATCTAAATGGAAAGATGAAGGAAATACTGAAAATGTCAAAGAAATTGCATTTCATAGTAATTAGTTACAGATTTTCTATACCCTGGAAATTTCTTTAAAGGAACAGCAACTATAAAGGAGGTACCATTTTGAAAGAAGCATCCAACAGTTGCACACAGGAAAAAAAAAAACATACACACACAGACACAGACACACACAAAGACACACACATCATCCTCCGAGCTGTGGCTAAGATAATTGAATAATATGACATTAAAGAATTATTCATTGACATTAATTTGAATAACTCACATAATGAAAAATGGTCAATTTTTTTTTGCATGACATCCTCCCCCAAAATGATGTTATTTAGCTGATAACCTGAGGAAGAGTGTAATTGGAGTTAGAAGACCTAGACTCAGTTTTCATCTTTGCCCTCTTGCTATCTATATTATCTTGTACGAGTCATTCAATTACTTTAAATTTCATTTTCCTCGTTTGTAAAATGAAATGGTCAGACTAGATCTCTAAAGTCCTTTTTGGTTCTTACTTGTGTCTTTCTTCTCTCTATGTATAGGGTATCACATCTTATCTGTCAGTGCTCTGACCAAAGGGAATGTAAATTTTTACCTCTGAAACTTTTTTGTTTTGTTGCTTTTTTCTCTTAAAGTCCAGCCTGAACCTTAAATCACTCTGGTCTCAAACCAAGTGCTACTTGGTCACTGTTTTGGCCCCACTAGCTCAGAATGAATATTTCTATTTTGGCTGGAAACCCTGAAACCATTCATTACCTCATTCATCACCTCCCTGATGCCATGGTCCTCTTTGAAAATGAAGTAACCAGTAACCAGTTCTAAATCCTATGAAGTATAACTAATTACAAATGGTCACTTTTCAATAGCTGTAAAGCAATTGATAAAAAATGGTATATATTCCCCTAGGTAGAAAAGTTTCTTTATATTGTAAACCCAGAGATGCAAATTGATAGTAACTCATTTTTCTTTTCTTTCAGATGCTGTAAAACTATCCTGTTCATTGTATTTCCTCTAATTCTTTGGTTTACAAAACACTTTGTATCCCTCCTACTAGAGTATTCCCTTTTCCCTAACGTGGGGGAGAGGCTGCCTTTCTGACAAGAAAAAGAATCAGAGAAAAAGTAAAGACAAAATATTATGGAAACATGTAGCTGCTGCTGTGCCCTTTCACCACTGGGTCTGGTTTTTCCTGGCATCTTCTTCAGCCCTCTGCAAGTCCCAGTTTTACAGAGAAGAGATATCCTTAGCCAAGCACTTAGATTTCCCAGGCTGTACTCAGATCTTTGCAAAGATCTATTTCATCACTATAGTAAGAAATATGACCACCCAGAATAACCCATTTAATTTAGAACAACATTTGCTCAAGTGGCACCGTCAGAGGCAGTAAGTTCCTCATGAATGGCAAGCCTAATTTGATATCAAAATATCTACCTATAGTAGACTACATGACAGCTTTCCTACAACTTTATTGACTTGACATTGTTGTTTTTTTCCCTTGAATCATAAGCTGCTGATGGTATGTGGGTCATGCCTCTAGCCTGACATTTGGAGGCATTCAGGTTCTTATTATGAAAAATTTTTTGAGTGACAAATCACAAATTACACTGTAACTTTTATTTCCCTTATCAGACTGTTTTAAATACTTCATTCTGCAAAATACCTGCCATCGTATTGCTGTGAGTACTTTTTTCATAAACATACATCACAAGTTCTTTACCTTTCAGTAAATATAGGTTGAAAAGTTGTTGGACTATGATTTTCTGCGTGTGGGGACGTCCTGGTGAGGAACTTCCTTCTATTAAGGAACCAAATTCTCTGAACTATTTTTGTTCTGTTGCAGTTCATTAATTTCAGTTGTGTCTGACTCTTTGTGACCCTATTTGGGATTTCCTGGCAAAGTTACTGGAGTGATTTGCCATTTCTTTCCCAGCTCATTTTACAATGAGGAAACTGAGGCAAAAAAGGGGTAAGCTACTTGCTTAGCATTACATAATAGTGTCTAAAGCCAAATTTCAACTCAGGAAAAAGAGTCTTCTTGTCTTCAGACCTGATGTTCAATCCACTGTGCCACCTACCTGCTCTAAAACTTACACTTTTACAATTTTGCCTTGGGCCCTGAGATATGAAGTGATTTTCTTAAAGTCATAGAGCCATTATGTAGTTGAGGTTGAATGTGAGCCCAATTCTTCCTGACTCCAAGGCAGCCCTTAAAATACTAAGACATGATACCTCTGAAAAATCCTTACTTTGAAGGCAACCTCCTTAGTCCACTACAATCCAATAAATATTATGTGCAAGTACAGAGTATGTGAAAGGTAAGAAGTATTACATAGCGGCCTCGAAGTTAGAAAGACCTGGATTCAAGTTCAAGTATTAATATATATCATTGTTATATGACCCTGGATGAGTCACTTAACTTCTTAAGGTCTTGGGAAATTTTTCAAGATCCTAAACTTAGGAATATGTTGCAGTCTACAATAGTAGAAGAAATTTATTAACTAGAGACTTTGTTATACCTATAAAATACCAGGTCTGATTTACAATATAAAAAGTACCTGGCGAAGAAAGAAAAAAAGTAAGATTCCTCCATAAGTAGGTTCCTCAAAGAATATATGTACACATGCATATATATACATGTGCATAATTGTGTGGGAATATTTGTGCATGTATATATGTACATGTGTGTATGTATAGGCAAACATATATACATATACACATTTTACACTGAATCATACTGAACACAAAATCATTAAGCACATTCATTTTAAAGTGACAAGTATCTCATATATAATATAAAATAGACATTAAATTTTACTAGTCTGCTTCTCAGAAAGTCTCTCCAGTTTGGAATGACATGTAAGAGAGTATATTCTACTGGTAAGACTTCAAGAATCTGGAACCACCTTCACACCATGATGAAACATCAGAGCTGGATTTTAATAGAAGTCTGAGTAGAAATACATGTAACAGAGGAATGTTAATTCTCTACATCAATGGAGAACAAAACTTTTTTTTCTTTTTTTCTAACATTACAGGATGAAATTCCAGACTCAATAAACTGGGTGAGTCAATGTAAGGAAAACTAGTATTACTAAATTTCAGAATAGTAGCTGAGATCCAAGAAATTATAGATTCAGACAATCTAAGTAAAAAAAAGTAAAGTGGAAACAGCACTAGAAGAGTCAGGTAATTTCCAGGTAGACTGTACTAGAGTGACCTCAAACCAAAACTATTATAGTACCATGGAATATCTATCTATCTATCTATCTATCTATCTATCTATCTATCTATCTATCTATCTATCTGTCTGTCTGTCTGTCTGTCTGTCTGTCTGTCTGTCTGTCTGTCTGTCTATCCATCCATCCATCCATCTATCTATTTGTCTGTCTGTCTGTCTATATATACACACATACAGACACACATATATACACACTCACATACATGTACATATAATGTCTGTATATGATACATACAGACATATGTGCATAGATATAGACACTCAAATACACAGACATATAATACCTATGAGTTGTTCATCTGACAATGAACTAGGTTCCTGAAATCTTTTATTTCTGGATGATTGCATCATTTGACAATAGCATCTAGTTTCCTGAAATTTCTAGCTGATTAGAACTTTTTTTACTTCATTCTCAAAGCAGATTTTTATCCAATTAGAGATATCTCTAACTTTATTGAGGTGGGAAATTGAAGAAAAAGCATGGTGAAGTAGAAAGAAACTAGATTTGGAGTAAAAAACCTGCATTTGAACTGAATTTCTGCTGCTAACTGTGATCAGGTAAATCAACCTTTGTGAAATGGTTTCCTCATCTATAAAGGAAAGGTGATTTTAGGAGTGTGTGTGTGTGTGTGTGTGTGTGTGTGTGTGTGTTTGTCCTTTGTTACCGAAGACCTTGCCATCAGAGAAATAATGACATGACTTGCACTTGACTTTGTTTTGAGTGAGGGAGGGTTGTGCAGGTCACCAGCCTCACTTCTCCTCCAGAGCCATCTGAATTCAGTGACCAGATATTCATCAGGATGACTGGAGATTACCCAGGATGAGGCAATTGGTGCTAAGTGACTTGCCCAAGGTCACACAGCTAGTAAGTGTCAAGTGTCTGAGGTGAGATTTGAACTCCTGACTCCTCCACTGGTGCTCTATCCACTGCACCACTTAGCTGCCCCTAGAACTATATGATAAGAACAGAAAGAGGGGAAAAGATAATAAAAAAGGGAAGATAGATTCCAGGAGAGAGTGGACATAAACAAAACAAACTTCAAACTTAGAAAGGAAATAGTAAAGAAGTTAAAAACAATAAAAAGAAAGTAATATCTTGAAATAAAAAGGAGGATCATAGAAAAGAAATTAAATAAGAGAATAGGATGAAAGGAAATAAAGACTCAAGTAAAATAATTGTAAATATGAATGAAATTAACTCACCCTTACAATGGAAAAAGTTAGCGACAGATTAGAAAGCAAAATACAACAATTTGTTGTTATGAAAAACACTTGAAACATAACATGGAATTAAAATATGGCATTGCAGCAAAATCTATTATGCTTCAGTTGAAAAAAAGAGGATCACAAGCATAATTTCAGACAAAGCACTATAAGAAAAATTAAAGAAATAAAGATGAAATCTACATTTTGATGAAAGATAACAGATAATGAACTGAATTAAATACCTAGCATATGCTGTATCTTCAAATAAACTAAATGAATTAGAAGTAGAAAGAGACAGCAAAACCACAATAATGAAGGCTGTCAATTTAGATCTGTTAAGCCATAGAGTAAAATAATAACAATTTAAAAAGAAGCTAAGCATCAGAAAAGAATTTTGGAAAAATTAGATATAATAGAAATCTGAATATACTGTAAAGTAATAATTAATAAAAGGGCACTGAAAGCATTAAATATCAACTAGAAATTACATAACAATATGAAAATAGGTTAAAAAATAAATTATATAAATGATAGCTATTTCGTTAAAGGTAATGGTAACGAGATCATTCTAAATTTTTGAAAATGCCAGTCTACTGTTTGGTAAACTCAAGCATCCCTGCTTTGGGGATAAGAACTTACTGTTTGACCAAAAACTACTGGGAAAACTGGAAAATAGTGTGGCAGAAACTGAGCATAGACCAGTGCCCAATACCATATATCAGAATAAAGTGCAAATGGGTACATGATTTAGGTATTAAGGCCGATACTTGTAAGCAAACTAGTTGAGCAATGAATAGTTTGTCAGATCTATGGAGAATGGAGGAATTTATGACCAAATAAGAGATAGAGGACATCATGTGTTGGGACTGGAAGCTCAATTCCGTGTGGACAGTCTCGGGCAGGTAAAAGTGGGACTTCTAAATCTTAGAGTCTTACGAGGCCCTCCATGAACAGCGGGGGTTCGAGAAGGTCAGACCGAGCTAGCTCAGCTAGCTCGGGTATTTCCGCCTCTCCCCCGGAGATACCTGATGGGTGGAGTCTCCCTGCCCTCGAGGTCGTCCCGGATTGGAGCACACCTAGTTACCTAACAGCATGGTATTGAGATGCAAACTGTGTGGCTGAAGATTAAGTAGGATTGAGGAAGCCAGAAAGCTCTTAGCACGTGTGGAGCCAAAGAGAAAAGTAGGGCTCCACTTCTTTTCTTTCCTCTCTCCCCTCCCCCTCTCTCCCCGCTTGTGCTTCTACTTCCATTCCCTTAAGCTTAGCCTTCTTAGGAAATCTCCCCCTCTTCGTCCTAAGAAAGAAGAGCCCCTGCACTTGTAACTGAAACCCTGTAATAAAGCTCAACCCCTGTTTGACTCTGGAACGTCCTTTCTCTCATACGTGCATCCGGCGTGGCCAGCCGAAGACCTCAGGAGGTGAGGTAAGAAAGACTCGGGTAGCCCAATACAGGCCTCTAGGCTTGGCAGTTGGCGTCCCAACAGGGATTGGGAGCGTAGATAATCCTGGGTGCTTTTGGGGTACACCCGGAAGGGGCTGTGAAAGAAGCGAGTCCCGAATCCTAGATTCGGAAGGAGAGAAAGGGGAGAGAAGCTTCCCAAACCCCTGGGAAAAGGGCGGAGATGGGGAATCTATTGCCAGTAATAAAGCCAGAGGAACAGGAGGTCTGGGCTGAGACACTTCACAGGGAATGCAGGAAGGCGGGGGTCACAATAGAGTTAGATGACCTCCGAGAATTTTGTGAAAGGATTTGGAAAGTTTCTCCTTGGCTCAAGCAGGCAGGAATATCAAGAGAAAAATGGGGAGCGGTCGGAGAGCAAATGACTGCTTACGAGCAACAATACCCTGGGGAGCTGGAGGATTTAGATTTCCTGATATTCGGTGTAATTAAAAGCCTGCTGGAAGGGCCGGAGAGGCCAGGGCGGGATTGGAATAAGAGTGGAAGCGGAGAGAGGGGAGGGGAGGACCCAGGCAAGCAGAAAGTTAAGCGGAAAGTTAAGGAGCATAAAGAAAAAATAGATTCGGAGCTCCATCTAGAGGATGGGAAAGGCGAGGCAGGGGAGAATACGCCGTGCCTTCCCTCCGCGCCTCCTTATAACCTGCTCCATTGGTCAGACAGTTCAGGGCCACAGTCCAGTTTGGAAAAAGGAATAAGAAAGGCTATAGAGAATGGAGAAGATGTAGGGACATTTCCTGTGTTAGAAATAGCGGACCCCAGTGTCCCCGGTGGGGTTCGGAGGAGCCACATACCTATAGAGTGGAAGAGAGTGGCGACTCTTAAAGAGGCTTGTACCAAGCATGGCCCTAATTCACCCTTTGTTATAGCCATGCTTGAAACTCTCAGCGGTCAGTTCGTTCTGACTCCTAATGACTGGAAGAGCTTAGCTAGAGCCTGCCTTACCCCTGGGCAGAATGTGATTTGGGTATCAGAATTTTCTCAGAGGGTAAAGAGCACTACCAGTGGGCTAGGGGCTCAGGCCCCCCAGGCTTATCAGCAATTTACAGGAACAGGGCAGTTTGAGGCTACAGGAAATCAATTACAGTACTCAGCCTCCGATTATGTTTTGATTGCCGGAATGGCTATTGCCGCCTGGAAGGTTATAGCCTCTAAGAAAGAGAGAGAGTTTCCCATGACTAGGATTACGCAAGGAAACAATGAGCCATTTACTAATTTTGTGGCCAGGCTGCAGGAGGCAGTAGGTCGAGATATGGGAGAGGAAAACCAAGGGACAGAGATAGTGTTGAGGACATTGCTGCGGCAGAATTGTAATCATGACTGCAAAAAGGCAATGCTGGGACTGCCAAAGAATGCATCTGTTGAAGAGATGATACAGAGATGTGAAAGGGTAGGAAGTCAGGTCTACTTGGCACAGGTGCAAGGGAAGTACCTGGCTGCCACCTTAAGTAATATCTCTTTGGAGAAAAAATGTTTTAACTGCGGAAAACCGGGACACCTTAAGAAAGAGTGTAGGAAAGAAATAAGTACAGGGAGGGGCCAGGACCCTTGTTTTTCATGTGGAAAGCCAGGTCACTTAGCTAAACAATGTAGGAAGTCGGGAAACGGGGTGAGGGGCCCCTCGAGGGCCCCGAAAGTGTACCCTTTGGCAGAGAATCGGGATGGCCCCTTGGAGGGAGAATACAGGAGATTATGGGGCCAGAGGAAGGAAAGCAACACCTTTACAGCTTAGAGAAGTGCCAGCTTGCAGCTCATCAGTTTGCCATGATTCCCCTGAGAGACCCCATACAGGAGGAATCCCTAATATTACAGAACCCCTCTCATGCACCCGTAGTTATATATACAGGAGTTTATCCCACCGGCACCACAGCACTTCCATGCTCCAATGTGGTAGCCGAGCCAGCTCATATAGACAATCAGCTTCCCATAGCTATTGCCCTTCCTTTAAAGCACTCAGTTCAAATCCAGTTACTAAAGGAAATAGGACAGAATAGACCTGAGTGTACGATCTGGCTTAATGGAATTCCCATGACTGGCCTCCTTGATACTGGAGCGGATAGGACCTGCCTTAGCGGTCGCTCAGTACCCCGGCACTGGAAGCTTAAAGAAAGCCAGAGACCAGTGTGGGGAATAGGAGGGTGCCAAAATACCTTAGAGACAATGCACCCAGTAAAGTGGGAGGCAGAGGATCGCCAAGGGACCGTATGGCCGTTGGTGATTCCAGGACTTAGTTTTAACATCTGGGGCAGGGACATTATGAGCCGCCTCGGGATGAAGCTATCAAATTTTTAGTAAGGGCCATTGCAGTTGCACTGGAGTCCCCACCCTTGAATTGGAAGTCAGACACCCCGATTTGGGTGGAGCAATGGTCCCTGACCCCAGAAAAACTCCAGGCACTACAACTATTGGTTAAGGAGCAATTAGAAAAAGGAAATATAGAACCATCAAAGTCACCCTGGAATGCTCCTGTGTTTGTTATAAAGAAAAAATCCGGGAAATTCAGGTTCCTTACAGATCTAAGGAAGGTAAATCAGTCTCTCATGCCTATGGGAGCCCTGCAACCAGGTCTCCCTTCTCCTAATGCCATCCCGGAGGGTTGGTCACTTATAATCATTGATATTCAGGATTGTTTTTTTTCCATTCCTTTAAACAAAGTAGATTGTCCTCGGTTTGCTTTTACAATACCTCACCCCAATAACGAAGGACCTGCAAAGAGGTATCAGTGGAAGGTATTGCCCCAAGGTATGAGTTGCAGCCCCACCATCTGCCAGTGGTATGTTAATCAAGCCTTAGAAAGCCCCAGACAGCAATACCAATGCAAAATCATCCATTATATGGATGACATCCTTATAGCTGCACCTCAGCTCAAGGAACTGGAGAAGTGTTTCCAAGCAGTAGAAAGGAACCTTTTAGGACTAGGATTAGTTATTGCTCCTGAAAAGATACAGAGAGGACCCAATTACAAATATTTGGGATATCAGATACAGGGCACCATCATTCGGCCGGAACCCCCAAAATGGGATATAAAGATCCAAACACTCAATGATGCTCAGAAACTAGTAGGAGCTATCCAATGGATAAGATCAAAGGTGCCTATACCTTTACCTCTCATGCAACCTTTATATTCACTATTGACAGGAGACTCTGCTTTAAATTCCCCACGAACATTGACTCCTGAAGCAGCCAAGGCCATAGAGGCAATAAAAAAACAATTTTTAGAGTCCACCACATTTCGGTGGGATCCAGGAGGAGATCTGGAGGTATCTATTATCTCCACCACACCTCCCTATGCCGTCATACATCAAAAAGAGAAGCCCCTAGAGTGGGTATATTTAAGTAAAACAGGAAGCAGTTTACTAAACAAGTGGGAATTTCTAGGACGGTTAGCACTAGAGGCAGTAAGAAGAGCCACCCACATATACCAAAAACAGCCAATTCTTTATGCTACACTCACCACTAAGGATGTAGAAGAGTTAGCTCAGAATCATGTTTCTTGGGCCACTATACTCCACTGGGCCCAGATGAAACCAAATTCGACTTTTCTATTCAAAGAATTATTACAGTGGGCCCCAGCACCAGTGAAAAGGCACTCACCAAACCCAGTAGAAGGGCCTAACATTTTTACAGATGCCACGAAACATCACAAGGCATCTATTTATAATTCGGCCTCCCAAGAGATATATATAGTTAACACACCCTACACCTCTACTCAACAGAACGAATTGGAAGCTATAATCCAAGCTCTCCAAATATATAGTGACATACCCATTAATATTATCACTGATAGTCAGTATGCATCTTTATTAATTTCACGGATTGAGGACTCTATTGTAGATTATCGGTCCAATATTTTTTCACAGTGTGAGCGGCTATTGACCACCATTAATAACAGAACACACCCTTTTTATGTTTTACATGTGCGCTCACATACAAATGGCACAGGACCAATTTTTGAAGGAAATCAAATAGCAGACAATTCACTATACCTGGTAGGGCACACTGTGGAACCACAAGAAAGGGCCCAAAAGGCTCATGATAGGTTCCACCTAGCCACAGAAGCCCTCTGCAAATTATATGGGATAACTCAGGAACAGGCCAGAAAAATTGTTAAGAGCTGTCTCCAATGTATCCCATTCCACCCATCTCTAGACCAGGGTGTCAATCCTCGTGGCTTGGCACCCAATGAAATTTGGCAAATGGATGTCACCCATCTTAAGGGCCAGTGCATACATGTGACAGTTGACACATGGTCCGGATTCCTTATGGTGACTTTACAGCCAGGTGAATCAAGTGCTAAAGTAATTCAACATCTTTGGCACTGTTTTTCTGTTTCAGGCTTACCCTTAGAAATAAAGACAGATAACGGCCCTGCCTATACTTCTCAAACCCTTACACACTTCCTCCGCGATCTAGGGATTCGACATGTTACAGGAATCCCCTACAATCCACAAGGCCAGGCCATAGTGGAAAGGGCCAATCTCACCTTGAAGGCGATCCTCGCTAAACAAAGAAGGGGAAAAGGTCGCCTAACACAATCAGAGCTTGATACAGCTGTGTATACACACAATTTTTTGCATATCTCAAGAAACTCACATACTACTCCAGCTATGAGACATTTTGTGACTTTTCCAAGACAACCCCGCAAGGAAAGTAATACCCAGGCTGGATATAAAGACACATGGGCCATGGTAAAGGATATGGCCTCAGGGAAATGGAAAGGTCCGTATAAGATACTAATATGGGGTCCAGGGTATGTTTGTGTCTCCACAGGAAAAGGTGATGCGTGGATTCCCATTAGAAGGATCCGTAGGTGGGAACCGAGGTCGGAGACGACGGAGACGCAGGAGGCGGAGACCCCGGAGAGCCCAGAGACCCCGGAGAAGGATCATACACCACCTGAGCCTGCTGCTGACAGCTTTAACCTTGCTGCCCAGAGAGGAAGCAGCCCTCATCACAACCGCAGACACTGCTGCTGACAGTTTCCCATCTAGGCATCCTTTTTTCGCCAGCTGAATGAGGACTTTGATATCACAAACCCAGGACACTTGGGTGGGGAGGAGGTGACCAATTTTCCACCTGTATAGATCCATTTGCAAGATTAAGGGAGTGGTGGTGTAAGGCGCCTACACCACCTGCTTCTCTTAAAATATGCTTTGGGATCTTAGTTGATTGCACTTCCCCAGTTGTAACTCAGCCATTTAGTTTCATCTTTGTTTTATTTGATGCCTCCCTTTGTCAGTTGTGCTAGCTGCAGATTTCTGTGTGAATGAAGTCTTGTTGTAAGGTACTCATATGCTAAAGGCCTTCCTAATCCACTCAGCCTCCAGCCACTGTTTGCTCTAGAGCCAGGTGCGCTCCGCGCATAACAAAGAAGGGGATATGTTGGGACTGGAAGCTCAATTCCGTGTGGACAGTCTCGGGCAGGTAAAAGTGGGACTTCTAAATCTTAGAGTCTTACGAGGCCCTCCATGAACAGCGGGGGTTCGAGAAGGTCAGACCGAGCTAGCTCGGCTAGCTCGGGTATTTCCGCCTCTCCCCCGGAGATACCTGATGGGTGGAGTCTCCCTGCCCTCGAGGTCGTCCCGGATTGGAGCACACCTAGTTACCTAACAGCATGGTATTGAGATGCAAACTGTGTGGCTGAAGATTAAGTAGGATTGAGGAAGCCTAAAAGCGCTCTTAGCACGTGTGGAGCCAAAGAGAAAAGTAGGGCTCCGCTTCTTTTCTTTCCTCTCTCCCCTCCCCCTCTCTCCCCGCTTGTGCTTCTACTTCCATTCCCTTAAGCTTAGCCTTCTTAGGAAATCTCCCCCTCTTCGTCCTAAGAAAGAAGAGCCCCTGCACTTGTAACTGAAACCCTGTAATAAAGCTCAACCCCTGTTTGACTCTGGAACGTCCTTTCTCTCATACGTGCATCCGGCGTGGCCAGCCGAAGACCTCGGGAGGTGAGGTAAGAAAGACTCGGGTAGCCCAATACAGGCCTCTAGGCTTGGCAATCATGAAATGCAAAATGGGTAACTTTGATTACATCAAATTGAAAAGCTTTTGCACAAACAAAGCCAAGGCAACCAAGATTAAGAGGGAAGCAGTAACTGGGAAAGAATTTTTATACCTAGTGTCTCTGATAAAGGTCTCATTTCTAAAACATGTAGAAAACTGAGTTAAATTTACAAGAATACAAGCCATTCCTCATTTGATAAGTGGTCAAAGTGTATGAACAAGCAGTTAGCAGAAGAAGAAGAAATTAAAGCTATCTATATTGATTAGAGAGATGTAAGTCAAAACAACTCTGAGGCACCCCATCACACCTATTCCTATATTTTAGAAATACCTATTATATTCCATATTAATACTTCAGCTTTTGGAAAATGCCACAGAATATACTCTCTTGACTGCAGGAGATTTGTTTGTGAAACAAGAGAGGTAAGGGAAGGGAGGATTTGTTGGGGAAATTACAATCAGCCATTAGTTGTCTGAATCCTTGTTCTTTAAGCACTAGAAAGCTGTGTCACCTTTGCTGTTCTATTTATAAAACACATGCTTGTCTGGAGTTAATTGTTGAATAGGAATGCATGTGTAGAAGGCATATAAGATTGCATGCCATCTTGAGAAAGGAGGAGGGAAGGAGGGGAAGAAAATTTGAAACTTTTGTAAGTAATTATTGAAAACTGAAAACAAATAAATTAATAAATTTGGAAAAGATGAATAATATTAAAGATTTTTATAAGATGAAATGGGAAGGTTGAGAAAATTTTTTTTATGATAATAGTACTATAAAAACAACTTTGAAAGCTCTAAGAACTATGATCAATTCAGTATCTATCCATGATTCCAGGGAACTAATGTCAAAACATGCTATCCATCACAGACAGTAAATGTATTTAAGGTACAGAATGGGGCTCATATGTATATATATATCTATATATCTATATCTATATATCTATATCTGTAGATATAGATATATAGATATAGATATATAGATATATAGAGATATATAGAGATATATAGAGATACAGAGATATATAGATAGTCACTAGGAGATTTTTTTTAGTTATATACAAATTTTCTAAAGAAAAGTGTTTTATTTTTGTTTTACTTTTTTTAATAGGATTGGCAAGAGAGAACAAAAATATGTTTGGTTTTTTGCTGTTTTTTTTTTATTTTACTAAAGAGATAGCAGAGTATTACAGACATGAAATGTTACATATCCTTTTTTTTTAATTTTATTTTTAATTTTTGGAATAAAGCAAGCATTTCCATAACATAGTACAGTAGAAAATATGATTGCACATGAAACTACAAATCTACTGTACATTATTTGCTATTCCTTTCAAATATACAACAAAATTTTCATGTAAATTTTTCTTCCTTACTCCCCACCTTAGAAATGGCTACCTTAGACAGAAATGTATGTTCATATTTGTGCGTATATATACATATATAACATATGTGTGTATATATACATACATATGCATGCAATATATGTGCATATATGTATATATGTGTATATATATAAACTATTATACATACATATTTATGTATTTATCAGTTGTTTCTCTGGATACAGATAGCATCTTTTTCATATGCCTTTTATGGTGAATTTGTATACTTATAACAGACAAAATAACTTATTTGCTCAAAGTTCTTAAAACGGTATTGCTGTTGCTGTATACAGTATTCTTTTCATTCTGTTTCTTTGCTTTTCATTATCTGAAGTCACTATTATTAGTTTTAGAGAACTGTTTTACCTTAATATAAAAAAAATTTTAGAAAGTGGGAGTACTATCTAAATGTTTATAATGTAAAAAAAAGTGCAGAAGAATACAACTTTTTTAAAAGTAAAAAATTCTTATAGGTCATTTAGTCCAATTCTTTCACAGACTTATAAGTGAAGAAAAGAGACTCCATGATTTTTCTCTATAGTCACCCAGAAAGCAAGTGGCAGAGTTAGGTCATGACTCTCAATTTGTCCCAATCTCCAGTGTATCATAATATTTTTCATCTAACTCAACCTCTTCCTTTTCAATATGAAGTAAAGAGAAAGGACAAGTAATTTTCAAGTGTTCGTATCACTAATTATTAATACCAGTATACCTAGAATCTAGGTCTCCTGACTCCCAATACATTTCTCCAAACAACTGTCTAACCAGTTGATTCAAGTCCACTATTTCTCATTCATATTAATTTTTTTGCTTCCTAAACCTTTTAGTTATTTCTTTGTCAAAATATAATTTGGTGATATCATTTTCCATCCTCAGTCTTATTAACCTCATGACTTACCACAACTCTTTCATTCCCAAGAATGGGAAGATAACTGAATTGATATTTATTTTCATGTTAAGGATGTAAATTGCATGATGGGATCGTTTTTTTGTTGTTGTTCTAAGGGATTATTGGCAGTGAGTTCTCTCAATGTGGAAAAGGAAATCTGATAGCAATTTTTATTTGCAGCCTAAGGCCTCTCCTACTTGAAGCATTCCCTCCCAGGTGGGAGGAAATGTTGATTTATACGAACATCGCCAATGTACTAAGGAGTCTGCATATCAGTCATTCCTTGAGAGCATGGACCACCACAGAGAAAAGATCTAAGATGCCCCCTCTCATTTCACAGTTGAACATGGAGCTTTGCAGGAGCACTTTCCTTTCTACATCCTCCCTCCTCATAGTGCTATTTTGTTTGCTTTTCCTAAGAGAGTTTTCCTTCATAGATCACTTTCTGATGTTTTCACCTTGATATCAGCATGATTCAAACCATGCTAGAAAAGGGACTGCTTTGTTGCTATTATTTTGCCAGTTTTGAAAAAATCAGTCTCTCTGGACTTCAGCTTTTGGGAAATGCCACAGAATATATTCTCTAGACTGCAGGAGATTTGTTTCTGAAACAAAAGAGGGAAGGGAATGGAGGATCTGTTGGGGAAAATACAATCAGCCAACAGTTGTACGAGTCCTTATTCTTTAAGCATTAGAAAGCTGTGCAACCTTTGCTGTTCTATTTATAAAACACATGCTTGACTGAAGTTCATTTCTGGCACCTGCTAAAAATTGTGAGTGGGTAATTTTTGATACTAGTCCCCTCTGTGTAAAAGCAGAGACCTAGTTTTCTATAAATTTGTCTGAGGAAGATGTGGGGGTTACCACTTTATTGGAGCAGAATTAATTATACTTTCAACAGTAGAGGTGATATGGGGGAGAGATACCCATTGTAACGTCCTGGGTGTTCCTGACTTTGCCAGCTGTACTAACATTAATCCAACTCAGTTTAAGAAACAAATTACTTCAATCTATGTATCTGGCATGATGATACATGTTGGGATTACTGAGGCAAAAAAAAATGAAATCACTTCGGTTCTCAATGAGCTTATTTTATTGAGTGGGGATGGGATCGACAATCATTTAGGCACCTCCTATGTGCCTATTCTAAGCATTAGAGATTCAAAGGAAGGCAAAAGAAAATCCTTGCTCTCAAAGAGCTCACAAGTTATTGGGGGATACAGAATAATTTTTATAGAAAGGGGAGGACACAAGTCTAACATGAATGTCAATGACAAAATGGGGAATCCAGAAGATATAGTGGAAGGGTAGTATAAAATAGGATAGGAATGAGACTGGCATGCATAGATAGATATAAGGAATTAGAAAGTGATAAATAGGGAAGGGGTAGCATTGTTCTAAGCAGATTTTGATTCAGAATTATAGGAATCTGAAGCTGAGTCATAGAATGATAAGTTCTCTTTCCTGTCATAGTTGTAATGATCATCTTGAATCCATTTTCAATCCCTGAAGAAGAGTTGGAGAGGAGAATGAAAAGTTGGGGACCAGAGTCCTGAGATCTGCCCAATAATAGCTAGGGCAACGTAGTTGAGGTATTTTTTAATACTCAGCCAAGTTATCTCCATCCTAGACTTTGCTCCAAGAATGGCAACTTTATTCCTTATTTCATCCAGCATGTGTGTGAGAGGTGCAGGGCAGGTGTGAGGAGGGTATGTGTTTTAGTTTAGTGGCAGTTATGGAAAAAGAGAGATAGCAGAAGGGCAAAAAGAACCCTGTATACCCTAATTGTAGGCACCATGTTTAGAATTACTCCATGACCTAGAAAACTTTTACTCTGTGGGGAATTCAAAGATTCTAATAAATTTATAATTAGACACTTCTGCCCTGGGGCCCGTTCTTCTAATTGGTGATACCCTTGGCTAGAATGACACTTAAGGGAGGCTTAGCTATGTTCACTTGCCTTCTGGGTCAATTGACTGTTTAGACTTCTCTAACCATACCCCAAGTGATATCTTCTCCTAAAATTCTTGCTGTAGGAACTGCCATTTGCTTTTGTTTAATTAGTTCATGAGAATGATACTTGAAATGATGAAATTGTAGCTATCTTATAGCACTGATCTGGCATATCACTAGGGAATAATTTATCAGCTACTTTCCTTCTGAGAATCAAAAGATTTGATATTACTTCTGACATGACTAGGCTCCAAACCCTGGGGCCCTGATTGGTGAAATTTTACTATATTTGGTCAACCAAGACTCACTATGCCACTCTCAAATTATCTCTGCTATTCCTTTGCACGTGTCCCACTACCCTCCCTGTCCATCTCATTTCCACTTCTAGCTTGGGGACCCACAATCAAAACAAAACTACCATTGCTGGAAAAGACATATCAACTAATTGGTCAAGTGACTTGACTCACTATCACTGTCATTTCTCATACAATGTCCCTAGCCATCTCCCCTACATGTGCTGTTTTCCCTTATTAGGAAGAAAACTTCTTGAGGGAGGAGACTACCTTTTTTTTTCATATCTCTCATGCTTCACACCATTCCTGGCAGATAGCTAGCATTTCATAAATGCGTTCATCCTTCATGAACCAAGGTGATTTCCAAATACCCTATCCCTCTTCATGAAGATTTATTGTTAGAAACAAGTTGTGAAGATCATTTCACGTGGCTCAGAACTGTGAAGGCTGCAGCCCGTCATAAGCTTGGCACTCAGTCTGATAGACAAAAGGAAGGAAATACCAAAAGCCAGCTTTCTACAACCTCCCACTAACAGAAGAAAGTAATTCATTGACTTTAATGTTTTTCTATTAGTTTGAATGTTCTTTGTTCCTAAGAAGAGCTTAGAGGTCATACATTACCTCCAAGGCATTCTTAAGGGAAAAAGGCAATTAACAGACTACAAAGAAGGAATAGCAGGAGAACTTTAATTCAATTTGTGCTACAAATATGTCTCCTAAGAATTTAATGAAGTATTTAACTTATGGGACAGAGGAAATTGGGCACAGAATGTAACTACTTATAAAGACACCTCAGAATCTCCTAAAATTTAGTTTTTGACTGTTTCTATATTCTTCCAAAGACTCTTCTTAATGATTTAGGTATCTGACCAAAATTAAACCAGAATCTAGATTCTGAAGCCACATGATTAATTGGAATGTTTAATATTTATAGATGACAAATTATGGAATTTTAGGTCTGGAAGAGGTTTTAGGAATCATCCAGTTCCAACACCTCATTTCATAAATGAAAAAGTGGAAATTTAGGGTTAATGATGTTAAATGACTTGAAATTGTTGAGATGTTTG
Source organism: Notamacropus eugenii (assembly GCF_028372415.1). Lineage (NCBI taxonomy): Eukaryota > Metazoa > Chordata > Mammalia > Diprotodontia > Macropodidae > Notamacropus > Notamacropus eugenii. The sequence goes on along the minus strand of NC_092875.1, from coordinate 355,500,956 downwards.
ACACCTCTATGATGTAAGAAGGTTAAGCAAATATCTCTCAATAATAGCTCAGTTATGCTAGCCATTTAGACAAGGACTTGTGATCCAAATTTATAGCCAGCATATTTTAGAGGACTCTAAAATCTAAGAAGCAGAGAAATCTAAGTAGTGACTTAGAATGACAGGATTGGAGTTAGGAAGATTTGGGTTGAAATTCTAGGTCCATACAAATTGAGAAACTTGTATATGATATGTTTTTCCCAATTTGGGCCAATAATTGGTCCAGTAGACAGAGCATTAGAATTGGAGACTAGAAGATTTGAGTTAACTTCCTGCCTCAGACACTTAAAAACTGCTTAAACTTGTGCAAACTTGAACAAAGTACTCAATCTGTCAGTTTCAATTTCCTCATCCATAAAACAGTGTGTTAATAGCAGCGTCTGTTTCGTATAGCTGCTGCAAGAATCAAGAGATGCTAATATATGTAAAATACTTTTCAAATTATAAAGTGGTATATAAATTCTAGTTATTGTTGCTAATGTTGTTGTTATTTTAAACAAAGACATGCCTAGAGCTTGGCCAGTATGACTGCGTAGCCCGGATTGAGTGATACTGTTTGCTTTTCCTGCTAAGGTGGACCCTCAGTGGAAAGAACAATGATGAGCCTTGTTCCAAAGTAGAGCAGCCCAGCCTCAAACTGTATGGAATCCTTTTACTTCATACTTAGTATAAAAATGACACAGCCTTTGGATCCTTTTTATCTTTGAAGGAGAATGAGTTACTGTGTTCTTTGGTTGTGTAATAGTAACCACATCATCAAAAGTACCTTTGATACTCACTAGCTGCATAACCTTGAGCAAGTCACTTTTATCTCTGTTGATAGAGTTCCCTATGCTGAAAAAATCACCAAATCCTTCATGTATTCACTTATCAGAAATTATCTAATCAATTTTTGGCCAGATTATATTATACAAATTTTAAAGTTTCTACTTTGTTGAAGAAATTTTTATTTTAAAAAGTGAAATGGGCCCAATTAGTGTTGTCAAATCTAATTAGGAATCATTACTATTACTGCCATAGGTAAACAAATATGCATGCTATATTTACTCAGTTAACAAATACTGAAAATACAAATTCTGCCGCATAGAAAGCCATAGATTTTTTTCCTAATGACAAAAGGGGGGGCCTCAAAATTAAAAGCACTGGAGACCACCAGTCTAGCCTTCTATGAAAAGGTAAGATGAAAACAAAATAAATACAAAAGCTAATTGTTTAAGAGAGCCACAAATAAGAGTTTATGTTACTATTGGGATGTTCTAAAGGATAATGGCTTTCCAGTTGAAGAAAAATTCATAGTCATGGGCAGAAAAAACACAGGAGCATGCAAATATGTCAAGATGCCTTTTTCTAGTCATATCAGACTCTTTATAACCCAATTTGGGGTGTTCTTGGCAAATATACTGAAATAAGGATTAGCCATTCCTTCTCCAACTCATTTTCCAGATGAGGAAACTGAGCTAAACAGGTTTAAGTGACTCACCTACAGTCACACAGCAAGTTAAAGGCCAGATCTGAATTCAGGAAGATGAGTTTTTTGAATTAAGACCTAGCATTATATATACTGTTCCACCTAGTTTAATTTCTATAAACAGACTATTAAACCAAGTTGTTTAGAAATAAGTTTTAACCTTCATGAACCTTCAAAATTTCTCATTTGCAGATAAGTAAACTACAAATTCTTGAGGACAAGAATTTTATGTTATTCACTTTTATGCTTGCCTACATTGTTCATGTATTTGGGTCTCAATTTCCTTCTCTATACAATGAAAAAGGTTGGATTAGAATTCAGAGGTTCTTAAGTCTCAACGAATGTTTAAAAAAATATTTTGATAGTAATATTTCAATATAGTTGAGTTCTGTTATATTCATATGTATTTTGTTGGATACATTTAAAAGCATTGTTCTGTGAAGTCCTTAGGATTCACCACACTGCCAAAGGAGTCCATGAAAAAGAAAAGAAAAAAAAAGAAAAAAAGAAAAAAACCTTCAGGGACCTCGAGCTAAATGTCCCTTCTAAATTCCTTTTAAGTTCCATAGTTTAGAATTCTGTTGCACTTACCATTAAAGGAGATCAAATATTATAAATTAGAGTAGTTTGGAAATATAAGGCGGGAGGACAACTAAAGGATATTTTAACCTTTCTCCTACAGGGTGAAGGTTATTTCATATACTACCAGAGTAGGACAGGATCAGAGCCACAGCAAAGTGAAACACATTTTACTGTAGCCACTTGGGACAGTCAGTCTGCTTTTTTTTTTTTTTCAGAAGTGCTAATCTAAATAATCTCTGTATTTTGAGTCATGTAAATCATGCTAATTGAATAACTTGGCCCTGCTACAATGTAGCACTGGACAGCACTTGTAACCTTTTCTCCCTCTTCCTGTAAGTGCCTGAGATGAAGGCTTTTGTGTGCTCTGAAGCAGCTGGTATAACTTAGGTTTAAGTATTTCTTATGCAACCCTCACTTGCTTATTTTGAGATGCTATGAAGGCATTTTTTTCCATATTCCTGAAGTTCTATGAAATGGAAATGAATGAGAAGAGCAGCCCTAGCCACAAAAGAGAATGTATAAACCATTAAGAGAGAATGATAAAATATGCCAATAAAAACTCAATCAAATATTGCCAAAGAAATAGTAATAAACTGAAATACAAAAATATGTCTACATGTATATTTAAACATATATATGTACATATATATGTACATATATATGTGCATGTATATATGTGTATGTAACAAGTCACATGTCTACTCCACAAAGGACTGTTCTTGAAATGTATGGAAATCAGGTTTCAAAACTACAAATCTGGGTTATTGAAAATACAATTAAAATCAGCAAGACAGAAGTCATAAAAAAGGGGAAGACACAACTGCAGAAATTCTGAATCACAGATATTAGAGCTAAAAAAAATCCCTCAAGAAAAATTCTGATCTTGCCTTCAGGCAGGGAAATCATTATCCCAATTTTAATGATAAGAAACTGGAGTTTAGAGGGATCAAATAACTGGCAAAAGGGAAAGATATACAATCCATCAAAAGAGATATGTGTGTTTCTGTTTTGTTATTGTTGTTCAGTGAGAGAGTGTGTGTGTGTGTGTGTGTTAAAAGAGAGGACCTTTCAAAATAGTATGATCTGAAAACTCAAGGAAGAGGGAATTTGAAACTGCTCCACTATGTTCCTCATCCATAATTTCCACTTGGCCATCAGAAGTCTCCAGGGATTTGATGACCAGCTGGATGCAGAGCTAATCTTGGGGAGAGAATGCCTATGTGATTTCAGGAGCTGTTAATTAAGCATTATTTGTTAATATATTATCAGCAGCTGCCTACTGCAACTAATATACAGGCACAGCTGAACTCAAAGTGATGAAGCTTGGCGTGCTAATTTTGTACACAATATGTGGCCAGGCACAAATCAGTGTTTGAGTTGTGAAAGTAGATTATAAAAAGACCTCGCTCAGAGACTCAGAAAACAATAGCACTGGGGCACAGAATCAGGAAGGAATTGGAATTCTTGTAGTGAAGAATAGCTGTGAGTATAAAACAGCAAAAGTAGAAACCTTTATGATGGATTGAACACAATCTCCAGGAATCAACTTTAAAAACAGTCCTAAGGAAAATAGAAAGAAACCATTACTCCAAACTCCTTAAGCAGAATCTTCAAGAGGAAGAGGAACCAAAAATAATAAAGCTATTTCATTGATAATATCATCACATAGGGAAATATATACCTGGGAAACGGAGGGTTTACTCTTTTACATTTTTGCTTGTAATGTATGTGCTTTTGTGTAATATATATTAATGTATACTCATTTTTTACATAAAGTTAAAAATAAACAAATGTATATTTTTAAATCCACATTTCAATAGGTACAGAGATAGATAGACAGATAGTTTGCACCTATTAGAAAATAGATTTTTAAAATTTTTAACATTCGTTTTTTTAAATTTTGAGGTCTGAATTATCTCCTTACTTCCTGTTCCTCCTTCACAATTGATAAGGCAAGCAGCATGTATTGATTGTACATGTGAAATCAGGGAAAACATATTTCTGTACTAGTCACATACATTTCAATCTTTGGATAGAATGTGGATTTTTGAGATCAGAGCCTGTCTTTTTATTTGTGTCCTGAATTTTAACAGCGTCCCTTATACATAATAAGTCTGTGATGAATGATTTTTCATTCATTCATATGAGCACTAATTTATATAATTTAGACCAATCCAATTGGATACTTCCACACATGGATTCAGCTTGGATAGGAGAGCACCAATGAAAATTAAGAGTGATCCTGGGCACTCATCTATGTTGGTGCTAGAACACTTTGCTGTGTATATAAAAAGAGGATGAAGAGAGAGAAGGTCAGTAAAAATGAGTTTTCACACTGACTTTTGAAAGAAGTAGTTCTGGATTGAAAAATCATGAAAGGAAACCAAGCTTTTTATAAAAATGTCTTCAAAAGAATATTGACTTCAGAACACTGAGGACTTGGGTTCATTCAAATTTCTGTATTCAATGCTTCCTAGCAATGTTATGTTCAGAAAGTCACTTTCCACCCTTAGATATAGGTCCCTTCATTTTTTAAGTTTAAGGAGTTGTACAAGATGGCATCTATCTGTGATCCTATGAGTAATAAGAAGGGTATAGGACCCCATATACTAATGATTTGAAAATCAGAGGGATTAAAGACAATCTGCTTATACTCCTCCCCAAATGGGGCTTTAGTATGTATTGGTGGGATGTTAGAATCAAAGATTTATAACTGGAAAAAACTTTACATGTAAAATAAGAGGAACATCAATATCCCTATTTTAATATTTAGTCATCTATACATATTATGTTAATAGCTGAATTAGTCAATATTCAATAAAATATAACCAATGCAAAAAAAAAAAAATCTGTGAAATAGCAATGAAGTCATAGGATTCAGAGCTAGAAAGAACCTAAGAAAGAGATGTTAGTTCAATGACCTTTTCAGAATAAATATGAAAGCTCAGGTTTACGTAAGTCAGATGATTTTTCCAAGTTAACACAGGAGTGTAGCAGAAAGCATCCTGATATATGGTGTAAGGGACTAGGGGGGCTGCTGTACAGGTTCTTTGATCTGCTTTTCTTAAATGAAAGGTAACTTTTGAGCTGTTAACAATTTCCTTTAATCAAGCACATGTATCATTAACCAACAGAGAAAAATACAAGAGGAGAAATAAAGACCAACAGACGGGTCCAACTGTCAGACCATAGTTCCCAGAGAGGGAAGCACCAACATCTGGGTTTTCAAAGCCTGGGGGCTGCTTAGTGGCTTCCCAGAGTCTCTTCTGTCACACAAATCTTCTTCCAAAAACTAAGCCTCAAAGTAAAGCCTCACCTCAGAGTCTTTGTACACTTTTCAGAGTAGGAGGGCATGACTCTCTGACTAGTGCCTCAATAGAAAAAAAACAAAAGGTTCTTCCTACAAAATAACTCTCCTAATCAAGTTTCCTTTAATGGGCAGGTCCATTAATGGGTAGGGAAGATCTTCTTTAATCATATTAAAATAATTAGCAATTCAAATACTTTTTCTAGTTACTAGTTTTCTAGTTACTAGTACAGTTTCTGTACTTTACTCCTAGTAAAGACTCTTGGTTGATAAAGGCAAGATTCAATCAGAGGCATTTGATTATGCTAAAACAAAGACAGCAAAAGATCCTACTTTGCTTGCCATTATGAGAAGGCAAGTAGTAAACCCAGTATTCAAATTTTTTAATTCCATACTGAGTGAACTTTCCACTATGCCACAAAACTAATTAAATTAGCTGGAGAAGTGAAATCTTATCCCACAACTAAAAAACACTCTCAAAACCATTACCTCAATAACTCATTTCAGTATAATTATAATCAAATTCCCCTTCAGTGTCAACAAATAGAGAGAAAACTATTTTTAATATTCATTATTGGATCAGAGAATCTAGAAATCTGACACATTCACCTTTCTCTCTCACCTTTCTTTCTCTTCTCCTCAATAGTAATGACGCCACTACTATCTTTATTAATTATAACTGTGGCCCATAGGGTGATGGAGAAGGAGAAATTAAGGTGCTAGAGACATTGTTGGGATATTCTGGGTCTTATACAGCAATATGTTGGTAGTATTAACACTCAGTGTGAGTTGAAGAAATACGAGTGATGTTGTATGCCAAGATGGATGAAAGGAACTCCCCTGGCCCTAAGATGAGATAGCTTGACTGAAGTTTCTGGACTTTCCATAATGATGAAAGGAAAAAAAACAATTTTCTCAATTGTTCTCAGTGAGCACATCTCTGGTGGCTGAGGCAGCTTTGAAGTGATTGGCATTGGACTGGAGCTGTCAATCCATGTCCAGTCTCAGGCATATGGTCCCCTTGTTAGGACTGAGGTTACATGTATGGGTTTGAAAATTAGGTCAATGATCTCGTATCCCCTGGCCTCAAATATCCAAAGTGAAATTGTTTTCTTTCTCCACCTAATTCTCTCCTGCTGCATTCAAATTTCCTCTAATTCCATCTATCAGCTATGTTTTCTCCCTCAAGTTAGCTTTCACACAACACAGAATGCATTAAGATTATAAGGGTGAGCCTTATGTGTCTAAGAATGTGAACATGAGTGTATATATACATGCAATTGTCTTGTTTCTTGAGGGGCAAAACTAAACATATGAAATGTTAAAAGGAGGTTATGAAATCCATCATTGGATGAAATTAAACTCAGACTACAAAGTTGTTACTAAAATGGAGGTTATTCAAAGCCATGATTATCCAACATAAGTCAAAGAGAGTTAAGCACTTTATTGAATTTACAAGTTGAAATTTATTAGTCATTACATGGCTGGCTGCATTTTCTTTAATGAGATGGTTAATGTTTTTTTCAAAAAAAAGCATACTGGAAGTTCTGGATACTTAGAAGGAAACATTTCCTTTCTCTTTGTTAGGGTGGCATGAAGAAAACTTCTGGGAATGTCTACTTTAACTCATCTCCAAAGCTAATGACTTTGGAGATGTTTTATGCTTTATCCACAAATGAATGTACTGTCCTTTATGTACAAAGATTACCTGCAACCTGACCTTAGTAAGATATGCACTTTAAAATGTTTTGTTTTACATTAGTGGCAATGTTTTGATTGAATAATCATCTACACTCTTGTTGCTTGTACCCCACCTGACGTGGCTGGCAGGTACAGTAAAAGATCAAACTGGCACATGAAAGAAAGAGCACTCATCTCATCTCAGAGTGGGACAATCTGGATTTAAATTCAAAATCTGTCTCCTTACTTTCTTGAGCCTTAGATTTTTCATCTATAAAAACTGAGGATGAGAATGATATCAAATGCTATTTCTCAGGGTTGTTACCAGAACAGTGATATCTAGAGGATGAATTACTCTGTAACTATAAACTCTTAATGAATAAGGCTTTCTATACAAAAATAAAAGTCTGATTCAGGGATGAAAGCCTTGGTTTTAACTTTGTAGCATCCTCTTTTAATCAACAGAGGTAAAAAAAATACAAAATGAAAACATAATTTTACAACATTGGATTTATATACATACATATATATATATATATGTCATATTGAAGAGAGAACATACAGCATTGAACTTTTTAAGGAAATACTTAATTAAAGATGTTCTCCCTCCTCCCCATTTCTTATAAATCTGTAGGTCACTGAGAAACAATGTGACAGTTGATACAGGTTTGACTTGGTTTCCATTCCTGACTCTGACATATATCAACTATAAAATCATGGATCCTTACTCTGTCAGTGCTCTACAAAACTTTCTAAGAATATACGTTTTAGATGAGTTGCCAATCAGCATCAGTAGAGGAATTTGCTATACTGGTTTTCCCAATATAGCAAATGTAACGTATGTAATCACAACTGAGTATGTACATAATTACAACTATGGACTCAGAAAAAATAAATGTTTGAGCATTCTAAAACATACATGAAGGATAAAGGAGTAGGGAGGATTCTAGGAAGATAAAGAAGTAGATCCAAAAATTCCAGACTTTCCATCCCCTCTCCAAAGCAAGACAGAATGTCGACTCAAATGATCATAGAACAGCAGAAATAAAGAAAAGTCAGAATAAAGCAGTTCCTTCTAAGGTCCTGAGAGGACCTCAAGAAAGACTTGGCCTCCACAGAGCAAAGGTTTGGTCCAGTTCAAATGAAAACACTTTAGGGCAGAGCCCACTAAAAATCGACAGCAATAATGGGAACAGGCAACTTTAATAGTATGGACAATGTCTGGTCAGACAGTCCATTAGGGGAAAATTGAATATCCCTCCACAGTTACTGGATGCCAGGCACAGGGGTGTTTTTTAACTTATTTTCAGTGTTCTTCAATCACTTCCATATATCTTAGATTTTTTCCCCTCTTTCCCTCTTTCCCCCCTACCTCCACACTCCCTCCCTGAGACAGCATATAGTTTTACATAGGTTCTACACATACATTCCTATTAAATACATTTTCATCTTAGTCATGTTGCAAAGAAGAATTAAAATGAATGGGAGAAATCATAAACCAAACCAAAACGTTATACAAAAGAAAATGATCTGCTTCATTCTGTGATCAAATTCCATAGTTCTTTTTCTGGATGTGGAAGGCATTTTGCCATAAGAGACCATTGGGAATTTTTTAAGTCCTTGCACTGCAATGAAGTACTAAGTCAACCAGAAAAATTCTTCACACACTGTGGTTGTTGCTGTGTACAAAGTTCTCCTGGTTCAGCTCATTTCGATCAGCATCAGTTCAAATAAGTCTTTCCAGGCCTCTCTGAAGTCTTCCTGTTCATCATTTCTTATAGCACAATAGTATTTCATTACATTCATATGCCACAATTTATTCAATCCTTCCCCAATTGATGGGTAGCCCCTTGATTTCCAGTTTTTGGCCACCACAGAGAGAGCTGCTATAAATATTTTTGTACAAGTGGGACCCTTTTCCATTTTCTTGATCTCTTGGGGATACGGTCCTAGAAGTGGTGTTCAGGCACAGGGGTCTTGACCAGATGAAGTCCAGGCTTCAGCTGTGAGTGAGGAGGAGTGAGCACATACCCAGTGAGTGTGGTAACTAGGGATCAGAATCCTGTTAACTCTAAGCACTTAAAGGAGAGCAGAGTTCTTGGTTTTAGATTTCACTCTGAGGGTATAAGGGTGAGCTAAAGTTTACAATCCAGAGAAGGACTACAGAGAGCAAGATTGCTTCTGGGACAGCATAGCTGGAGGTCTTAGTCATGGCTTAGAGGCAGAAAAGAGTATTCAAGGACTGGCTCCTGGAGAGGTCTAAAAATGACAGTAAGAAGTATCTGAGGCCTGGGACACCATTCACCATACCTCAGAACTAGAATCTGATTATAATAATAAACTGAAAAATAAAAAATCAGTAAACGTTGGAGAAAGAACTCAGCCACAGATAGCAACTATGGGAATAAAGAAGATCTGGGCTCATATTCAGAAGAAGAAAGTAGACCTAAAACAAAACAATTCCTACTTCAAAGAGGATTGTCAAATGGCCACAAGCACGTAAGGAATTCTTGGGAGAACTTAAAAAGGACTTTAAAAATCAAATAAGACAGACTGAGGAAAAATTAGGAAAAAAATAAGAACAATCCAATAAAATCAAGCAAAATTATGTAAAGAAAGCCAACCAATTAAAAAAAGAGAGATCCAAAAAATTTAAGGAAGGAAATAACTTTTTTGCAAATTAGAGTTGGGCAAGGGGAAGTTAATGACATTGTAAGACACTAAGAAATAACAAAACAAAATAAAAACAATGAAAAAATAGAAAAAAATGTGAAACATCTCATTAGAAAAACAACTGATCTAGAAAACAGATTGAGGAGAGAAAACATGAGAATTATTGGGAAACCTGAAAGTTATGATAGAAAGAGTTTGGATCCAATATTATATGAAATTATTAAATTGTCCTGAAGTTTTAGTAGGGTGAAGTAGAAATACAAAAAGAAACCACCAGTCACCACAGACAAGAGATCCCAGGATGAAAACTTAGCAGGAATTTCATAGTCAAGTTTCAAAGCCCAGGTTAAGGAGAAACTATTACAAGTAACAAGAAAGAAAACATCTTAAACATCTTGGAGTTAAAGTCAGGATCACACAAGACCTAGAAGCTGCTATATTAAATGACCATAGATCTTGGAACATTATATTTTGAAAAGCAAAAGATCTAGGGTTGTGACCAAAAAATAACTTACCCAACAACATTGAGCATAATCCTGAATTAAAAAAAGACATTTAATGAACTGAAAGATTTTCAGGTATTTGTGACAAAAAAATTAAATTAAATATAATAAAAGACCTTAGAACTCAATAGAAAATTCAACACATAAGATTCAGGAGAAACATAAGGCAAACATTAAAGACCAATTATAAGCACCTCAATAAGGGAAAATTCTTTACCTCTTATATGGGGAAATATCAGTACTGTCAAGACTGTCATTATTACTTGGGTAGTCTGAAAAAAAGTTCTAGTCTTAGCTAAGTATGATAGGTTGATTCTAAATAAAATTGAGTAGGGAGAGACTTAAAAAAGTGCAGTTATCTCCTACAAATCATGTGTGAAAGAAAGAACCTATACAGAAGGAGCAGGTTGGGGTTGAAGAATTGTACTGTATGAGGCCAAGCAAAGTAGGATCTTTTCTGTTTTTGTTTTAGTATAATCAGGAAGTATAATTTGTCTATTTGAAGATAGTTAAAGAAGATCTTACTCACCCATTGATGGGTCTACCCATTGAGGGAAGCTTGATTAGGGGAGTTGGTTTGTAGGAGGTCCCAAGTACCTTTTGTTTTTTCTACTGAGGCACTGGGGCCGAGGGTCATGTCCTCTGGCTCTGAAAAGTGTATAAATATTCTGAGGGTGAGATATTACTTTGGGCCTTAGTTTTTGGAGGAAGGTTTGAGTGTGCATGAGAGTCTGCACTAAGCAACCCCCAGTCTTTGAAAACCCAGATATTGGTACTTCCTTCTCTGGTAAAGATGTATGTACATTAATGTTCAGGCAGTTTGAAAGCTCTGTCTGTTGAGTTTTGATTTCTCTGAAATTTTGATTTTGATTTTCTCTGATACCTGTGCTTGATTAAAGAGATTGTTAACCCCTCAGAAGCTGCCTTTCCCTTTAGAGAAGCAGATCAAAGACCCTGTGGTAGCAGGCCCTCCTGTGTGCTTACTGATAAATACTGCTGGAACCTTACTGTCATTGAAACTGGGTTAAAGAGGGAATAATATACATCTAGAAGGGTATAAACATCTTTGAAATTTATAAAGAAATAAGAAGATGAAGATATGAGATAAGAGAGGGATTTGTAGAAGGGTATGTAAAGAAAAAATTAGGAGATAGTAGGGAGGGGATAAAAGAGGGATTCTTAGAGGGGTGGGTAGACTGAGGAATAAAAGGGCCAGGCAGTGGTTAGAAATAAATTAGACTCAAGGATAAATAGGGTAAAGTAGAGCAAGAAGGAAAAAGTGAGGAAAAATGGAGTGGTGGGAAATGTACAGTTAATAATTACCATTTTGAATGCAAATGAGATGAATTTACCCATAAGAGGAAAACATAGGAGGATGGATTATGAATCAAAATCTGAGAATATGTTGTTTACAAGAAACAATAAAAGCTGGGGGTTACACATCAAATTAAAATAAAGGGCTGGATTAGAATCTATTATGCTTCAGCTGATGTAAAAGCAAAAATAGGAGTAGCAATTATTATCTTAGACAAAGTTAAAGCTAAAATAGAATTAAATAAGAGATAAAAAGGGAAACCATGTTACATGTAACAATATTCTTCGATATTGTTTTAAAAATATTAGCTATGGCAATAAAAGGTGGAAAAACATTAAGGAATCAGAATGGAAAATGAGGCAACAAATTATATCTTCTCTCAGATGATATGATAATAAATGTGGAAAATCCTGAAGTTCAACTAAAAAGTTAATTGAAACAATTAATGATTTTAGCAAACTAGCAAGATGCAAAATAAACCCACATTAATGATTAATATTTTTATATTACCAACAAAACCCTGCAAGAAGAGAAAGGAAGATATACCCCTTTTAAAATAAGTGCAGACAATATAAAATAGCTGAGAGTCGACCTGCCAAAACTGATTCAGGAACTACATTAACATAATTATGAAATAATATTTATGCAAAATAAGTCAGAATTAAATAACTGGAGAAATAACAATTATTCAGGGGTGGGTAATGTCAATATAATATAAATGACAATTTTACCTAATCTATTTATTCATTGCCATCTTAATTAAATTACTAAAAATAATTATTTCATAGAACTGGAAAAAAGTAAAAGAATTCATTTGGAAGAACAACAGGTCAAAATTTCCAAAGAAACTAATGAAAGAATGTAAAGGAAGGAAGTTTAGTAGTACCAGATGTTTACAAGTTAATAAAATAATAAAACCATATGGTACTGGTTTTATATTGAATCATTTCTTTATGTTGTGCTGTGGAAATGATTTTTTGTTCTCTTTTTGTATTTACGTTCAAAATGAATTAGTTTTTTTTAAAGAATAAAGGGGCATGAATGAAAGCAGTGAAAGTTCTAACTTCAATAGCTCACCTTTTTATAGCATTTTGTATGACTTTAAGTGTTTTCCTTAAAACCATCCTGTGACATAAATAGTAAAATATTACAAGATGCATTACTGTAATTATACATATATATATACATGTATATATATATATACATATATACATATACATATGTATTCATAGAGAAGAAAATGGATGATCAATGACTTGAGGTGACTTGACTAGGGTCACAAATTAGTGGCATAGGAGGTATCCAAAATCAAGTCTTTGGATTTAAAGGCCAGTGCTCTCTCCATTTTAGATTCTCCAGTATGACTCTAAGTTCAATTTAGTGAGCCCTTGTAATTTGGTATAAAAGAAAAGTGATGAATTAGGGTGTTGGGAAATCTTGAGTCCTGGTCCAGTCCTTGCTGCTATGCAATATTAATTTCCCGGGTTCCCCAACATAAGTTTATTTATTATTTCTGTTGAGCAGATAGGTGGCTCAGTGCATAGGACCCTGGAGTCAGGAAGTTCTGAGTTCAAAGACGGCTTCAGAAACCCAGCTGTGTTATCCTGGGCAAATCATTTAACCATATTTGCCTTAGTTCTTCAACTTGGAGAAAGAGATGGCAAAATTTTCCAGTATCTTTTGTTTGCCAAGAAAACCTTAAATAGGGTTATAGAGAGTCTGACACAACTGAAACAACTCAACAATAACAACGTTTTTATTGTTTGCCTAATGCTTCACCAGTCTCCAGCACAGTACTTTGGATATAGGAGATGCTTAATAAGTGCTTAGTAGATTTTCTTGAGTAATTCAGTGTCTTCGCTTTACTATCTATTACTATTCAATTATTCCTATATGTTGACTTATTAATTAGTGTTTATTTTTATTCACCTTTCATGTGCTGGCCTAAACTCATGTTCTGAAAGGGGTCATACCCCATCCTGCTCTTTCTCTTCCACAGTGAATATCACTGAACTTGGTACACTGCAGACAGTAAAAAAGAAAAAAAAATGTTGATTAATTGAAGTTGAGGTTCTTATGAAATGCTAAAACTTTAATATTCAGGAGTGGTTTATTTTTTGTTGTTGTTAATACTGAAATTTCCTAGTATTTGCTCTTCTGCTTAAGATTTAAAAAGATAGTGCCATGTAGTATCAAAACATTTCACATTTGAAGGTACCTATGCAGAAACAGACTAATCTGTATATAAAGATATACGTATTGAGAAGAATACGAATGGTTTCAATTTGGGGAATTGGGCCATCAAGAAGTTCAATAATAAATTAAGCAAACAAACAAAAGCTTGGCTATGTTGTGGCCTGATCTGACAATGATTATATATTTTGTCTCTTTTCCCTGGCTTATCCATAGAATTTGTGGTCTCTTAATTTCTCTCTAATGTTCTGTCAGTATTTTCTCCTTCATGCATTCTACTTTCACAAGGCCTTTTTTTTTTTTTTTTACTGCTTTGTCTTTCATTATGGAAATTGTATCAAGCAATGAACATGTATTCATTCACTATGTAGGGCACTGAGCTACAAATACAAATACATATCAGACCCTGACTTGAACAAGTTTACAGTCTGTCTGGGAAAACAATAAATATATAAGTAAATTTTAAAATAAGTAAACAAGTAAATTTCATTCGAATATATACACATATACATGTATAAATATACATATATGTGTATTTCATACATATATATGAATCTGGGGGAGGAACCAAGATGGCTGAGTGATAGGAAAAAAAATATATAGACAACTTCTCTAATGCAAGTTCTTCATGAAAGTATAGAAAATAAACTAGAATAAGTCCTTGTGGGGAATCCAAGCAAAAAAAGGTATTTTTCTAGTCCAAGTCAGCATAGTGAGAGAGTGAAGTCTGTGGACACTGGAGATTGGAGTTTAGTCAGGAACATGCCACTCAAGCCTTCTAATGTAGAAACTGGAAGCAGAACAAGGCTGTGCAACAATGCAATAAGTAAATTAATAAATAAAAAGGTAGCAGACCAATACAGAAGGGCTTTGGCCTTGTGTTGGATAAATGAACCATTGCAAACTCGCAGTTCTGTTATTCATTACCCAGTTCAGGGTCACAGATCCAGGGAAGACTGATGAGGGATCATGCTCTGGGATAAGAATGATCACAGGTCTTAGATTGTGTACTGAAGAAGGAACAAATTTAGAAGCAAAGAGTACTTTTGCTACTGACCCCAGGACCAGAAGGGTTTCAGTTCTAGTTTAAAGGGCCATCTGAAGTCTACAGAAGAATAACAGTGAAATCCCAGACCAAAAGAGAAAACGCAATTCTGTCATTCTGAACCTATAGAGTTTCCTATCTGTCTGATAATGGATGAGTCCAGCATCAGTCAAATGATGCAACAACCGGGGTGAAGCTTACATATTTGTTGTCCAGAAACAAAACCAGTTCAAGAACTTGTTGAGCTTAGATCTGGAAGACTGGAATCAGATTTTGCAAGGGAGTAAATCCCTTTGGGAGCACTACAAGGTTATAGGTCCTTAGCCTAGGCTGTCTCTCAGATTTTAGAATAATACAATACCCTATCTTCCAAAATGAAGCAGAAGGATTCAGTAGGATATAAGCTCAACCTAAACATTCCCTCAAGAAGGGTACAGAGCATGACCCTAACATAGAGTAGAAAGTTAGGAAGTAGGCTGGAAGAAGGATTAAATAAACAAAAAGAATTCCACCATAAATAGCTATTATGGTGATAAGGACACTCGAGACACAGACCTAAAAAAAGAAAATGACTTCAAAATATGTACATACAAAGCCTCAAAAAAAAAACCTTTAGCACAGGCTTAACTAAAATTTCTGCAAGAGAATAAAGAATTTGAAAGAATTTCAAATGATTCTAGGTGTGTCTAAAACATATGTACACATCCACCCCATACACACGTGTAGATATGTGTATATATATGTATTCATATGCATACATGTTGTAAGGGAATTTGCGTAATGAGACAGTAGTAGGTGGAGTGGTACCTTTCAAGTAAGGCCCCATAAAGAGTCCTATTTTAGCTGAGCTTTGAAGGTAACTAGAGGATCTAAGAGGTAAAAATC
Organism: Notamacropus eugenii; assembly: GCF_028372415.1. NCBI lineage: Eukaryota > Metazoa > Chordata > Mammalia > Diprotodontia > Macropodidae > Notamacropus > Notamacropus eugenii. The sequence continues at coordinate 355,485,266 of NC_092875.1, read as the reverse complement.
AAAAGTATAGCTCATCTCTTTCTTTCATAAATGTAAATCAAGCTTAAGGAAGTGGCAATCATCTGTTAAACTACATTTATTTAATTTGTTCTTGTCTTAAGTCTCCTTAGAAGAGGCCTTTTTCTCCTCATAGGGAACTGATAATTAATTGAACTCATTAGAGTCCCATGTTTTCTACAGTAAGTTTATTTTGGGCCCCTCCTTTAAATTTAAGTCTGAGCAGAATACTGACTTGCTAAAATCCTCCTGCAGAGATGAAATTAAGTACCTAGTAAAGAAGGTACTTTATCTGAAATTATTTTGATGTCCTTGCTTCATTTTAAAATTTTAAATGAGGTAGAAAAGCCACAGGAAGAGAGACTGACAGACAGATAGAAACAAAGAGAAAGAGAGACAGAGAGAAGAGAAAGCATCCAGGCAGTAGAGGCTGGTAGAGACAACAGGTAGAAGGCAAACCTTCTGAATTTCTTTCAATGGAGGGAGAGGAAAGTGATCTTTCCTACAAAAAATTTAGAAGAAATAACCCTGACCCACTTATCAATGTGTCAGTGAGTGCTGGTTAGGAATTAGTCCTGTACATGGAAGAACTTTTAGGATAAAAAATGGAAATATTTTATTAAAGTCAAGTCTACGCCTGCCTCTGCCCCCCCCCCCATCCTTCCTCCCTCCTTCCCCCTGACCCTTCTAGCTGTTTTAAAACTTAAATTTAGAATAAGTAAATCAGAATCAAATTTTTGAAGAGAATGATTTTCTGACAAACTACCCTCTCTTCTGGGCGCTTAATTTCATCTCTACAGGAGGATGTTAGCCAGTCAATGCTCCACCCAGGGTAAAACTCGAAGAAGCAACCCAACATAACCCCACTATAGGAAACATGGGGCCCAATTGAATTCAGTTAATTATCAGTTCTCTAGGAGGAGAAAATGGCTTCTTCTAACAGTGTTAAGAACAGACCAATTAAACAAACATAGTCTAACAGATATTATTGCCACCTTGTTAAACTTCATTTCTATGTATCACAGAGAAAAGATGAACTACACTTTTGATTTTTTCAATTCTCACCCTTTGGAATCAGATACAGTAATATCCGAGCTGCTTTATTGTCTTTTTTTTCAGGTGATTCACTATCTTGGAAGGTCAGATCCAGTCTTTTAAAAGCAAAAAAAAAAAAAAAAAGTTTTTCAGAAGGAAGAGTACAGACTGCCCAATATACCCTTCTCATTTTACATGTGAAGAAATAGACTTGTTGGTAAAACAACATGTACAAGGTCACATAGCTACTTAGTAGCTGAGCAAGAGTTAGAATTTTCAGTCTATTGTTCTTTTTATTATCTCATTGTGGTTTTAGCTTAGTTGAGATCATAGAATCAAGATTTAGAAATGGAAGACATCTCAGAGACCATGTAGGATCCAATTCCTTCATTTTACAGATAAGGAACCTGATAACCAGAGAAGGGTAAGTGCTACCCCCAAGTCACACAGTTTGCAAGGTTTTCTAAGTACAAAGATGCTGCCTTTGCTAACAAGCTGTGCTTCCTTCTCTACTCAAATTACTAGAATAAAGGTCATAATATTTCTAAGCCATCAAATGAGTACATGCTTTATATATGAGGAGAGTCTGAACAACAAAGACTTGAAAGACTTAATCTCAGCTCTGATCTGCGTAAACTACTTAATATCCAGGTTTCCTGGGGGGGGAAGATGTTGTTCTATGCGAGTACAATGCCCACTGATGATCTTTGTTTTTTAGCCATAGTCCAAACAATGACTTTGCTTCTAAAAGATCCATGGTCACATCCCCCACTTTTCATGTTTAGTCTGTATTCTGGCATTAACTGTTACTTTCTCAAATATCAAAAAATTATTTACCCTCCCTAGCCTTCAAGGTTTTTCAATTTTTTTCAGAAGACTGTTTCTATCCACTCTTCTATTAGTAATGCACACAGTATTTACAGTTTTATGCAAACTGCACTTAGAAATAAAAGCAGCTAGAATGTTCTCAGAAAAGAAAATTAATAAGAAGAGAAAAGAACACTATGTAGTTTTTTTCTTGAAAAATTAAAAAAACAGAATAAGGAGGATAAAAAAAGGATTAAAACAAAGGCTAACATTGCCTGATAATATTAGAGATTACTTCATATTTTCAATGGAGTTCGTTTCCACAAATGAAATTACCTTGCCAAGGCCATTTTCCTAGGAGCTGTAATAAAGGAACACAATGAAGCTGCCAAATAATACTTGTAATGGATGTTTCTGTGATATAGTCTAGACCTGATATAAAAATAGAACACCATTTTAAAACAAAACTGGCTAATAATGGAGATGGGAAAGCTCCAAGTACAACATTAAAGAAGATGAAAGATTATGCTTTTTCTCACTATCAGATAGGCTCTCCTTCCTATGAACCTCCTATTAATCTATAGCCTGACCTACTTAAAACACTTTAAAGTTGTACATGATGAAAGGATGTCCTGTCCAATGTGTATTCTCCAACAAAGTGAGCTAATATCTTTGAAGGAAAATAGTTTTATTTTGATGACTCTCTAGTCATCAAAAAATATATTGGGTAAGAAAGCTGGCATTTTGGTGGCCTAGTACCTTATTTAACTGTTACTCATACTTTAAAATTTTACTTTACTTTTGGCTGGAATTGTTTTTGTGATGGCTGGAGTGGGGGATGAGGACCAGTGAGATAGATGTTAGACTTGGTGGTTAGTGATTCATCTTAAGAGCATACTCAGGATCTTTAAAAAGCTATTTGAAAAGTCAAGCAAAATTTGTTTAATGCCTTAACTCTAACCTATGTCAGTAGAGGACTGCATCTAAAATTCAAATAAAATCAGGCAAAACACGTCCTGTTACTCTTGAGTCAGTCACAGGGAGCACTTTGCTGAGGCAATTTAGGAATTCACTTGTCTTATTCTCCTCCATTATAAAAACAACAACACCCAACCAATTTTCTTCAATGTGTATTGACTTTCTAATTACTCTTAAAAGGGAATTAGGTTTAAAAAGAGGGAAAGTGCAAATTACCTAAGCCACAGAAGCTCCTTTCCTCTTCTTAACACCATCTTGGGAGCCAACATCTCAGTAAGGGTGCTTTACCGAGAATCAATTAAGCCTGACTGACAATTTACTTAAGTCTTCCCAGGTGAATAGACTGTCCTCATCTCTGCTCAGGCAGTCCCCCAGCCTTGGGCAGCCCTTACTAATAGAACTTTCAGGGCTCACCACCTGCAGGAAACAAAGAAACAAAATGATTCCCTGGTTATGGACAAAATTGACCTAGAACAAAAAACTCATACCGAAGGACCCATATTTCCCAAATTCTGTCATTGAGTGTCTTCGTATACCCAATCTAAAATAGCTCCTCACTTTCTTCCCTATGTTTTAGACAGGCTTAATCCTCTGCCTGTGTAGAGCTGCTGTCGATATATCTCAATCACTGTTGGAGATTCAGAATTTGTAATAACTGCAATGCACGGAATACTGATCAATCTCACCAAGTCATAGAATCTCAGAGAAGGAAATGAGGAGACGGTCAAGACCAAATTTTCCCTTGTTATTGTTGTCTCTACATAGTTGTTGATTTGCATGTTTTTCTTTTTTTTTTGCTTTCTTCACTCAACTTATTACTTCACATTTATTTTCATGCTTTGTATTAACAGTTCCTCTTTGACTTAAAATAATTGCTGTTAACCAAAACTTGCTAATTGCTGATGCAAACAGCAACTGAACGTAACCGATATCTACAAGGGGGTCTTATGGTGAGATATCTAGAGCTGAGAGGAAATTGATGGCCTTCTTCCTCCATGTTCTCATATTAGAGGTAGGTGACATGAGGACTCATTTGAAGTGAAAAGACTTGCCCACAGTTCTTAAGTAGCAAGCATTTGAGATAGGGTTTGAACTGAGGTTCTCTGCAGAGTCAATCTTCTTTCAATGGCTAAGCAGTATCTTGTCAAAAACAGTTACCAGCTTCCTTGTACCTTTGCCTACTCTTCTGTCCTATATACAAGTATTTCCTTTCAGTCCAAGTCTGTTTGTAGTCCCTCCCAGTTACAAGTTCCAACTATCCCAGGTTGATAGTCTGTTGCTGATGTCCCAAGGTGATAAACAGGTTTTCTCTTGATCTTCTCCTAGCATCCTGATTATCTGCTACTTTTTGACTTCCCCTGGCTGTCCAGAAAAAACAAAACCAAAAACAAAACCAACCTGTTACCTCACTAATTAACTTAAATTATTCTTTGGTGTTGGATTTTAGAGTATTTTGTCAATATGTGATTTTGAATAAAACTAAAGAAGAGGGAAAATGTGAGCTTAATAGGGATCTTAATTCTTATAGATCAGAAAACTACTTACTGACATATACACAGTATCCTTATAACAAGGCAAACCACAGCAATTGTTGACTGGTTTGCTTTCACTCTAAATTAAGGGATCTTATCATTTTCCCTCCCACTGAGTAGTTACATGTAAATACAAAAGCAATCCCCCAAACGTGTCCAGTAGGTCCTTTCCCATGATATCCTCTGAAATAATATTTTGCTACTTAACAAACACCGGGCAAATGTTTAAATACAAACCCTGTACAAAAAAAAAAAAAATGCCAAGCCACAATGACCTTTAGCAACTCACAGTGGTTATTGAAAGTAAAATGTAAATCCATTCTGGTTAATTATCAGCACCCTAGGATTCTTATCCAACATGGAATCATAGATTTAGAACTGCAAAGGATTTTATGTTAGCAGAATCTGAGATTTAGAGCTGGAAGACATCTAATGCTACCTTGTCATTTTCCAGATGTTAAAACTGAGTCCAAAAGCAAGTAAAGTGACTTTCCCAAGATCACACATGTAGTACTGTCAGATGTAATATTTGAATTCAAGTCCTCTGACTCGAAGATTTCCATTGTTCCACGTAATCTGGAACTCCATTTTCCAGCATAGTTTTTTGCTATTGCCACCTTCTTTAATACTATAGATTTAGGAGATGGAGGTAAATATTGACTTTATTTGGACAATCTTGTCACAGTTTTATGAGTTTTCTCTAATATATTCTCTGCAACATCTATGGAGCATAAAATATAATTATCTTCAATGCATCCTGCTTGTTTATGGCCTCTGGAAGTTTAAGTGATCAAGTATCTTCTAAAATGATGGGTTTTTAAAAATGATTTTCAATAAAAAAAAAAGCCCAGTATACAGCATCAAAGAGCAATTCAGTTTAGTTAGTGAGGCTATCATCCTTTTTTCTCTGCCCTGGTGAGATTGCATGAAATATTGTGCTTAGGTCTAAGTTCTAAATTTTAGGAAGGACATTAATAAGCTAAAGATCATTCAGAGAAGGGATATCAAAATGGTAAAGGGCCTTGAGTGTACTATATATGACAACAGGATGAAAGAATTAAGGATTTCTAAACTGGAGGGACTTGATGACTGTTAACTAAAACATGGGAAGAGTTGTCATGTGGAAGAGCTATTCTATTCCTCTTCATTCTAGAAGGAAGAACTAGCAGCAATGGGTACAGATTGCAAAGAGCCAAATTTTGACCCAAATTTATTTTTTTAAAAAGCCACAAAAATTCCTCTTATTTAGACTTAAGAAAAAATAGAATATTCATGTCTTGAGGCACTGGGTCCTTCAGTAAATGAATAGCAGCTGAGTCATATAGTAGATAAAGGTGGAATCAGAAAGACCTGAGTTCAAATGTGACTTCAGATAATTCTTAGGTGTATGAGTCTGGGCAAGTCTACCTCAGTATCCTCAACTGTTAAGTGAGGGTAATGATGAAATCTATCTTACAGAGTTGTGATGAGAATCACATATGATATTTACAACATACTTTGCCTAGAACAAATGGTAGGCATTTAAGAAATGTTTGTTTCTTTTCTTTTCCCTCTTCAAGTAAATCCTGATTTTAACCATTTGCTGAGTTGTGTTGAAGAGGGAATTTTATAGAGTTTGCGCATAGGTTGAACTATAAGATATTTATGGTTTCTTCATTTCTGAGAGAGTGTGATTCTCTATGATCCCAATAAAAAGATACTACAGTGCTTTGTACATAGTAGAGGCTTGATAAATTTCTGCTAAATTAATTTAGATTTAATTGGAAGGATCCCCTATGAGAATGTACTCTGAGCTAAGAAAGAATAGAGTGACTATTGCCCTACTCTTGTACAGCAGAAGAGATGGGAGGAAGCAGCTAAAAGTATGGGATCATAGGGATTGGCACCATTATGACTGCCTCCATGCACCTCTAGTCTCAGGGTCTGTGACAAGTTTTGTTTTTTTTTTTTTTTTAATTGCTTCTTAGAAGATGTTTGCAAAACTATGGTAGCCACTCAGAAGTACCAGTTACTTTCCTCAGAATGTGGTATAGAGAAAGCAACATTGAACTATTCTAACTAGTGAAACTGTTGAAGGGGGCAAGGGCCACAAGAAATTTTTTAGCACAGATGGCAAACTGGGACTACGGACCTTGGAGAGTCTGCACAGACTCTCTCTCCTATTCATTGTTTAGAGAATTAAGTATGTTGAAAATTCCAATTATAGTTACTTTTGTAATATCTAGATTTTGGTTCTCCTCTATTTTTTGCCATATAGTAGATGCTTAATCTATACTTATATTACAATTACCACTTCTATATTACAACTTTCCCCATTACAGTTTAGATATATCATGGGTTGTGTAGCAACAAATACCTTGACACATCCAGGATGGCCTGCTAGCACAGATTCTTAGATTTGCTTTTCTAAAAGGAAAGTAGCTTTTGAGGGGTCAAAAATCTTCTTTAATCACATATACCAACAGAGAAAATATAAGCAGAGAAATAATGACCAACAAACAGGGCTTCTAAATGTCTGACCATAAGCAATACATACATCAGAGATAAACAGACAAATTCAACTGTCTGACAATTACATACATGCATAGTTGCAAAGAGAGAAGTACCAACATCTGGGTTTCAAAGCAGAGAAAGTGAGTGGGCTCTTTAGTGACTACCTAGAGTCTCATCTGGCACATAAACCTTCCAAAGAGTAAACCCTCCTCCAAAGCAAAACCTCACCCCAGGTTATATATACATTTTTCAGAGCTGGAGGGCAAGACCCTCTTGATCCAATGCTTCATTAGCAATTAACAAAAGGTGTGAGCATTCCTGAAAAAAACAAGCCTTCCCTAATCAAGCTTCCTTTAATGGGTTCAACCTGAGACCTATTAATGGGCAGGGGAAGATCTTTGACTCATTAACATTACAGTTTGGCATAAGAAATTAAATGGAAATTTTGAGGGAGCTTTTAAGAAGCTGCAGATAACAAAGATCAGCAGAAAACAAGGAACAAGTTTAGAAATTCAGAAACATATCAAATATACATATAGCACAGTATAATATTCAATACATCTTATCTTTTAATACCATAATTCACACTTCTCTAGTACATTGACTATCTCTACCTTTCTGCAGTGGATTGTGAGGTTTTTATGTCCTAGTACGTGGTCACTTTTTGTATATGTTCCATGTACCACTGAGAAACAAAGCTATATTGCTTTCTATCCCCATTCAATTTTCTCCAGAGATCTGTCGTATCTACCCTATCCAGAGTTTTATTCACCTCCTTGACTTCTTTTTTGTTTATTTTGAGGTTAGATTTATCAAATTCAGAGAGGGGAATGTTGTATGGTTTTGCTCTCTATTTCTTCCTATAACTCCTTTAACTTCTCCTCTAAGAATTCGGATGCTATACCACTTGGAGCGTATATGTTTAGTAATGAAATTGCTTCATTGTCTATGGTGGGTTTTAGCAGGATATAGTTTCCTTCCTTTTAATTAGATCTATTTCTGCCTTTGCTTTGTCTAAGATTAGGATTGCTGCCCCTGGTTTTGAAACATCAGCTGAAGCACAAAATATTCTGCTCCAATCTTTCACCTTTACCTTGTGTGTATGCCCCTGATTCAAATGTGTTTCTTGTAAACAACATATTGTTGGATTATAGATTTTAATCCATTTTGCTATCCCTCTCCCTTAAATCACATTTGGTATCATCCATCATTTAATTTATATCCACTCCTTCTATCTATGTATATCCCCTTTACATTTTATAATAAATAGACAATTCTTCAGATTAACAAGTATTATCTTCCCTTATAGAGATGTAAACAGTTTGCCCATATTAAGTAACAAGTTTTCTTTTTTTCCTCCTGTTTACCTTTTTATGCCTCTCTTGAGACCTGCATTTTCTTTTGAGTTCTGGCCTTTTCATCAGGAAGGTCTGGAAACCCCCTATTTCATTGAATGTCCATCTCCTTGCCTGAAATATTATGCTCAACTTTGATGAGTAATTAATCCTTGGTTGTAGTCCCAGATCCTTTGCCTTATGGAATATCATATTCTATTTCCTTCGATCTTTTAATGTAGAAGTCACAAGGTCCTGTGTGATCCTGATGGCCCTTGATATTTCAATTGTTTCTTTCTGGCTGCCTGCAGTATTTTCTCCTTTAGTTCTGGAATTTGACAATGATATTCTTTTGTGTTTTTAGTTTGGGTTCCCTTTGGTGGATTCTTTCAATGACTATTTTGCCCTCTGGATCTACAACCTCTGGGCAGCTTTCCTTGATGATTTATTGGAAGATACTGTCCAGGTTCTCTTTTTCATCATGGCTTTCTTGTAGACTGATAATTCCTAGATCTTCTCTCCTAGATCTATTTTCCAGGTCAGTTGTTTTTCCAGTTAGATATTTTATATTTTCTTCCATCTTATCATTCTTTAGATTCTCTTTGACTGATTCTTGATGTCTCATAGAGTCATTAACTTCTACTTGCCTGATTCTAATTTTTATCAACTTGTTTTCTTTAGTTAACTTTTGCATCTCCTTTTCTATCTGTCCAATTGCTCCTCTTCATAGTTGTTTTCTCCAGATAGGTTTTGTACTTCCTTTCCCATTTGTCCAATTGTCCTTTTAAATTCTTCTCTGATTTCTTTTTTCATATTTTTAAAGTCATTGGTCAGTTTTTCTTCCTGTGCTCTTCCAAAAAGGCTCTTTGTGCTTCAGACCAGTTCATATTCCCTTATGAAGTTTCAGATGGGAGGATAGTCTCATTGTTGACCTTTTTGGCATTAGTGTTTTGGTCCTTGTCTCCAAAGAAAGATTCTATGGTCTTTTCTTTTCTGCTTTGCTTCTTCCTCATGATAATCACCCTTTCCTGGCTTTTAAAGTAGATTTCTGCATCTGGGTCACAGGACCTCTGTCCCACAGTTCTTGTGCCTAAAACTTGAGGCTTTGTGTGTTGTGGCCTCTAATTCTTTCAGCTAGAAGCTAAAATGTTGCCACTTACCTGGTACTGAGCTGGCTGGTGTTGGAAAGCAGAGGCAGGTGAGGTCTTTTGGGGTTTCCCCATAGTTACCCTGGAGCCAGCTCGTTGAGTGTGCGGGAGGGGTGGTTTGACCACAGGAGGTCTCCTCTGATGTGCTAGAGCATAGGCAAACTCAGCAGTTGGTGATCCCATCTGCACTAGTGTCTTCTCAAGTACCCTGGGGTACTGAGGCATGCCTGAGGTCCTGGTGTTGGCAGTTGTTGGCTTCACCCTCCTGTGGCTCAGGATCTTCTCCCAGTTTGTTGAAGTGGGGCTCTCTGGGACAGCTCTGATCCCTCACTGATACCCTTCAGTCACAGCAAGAAGAACCTTCCTTAGCGATCTTCCTACCCTCATGGGGTAAGAGTCTGTTTACCCCTTCAGCTTCTCCAACTTTGCAGGGTTTTTCCCTGGAGGATATTCTCTGGATCAGTCAAGGTAAACAAGGGGAGGGAGACAGCAATTACCAATCACTCTATCATCTTGAGGCTTCTCTAGTACAAAGGGAGGATTAAAAAATTTTACGTGAATTTTCCAGATCATGGGGGGACCTCAATGATGTGGAACGGATAATTCTGTCATGTCATTTGTGGCGCCTAATGGCCTCCATTTGTTCTGCCATCTAATAGGTAGTAATCCTTAAAAAGGAGGGGATCATTTCCCATATTCTATTCTCCATCTCAGGGAGTAGATAGAGTCCTGATTTTTCCTTGTCCTACTCATAGAAGAAAGGAATTTAGTGCCAGATGAAACCTGTAACCTTGAGCAAGCTATTTAAATGACTTCCTCATGGTTTCTGTGATTGTAAAAATGGAATAAAAATTTCTACCCTCTCTATAGTTGCATTTTAAAAGATGAGGGGAAAAAGAGTGAATGAAAAACATTTGGAAAGTGGTATGAAATTAGTGAAGCTCCTGAGCATTTGATCTTTTTATGTGACTTTTTATTTAAATAATATTACATTGGAGCTAAGACAGGAAGGGGGAATCTCTTTAGAATGCCTTAATAAGATCGTGCATAAAGGTTTATCTGTATATTTGTCTAGCATTTCAATACTTCATCTGACCCACCCTTCTATAAAATTAACTCTAGCCATTCAAGTGATTTATTGGTACATAAATTTAATGGTAAGCAATTTTCAATTACAACAGGGTACCATGGAATGCAATACCAGCCAATGCAGAATATCCATGGGAGGTAGCATAGATATGTGAAGATTTGCTGTGAGAAACAATTGTGGTAACTCAAAACTTCACAGGGAGTTTCATTGCATTTAATTGGATAACATGCACATGTGTCTTTCTGTGTTAATATGCCTGAATTTAATAGGTGAAGTCTTTTGGGGTTTCCCCATAGTTGCCCTGGAGCCACCTCATCAAGTGTGGGGGAGGGGTGGTCTGACCACAGGAGGTCTCCTCTGATGAGCTAGAGCATAGGCAAGCTCAGCAGTTGGTGATCCCATCTGCACTAGTGTCTTCCCAAGTCCCCTGGGGTGCTGAGACATGCCTGGGGTCCTGGTGTTGGCAGTTTTTGCCTTCAACCTCTTGGGGCTCAGGATCTTCTCCCAGTTTGTTAAGATGGGGCTGTCTGGAAAGTCAATCATTGTTCTATATAGAAATCCTGAGGCCATGTGAAGTATATATGGGGATTTCAGTCTCTATGTTGTTTAGAAAACTGAACAAATATCACTCAAAGACTGACATAAACATATAGATGGAAGAGATCATAGAGATCATCGCTTAATTTTGCAAATGAGGAAACTTTAAGGCTCAGAAAGGGGAAATAACACACTGAATACCATATTGATAGTAAGCACCATTACCAAAATTCAAACTAAGGTCAATGCCTGGTCAATGGCACAGTTGTCTTAAACCCTCACACAGGGGTTTAAATGCACTTAATGATTTCATACTATACTTCTAAAGCAGACAATAGGTCATCTCACTTGTCTTCTATTTTCTCTCTCTTTGTTGAAAAGAAAGTTTAAGATAACACAAGTCAGAAACAAAGCATTTGAATTTACCTTTAACTCCTTCAATACTTGGGGGAAAACTGATTTCATTAGTGTGGCTCTCCTTCCTATTAAAAGCATATTGTACTCATGCATCTTTGATGTCTAAAGTCATGGTGATGATCATGATGTCTAAAGTCATGGTGATGACCATGGTTTCTCAGAGCCTGTGCCAGCAGGATGTAAGCTGGGACAAGTCCTAAGCAAGCTGAAAAGATCTGGAGTAAAGGCATATAAATTAATTGCATAACTGTTTTCCTACTAACCATCTGCTTCCTGCTCAAATAGTTTTGTCCATTACAAATAGTAGTCCATTACAAATGAAACAAGGAAATAAAGATTTGAAATGGTGGCCCTATCAAATGAGTTTATTGAATAAAGAAATATCAGGATCATCTGTCTGTAGATTTGGTTTCCCAGTAGAATGGAACCAGAGGACAAAAATACAGTCATCTTAAAAATGGAGGGAGGTAAGATCAAGGTCTTATGGAGAGAGACGTGGGAGGAGGAAAAGGATATATTAAATTTTAGTTAGAATATTTAGGACATATCTCATTTTAGGTAGTTCAGATGCAAAAAAAAAAATCATTCAATTCTATTGCTTGCTTGTTTGGTACATTTCTGACTAGTGTTTGATTATCAAAAATAGAAACAGGGAGAGAAGGAAACTTTATCAAAAGTTATATTCATAATGAATGAGAATAATAAACCATCACTTTCTCCTAAAAATTGTAAATTGAGTTCATAGTAAATATGACTATGAATGATGACATAGGTTATTATTAATTAATAGGTGAAGAAACTGAACACTGGATAGACAAATTTGAAATGCAATAATTTATTCAAAAAAAAGTTTAATGAAAAGATCAATATACTTACAAGTCCCAGTTATTTACTAACTGTGTGAACCTAGGAAAGTAAAATATGCTCCATGAACTTCAGTTTCCTTATTAAATAATACTTAAAATTTATATTTTAATATTATAAAAACATTTTGCAAATTATCTCACCTTACCCTCACAAGAATCTTATGAGGTAGGTACTACTATTATGTCCATTTTAGAGTTGAGGAAACGGAGGCAGACAGATTAAATAATAGGCCAAAAGTCACATAACTAATAATCCTGCCTACAGCAGGATTAGAGTTCAGATCTATCCTTATTCAATCCCACATTTTATCTACTCTGCCACCTATCTAGGCCTAATAATCACTTACATTTTCTGGATTATTGTGGAGACCAAGTGAGATGATAAATATGAAAATATTTGTAACCACAAAGTACCATATAAATGCTGATATGTCAATAGATCTGAGATCTTTTTTGGGAGACTATTTCTTCTAATGTTACAGATATTAACCTATCCATACCTTCATATCATCTCTAATTTTTGTCTAAGGTCTTTTGGAAATCATGAAGAGGAAATTCATCCGAAGAACCAGAGGCCGTCCTCTAGGTATTTTATCTTTCTGTTTATACCACTACAGTACAATCGTTTATTCATCTAGTATCCCTGACCTTGCCTCATGGGTAATCTATCTTCTTTGTCCAATCATACACATATAGGATAATATTCTTTTATACTACTTTGGACGGCACTGGATATCATTAAACGAGTAATCATTATATGCAGGAAAGGAAGTATTTATGCATTTATGAGTTACTATGCATTATATATACTTGCTGGAAAGATTTGAAAGGCACTTGTTATGAAAATCATTGAAGTCCAACATGTTATCTTCATATTCTCAAATCTAAACTGGAATACTCACAATAGCATTTATAGGGTAAGGCTTATATTTTACTCCAGCTTCTTTTGTTATTCTGTCATATTTTTCTGTAGCTATTTATTTGAAACCAAAAAGATGTTAAAATTGTTTTGTCTTTAAGTAAATTATGTTGCATTAACCTATATGGAATTGTATCCTGGTAGGAGGCAAACGTTTTTTCTAACTCTTTGCTTAGAACAGTCTTCCATCTCTGATCCCAGTTCCTTTGTCTCAATTCTAGAGTGCTCCTCCCCTTAGAATCTTTGGATTCTTTCAAAAATTACCTAATGTACCATCTTTTGGAAGAAACCTTTCCTGGTCCCTCTCTATATTAATGTTATTTTACTTTTCAAATTGTTTTGTATTTACTTATATGCATCCTGTATCTTTGCAGGAGTTCATCAGCATCTTAAGGCACTTTCCTATTAATCTTTTTATCCCCATGCCTTTCATTTGATAGAATTATAATAAATGCTTATTGAAATTAATTAAATTGTAATTTAATTGAATCAAGTAATCATATAGAATTAATTCTTCAAGGAAAGAGATTTTCCATTTAAGTGGAATTTCCAGATAATTGAAGCTTACTTCCTTTAAACAGAGAACAATGGCCTGAATTGGAACAAAAACAGCTACTTAGTAACGTACCTGGTACTAGAATCTAGGTCTCCTAATTCCTTGTATAGTGCTCTTTCCCCCCTACTGCCTTGCAGTCTATCATCTCTTTTAAATTATTTTATACTGTTGTCTTCATATAGAGTGCTTCTATGTTATCCTTCAAAGTCCATTTTTTCTCTGTCTTAAGGAGACAGCATGGTAGCTTAGTAGGTAGGTAGCTTGGCCTGGAGTCAATAAGACCTAAGTTCAAATTCAGCCTTAGACACTTACAAGCTATGTGACTTTAGGCAAACCACTTAATTTCTCTCCGCCTCAGTTTCCTTAACTGTAAAATGAGGCCAAAAACAGCACCTACCACCCTGAGTTGCTGTGAAGATTAAACAAGATAATGATCATAAAGTGCTTGGAAGAATGCCCCAGTGTATATCAAAAATGCTTATTTAATACGTGTTCGTTCCTTCTGATAAGGTGAGTCACCTGTATCAAATATACTTTTTGTTACCATTACTGCCAGCTGATATTTATATAACTCTTTTGCAAGGTTCTTTGTGTCCATTTGATCCTCATAACAGCCTTACGAGCCAGATGGTAATACCGTCCCTGTTTTAACAAGGAATAAAGTAAGGCTGAAAAGGGCTTTCTCAAAGTCACATAACTAAGTGAGTTGACCTGTCTGTGTCTCTCACTCCACATTCAATATTCAATCCACTAGCTGGGTGTTACATGAAACTGTTTGAAACCCTGGACCCAAGGAAAGCCTCTATGAGCCCCATATAGCTTGATAAGACTCCCTAAACTGCAGCTTAACCATTGAGAGTAATTCTAGTAATTCTAACTTACATTCTATGACCCCATAATCTTAATTTCTGTTCTTACTTCCCCACATAGTTGTGAAATGAAAATAGTGGGAAAATAAAAGGACAAAGTATATACTGAGATTCTTTGACATCTCACAATTCTAATATTTTTATCATAGTTCCAATCAATTCAACAAGTTGACACTATCAAATTCAATGGAACTTCAAGTAGTTGTCATGAGGTCAAATGTCTGAAAGTTTTACACAACCCTCTTTGGAACAAGAAATAAAATCGTACTCCATGAGATTCCATCATTTTCAGATTTCTATAAAATTAATTAAAGGAGCTGCAAATTCAACTTTCATCTTCAACAAACTCTTCAGCTTTGGCATCATTAAAACTTCTACATTTTCCCATTTTGTCTTCCTTCAAGGAAAAAAAAATCTCATCATTATCCAGGCTTAAAGGTTTAACTGAAGAAGCTGTCATAATTTCCAATTCCTTTCTTGACAACTCAATATCTTAGATAAACACAACTACCACTTGCAACTAATAAGAATCGAAAGGTTATGAAATTGAGCTCCTAATATAATCCACTAAAATGTTCCTCTTTTTGTTCTTTTATATAAGAAGTACCTGATCAGTTATGATCAAGATGAAACTGAAACTGAATTATAGATGAGTCATTGTTTATATGGAAAGAAAGAAGAGATTGGGAAATATGACCTTAGCCAATGATTGGATTCAATAAAGCTCTCCAAAAATCAGACTACAACTGTTCAGAAGGAAATTTTATTATGCCTTGTGGTGTTACTCTAGGGCCTTTTCAACTAAAAACTACCTTGAGAAGGATCATCTTAAAGTTTATAAACTCATGAATATTATAGGGTTGTGGATCAATTTATTGTATTCCAGAAACTCAAATGGGGGGGGGACCCTTTCAAATTTCACAAGGTGAGTTTAAGATCAAAAGAAAAAGTTCATTTTATCCCAGGATAAATGACAATTTGAAAATTCAAATACATTAAAAAATTTAAATAAATTTAACCAGATTAAATTCATAATGGTCTACTTATTGATTATAAGTCAAATAAGAAGAAAAACTTGATTTAAGAGACATTCCTAATTTTTGTTATTTATAATCCTGAAAGATAGCTATGTTCTCTTCTCCCAGATATCCCTGGTTTTTATAGAACAGTTCTTAGCTTCCCTATTCTCAGTCAACTGCCCTAGAAATGTATTCCATTTGTGACTATAACTGATACTTCTAACTAGAAGGAACATAATACCTGGAACAAATGGTAAAAATTAATCATCAATAGATAATAAAAATGACTGTAAAGTCACTATCCTAATAGTGGTTATTGAGTAGATTCATCTTTATATGTAAAAATATGTCTCTGAAAACAAAGACCATATAAGGACCTATCTTCATCACAAACTATTTGAACATCCTACAAAGGTTGGAGAAACATTTTATTTTGTTATCCTAATGTCATTCTCCATTAAGATCTCAATGATATCTGAATTTGTGAAAACAATATGTCACTGTCTGGTCTGGTTGCTGTCCTTCATTCTTGAAGAGGACCAAAATAACATCACTATGCTAGAGGTAAGTTACAGTGTGCCTGACTGTGGCTAATCAAACCAATATGAGCTCAGAATATTCTATCACAGGTCAGGAACAAATAACCCATGTAAATCTTTGGGGTAGATTCTCTAAATTTGTCCATCCTGCACTTCTTTTGAGCTGTTTCAATTCTGCTTTGCTCATTGAGCGCAACACTTTCTGATGTGGGCACACCATGCAGAGTGACCCTGTGCCAGTGCCTCCCATGTCACATAATCAGTTCTAAAATCCTTAAGAGAGACCTGGAAAGTGTCCTTGTATTGTTTCTTCTGACCACTACGTGAGTGCTTGCCCTATGTGAGTTCTCCATAAAATAGTCTTTTTGGCAAGCATACATTTTGCATTTGAATGATGTGGCCAGTCTGTTAGAGTTGTGCTCTCTGAAGCAGAGTTAGAGTATTTGGCCTGTTGTTGGGAAGTCAGTTCTAAAACTCAAGGAAGGTAGCCATTGCTCCCTCAGATGAACTTTCAGTGGAAGACCCATCTTACAACAACTTTCAAAAGACTTTTGAGAGTCTTTGTAGTGATGCTAACTTCCTTTTTCCAGTGAGATCTTTGCATTCTCATGTCTGAAGCATGAAATATTTACATACAGTGAAACTCACTTGTGTACCATTTGATTTCAGAATGAAGGGCACCCTTTGAACCTATATTTTCTCAGATTTTCCTCTTTCATTAAGACAGTTTGGACTGAATCATCACTTCTAAAGAAAAATGTGGGAAAGGAAACTTTCATTTCCATAAAATACATTCAAAATACTCTTAGTTAGTCTTAAACAAACTTCATTCTTTGCTTCAAAATAGCTTCTACCTCATAAAAGTTTGCTGCATGCAGTTTGTGACTTCCTGTGCATTTGTCTAACATGCAAAACGTACTCCAGGGTTTCCTAGGACTGAGCTAATTCTTGAATTGATGTTTCCTCTCAATCACTGGAAAGCTAGAATCATATCCTTCAGGTTTGTAGGATACCTCAACATTTTTTCCAAATACAGTTGAAAGGCAATTGAATGGGAGAAAGGCAAGAGTCATGTTGAAAATAGAGTCTGAATCCATGAACTGTCTACTCCTCACATTAGTCACAATAGAAAAGCAAGTGCTGCAGCAAAAAGTTCCAGTTAGGAATTACAGAATTCAGGAGTATGTACTATAGCACCCTTTGAGGTAAAAAGAGAAAACAGATAGTCTTCTGTGCTGTAGTTTTGGAATATCCCTTAGGTAAGATGAACTAGGGTTCTATTCACTTCTTGAATATAAGTGCTCAAAGCATTATTTAGAAAAATTAACAGAGCTGTCCAAAGCAACAATGCACTGTGAAGGAAGTGCAAGACACACAGATTTGGTCAATCAATTTGCCTCAGCATATGTACTCTTAGCTACTTCATTCTCTTTATTATTCCAATTACATATAAGTTATAAGAAAAGTTCCAATCTGATTTCCATGCTCTGCAAGAAAAATCACCTAAGGTCTCTGAAATGTACAATGAAAATCATATAAATGCTCTGAGATGAACTTTGGAATACCAAAACCAACATTACATTCAAATTATTCTTAAAAAAATATGTAACAGGAAGTCATCTTGAAGATGGCAGAGTAGAAAGATCCATATACTCTAGTGCTTACCCTACAGCCCACAAAATTCTTGTAAAAAATGACTCTCAACAAATTCTAGAGCAGCAGAAGGCACAGAACAACAGAGTGAAAGAGGTTTCCAGCCAAAGGTAACCTGAAAGGCCCACAGGAAGGGTCTATCTCACAAGACATTGAGCAGAGCAGAGCCCAGCCCTGACCATGTGGCACTGGGAGGAACAGGACCTGAATAGACCTTTGGGGCAGGGTTCCGCACAGGCAAGGTCCCAGATACCTCAACCCACAAGCTAAATATAAAGCTACAAAGGTCAGTGTGAGAAGGCTTTCCCAGCTGGGTGAGAGGGAACAGGTTCCTTCAGCAATAGCCCCAGGCCATGGTAGAGGCCGAGGCAGCAGACTGCAGGCAGCTATGGTGTCTGGTAAGCAACCTGGGTCTATTGTCCAAGCAGCTCAGCTTAAAGCCTCTGGAGAGAGGGGGCAGCTAATCAAAACCTCAGCCCTGAGTGATGACCCTGCCCCCACCCAAAGCCCCTGGGGAAATAGAACAGCTGAGTTGAATCTGAGCTTTGAATAGGGTACTGGGGAAAGGAGGGACAATAGGACCATTCTCTTGACAAAGGATTCAAAAGTCAAGTAACTGGATGGGAAAATGCCTGAAAAAGAGAAAAAAAAAAAAGAAAGCAAAAGATTACTTTCTTGGTGAATAGGTGTCTCCTCTCATCCTTTCAGATGAGAAAGAACAAGGCATACCATCACAGGAAGTCAAGGCCCCTGCCTCCAGTGCCTCCAAAGGGAACTTAAATTGGGCTCAGGCCATGGAAGAACTTGAAAAGTGAGTTAGGAGCTTGCTAAAGGAGAACCAAAAAAATGCTGAGGAAAATAACACCTTTAAAAAGAGGCTAACTCAATTGGAAAAAGAAGTCCAAAAATTCAATAAGGAGAAGGAGGCTTTAAAAAGCAGAATTCGCCAAATGGAGGAGAAGGTTCAGAAGCTCACTGAACAAAATAGTTCTTTGAAGGACTATTGAGTTCAGAGAAATGAATGACTATGAGTAAACCAAGCAGTTAAAAAAACAAAACCAAAAGTTTGAAAAAATAGAAGATAATGTAACATCTCATAGGAAAAACAACTGACCTGGAAAATAGATCCAGGACAGACAATTTAAAAATTATGGGATTACCTGAAAACCATGATCAAAAACAGAGCCGAGACATTATATTCCATGAAATTATCAAGGAAAACTGTCCTGATATTCTAGAACCAGACAGCAAAATAAATATTGAAAGAATCCACTGATCACCTCCTGAAAGAGACCCTAAGAGAGAAACTCCTAGGAATATTGTGGCCCAATATCAGAGTCCCCAGGTCAAGGAGAAAATACTGCAAGCAGCTAAAAGAAAGCAATTTGAGTATTGTGGAAATACAATTAGGATAACACAGGATCTGGCAGCTTCAACATTAAGGGATCAAAGGACTTGGAATAAGATATTCCAGAAGTCAAAGGAACTGGGATTAAAACCAAGAATCACCTACCCAGCAAAACTGAGTATAATGCTTCAAGGGAATAAATCGTCATTCAATGATATAGGGGACTTTCAAGCATTCATTATGAAAAGACCAGAACTGAAGAGAAAATTTGACTTTCAAACACAAGAATCAAGAGAAGCACGAAAAGGTAAACAGGAAAGAAAAATCATAAAAGACTTTCTAAAGCTGAATTGTTTATATTCCTACATGGAAAGAAAATATTTATAACTCTTGAGACTTTTCTCAGTATTTCACAGGTGGAGGGATTGTGCATACCTGTACTCTCTGTCTATATATGTGTGTGTGTGTGTGTATACACATATACATATACACATATGTATATATATACATATACATATATATATATACATAAATAGACAGAAAGTACAGGTTGTGTTGAATCAGAAGAGATGATACCTACAAAAAATAAAATGAAAATTAAGGGTTGAGGGAGGAAAATACTGGGAGGAAAAAGGGAGAAATGGAATGGGGCAGGCTATAACTCATAAAAGAGATAAGAAAAATCTTGTTCAATAGAGGAGAAAAGGGATAAGGAGAGAGGGAAAAAGTGAAGCTACTCTCTTCACATATGGCTTAAAGAGGGAATAACATGCTCACTAAATTTGGTATGAAAGTCTATCTTACACTACAGGAAAGTAGGGGAGGAAGGGACAAGTGTGGTAAGGGGAATGAAGGAAGGGAGAGCAAATGGGAGAAAGGAATAATTAGAAATAAACTCTTTGGGGAAGAGACAAGGTCAAATGAGAGAATAAAAAATAAAGGGGAATAGAGTAGGAAAGAGCGCAATATAGTTAGTATTACGCAACATGATTATTATGGAAGTCTTTTGCAAAACAACACATATTTAGTCTGTATTGAATTGCTTGCCTTCTCAGTTGGGATGGGTAGGGAGGGAGGGAGGAAGAGAAGTTGGAATTTAAAGTATTAGAAATGAATGTTGAGAATTTTGATTGCATATAATCAGGAAATAAGAAACACAGGTAATGGGGCATAGAAATTTATCTTGCCCTACAAGAAAAGAGAGAAGATGAGGATGAGGGAAGTCTGGAGTGTGATATAAGGGAGGGTACATTGAAGGAAGGGGTAATCAGAATGCAAGGTATTAGGGGGTGGGGGAAGTGAGAGATGAGGAGAAAAATTGGACATGCTACAAAGTGATGTAAAAGCAGTTAGTATTAAAACAATTGACTGAATTAATTACTGAGACTAAATCAGAGACATCTTTAATTTGGGGAAAAGAATTTTAGTCTAAATTTCCTAGAAGCAGGAAACCTCAGGTAAAATTTGGCATTCATGGAAAAGTTAAAGTTTTAATGGTAAATTTGATTTTATGATTGCTATTTAATCAGGCACTAGAACATGTACAGAAAGGCATGTAAGCCATTTAAGACTTGCCTCAAAAGGTGTTCTTTGGCCAATGTGAAATTATAGTCATATCTGAAACCTTGTTATTGGAACTTGCTATTTTAGTATGTTATGGGACTATTAACTGACTATTCTTCTGAATCTAACTCCAGGTATGGACAACAAGAAAGGTGATCTGAGCCTCCAATTCTTGATGCCAGTAAGCCTGTGAGATGCTGGTATAAACTGAAAAAGGTGATCTCATGTGAAGGGTTGGAGAATGGCTATTCAGCTGAGCTGAGGTAGGATTCTCCTGACTCAGTTTCCCCACTGACACCAGGCAGACTTTAAGCCTGACTGAAGGCAAGTTGACAGTCTACTCCTGCCTGTAACTGACATGAAGTTGGAGAGATACTGTTTCTCTGCAATGTCCCTACTCTTAGTGACAACTTCCTATTGTCAAAAAGTTTGTAAGCTTAATACCACATCTATTAAATTATAGATTGTTGGTGGGGGAACATCTGAGGTTAAGTCTAAAATTAAGCTATTAGGCTTAGGACTTCAGACCAACAACAATAAGTTAGGGTCCTTTAATACTTAGCAATAGTATGGAGACAATTAGGTCAAGGGCTTGTGAAATTAGAATACATAATTATTATGTGTGTCTCAATTTGTTAATGTTAAAAAAAAAGTCATTTGTGGTCTATATTGTAAATGCTTTAAAAGAAGTATCACCTGACCAAAAGTTGGAATTGTTTTATGTGCTATTAACTGTGTTAAAAATTAAAAATTAAAAAAAAATGTAACCCATGCTATCACCAAATCATATTTTTCCCCCAATAGAGAAAAAAATGATGACATGTTAGAAGGCCTCAGGTGAAGAGTATGGGGGGAGGGATCTGGGCCTTCAGACTAGGTAGCTCCAAGCAGAAGTAGATGGATTCAGATCCTTCTTGGTCCCATATCTGGTGAGTTTATCCCTTTTGAGTTCCAAGAAGGTAGAACTTCAGACTGTAGTTTTTTTCTCAGATCTTAGGAGCAGAAACCAAGATTCGGTGTGGCCTGTTTTTTTCAGGGGAACTTTAAATCAGCTTTTAATTAATGTAGGTATTGGCAATATGCTGAAAAAAAAACTTTGAGATAACTGATACCAAGCAGAAATGTGCTTCTAAATTATGATATACTTTTAAGTTAAATTTGCATTTTTAAAAATCTCTCCATCAATTTCTTAAGTTTGCTGATGTGAAACTCAAATACAAATGATCTTTTGGGCACTTATTGACTTAAAAAACCACTTAAAAACTTAGAAAACTCCACTTAAAGGAAATTTTCAGGACCCTCTTGACTTAACAGTAATTATCGATAGTAGCTGTTGCTGCTTCCCTCCCAGTCTGATCTAGCTATTTTTCTTAGCCTCATTAAAGGGTCCATCACCTGATTACTTCTTAAACAGGTCTATTCACTGAATGGGTGTTACCTCACCCTAAATGGATATCTGAACAGACCTTGACCAAAAGGGGTCAGCATCTCCGATTGCATCCTGGCCATCTCCAGTCATCCTGATGAATATCTATCTGGTCACTGGATTCAGATGGCTGTGGAGAAATGAAGCTGGTGACTTTGCACAGTCTTCTCTCACTCAAAACAAAGTCAAGCGTAAGTCATGTCATTAGTTTTCTGATGGCATGGTCTTCTTCTGTCAATGAAGAATGAAAACAAATCACAATTTAACAATAACTATGTTGTATTGTCTTTTTATTAATTTTCTTAAACATTTCCCAATTACATGTTGATGTAAGCAGAACTTGAGAATTTTTCAAGCAGCTTTAGGATCTCTGGCGGGAAGTTAGACACTTGTGGATAATCAACAAAGTAATACATCAAATCCTGATTTGCTGTTTGCTTTTTAGATTTGAATGCTCGCATTGAAAAATTTAAAATCAGTTTTTAAGAGTTGGTTTGAGCTGCCTCCAAGAGATCCTTACTACCAACTGCACACACACACACACACAGACACACACACACACACACACACACACAGAGACAAAAATGCTATCTATCTTGAATAGCACAGACAGTAGGAGATCAAGATAACTAGACATATTCATCAGAAGCACCTGATTATAAGACCTATATAATCAAGTTATTTATGTACTTAGGTGCTTTGAAAGTACATGCCAATTACAAATCCACACAAAGTACCTCATAGTAACTATGCTCCTATAACAAATTACAAAGTGACATCCAAGTGAATTAGACATAATAACAATGGGCATAGAATGTGGAAGGAATAAAGGATATTCAGGGCCAGAGTAGAGAGCAGTAAAAAGGCAGAGAAAATTGAATGAAGGTAGTGTTGCTTGGAGATAGCTACCAGATGAAGAGAAGCCTATAGTGCTAAAGTTAGTGCATCATGTAGGAAGGTGCCAGACAACTGGGAAAGAGACAATCAAAAAGGAAATGATATTAGAAGGCTCTGTGAAGAATAATTGTCATGCTGGGAGGGGATACACTAGATAAAGGTAGCTTGGACTATTGCAATAAAGGATATCAGTGTTGGTTGACATTAATAAGTTCTTTAATAATATGAGCTATATATGATTGCTTTGGAGTACAGAGAATTAGGTGCTTTATAGGGAGTATGTTTCAGATTTGAGGGATGGTGGTTTGAACCAATTAAAAAAAAAAAACAATTAAACTTCCAGAAGTTGTCTTGTAAAGAAAGAATAGACTTTGACTCAATGCTGGAAATGTGTTTTCAAAGATCACGATAATTCTGCCCACAGGGCAGTGTAGAGGTGCAACATTAGTGAAATAAACAAAAATTAAATGCCTACTGTATATAGAGTAATTCCTATTATGCCCTGGAGATACAAAAAAAAATGGAAGGCAGGAAGGACAGAAAAAAGAGGAGGGAAGGAAGAAAAGAAGAATAAATGAAAGAATGAAGTAAGTAGGAAAGAAGGAAGAAAAGAGAATGAAAGGAGGATACAAAGAGGGAAGGAAAGAAGAAAGGAGGGAAGGAAGGAAGGAGAGTGGAAAGGAAGAAGGGAAGAAAGGAGGGGGAAAGGAAACAAGGAAACAAAACATGGTCTACCTTCAAGGAGCTTCTGTTTTACTGGATTTATTTTACTATACCTTCCTCAGTTCCATTCACTGATACTTCTGCATTTCATAAAATTAGTTTGCCTTGGGTTTCATGTTAACCAAGTCTTTGGACACCTCTACATGAATTCTGGGGGAAATAATTCAATGAGTATGCAGATCTAGTGAATAAATTCAAGTTCTCCAGTCAGGAAACTCCATGAAACAAAAAGAAAAATTAAAAATATGAATAATTCCGTATTTTTATCAAGAGTTTTATACTTCTATTTTGTACTTTTACATACTAGTTGGGAAGGAGAATGAAAAAAAAGATTGTTTCCATATGTTGATTTTCTTAGTTTATTTTAGAAAGAATTTCTACAAGCAAACATTTGTTATTTGGACCAAAGACCAAGTGGTATAAAACTGGATCTAATGTGATTTTTTAATGCTTGTGACTGCAATTTCAAAGAAAGGACAAAAAAAATTATGATATAATATGATATAATATAATATATGCACAATGCTGAATCACAAACTGCACTGCTAGATAGTCTATAACCTTTTGAAATAAAACAAAACTTCATCATAACAATCCTATAATGATCTGAAAAATCCTATTCTAATCTGAATTCAGAGTGACAGTAGATCATATCATGGTTCCTTGAAACACAGCATCCAGTAAGTCATTCTCTCAGCAAATCTTTATTAAGCATTTACTATATGTCAGTCAATGTGCTTATCTCTGGGAATACAAAGAAAAGCACTGGACAGCTCCTGTCCTCAAGGAACTCACTATCTAATATTTGGGTATTTTAGAGAGCTGGGTTGTATATCGTAAAGAGAGATCTAGACCCTGAGATTGTATTGTTTGTGCAGATATTTAAAAGTCTATCTATAGAAAATGCTTAACCTTTTGGGTTTTTTTTTTCAATTATGAATTTCTTCTATTTGGTAGTTTAATAGGAATGCAACTATCCCAGAGGACTTAAAAATATTAAGAGACTTTTTTTTCCATTTCAGCATTATCTAATATTAGCCTCAACATTATGGCAACTATTGTAGATAAGAGGGTGATGTGTGGCTTAGAATAAATTGTCCTGTGGCAGCAGACTTAGGAATTATCCCTAATCACACTAGAAAGAAAAATAGACTGAGAATATGTTAAACTGAATTTTGTTAATCCTGTCTGATATGAGATAACTTTCTACATGTACTGTTCACATGCTTAGGTTTAGAACCACAAAAAAAAGAACCCAGGAAATGAAATTCCAAGTACATAAAAGATATTAAGAGTCAATTTTTTTAAAGGTACTCATTGGATGTTTTTTGAAATCCATGACCAGTATTCCTCCATGCCATCTACCATTTTGCTGGCCATTTTTTTAACACTGTCCAGTGTGTGCTCAAAAGATGCAAAAATAATCAGCAACGCAAATTCGTTGCCAAAAGATTATGCAATTTATTTAAAGTCAAACAGAAATGAAGTAGGTCAACTGCAAATAAGTGGAGCAGAAAAAGAGAATTCACATCAAGAACTATTGGTTTCGATTAAGAATGAAAGTATAATGACAAATTTACGTGACTTTCTACAGTGGAAGAAAAGAAGATGAGTGAAGGGACTGATGGGGTCAATAACAGTTTTTTTTTCACATTTTACAAAGTAGTATACAGAATATGGCTGTGTGGGTAATTAACTGAAGAGGAAAATAAAATTATGGCATTGTCCTTTGAGGATAATATCAAAGAATACTAAAGTCCAGAAGAAGCAAAGGCTTGCCAAGGGTATATTAACAAAAGAGGTCTTTGTAAAAAGTTATATTTGTGGTGAAAGAAAGATGAAATAAATGACAGAATAGTGGATAAGATGATGGCAATGAGCAATAAAAAACATTCACCTATTTTTATTTCTATTCACTTCATGTGAGAGGATGACCTTCAGTCAGGAAAGTATAGAATGAAAATAATTTAGTTGGAAATTAAAACCCAAGACAAACTTACTGGAATGATTAATGAGTGAAATCTCATAGATATATATGAATGATTTAAATTTTCACAGGATACTATGTTCAAGATGGAGAGATGTGAGTTAGGTAATATACGTAAGTATACCGAAGATTTAGTTAAGGAAATTGATGGCATAATTATAAAATTTCATCATAGCATTTAAAGGGGACTTGAATAAAGATGATTAATGATATCCCTGGGATCTCAAAAGTTGTAAACATATTTGAATAAGAGACTTAACAAGGTAAAGTTTAAACAGTGTAAATATATTACAAAATCTGGCTCAAGAAAACAACTACACAAGAACAATTTTTTGAAGATTTCTCTAAAGAATATTTCATGTCAAAAAGAATGAAGAGTTTGAGGGGCCTTCAAATTCAATATAAATCAATAGTACTAAATAGCAGGTCACCCCAAAACCTGCCATCAAGTGTAGAATACTTTAGGAGAAACATGGGCTCTAAAATGGTGGAGATTTTAGTCAAATTCTGTTCTGTGCTATCCAGATCCTACCTGGAACATTGTATGCTTTACTCTGGGGATGATGCTAGGGAGGACATTAAGCCTAAACATGTACACTGTATGAGAACCAGGATGGTGAGTGATGAATCCCTGACATTAGCAAAGTGGTTGAAATCTCAAGAAATTTTAAGCACAAAGAAAGGTGATTTATAGAGGAAGTGATAGTTGTTTTCAAGTATTAGAAGGATTGATGATCAGGTAGAAGAGGGATTTGATTTTTTTAGCTTGGCCCTGGAGTACAGATCTGGGAACAATAGGTGAAAACTGCAAAGTAGCAATTTTCAGACTCCAGAAGAAAAGAAAACTGGTTCTGAAGCCAGCAAGATTTAACTTCAAGTTTAGACTGACCTATATTGGCTGTGTGACCCTGGGCAACTCCTTTGACCTCTAAGTGTACTAGGGTATCTCTCTAAAATATGTGTTTCAGAAAAGGTGCCAACTTGCATTGGTGGAGCCAACGTCTTCCTTGGGAAGTCCCTATATCAAGGAAATCTGAAGGCTTTCACATTTATATTTCCCTATCGGATTTTATCCCTAACCACATCTCATAGAAATAGAAAGCTCCTTACATTTAGGACAGTTCAAAAGGGAAATGGGCTCTTTCAGAAGGTGATGGGTGGTGGGAATTGAATGACTGCAGAGCATGTTTTAAGGGTTATTCCTGTTCAAGCTAAGGGTTGGATTGTTTGACCTCCGAGGTTTTCTTCCAACTAGAAGAGCTTATGATTTTTGGAATGTTTTAAAACCACTTTTTTTCCTAAAAGGATATTTTTTACACTAGTGCTTCTTCACTGGATAGTTTTTCTCTCTTTCCATTTATGTGAATTTGGCCTCTTAAGCAGAGATTCTATCTATTTTTGAAATAAAAAATCATACAAACCCTCCAGCTACTGAAAAGACTGACTACTTTATTTACTGTTATATAACTTTAACCCCCCAGAAAACCACTCAAAGCACTTTAAATTGGGACACATTTTGCTGAACAGTACAGAATGATGCATTGTCAAGTTTCTAAACACTAAAAAAAACTTTTTAGTCTTTTTTTGACTTCTGCCTTCTAAATGCCCTATGATTACCCATTTTTCATATCACCAATTACCAGTCAAAGAATGTAAGAACTTGAAAGGATCTTAGAAATCATCCTTTCCAACATACTCATTTAAGATCTGTCTCTGTCAGGCACTGTGTTAGATGGTAAAAATACAATTATAAAAGGCAGACAGTCATTCCCTTCAATATGCTTATATTCAATTGGACCAACACAAGTAACTGAGAAGTAAATGCAGGATATATACAAAATCTACACTATGATTTGTATGGAGGTGAGGTGGGGCACCAACACCTGGAAAAATGAGGAAAAGTTTCTCAAAAGAGGTAGTAATTGAATTAAACCATATCACAAGCCTTTCATGGTTGTTCTGAGGGTCACACAAAATAAAATTTGTAAAGCACTTAGCACAGTGCCTGGCACGTAGCATTATTGCTATCCTTCATCCATTTCAGTTGTATATAACTCTTCATGACCTCATTTGGGGATTTCTTGGCAATGATACCAGAACAGTTTGCCATTTCCTTTTCTAGCTTTATTTTATAGATGAGAAAAATGAGGCAAACAGGGTTAAATTACTTGCCCAGGGTCAAACAGCTAATAAGTACAAGAGGCTGGATTTGAACTCAAGTGTTCCTGACTCCAGGCTCAACACTCTATCCACTATATCATCTTTTTTTTTTCACACACAGATATAAATTTCTTACTATGCATACTAGTCCATTGGTTCTCTGTCATAAGACGGACAGCATTCTCTCTTTTGTTTTTATCAGTTCTTAGGCATCATGATTGATTAGTTGATCACAACTTACAAGTCTTTCAAAGTAATATTTTTGTAATATTGATGCTTTAGTATAAATTGTTCCTGTTCTACTTCACTCTACTCAGTTCATGTAAGGCTTTCAAGTCTCTGAAATCATTTTTACCCCATTTTTCCAAGAAACTCCAATGCATTCATATATTACATTGTATTTAGCCATTCTCCAGTTAACGGACTTCCTTTGTTTCCAGTTTTTTGATGCCACAGGAAGAGTTGATATATAGGTGGGTAAGTCGATCAATAAACAGACATATGTGTATATGCATATCTGTCTATCTATCTATCTGTAAATATTTTACTCTTGGATTGATTTCTTTGGCTTCCAGATTTAGGCTAGCAGTGGTAAAAGTGGGTCAGAAGACAGATATTGATTAATACTTTTTTGTGTATATTCCCAAATTGCTTTTTAGAATGAGTGGAATCATTCATAACTCTAAGAGAACATCAATGTGCCTATTTTCCCTACAGTCCTTCCAAAATTTGTCATGTTTTAAAAATCTGTCAATTTTATATGTGTGAGATAGAACCTTAGAATTGCTTCAATTTGTACTCATTTATCTATTGGTGATCTGGAACATTTTCTTTTCCAAAAGGTTATAGATAGACTGAGTGGTTTCCCTTTAGAACTGTCTATTGATATCCTTAGACCATTTATCAATTGGGAAATAGCTCATTCTTATAAATTTGAATCAGTTCCTTATATACCTTGCGTATGAGACCTTTATCAAAGAAATTTGCTGCAATGTCTTTCTCATTAACCTTTTACCTTCTATTATGAGAGGTATTTGATTTTCTTATGCAAACTGTTAAATTTTATTTAACAAAAATCATCCTGTTTTTCTTCTCTGGTGTTCTCTATACCTTACCTACCGATTTATATTCCAGTGCTTTTTCAAAGAAGGATTTGCCCTTCTCCCCCCCCCCCCCACTTCATAGTGCCTTCCTCTGGCATGACAAGAAAAAATTAAATCTAGGAATTTTGATGGCATTACTATTATAAAATTGGTTTGATGTATAGAAGGCTCTGGTTTACTATGTCAAGGAATTCCTTTTGTGTGTTCTGGCTGGACTTCATAGAGTCATGATAAGGTTGCCTATGTTGACTATTTAGAGAATCCTAGGCAGAATAGACTCAAATAGAGTTGGGCTGTTCTAAATAAACTGCTTTTTGTGGTTTTCCATAAAAATGTAAATCATAAAATGACATTTTATATATATATATATATATATATATATATATATATATATATATATATATATATATATATAGATGTGTGTGTATGGAATTTTTTCAGTGGGAGGGAACTAGTAGAGAAGAGAGATACTGAAGATGGTAGGAGAGAATAAATAATAGAGAAAATTTCTGCAATATGCAAAAAAGAATAGGTTTAAAGTTCCCCTTAATCTTCATATCTTTTTTCACCCATCTTCCTGGGAGATTTCATTGTGGCAGAGTATTTACTGTATCAGCCAGCTGGCACTCCAACTAATTCTACATATCTTCCCCAAATCCAGGAAAGTTGAAAGATCTCTCTGGTTCTTCACCAACTGGGCCATGAAAAAATGTAGAGAGGGAGATAAAGCATTAAGTTCTTATTATGTAATAGGCCCTATCCTAAACACTGGGAATAAAAATACAAGCAAACACGATGAATTTATATTGTCATGGAGAAATATAATACATAAAGGGCTGTTGGAGAGGTCAGCAGAATGATAGTCCCTATCTGAAACATGATATTGAGAAGAAATTTCTATTTGCATTCCCAGAGTTTAGCAAAGAGCATAGAATATGCTAAGAACTTAATGTTTTTTATCCATTCATCCTTTCTTTAATTCACTCACTCATTTTATATTTCAAAACTAAAAAAATAACCTGCTTCAGCTAGTATAAGTTTTTTTTTTGTTTTCACATTAATTTTATCGTTATATCAATGCCTTTTTACAATTAATTACATTTCCAAAAATCAGCTCATAACTAAAATAATAGAATCATATCACAGCTTTAGCAAGTTAAAATGAACTAAGGAAAATTCACAAAGGATCTTAGTTTCTTTTTCACCTGAATTCACCTTTGACCTATGTTCCCAACAGTCTATGTTCTACTAGCTGCGAAAAGCAGCAAGTATTTATTAATCTTCCTTAACTCACTGGGTTGTGGCTATATCTCAATAGTGCCATTTATTGTGGGTTTTCCAAAATATCAAAAGCAACTCTAAAGTCATTATTTTCCCTTTCTTGTTAATTTTATTATCATCTATATGGGTTGTGATTTCTATCCGTGCAAGGAGTGTCCATCTTTAGAATTCAGTTCAATTTCATTCAATTCATCTTGTATTCAATAAATGCCTTATACTCAAGGGATTAAAATATTAAAATATTTTCTTTCTTTTACTTTCCCAGATCTGTTTTGTTGGAAGTGTTACTTGGCATATATGACCATAGGCTATAGAGAAAGTGACTAAGAGAAGGAAAATCAAAGCCCATGCATTAAACTATAAATTATATCATTTACTTCTCATTGAGCCTTGTTTATATCTGAATAGTATCTGGCAAGGAACTTCAAAGTCTAACATGCAAATACGGAAATTAGTAAAATTGTCAATGAGCTACTGGGAACAAAATAAAGGTATACAGGTCATTCAAATAATCATTAATTTCTTGTTTACATGTAATTTGTTACAAATTTAAATTGGCTGGATATGAGTTATTTTGACATTTTCCTTCAAACTGTTTGTGGAAAGTGGGTTTATTAATCAAAATAACATTAACACTATAATATTAATTTGGAGAGAACAACTTTTTAGATATTGAGAAGTATCTGTTTGTATTTTATACTACTAATATGGTCAAATTACAGATTATTCTTATCTATATAGCTAGACAGGTTTTTCTTGTTTTTGTTGTCATTTCAGTTATGTCCAATTCTTTGTGAACCCAGTTGGTGTTTTCTTGGTAAAGTTCCTGGAGGTTACTTGGTAACTTGGTAAAGTTACTGGTTGTCATTTCCTCTTCCAGTTCATTTTACAGATGAGGACACTGATTCAAATAGAGTCGAGTGACTTGACCAGGTCACATAGCTAGTAAGTATCTAAGGCAGACATGAACCCATGAAGATGAGTCTTCCTGACTTCAGATAAGACACACTATACACTGAGCCACCTAGCTTCTTTAAAAGACAGATTCTTTAAGACTTAAATAGGTCACCTTTGGTTTGTCCAGGTAAATTAATACAAACAATTGAAAATAAAATGTACTTCTTCATGGAATAATCTGTTTTTGTGGCATTTAACTAGTTTATACCAATCTATCCAAATTACTCGGAAAATATTAGGGTTGATCTATTTCTCATATTTCTCATCAATTTCATCTCTCTCTGTCTCTGTCTCTGTCTCTGTCTCTCTCTCTCTCTCTGTCTCTCTCTCTCTCTCTCTCTCTCTTTCTCTCTCTTTCTTTCTCTTGCTTATTCTCTCTTCCTCTCTCTCTCTCCATATGTATGTATGCATGTCTGTGTGTATGTATGTGTAAATATCAGTCATAATGCAAAACTTCTCTTATTTCTTTGAATTTCACCCAATTGATCTCCATCATTCATTCGTTAGTGTGTTTCTTTGATTTCTTTGCTTGCATATATCTACTTAGTGCATAATGCTATCCCACCACCCATTTTATATGTTCTTTTTCTTTTCAATAAGATATACTCTTAAAGAGATATATTACAGCCATGGTGTCTCAACAGTGTCTCAGTAATGTTTATGAGATTAAATTCACCTTCTGGACACACCTGCTAATCCACAGCATCATTCTTAAATATTTAAAGCCATCCATAGCATCATTCTTTAGCTTTTAAAATCATCTCCAACCTTGATCCCAAATGACTTTCAAGACTACTATATTATGACTTCCATTCACATACTTTGTATCCCAGTTGAACTGAACTAGTAGCTGTACCCTTGATGAAGGCTAACAGTTGAGTATGGAATCCATCAATTCATCAGCCCCATTTTTCAAAATGGAGATCTTTTCAAGATTTTCTTTAAGATACAGCTCTTGGCCTTGATTGTAATTAACTAATCAACAAGATTTAATTAAGTATCTATTACAGAGACAAACTTGAAACTTTGTCCCTGCATAAATTCTAACAGGAGAGAAAACAGGGACATATATTAGCATATTCAAAAAAAAATATGAGGTGGAATTATTCCTTATCCAGATTGTTTAAGGAAACCTGAAAAGAGAACATTTAATGTGTGAATGTTGAACAACAGCTATTGCAAAAGACAAAGATATGAAAAATGGAGCACTTTGGTTAGAAAACAGCATATACACCAGTATGCTTGGACTGTAGAATTTCTGGATTTTTTAAAATTTATTATTTCAATTATCAAATTCATACATTTTTCCTCCTATTTCCTTCTACTTACTTAAAAATAAAGAGTAAGGAACTAGGGAAGGGAGAAATGATGGAGAAAGAAAGTAACAAAGAAGAAGGGAGGAAGAATTGTTTAAGTACAGTCAAACAAAACATATTTCCATATTGCTTATATACAAAACTGAATTATTTGTTCTGTATAGTATTTCCTTATTTCTGGGAGGCTGAAAAGCTAGGAAGGGATCAAGCTATGAAGAACCTTAAATTCCAGAAATACAAATTCATATTTCATTCTAAAGTTAATAGAAAGTGACTGGAATTTATTGAATAAAGGAAGTGACATGTACATTAAGAAAATCACTTTAGTATTTGTGTGCAGGTTGAATTGAAATGGATAGGAAATTGAGGCAGAAAGATCAAGTAGTAGGCTATTGCAATGATTCAGGTAAAAGGTGATGATGGCTTGAATTTGGATGGTGGCTGCGAGAAAAGAGAAAGAAGAACTTGTATGACAGATCTCAAGGAGACAGAAAGAAGATCTGGCAGCTGATTGGGTACATAGGGTAACTGAGATTTAGGAATTGAGGACAAAACTGAGGTTGTGAATTTGGGTGATGGCAAGAATGCTTGTACTCTTAATAGTAACAGAGAAGTTAAGAAGAGAGGGCTGTTCACAAGGAAAAATAATGAGTTCTGTTTTGTAATGTTGCATTTGGATGTCTACGGTACATCTAGACCAACATGTTCATTAGACAATTGAAAATGAAGATGTAGAACTCAGAAGAGAGCCTATAGGTCTGAAAATATAGACTTGGTTGTCATATGCTTAGAGATGCTAATTTCCTTAAGAAGAAGTGAGGTCTTCAAATGACGGAATGTAGAGAGAAAACAGAAGAGGGTGGTGTTTAATAAATTGTTGTTAAATTGAAGTTAAGAAAAAAGGGGGGTTGGAATATTAACTATGTAGAATAAACTAGCAATCCAACAACTTTGACTAAACAAATGATACTTCCATAAAGATATATTTTCTCCTTTTCTTTCCTAAACATCTTAACTCCTTTTAAATCAAAGAGAATGTGATACTACGTACACAGACAAGTTTCTTTAGAAAGTCTGAGCATGCTGACATAGCTTCAGCACGTTATGTTTAAGGAAGCTAATTAATTGAGGTATGGAAAAATAGCAAGGAGATAGACCTAGCACGTTAACATAGGTTGAAGTGGAAGAAAGAATAAAAATTAAGTTACCAAAAGATCAAAGAATTATAAATGAATCAGCCTTAAGAAGATGGCTGCCTTAAGTTACTCAGTCTATTTCTATTCCTCTCTAACTAATTTGGAGAAGCAGCATTCCAAATTGCTTCATGTTAAATTAAGTAGACTGCTACTGTAAAAGCAGCAGGCAATCCCAGAGAGAGATAATTATGACTCTTAAATAGAAAATATGACATATCCCTGGCTATAATTTTCTCACAATAACGTCTTTCTATTTTTTCTGTAATTAAAAAGCCCCAAATGAGTTTCCCTCATCATGTTAGCAACATAATGTCCCTGTGACTGAAATACTCTAAACCATCTGTGATTTCATCAAGGTGGGTACCCCCTCCATTGATGCAGAGCTCTTATCCTCTCTATAGCTCAGTAAACAAAATTTTGTGGCCAAACAAAATCATCAACTGGTGCACAACAATCTGTGGATGACTCTCTCTAAATTTTACTTGTTCTTCAGTGATAAGAAAATAGTTCATAATTGGCTCCATTATGAATGCATTTTTAGCTTCATGGGACCTGAAACACCAGACACTTGATCAGCATGGCTTTTGACAAATCAGCCTCACCTCCATGGCACTGCAAGACTCTAGAAGGGATTTTATTTAAAAAAAAAAAATCTCAAAACTCTCTTTTCCCCCCTTCATTTATCACTTGCTGTTGATATTCTGTTCCTCAATTAGAACTGCTTAATAACAAATAAATGTGATAAACAAAACAAATAAACCTATGATCCATATCCAAAAAAGATTTATTCATTTCATGCTTATACTTAACAACCTGTCCTTCAAAAGAGGGATGGGGTAGAAGGATAGTATGCTTCTCTCCTAGTTCTTTAAAGTCATGGTTACTTACTGCATTATTCTGATTTCTGACATCTTTCAAAGTGGTTTCCCTTTCCATTATTGTGCTCAATGTGTCAGCTGTTGGCTGGTTCTGTTTACTTTTCTCCACGAATTCATGCAAGTTTTCCCAAGTTGCCTGAAATTCTTCATCTGCATTATTTTCTTATTGTACAATAATATTCCATTATATAAACATATTACAATTTTTTAACCATTCCCTAATATGTGGGGCACCTATTTTCCTTCCAGGTCTTAATATTTTTTCACATATATAACTTTCCCTGTTTGTTTGACCTCCTTGGGGAAAGATGTCTAGAAGCATTATCAATGGGTCAAAGGGGTGTATATATGTGTGTGTGTGTGTGTGTGTGTGTGTGTGTGTGTGTGTATAATATGTAGTTTTTTGACATATTAAAAAAATTTCAAATTGATTTCTACATTTTGACCCATTCCCACATTTACGAATACTGCAATAAAATGCTACCTTTTTTTACAGACTCTAAAGAATTTGCTGTTTTTGTCTTTTGTTGTATTTGCCAATTTGAGAGAGGTAAGGCAAAACCTCAAAATTGTTTTAATTCATATTTCTCTTTGTATTAATTTGGAATAGTCTTTCCCATGGTTGTTAGTTATTTAAAATAATTCTTTCCAAAAAGCCTTTTGCCTATTTCTTATTCTTATATATTTGTTTCAATTCCCTATATAACATGAACATCAGAAGATTATCAGTAATATTTAAGAAAAATATTTACCCAATTAACCAGTTGCTTCTAATTCTCAGCAGCGTTGACTTTGTTCATATGAAATGTTTTAAATTATGTATAATCAAAGTTGTCCTTTTAATTTTCTAATATCACATCTATACCATATTGAGTTAAGAACTTTCCTTTTGGTCATAATTGTGCAAGGTATCTATTTTCCTTGTATTTCAGTTTTTTTGTGATATGTAGGCTTTATATCCCTTTGGAACTTACTGTGGTATATTGTGTAAGATGTTCTTCTAAACTTATTTTTTTTTTTTGCTAAACTGTTTTATAGGTTTTTTGCAGCTTAGGTTGACTAGGGACTCCTTACTTTACCCATGAATTTCCTTGACTTAACTATTAGTAGGCAACTATATTCAATTACTTCTAGATCTTGGTTAGGAGTATGATTTTAAGTGTGGATTTGAACTAATAGGGACAGGAATTAGATCTTGTGATTTTATAATTTTCATGTGAAGAAGCTCTCTCTCTCAATGCAGGTTATCATGTTCTCTTTAACTGATAGTCTAATAGAGTTGCCTACAGCACTAAGAATTTAAGTGACTTGCCTAGGCTCACATATCCTGGGTAAGGATGTGACAGAGGCAAGACTTCCTGGCTTCAAGGGCAGCCTTTAGTCATTATCTCATACTACCTTGGAATGTACTTTCCTTATCTTAGAGTGAAAAACAGTTCTTTGGCCCACTCATTTTTTAAAAGTTGCGCCCCTCTAGGCTGCTACAAAATGAACTTTGCTTACTTTAAACAAACTCTTCACATACTTCTTTCAGGAGAGAGAATGCTCCCCTACTGTTAAAAGATCAACAGTAGGAAACCTTTAAATGGCAACCAAATTTCTTAGATAACCTCAGTAGTAAGAGAGGGCTTCATTGGCTCCTGTCATGATACTCCCTCAGAGGAAAGAGAAGGATAATTATGATAATATGGCATATTATACTTGAAGCAACTGACTCATAAAATGTATAATCAATGTCAGAAATCAACAATGAAAAGAATTTTCTAACAGCCTCCTAGAGAAGTCTGGAGACAGCCTAGAGAATAATATAATGCCAGGCAAGCATAAAACAAAACACTGTTAGCCTCCAAAGGATCCTCTCAACTTGCCATAATAGTATACTTTTTTAAAGTTGGCCCTGGAATTTCCCTGAAGCTCTCTCAGCCTTAGACCTTGAAACTTTTCTTTCTATTTTTTAAAGTTGTTCCCATTCACTGTCCTATGAAAAGAGGTACCTCAGTATTATAATTTGCAATATGCAACATTATCTACATCTTTCATTAGATCTAACTCACTCACCAACAAATATCATGGAATTAAAAAAAATATCCACATAACTCTTGGTGTTATTTTTTGCTGATCATGAAGAGATTTCTAATCATAATAGTAGTCTAATTAGCTGTGTCATTAACATTAATCAAGATGGGCATTTTAAAATTGAAGTAGTGATAATTATATCAACGATAATAATACATTTACAAAGCACTTTAAGATCTGCAAAGCATTTTATTCCCTAAGACACCTTTAGGTAGTTAGTGTAAACATAACTAAAATAGGAACACAGTTGAGGAACTGAAACTCAAGGAGATTAATTTGAATTTGTTCACTCAGAAAAACCAACCACATTCTGAGATTCTGACCATAATTCAAAGTAGGTAACTATCTACCTGTGACTCAGTATTTGTGACTCAATATATGGGCTCAATATTTTTCTTACAAATCACCTGTTCTTCTCTGCAATAGTATCTTCATTGAATATTCAATTCCATTCAAGCTGGTATTTATTAAGCTTCTAATTTGTGAAAGGGATCAAGCTAGACACTAGGCATGAGTCCCTGTCCTTAAAAGGTTCATATTTTCCTTGGGGTTAAAGTATCTCCAAAGATAATCACATAGAAGAGGATATAAGGAAAGAATACTAATATCTAATAATTAGGAAAAATCAAAAAGATATTTAGTGAAAGATCATCTATTTAAACCTAGAAGTGACATCAGAAATTGTTTATTCCAAACCTCTGGGTTATTAATGAGAAAACTGAAATTCACATAGATTCCAGAAATCTGCCCAAGTTGACATGGGCAGTAAGTGGCTGAGATGGAATTTGAACTGATTCCTCTGATTCTAACTACAGTAATTGTTATCCACTACCAGTGTGGCTCTTCAACTAAGCCTTTAAGGGACCTAATAATTCTAAAAGGTAGAGTTGTGGATGGGGTGAATTTCAGGCAGGCTCAAAGGCAAATTCAAATGTAAGGAAGAAAAAAAAAATAGAATGCTAGACTATCTGAACAGCAAGTTGTCTAGTTCGACTGAGAAGAATGTGAAGAGAGGGTGAACAGCATGAAAATTATCTCTAGAAACATGACAGATAAATTGCAAAGCCCTTTAAATGATAATGTGAAGAGTTTATATTTTATTTTTTGAGGGAACTGCTTAAGTTTCTGGAGCCAAGAAGTAGCATGGTTAGGTTTGTGGTTTAGGAAGATTATTTTGGTGTCTGTGCAGAGGGAAGTAGGTAGGTAGGATCTATATGCAAGGAGGCAGATTAGAAGGCTATTGTGATAATCTGGTTGAGAGATAATGAGGGTCATGTAGGTGGAGAGAAAGACATCAGTGCAAGAGATCTTAAGAAGATGGAATATATTAGCCCTGGCAATTAATTGGATGTGGAGGACTAAAGAGAATAAAACAAAAATAAATAATTGGAATGATTCTGATGTCCTCAAATGAAATAGAAAAAATTGAAGGAGGGTCAGGTTTAAGGGGAAAGACTATGAGTTCCATTTTCAACATGTTGAGTTTGAGGTACCTTAGGATATCCAGATGGAACCAACAGAAAGTTAGTGATGTGGAAACTGTGCCCAGGAGAGAAAAGTACTTTTCATATAGAAGTTATTTGTATGAAGGAGATAACTGAAGTTGTAAATCTGATGAAGCTGCTGAGAGATTGTAGAGAAAGAAGAGGGCAAAAGTTTATCTCAACTCGTTGAATGAATGAATAAATTCTAAGTTTATACCACTTTGTTTCTTAAATCATTTTACATGAGCTCTCTCATTTGGTCATCCCCTTTGAATTATTAGTATTATTACAACCTCACTTAGGGATTTATGGTTTATTCCTGAAGAAGTTTGTTTAATTAAAAATATCTCATCAAGAAGAAATATCATATTAAGTCATTAGAATTCCCAAATATATAAGCACAGATTATTTTATCAGTATTTTGACTGACCTGTAGACAACAGCAAGTATGCCACAGAGACTATGGGAGGAGCCAGAGCTCAGGAAACTCAAGCAAGTGGAGCAACAGAGTCAGGAAATACCACGGGACAGTGGAAATGTGCTAGATTTGAAGACAGAACACCTGGCTTCAAATTAAGCAATTCCAGTTTTAAGCAAAATAACTATTTAAAACTTGTATTGACATAAAGGTCTCTAAGGTACCACATATGGTTATTTATGAAACACAAATAGATGGATTGGAGAAAGACATTTTTCCTTGATTCATCTTATTATTATTTTTATATATGCAGTGAAATATTTAAAAATCACAGACTTGGTTGAGGATCATACATCTGTCTATTACTAACTAATAGCAAGATGTATATTTAAAATACAAAGTTTGGGTTTTTTGTTGTTTTTAAAAACTATTTTCATGATACATTCCCCATACTGGTATGGCATCAATTCAACCTAATGAGAAGAACATTATTGAAGATATGAGATGGTACTAAGGAAGACATTTCATGGGGAAGGTGATCCTGATAAAATGTTTCATTAATATTTCTATCTTCCTACAACATTAAAGATGCCTTTTTATGCTGATAGGCTGTATTAAAATAAAAATTGGGAGATGGAATGGTACTTATGAGGGATAGCAAGGAGGCTAGTGTGCTTGAGATATGTAGTATATGAAGCAAGGGAGAAAAGTGAAACTAGCCTTGAAAGATAAATTGGTTAGGTAAAGAGATTTTAATGACCAACTAAGCAGTCTGTATTTTATACTAAAGGCAACAATGAAGTTTCCTAAGCAGGAAAGTGAACAGTTAGATTGCATTTAAAAAGGATTTAGAGAAAATTGAGGTCTAGTATTCGCTTTGCAAAAGTACCAGCTACCCAAGATAATTAAGAATTTTAAGCTTTTTGAGTAGGATCTTACATGGATGACGTATAAATTCTTGAAGTAGTAAAATATGCAACTTATTTATTTATTTATTATTTATGCTAAATAAAAAAAAATTATTCCAAGTACCTTAAATGGAATTATCATAACTTCCAATTTCCAAACCAAGGTATTGAAGGCAGAAAACTTGTAAGCCATTTAGTGGGTGTAAAAGTAAATTCACTAAACCAGGAACAAGAGTCTGAAGTATTAACACAGAGTTTTCCAATTTCTAGAGATTATTCCTTCACTAGGAAATGAAATAAATGAACACTTTCTCTTTTATACAAAGCCACAGAGAACACATATTGATTATCAAATATCACATTTATAGCTCAGACTTTCATTAACAATAGTGCTTCAGCCACAAAATAGCCTAAGTAAACAACTAGGCCTCTATGGGGAAAAATATGTAAGGAGTCGAACGAAATATCTGATATGGAAATTAATGCACTCAATCCAATTATATAACCAAACTATATTTTTATTCATAATAAGTCAGAAAAATGTGCAAAATTGCTGCAAATTCCAGTTACCTGTTACTGATTATTTTAAATGTGAAAAGAATCCTGAGGGTTTATGTGCACACAACCCTCAATTCTGCCAGATGTAATGATGCTCAAGGACTCATTTTCCTATTCAAACCTATATATAATATCTCTTCAGCTAAAGCTTATGACCAGACTGGCTTTAATTCACATTATCAATAACATTCACAGATCAAAAGATTCTGGAGAACCTGACTCAGAGCAATACAGGCCAAAGCACAGACGTGTTGCTTTGAGTGTGGTTCTAGGATCCAGTAGCCCATAAAGTCCAATGCTTTTTACCTCATCCACTAGCATGTTACATGCCATCAAGAAGAATGAGGAGACCAGCTAGTCCTATGTACAAGAGCAGCCCTTCAAGTAGCTTAGTGAGGAAAAGGTAGTTCATGATCTCCACCTTGAAGAAGATCTTTCAGGCATGTAAGACAAGCAAATGGCCCTTGTTTATTTTTTTTCCTTTTTTTTTTAAATTTATGGACTAAAACAAGCATTTCCATTACATAATACAATGAGAAAGATGATTGCACAGGAATCTACAAATCTACTATGAAGATCTTGCTATTCCTTTCAAATTACAAGAGTGAATTTAGTAAAATAAGAGTAAAAGTAGTAAATTAATTTTTTCTTTTTCCCTCCCCCACCCTAGAGATGGTTATCATTAGGCATAAATATGAATATGTTTATTACATATATAAATCTATATAAGCATATGTATGTATGTAAAATTTCCTATGTATACTTCCATTTATCAGTTCCTTCTTTGGATGCAGATAGCATCTTTCTCTATATAGCTTTCATCATTAATTTGGTTATTTATAATAGACAAGATAAGTGATACACTCTGAGGCATATTTAATATAATATTGCTGTTACTGTATAAAATGTTCTCTTGGTTCTGCTGATTTTGCTCAATATTTTCATGCAAGTCTTTCCACATTTTTTCTAAAATCATTGGGTTCATCTTTTCTCATGATGTAATAGTATTCCATCACAATTATGTAGCATAAGTTGTTCAATCATTTCCCAATTGATTAGCATCCCTTCAATTTCCAATTCTTGCAACCACTTGACAAAGGTCAAAACAATCTTTGATGCTCTTTATTTCCCATTATTTACTTACTGGTTTGACCTTCTTCTTGCTTAGTAATACAACCTTGAGAATCAATACATTTTATTGAAAAAAAAAATAATTGCCATGGAATCAGAAAATCTAGGCTGCAAGTCCTAAGCCTGATTTTCAACGTTTACCAACGTTTTCCCTTGCCAAGAAACTTGCTTGTTTGCACGTATACAACATGTTTTATTATGTGAGAAGCAAAAGACCCTCTATTTACAGAGAATGTGCAATAAAGTAAGCATACATTCTTAATTTTAAATGTGGAGGAGCAATGGTGAAGCCATACAGGAATAAATGAGATGCTTTGTTCAGTGAGATCAAGGAGCACAAGATGTCAGTTTCATCCCTATGATTTAGCAGCTCTGATCAAATAATTCCAAAGGCACCAGTGCTCCTCTGAAACATACTAGAAGCCAAAGCATAACCAATTCTAGTTGGAAAAAGCCAAGGCTGAGCAATCACTGAAAGATTTTCCTCTTCAGTTGTTTCACAAATCTTTCTCTCTTCACTGTAAGGGTTTCTGAATGCTTTTATAATGACTTCTGATTCAATTGATGAATCCAGAGCTTTTAATTAAATAAAGGTTTCAGGTCTTTACCTCTGAATAATTTAATAACTATGCTCTTGAGGGCAATGCATGTTTAAATAAACAAGGCTGTGCTCCCAGAAATGTTTCCATAGTATGCCATAGACCAGTTCGTAATTAATAGGCTGTTCTAATATATTTTGAGTATGAACCTTAAAAATATATTTTTGATTGCCATCTCTGATGCCTAAGGCTATGTAGCTGCCTCTGGAGACCAGGTTCCTGGGGCTGTGAGTCACATACTGTTATCATTCAGCAAACAGAATTTTGTGTATGTATGCATTTGCATATATATTTACGTATCTGTGTTTGTAGTGAATATATATGTATATATATATATATATACATACATATATACATATATGTGTGCATGTGTATAAATGTGTGTGCAAATATGTGTGTCGATCTATTTATCTATAGATAGAGATAGAGAGACAGAGGCAGAGAGATATCTCTCTGTCTCTATCTCTATCTATCTCTCTTTCTCTATCGCTTTCTCTATCTCTTTATCTAGTGACTAGATATAGTGACTAAGGCTCATCAATGTTAAGTTAATGTTCAGATAATGAATGGTTTCTTCAGTATACATGCATATATATATCTTCTTTTTCAGTATTAGTTTAAGTTGAGTGACACAAATTGATTAAATACTTACTATGTATTACACTGTGATAAACAATGGGAATACAAAGAAAGGTGAAACACAGTACCTGTTCTCAAGGTCCTAACAGTCTAATCAGGGAGAGAACATGCAAATTATGTACAAAGAAGCTAAACATAGAGTAATGTGAAGGAATAAATAGAGGGAAAGCACTAAAGGTGGATGAGGAAAGGCTAGCTGTAGAAAGTATAATTTTAGAATGGACTGGAAAAAAGTCAAGGAAGGCAGTAAGCAGAGATGAAGAGAAAAAGGGAGAGAGAGAGAGAGAGAGAGAGAGACAGAGACAGAGACAGAAACAGAGACAGAGACACAGAGACAGAGAGAGAGAAAGTTCAAGATATAGGAAAAATCCAATGAAATGGTCTAGATTCAGAAGATGGAGTGTCCAAGGAATAGGAATAAAACAGAATCATTGCATCATAGAAGATAAGAAAGAAAGATGAAGTTATAACATGTGCGAAGACTTGAAATATGTGGAAAGGGAACCAAGTTATTAAAGGCTTTAATATTGTGGTACAGAGAAAACAACCCTGAATGAAAAGCTGGGAGACCTGAGTTCTATTCCTGATCCTGGAAAATGGTCGAATCATTGAATCCAAGATAAATAGGATAGCAGAGTCATCAAGACCAACCCACAGTTATCCTTTGCAAGACATCACCCATCTTCTTAAAGACAAGATGTCTTTCAAAAAGTCACTTAATCACTGAATTTCTTCTTTCCAATAGTCAAAGGCAGTCAACAACTATTTATAAAA
The DNA here is from genome assembly GCF_028372415.1 of Notamacropus eugenii. NCBI lineage: Eukaryota > Metazoa > Chordata > Mammalia > Diprotodontia > Macropodidae > Notamacropus > Notamacropus eugenii. The sequence continues at coordinate 355,442,055 of NC_092875.1, read as the reverse complement.
TGCCTACTGTATCCAGGAAATGTGCTAAAGCAATAGTGATACTAATTAAAAAGAGACAATCCTTGCTTTCTAGGAGTGCACAGTCTAATGGGGAAGGCAACAGACAAATAATTATAAATGAGCAATGTAGACAGGATAAATTGTGTGTTGTTGTTTAGTTGTTTTTGGTAGTATCTGACTTTTTGTGATCCCATTCAGGGTTTTCTTATTAGAGATACTGGAGTTATTTGCCAATTTCTTCTCCAGTTCATTTTCCAGTTGAGGAAACCAAGGCAAACAGAGTTAAGTGACTTGCCCAGGGTCACACAACTAATAAATATCTGAGATTAGATTTGATCTCAGGAATCTAAGTCTTTTTGACTCCCAGCCATATGCTCTTTTCACTATACTACCTAGCTGTCTGGGATTAATTGGATATAATGTCAAATAGAAGACACTAGCATTAGGGGGGAATCAAGAAAGATATCTTATGGAATTTACCCAGATACTGAAAAGTTTCAAGAATTACAAATATTGTCTTTCCATGTAGGAATGTGAACAGTTCAACTTTAGTAAGTCCCTTATGACTTCTCTTTGCTGTTTACCTTTTCATGCTTCTCTTCATTCTTGTGTTTGAAAGTCAAATTTTCTTTTCAGCTCTGGTCTTTTCATCAAGAATGCTTGAAAGTCCTCTATTTCATTGAAAGACCATTTTGTCCCCTGAAGTATTATACTCAGTTTTGCTGGGTACGTGATTCTTGGTTTTAGTCCTAGTTCCTTTGACTTCTGGAATATCATATTCCATGCCCTTTGATCCCTTAATGTAGAAGCTGCTAGATCTTGTGTTATCCTGATTGTATTTCCACAGTACTTGAATTGTTTGTTTCTAGCTGCTTGTAATATTTTCTCCTTGACCAGGGAACTCTGGAATTTGGCCACAATGTTCCTAGGAGTTTCTCTTTCTGGATCTCTTTCAGGGAGTGATCGGTGGATTCCTTGAATACTTATTTTGCCCTCTGGTTCTAGAACATCAGGGCAGTTTTCCTTGATAATTTCATGAAAAATGATGTCTAGGCTCTTTTTTTGATCATGGCTTTCAGGTAGTCCCATAATTTTTAAATTGTCTCTCCTGGATCTATTTTCCAGGTCAGTTGTTTTTCCAATGAGATATTTCACATTATCTTCTATTTTTTAGTTCTTTTGGTTTTGTTTTGTGATTTCTTGGTTTCTCATAAAGTCATTAACCTCCATCTGTTCCATTCAAATGCTGCTTCCCAGCCTCAGGGCTTTTGGCTGGGGCTGGGCTGCTATTCAGTGTGAGATTAAGTTCAGCTGCTTGGGTGGGGGCAGGGCCACCACACGGGGCTCAGTTCCCTCAGGGGATTTATGTGGAGACCTTCAACAATGGATCTGAGCTCCTACCTGCTTTGGGAGCCCTTGTCTGCTGCTGCCTCTGCTGCTGCCTCCCAAGGGGACCTGGGCTCTGCTCTGGGTCCAAGGTGCGATGGACCTTTCGTGTTGGTTTTTCAAGGCTCTCTGGAACAGAAATCTCCTCCACTCTGTTGTTTTGTGGCTTCTGCTGCTCCAGAATTTGTTGGGAGTTCTTCTTTACAGGTATTTTATTAGCTGTGGGTTCGGAGCTAGCATACGTGTATCTTTCTACTCCTCCATCTTGGCTCCCCCTAATTTTTGAAGAGAATAAGTAGTCACTGAAATCTGTTGAATGGGAGGAAGATGTTGACTTGATCAGATTAATGCTTTAAGAAGGACAGTTTGACAGTCAAATGAATGTTGACCTGTAGTGGGAGACATCTGAGGCAGAGAGATGACTCAAAAGGCTATTGTAATAGCCAGGGGTGAGGTGATGAGGGCATACGTTAGGGTCACAGCAGTTTTAGAAAGAGAAATCTATTTATATGGGTGCTGTCATGAAGGTAGAAAAATTAGGACTTGTAACTGGTTACAGGGGTGGGTGAGAGTGAGGAGTCAAGGATGTCTCCTAGGTTGTGAGACTGGCTAACTGGGAAGATGGTAACTCTTAACAGAAGTAGGGAAATTAAACAAAAAGTTGAAGAGGTTAAGAAGTTTACAAGACATCTAGTTCTAGATGCTTAATTGAGAATTGGAGATATGAGACTGGAGTTCAAGGGGGAAATGACAGGATGATAAATCTTGAATAGAGAGGTACCTCAGTGGTTAGCTAGTCTGACCTCCAAATTGTCTGACCTGACATAAGAGGGTTTTTCTGAAAGTAGAATTTGAAACTGTATAAGAAAGGGTCTAAAACTTTGTAAACTCTCTAGAAAGATTGATCATTGTTCTCAACTTTGTATCGAATGCAGTTCAGACAGGAATAGCCCTAGGACAATTTATCTTCTTGGGGAAGCTACCTGGTGCACTGGATACAGTACTAAGCCTGTGGTGAGAAAGACCTGAGTTCAAAGTTGGCCTCCTACACTTAATAGCTATGTGACTCAGGCAAATCATTTAATCTTTTTTTGCCTCAATTTCCTCATCTGTAAAACAGGGATTTTAGTAACTACCTCTGAGAGTTGTTATGAAAATCAAATGAGATCGTATTTGTGAAGAATTAGCACAGTGATTGGCATATAGTAGATACTACATAAATATTACATATCATCATTGTTCTCATGATATTGTACTTTTTGGCTTAATATTCAGTGGGCTATTGCACAGGATGAAAAAATGTTGGCGATTTTTTTTTTTTTTTTGGTAATTGAATTAAAGTATTGAGATTTAAGTTTATCTTCTATAAAGTCATAATAACTTTGTCCAAAGCTACAGTCTCATTTAAGTAGGAAACTTCTACCAATGAAGATCAGCAAATATTCTGTAATTTAATCAGAGAATTGCCTGAGGCATTTAGAGAGAGATTAAGTGACCCCACCATGGTAATAGAGACAATATGTAGTCAAAAATAGGAATTGAACCAAGCTTTTACTGGCTCCAAGGCCTATTTTCTATCCACTATACCGTATTATCCCTTGTGAATACACTGTACAAATGAAATATTATGTATTATTTAATATATACATATATTGTAACTTTAACATTCAAATATATTGGTATATTTAAATAAATATATCATTTTAAAAATACCTAATTAATTGTAACTATCAGTTTATTTAACTGAAAGTTTGATTTTGCACAGATATCAAGGCAGAGAAAATGCTACTTTACTGTCATTGATATAGAAAACTCTTAATAAGGAAACTCGTTACTAATGCCAATGAAGCTGCTCTGCGTTTTGTAGTCTTAAAAGTGCTGATGAAGTTGCTTTGGTATTGACTGATTTATCTAGTTCCCACAACCTACTGATATCAGAGGAAGGACTTGAACCCAGGTCTTCAAATGAAATAATATTTGTAGGGCAATTAACAGAGTGTCTGACATAGAGCTGTTTTTTCTTAATGCTTGTACCCTCCCCCACACACAATCTGATGCTAGCTCTCTTTTCACTGTTTTATTCTTCCTCTTAGAAACTTTAGGTAATTCTCCCAGTGTCTATCAAATAAATTACAAGCATAGACAAACACAATGCTTCTTCATAAAGGAGCAATTATAAATCTTTGTTTCATTTTCAGTTTTTATTATCAAAGCAAAAATCTTGTTTACTCACGTTACTGATTAGGAAGGAAGGGAAGAAAGATGGAAGGAAGAGAAAATTCATTATTGCCTGTGACTATTTCTGACCCATTAAAAATCAATAACTTTTTCCCATGCTTCTCAAAGTATAAACAAAATTCCATGCATCATGGTTCTCTATTAAAAGTCATCATTTCTAGTGAACTTATTAAAAGCATGAAATATAGAAAAGTTCAAAAGCTAGGAGCATATTATTGTTATTTGAAAACTCTTTGTATTCAAGTGTGCCTACTCAGTACAGCCTTTTGAGATTCATATTCTCATGACCACCTCATACCTAATAGGAACAACTCCCAGAACACTTGATAAATTCCCAATTTCATAGATCAATTAAGCACGAACCAGATTAAATGCATGCTTGGACACAGATTAAAATTATTCTTCAAAAACAGGATGTCAATTGTTAAGAATTTGTGTAAAACAAAAATTTGTGAGGCAGCTTCCTTGCAAAGGTTTTGGAACTTACAAAAATGTAATTAAACAAAAATGTTAAGTCAAAATATCAATATTTTATATTTTACTTGGTCCATTTTTTCATGTTTTTTTTTTCCATTACAAAGTTTTGGACTTGCCCAAATCTTCCTAAATTTCACATATTTGACATTTTTTAAAAAATTGAATTTTCTGTGCCAATTGCCACTGACTATGTGTATAACCTTCAACAAGTCATTTCATCTCTCTGTACCTCAATGACTCCATATATAAAAGGAAGGAATTAGATTAGAGGTTCCCTTAGTTCCCTTCCATTTCCAGATGTTATAATCTGAAGACAATTATGACTTGCTATGAACACTAAAGATTATTTCATCATATCTCAGTTCATTTCTATCTCAATCTATGTCCAAATGCCAAAACCATTGACTCATTCTATTGAGATTTTAGTCTCTTGTCCAGTCCTAGGGGATCTAATCCTCTAAGCATCATCTATTACATTTATTTCAGACTCAGAAGAACTATATCTCAACATACTAAAAGAATTGGTTCGTATGATTGCAGAGCTCCTTTGAATAATCATTAAAACAATAGAGAATGCAAGAAGGGCCGCAGAAATGAAAAAAGTATATATTTTCCAATTTTCAAATAAGAGAATAGAATGTTTATAAAATAAACATCAGACTAATAATATTGGCTTTTCTTCCTGGCAAAAATCTGAGATGTATTTTTCTTAAATAGATAGATATGAAGAAAAGGAACTAAAAATCACAGAGAAAACCACTCTTACTTCATAAAAAATAGGTCATGCCTTGACTATTTTTCTTTCCTTTTTTATGGGTTGCTACCACGGTAGAGCAAGGAAACACTGCAGATGCAGTTTATCTAGATTTTAAGAAATCAGTTGAAAAAGTATTCCATTCTATTACTCTAGAAAATATGGAGAAATGATAATAATTATTTGAATATGAAATCAGTTGAATGTCAAAAGATGAGTGCTTGAATATAAAATGTCATTTTGGAGACATAACTCTAGTGGAGGTCTTGGACTTTGGTCTTTATCAATGATTTGAATAAAGGTATAGATCAAATTTTTGTCAAATTTTGCAGATGGAATAAGTTTGCCCTATGGTAGCCAAAATCATCCTGAACCCTAATATACACATGGGATTACACGCACATTTTCACTTACATAGTCTCATTTGGATCATACAGAAGCTTGGGATAAAGAAGGTATATCTGGACGGAAGTCTATCCTTCCCCACCCCCATCACTTCCAATTGAGGTTTTATTGATTACCAAGGTCAATGTGAGTCAAACTATATCAGTATCTACTATCAGTCTCTACTATGAGAGCTATGGTGTTCAAAATGAAGGTGTCCTTAAGGATTATATTATCTGGAAGGGTGGGGCAGTTAGGTGGTGCAGTGGATAGAGCACCAGTGCAGGAGTCAGGAGGACCTGAGTTCAAATCTCACCTCAAACACTTGACACTCACTATCTGTGTGACCTTGGGCAGGTCACTTAACCCCAGCTGCCTCATCCTGGGTCATCTCCAGTCATCCTGATGAATATCTGGTCACTGGATTCAGATGGCTCTGGAGGAGAAGTGAGGCTGGTGACCTGCACAGTCCTCCCTCACTTAAAACAAAGTCAAGTACAAGTCATGTCATTATTTCTCTGATGGTATGGTCTTCTTCGGCAACAAAGGATGAACACACACTACCATCTGGAAGTGTGAGAGATCTAAAGGAACCTCTACTCTAACCCTTTCCTTTTATAGATGGAGCCATTGAGACACAGAAAAATGAAATGACTTGTCAAAGTCCTACTGTGCTCTGCACTAGTCAGACCATACCTCAGTTTGGAGGTGCATATTTTAGGGAGTACACTTGTGGAAGAAAGGGACTAGAATAAGGGAAGTCTTTGCAATAAAGTCATTTATCTCATTGTTCATCCAGATAATATTGATTATATTCCTAGGTGAAGAAGAATTAAGAAGCCTCTTGATGAGGGTGACAGAAGAGGATGTAAAAGCTGTCTTGAAGCCTAACATAAAAAATCAAGACTTGGCAACTGGTCCCATAATTTCCTGGCAAATAGAGGGGAAAGAAATGGAAGCAGCATCAGATTTTATATTGCTGGGCTCAAAGATCACTGCAGATGGTAACCATCAGCATGAAATGAAGACACTTGCTCTTTAGAATGAAAGCTATAGCAAATCTGGATAGCATACTAAAAAGCAGAGAGAACTTTCCTTGCTGGCAAAGAGCCATATAGTCAAAGGCAGGGTTTTTCTAGTAGTATTGTATGGCTCTGACAATTGGACTAAAAGAAAAGCTGACTATCTCATTGCTTTGGAATTGCATTTTGAAGAAGACTTTTGAGAGTTCTTCGACAGCAAGAAGATCAAATCAGTCAATACTTGAAGGGGAAATACTGAAGGTGAAGCTTAAATATCTTGGGCCACATAACGAAAAGAAAGGCCTCATTGGAAAAGCCCCTGATGTTGGGAAAACTTGGGGGTGAAAGGAAAAAGGGATGACAGAGGATGAGAAGGATAGACTGTACCATAGAGACAATGAACATGAACTTGAGCAGACTTTGAGCGATAGTGGATGACAGAAGGGCTGAGTGTGCTATGGTCCCTGAGATCACAAAGAGTCTGACTGAATGAGTAAACAACAACATTGCTAGGTATTCCAGCAAAGGTAAAGAAAAGCCCATTGGAAGGGTATGCTGTGACCGGTTCAAATTTGCCTAATTTTAAAATTTTCTATATGATCATTTGCATATTAAAAATCAACAGATGCTACAATCTGGGCCTGATTTTATTCATGTATTTGTTTTCTAGGGTTATGAAACTGATAGAGAAAAATTTAACAATACATATTAAACTAAAATGTGTGTTCCGTGTGGAGTGTATCTCAAAAGTAGATTGTTAAACATTTTCAAATTTCAGTAATTAATGAAACAATCTAAAAGCATTTTTTAACTTCCTACTATGTGCAAGGCACTGTAATCACCCCACCTCCCCACCCCCAGTGAAGGAAAAAAGATCCCTAGTTATGGGAAAGACACTTTTTTTTATGAGGTAGTCATTCACTTAAAAAATTTCTTTTTGTTAGTAAGGTTTTTGTTATTTTATCTTCTGATATTAACTCTTTTTTCAATTTGCAACTTCTGCCTATCAGTTCTGGTTGTTTTCTCTAAGGGGCCACACAGAAAAAATTTAATCCCTCATATATCTGTCAACCTTCAGGTGTTTGAAGATATCTTTTTCACTTGAGACTTTTTCCTTCAGTCTTTTTGGTACACATCCTGGCCTCCCTCATTGTTCACTCCTGGACGCTTGCAGTCACATTCATCTTCCTAAAACACATCTGATTATGTCACTATCCCCGTTCAATCAAGTACCATGGCTCTCTATTGCCTGTAGGATCCAATATAAAATCTTCTATTTGTCATTTAAAACTCTCTGTAATCTGGTCCCTTCCTACCTTTCTAGTCATTTTTACACCATAATCCCACCCTATCACCACCACATATTTTGTGGTTCGGGACCCCTTAGCTACTCCTTACATAAGCTAGTTCATCTCCCACCTTTGGAAATTTTCACTGCAGTTCTCCATTCCTTGAAGCTCTCCTTCCTCATCTGCACCTCCCAGCTATCCTGGCTTCCTTCAGGTCTCAATTAAATACCCACAATTCTTTCTCTGGCTCTCAATATCAGTTTTTCTTCTGAGATGATCTCTAATTTATCTCATATAGATACTGTTGTTTACATTGCTGGTTACATGTTTTCTTGCCCATTACACTATAGGATCCATCAGAACAGCGACTGTCTCGCTCTGGTTGTGTCACCAGTTAATATACTGCCTGGCACAAAATAATTGCTTAATAAATGTTACTTGACTGATTGTTTCAAGAGATCCAATTCTTTGAACTGTTTCACATATTGTATGTATTCAAAGCCCTAAATGACATAGTGGATAGAGTACAAAGTCTTACAGTCAGAAGGACCTGAGTTCAAATCCTCCTTACGGCTTAATCTTTATGCAACAGTTTTCTCTTCTATAAAATGAAAGGGCTGAATTTGATGCTTCTAAGTTGTATTCCACCTTGAAATCTTTACCTGTGACCCCTTTACCATTTTGCTTGTCCTATGTGAGAGGCTCTCCAAATTCCACATTCTTCCTAAGCTTTGGTATCCAGAATTGAACATAATAATCCAAATGTGGCATGATGAGGAAAGGATGCAATGGGACTATCACTTCCTTATTTTTTGAAGCTATTTGTTTCATGACGTAACCATCTATTGAATTTGATTTAAGGTTAGCATGTGACACTATGAATTCATTTTGAGCTTTTAGTCTACTGAAAACCCCAGATCTTTTTTTATCTGATCACTCTATTACGCTGTCTCCCTCACCTAGTATTTTTTTTATTTTTTTGAGTCAGCCGCAAGTTTAAGACTTTTCCTTTATCCCTATTCAGTTTCATCTTATTATATTTAATCTGATTTTCTAGACTATCAATGACTAATATATTCACCATCATACAGTATGTTAGCTCATTTTTGAGTTGTCTACAAATGAATATGCTGTATGTGTAGAAATGTCCTGTGAAATGTCTAACAAATGGCTCTCTGAGGGGGAAAATATATTTGCATGGTACACTTTTCAATATAAGCTATGTTTTAACATGTTTATGTAACATTCTAAAGTGTAGATCATCAACAAAATAATAAATGAAGACTAGAATTTAGCATTTTACAATTTCTGAAGTCTAAATGCCCCCACTGAAAATTTGACATTTATCTTTTACCAGTCAGTATGTGCTGGCTCTAGCACACTATGAATATATGCCTTTATCAAATAAAAATATTAAATAGCATTCACTCTATGATATCTTCATAATTCTAATGAGTCTGTATCTAAAGAGAACCTAAAAGTCCCCAGATTGAACTATGAGGTGTAGATTTTCTAATATTTTTGCTTTAACATTTAAAAATTCAAATCATTCATTTGAAATAGATCATACAATAAATCCCTCTTACTTTCCTCAACGTAAAAAGTGGAACACTTTTTCATTTAAAATACATATGTGTGTGCATGTATATGTGTATGTGTGTTTCATGTATGAATCATGTGAATATTTCTTTATTATTAATTCAATCTGCCTCTCTTGGGCTATAGGTTTTTTGCTCCTTATTTTTTTTTACTTATCCCATGCTGAGCATTGTAAAATAGAAGCCTCCTTCCTAGCCTGGTTTCCATTTTTGTTAAGGAATAAGCATGAACATTAAATTTGGAAAGCGTTTTTGTTTTTGTCATGAACTAAAAACTGCACACCTGAAATGATTCAATCATCTCTGTAACTAAAGCCACGTCATGTACAATCCACATACGTATATGTGTACACACTCGTATTTACACGCTCACATCTGTATTGAGTGTATATAAAGAGCACCATTTTATACATTTTGTAGTTATTACTGGCAAACTGTCTCACATTCCTTTCTAAATGTGAACTGTCTTAGTCAGCCTCCCAGAACACCAGTGAAGCAGATTGATAAGGAAGCTGAAATATAAAAAAAGAGGCATTTGTCTTACTAACGCCACGTTCTTTGAGTCACTAGTGGTTCCAGGGCTTTGTAGTACGACACATTTCTGATACATGCCTATGAATTAAAAAAAAGTAAAATATACACCCTTCTTTACTCTGGCTTGGATACAGATGCATAGCAATGAGAGGATAAGAGGCAGATTTTCTTTAAAGTAACTGATCTGTCATGTCTTTTCTGCTATTTCAATTTTTTTTCCAAAACACAGGTTATTTATACATAGCTTGCTTACTTCCTCTTTTGAAGATCCCACCAAAGCAATATCTGCTAGGGATAAAACCTACAGTAAGTGAAAATTGCTGAGAAGATAGTTTTTGAAAAGACACCCCCAACACACACACACACACACACACACACACACACACACACACACACACACACACACACACCTTGAAGGTTCCCTTAGAGGCCTGATTGACTACTTACCTAGTACTTACCTTCATGGGATTTGCTTCTGCAGTGTGTGAGTTGGGATTACCAATTGAGTCCAGTGCTATATTATAATAATATCAAGCAATTTTTGCCTGTGGAATAGATGTCACCTTTGTTATTTGAGATGACAAATTCTGAAATGATAGTTTTTTTTTACTTCCCCAAGAAGCACTGTCAAAGATCATTTATCAATATGAATTGTCATAAAAATGGGAGAGAGACAATATGAAGACTATCTTGTGGCTATAGAGGCAGACATGAAAAAACTAAGACTTGTGCTTAAATTCCAACTCATACATATTTAGATTTTGTAAAATACTGACCAAGTCACAACCTCTTTTTGACTAAGTTTTCTTTATCTGAAAATAGGTAGAATAATAGCACTTCCTGGAGAGAGGTATTGTGATACTCAAATGGGGCAAAGGTTAGGAAATATTTTTTCAGAACTTGAAATGCAGGTACAGTTAACATGGTGGGGAGTGATTCAGTATTTTTGGCTATTGAACCCAAAACACCTATTCTAAAGCATGTTTCCTAGGTAATTGTAGAGGAGCTAATGCAAAGTTGCTAGCTTTCATTCTGCTTTTTTGATTCTGCCTCCATCATATCAATATATATATTTGTAATAGGTTTTATTTTTTCTTATCTCCTCATTAGGTGAGGAATGAAAGGGGAAAGATTTTTTTGTTTTAAAAATAAAAATATGAAGTGTTATATTAATGTGAGTCATTGTCTTAGCAAAGAAACAAATTAGAATAACATCCAGATGTCTTGTGTATGTTTTTGTCTATATATCTATATAATTATTCAGTTCTTTGTTGGAATTATCTACACACACACAGACACACATGCATACACACACACACACACACACACAGACACACACACACAGACTTCTGAGAATGTAAATCAAGATCAGGCTGGTTCAGTTCCTCTCCATGAGCTTTGATTTAGAAACACACAAATGAAATAGAAGACCTGAGGGAATTTTATCATTATTTTGTTGGTCAAGGGACTAAAAAAGAAATGTTTTATTTTAAATTCATTCTGTTGAAGACAAGGTTTATAACAGGAAGCAAAAACTCCAAGACTGACTGCTCAGTCATTACAATTATTCAATGATTCCCCTTCTAACAACAGGTTCTTCTAAGCGGTGGAGTTTGGAAAGGAGCCTTTGTTATCATTCAGTCCTTTCAGACTCTTCATGACCCCTTTTGAGGGGTGGTTTGCTATTTCTTTCTTCAGCTCATTTTACAGATGAGGAAACTGGGGCAAAGAGGGTTGAGTCATTTGCCCAGGTTTACACAGCTAGTAAGTGTCTGGGGCCAGATTTTACTCAGTTATTCCTGAATTTAGAAGGAGATACTACTATCAAAATAAGAGAGAAAAATGTTGATTAATATGCCTTTCAGTTATCTCATTTGCACCATTTTCCATATATATTTTTTTTCTTGAACCAGACCTCATCATCAGATATCATCAATGCAAGAGCGAAGAACTTTTTTCCAGTTTAACCTTAGAGAGTTTTCTGCAGCAGTGAAAGGATAAATAATGTGCCAGGGATTAACACAAACAGTAGGTGTCAAAAGTAAGACTCAAAACCAAGTGTTTCTGACTCAGAGGCAAGTTCCCTATCCACCGTGACATGCTACCTCTATAGTTTCCTCATACTTAATAAAAAATTGGAAAAATGAGCTTGGTGTATTGGGAAAAGAACTTGATTTGAATTCAAAGTTGGTGCAGAGTCTAATAAAATTTTTAAAACTTTATAAATATATTTTGTTTTCATATTACAAACATTTTCAGATGACTCCTCAACCAGTGAAAGCTATCTCACAATAAATAAAAGAATTCAGTTAAACAGTAATGAGTTTTCTGAAAGTAGAGTCATCTGGAGCACTTCCCTTGCTTCTCTATATTTAAAGTACTTTATTAACAAAGATTTATTTTCTCCCCTTAACACTCCCCCCACAATTCAAGAAAAGAAAAACAATTTTTTGCAACATATATACATGAATGAACAAAATCCCTCATATTATCTTCTCTGGTCTTTTTTGTCCTTTGATTATGAATTTTTCTTGTATCTGTAGATTTGACAGATAATTTTTCTCCATCTTTCTCTAATTTTTCAGGGATGTGTTTTCATCTAGGTCAAGTGTCCATTTTCAGCTTATCTTGATATAATAAGCTGTGAGGTATTAGTCAGAATCATATTTTTTCCACACTGCTTTCCAATTTTGGCAGAAATCTTTATCAAATAGTCAAGCTCTATTCCAGCAGCTAGGTCTTTGAATTGAAATGGATTAAGTGTATTTTCTTCTAGATATCGGACACAATATATTCAATGGATAATCTATATTTTTTAACTTTCACTAAATTGTATGGATAATTACTAATTTTCAGTATAGTTTAAGATGTGGAACTGGTATGCTCCCCTTCATTCTTACCTTTTTCTTACTATTTCTCTTTTTATTTTTGACCTTGTGGCCACCATATGAGTTTCATTATTATATTTATTAGTTCTATTAAATAATACTTTGGTAATTTGGTTTTCATGACTGTAAGTAAATTAATTTATATATTATTAGCATTTTGATTATTTTGGTATAGCCTATTCATGAACAAGAAATATGTTTCCAATTATTTGTCTGTATCTTTATAAATGGTAGTTTGTAGTGATATTCATACAATTCTTGTGTGTATCTGCAAATGCTGACTACCAAATATTTTTAATATTATGTATTTATTATTAAATGAATTTCTATTTCTATGTCTTTCTTCTGGGTTTTGGTAATATGATATAAAAATTACTATGACTTGAATGGATTTATTTTATATCTGTGCCAAAGAGCTACAAAAGTAAGGGTGTTCACTGATTCAGGAATGCTGCTACTAGGGCTATATGTTAAAGAGATCAAAGAAAATTTAAAAGGGTCTATATGCACAAAGATATTTGTAGTAGCTCTTTGTGGTGGCAAGGAATTGGAAATTGAGGGAATGTTTATGAACTGGTTAACTGCTGAATTAACCTGATATATGATTTTGGTGGAATACTATTGTGACTTTAGAAATGATGGGCAAAATAGTTTCAGAAAAACCTGGGAAAATGTGTATGAACTGATGCTAAGTGAAGTGAGCAAAATGAGAACATTGTACACAGTAACAGCAATATTGTACTGATGATTCACTGTGAAAGACTTAACTATTCTTCTCAATACAATGCTCTAACATAATTCCAAAGGACTACCACTGAAAAATGTTCTTTGCATCCAGAGAGAAGTAATAGACTCTGAGTGCAGAGCCTTTCTTTTCTTTTCTTTTCTTTTGCAACATGGCTAACATGGAAATATGGTTTGCATGACTTTATGTGTCCTTGATGTATTTCTTGCTTTCTCAATGGGTAGGGCAGGAGATGTAGGACGAATTTGCCTCACCTTAAGTGAGTACCTGCAAAGATTTTGGCCTAAAGGGGCCAAGGTCTCCCATCCTGGATCATTTCTAGTCATCCTGATGAATATCTGATCATTGGATCCAGATGGCTCTGGAAGAGAAGTGAGATTGGTGACCTTGCACAGCCATCCCTCACTCAAAACATAGTTAAGTGCAAGTCATGTCATCAGTTCTCTGATGGCATGGTCTTCTTCAAGTAATGAAGGATGAACACAATCTTGTGAGCAGACACAGCTCACTGAATGGGGACTCAGCTAGATGGGTAACTCAGCTCCTCCTCTCCTGTCTGTCTCCCCCTCCCTTCCTTCTCCTCTCCAAAAGAAGATGAATTTGGATGGCTAAAAGATGTCCAGTTGACTGGGTTTTTCTGGCTAGTTCCTCTCTTCTCCTCCCCTCCCCTCCCCTCCCTTCCTCTCCTCTCTCATCTACTCTCCCCAAACCTTAAACCTACTACACTCTGAAGCTAGGACACCAATGAGGCCCTGCTTAAGAGCTCTTCTGGACCATACTAGCTTTAGAATGGTTATCAACACTAACTGTTGTTGTTTCCCTCCCAGCCTGATGTCTTTCTTTTTCTTGGCCTCATTAAAGGGGTCATGCCCTGGCTACATCCTAAACAGTCCTATTCAATGAATGGGTGGTGCCTCAGCCTAAGCAAGGCCTGAAGGGGCCAAGGTCTCCCAGTGCATCCTGGGTCATCTCCAGTCATCCTAATGAATATCTGGTCCCTAGATTCAGATGGTTCTGGAGGAGAAGTGAGGCTGGTGATTTTGCACAGCCCTCCCTCACTCAAAACAAAGTCAAGTGCAAGCCATGTCATCATTTCTCTGATGGCATGGTCTTCTTCAGCAACAATGGATGAACACAACAATTTTTCCCAACATCAGGGCCATTTCTAATAAGTTCCATTTTTTTATCACGTGGCCAAAATACTTAAAATTCAAATTCAGAATTTGACCTTCAAGTGAATTATCTTAATTAACTTATTTAAGCATTAACTAATTTGATCTTGCTATCTAAAGGATTCTCAAAAGTCTTCAAAATTTTCTATTCTATAGTGCTTAACTTTTCTTCCAGTTCAACTCTCACAGCCAAACAGTGCTACTGAAAATCAACGTAGCATTGACTGTATGGAGCTTTGTCAGCATGCTGATGTGTCTGACTTTGTGTATGTGGTCCAGATTTTCCATAGTTTTATTCCAAGGAGCAAGAATCTTATAATTTCATGGCTGCAGTCACCATCTGCAGTTATCTTTGTGCCCAAGAATATAAAATCGGACACTGCTTCCACTTCTTCTCCCCCTATTTGCCAGGAAGTGATGAGACCAGTTGTCAAGATCTCGGTTTTTTGTTTGTTTCTTTGTTTTTATGTAAAGCTTCAAGTCAGCTTTTACACTCTCCACTTTCACCCTCATCAAGAGGCTTTTTAATTCTTCTTCACTTTCTGCCATCAGAGAGGTATCATATGCATTTCTGAGATTGTTGCTATATCCCCCAAGAACCTTAATTCTAGCTTTTGACTTGGTAAGCATGCCATTTTACATGATGGGTTCTGCATATAAGTTGAACAATTAACGTAACAATATATACCTTTTTCATACTCCATTTCCAAGCTTAAGTCAATCAGTTGTTCTGTTTTCAGTTATAATTGTTGCTTCTTGATCCACATACAGGTTCCATAAGAAGAAAAGCAAGATGGTCTGGTATTCCCATCTCCTTTAGAAACTGCCACATTTTCTTGTGATCCATCCTGTTAAAACCTTTAGCAGTCAATGACACGGAAGTACACATTATTTTTCTGGAACTTCCTTGGTTTCTCCATAATCCAAAAAATGTTAGCAATTTGGTCTCTAGTTACTCAGCCTCTTTTATTTTTTTTAAATATATGATTTATTTGTTTGTCAGTTCTTAATATTCACTTGCACAAGAATTTTAATTCAAAACTTTCTCCCCATCTTTCCCCACCCCCCACCCTAAGACAGCATGCACCCCATCCACCCATTCCTCCAGTCTGTCCTCCCTTCCGTTACCCACCCCTCTTCCATCCTTCTTCCCTTCTATTTTCCTGTAGGACAAAATATATTTCTATACTCCATTGCCTGTATAGTTTAATTTCCAGTTGCATGTCCAAACAATTTTTGACATTCATTCTTTAAACTTTGAGTTCCATATTCTCTCCCTCCCTCCCCACCCACCCTCATTAAGAAAACAAGCAATTCAATATAGGTCATACATGTGTAACAATGCAAAACACTTCCATAATATTTATGTTGTTAAAGACTAACACATTTACCTCTTTCCTATCCTGCCCTTCATTTATTCCATTCTCTCCCTTGACCTGTCCTCCCACAATAGTGTTTACTTCTGATTATCCCTTTCCCCAATTTGCTGTCCCTTCTATGATCTTCTCCTCTAACCTTCCTGCAAGGTAAAATAGATTTCCATATCCAATTGAGTGTGTATTATTCCCTCCTTAGGGCAAATACCATGAAAGTAAGGCTCAATTATTTCCTTTCATCTCCCCCCCCCTTCTCCTCCATTGTAGAAGCTCTTTCTTCCATCTTGCATGTGAGATGAATTGTTATATTCTACCTCTCCCTTTCTCTTACTCCTAGTACATTCCATTCAACAATAATTTTTTTAGGTATTCTTCCTTCATATTCAGTTCACCCTGTGCCCTCTGTCTATATATATATATATATATATATATATATATATATATATATATATATATATATATACACACACACACATACAGATGTATATATATGTATATATATACATATGTGTGTACACATATACATACATATATACATACACTCATGTATATATTCATACTTACACATATATAATATACACATACACACATACACCCACACACACACACACACACACACACATATATATATATATGTATATGTATATGTCTATTCCCTCTAACTACCTTAATACTGAGAAAGGTCTCATGAGTTATAACATCTTTCTATGCAGGAATGTACACAATTCAAATGTAATGAGTTCCTTAAAGCTTCTCTTTCCTGTTTAGCTGTTCATGTTTCTCTTGATTCTTATATTGGAAAGTCAGATTTTCCATTCAGTTCTCGTCTTTTCAACAAGAATGCTTGGAAGTCCTTTATTTCATAGAAATTCTATTTTTTCCCCTGAAGTATTATACTCAGGTTTGCTGGGTAAGTGATTCTTGGCTTTAGTGCTATCTTCATTGATCTCTAGAATATCATATTCAAAACTCTTCTATTCCTTAGTATAGAAGCTGCTAAATTCTGTGTTATCCTGATTGTGTTTCAACAATACTTGAATTGTTTCTTTCTGGCTGTTTGCAATATTTTCTTCTTGACCTGGGAACTCTGGAATTTGGCTACAATATACCTAGGAGTTTTCTTTATGATATCTCTTTCAGGAGGTGATTGGTGAATTCTTTCTATTCCTATTTTACCCTCTGATTCTAGAATATCAGGGGAGTTTTCTTGATAATTTCTAGGAAGATGATGTCTAGGCTCTTTGTTCCATCATGGCTTTCAGGTAGACCAATAATTTTTAAATTATCTCTCCTGAATCTATTTTCCAGGTCAGTTATTTTTCCAGTGAGATATATCATGTTGTCTTCTACTTTTTTTTATTCTTTTAATTTTGTTTTATAATTTCTTGATTTGTCATAAAGTCATTAGTTTCCATCTGCTCCATTCTAATTTTTAAAGAACTATTTTCTTCAGCGACTTTTTAAACCTCCTTTTCCATTTGGCTAATTCTGCTTTTTAAAGCACTCTTCTCCTCGTTAGGTTTTTAGACCTCTTTTGCCATTTGGATTAGTTTATTTTTTTAAATTAATTTATTTAACGTTTAACATTCATTTTCACAAAATTTTGGATTCCAAATTTTCTCCCCATTTGTCCCCTCCCCCCACCCCAAAACACTGAGCATTCTAATTGCCCCTATCACCAATCTGCCCTCTCCTCTGTCATCCCTCCCTTCCCTTGTCTCCATCTTCTCCTTTGTCCTGTAGGGCCAGATAGCTATCTATACCCCTTTACCTGTACTTCTTATTTCCTAGTAGCAAGAACAGTACTCAACAGCTGATCCTAAAACTTTGAGTTCCAACTTCTCTTCATCCCTCCCTCCCCACGCATTCCCTTTGGAAGGCAAGCAATTCAACATAGGTCATATCTGTGTAGTTTTGCAAATGACTTCCATAATAGCAGTGTTGTGTAAGACTAACTATATTTCCCTCCATCCTATCCTGCCCCCCATTGCTTCTATTCTCTCTTTTGATCCTGTCCGTCCCTAAGAGTGTTGACTTCAAATTGCTCCCTCCTCCCATTGCCCTCCCTTCCATCATCCCCCCCACCTGCTTATCCCCTTCTCCCCCACTTTCCTGTATTGTAAGATAGGTTTTCATACCAAAATGAGTGTACATTTTATTCCTTCCTTTAGCGGAATGTGATGAGAGTAAACTTTATGTTTTTCTCTCACCTCCCTTCTTTTTCCCTCCACCAAAGTCTTTTGCTTGCTTCTTTTATGAGAGATAATTTGCCCCATTCCATTTCTCCCTTTCTCCTCCCAATATATTTCTCTCTCACCCCTTAATTTCATTTTTTTGAGATATGATCCCATCCTATTCAATTCATTCTGTGCTCTCTGTCTCTGTGTGTGTGTGTGCATGTGTGTGTGTAATCCCAACAACTACCCAGATACTGAAAAGGTTCAAGAGTTACAGATATTGTCTTTCCATGTAGGAATGTAAACAGTTCAACTTTTATAAGTCCCTTCTGACTTCTCTTTGCTGTTTACCTTTTCATGCTTCTCTTCATTCTTGTATTTGAAAGTCAAATTTTCTTTTCAGCTCTGGTCTTTTCATCAAGAATGCTTGAAGGTCCCCAATTTCATTGAAAGACCATTTTTTCCCCTGAAGTATTATACTCTGTTTTGCTGGATAGGTGATTTTTGGTTTTAGTCCTAGTTCCTTTGACTTCTGGAATATCATATTCCACGCCTTTCAATCGCTTAATATAGAAGCTGCTAGATCTTGTGTTATCCTGATTGTATTTCCACAATACTTGAATTGTTTCTTTCTAGCTGCTTACAATATTTTCTCCTTGACCTGGGAACTCTGGAATTTGGCCACAATGTTTCTAGGAGTTTCTCTTTTTGGATCTCTTTCAGGGGGTGATTGGTGGATTCCTTGAATACTTATTTTGCCCTCTGGTTCTAGAATATCAGGGCAGTTTTCCTTGATAATTTCATGAAAGATGATGTCTAGGCCCTTTTTCTCATCGTGGCTTTCAGATAGACCCATAATTTTTAAATTGTCTCTCCTGGATCTATTTTCCAGGTCAGTTGTTTTTCCAATGAGATATTTCACATTATCTTCCATTTTTTCATTCTTTTGGTTTTGTTTTGTGATTTCTTGGTTTCTCACAAAGTCATTAGGCTCCATCTGTTCCATTCTAATTTTGAAAGAACTATTTTCTTCAGTGAGCTTTTGGACCTCCTTTTCCATTTGGCTAATTCTGCTTTTGAAAGCATTCTTCTTCTCATTGGCTTTTTGAACCTCTTTTGTTAATTGAGTTAGCCTATTTCCCAAGGTGTTATTTTCTTCAGCATTGTTTTGGGTCTCCTTTAGGAAGGTGTTGATCTGCTTCTTATGCTTTTCTCTCTCATTTCTCTTCCCAGTTTTTCTTCCACCTCTATTACTTGATTTTCAAAATCCTTTTTAAGCTCTTCCATGCCCTGAGCCCATGGTATATTTATTTTGGCTGTGTGGGATACAGAAGCCTTGACTTCTGTGTCTTTCCCTGATGGTAAGCATTGTTCTTCCTCATCCAAAAGGAAGGGAGGAATTATCTGTTCACCAAGAAGTAACCTTCTATATTGTTATTTTTTTTTCCCTTTTCTGGGCATTTTCCCAGCCAGTGGCTTGACTTCTGAGTTTTCTTTCCACCCCCACCACACCTCCAGATCTGCCCAGCCAGTGCTTGGGGTCTGAGATTCAAATGCTGCTTCCCAGCCTCAGGGCTTTCGGTGGGGGCAGGGCTGCTATTCAGTGTGAGATTAAGTTCAGGTGCTCAGGTGGGAGCAGGGCTGCCATCCGGGGCTCAGTTCCCTCAGGGGGTTTATTCAGAGACCTTCAAGAATGGATCCAGGCTCCTGCCTGCTTGGGGAGCCCCTGTCTACTGCTGTCTCTGCTGCTGCCTCCCGAGGGGGCTTGAGCCACGGGGACACCCCACTCCCCTCTCTACCAGTGAAAAAGACTCTCTCACTGACCCTTGTCACCTGTGGGTGGAGGGACCTGCGTGGCTGCTGGAGATTCGTCCCTGAAGCCTGCTCAGATCTGTTCCTCTCAGTGTAGCTTGGCCAACGTAGGGCTGGGCTCTGCTCCAGTCTGGTGAGCAATGGACCTTTTGCGTCAGGTTTTCAGGGCTCTCTGAAACAGAAATCTCGTCCACTCCATTGTTCTGTGGCTTCTGCTGCTCCAGAATTTGTTGGGAGTTCTTCTTTACAGATATTTTATGGGCTGTGGGTTCGGAGCTAGCGTAAATGTGTCTTTCTACTCCGCCATCTTGGCTCCTGGTTAGTCTGGTTTAAAGGTGTTTTTTCCTTCACCATTTTTTGGGTCTCCTTTAGCAAGCTGCTGACTCATTTTTCATCATTTTCTTGCATTGCTCTCATTTCTCTTCCCAATTTTTCCTCCACCTCTCTTACTTGGTTTTCAAAATCCTTTTTGAGCTCTTCTACAGCCTGAGAGCATTGCATAATTTTTTTGGAGATTTAAGATGTAGACACCTTGACTTTGATGTCTTCCTCTGATGGTATGTTTTGTTCTTCCTCATCAGAAAGGATGGAAGAAAGTATCTTTTCACAAAGAAAGTAATCTTCTATAGTCTTATTTTTTTCCCTTTTTGGGGCATTTGCCCAGCCAGTTACTTGACTTTTGAGTCCTTTGTCAAGTGAAGGGTATAATATAGTGACCCATAAGTTCTCAGTCCCTCCAAGTTGGCACAATCAAGGGAGAGGAGTTTCCTCCTCTCCTCAGCTACTTTCTGGTCTGGGAGAAACTACAAGGTTTCTGCCCAGGATCTGTGAGTAAGATTTCTTCTCAAGAGTCTCCACCAGCTCCACCATACCAGTGCTCATTCTCACCCCAGGACTGAGACCCAGATTCCTCCATATTCTTTTGGCTGAGGACTCCAAAAGCAGATGCTGCTGCCACAGTGTCTGCTGCCCTGGGGCTAGGTTTGGGGGCTGAACCAAGCTCCCCTCTCACTCAGGTGAAAGAGTTTTCTCACTGACCTTTGAAGCTATCTTTGGCATTTGTGGGTTGAGAAATTTGGGAACTGCAGTGCTGCAGGTGATTCCAAGCCCTGAACCTGCTGCAGTCCTGTCTATGCTACAGCATGACCAAGGCTGGGCTGTGCTCATTTCTGAGCTTGGTGTGATAGACCTTTCCTGTTGGCCTTTCAGGCTGTCTTGGGCTGGAAATCTCTTTCACTCTCTCGTTTTGTGGCTTCTGCTGCTCTAGAATTTATTTAACATCATTTTTACAGGTATTTTATAAGCTACGCAGGGAAAGCTGTAGCAGGTCTGTCTTCCTACTCCACCATCTTGGCTCTGCCCCACCAGGAAGTCGATTTTTTTCCTACCCTGCCTCTTTGAAAACCACTCTGCTCTTCTGGTAATTCTCAGTTCATATATTCCTGAAGCCTAGCTTCAATACTCTGAAGCATGACCTTGCTAATGTGCGAAATGGGTGCAATTTTTTGATAATAGCAGCGTTATTTGTCATTAAATATCTTTAGGATTGGAATATAAACTGATCTTTTCCAAGTCAGTGGCCCCTGTTGAATTTTCCAAATTTGATGGTATATATACATATATATATGTATATATATATATATATATATATATATATATATATATATATATATATATATATATATATATATATATACATATACATATACATGCATATATATGTATGTATGTATATGTATATATTTATATTGAGTGCAGCACTTTAACACCATGATCTTTTAGGATTTTAAATATAGCTCATCTAGAATTCCATCATCATCCACTAGCCTTATCATTAACAATGCTTTCTAACATCCATTTGATTTCATTGCCTAGGATGTCTGGCTTTAGATAATAAGCACACCATCACCGTTATTGGTTATATTAAAATCTTTCTTGCATAGTTCTGCATATTCTTGCCTCCTCTTCTTAATTTCTCCTACTTCTATTAATCTGCTACCATTGTGGTCTTTTAATCATGCCCATTTTGGCATGAAATGTACCCTTAATATCTATAATCTTCTTAAAGAAACTCTTGTCTTTGCATTCTATTGTTTTCTTCTATTTCTTTGCATTGCTCATCTAAGAAAACCTTATCTGTTCTTGTCATTCTCTGGAAGTCTGTATTCAATTGGGTATTTTTCCTTTCTCCTTTACCTTTCATTTCCCTTCTTCCCTCGCCTATTTTAAAATTTCACCAGACAACTGTTTTTCTTTGTTGCTCTTTTTTGTCTTTGGAATGATTTTTGTTGCTGTCTCCTGTACAATATTTCAAACCTCTGTCCATAGTTCTTCAAGTATTCTGTCTACAAGGTCTAATCCCTTAAATCTTTTTTATCACTTTGAATTAATTTTCAAAATGGATGTTATTTAGGTCATTTCTATATGGTCTGATGGTTTCTTCAATTTAATTCTGAATTTTGAAATAATAAGCTCATGATCTGAACCACAGTTGCTCCAAGTCTTATTATAATTAATTCTATAGAGCTTCTCTACACCTGGTTGTAAGGTATAGAAACAATCTGATTTTATTATTGACCATTTGGCAATATCAATGTGTAGAGCTGCCTTTTGGGTTGTTGAAAAAGAGTATGTGTTATGACCAGAGTTATCTTGACTAAACTGTATTGGTCTCCATCCTGCTGCATTTTGTACTCAAAGGCCAGATTTACCTGTTATTCCAGTGATCTCTTGATTTCCTGCTTTAGCAATCCAATCCCCTATGATGAATGTGAAATCTGCTTTGATGTTGTTTCTAGAAGATGTTGTAATCAGCTTTGGCCTCTTTGACATCAGTAGTTGGAGCAAAGACTTCCATTTCTTTGATGTTGAATGGTTTGCTCTGCATTCACACAGATATAATTTTGTCATTTTTGTCATTATACCTCAGTACTACTTTTCCCATCCTTCTATTGATTATATTGAAAGCTACTCCATTCTTCTAAGGGATTCTTCCTCACAGTAGTATACGTAATAATCACCTGAATTAAATTCACCCATTCCCATTCATTTAAAGTTCATTGACACTCAAAGTGTAGATTAATCTTTTCAATTCATGTTTGACCACATTCTCCTTACCTTGGTTCATAGATCTTAAATTCCAGGTTCCTATGCAGTATTGATCTTTACAGCATCAGATGTTTATTTTTTCTTTTTAATCATCAGATGTATCTACAGTTGAGCTTCCTTTTGGCTTTGGTCCAGCTGCTTCATTAGTGCTGCAGCTACTTATAGCTGTCCTTCCCTCTTCCCCAGTAGCACTTTGGACACCTTCCAACCTAAGAGGTTCCTCTTCCAGGGTCATATCTTTTTTCATCTTAATACTATATATGGAGTTTTCTTGGCAAAGGTATTGAAATGGTCATCCATGTCCTTCTTCAGTGGATCACTGTAGTGTCATTGAACTATGTAAACCTATTCACTACAATAGGGAAATAATCCAGGAGGAAGTGTTAAGATATACAAAAAGTTGAATCATATCCTCCTAATCATAAGCAGCTTGATATGTCAAAACTTTATGTAACTTGGTATCATTAAGTTCAATTAAATAAAAATGTATAGGTTACCAACTAAGAAATATCTCAGTAATAAGAGGGATCCAAAGAAAATAACAACCTGTTTTCCATTCTCAAGCAACTTACAATAAAGTAGGTCCAGAAAGACATTTTTACACAACTTGAATTCAAAATTAGTTCCAATAACCTTATGAGAAAATGCCCTGAGAAATTTGAAGAACTCTTAACATTTTGAATATGAATTAATCCAAGAACATGCACTTACTAAATGCCTGCTTTGTACCAGGCACTGTACTATGTGCTGGGGATCAAAATATATAAGTGAAGCAGCCCTTACCCTTAAAGAGGTTACCTTCTACTGGACTGGGGGAGGTACCAAAGAATGGAATGATAGTACATTACAATATGTTGTCAGGTAAATAAACACAGGATATTCCCAAATAGTCTCAGTGACATGGGAAGTAATAATTGAGAAATAAAGACTTCTTGAAGCAGTGGAAATTCATTTGAGCCTGAAAGAGCCATGAGTTCCAAAATGTAAAGTTTAAAAGGAAAATCATTTGAAACAGAGACCTAGAGGTAGGAGATGAATGCAGTGTAGGAGGAACAAGATTTTAAACGGGCTGTGCTTTCTATACTAAATGAAGTTTTGCATTATTTTGAATGTGCTAGAGTTTGGGTTTTTGCAGGGTTTTTTGATTTGTTTGTTTTCCAGGCTTGCAAACTGATAAATGTACCTTTCTTATTCTTTTGAAATCAGAGTGTGGGCAGTAGAATCATGGGAAAAGGAAGAAATGAGAAAAGAGATTTCTAGGTTTATCACCCATGTGGCTTAACTGGCCTAAGGCAATAAACAATTGTGAAAAAATATCTGGCAGAAACTGTATATGTCCCAAAGGCAAAATGATCAGTCTAGTCTGTAGATGTCAAGACAAAGAAATAACTTGTGTTATCAACCCCTTGGTGACAGTGGCTGCACACAGCTGAAACAGAAGAGGCATGGCACAGATAGAAATCCATCCAGATAGGCTTGGCGTCAGATTACTGATATATAGCCTAAGGGCAAGATCAAATCCAACCTTCAAATGGTTAGACTCACACACTAGACCATAAAGAAATGTGATTCATTTTCCTTCTGCTTTGATGATGATATGATGAAATATAGTTGAAGTCAAAAAGTTTTCAGTCTTCAATGCACTTATTCTGGACACTTGTATGTCTGATATTCTTGCTTATTATTTATGCTTGTCTCTCATTCTGCAAGGATATATCATGCAGGCGAGCTTGGAGATTTGTAGCAGGCACTAGATCAATCTGTACTTTGGTGAGGCTGTACTTGAAAATGGTGAAGAAGCCTTTGTTTTGGAATAAAGGTTGAACCGTTGTCTCAGGCAACCAAAGCCTATTAAAATAGGAAAATGAGATTTGAAGTTCTCCTACAGCTTAGGAATATTGATGCATGAAATGCATCATTAATTAAGAGAGTCTGTCTTGGTCTCAGATTCCAGATGACTTAGAATCAAACCCTGTTTCCATTAGGTAATAATTGTGTGACCATAAGCCACTTAGAGCCTCAAGGAGACTAGAAATCTGCAGAACTGCTACTAATGTGAAGTGATAAAGAATATTTGCTCCCCTAAAGTCCCCTATTCCAATGAAACCAGTGATCCAGACACAAACAACCACACAGCAACAATAAAGCCTTTCTCTATCACTATTAAGATCAGAGGTCACTTTTCCCAAAAGGCCTAAAATATATATCAAGAGTAAGAGGGTTTGGGTTCAAAATTCACCTCTTATGTTTCCCACTTTTGTAAGCTCAAGCATGTCACTTACCCTTTCTGAGCCCTCCCCTAAGATTAACATACAAGATGTCCTAAATGCGTTGATGCAGTTTAAGTTTAAAGTTGTGACTTAAATTTAAGTCTACACCAAGACTTTGAGGAAACACTATATAACAAAAATAAAGTTTCTTGGTGCTTCATTCTTCCCCCTTCCCCTCTAAATGAAATAATGGATTTACATATTCAGGAGTTACTTCCTCAAAATATATTCCTCCATCTATATTCTGTACCTCTACATTAAATTGCATTAGGTCCTTTATTACAGTCATTACAATAACAAATCATTCACCATTCTAGGGTTAACTGGAGTCCCTTAGTAAGGGATGTCAAGAATAACATGGAATTCATTCTTATTCATTCAAGTATAACCCTTGTCTTTTGACTGTCAAGTTCTGGAGTGCTGGGTGCCAGTGATAAGCAGATAAGAAAATGTAGTTAACATTGAACTTTAATTTCTTATGAAATAATGAGATATTTTATAAGTAACCCCACTTGCTCTCTCTTTGCAGGATTTGATGATGAGAAACAGCATATTTTTAGATACCTTAAGAATATATCCATGTATTCTCATTAGTATACATGTAAAGGATCTGTGATGTCATTAGCCTATGGGTAATGGGAATTCTCCATCAACTCATCTGTGACTTAGAAAATGAATATTAGGGAGCTGCCTATGAAACATAGAGATTAAGTGACTTGTTCTGGATCGTGCAGACAGGAGCAGACACAGGAATTTAGTCCAAGTCTTCTTAACTCTAAGTCTAGCACACTATCACTATTCCAAAAGCAATCTCTACCTCAAGGAAATCATATTCTACTAGGGAGAATACAATAAATAGAATAAGTTAATAGGCTGGCCTCTTCTCACTTGCATGGAACCCTTACTGCCTTCAAGACACAGGAGAGTACCAGTCCATTCTATTTATGCCATCTATCTCCTGGCTTAACCTCAACCGAAGAGAGAGGAGAGATATACCATCCCATGAGCTTCTCCCACTAATACATGTATTTGATCTGCATAACACCTTGAGAAGGCTATATCATAAAGATTAAGTCCTAATGATATTGATATTCCACCAGTACATTCATTCACTAATGATTAATAAATTTCCATCAGTCATACTTTTTTTGGTTCTATTGATTCTAAATGCCCTGCTAGTACTATTTCAATCCTGTTCTCCATTCCCTGATCCCTTATTCCCATCTCCCTCTACCCAACTTGTCAATGGCCCAATCTAAACCTAGCCACATAAGCCATTAGGCTCTCTGGAATGGTTGTGCTATGGTGGAGGTGTGGAGGAGGGTGGAGATGGCTTCCATCTTTAATCTCTTTCTATCTGTCACCAACTGCTGCACTCTGGATGACACTTCCTCCCTGTCCACCCTTTCTGGCACTTATTGCACTTTCACTCATTTCCCTAACTCACTGGTTGAGGTGAGAGATTTGGAACACTCCTTGCTACCCATTGCTTTTAAAAGTTTTCCCTCTATCACCATCACTAAGTAATCTCTCCTCCTTCAAGCATCACTCAATCCTTGTCTATCACTCATTCTACATTCTGGTAGCTCCTGTCTGCTGGCCTCCAGAACACCTCCTTCCTTACTCAATCCATTCAGTGCTTGGTTCAGAATCTTACTCTCTTCCACAGATTCTGGTCTCATACTACAGGACTTAGACACATATATTGGACACTCCTTTGAACATCATAACCTTTCAGTTCCTCAATTAATCCATCTCCTGTTATTTACTCCTCCTTTACACCTCAGTTACACACATGAGTGATCATAACTTTTATCTTGCCATCATTCACAATCTCTCTACTTCCATGTTTGTGAATTCTAAAATATCAATATTTAATTAAAATACGTCATCACTAAACCACCACCACTGTCCTGCAACCCTAGACATTATTCCTTATCCACACTAGGACCTCCAGTCCTTAGTTGAATTGACCCTTTGACCCCTTAATTCAGTCCCACATCATAAACTCTCTTAAACTCTCTGGTCCACTCTCCTACATTCTCTATCTTTATCATTAATTAAGTGATTCAACTTCATACTCTTTTCTCTTGAGTTTCTTTGCCTTTACATTATCATCAATCTTGCCCTAATGAATCTTACTTCTGCATGTTCCTACCATCTCTGCCTTCATTCCTATTTACAGTTGGAGAAAATCATAAAACCATAGTGAGTTATATTTTGTAATCTCAGCTAGAGACAAGACTTTACACCTTCTTGAGTCACCAAAGCAGATTCCCAAATCTTTGCCTCCCTCCTCAATGTATTCATAGCTTTCCTTTCCATTCTCTCGGCTGATCTTGCTACATATTACCTTAAAAATGTAAGAATATGATTGATTGACTAGACCATGCTTCTTCTATTCTCATTAGAAAATTAGAACAATTATTATTACATTAATCATCTACTAATTTACCCAACTGGTTTTTGCATAGTCTGAGCTCTGCTCTTAGGCATTATTACTATGTCTGTTTGTTTACTCTATCTTCATTCCACCCATCCATCAGTCCTATTTTATCTTCATTGGCCTTGCTACATAACTTGGACCCACCTTGCCATTCAATGATGCCTTTACCATGACACTACAACTTCACACAATGAGTGACAGGGGGCAATAGACAGTAAAACTATAATGGTGAATGACATTCCTTTTGCTCTCTCAGAACTAGATAAATATAAACAAAAATAAATGAATAAGAAAAAAGTTAAGGAGATGAAGAGAATTATAGAAAAAGTTAGATATAGTAGACCTCTGGAGAAAATTGGAACAGAAAGGAATATTAACTTTTTTTCAGATGTACATGGCACCTTCCAAAAATTGACCATGACTCACCAACAAATGTATAAAAATAGAAATGTTACTTCAGGCTGTAATGCAGTGAAAAATTACATTCGAACAAAGGACATTAAAAGCAGAGATTAAAAACTAATTGAAAAGTAAATAACGTTATTCTAAACAATGAGTGACTAGAAGAACAAATCATTAAATAATCATATCATTTAAAAGAAAGACAACAATGAGAAAAAAATAACAAAATTTGTGATATGAAACCAAAGCAGTAACTGGGGAAAAATTATCTCTAAATGGGTACATCAATTTGAAAATAGAAACAACAAATCTATGAGTTGGGCATGCAACTAAAAAACTAGAAAAAATGCTAATTAAATGTCAAAATAAACATCCTGAAAATAGAAATGATTAAAAATTGAAACTTAAAAAAACAATAAAATGGATAAATTATTGGTTAATTTGTTTTTTTAAGAGCCAGAAGAAAGACAACTTATTTGTGGCAAAAACTAAAAGGGTAAATGTGCCGTCAATGAAGATGAAATTAAAGCAATTTTAAGAGCTGTTTTCCCAAATTGTATTCCAATAAAACTGGAAATCTAAGTGAAAAAGATG
This sequence comes from Notamacropus eugenii, assembly GCF_028372415.1. Lineage (NCBI taxonomy): Eukaryota > Metazoa > Chordata > Mammalia > Diprotodontia > Macropodidae > Notamacropus > Notamacropus eugenii. Next base: position 355,413,383 of record NC_092875.1, on the reverse strand, counting down.
AACATTTGCAAATCATAAATTTTCCAGATTAAGAGAAGAGAAAATAAAATACTTAAATAACCAACCTCAGAAAAAAATGAATGTCATAAATGAGATTCCAAAGGGAATCCACAGAATCAGAGGGGTGTGCAAGTGAATTCAACTGAACATTTAATGAAAAATTAATTCCAATACTATACAAACTATTTGAAAAAAAATGGATACAATACCATTGTCCATGCCAAGAAATTCAGATATAAATGTCATACCCTTGATCTTGCCATAATGTATAGCTTTATTCATGACCTCTGAATTCCTTTAGCTGATCATAATCTGCTGTCATTCCACATGATTCTCTGGCATGCAACTCCCTTTAATGTGATTGAAAATGTTGACCTACAAAACTCTAGCTTTTTTTTTATCCTGATAGTCTGTTGTCCTCACTCCTATAAATGTGTTGTAAGATGAAAGTAGAGAAAATCATTAAACCATGAGACTGGGACCACTACAAATTTATAGTAAAAAATGTCAAGTGAGACCTCACTATATGCAATAATTTATACTTTTCTATTTAACTCATAATCTCACTCACTACAGTTGCTTTTCTGAAAGATTTCATCTTTCCTCAAACTTTCCATAGCTCAATCTTCAGCAACCCTCTTATTTGAGAACCTTGTATCATATTTCACTGAAAATACTGTGATCATGTACAAAGAACTCCCTCTTCTCTCTAAATTCCATGTTACTAGCAAAGGTGCCAATCTCCATCTAGTTACCCAAGCTCTTAACATAAGAGTCATTCTTGCCTCTTCAATTTCTCTCACACACCCTATTTCCCAACTATTGTCAAATCTGCTTGATTTTAACTTCTGATCTCTCATACCTTTTTCTCTTCTCTGACACTGCTGCTACCTTAGTACAGACCCTGATCACCTCACTCTTACACCATTGTAATAGTCTGTTGGTTGATCTCACTGCATTACATCCCTCCTCACTTCAATCCATATTTCACTCAGCTGTCATATTGATTTTCCTAAATCATAGGTTTGACCAATAAACTCCAAATGCCTCCCTATTGCCTTCATGATCAATTATAAAATCCCATATTTGTTTTTTTAAGTGTTTTATAGTGGTCCCTTCCTACCTTTCTAGTCTTCATTTATCTTATTCCCCTCAACATAATCTGTAATGCTAGACACCAAGGTCATTCACTGCATCCTGGGTCATCACCAGTCATCCTGAAATTTTCTTGCCACTAGGCTTAAATGTCTCTGGAAGAGAGGGTGAGACAAATAATTTTGCACAACCCTGCCTCACTTAAACTCATTCATGACAAGTTACGACATCACTCCACCATTTCACTGGTCCTCTTCAAAATCAACAATGAAGGATGAACAGCTCTGCGATCCAGTGACACTGGCTTCTTGAAGAAGATACCTCATCTCCTGAATCCAGGCATTTTTGCTGACTGCCCCTCATGTCTGTAACTCCATTCTTTATTATGTTTACTTCTTAGCTTCTTTTTCTTCCTTCAAGTTTCAGCTAAAGTCCCAGATCCTAGAAGGAAGCTTTTTTTGTCCTTCATCTTATTAACTTCCTCATGAAATTATCTCTAAATCATACTGTATATATTTTGTCTGTATATAGATTTTGGTATGCTGTCTTCTCCATTCAATGATGCTCCTTAGAATCAGATATTTTCTTTTTTCTCTTTTTTGTAACTAGAGTGCTTAACATAATGTTTGATATATACTGGGACTTAACAAATTTTAATTGCCGAACTGGCTAAATTTCCTTAAGGAAGAGCTTTGATCACAATTTTCAGTTGCTCAACAATTTTTAATGACTTCCCATTGCATGTGAAATAAAATACAAATTTTTTAACCTGAAATGTAAAACAATTCATAATCTGGATCCAAACTCTTTGCAGTATAATTTCACAAAACCTCTTTATTATTGTTCTTCCAAACTAGTTTTCTCTTTCCAACTTCTATGATCTTGTCCATGCTTTTACTGTTGAATGATTTCTTGCTTCGTCTCTTCACAATTAACCTGCACCTGATTTAGGACAGAGGAAAGATTCTTCTCTGTATTTTAATTGCAGATATTACAGATTGTAAGAAATTATGATCTCTTTCTTCCAGGGTTTCTATTACTTTCATTTTACTAATGTTTCCTTGCCAGGTTCAGAACTTACTTAAGTCCCACCTTTTACTTCCTGCCTGGAGGTAACAAGCATTTATTAATCACCTACTATGTACTGGACACTGTGAGCAAAGAACTTTACAAGTGTTATCTCATTTGATCGTAACAACATTTCTGGGAAGTAGATGCTATTAGGATACCTACTTCCAAATTAAGGAAACTTGGAAAGGGAGAGATTGAGTGACTTTCCCAGGGTCACACAGTTATTAGTAAATGTCTGAGGCTAAATTTGAACTCAGGTACTCTATCCACTCAGTGACCTAGATACCCCCTGAAGGATTAAATTAAATTATCAGCAAGGTGCATCAAATATGTAAGTTCTTTGATGGCAGGAACTCTTTGGTCTTCTTTATTCCCTGTATCTAACACAGCACCCTACATGCAATAGTCATTTGACAAATATTTATTTTATTGAATTTTTGTATTGAATCAAAGGATTTGTATAGTTGAAATGAAGACAAAATAGCAATTTTGTTATTCCTGGTAAAGAATAGAAAGCTAACCCTCCAATTAACTTGATAATTCACTGTGTACAGACAATACAAGCACTTTTTCAATACTTTGGGGGATCTGTAATATCACTGATGATTATATTGTTTCCAATGATATAAATTATAAGAAATGATTGATTAAGGGACAAATTCAGTTCAGGGAAAGAGCAAATCCTGGACTCCATATTCATATAGGGAAGGAGTGATCCCATGTCTCTTCCCAATGAAGAAGAAAATGAGTTATCTAAAGACAACAATGTATCTACTCACAGAAGTCATTGATTAAATCTGATCTGCAAAAAAAATGCAGAGCAATAAAGATGATTACAAAATAATAGTACAGTCTTTTAATAATAATGACGGGAAAATGGGAAAAATAAAAATTTTGATCATGGAAAATCCATGATGGTACTAGATACAATAGTTAAGTCAGAAGAAAAGGTAAGTTTGGGGGAAATGCAAAAATGCTTTCCAATATATTGAATTTTGAGTACCATTTGGACATCCAGAGAGAAAGGGCCGATGTATTTGTCTGGAACTGAGGAGAACTGGAGATAGAAATGTGAAATTTATAGGTGGTGATCTGATAGCTAAACTCACAAGATTAAATTAGGTGACAGAAGAATTTAGAGGGCCATAAGAAGAGGATTTAGGATTGCAATCACAGGAAATATTTAATTTAAGGAGAAAAGGAGAGGATCTGAAAAGGAACATATAGAAGCTGGTGAAGAACCAAGAAAACAGGTATCATCTGATGCACAGCAGGAGGTGACAATAATATTTACTGCTTATAGGAAATTACAAGGTTCTTGAGGTGTTTTGTACACAGTATCTCCTCGAATTTAACAATAATCCTAAGTACTATAAGTATTATTACTCCCATTTTACATATGAGAAAAACAAGACTCATAGAGACTAATTTATTTAACCAATATTCACAATACTATAAACATCACAGATAGGATAGGGGCCTAATCCAAGTCAATGATTTCAACTATACCGTATTGTTTCTCTAGTAGGTGGAGTTGGTCAACAAATGCAAATGATGCATAGAGGTCAAGAAAGGAAAGTAACTAACAAAGATGATTTGGTTTAGTGAATAGGAGATCATTATAGACCTTTATGAGAGCAGTCTCAGTAGAATTTTGGGTATTAAAACCAAATTGAAAGAGCTCAGTAAGAGCATGGGTGTTGAAAAAGTGAAAGCATCCAGTATAGACAGATTTTCTAAAAGTTTGTGAAAAAGAAATTTGAGAAAGGGAAAAGTTATCCTTGAATAAAGTAGAAGGATCAAAAGAAGATTTTATAGGTGCCTAGAAAACAGACAATAAAAGGAGAAAGATGGTGAGAGGATGATGTTTGTTTTTCATTTAGAACAAGCCATTCCAGACTAATTTCACTCCCCATTTTTTTCTTTTGAACTGGGCTACCAGATTAGCCCTGAAGTGTAGTCATGGAGCAAGATAGAGGGTTGGTGCTAGAGTCAGAAAGATCTGGGTTCAAATCTTATACACACAAACACACACACAAATATGTACAAAAACCTATATATATATATAACATATGTACAAAGATCATAATTGACTCAACCATTAGATCCATATTTATGAACCAAACATTAATATCGTTATAGAAGTAGGCCTACTAGAGTACCTCGTGACTGTCAAATCCCCTATTCTCTTCATCGTTATTAATGATTTCAATGAATGTGCAAAATTTGTGGATAGCTTAAAGCTAGAGGTAACAGCAAATATATTGTATGACATAAAAAATTCAAAAACATCTTGAAATCCATTCTACTACAATGAAATTTAATAAAGAAAATTGTAAAATGTTGAACCTTTATCTACAAAATCGACTGTACATGACTGGAGGGACATAGCTGAACAACGGTTCACATAGGTCAAAAAGACCTGGAGGATTTAACTCAGTTAGAGCTAAAATAGAAGCCCACAGTTAAGTTGAATCCAAATAATTTATTCAAAATTGATGATTCTATAAAACAAGAATCAATGATTTTACCTTTCTGAGTCATTCCTTACCCCTGGGCACTGCAACCTTTCTATGACTCAATAAATGGTCTTAGAAAGTGCCTTTTAAAAAAAGTGATGTTGTTTCCAAGTGATAGTGATAAATTTCTCTAAATTTATTTTGGGTTTGTGCTCCAATGAAGGGAGTGACAGGATTAACCTCTACTAGGGTATCTTTTTCTACAACACAATGCAACACAGTACAACACAACAAAATACAATACAATACATATTTATTAAGTGCTTACTATATAATAAACACTATGCTAAGGGCTGGACATACAAACAAGGAAAAGAAAGTTAGTCTTTGCCCATAAGAAGTTACGAATCTTAGGGGAGGAAACAACACAAAAGAAAGCTTAAAAAGATGCACCTGGCATGATGATAGTAGGTGTCAAAACCAAACAGAGCCATCGATGTGAAATTAAGAGTTGGTTAGAAATTGATATTTCTTTATAGGACAGTTTGGGGAGAGGTTTTATTTTTTTTTCTCTTCCCTTCAGCCCTTCAATAAAAGAGACAGAGGCAAATTGCCTCATCTGCATGGATTAGATTTACACTTCTCCCCTATCCCACATAACGGGGATTAATTTTCCCTAAAAGAAAATTATCCCTGACACTTAATTAATCTCTATTTCCCTTGATTCAACTTTTCGATCAGCTAAGGGTATAATAATTCCCACCTATATGGATCCCAGATCTTTCAAATTTGGTGGGTAGCTAAGAAAACAAGAGGCACCATGCCCTGCTCTCATGACCAGATGTGTTTCCATAAAGAAGCAAGGGAAGACATGTCTTCTAAAGATGAAGTTAAAAAACACTGTAACTTTCTGAAATCTTTTAAATGATATAAACTTATTTTTAACTATTCAATGACTTATGAATGTCTCATTTCATCCCAACATAGAACCTAAACTAACAGGCCCTCCCTTAAAATTAGCAACTCATAATGAGGGCACCTGTTCACCTTTGTAGCATGTCTTAAACCCTGTGCTCTGTTGGACTAGCCCTCCAGAACTCAGCATAAGAGTACATATGGAATGCAAACTAATATTGCACTACTAATGTTATAACAAGAGACAATAGCCCACTGTACTCTGCCCTGGTTAGACAACATCAGTATTATTGGATCCAGTTCAGAATTCCACATTAAAGAGAGGCATTGGCTAGAATACAAGCAAATGAGGGTATACAGGACTGAAAACCATATCATCTGAGAATAACTAGAAGACACTAGAAATATTTAGTCTGAAGAAGTGAGGACTCAGAAGATATATCATTATTATCTTTGTCTATTGGAAAGGTTGATATTTGAAAGTTTTTAATAGGCATGTTTTTCTTGTTCCCAGAGTATAAACCTAGAGCTGTTATTCATAAGGAAGCATTAAAAATCTCCTAACAATTAGAATTGTGTAAAAGTTGAATGGAATGTTTGCAAGGTAATAAGTTCCCAAATAGTTCAGAAAACCAAGCAGAATCCTCTGAATAGATAAAGGTTTTATCTTGGTAACCTGGTCTAGCGGTTCTTAAAACACCAAATTAGTTGATCCCCAGAAGACTAAAGGAACAATGTACAAACCAAATGTAACTGGCTATTTGTAATACCAATATAATACTCACAGAGAGGATGAATATCTCAGCACAATTTTGAATCGAGAAATGCAACAGCTTCTCCACACAGAAGACAGAACCAAACCATTTATTCAGACACCAGAAAGCCAAATCCATCATAGCAACAAAAATCTATACACAATAACAATGCAGACAGCAACACTATCCCCAAGCCTTCCGCCTGTTAATCTTGCTCCATTAAACAAATCACAAACAGGCTTCTCTTAAAGAAAATGCCCTTCTCTCACTCACAGTCAGCTAGGGGCTTGCCTGCTTCCTTCAATTCTGACTGCTCTCTCACTAATTTCCTCTCAGCTCTGCCTCTCTCTGTTCCACAGATTCAACAAACTCCTCCAACCACAGGCTCCATGTGACCCAGGCAGGTCACAGAAGCCTATTAATGAATGGGAAAGATCTTACCATTTAAATTACCATTACACTATTCAAATAAGATATACATTAGTCTGAAAGTTTATCTTCCAGTTGTCACCCCATTTATAGTCAGATCTGGTTTCATGTCCCCTGAAGCTCCTGTTGGGTAACTTATCAGGACCTTTGTAATCAAGATGTACATAATTGTTTGCATGTTGTCTTGCTCATTAGAATGTAGCTTTTTGAGGGCAGAGACTACAATTTTGCCTTTCTTTGTAAACTCATTATTTAACACAGTTCCTGGTACATATTAAGTCCCTAATTGTTGACTCACTGATTAACTGAGAGTCAAATGAGAAGATATATGTAAAGAGATGCATGAAGCTTAAAGCTGCTGTTGCTGTATTATTGTTATTGTCAGTATTTTTATTTTTAGGCAAACACCCAGGACAGGGTGAAGGCAAATCATAACTGAAGAAAAATCAGAGTTCATATCAGGAGCCAGAGAAGAACAAGGACAAATTCCAGTCTGGATTAGAATACCAGGATGTCCTCAGAGCACCCAAAACCAAGGAACTAAAAGCAGTTGGAAAATGATTATTGGAACAGACTTCAAGCCAGCAGGTCAATAGTGCCAGATCAAGAAATACTGAGTTAAGAGATACATTTACATGGACACAAAGGGAGCCTAACTAAAGAGATGTGGCCAAATACAAAAGGAGTTTGGTCTATGATAGAAAGAATAGTGAGTTTACACTTACATCTATAGGAAAATGAGAAGTGTAAGCATCAGGGTGAGGTGTTTGAGACAGGCATCTCTTGCCTTCGTAGGTATCCTTTACCTGAGTGCCTTCTCACACTAAAATTATAGCTTCAGAGCATTAACAATTAACCGTATCTCATATTTTGCTTTTATGAATCTCAGATAAACTGATATTTTCTAAGTTATTATAGACTCCTTAAATAAAAAAGATATATTACCCAGGAAAAATCTCAGAGCATGTGCCCATGAGATTATGTGTTGGGGGTCCCTGAAGGAGGGGTTTTCTCTACATAATTTTGTTTATGGAAAGTATATCAATCTCATTGAGCCCAAAAGCTACTGAGCTTCACCAGGGATATCTTCAGTTACTCAAAAGCAATCAGTCTAGCAAATCTCATAGGAAAACCCATTTTAGATTAAGAATGATTACTGTACAGATGATATGTTCTTGGATGGCAACTAATTGAGTTAGTTACTTTATATAATCCTTGAATAAACATAGTTACTTTATATATTCCTTGAATGAACGTAGTAGATGGACAGTGAAATAAGCCCAGAGAATACTTGGGAAAGCACTTGGGAAAGTGGAGAAGCTGCATTGTGTTTTCAATGATCCTAATTTCTTAGCATCACTATATTCTAAGTGATGATTTGGTTGTGCATCATGAAATAGCATTATTATATAAAAAGAATCAAAACTATAGATGAACCAAAGAGTAATAGGGAGGTACATTATGGGTACATATAAGTGCATCATAATAATATGGATGTCAAAATAGACATCACCAGGAAAATTATGATGATTAGTTCAGTCATATGGAAAAAGAAAATGATACTAAGTGAATACATCACATATTAGATTGTTGTCAGAAAATATTAAAAGACTCCAAGGAAAGCTCTCCACACATTGCCTAGATCATATATACATACACACACACACACACATATATATATATACATATATATATATGTATGTATGTATGTATGTATACCAGCAGCAGAGAATTAAAGCAAAAACATGGATAAGAATCCCATATGATGGAAAAAATGTGAATTCATTGCCTGATACCATTTCCATGGATAAGGTCACACAGCAATCAAACTAGTGAAACAGAATGAAGTAGGTAGAGAGACATTCTTTTTTTAATTAATTTTATTTATTTTCAGTGTTCTACAATCACTACCATAGAACTTAGATTTTTCCCTCTACCTCCCCACTCCCTCCCCGAGAAGGCATACAATTTTATATAGGTTCTACACATACATTCCTATTAAATACATTTTCACTATAGTCATGCTGTATAGGAGAATGAAAATGAATGGGAGAAATCATATAACAAACCAAAATGTAATACATACACACAAAAATGACCTGCTACATTCTATGATTGATTTCCATAGTTCTTTCTCTGGATGTGGAAGGCATTTTGCCTTAAAAGACCATTGGGAATTTTTTTAAGTCCTTATATTGTAATGAAGTTCCAAGTCTACCAGAAAAAACTCTCACACACTATGGTCGTTGCTGTACACAAAGTTCTCCTAGTTCTGCTCCTTTCACTCAACATCTGATCACCTAAGTCTATCCAGACCTCTCTGAAGTCTTCCTGTTCATCATTTTTTATAGCACAATAGTATTCCATTACATTCGTATACAGTAATTTATTCAGTCATTCCCCAATTGATGGGCATCCCCTTGATTTTCAGGTTTTGGCCACCACATATTTTTGTACATGTGGGACCCTTTCCCATTTTTATGATCTCTTGCAGATACAGTCCTAGCAGCGGTATTGCTGGGTCAAAAGGTATGCATAGTTTTGTCCCAACTGCTCCCCAGAATGGTTGTATCTGCTCATAGCTCCACCAACAATGAATTAGTGTTCCAATCTCCCACATCCTCTCCAACATTTATCATCTTCCTGTTCTGTCATGTTTGCCAATCTGATAGGTATGATATGATACCTCAGAGTTGTTTTGATTTGCATCTTTCTAATCAATAGTGATTTAGAGCATTTTTTCATATGACTATAGATATCTTTAATTTCTTCCTCTGAAAACTGCCTTTTCATATCCTTTGACCATTTATCAACGTATTATTATCTATTATATTTTTGTACATTTGACTCAGTTCTCTCTATATGGTAGAGAGACATTCTTGAAGTTGGGAAGATGGGGGTCCAAGTAGTTCCTCTACCTGGCAATGTAACACTCTGCAAGTCAATTTATCAGTGCTCTATGATATACTATCAATGACAGATACCAAGTTTGGTGGTCCAGTCCTCCAATTCCTCCTACGGGGAATGGATTAAGGCTGATGGATTACTTTAGCTTAGGAGTTCTGAATTGCTGTTATTGTTAAACTAAAAAGATGTCTGCTATTATTCTGGCATCAATATTGTGAGCCATTAAGAGCGTTTGGGGAGAGGGTGTCAACTAAAGACGGACAGACCTGCACAGGTCAGAAACAAAGCGCTTTAAAGCTTCTTTGCCAATCAGCAGAGTGATTGGGTCTATGATTGACTACTGAATTTCCAGCATACGAGAGATAGGGAAACTCAATCAGCAAGTAAATCAAGGAATGAATGGGTATGTACATAAATAACTAAACAAAGGAATGAATGAATAGATAAAATAAAATTATTGCTAATTGCGTGGATCTATTTGGCAAAACAAATTTATACAATAAGGTTACAGATCAAGAAATAACAGAGAAAACAAATCTTTTATAAGAGATCAATCTCCCTAACACATTGTTTTGATCATCCTTGATTTCATTTTTCCAAAAATTCTTTGATAACTTTCCATTCTCTTTGAGACAAAGCCCAAACTCCTTTTCCTTTGAAATATGGCCCGATTTTATGTTTTCAGACATCATATCGGGTGAAACATCATAGATCTTCTATTGCATCTATACTGTTGTATGCACAGTCCCCAAATGTATTTCTATCTTTCTCATCACCTTGATCTTTTTCTGGTGCCCTCATTTCTACTTCCTATTTATGCACATTTTGGATATTTCTCAAGACCCCAGAGAGAATCCTTTTCCTTTCTTTCCACAATAATCTTTCCCCTGCCTCTATTTATCTATCTCTCTATCTGTATACATATATACTCATACTATATGTATATTTATACAGTTATATAAGCAATCATATGTCAAATAACAAATATACATACAGTATGTATATATGCTTGAATAACATATATAAGAAATTACATACAATAGGTAACACAATGTATATATTCCATAAGAAATTATATTCTACATTTATAACATAGTACATACATTTTGTATACATATAGTATGTATATAGTACATTTATAATATGACACTTTAACAGTCATTTATAGTGCTTCTTGACACTTCCCCTATTGAGCCATCATTTAGGACTTTCATTGTTCTTTAACGTCATTTGCATGTGTGTCGTTTCCTCAACTAGATTAAACATTTTGTGGGGCTATGGTTTACGTTATTTACATTCCCAAGAGCACCAGGCACGTTGCCTTGAACTTAGAGGGTGCTCAATAAGTATTAGCGGGTTGGCTGATTAGTATTCATCTTTTGCTTTCCCTGCACTGATTGATACTAGTTTCTGAAGCATCATATGCAAGTTGTCCTTTGTTTTTAAATTTTAATTATTCTTATGTGTTAAAGCATGATGGGACCCCATAGAGGCTATTATGTACCTAGGTGTGGGGATGACTGGCTTGAAACTGAGTTAGTGTCATTGAACAAGTGATTAGTATGCTTCTACTCCCTGGTGATTAGATTGTGAGCTGCTGGAGAGCAGGGTCTTACTTTTATCTCTTTTTTGTATCACCAATACTTAGCACAGTGCCTGCTGCAAAGTAGGTGCTCAATAAATATTGATTGATTGACTAACTGGTACCACACAGTCATTAATACATTAGTGTAAAATAGTTTAAGAGATTGTATACATCTCTAACAGAAATTTGGCTTACTTAAGCAGAGGATGGGTAAATTAAATAGGAAGGAGAAAGAAAAGCTCAGAGCATGTAATGCTTCTTTTGTAAGATGTAATAGGAGGTGCTGTTAATTAGGGAAAACATAGAGGCACTGGAATGAAAAAAAGACACATTTCATGACTTTGACATATTTCATAGTTGAGTCTAAGTGGCTTTATTAAGCAGAATTAAATAATGACATCTTCTCGTGTTCTTCCATAACACTAGTCTGCTCAAGTAGATGATGCCTCAGATTAATAAAGGAATTTGAAATCATAAAATTTTCAAACTGGGGGGAGGGAGAATCAGATGACCATACATTTAGATATAGAAGTAACTTTAAAGCTCATAGTCCAAATGATTAATCTCACAGATGAAGAAACAAACTCAGAAAAGTCAAGTGTCTTGCTCAAGGTCATGTAGTAGAATTAGATCCTAGATCCTTTACTCTACATTGTGTGCTCTTCCACTGTGCCATGCTGACTCCAGAATGGTAGGGTTTATATGTTTCCTTCATTTTGTTGTTGTTCAGACATTCCGTCATATCTGACTCTTTGTGATCCCTTGGACTATAACCATTCATAAAGCCAGACCCTTTTATCCTTCACTATCTCCCAAAGTCTGTCCAAGCTCATGTTCATTGGTTCCATGAAACTATCCATTTCATCCTCTGCCATTACTTTCTTCTTTTGCCTTCAGAATTTCCCAGCATCAGGATCTTTTCCTGTCTTCTCATTGTATGGAAGCATAAACTTGCTGGTTTGTGAAATGAATGCAACTGTTCAGTAATTTGAACATTCATTGGCTTTGCCCTTCCTTAGGACTGGGATGCAAATTGATCTTTTCTAATCCAATGGCCATTATTTTTTTCCCAAAGTGCTGGTATATGGAGTGCAGCACTTTAATGCCATCATCTTTTAGGATTTTAAAGAGGTTAGCTGGAATTCTGTCACCTCCACTAGCTTCATTATTAGCCATGCTTCGCTAAGCTCTAGATGGATCTAGATCAATAACCACACAATGATGGTTATTAGTGGTGTTATGATCTTTCTTGTATAGTTCTTCTGTATATTCTTACTACCTTTTCTTAATCTCTTTTGCTTCTGTTAAGTCCCTATCATTTTTATCATGTCCATTTTTGCATAAAACATTCCCTTGGTCATTCAAATTTCCCTGAAGATTGTCTTTCTCATTCTATTGTTTTCTTGTATTTTTATATTGCTCAATTAAGAAAAATCTAATCTCTGCTAATTTCTGAAATTCTGCATTTAGTTGAGTATATCTTTCCTTTCTCCTTTCTCTTTCCCTTTCCTTATTTCCTCAGCTATTTGACAGACATTTTGCTTTCTTGCTACTTGTTTGTTCTTCTGCAATAATGGCCTGGACCCCTTCCAAATTGAGGGACTCATCTTCTGGTGCCATATATTTTATCATTTTAATACTTCCCATTGGATTTTCTTGGCAAACATGCTGGAGTGCTTTGCCATCTCTTTCTCTTTACATGAAGTATTTATTCTGTGAATGCCCAAATGTCATATTTCTCTTACATATCATTGACCAGCCAGACTGATGCAGGAACACTCTATCCATGACAGAAGCCACAGGACACATTGGCTCTGCTTCTCCCTTCCCTTCACCCTTATCAGAACAGTCTCTCTTCTCTCCTCTCAGCTTCAGCATCTCACTTCTCACTTGACTCCATTGCCTATTACTAATGAATAACATGGTCTGCAGTAAGAGTGATGCATTACATAGTGAGTGAAGAGAAAAGGGAAAGAAAGGAGAAAGGGAGAAAGAAAAGTCTGTCATGCCACTTCTAGAGGACTTTTCCTCTCCACCATTTCTGCCTCTTCCTGTCAATAACCTGTCCACCCATTTCTCACTTCATCTGAGAATGGAACAATAAAGGGGAAGTGAAAGAAGAGAGAAGATTAACAAAAATATGACAAAAAACTGGAAATTATGGTGTGATCCATCTCCTGAGGCATCTCCTACCAGGGATTTATAATAATACAGCCATCATTCTTCAAACATATTATTAGATAAACATTATATTGTTTGCTAGCCTAAGTACCTAATCAAAATTTTATCATTATTTCTTCATCTTTTGGAGATCTAAACACACAAGCTTACAAATGATTTTTTTTTTTTGCAGAAGTGGTCTAGATATAAGAAAAAAATTTTCTAAGAATTAAAAACTTACTTTAAAAAGGAAGGCCCCCTTTTTTTTACTATAATCAAGAGCAAAAGGTAAATGAAAGGTATGCAAGGCAGCAAGAAATGCAGAGCTGGATACTGAGAAACATGGCAGTGTTCCTACTATTATGCTGAATATATATTTACAAATAAGCTCCACTTCTCTTTAAAATGAGATTCATGGTTTCATGTGCAAATTTCTTTCTCTTCTTCAAATATTCAGATGTTAATGTTGAAGTTTATCAAGTTCCTAATGAAATTCAAATAAAAAAGTTGGAAGATTTGTGTGAACTGATTGGTGTGAAATAATCAGAATCAAAAGAATACGTGCACAATGACCACTATAACATAAAGGAAAAACTCACTGCAGGGAACCCAAATTCTGAACTGAAAAACTGATAATGAATCTAGAGAACAGATAATGAAACAGCTCCTCATGTCAATAACAGAGGTCAGGAATTACCAGTTTCAAATGATTTCTACATTTTCAGGAATAACCACTGTATTTGGTGGTTTTGCTTACTTGTTTTTATTTGTTAAAATGGAGGGTTTGTTTCTTGTGTCTATAAGGAGGAATTAGATTTCCAGAAATGGAATTCAATCAAAAACAAAAGGGAATCAATAAAACATATAATTTAAAATATATATGAACTGTTTATAAGCAAACCCAGATTAAGGAGGATTCCCCTTCATTAGAAATCTTCAAGCAGACACTGCAAAATCACTTGTCCAGGGTGTTGTAGAAGGAATTCATGCTCAATTATAACTTGGAATAGATGGCCTCTGATGGTCCTTCCAATACTGATAATCAGGGTGATAATATATTGATAATATATTCAATTACCTAAAAATAAAGAAATAATACATTAAGCTTTCCACTGCTTTAGGCAATAAATCTAATATTTATAAATTCTATTCTTAGACAAAATATACTTATTAGCAAGTTAAAAGCAACCTTCTTAAAACATAATATTTAAAAATTCATATGTTACATGATTATGTAAAGGAAACTGAAGGCAAAATTGACCTAGTCAGGAAAACAAAACAAAAAAACTCGAAACGGAAAAAAAAAGAATATAAGTAATGTTCAGTTGCATTTGATTCTTTGTACACCCAGAAAGAAAGCGGGCAAATGAAGCTACCTACATTTCTCTCTCCTACATAAAGATATTTCCATTGAAAAAACTATTCAAATCTGCAAATAACCAAGTACAGTGTGTCTTTATTTTGGCTTTCACATTGGTAATTGCTCTCTTTGGAGTTCCAGATTTACCAGCTGAAATGTTAAATGGAAAGAAAATAGGAATTTTCTTCAGGTCCTTTAAATTGTGGTCCTCTTTGTTTTCTTACAATCTTTGATTTTGCTCTTATGACTTATGTATTTGTTAATCAGAAAGATAACTTTACTCAGTGAGGAAGTTAAAGGAATCTGGTAATGCATCAAAGGGCAGAAGAGCTATTTAAACTTAAAAAAACAGACTTAAATCTCTTATGAAGGAACACATCTGACTACTGGATTTTCTTCATCAAATAATACTTGATTTGAATGCATTGATTGAATCATTTCCACAGACCAAACTACATTGTTCATGTAGCTTACCTTTATGATAGCATACATCTTTCAATTTCTCATCATAATAAGACTAAATCACAAGAAATATAAAAATATAGTAAAGCAAATGTCTGCTATCTACTTTGTTGAATACATCTTCTGATATATTTGCTTCTGAAATTTAAATAACAAACTTATTTGTATGCAAGTGGAAAGACTAAGTTCAAAAAATATTAATCATTTTAAAATGAATCATACTTGATAATATACATCCTGTAAAAATAGGCACATGTTTTCTGTCCATGGTTCTGAACATGCTGTTAGGGATGAAAACCTTCAAAAAGATTAGAGAAGTCAGAGATGGAAGAAACTTTAGAGAGCATTTGGTCTAACCTTTTAATTTTCCACATGATGAAACTGGATCCCATAGAGGTAAAGTAATTCACCCAAAGCCCACACACAGTAAATAGAAGAGTAGGGATTTGAACCTCATGGTCAACTCCATATCCAGTCATTTTCCCATTATACTGAGGGGGGCAAATTAAATAAATGGAACATTTTTTTCATTATATGTATTTGAACCAGAGCTACTCACTTTATGGAAAGATTCTATGGTGAGAAATTCTATAAGTCTGAAATTCATATGAATATTTTAGGAAAATATCAAGGCATCCTCAATAATTATTTCACAACAGAAGAGAAAGGAAGTGTTACTTTCTTGTATAAATAATCATTGGAGATTTTTTTTAAAACTGTATATACCTGTGTATAGGAAAGAAATTGTATAATATTCAATTAGACAATCTAATTTAATTTTTATAACAATATTTAAATACATATAACAAAATTGAATTCAAAAAGGCATATCTACCTTTTTTGGAAGTAAAATATTTTAATTAAAATACTTGTATAAAAGCCATTAAATAACAAACATCGATTAAAAGTTTGCCATATGGTAGACATAGTGCTGGTGGGAATACAAGCACAAAGAATGAAACAGTCCTTACTCATAGGGACCTTATATTTTAATGATGGAAACATCAAATAGACAGCTATATATAACATACATAAAAATTGCATAAAAGTGTGCAGTGGTTTGATACAAGGTAGTTTGGGGAAATACGGTACCAGTGAGTACCTAAGAAAAGGCTTCATGTGTAAAATATTCTTGATCTCTGTTTTAAAGGAAAGGTGAATCTATATATGAGACAGAGTCAAAAGATTTTTATCATTGAACATTCTAAACAAACCAAATCTCAGAAGCCACCATACCTTTAATACACACTCTTGGCCTGGAATTCTTGGGAGATTAGTCAATCATTTTCATTTGCATAAGATTCCTAGGTTAGTTCCAACCTGGAAGCTCAATGTTGCAGTACACATGAGGATTCAGGTTGTGTTCTTGGTGTTGTCTTAAAGACTGTAATCACCAGAGTTGAAAGCAACACCTTATAATAATTAACATAATTTGTACTTAATTTGTAATTATTTGCAGTTTGTACTGAAAATAATTGGTATGTATTTAGAGTTAAAAGATTGTTTATACAGTTAAGTCAAGGAAAAAAACATTACATAGTAAGTGAAAATTAATACAGAAAACTGGGGAGAAACCCATGCATTTCATATTACAGTATTTGGGGGAGGGAAACTCTGTGAACTCCAATGATAGTTTTAGATTCTTTGTACATTTATTCATACTCATATCAACAATCATTAGAATATGGCCTAATCTGAAGGCATTGCTTATTCTCATCTTAAAATTATTTTCATGATTCTTATAAACTCTAACATAATATCTTTTATTATTGAAGATTTGAACCTAGTCATCATAATGTTCACCAACTACTAATTATTTTCAGATTATTCTCATAAGGTACTTTGAGCTGCTTCAAATACAAATGAAACTATCAGAAGCAACTGCTTTGTGTATCAATCAAAGCAAGAAATGAGGGCTTCATAGACCTTGATTCTGTTCTCATTTTGGTCATTGACTAATTGTATGGCATTAAAAAGTAATTTAAATTTCTAGGTCTGTCTTTTATCATCTCCAAAATGAGAGATTGGGATCAGATGATTTCTCAGTCTGTTTCTAATTCTGAGATTCTCCAATTTTATAATACAAATCAAGCATCCACTAAAAATGGACAGAGCAAAAATATGGACCAGTAAATATTAATATACCCACTGTCACACTGGCATCAATATAGAGACAGCTCATCCAATGGATATCGAACGCTATTCCGTGAACTTAGCCAAAACAAGAATCTTTAATAACCTTTTCTGAAAAGGGTACAATGAACAAATGAACATAGTCTTCCTGTTTCTCTTCAGGGATCCTGCTGGAGTGCTCAGCATGCAGGTGTTAGCTAAGGGAATGATGTGACAAAGTGGGCAACACCTTTAATGAGCAAGCTATTTACAATACCATCTATTTCATCAAGACAGTATGAAAATAACAATTCAAAGTCTTTCTTGAAGGTATTCAGAATACTGCCTCCAGATTCAGTAACCTTTTTTATAGATAATAATTCACCCATTCAGGTCTCATTCACATTTGTTTCAGAGACACAATACAACTTAATAACAACAGAAACAGAGTAGGAAGTGTCCTTTTATGCCTTTTGGGAGAAAAGTTCTTAGGCAACTGATGAAGATGTAAAAATAGGGGGAAATATTATGTACAAAGATTTATGTAATTATTTTTTGTTTTACTCTATAGCATGATATACCCTTTTTTTCAGTCCTGAATCCATTTATTTTATGAATTCTTACTGTGTGTATTGTACCAGGTGTGGTGGGGAAACAAAAATAAAAGCAAGGTACAGGTCCTAACCTTCATGGGATGTAGTCTCACTTAATAAACAAGAGTTATATACATGGAAAGAAAATTAGCAATTTGTCAGTAAATGATTAAGTAGCAAGTGAATATTTTGAATAGTAAGCAGAAATTCATAGAAGAGAAAAACCCTGCTGGATACAGGGGTCAGAAAAGGCTTCATGGAAGAGACAAGATGTGCTAGATCTTGAAAATGGATAGTATTTGACAGGTGAAAAGAAAAGAAGAATGAATTCTAAGTGATACGTACAGTATGAATAATTGAATGGAACTAAGAATGAAAAATAAATATTTGAGGAAAGGTATATAGAAATGGTTAGATCAGCAGCCAGCATCTTCCACAATTGATTCTCAATTTAATTTTTCAGACATATTTCCCATTAACTCTTTAACATAAGTACTTCACTCCAAGAAGTATTTTTAAGCTGGAGTCCATAGATTCTCAAGGGTTCGTGTAAGTTTCTGAGAGTTCATGAACTTTAATGGGGATGAATATATCTTTATTTCAACATAATTTGCATGTGTGTATGTGTGTGTGTTTACGTGTATACATTAAAAAATATTATCTCTGAAGGGGGATGTCCATAGGCTTCAGCATCCATCTAAAGGGGTCCATGATACAGCACAGTTTAAAAATAAATTTAATCTGGAAGTATTATTTAGAAAGAATTATATAGGGAAAATCTTGAAA
Source organism: Notamacropus eugenii (assembly GCF_028372415.1). Lineage (NCBI taxonomy): Eukaryota > Metazoa > Chordata > Mammalia > Diprotodontia > Macropodidae > Notamacropus > Notamacropus eugenii. The sequence continues at coordinate 355,394,694 of NC_092875.1, read as the reverse complement.
ACTAGAAAGCTAAATCCAAAGACAACTGCAATAATACAAGCACTCTGGCACATATTAGGTTTATATCATTGGCCAGGCAAAAAAATAATAATAGATGCAATTTATTGTTAAGGAAATAATTGACTAAGTAAAAAAAGTGGAAGAATACAAAATTTTTCCAAAGTGTTGAATCTGATATTCTAGGCCAATGTCAAAAATAGAAAAGAGGAGAAACTTCTGGGAGGGAGGATATAATGAGTTGAGATTTATACATGTTGAGTTTGTGGTAATAAAATACATGAGTGAGGTAGAGTTAAGATGGTGGAGAGAAGCCAGGAACTTGCCTGAACTCTCCCCAGATTCCCTCAGAAACATCCTTAAATGAAGCATCTAAAAAAAATTCTGAAGTGATATAATACACTTAAAGACAGATCGAAACAATTTTCCAGCCCAAGATAACTTAAAAGGACTTCAGCAAAGCTCTGTCTCACTTGGGTAAAAGGGGGCACAGCCCAGCATAGGTGGTGTCCACCACATAGCTCTAGCACAGATCAGCAACCAAGGCCCCACAGTTCTGGCCAGCTGTGAGGTATCCAGTCACAGCACAGCAGGCAAACTGCTAGTCCCAGAAACCAGGGCACAGCAGCCATGACTGGGCCACCATAGTGCACTGGATAAGTCACCAACCCCAAAGCCCTGGCACAGAAAGACAGTAAAAAGCATGAGAAACTTGGGACAGTGCCCCCTGCACAACAGGAGCAGAGGTCAACTTTTAAAATGAGCAAAAAACAGAAAAAAGTTTTGACCATAGAAAGTTACTATTATGATAGATAATCCTCAGAAGAGGGCAACAATATTAAAGGAGAATATTAATTGATTTCAAACCCAAAATGTTCTCTTGGAAGAGTTCACAAAGGATTTTAAAAATCAAGTAAAAGAGGTAGAAGAAAGATGGAAGAGAAGGAGAGTTATGCAAGCAAAGAGTCAACAACTTGGAAAAGGAAATACAAAAATTGACTGAATCAAACAACTTAAAAATAGAATTGCCCAAGTTGGGGAAAAAGCCACTAAGGAAAACAATTCATTAAAAAGTAGAATTGGTAAAATGGAAAAGGAAGTACAAAAGGTGACTGAAGAAATATAATTTCTTAAAATTAGAATTGGGCAAATGGAAGCTAATAGCTCTATGAGACATCAAGAAGCAGTCACAATCAAAAGAATTTTAAAAATAGAAGAAAATGTAAATTACCTCATTTAAAAACAACTGACCTGGAAAATAGATCTAAGAGAGATAATTTAAAAAATCATTGAAGTACCTGAAAACCAACATCAAAAAAGAGTCAGGACAGTATCTTTCAAGAAATTATCAATTTAAATTGTCCTGATGTCCTAGAACCAGAGGGTAAAATAGTCATTGAAAGAATCCACCTAGCATATCCTGAAAGAGATCCCAAAATTAAGTGAATGTGAACGGAATAAACTGTCCCATAAAAAAGTGAATAGCAGAGTGGATTAAAAACATAATCCCGATTTGTTGTTTACAAGAAAAACATTTGAAGCAGAGACACAAACATAGTAAAGCTAAAATTCTGTAGCAGAATATTTTATGCTTCAGCTGAAGTAAGAAAAAAAAAGCAGGATAGCAACCCTGATTTCAAACAAAGCAAAAGCAAAAACAGACCTAATTATAACAGATAAGGAAGGAAACTATATCTTATAATAATACGAAGTGGTATAGCATTCAAATTCTTAGAAGAGAAGTTAAGTGAGATAAGGGGAGGGGGGGAAGACAGTGAAATCATACTAGTGGGGAACCTCAACTGCCCCTTCTCAGAATTAAATGAATCTAACCAAAAAATAAACAAGAAAGAAGTTAAGAAGGTGAATAAAATTTTAGAAAAGTTAGATATGGCATTCCTCTAGAGAAAACTGAGTGGGGATTGAAAGGACTATGCCTTCATCTCAGTGGAATATGGCACCTAGACAAAAATTGAACATGTATTAAATAGGCATTAAAAACCACACAATCCAATGTGGAAGGGAAGAAATATTAAATTTCTTCTTTTCAGATCATGATTCAATAAAATTATGTGTAATAAATGGCCATGGAAGAATAGAATAGAAATTAATTAAAAACTAAATAATCTAATCCTAAGGAGTAAGTGGATCAAATAATAAATCATAGAATCAATAATTTCATCAGAGAATGATAACAAGACAATATACAAAAATTTATGGGCAGTCAACATAGTACTTGGGGGAATTTTATATCTCTAAATGCTTACATGAAAAAAATAGAAAAAAAGAGCAAATCAATGAATTGGGGAAACAAATAAAAAACTAGAAAAAGAAGAAATTAAAAATTACCAAATAAAATGAATAAAAGTATACAAGTACAAGTAACTCGTCTTCAGTTAGAGACATGAATCTAAAGCTAAGGAGAGAACACAGAAGTGAAGACAGATTTGGTTGGTAACTGCAGAGAGGTGAAAATTAAACCTATGGGAGGCTATGACTGACAAGGAAAAAGATTCAGTGAGAAATATGTTGATGGAAGGAAGATGAGAAATAGAAAGGGACTTGATAGGCAGAGTAAGGTGACAGCAAATTAATACCAATGAAAATCATGAGACATCACTGTATGGTATATGGAATAGGGTGAAAAGAAGGAAAGACAAGAAAAAGGCAAGGAGGAAAGATGGCAAAAATATTGAAATGGTAAATTAGAAGATAAAGGAAAGTTTTGGGGGAAGAATATCAGAGGATAAAAAATATAAATATAGAGAGCTATACAATTTTACCTATAATTTATAAAAACAACTATCTACAACTTGAAAGTTATCTAGTAAAAGCAATTGTTTTCAATTGGGAAACTGAGGATCACATATAATTTAAACAGATAGTGTCAGTTGTGGAATTTGAATTCAAATCTGATATCCCCATGTTCAGTGCTCTTTCCATCATACCATGTTTGCTTCCAATCACAGCAGGTAATTTTCAATGGTATCCCTACCTAATGCCATCAACTTTGACTATACAGAAGCAAAATGAATTGTATGCTTATTACCTTCTCAAATCCATGTTTTAAAAAAAATTAACTGCTTTTCATAGGGTTACTATATTTTTCCATTCACTTTTTGACATAACACAATAGGAAAGGTAAATCAATTATCATGATACATATGACAAATAATTAGGATAGAATACAATTCATTAAATGTGCTTTTTCCTAGACTTAAACCCTTCAAATTATATAGCATGAGGTACAAATGATTTAGATATTCTCTTTAGATGTCAGAAAAGCCTACATCCATGGAACTGTTACTAACAGAGCAATGCCCCAGAAGACTAATGGTAGAGGCTCTCTTGACTTCATAGTTTCAGTTTTTAATAAAAAAAAACACAAAAGTAGGTGTTAGTTACTGCTTTTAAGTTGAGCTATTGCTGCATATAGTCATCAAAAGCTGTGAATCTTTTAATATGTCACAGCACGCCTTATTCTGCGAGACATTTAAATAAGGCTTAAAAGGAGAAAAACAATTCTTTGGTTCTCTTTCTCTCAACTGGACTGTCATTTCAATTGCTTAAATTTTCTAAAGGCAACTTTATTATATGAACTGAACCACTTATCCAAGGTGAGTCACTCAGTTCGTAAGTATTCATTAAGCGCTAACTACGTGCCAGGTACTGTGCTAAGCATTAAAAAGACAATGAAATGCAAATACAGTCCCTACCTTCAAGAAACATATATTCTAAAGAGGTAGCATGAAAATAATTAGAGACATGCCAAATATACACAAAGTAGATAGAAAGTAATAGGGGAAAGCACCAGCTTTTATGATGACTAAGAAAGGCTTCCTGCAGAAGACAGAATTTACACTGTTTCTTGAAGCGAGCCAGGAAAACTAAAAAGTGGAAAGGAGAGGGTACAACACTCCTGCCATGTGAAATGGCTAATAAAAAGTCATGGAGATAAGAGGTCAAATGTTACATTCAAGGAACTACAAATTGTTTAATGCAGCCTGATCAAATAATTTAAGAAAGTGGCTTAATTAGACAATACTGGAAAGGTAGAAAAGGCTACACTGAAAAGTCTATATTTGATTCTAGAGATAATTCTAGAGATAGTGAGTGGAAATGATTGAACATGATGGGGTAATATGGACAGACCTAAGCATTAGAAAAATCACCATAGTAATTCTTTGAGGAATGTAGCAAGCAGGGAATGCCACCCCCCCCAAAAAAATGTGTGTTATATCTAGACCTTGGAGATAGCTCTGATTCATGAGTAAGACCCTTTTCTTTTCTGTATTCATAAGAAACTAACAACCTAATCCAACAATAATTAATTCTGCAGATATAAAGATACAATGTAAAATAGTCCCTACTTGTACATGGGAATAATAATAAGGAATCTGTTTGGTGAGGTAAGAAATACCTTCAAGATCATCAGTCTTTGGAGGAATGAAGCTGATAGGAGATTAAAAGGGTAAAGAAGGGGAAAAAATAAAGAGAAAGAAATAAAGGGAATGATAAAAAGCAGAACAAGGAATGGCAAAATTGACTTTTAACCATAGAGTACATTTCATACTGGCATACTCTTCATTCACAATTTGAAAGGTTCACTATGCCAACACACTCTCCCCTGCCCTGATCATAATAGATCATATTTTCATTAAGCTCCATCAAATACCTCTGAGAGAGAGGAAAGGAGTCCAATAGGAAGTGGTTCAGGAAAAATGCTATTTCATTCATTGATTTGCCTCAGGCTTAAGTGGCAATTGTGCCAAGAAAAGCATTGCAATACTGATTTAGGTATTAGGGACAGAATTGTGATGTCAAGATTGGGAGTGCTACAAGTCTCAGTCTGCTCTGGTTCAGATATCCCATTCTGTCCCAGGATAATATGGACACAAACAGACTCTTCAGCTTTGGCCCTAATCTTCATTGACTATCAAACTTTTCTCCTACTATTGGAAATAGGAAGAGGGATATAGAGGGTTTGAGTGAAACAAGGAAAAAGAGGAGATATATACAGCTGTCATCTGTCAGTAGGGAAAAAATAGGTGAGTTATTCTCAAGAAAGCTACTACTTCCTCTCTCCCTCTTTCCCTGTCTCCCTCCCTCTCTCTGTCCCTCCCACCCTCTCTCTCTCCTTCCTCCCTCCTTCTTTCCCTCCTCCCTTTCTCCCTCTCTTCCCTCCCACCTATCCCTTCCTCTCTCTTTCTCTCTCTCCCTCCCCTTTCCCTCCCCGCTCCCCTTCCCTTCTACCTCTGCACTTTTATTATGTGCACTCTCACTTTTGTCCACCAAAAGATTTCTAGAACATATTCTCCTCTCCTTGAATGGAGAGGTTAGCTTTCATAAAAAAAAAAAAAAAAAATTGAAGAAAGTGCAAGTAAAGTAATCGGAAGAAATCCTTTTCATTATTCTACACTGAATCTAAGCACTAAATCAGACTGGAAAGAGTTTGAATGTTCTCAGAAAGCATTTCCATATGTTCTAACCATGAACTTGAATTTATTATTTAGAAATCTCACAAACTAGACAAAAGTCTATATTTACTTCATTTTGGGGGAAATGAAAAAAATCTCAGGGGTGTCTGACCTCAGATTATAAACTCCAGCTGACAAATCAAACCCATCAAAACACAAGATGAAAGAAACATTGTTTTGCCCTTAACAGTTGAAATGTTCTGCTTTCAGCTGTTTTACATATTTTAATTAGAGATCTTTATTACCACATCCCCCAAGACTTTTTAGAAAAGTTGTAATTTTATAAGTCTAATGATGAAAATAACTATAATAATAAATTCTAAGAGGAGGGAAGGGTCTCTAGATTATTCCTCTTCACCTATGTCATTGATGGAGGACAAATGTGGCAAGTGAAAGTCTGAGGACTGGAAGAAGTAGAATAAGTTGAGCTCCATAGAGTGGTACTGAGAAAAACTTAGACTTGGGTCAATAGAGATGGGTTCTAAGTCTGCCTCTAACACTTACTAGCCATGGATTCACAGGTAAGTTGCTTCTCTCTGAGTACTATTTTCCTATAAAATGGAATGACAAAGAGGTGACATGGCAAACAGAGTTGGCCTTGGAATAATAAAAGTTAGGTTCATAGTTCTGATAAAAAATAAAAAGATCAGAATAATAGTACCTAATTCATATGGTTCTTGGGATAATCAAGTGAAGTAATGCATGCAGAGTGTTTCAGGAAGCTTTAGGTACTAGGTAAATCAAAGTTATTTCTATTATTTCAAGGCAGATACATAACTTGTTCTATGTTGACCACTTTTTCCCCCATCCCCTTTCCTGGCTTTCTTCCATATGTAATCTGAAGGAATACTATAGGAGGAACTGGTGGGAAGAAACTTTGCTTGAATGCCTGTTCTTTGGCCCTAAGAGTCCTATATCCTGTGATTGTCCTGGTTCTACAAAACATGTTAGGTAAATTCACTGAATGCCAGGCTATATCTCATGGTTGATCGTTTACCACATCTCTCTCTTTCTCTATTTGGAAAAGAGCAAATAATGTTTGTTATCAGAAGTGTTAGAACCAGAAGGGACCTTTGATAGAATCTAAGAATCTTCTTATTTTACAGATGCAGTAACTGAGAGTTGGAGAAGATGAATGACTTTACTAACATTGTGGAGAAAATAAATAATAGAGCTTGTAATTTTTAAATATGTAATATTTTATTTTCCCCAATTACATTAAAGCCATTTTGCCATTTAAGGCTTTTTTCTAAGTTTTGAGTTCCAAATTCTATCCCTTCCTCCCCTGCTCCCTTGCTGAGACAATAAGCAATCAGATGTAGGTTTTACATGTACAGTCATGTAGGACATTCCCAAATAGGTAATTTTGTACAAGAAGACTCAAATAAAAAAGAAAGAAAGAAAAGAAGGAAGGAAGGATGGAAGTTAAAACAGCATGCTTCAGTTAGGAGAGCAAGGAAGAGCTTACCTGTCAGATCTTTAACAAAAGGAAGAATTTATGACCAAACAAGAAATAGAGGGAATTATGAAATGCAAAATAAATAATTTCAACCACATTAAATTAAAAAGATTTTGCACAAAAAAGTCAATGTAACTAAAATTAAAAGGGAAGCAGAAAATTGGGAGGAAAATTCATAGCAAGAGTCTCTGATAAAGGCCTCATTTCTAGAATATATAGAAAACTGAGTCAAATTTGTAAGAATACAAGTCATTCTAGAACTGATAAATTATAAAAGGATATGATCAAGCAGTTTTTAGTTGAAGAAATTTAAAGTATCTCTAGTCATATGAAAAAGTGCTCTTAATCACTATTGAATAAAGAAGTGCAAATTAAAACAACCTCACCCCTATCAGATTGGCTAATTTGACAAAATGGAAAAAATGATAAAAGTTGGAGAAGATGTGGAAAAATTGGAACAGTAATGCATTGTTGGTAGAGTTGTGAACTGATCCAACCATTCTGGAGAACAATTTCGAACTATGCCCAAAGGTCTATAAAACTGTGCATACTCTTTGATGCAGAAATACCACTGCAAAGTCTATATACCAAAGACATAATAAAAAAGGGGGAAGGGCCCACATGTACAAATATATTTATAGCAGCTTGTTTTATGGTGGCAAAGAATTGGAAAGTGAGGGGATAGCCATCAACTGGGAAATGGCTGAACAAGTTGTGGCACATGAATATAATGGGATGCTACTGTTTCATTAAAAAACTATGAACAGCAGATTTCAGAAAAACCTAGAAAGACTTACATGAACTGATGCTGAGCGAAATGAGCAGAACCAGATCATTGTACACAGTCACAGCAACATTATACAATGAACAGCTTTGATAGACTTAGCTCTTCTCAGCAATGCAATGATGTAAGACAATTCCAAAAGACTTGTGATGGAAAATTATACCTACATCCAGAGAAAGAACTATGGAGTCTAAGTGCAGATGGAAGCAAGACTATTTTCTTTTTTGTTTTGTTTTGTTTCTTTATCATATTTTTTCCCTTTTGTTCTGAGCCTTCTTTTACAATCTAACTAATTAATTGCACATGTGTAGAGAGGAGGAGGAAAAATTTAGAAATAAAAATCTTATAAAAGTGAATGTTGAAGACAAAAAATAAATAACATTTTTAAAATAGCATGCTTCAATCTGTATTGAGACAATATCAGTTCTTTGTCTGGATACAGACACTATGCCTCATCATTAATCATTTGGGATTGTCTTGGATCATTGTATTTCTGAGAACAGCTAAGGCACTGTAGCAGTAAGCATCCCAACATGCATGGGGGGAGGGGAGCTGCTATCACAGGTTCATAGATCTGCATTCATAACAGGAAAACAACTTTCAAGTGGTTAGCAGTCACTTTAATGTAGCACATGTATCATTTCTTTAATCAAGTACATATATTATTCAGTTAGTTCACAGAGTCAGCACCCTGAATTTTAAAGAAAATACGGAGAAATCAGAAGATCAACAGACATGGCTTCCTCTGCCTGAACTCAACAGGACTCCAACTATCTGACCATAGTTGCCGGAGAGGGAAGCATGACATCTGGGTTCTCAAACCCGGGGAGTTCTTTAGCAGCTTCCCAGAGTCCTCATCTGGCCAAACAAACACTTCCAGTCAGTAAGCCCCAAGGTAATCAACAGATATGGCTTCCTCTGCCTGACCACAATTCAACAGACAGGTACAGCTGTCTGACCATCCCTACCAGAAAGGGGAGCATGACATCTGAGTTCTTAAAGCCAGGGGGATCCTTAGAGACTTCCTATAGCCCTCATCTGGCACTCAAACCTTCTTACCAAAAACTACCTTCTTACCAAAGTAAAACCTCAATTCAGAGCATTTATACCTTTTTTAGAGCCAGACAGCATCACAACCCTTTGACCCAGTGCCTCACTAGAAAAAACAAAAGGTACTTGGGACTCTCCTACAAAAGAACCCCCTTAATCAATCTTTCCATAATGGGCAGGCCCATCAATGGATGAGGAAAACCTTTAATCTCATCAAAATAATTAACAATACAAATACATACATACACTGTTTCTAGTTAAAGAACCTCTCCTTTCTGCACTTTATTCCTGGTAAAGATTCTTGATTGATAAAGGCAAGGTTCAGTGAGAGGCACTTGATTATACTAAAACTAAAACAGTAAAAGATGCTATTTTGATTGCCCTCACAGACATTCACAATTCATCATACCTTATTGCTGTTGCTGTGTATTCTGTTCAATTCACTTTGCATCAGTTCATATAAGTCTCTTGAGATTTTTTCTAAAATCATCCTGCTTGTCATTTCTTATAGCATAATAATATTGCATTACGATCATATATCAAAGCTTGTTTAGTCATTCCCCAACTGATCGATATCCCTTCAATTTCCACAAAAAAGAGTTATTATACATATTTTTAGTGCAAATAGGTCTTTTCCTTTCTTACCTATAATTTTAATTAAAATCTTCATGGAAAATATTTAAGACTATAAGAATTGAATAGACCACACCTCCTATCACTACGAGCTATTAGATGATATTAGAATGAGAAAGGACATTTAACATTATTTGATCATCCTCCGTCTTAACTTTGCAGATGAAGAAATAGGCCCAAGTTAAAAGATTTACATAGCTTCAAGTCCCAGCTCTAAATCCTTACCAGCTATGTGATCCTGGTAAGACCCCAGTTTCCTCAGCTTCAAAATTGAGTTAATACTTGAAACTACCTTAATCATAGGACAATTGTCATAAAAAACTTTTTATAAGACTGACAGTTTCAATTTTCACATACCTCCAAGAAAATAAAATAAGTTTTACAAAAGCAGGATACATTCAGATTTCTTTTTTATCTACTGCAAAACCCCATATACCGAAGCCTAGCAAACGCTTGTTGGCATAATAATATAAACAGAACTTGACCTTTTATTTTTTATTATGGCTTTAGGTTTCCTATCATGGCATAATGCCTCATTTGCCAAACCAAAAAGTGTTAGGTCAGGGTTTGCTTCTTGTAGAGAAGGGTATTACTTCTCTGAAACAAAATCTCAAAATACAACTAAATGAAACATCATCTTATTCTGCCTAGGGAAACTTGCAAAATATCAAATCCCAAAAATTTCTCCTATTTTACTTTACATGATTTACATGTGATATGTGGTATGTGTGTGTGTGTGTGTGTGTGTGTCTATACAGAGCTCTGTTTCCCCTCAATGGCCAAGCTTATTTCTTATCAGCAGGATTCTTGTGGATTTTGTTTTCTTCAGAAGGTGAAAATCACAACGAGTTCATTCATCCATCCTACAAACATTGACTACTATCCTAGATATACTGGGGAAGAAGTGGGTATGTAACACAAACACAGGCAACAAGAATATAAAATATTACAGAAAATAAGTTATGGTAAAGTACTACATAAGACCCAAAGGGAACTGTCTTACCATTCCAGGGGATAAGTGAAAACCTCCTAGAAAAAAAAATGGCATTTGAATTGAATTTGAAAGAACAGTCAAGAGGGAAAAAAACAGAGGAAGCATATTGCAGAATCAAAGAACCATATGAATAAAAACAGTCAGGAGAGCGGGTGGGGATTAAGTAGAAAGCAGAACTTTGGTGATAAAACTTGGAATATATGAGTAGTAGTGTGACACAGGACTACAAAGGTGAATGGCAGAAGCCAAAATATGGAAGGCCTTGAGTTCTAGAACAAAGAGGTTTGACATTTTAATCAACAGAAAATAGGCAACCACTGAAAATTTCTAAGCAGTGATGCATCATGAATAAATCTGTGTGCATGGATACATAAGTGCGTAAATAAGCATTTATATATATAATTTTATGTACATATATAAATGTCAATAGTTATATACATATATATATACATGTATATATACATATAAATATATATGCATTATGAAAGTATATCACACATCTATATACATATATATATGATAGAGAAAAGTAAAAAAAAATTTGAAGTCATTGTAAACTTTGGAGGCTGACTGGCAGCATGGTGGAAGCTTCAACATTAATGAGAAAATTTGTAGGAATGGTAAGTTTTGAGGAAAATATAATGGGTTTCATTTTAGACATGTCAAATATGCAATTTATATGAAACATATGTAAAAGCCGGTAAAAGCATCGCGAAGGAAAGTAGCAATATAAGATTGAAGTCATAGAGAGCGAATAGGGGTGACCAAGTATCTAACTGTATGTGTGTGTACATACACACACACACACACACACACACACAACCACACATGTGGAGAGAGAGTGAGAACTTCTAAAGCTATCATAGACATGATAGCTAAAACCATGAGAGCAAATGAGAATAACTCAAAATGCATAGAGAATAGAAAAGAACAAGTCAGAGTCTTGAAGAACACTGCTATTTATTGGATGGGATATAGATGATGAATCAGCAAAAAAAGATTAGGTTAAGGTGTCAGGAAAGTGAGAGCAGAATTAGAAGAGAATATTATCAGCAAAAGCAAAGGAAGGAAGGAAAAATAATTTAGGGAAATTAACTAGATTTTGGTAGATGATGGGATGATAAGGATGGGAAGAGAGCTAAATAACCTTTAATCTGTTATATGCAATAGAATATATAGTATATATCACATCATATGTGTGTATGTGGGTACATACATACATACAATATCTATTTCAACAACCTAAAAGGCAACTTTACACATGGACATCATCCGATGATCAATATCACAATCAGATTGATTATATACTTTGCAGCTAAAGCTGGAAAATATCTATACAGTCAATCAGTTAAAGAAAAAAAAGACCTAGAACTGACTCTGTCTCAGATCATGAGCTTATTGCAAAATTCAGATTTAACTTGAAGAAAACAGGGAAAACCATCAGACTGTATTGGTATGACCTAAATAATATCCCTTATGATTATAAAGTGGAGGGGATGAATAGGTTTAAGGGATTACATCTGATAGATAGAGTACCTGAAGAACTATGGACAGAGGTTTGAAAAATTGTATAGGAAACCATAACAAAAAAAAATCCAAAGAAAAAGAAGAGCAAGAAAGCAAAATGGTGGTCTGGTGAAGCTTTACAAATACCTAAGGAAAGAAGGAAAGTGAAAAGGGAGAAAGGGAAAGATGCATCCAGCTGAATGCAGAATTCTCAAGAACAGCAAGGGGAGATAAAAAAAGTTTTCTTAAAAGGATCAAAGAAAAAGAAGAAAACAATAGAATGGGAAATATAAGAGATCTCTTTAAGAAAAATAGAGCTATTAAGGGAGATAAATATGGGCATTATGAAAGGCAAAAAGTGATAGGGATTTAACAAAAGAAGAAAAGATTAAGAAGAGGTGGCAAAAGTACAGGAAAAGTCTGTAAAAGAAAGATGTTAACATCACTGATAACCACAGTGGTTACTGATCCATTCATCCATCTATCCTGGAAAATGAAGTCAAATGGGCCTTAGCAAGCATTGCTAGCAATAAGGATGGAGGTGATGCAATTCCAGCTAAACTACTTAAAATCCTAAGAGATGATCCTGTTAAAGTGTTGTACTCAATAAGCCAGCAAATTTGAAAAACTCAATTGTAGTCCCTACATTTGGAAATGTCAGTGTATGTCCAAATCCTTAAGAAGGACAGTACCAAGAATGCTCAAATTATCAAACAAATGTACTAATTTCACATTCCAGCAAAGCTATACTTAAGATTCTGCAAAATAAGCTTCAGCAATATGTGAACTGAGATTTATCACAAAAGCAGGCTAGTTTTCAAAGAGGCAGAGGAACTAGAGACCAAATTGTCAAAATTCACTGGATTATTGAGAAAGTAATGGAGTTCCAGGAAAAAAAATCTATTTCTGCTTCATTGACTATACTTTGTATGGATCACAACAAAATGTGGCAAGTCCTCAAAGATTGGGAGCATCAGGTCATCTTACTTGATTCCTGAGGAACCTGTATGCAGGTCAAAAAATCATAAGTTATAACTGAACATGGAATGGTATAGGATTGGAGAAGAACAAAGTTGTACAGTGTTACCTTACTTAACTCATAAGCCAGATTGCTATAATTCAAAAGCTGGAATTAAGATTTCCAGAAGGAATCTTAACAATCTTAGATATGCAGATGATACTATCTGGTGACAGAAAGTGAAGAAGAATTAAGAAGCCTCTTAATGAGGGTGAAAGAGGAGAGCGTAAAGGGCTGGCTTGAAGCTTAACATCAAAAATCTTAAAATCTTGGCAACTGGTTGCTTCACTTCCTGGCAAACAAAGGCAGAAAAAATGGAAGCAGTGTCTGTTTATATTCCTGGGCTCTAAGATCCCTGCAGATGGTGACTGCAACCAAGAAATTAAAAGTGCTTGTTCCTTGGAAGAAAACCTACAGCAAAGATGGACAGCACGCTAAAATGCAGAGACATGACTTTGCCAGAGAAGGTCCATATAGCCAAAGCTATGGTTGTCTTAAGTAGTAATGTATGGCTATCACAGCTGAACTATAAGGAAATCTGAGTAGGACAGAATGGATACTTTCAAATTGTGTTGCTGGAAAAGACTTATAAGAATCTGTTGTGCAGTAAGGAGGTTATATTAGTCATAATTAAAGAGACTAATTCAGGCAATTCACTGGAAGATCAAATACTACAGCTGAAGCTGAAATACTTTTGCCACACAGTGATAAGACAGTATGCATTGAAAAAAGACCCTGATATTGGGAAAGATTGAAGGCAAAAGGAAAAGGAAACAACAGAGTTTGCAATGGATAGATAGCATCATGGAAACAACAGACATGAACTTGGACAGACTTTGAGAGCCAGTAGAAGATAGAAGAGCCTGGTGTGCTATGGTCCTTGGGATTATAAAAAGTTGTACATGACAATTATTGAACAATACACACACACACACACACACACAGGGAGAGAGAACACACAGGTTTTTTTATATGTATATATGCATATATGTGTATAAAATAGATTATTATATATAGCAGATTGTCATTTTATATACATTACACATAATGGATTATACGTATAGAAGATTATATTTATATAATCCTCAATTATCACCAGAGTTGAAACTATCACTCCTAGGAACACTCATCTGAGAAATCTGTGGACATGGGATTAAAAACCACTGGAGGATATTTCTTTTCCCCCTTTGTTATTTCTTTAATAAAACTCTTTCTGATATATTATGACCTACATATCATGAGTTCAACTGGATATTCCAAAAACAGACAATTTTCCCAGTATTCTTGATGGGAACTCGGACACAGAAAGCAGAGAAAACTCCCTCAAAGTTGACCTGAATGCTTCAGGGAACCCCATGCAAGAATTATAATGCATTACACACTTAGTGGTAAATAATAAAACATCACTGTGAAGTCCTGGCTCAGAAGGGATCAGGGCAGTTGTCTAATCCCCCTTTGGTCTTCTTTCTTTCTTTTTCCTCTATCCTATCCTGGAAATTACATTTCAAAAGGTGAGGCTGAACAGAAACATTAAATTAGTTTCTTTAAGCTGGCTATATTTTCACATCTTTTCTGGGTTAGGAAAAGTAATTGAATGTTTCAGTAAAGATCTCTTGCTGGGTGCCAAGATATATGGGTAACAATTTTTAAATGCCTGTTTAAAGAGAGAGAGAGAGAGAGAGACAGACAGACAGACAGACAGACAGAGACAGAGAGACAGAGACAGACAGACAGAGACAGACAGACAGAGACAGAGACAGAGACAGAGAAACAGAGAGAGAGAGAGACAGAGACAGAGAGACAGAGACAGAGAGACAGAGACAGAGACAGAGAAGCTTGATGTCACATTGAATAACTGGGAAAAGAGGTCATAGAAACCATAAAGTAATCCTACTATTCTGTATAGCATTGGTTAACCCCTAGGCTTCTTTATGGAAAAGATAGCCAAATGGAAATTATTCAACAAAGAATGGTCAAACAATAATTAAAGGACAGGGGAAGAGATATATCTACAATGCAAACTTATAGAAATTGGAAAGGGGAGAGAGGTAACAATATTTTATTTTCAAAAAAATAAAAAAATCATCATTCTATTTTGTGCATTTAAGTATATGCAGCCTGAGACAGGAAAATAACATTCAGGATTGTGGATGTGTGGCCTAAAAATTCTTGGTCTCACATTTTCCTATTCCCCATTGTGGACACAAGCTTTCTGCAACCTTTGGAATGTGTCGATTAGACCAAGATAATACAGGGACTTCTGAGAGGTCATGCTGTGTGTAAATCTGGCCCTGTATGACAATAGCAGGAGAGTAGTGGTAGGGCTGGGGAGGAGATGATTGTAAGGATGGGCTACAACAAGGGAGAGATAGAGAAATGAGTCAGGAACCACAGTCCAGCGAGTTTGGAAAGAGGGAGTCACACCTAGTGGAGATAAAAAGACTGGATCAGGAAATAAAGGTAATATAGTAGAGAGGAAGAAAACAAGATAAATCTGAGAAATCAGATATGAGATAGTAACTTACAGAAGGGTTCAGGGTCTAGAAGCTGATAATAGTAATAGTCAATTGCAACGTCCTAGTGATATACATTCTATTTTGAGTCCAGAACATACTTCTCAAAGACCTGATACAAAAACTTTCCCCCAAACGAATGGACCTTTCTGCCACAGTAAACATTAACATCCTACTACTACAAAAAGAGTTCCACCTGAGGTGGGCAAGTTCCAGATAAAACAACGGTAAAAATAAACACTTCAGGCTATTTATCATCGTTCTTATCATTGTTATTAATATTGTTAATTGCCGCAGTGGTTTTCATTACTATCTAGAGGATGACTTTGATTTAAATTATTCTTTCTTTCCTCTTACCTCACAATGGAGGATAAAAATGTCCTTTCTTGAAATATCTGTTAGAGCCGGTTTACAAAACTGCAGTTTACAAATAAGTTTGCAAAGCATAGCTACCTATGTCCTTTTTGTATGGGAATATTACCTGTAAAACACAATGAATATACGTGTACTGGAGAGGCAGCATAGTGTAGATAGATATCTGGCCTCACAGTCCAAAAGAAATGGGAAAACACCCTGCCTCTGACGCTCATGAATGTGTACACTGAGGCAAGTCAGGTAATCTCTGAAGAGCCCAGTAATTATTTTTTTTAAGATGACGCATTTGAAAAGAATTTTTGAGCTCCATTGGTATAACTATTTTCCACATCAGCAGTTCCATATGCCATAAAAATCACAGATCTGGACCCCAAATGTACATACCAAAAGAAAAACGAAACCTGAAGTAATAATTTCATGGGGCTTTTGGGAGACTTTAATGAGCAAATACATGTAATATCCTTCAGAATTTGAAAATGCTACATAAATGTCAATCATGATTATCCATCTAGTCTACACAACTTGCAATTCAACCCAAGTGGATAACTCATTGTCCTCTTGAGATGCTCTATACTTTTCTGTGACCATGTCTTTTTTACACCATTGATTAACCCTGGGATACCACCACCTCCTCTTTTCTTACTCTATCTCTTTTTCACTTTTAAAGACTTGGCTCAAATATGAATTTCTCTGTGTAGCCTGCTCTGATTTCCCAAGCTTCTCTGCACAATGGCAATGCTTTGCATCTCTTATCTACTGTATCACATTCCACTTGACATTACCATCATGTGCACATGCTACCCCACATACTAGATTTTCAGGACTGTGAAAGCAGCCATGCTTTTTAATTATGAGGGTTTTTCTCCTCAATATCTAACATAATGCCTTGAACAAATCAAGGGATGTTGAATAATTGAGTAAATATGATAGGGAACATGAAGAAAAAAGGACAAATCTGGTCAGGACATGACTTTTAATTAATATTTTGCCTAAGCTGTATTAAGAAGATTTAGCTTTTAGTAGTTGAAGTTTTGACAGAAGAAGAAATATTTCTTTTTCCCTTAAATTGAGATAAACTGGTCAGGAACTCTGGGCTGCCTGGAGTTTCTTCCCAGAATTCTAGATATTCCAGGAAGACTTCTTATACAACAAAGCTTATGCAAATACTCTCTATATATTTAGCATTCTGGGGAATTTTTGAAGGATATTCTATTAATAACATCACTGGGTTCTCAATATGGTTCCTTTTGATCATTTATGGGTCCAAATAATCAAAGTTAAATTTAATGCCACCAAAATGGTCTAAGAACAAGACAGTACACAAAAAAATTCATTCCTGTTGGAAGTAAATACCCCTACTTGATGATACCATTATTTCTAGCTTCCAAATTCTAATGAGCAAGCCCGTAATTCCCTGTGTGCCCCCTTGTTTTTGTCAAGTCAAGATGAATCTGAGTAGTAAGTGAATCACAGGAACTGACATGAGTGTGACTTGCTTAGCTTATATAGAGATGAGAGTTAGCCCCTTAAAGGAGCTGATTATCAGAGGTGAATGATGGGTATAGGGAAAGAAGTACTAGGAGGAGAAGGAGGGAATCTGGGTTCTAATGTTGCAGCCAGCACTCACTGGCTTGTGACTTTGATCAAGTCATTTCATCTCTTAGTGTTCCAATTACCCTTATCTATAAAGTGAGAGTTTTGAACTAGAATATCTTAAAGATCCTTTTGAACATTGAGATTTTATGATTCTAAGCCTTTCAAGGCTATTTATTGGAAGAGATTATAGAAAGGTGTTACCACATTGAATAAATCCTTGTCTTAAAGAAAGACTTTGAACTACAGTCAGGATCACATAAGACCTTGCAACTTCTACATTCAAAGATCAGAAGGATTATACTATGATATTCCATAAGGCAAAGAAGCTTGGACTGTAAGCAAAGATCAATTACCCAGCCAAATTGAGCATAATCTTTCAGGCAAGGAAATGGAAATTCAATGAAATAAGGGATTTCCTGATGAAAACACCAGAACTCAATAGAAAATTTGACCTTCAAATACAAGACTCAAAAGAGGCATAAAAATGTAAAGAGAAAAAAAAAGAAAAAAATATTATTCAGTGTGAGGAAATTGTTTACATTCATGTCATTCAAGAGAGTGACAATAATGAGACAACCTACCAAAACTTATTGGGTGCAGCGAAAGCAGTTCTCAAGGGAAGTTTTATATATCTGAATGTTTATATAAATAAAACAGAGGAAAGAAGAGTTCGATGAATTGGGCATGCAACTGAAAAAGCTAGAAAAAGAACAAATTGAAAATCCCCAATTAAATACCAAATTAGAAATACTGAAAACCAAAGAAGGGATTAATAAAATTGAAATTAAGAAAACTATTAAACTAATAAATAAAACTAAGAGCTGGTTTTATGAAAAATAAAATAAAATTAATAAACCTTTGATCAATTTGATTTTAAAAAAAGAAAGAACAAAACCAAATTACCAGTATCAAAAATGAAAAGGGTGAATTTACCTCCAGTGAAGAAGAAATTGAAACAATTATTTTGACCAACTGTATACCCATAAATGTGACAATCTTAGTGAAATGTATGAATATTTCTGAAAAATATAAATTGCCCAGATTAACAGTATAGCAAGTAAAATACTTAGATGACTTTTCTAATTACAAGATTCCACAATATTGAACTATATTGAAAGAAAGAAAGGAAAGAAAGAAAGGAAGAAAGAAAGAAAGGAAGGAAGGAAGGAAGGAAGGAAGGAAGGAAGGAAGGAAGGAAGGAAGGAAGGAAGGAAGGAAGGAAGGAAAGAAGGAAGGAAGAAAGAAAGAAAGAAAGAAAGAAAGAAAGAAAGAAAGAAAGAAAGAAAGAAAGAAAGAAAGAAAGAAAGGAAGGAAGGAAGGAAGGAAGGAAGGAAGGAAGAAAGAAAGAAAGAAAGAAAGAGAGAGAGAGAGAGAGAGAGAAGAAGAAAGAAAGAAAGAAAGAAAGAAAGAAAGAAAGAAAGAAAGAAAGAAAGAAAGAAAGAAAGAAAGAAAGCATGTATGTTACTAGTATTGCCTGATTTGATACTCATAACAACCCTGGAAGTTAAGTGCTATCATTATTCCCATCTTACAGTTGAAGAAATTCTGCTAAACAAAGATTAAGTGATTTTCCCAGGGTCACACAGCTAATAAGTGTCTAAGAACAGATTTCTATTCAGGTCTTCTTGACTCAAGCAAGGTCCCGCAGTCTATCCACTGTACCACCTAGCTACTTCTAGCTATTGTTGCAAATAGAAATGACATTACCTCCCCTTTAACCACCACCCCCAAACTCTAAATCCGGCTTATATAAAGTAAAACCTCATGACAGTTAAGAATCAGTACTTTTTCCATATTTTCACACATATATAGGTAGGCATAAAATGAGACTTCTCATTTTAAAGAGATTTTAAGCTCATTGGGAGCTGGAACTCTTTCCTTTTTGTGGTAGTTCCAGCATCCAGACCCAGAAAATAGTAGGCACTTAGTGTTTGATGCATAGAATGAATAAAACATGTCCAGTCTCTAAATAGGGGAGGCTAGCAAACCAATATGCTCAGTGTGAAAATACATTCTGATCTGAATCACTGGGGACCGTTCCGATTTGTGACAGTACCACAATCTAGAAGATGTTCTCGCAAAAGTGGTTGTCTATTGAGAATAACATTGAAACTGATATAAAAGGCAGTAACGCTGTAACATGCATTATCTGTTAAGCCAGTCTTTCAAAAGGAAGCTGTCGAGTAGATTACTAATACGAACTTGAATTTGTCCCTAAATTAAATGAGAGCACAAATTTGCTTAGACTTTTCAGTACAAGACAAGTCAATTCTTTTTGAAAACTTGAATAAATGATTGTCAATAAAAGATTCCATCCCCTACGGATGCAGTATTGCTCATTTCTGATACACACAAAATCAAAATGACAAAAATTCTCGCAGGGTCAAGATTTTAACCTAATATCCAATTCTAAGATTTCTTTCACCACCCTCAAAATTAATGTAAGGTCAAGAGTTAAAAGGCACTATAGAGATCATTTGGTTTAATTATCTTATTTTACCAAAAAAAAAAAGAAACTGAGGTCCAGGGAAGAGAGATGAATTAACCCACAACTCATCAAGTAAGCAATAAAATGGAGACACAAACTCAGATCTTCTGATTGTAGCCAACGTGTTTTCCAACACACCACATAAATGTCTGATGTTCCATGGTTACACTACAAAATGAGTGTTTGTTCCCTCCTCCAACACAGACACTGAAGTACATGAAACAGCTGCAAAAAGGAAAGGCAGACTGTCATGACTGAAATGGATACAATTTCTATGTGCCTAAATGTCCAGTCTGGGCCCCAAATTTGTAACGTCTGTAACCTGAAGTAGTTGATGTTTACCAACTCTCAAATGCAACAGACATGTTATTGCTGACTTTCTATGTCTGTATCTTATCCCCCTGCTCGATTTTGAGTTCTCTGAGGTCAGCAGCCAGCACTTGCAGAACTTTGTATTTTCCTCAAGAAATTGTTTCTCAGCATATTCCAACAATGACCAAGATATTTCTCCAAGAACTTAGCACACTGCTTTTTAAGTAATAGACACCAATTAAATGTTTGTGTTGTTTTCCTATTTATTTCAAAGAAGAAGCTGCTGGAGAAGGGAAATGTTATATTACAATGCAAGTCTCTTTTGAGTAGAAATTGGTTCTTTTTTGTCTGTACCCCCAGCTCCATCACAGTCTGGTTCAGGGGTTGAGAACCTGCTGCCTCAAGGCCACATGTGGCCTTTTTTTTTTTTTTAATAAGTGGAATTGTTCTGTGAAGTTTGGATTCAGTCAAAGGTTACACTTGAGGACCTAGAAGACCAAATATGGCCTTGAGGCCACAGATTCCCCACCTCTGGCTATAGTCTGGTATATACAATCGGGACTAAAGAAATTCTCAGTGACTGTATGATTGATTAAACATGAGGGAAAAAAGGTTCAATTAGTGGAAGATCCTGCCAAAGAATCGGGAACCCAATTTTACCTTGTCTCTTGACAAATTAGACAGCTGGGTGGTGCAGAAGATAGAGAGCCAATCTGGAGTAAGGAAGACCTGCATTCAAATCCAATGTCAGACACTTACCAGCAGTGTGACCCTGCAAGTCACCTAATCCCATTTGTCTCAATTTCCTCATGTATAAAATGTGCTGGAAAAAGAAATAGCAAACCACTCCAGTATCTTTGCCAAGAAAATTCCAAATGGGGTCACTAAGAGTTCAACACAACTGAAAGATGACTGCATGAAAACAACTTGACAAATTGTCTCCGAAGTGGTCTCTCTCATGGTCAACCTAAATCATGATTCTGACCTCAGTTTCCTTTTTCCTATGTCCTATTTGGCTTACTCATCTCTTTATTTTCCCACTTGTGATGCCTTAACTGAGATATGGACAATTGACTACACATGCTGCCTTCAAATCTGATGCTTAGTTTCACTGTCTTCCCTCCACTTACTGGGAGCTTCTGCTAATGCGTTACAAGGACCTGATTGCTCTAAGCCTGTGGTATTTATTCTTCAGGTCTGTAGCAGCTGATTTATATTAATGGACCCTTACTGGACCCTTCTCTTCCTGGATTCAACTGAATGATGCCAAATGATGCCAATGATGCCAAACACTGACCTTGCTGTTGATGAACATAATCTCTTGCATCCAGTTTCCTGGACTGGGCTCTGAATAGAGCCCTATATGAGCCATTGTGAGGCTATAGTTGGAGGAACCAATAACCTAAAAGGAGAAATAAAAACAAATAATACAAATTCTCTTTTTCTATGGTATTGTCTTAGTTACCAGAATGTGTGGTGACAAGACCATTCTGGTTGAATTTTTCTAGATAATATGGATTTAAGGAAAACTGGAAAACCTCTTTAATACAACTTGTAAAAAAAATTAAGGCTACGAATTGAACACATGATACTTTATATTTTATCAGATGTTTTCCTGAAAACACCCATGTGACATAAGCAGCATAGGTATTACCATTCTTGTTATTATACATGATGAAATGGAAACTTAAGGAGACATAATGATTTGTCTAGAGTTACACAGTATGCCTTAGAATCAGAATTTTAACCCAGGTCTTGACTCCAGGTCCCAGGTTCTTTCCACTAAACAGCTCATAAAGACAAGAAAATTAGGTAGCATTTTATGGTTTATTTTTTAAACTCGTTTATTTGAAGAAAGTCAAATTTAATTGTGGGAGAATGAAGAAGTATATAGACTTGTGAAGATTTCCATATTATCGACATGTTCCAGATACTCATAGGTGAAGGCATTGATTCATAATTATGTCTAATTTCTTTAAAATTCATTTTTACTTTCATATGCCTTAATTGGGTCACTGATTAAAAATTAAAGACTTCCCTTATACACCAGAGTGCTTTTATCAGTGCCTTTCATAGGAATTTTAAATATATATATATACATATATGCTAATTGACAGCAGAATGGCTAAACAAAGTTGTGGTATATGAATGGAAGAAATATTACTGTGCTGTAGGAAAAAAATAAGTATGACAAATAAATGTTTCTGCATGGGGAGACTTAAGAAGTCATGTAAAATGAATTAAATAGAAAGAGAAAAATATGCATAACAATTAAAACAATGTAAAAGAAAGAAATAACAAAATGGTCAAAATTTAATGCTTTAACATTATAATGATCAACCTTGGCCCCAAAGAAAAGATATGAGAAGGAACGTCCCTACTTTCTCTGAACAGATGGGGGTTTGTGGCAGTGAAACACTTATATGTCAGTATTTCTTTAATGTGTTTATTAGTTTTGCTGAGGTGTTTTTTTTTTCCTTTTTTATTCTTTGTTATTAGGTATGATTCTCTGGGAAAAGGAGGAAATGTGGGTCATATAAAAATAAAAAAAAATATTAATAAGTCTATTCAATCTGGCTTTAAACTTTCTTGATGCCTAAATTCTGTTTTCTTCAGGGTATCATCACTCCCTTGGTAAATTAGACCCGAAATTGTGGAATCACCTTTGACTCTTATGTTCCTTTTCCCATATTCAGTCAGAAACCAAATTCGAGTTCTTCTTTCTTTGGAATATCATTTAAGCCTCTCTGTACCAGTTATGGAAGTTGGACAAGATTCTATAAACAACTCTAAACAACTCTTCTATAAACAACTCCTGTGTGGTTGCTAAGCTCTCTCTCTATTAGTGGTGAAATCATAACATTGTCCCTGAGAATCCTGGCTTAGGATCAGAATAATTACTGAGATTTTACTAGGGGACTTCTTGGAGTCATTTTGAAGCGTATTGGTCTAAAAGGGGTAAAGACGATTTTTTTCTTATGTTGTGACAAATGGAGAGATCATCATCGTCCTCATTTTAGTTTTTACAACGGAGTTTTCATACCTCTCCCAAGTTAGAAGTTCAGGGGCTATAGAGGAGACAGTCTCACTCTGATAGATGCAGAGATAATGCTGCATTTTCCATCTTTAGTCAGTTCAACCTTCCTTAAGCAGTCTTTTGGGCCCCCATTACAGGGAGATGGCCCTACTGGTGTCAAATATGCTGTAGACTTCCAATCCATTTGAATTGTCTTACAAAGATTCTGAAGATTACCTGGCAAGATAAGGTAACAGACGCTGAGGTCTTCACTCAAACTAAACTGCCAATACTTCAAACTCTGCTTCAGTGAGCACAACTCTGATAGGCTGGCCACGTTGTTGGAATGTAAAAAGTACGCTTGCCCAAAAGACTTTTATGGAGAACTCACATAGGGCAAGAGTTCACATGGTTGTCAGAAGCTGTACAAGGAAACTCTCAAGGTCTCTCTTAAGAATGGAATTGATTGTGTGACATGGAAGACACTGGCACAGGACCACTCAACACAGGGTGCCCACATCAGAGAAGGTGATGTGCTCTATGAGCAAAGAAGAATTAAAACAGCTCAAAAGAAACACTGGATGTGTAAATTTAGAGTATTCACCCCAAATGTTCTCACAGACTATTTGGGCCTGATCTGTGGTAGAGCATTCTGAGCTCATGTTGGTCTGATCAGCCACAGTTGGACACATTGTGATGTCATTTTGGCCTCTTCTAGAAGGAAGGACAACAACCAACCAAACTTCCAATCATCTTAGCCCATAAAAACTCAGAATCTGGGAGCTCCAGAGATCCTCCTGTTTCGTGTTCTCAGGTAAGAGTGAAGTGAGTGTCACCATGCCCAGCTGGAAAAAATTTTTTTTCAATAACACCTTTTAAATGATCTTTATCCTTTGGTAATTATCCTTTGGTAACTTTGCATCAAAAACTGGCAGCACCTTAAAGAACAACACTATGTAGCAGAGAGAAGACAACTGCTCCATCCCATCCCCATTTCATGTCCTAACTGCCCATTTCTAGGCCAGTGGGCATTTCCAAGACCACCTGTTGAGGCAGACCCTGTCTATCTCTCTAGATGGGTATAGAGCATTGTGAGTAGCACACTATAGCTATTTGTTATAATAGATAGATTATATCACAAGATTAATATTAGTCTCCTCAACTTCTACCTATGATGAAAATAATAATATCCTTAAGAACAAGCATTGTAGTGCAGACAATTGTGACAAATTGGTATTGACTGTCCATGGATTTGTACAATAGAAAAAGTTACCATCATAGACACGCTTAAAAAAAAAAAAAAGTTGTCATTGGTCCAGAGTTTTTACTGAAAGTTGCTATTTCTCAGAGTCTAACTTCATCATTTCTTCTCCTTGACCTACATGACTTTTCCCCTATCCTTAGCCGATTTGAAATGTGCTTAAGGTTCATATCCATGTCCTGTCAATGGTATTTTAAAAAGACGTGCTTGACCGATGAATGGTCTTTTATTTTAGGTAATGTTGGCTGCTTGGAAATCTTTTCAGTGCTGTCACACAACATACGTTAGGTTAAAACAGGAAAAGAAAAGAGTTGACACTATTGGTATTTCCTGAGCATTTTTACCTTCTCTGCTAGCTGAGAGTCATGCAGATTCTTTGGTCACAGTCAGCCATTAAAAATGGTCATCAAATCCAAAATACTCTTGACAAGTAGAGAAACTAGAAATTATGTTCAATGATATAGAATAGCTTCACTCATCTAAGTAACGAAGACACATTGTACTCAATAAGATTTTTAAAAATGACAATGTATAATCAACAGGAAATCATTCAAGATAGTATAGCAAGCACCAAACTAGATACCGTAATGACCAGCAGGTCAACATCCAGCAGAATAACAAATATTTCATGTCATAATACAGTCTAATTCCTTTCCTAGAAGACGTAGAGTAGTACAAAAGACAGAATACTGAACCTCAAGACAAGAAAACCTGGTTCTAAATCCTACTTCTGATAGCCACAAGCAAAGCAACCTTAGGTAAGTTACTGAATTTCTCTGAATCTATCTGTAAAAAAAAAAAAAAGAAAAAAAAAGAGGAGGTCAGATTTGAAAGACTCTCAGGTCCCTTTCAGCTCTAAAATTGCAGTCTTGTTGCCCCCTCCCACTTTACGAATGAAGAAACTGAGTATCCAAAAGGATTAAATTAATGGTACAAGATCATCTAATTAGTTCACTTAAACAACTTGTATGTTCTTAAATCAACAAACAAATTATTCATTAAGTGCATACTATGTCCAAGCTACTGGGGACACAAGTGCAAAGAATGAAACAGTCCATACTTGTGAAGAACTTATGTTCTAGGGACAGCTAGGTGGTGCAGTGAATAAAGCAGGCCCTGGAATCAGGAGGACCTGAGTTAAAACCAGGCCTTAGATACCTCACACTAGCTGTGTGATCTTGGGCAAGTCACTTACTCCAATTGCCTTGCCTTACCCCCCCAATAAAAAAAAGAACTTATATTGTAATGAAAAAGTACTGCTATAATATGCTATGCTATATGCTGTAACATTTATCTTACATGTATTTTATATTTATACATATCTTATACAAACAATAAAGTATAAGATATTACATATAACATACTGTAATTATCACATATGCTTAAACAGATTAAACATTATTTATTTATGTTCCATATCATATACTTTATACACACACATACAAAATAGCCAAATACTGGGTAGTATCTAAGTGGTACAATGGATAGAACAGTAGTCTTGGAATCAGAAGCCCATTGTCCATAAACTCAGGTTAGAATCCCACTTCACACACTAGCATCAATGCCTTAGTCTACCCATTTGTAAAATAGGGCAAAAAATAGCATATATCTTCTAGGGTGGTTGTAAGGATAAAATAAGATATTTCTAACATACTTCACAAAACTTAAAACTGAACATTGAGGGAATCTGGAAAGGTTTTGTATAGAAAACTTTACTTGAACTTTCATCTTAAGAAAGCGTAGTACTCTCTGAGGCATGGGCAAGATGAAAGCATATTCCAACCATAAGAAATGGTCAGTGAAAAGGCCAGTATATGGGAAATAGAAGGCTAGTTTGTCTGCATCAGAGTCATGGAAGGAGAAGAACATCTGATTAGTGTGGAAAACTATCATGAGACCAGGCTGAGTAGAACTTTAAAATGAAACAGGAATTTATGGTTTATCCTTGAGGCAATGAAAAATGACTGGGATTGGTTGAGCAGAGAGTAAGTAGGTGAGCTGGGACTTGAAAACAGGTTCTCTCTCTACAGGTCCAGTGATCTTTCCTCCATTACACTGGTAACTTTTAGGCAATATAAAGAAGTAAAGTTTTATACATACACACATATATATGTATGTATATATGTTGTGTGCATATATATATATATGTATATATATACATATATATATATATATGTATGATGTGAAATACTTTGTGTCAGGGTGAACTAAAGCGGGAAACCAAAATAAGAGAAGTATTCAAAAAATGATAGGGTACATCTTGTTGATAGATGTAGTCAAAGTGGTTACGAGTAAAGTAAAAATTAGGGAAAGTGATTTAAGTCTGGGAAGAGGAGGTGTATGAGAGAAGACTAAATAATCTTGTGATGGTTTCCTATTGTCAGTAGGACTGAATCCAGGCTATTCAGCTTGGTCTTCCTTTAAAACTCCCACCAGCTGTCCCTTCTTTCTCTCAATCTCGCTTTGTTTTTAGTCACTACCCTAGAAAGATTTATTTGCCCAAACATGCTAGACATCTCACTGATCTCCACATGACTTAGTCAATCTCACCCATAACTTTGAATATGCCAAACTACCCACCTCAGATATCCACCCTCTTCTCTGCCACATCCCATTCATTACCATCTTCATAAACTACTTCTAAATTCCATTTCTTCTAGATACAAGCCCTGATTAATCCTATCAGACCCATGACTCCTTTATTCTGCATCTGTGTTCATTTTTATCATATTTCTTTGCCTTTATTTTTCTTTCATGGTCCACGTACTTATGTTGCTTTACATATAAACAATTTGTCTCTGCAGCTAGAAAAGACAAGGGGAACTGACTTTTCTTTCCTCTATATCCTGCCACAGTTTTTAATATAATGAAGTCTATGTGGTAGATACTCCACCACTAGTGTTGTGTTTTTATCTAAATTGAAAAACATGCTGAAGGAGAAAGATAACAGTTTGAGGCTTGCTGAAGCATACTGACATGTTTCCGTTTCCATTCAAGAGAAGATGAGAGATTTCTTGCATTGCAAGGAGAAAATGTTCGACTAGACAAAAAGGAAACATGCAGGCAATGGGAAAAATAGGGAAAAAACTTACATCATCTTGTTTACTTATTTTAAGAATGGGGCAAATATTTTTTGTGAGATGATTTCACCAGATAGCAAAACCAGATAGGAAAAATAGGAAAAGTTTTAAAATAATCTTGTGTGGTCCTTTTGAGAACAGGGCAAATAATTTCCAGGATAGTTTCACCAAATGAGCACAATGGCATGGATCCAGAGAGCCAAAGCCTGAAGAATATTTAGTTACAGATCATGAGAACTTTCATAAGTGTTGGACATTCCTCCTTGCCCCTACCCTCACAGCAATTGAAATGTATGTTATCAATAGGTGATTAAACACGGGAACAAGAAAAGATCTGAGCTGTCAGAGTAAAGAGGGTCCTAGTTATGGGTCATATGAGCACATTAGCACATGGCAAGAGTAGAGAATGTAAGTGAGGCTTTTCCTTTCTTTGCCCCAGTACTTGATGCATGTGCCAGTCCTACCTAGATTGGGTAATGACAATTCTTTGCAAAAGCAAGCCAGATAACAATAGCCATTCTCATACTTTAAATTCAGATGTTCTTACAAGCAGTCCAAAAGTAAAACTAAAAAGCAAAACACAAAGCATTGTTGTTGTTGTATTTTAATACATTTTCCACCACTGACTTTGATCTTTATTTCTGGGAGGTGAGAGGGAAGGAACACTTGTGTTCCATATATGGTTATTTAATGGGTCAACATCTTACTTAGGATTATTGGCCAAGATCCTAAAGGTTGAGAGTGGTGGCAACATATGGGATAAATAAACCTGATGGGGTGTTTTCTTGCTACATTGATCCTCTGATGCAAAATTTTGAAAACCATTTGAGTAGATGGATTTAGAGATCCTTCTAGAGTCGTGACCACTTTATCTTGGTTTCCTACTTTAATTCATCCAGCACAAAGTATTTCACATCATACATATTCCATTGTTATTTAATAATGAAACACCAAGAGAAAGAAAAGCAGACTCAGTGCCTCTACCTGAAAACAGAAAAAATTTGGGTATATTCTTGGAAAATAAAATCATCATTTATTATATTTTGCAGTACATGTATGTATTACAGAGAGGAAGCTAAAGGGGATCCTTGAGAAATTAACATAAAATCAGCTTTCTCAGTTTCTTTACTTTCAAAAGTACTTTTCTTTGGGGGTATTAGCCACAAGACATTATTAAAGATGGTTCTTTGTGGCAATCTTCAGTTATTCTCATAAAGGGAGAAAAAAATAAGACTATAAAAGGTTGCTTTCTTGGTAAATAGATATCTTCTCCTATCCTTTTGGATAAGGAAGAACAATGCATACCACCAGGGAAAGACATAAAAGTCAAGGTTTCTGTATCCCAAACATTCAAAATAAATATTCAATGGTCTCAGGTTATAGAAGAGCTCAAAAAGGATTTTGAAAATCAAATAAGAGAGGTGAAGGAAAAATTGGGAAGAGAAATGAGAGAGATGCAAGAAAATTATGAAAAGCAAATCAACAGCTTGCTAAAGGAGACCCAAAAAATGCTGAAGAAAATAACACCTTTAAAAATAGGCTAACTCAATTGGCAAAAGAGATTCAAAAAGCCAATGAGGAGAAGAATGCTTTAAGAAGCAGAATTAGCCAAATGGAAAAGGAGGTTCAAAAGCTCACTGAAGAAAATAGTTCTTTAAAAATTAGAATGGAACAGGTTGAAGCTAATGACTTCATGAGAAACCAAGAAATCACAAAACAAAACCAAAAGAATGAAAACATGGAAGACAATGTGAAATACCCCACTGGAAAAGCAACTGACCTGGGAATCAGATCCAGGAGAGACAACTTAAAAATTATAGGACTGCCTGAAAGCCATGATCAAAAAAGAGTCTAGACATCATCTTTCATGAAATTATCAAGGAAAAATGCCCTGATATTCTAGAACCAGAGAGCAAAATAAATATTGAAAGAATCTACCAATCACCTCCTAAAAGAGATCCAAAAAGAGAAACTCTTACGAACATTGTAACCAAATTCCAGAGTTGCTGGGCCAAGGAGAAAATATTGCAAGCAGCTAGAAAGAAACAATTTGAGTATTCTGGAAGTACAATCAGGATAACACAAGATCTAGCATCTTCTACATTAAGGGATCAAAGTGAGTGGAATGTGATATTCCAGAAGTCAAAGGAACTAGGATTAAAACCAAGAATCACCTGCACAGAAAAACTGAGTACAATACTTCAGGGAGAAAAATTGTCTTTCAATTAAATTGAGGACTTTCAAACAATGTTCATGAAAAGATCAGAGCTGAAAAGAAAATTTGACTTTCAAATAGAGAAATCAAGAGAAGCATGAAAAGGTAAACAGGAAAGAGAGATCATAAGGGACTTACTAAAGATGAAGTGTTTCCATTCCTACGTGGAAAGATAATGTTTGTAACTCTTGAATTTTTTCTCAGTATCTGGGTAGTTGGTGGGATTATACACAAACACACACACACACACACACACACACATACTCACAAAGGAAAAACAAACTAAAAACTAGTTAAGCTTTAATTTACTGTAATGATCAATTTCTGTCCTAGACAACTGATAATTAAATACACATCACGTGACTCAGTAGAGATGTAGAAGATAACAAATGTGCTAATGTGAAACACATGCACACACAAACACATCTTCACAAAACAAATATTC
This sequence comes from Notamacropus eugenii, assembly GCF_028372415.1. Taxonomy (NCBI): domain Eukaryota; kingdom Metazoa; phylum Chordata; class Mammalia; order Diprotodontia; family Macropodidae; genus Notamacropus; species Notamacropus eugenii. The sequence continues at coordinate 355,364,475 of NC_092875.1, read as the reverse complement.
TATTTATTTGTTTTGTTTAAGTACTTTTCCTTGATTCTGAGGAGAGACAGCTAAGGGGAAGGGTAGAATAAAGATAATGAAAAATGACTACTAAAAAGGAAAAAGAAATTACACCTTTTAAAAGATATCTGCCCTTTTATTTGGGACTTTAACAATGTAGTGATGGTAACGGTGATGGTGTTGATGATGATGATGATGATGATGATGATGATGATGATGATGATGATGATGATCTGGCATTTATATAGCACTTTCAGACATGCAAAGGTCTTTATATATGCTGTCTCATTTATCTTTACAGTAATCCTCTTAGACAAATACTATTATTATCATCGCTTTCCAGATGAAGAAGCAAAGAGAGAAAGATTAAATGACTTGCCCAGGGTTACACAGTTTATTTGGAGGCAGAATTTGAACTCAGGTCTTCCTAACACCAAGCACAGCACTCTATCAACTTCACCACTTAGTAGCCTGACAGTGATAAGTAATTAATATGAATCTGAAGACTTACTAAGTTCCTAATTTCCTTTTTATTTAGAACTTGAGCTGGATCAAGAAGCTATCTATATAGAATACCACTAAAAAAGAAATGATGGTGAGTTGCTATACTAAAATCAATGTGCAAAATAAGAGTGTAGTTTTTACACTAAGAAATGTGCAGGATGAACTAGCACCAAGTAAAACATGACCCTTCCTTCTTTTGGTCACAGCTACTGTAGTCCTAGTGGAATGATCATGCCACAATCCCTGGTCCCACTAAACAATCTACTCTCAATATGAGTAAATTGTAATTAGAAGCAAGGACTACAGTAAGCGACATATCACTCATTACCCATGTTAGGGTTATCTAATATTAAATACTGTCTTACATATTCTTTATCTGACAACCATTCACTAAAACAGCTGAACTTCTCAAACATGAATAATAGCCCTTCCCAAACTTCAAATAGCAGTCAAGTCAAACTTAGATTTATTTCAAAATCATAAAGACTTTACTCATTTAAATTCTGATCATTGTCTACACACACAGATACACACACACACACACACACATTTTAAAAAGTAGTTTTGACCTTCTTGGATTCTCTTCTATGCTTCTGAATATGTAGGTACCAAAATAACATAAACTGCATTTTTATTGTAGCAAAGTCTCCATAATTCAATTTTCTTTTGATAGGAGATTTGTCTCAATTAACAAAAAAACCCTAAAGTCCTGATTTTTTTAGTGCAGATGCATTATATTATGAGGAAACTGATCATTCAATGGTGAGCAATTTGTCACACTTTGAGCCAGAGAAAAGGTTTTGTCCTGAATGTAACTAAAGTCATCTCTTATTTGTCAATCATCCCACCACTCTATATGAACTTTCCTCCTGGATAACACAATCAGTGACAACTTCACTCAGCCTGCCAAGTAAGGAAGACATTCTGAAAAAAAAAACCTTGAATATTAGGAATTACTTTTAAGTCTTTTCCTAAGAAAAGTCCATCTACCAAATATTCACTCAAATGAACTGAAATATTTTTGCAGGAGCCTAGTACAAGCTATCACAAAGTATAATTAGGCCATTTATTTCAACCTGTCTAAACTGAAAGAGAAATAAAGTGAAAATTCCAGGGTATGCTATTAAACTTTTCCATTCTCAAGAAAGTATCTATTTTCTCTTCCTTTACATACAAAATGCATGTTAAAATGTACATGTAGCCATTAGGATTGAAATTTTGGAGCTAGAAAGGACCTTTAGAAATCATTTAGTAAAACACATTTATCAAGTGAAGAAAATGAGGTACATACAGTTTACGTGTCTTAGTCAAATTTACATAAAGGGTAATTAGCAGTTAAATTTCTGATCTAGATTGTCTACCTTTCATTATAATGTTCTTTCAACTGCATCTTGAAATTTCAGGTACCATTCCCTTTCTCCTGATGTCTGTTCCCCCAGAGTAATATGCCTTAAGAGAATGAATTCTAGAGAATATAAAAATTACACATCTTCTTTGACCTGCACCCTGCACAGTGGTTTATAATAATCTAAGGTGATTTAAAAAATTATACCTATGTGACTCATTAAAATTCTTTAGTATTTAGATAACTAGACAGAAATTAGGTATTTTGTTAGCTCTTGAATATGGGTCAAAATAAGGAGTTAACTTCCAGGAGCCAAGATGGATGAGTAAGCAGTAAACTCTCCCATATTCACCTCCAAACAAGCATAAAATAGCACCCCCAAACAAATCCTAGAACAGCAGAACCAGCAAAGAAGGCTATCTTTTAGCCCAAGAAACTTAGAAGATTGGCAATAAAGGTTTGTCTCACTTGGGTAAAAAAGGAGGACAGTCCAGGACAGGAAGCATCTCAACAAGCAAGCAGCAAGTTCCACCTGAGCAAATCACCAGGCGATCCTGAGCCCCAGTGTGGTGGAGTGGGCAAATGCCAAAACTAGAACTTCTCTTGTTCCCCAGGCGCCTTAGCAAAGCACTGAGAAGCAGCAGATTCCAACCCCAAGAACCACTACATGCTTCAGTATAGCCCTAGGCAAGAGGTGTCTTCCACTTGATTCAGCACAGCTCAGGGAAAACAGGTAGACCCAACCCTACCAGTGCCTAAGCAAACAGGCTCAACCAGGAATAGCTCTGTTATATTTCAGCAAACAGGTAGCCTCTAGAAGCCAGATTTCCAAGTTCTTCAATGTAGCCCTGAGGAAACACAGAAATACCCCTACTTGCTTTAGCACAGGCCAGACACTACCACTAGGACTCCAGCTCAGCCCCAAGTAAGCTGCCAGACCCCTACAGCTTCCAACAGCATCACACCCCTCCACTCAACCCCCTCAGCTCTCCACCTGGCAGGAGGGTCCCCCATGAGCATCAGAGAAACATCAGTACAGCACCAGGGATACAAGCAGAACCTGAAGCCACTGGAACAAGAAGCTTAAGATAGTGTCCCTTCCACCCTGGGACTAGAGCTCAAATTTAAAAAGAAAGAAAAAATCCAAGGAAAACAAATGACCAGAAAATAACAACAAAAATAATCTGACCAGAGAAAATTTTGGTGACAGGAAAGACCAAGACACAAACTCAGAAGAGGACAACAATGTCAAAATACCTTTGGGCAAAAAACCAAAGAAAAATAGGAAGTGGTGTCAAGCACAGAAAGAACTCACAGAACAGCTCAAGAAGAAGCCTAAAAGTCATAAAAGAGGGGTAAAAGAAATATTGGGAAAAGAAATGAGTGTGATGCAAGAGAATTATGAAAAAAGAGTTCACAGCTTGGAAAAAGAAAACAAGTCCTTAAAAAGTAGAACTGGTCAAAGGGAAAAGGAGATACAGAAATCTTCTGAAGAAAAAAACTCCCTAAAAAGTGTAATTGACCAAATGGAAAAGGAAGTACAAAAACTAACTGGGGAGAACAACTCCTTAAAAGTTAGAATTGGGCAAGTGGAAGGTAATGGCAGTATGAGAAATCAAGAGTTAACAAAAACAAATCAAACGAATTAAATAATAGAAGAAAATGTAAAATATTTCATTAGAAAAAAAACTGACCTAGAAAAGAGATCCAGGAGAGACTATATCAGAATCATTAGACTACCTGAAAGCTATAATCAAAAGCAAGACCTGGACAACATCTTTCAAGAAATTAACAAGAAAAACAGCCCTAATATCGTGGGATCAGAGGGTAAAATAGGCCTTGAAAGAATCCACCAATCACTCAGGACACAGATCACAAAATAAGAATTCCAAGGAAAACTTTGGAGAGTCACATTTCAGAAATGTTAGATCAAGTTAAAAATACTGAAAGTAATCAGAAAGAAATAATTCAAATACTGAGAAACCACAATCCTCAAATATTGAGGGCCACAGGACTCAGCAACTATAACTTTAAAGAATCAAAGGTCATAGAACATGATATTCTAGAAGGCAAAGGAGCTAGGACTACAACCAAGAATTGTCTACACAGTGAAATTAAGCATAACACTTCAAGGGAAAAAATTTCCATTCAATGAAATAGGAAGATTTCACGTTTTCATAAGGAGAAGACCAGAATTGAACAAAAAATTTTATCTCCAATATCAAGACCCAAGACAAGTCTAAAAAAGTAAAAATGGAAAAGAAAACATAAGGGATTCAATGGAGCTGAACTGTTTATATTCCTACATGGGAAGATGATATTTGTAATTCTTTAAAATTGTACAACTTATAGTACAACTAGAAGGGAAGACAGACAGACAGACAGGCAGGCAGACAGACAGACAGACAGACAGACAGACAGACAGACAGACAGACAGACAGACAGATAGATAGATAGATAGATAGATAGATAGATAGATAGATAGATAGATAGACAGACAGACAGACAGACAGACAGACAGACAGATAGACTGACAGAGGATATGGGCATAAGGTGGTGTGAAAGAATGGCAAAAACAATTAAGGGATGAAAAAGAAAAGTATGATGAGTGAAGAAGAAAGGGAGAGGTAGAAGGAGATAAATTATTTCACATGAAGAGGCACAAAAGACCTATTACAGTGGAGAGGAAGATGTGAGGGTAGGTGATGTGGATCACTTGAACCTTATTCTCATCAGTATTGGTTGAAAGAGGGAATAATACACCCAATCAGTTGAATATAGTAATCTATCCTAATCCACAGGAAATTAGGAAGGAATAACATTAAGTAAAGGTGCCACAGGAAAAGCAAGGGAACTGATAGCAGAGAAGATAAACTAGAGGAGGTGGTAGACAGGAGCAAAACACTATGGTGGAAGTAAAGGGTGAAAGGAGAGAAAGGACAAACAGGAGAAAAAATAGAATGAAGGAAAATACACAGTTAGTATTCATAATTATGAATGTGAATGGGATGAGATCTCCTATTAAACAGAAGTAGATAGCAGAGTGGATAAAAAAACAGATTCCTATAATATATTGTTTACAAGAAGCACACCTGAAGCAGAGAGATACACAGCGTAAAGTTAAGGAGCTTGAGTAACCAAGCAACCAAAACTAAAGCAGAAAACTGGGAAACAATCTTAATAGCAAATATCTCTGATAAAAACCTCATTTCTAAAATATATAGAAAACAGAGTCAAATTTGTAAGAATATAAGGCATGCTCCAATTTGTAAATGGTCAAAAGACATGAACAGGCACTTTTAAAATGAAGAAATCAAAATTGTCTATAGGCATATGAAGAAGTGCTCTAAATCACCATTGATTATCACCTCACACCCATCATATTGGTTAATATGACAAAAAATGGAAAATGATAAATGTTGGAGAGAATATTGGAAAACTGGGACAATGCACTGCCGGTGGAGTTGTGAACTGACCCAACTATTTTGGAGAGCAATTTGAAACTACATCTGAAGGGCAACCATACTGTGCATGCTTTTTGGTCCAGCAATACCACTACTAGGTCTGTATCCCCAAAAGGTCATAAAAATATAAAGGGACCTATGTGTGCAAAAATATTTATAACAGCTCTCTTTGGGGTGGCAAAGAATTGGGAATTGAGAGGATGCCCATCAACTGGAGAATGGCCGAACAAGCTGTGGTATGCAATGCAGTGGAATACTACTGCGCAGAAAAAAGGATGAAAGGGCCAGTTTTTATGATGGAACAGGAAGATGATAAATGTTGGAGAGGATGTGGGAAAGTTGGAACACTAATACATTGTTGGTGGAGCTGTGAGCTGATCCAACCATTCTGGAGAGCAATTTGGAGCTATGCCCAAAAGGCTACAAAAAATATGCATACCCTTTGACCCAGCAATGTTGCTTCTAGGACTGTATCCCCAAGAGATCATAAAAATATGAAAGGGTCCCAAATATAAAAAAATTTTTATAGCAGCACTCTTTGTGGTGACCAAAAACTGAAAATCAAGGGGATGTCCGTCAATTGAGTAATGGCTGAATAAAGTATGGTATATGAATGTAATGGAATACTATTGTGCTATAAGAAATGATGAACAGGAAGACTTCAGAGAGGGCTGGAAAGACTTATATGATCTCATGCTGAGCGAAAGGAGCAGAGCCAGGAGAACCTTGTGCACAGCAATAACCACAGTGGGCAAGAACTTTTTCTGGTAGACTTGGAACTTTGTAGCAATGCAAGGACTTAAAAAGATTCCCAATGGTCTTTTAAGGCAAAATACCTTCAACATCCAGAGAAAGAACTGTTGAATTCAATTGCAGAATATAGCAGATCATTTTTTTGTGTGTATTACATTTGGTTTGTTATAAGATTTCTCCCACTCATTATAATTCTTCTATAGAGCATGTCAATAGTGAAAATGTATTTAATAGGAATGTATGTGTAGAATCTATATAAAACTGTATGCCATCTCGGGGAGGAAGGGGGGAGATGGGGGGAGGTAGGGAGAAAAAAAATTTAAGTTATATGATAGTGATTGTAGAACACTGAAAATAAATAAAATTAATATTAAAGAAAAAAGAAAAGGCCAGTTTTCAGAAAAACTTGGAAATACTTGTACAAATTGATGCAAAATGAAATAAGCAGAACCAGGAAAACATCAGATACAGTATCAGCAACATTATGTGATGATCAGCTATGAATGATTCAGCTCTTCTTTGAGATCCAAGGACTAGGGAAGGAAAATGGCATCCACACCCAGAAAAGAAATTGATGAATTCTGAATGCAGATCAAAGCATACTTTTTTCATGTACTTTATTCTTTTTTGTGAGTTTTCTTTCCTTCTGATCCATTTCTACTTTCACAGCTGTGACTATTATGGAAATATGTTTTACATGGTAGCACATACATAACCTATATTGAATTGCCTACCATTTTAGGAAGAGGGGAGGTGAGGGAGGAAGGAAGAAAAAATAATTTTAACTCAAAATCTTGCAACAAAAGAAGTATTCTAAAGTTGTCTTAACATGTTACTGGGAAAAATAAAAATACTATTAAGAAAAATGTCAAAATTAGTAAACACTGAGTCTTAACTGAGCATTGATGACTGAGTGATTGAGTGAGATGATTGATGAAAGTGATCATATTACTGTGGGCAAAGTTAAGTGTCTTCAAGATGATCTACAGAGGTGGAAATAAAAGGAAACAGGATCAATAGAAAAGAACTACGGTTTTTCACTGTGTCAGAGTTCGGATATGTGGACAAAAATTCTGCTGCAGAAGTCAACCCCAAAATCAAAGCTAACCCAAAAATTGAATTTTGAAAATACCAAGGGAAATAATTCCAATGAGATAGGAAAAACCACCTTTTCTAAGAGAATTGACATTGATGCAGAGGGATCTCACTAATCAACTTACAATTTAAAAAGAAATGTATAGAATATGGAAAGAGAGATAGTTAAGGAAGAACATGTAAAAATGTGACCATATAGAACAACATACAATGTGGTCAGGCAGCTAAGTGGTGCAGTGAATAGATCCTCAACTTGCAATTGGGAAGGCTCATATTCATGAGTTCAAATGCAACCTCAAATACTTACTACTTGCGGGACCCTGGGCAAGTCACTTCACCCTATTTTCCTCAGTTTCTCATCTGTAAAACAAGCTAGAATGGGAAATGACAAACCACGCCAATCTATTTGGCAAGAAAACTCCAAATGGGATCATGAAGAGTTAAACACAACTGTAATGACTGAAAAACAACAACAACAAAAAAAAAAGTCAGTATTTATTAAAGCTCAAAATAAGCTTAGCTTGATGAGGGATGCTAGAGATAATGAAAATATTTTTAAAAGCTAAACAAGGAAAAAAGTTACAAGCACAGAAGTGATTGAATCTCTCTTTGGGTGAATAAGACAATAATAACTGACAAGAGAGAGGAGGGAGACTGTAATTCTCATGTAAGAGAATGACATTTGTATTCCAAATGATGGAACAAAAGCACCAACAAGGAACTGATGCCCAAGATAAATCGAAATGGTAAGAAAGTGTCTAGTTGCACATGGTGAATTGAAATCATGTGTCCTAGATGCACTGCATATTCTACTGCTGAAAGAATTGGCATAGGCAATTGCTGAACCACTGTCAGCAATATATGAAAAATCTTGGAAAATATGAAAGGTACCACAAGGTTATAGAACGGAAAACTATATCACAATTTTAACTCCCGAGGTGGAAGAAAATAGGGTCTGCATTTTGGGCCAGTATGGTTGACTTTCTTGAATGGAAAAATTTCAGAATGGATTAAATTAATTAAGGGCATTACCAAAGAGCATCTAGAAAGGGGAGCAGTGATTACAAAGCATTATCAGGGCTTAAGTGAAAAGTGATTTGGCCAAACTAGTCTTATATTCTTTACGAAAAGCATAATTAACCTGATAGATGAGAGGAATGCTTTAGATACAAGTATCCCATACTATTTTTATGGAAAAGATAAAGAGATGTGGACTAGATTCAATGTGGTAGATTCAGAACTGGAAGAAGTATATGAAGTAATTAAGTGAAACAGGAAAATGATAAATGTTGATGGAAATATGAGAAAATCGAAACTCGAATGCGTTGCTGATGGAGTTATGAATCAATCCAACCATTCTGGAGGGCAATTTAGACCATGCACAAAGGGTTATGAAATTGTGCATGTCTGTTGATCCAGCAATACCACTAGTAGGTCTGTATTTCAGAGGAATCATAGAAATGGGAAAAGTGCCAACATGTACAAAAATATTTATACAACTGGAAATTGACGGGATGCCCATTCATTGGGGAATGTCTGAACAAGTTGTGGCATATGAATATAATGGAATACTACTGTTCCATAAGAAATGATGAGCAGGCAGACTACAGAAAAACCTGGAAAGATTTACAGGAACTGAGCAGAACCAGTAGAACACTGTACACAATAACAGTAACACTGTGAGATGATTAACCTTGATAGTCTTAGCTCTTCTCAGCAATGCAATGATCTAAGTGAATTCCAAAAGACTCGTGATGGAAAATTCTATCGATATCCAGAGAAAGAACTGTGGAGTCTGAATGCAGATTTAAATATGCAATTTTCTCTTTTATTTTTATTTTTTTTTGTTTTTTTTCTTTCTCATGGTTTTCCTCTTTTGCTATGATTCTTCTTTCACAATATAACTAATGTGGCAATATCTTTAATATGATTGTACACCTATAACCTACATCAGATTGCATGCTGTCTTGAGGAAGGGGAAGGAACGAGAGGGAAAAATTAGAACTCTAACTCTTATAAAATGAATGTTAAAAAACAAATTATTTTTTTAAAAAATATAATGAACCAATCCACCAAAAAAAAAGAAAAGAAATAAAAAGAGTCAGCTTCGCAAAAGGTCTCTAAGGTAATGTCCCAAGCATCAGCGGTTGGCCTTAAGGTTCTTAACATTTTCATAAACAAGTTATTCAAAGACATAAGTGGTATAATACACTCATCAAATTTGCAGATGACACAAACTGGGAAAGATAGCTAATGAACTGGATAACAGAGTCAGTATACAGAAAGATCTTGATAGGCTGAAGAGCATATAGTTTAATGGAAAGAATGCTGACTTTGGAATGAGAAAACATGTATTCAAATTTCAGCTCAGCCACTGATGATCCAAGTTTCTCTGCACAAGTTATTTAATTTCTTTAATTCCAGTTTCTTCATCTGTAAAATTATAGGATTAGACTAGCTAAACTTGAAGGTACTAAATTGGTAAATAATTTATGAAATTATGAAATAAGGCAAACATGCCTGTTTCTTTGGTTACTCACTGGGAAAATCCACTATGACAGTGCGGAGTAAGGCTTCAAACACACTTCAATAATGCATTGAGAGAAAAGGGGTAAACAGCACAGAAAGTACAGATAAGTGGTACAAGATGGGTTACAGAGGTAGAGAACATGGGGACAGGGATTGAGCTGTGGAAGAAGGAAGCAGCATGGAGAAGAGAATGGGACTGGGGAGAGGGACAGGAAGTATCTGACTTAATCACAGTTGGGAACACTGGGTATCATAGACCCAGATTGAAATGGAAGAGTGATTGGCGGGGAGGAATTCAGCAATCTCATTTCATAGGGTTTCATGGGGGACAGACCAACTCTTGTTTATGCCACTTTCGGGATACATCATTTCAAAGTTGTCAGCCAAATGTGAAAGTTAACATATCTACAACACCTCAAAGTTATCATTGCCATTGTGAGTCCTGCTGATCTTACTACAGATGTCTGGTGCTTATCTGAGGTTTAAAATTCAGAGGACCAAAAGGTTCTAATGCCAAGGTCTAGATGGCTTCTCCTGATTCAGTACACACTCTCAGGATATGATCTTTAGTTAATATGTGTTACAATTTTCAAATTACTCCCCTTTGATCTTTGAGAAGGTCTGTACATGACCTCTAGATTCCCCTTTGCAATTTTAATTCCAGCTATTGTTACTTTATACTGGCTACTCATAAACTTACTTTACTGATGAGAAGGGGGATAGTAAGGAGGACCAAAACAAGATACAATTTTTAACACACATACCTTCCAGCTTGTGGTTTTATAAGCTTTGGGCAGAATCTAATAAGTTGAAATCCAGTAGAGTTGAATATAAAATATTACACTTGCTTTAAAAAACACAAATTTATAAACATAGGATAGGAGCAGCAGAATTCACACCCAAAGTTCACATAGCAGCTTGTCTGAAAAAAAACACCTTGGGTTTTAAAGGATTTCAGTCTTAATTTGAATTAGCACTATTACATGAAGTCAAAAGCAAAAACTTCATACAGCCTTAGACTGCACTGAGACATAGTTTTAAGAATAAGAGAATGCTAATCTTTTGTAATATAATCTAATCAGAATATAGAATGCTAGAATATCATGTTGAATCCTGAATGCCACAATATAAAAAGAACTTTGATAAGCTGGAGTGTGTACATAGAAAAGCCTTGAATATATGTCATTTGGAGATCAATGGAAGGAACAGGGGAAGTTTAACCTCAAGAAGAGAAGACTTACACCTATCACATTGGCTAACATGACAAAACAAGAAAATCATATATGCTGGAGAAGATGTAGGAAAGTTGGAACACTAATTCATTGTTGGCAGAATTGTGAGCTCATCAAACCATTCTGGAGAGCAATTTGGAACTATGCCCAAAGGGCTATAAAATATGCATACCCTTTGATCCAGCAATACCACTACTAGGTCTGTATTCCAAAGAGATGATAAAAATGGGCATAAGACCCACATGTACAAAAATATTCATAGTAGTTCTTTTTGTGATGGACAAAAACTGGAAACTGAGGGCATGCCCATCAATTGAGGAATGGATGAACAAGCTGTGACATGTGAATATAATGGAATACTATTTTGCGGTAAGAAATGATGAACAAGTGAACTTCAGAAAAACCTGGAAAGCCTTATATGAATTGATGCTGAGTGAGGTTAGCAGAACCAGGAGAACACTGTACATAGTGACAGCCACAGTGTGTGGTAACTAATTTTGATAGACTTAGCTTTTCAGCAGTGCAAGGTCCTAAAACAAAGCCAAGGGACTCATGATGGAATATGCCATCCACATCCAAAGAAAGAACTCTGGAATCTGAATGCATACTGAAGCAGTCTTTTTGTTCTGTTTTGTTTTTCTTTCTCATGGCTCCTCCAATTCATTCTAATTCGTCTATGAAACAGGACTAAAATAAAAATGTTTAATAAGAATGTATATATAGAGCCTATATCAGATTACATACCTTCTTGGAGAGGAGGGCAAGGAGGAAGGAGAAGACAATTTAAAACTTATAGAAGTGAGTGCTGAAAATGAAAAATAAGTAAATTAACTTTAAAAAAAGAAGACATGGGGTAAGAGTGGAGCATGATAGCAACCTTCAAATATTTAAAGTGCATTTACGTAGAAAGCTTGTTCTGTTTGGTCCCAAAGGAAAGAACCAGGGTAAAATGAGTGACAGTTGCATGAAGTGTTTGAGGCTATATCCGGGAATAGTTCCCAAAAATTAGAGATACCTAAAAGTAGAAGGGGCTGTCTTTCTCAAGAGCTGATGATCCCTTTCTTGGATGTCCTTAAGCATAGCCTTAGCAATTACTTGTCAGGTATGTTATACTGAAGATTCCTTTTGGATATGGGGTCAATTGTATGTCGATCAAAGACATTTCACTTCTCCCTTCTGCAGCTGGAGGATTCTGTACTCAATGACGGTAAGAGATTTATTCTGGCAGAAAGGGCTTTGTTGGCTCCATCTGAGACCTCTGCAAAACTGTAGGAGAAATAAGTAGTGCTGAAACCCCAAGATTACTGAGAAAGTGCAAGAGGTTGTCTTTTAACAGTGCTAATTTAGTATAGATAGATGAGACTTGACATTGATTTAGGTGTCGGGGGTAGGGAGAGAGTTCCATTAAAGTGGATTTCTTTTCTAAGAGATGTTGTTTCCTTTGTTTTAATCTTTCACTACAGCTTTCCTTCTCCAATTTTGTGAAGTAAATGCTCGCCAGCAGAATTCAGTTTCAGTATAGCATTGCAGAAACGTCCCAAATTTCTGATCAGAGATTTTAAACCAAAAGACTGAAAAAAGTCCCTTACAGTCTATAAGGATTCTTTATGATAATAGAGGAACAGCTACATGGCTCAGTGGATAGAGTGCTGACCCAGGAGTCAGGAGGACCTAAGTTCAAACCTAGCCTCAGACACTTATTAGCTATGTGACCCTGAGCAAGTCACTTAATCATTTGCCTCATTTCCTCATAAGCAAAATTAACTACAGGAGGAAATATCAAATCACTCCAGTATGTTTGCCAAGAAAATCTCAAAAAGGGTCAGAGTCAGACATGACTAAGCAACAGGAGGCAGTCCCTGACACAGCAATTATATACATTATTATGTGAAGGGTGGCAGTGAACCCTTGCCATAAATTTTCATCACCCCCTCCCAGCTTTCTGCTTTCCTTTTAATCTTGGTTGCATCAGTTTTGTTTGTGCAAACACTTTTAATTTAATATTTAAGACAATCATAATCTCTATTCTTAGACCAGAAAAGAATCTTGAAGCAGACTCTTTTTTTAAAATAGGTTTTATTAATGTCCTTGGTTTTTCCATTACTTGGATTTCTCCTTATATTTTGCCTCTTCTTTACTCACCCTGAAAATCATCTGTTATAAAAAGAATTTGAAAAAAAAATAAGCAAAGTTAATCAATAATATTGAAAAAAAAATACCTGATCTTTCAGATATTCCACACGCATGAACGCATTACTTCTGCAAAGGAAAAAGGTGTTATCTCACATATTTTCATGACCAAGGTTCCGTGATCTCTTTTTGAAAAATAATTTGGCAGTATTAATTTTCAATTATCTTATAGTTATTATTCTTTCAAATTACTTTGTTACACTCCTTGTTTATATTGCTTTCCTAGCTCTGATTACTTCACTTTCCATTAGTTTATGTAAGTTTTTCTACAGTTCTTTATATTCAATATAGTCTTTATTTCTTGCCATGTAGTGCTATTCCATTATATTCTTGACCCACAATATGTTTAGTCACCCAACAAGGCGATAAAGGGCTTTTGCTCAAACAAAATTAATGCATCTAGGATAAGAAGAGAAATGTTCAATCTGGTTTCAGGATCCAAGACACAGAAAATTAATAGAAAAATAAAAATCAGAAGTCATTCCACAATAAAGTAGTAGTCAAAAGGAATGAGTAAATAGTTCTCAAAAGAAGAATTTTTTTTCTTTTTAATAATAATCCTTTTATTTTTTTTTAATTTATTTATTTGACATTCATTTTAACAAATTTTTGGGTTCCAAATTTTCTCCCCTTTTGTCCTCTCCCCCCCAAACACCGAGCATTGTAATTGCCCCTATCACCAATCTGCTCTCTCTTCTATCATCCCTCTCTGCCCTTGCCTCCATCTTCTCTTTTGTCCTGTAGGGCCAGATAACTTTCTATACCCTTTTACCTGTATTTCATATTTCCTAGTGGCAAGAACATTACTCGACAGTTGCTCCTAACACTTTGAGTTCCAACTTCTTTACCTCCCTCCCTCCCCACCCCTTCCCTTTGGAAGGCAAGCAATTCAATATAGGCCAAATCTGTGTAGTTTTGCAAATGACTTCCATAATAGTTGTGTTGTATAAGACTGACTATATTTCCCTCCATCCTATCCTGTCCCCCATTGCTTCTATTCTCTTTTGATCCTGTCCCTCCCCATGAGTGTCAACCTCAAATTGCTCCCTCCTCCCCATGCCCTCCCTTCCATCATCCCCCCCACCCTGCTTATCCCCTTACCCCCCACTTTCCTGTATTGTAAGATAGCTTTTCATACCAAAATGAGCATGCATTTTATTCCTTCCTTTAGTGGGATGTGATGAAAGTAAACTTCATGTTTTTCTCTCACCTCCCCTCTTTATCCCTCCACTAATGAGTCTTTTGCTTGCCTCTTTTATGAGAGATAATTTGCCTCATTCCATTGCTCCCTTTCTCCTCCCAATATATTTCTCTCTCACTGCTTGATTTCATTTTTTTAAGATATGATCTCATCCTCTTCAATTCACTCTGTGCACTCTGTCTCTATGTGTGTGTGTGTGTGTGTGTGTGTGTGTGCATGTGTGTGTGTGTAATCCCACCCAGTACCCAGATACTGAAACGTTTCAAGAGTTACAAATATTGTCTCTCCATGTAGGAATGTAAACAGTTCAACTTTAGTAAGTCCTTTATGACTTCTCTTTGCTGTTCACCTTTTCATGCTTCTCTTCATTCTTGTGTTTGAAAGTCAAATTTTCTTTTCAGCTCTGGTCTTTTCATCAAGAATGCTGGAAAGTCCTCAATTTCATTGAAAGACCATTTTTTCCCCTGAAGTACTATACTCAGTTTTGCTGGGTTGGTGATTCTTGGTTTTAGTCCTAGTTCCTTTGACTTCTGGAATATCCTATTCCATGCCCTTCGATCCCTTAATGTAGAAGCTGCTAGATCTTGTGTTATCCTGATTGTATTTCCATAATACTTGAATTGTTTCTTTCTAGTTGCTTGCAATATTTTCTCCTTGACCTGGGAACTCTGGAATTTGGCCACAATGTTCCTAGGAGTTTCTCTTTTTGGATCTCTTTCAGGTGATGTTCTGTGGATTCCTTGAATTTTTATTTTGCCCTCTGGTTCTAAAATCTCAGAGCAGTTTTCCTTGATAACTTCATGAAAGATGATGTCTAGGCTCTTTTTTTGATCATGGCTTTCAGGTAGTCCCATAATTTTTAAATTGTCTCTCCTGGATCTATTTTCCAGGTCAGTTGTCTTTCCAGTGAGATATTTCACATTGTCTTCCATTTTTCCATTCTTCTGGCTTTGTTCTGTGATTTCTTGGTTTCTCATAAAGTCCTTAGCCTCCATCTGTGCCATTCTAATTTTGAAAGAACTATTTTCTTCAGTGAGCTTTTGGACCTCCTTTTCCATTTGGCTAATTCTGCTTTTGAAAGCATTCTTCTCCTCATTGGCTTTTTGAACCTCTTTTGCCAATTCAGTTAGCCTGTTTTTCAAGGTGTTATTTTCTTCAGCATTTTTTTGGGTCTCCTTTAGCAGGGTGCTGACCTGCTGTTCATGCTTTGACTGCATATCTCTCATTTCTCTTCCCAGCTTTTCCTCCACCTCTCTAAGTTGATTTTCAAAATCCTTTTTGAGCTCTTCCATGGTCTGAGCCCACAGAATATTTAGTCTGGATGTTTGGGATACAGAGGCCTTGACTTCTATATCTTTGCCTGATGGTAAGCATTGTTCTTCCTCATCAGAAGGGAAGGGAGGAGATGCCTGTTCACCAAGAAAGTAACCTTCTATAGTCTTATTTCTTTTCCCTTTTCTGGGCATTTTCCCAGCCAGTGACTTGACCTCTGAATATCCTCCTCACACCCACCTCACCTCCGGATCCTCCCAGCCAGAGCTTGGGGTCTGAGATTCAAATGCTGATTCCCAGCCTCAGGGCTTTTGGCGGTGGCAGGGCTTCTATTCAGTGTGAGATTAAGTTCAGGTACTCAGGTCACGGCAGGGCCGCCTCTTGGGCTCAGTTCCTTCAGGGGGTTTATGCAGAGACCTTCAACAATGGATCCAGGCTCCTGCCTGCTTGGGGAGCCCTGGTCTGCCGCTGCATCAGCTACTGCCTCCCTTGGGGGCCTAAGTTATGGGGGTACCCCACTCCCCTCTCGACCTGCCAAGAAGACCCTCTCACTGACCCCCGTCACCTGTGGGTGGAGGAACCCACACAGCTGCTGGAGATCCCGTCCCTGAAGCCCGCTCAGATCTGCTCCTCTCTGTGCCGCGGCCTCGGCAGGGCTGGGCTGGGCTCTGCGTCCACAGTGCGAAGGACCTTTTGCGAGAGGTTTGCAGGTCCCTCTGGAACAGAAATCTCCTTTGCTCCACTGTGCTGTGGCTTCTACTACTCCAGAATTCGCTGTGAGTTTCTTTTTACCGATGTTCTATGGGTTGTGGGTTCAGAGCTATGTGTATATGCATCTTTCTATTCCGCCTTCTTCGCTCCACCCCATAATAATCCCAAGAAGAATTTTTTAAAAAGTCATATAAAAGAATGAGTTGGAAGAGTGTTTAAAGCACATCTATTCCAAAGCCCTCATTTTAATGATGAGGAAAATGAGGTCTAGGGAGATTAAGGGACTTATTTAAGTTCACATACTTTGAAAGCACCAGAGCTTGCTTTTGAACTCAAGTCCTCTGAGTCCAAATTCATTCTCAAATTCTCAACTATATAGAGAACTGAATCAAATGTATTAAAATACAGAATAAAATAAAAAACCTATTTATAAATGGTCATAGAATATGAATATAATAAGAATATAAATAGGCAATTTTCAGATGAAGAAATCAATATTATCTATAATCATATAAAAAAGTGCTTTAAATTGCTATTGAGTGGTGAAATACAAATTAAATTAATGTGTGAGGTACCTCCTAATTCCTATCATATAAGTTAATATGACAGAAAAGGAAAATGATAAATGTTGGAGGAGATGTGAGAAAATTGGAACACTGATGCACCATTGGTGGATCTGAGTACTAATCCAATTATTCTGGGGAGCATTTTGAACTATGGCCAAAGGGCTATAAAACTGCCAATCCTTTAATCCAGCAACACCACTACTAGGTATGTGTCAAAAAGAGACCTAAAGGGAAAATGACTTATTTGTACAAAAATACTTATAACAACTCTTTTCTATAGTGACAAAGAACTAGAAATTGAGTGGATGTCCACCATTTGGGGAAGGTCTTAACAAGCTGTGGTAAACAATTTCAACAGAATGTTACTGTGCTATGAGAAGTGATGGGTAGGATGATTTCAGATAAACCTGTAAAGACTTCTATGAACTAATGCAAAGTGAAGTGAGCAGAACCAGAGCATTGTACTTAGTAGCAGCAATGTTATACTCAATCAATTGTAAATGATTAGGTCTTAGCAACACTATGATCTAAGACAATTCCAAAGGACCCATGATGAAAAATGCTATTTACCTCCAGAGAAAGAACTGGTGGTGTCTGAATTCATATCAAAGCATATTTTTTCATTTTTCCCATTTTGCTTGGTCTTTGCTTTCTTTCATAACATGACAAGTATGGAAATATATTTTGCATGATTACAGATGTATAACCTCAATCAAATCATTTGCTATCTCAGATGGGAGAAAAGGAGACAACTTGGAACACAATAATTAAAAAAATTAATGTTAAAATTTACATGTTATTTGGGGGAAATATTATTTTAAAACAATTTAGAATTATCTACAATGTGCTTTTGACTTTCCTTGGAAACACAATGTAAGCTAGTACAAAAAGTTTGGGTGTATTCACTTTGGTGAAGTGAATATAAGAGTTTTAATCTAGTCTTTCTTATTATCTCTTACTTAATTTTTCTGTATTTCATTTTCTTGTTTTATAAAACATAAATTATAAATACCTCCTCCATCTACATTACAAAGGCATTTTATAGATCATAATATAACCAGTATGAAGGTCTTTGAGCTTTTCTTTAAAAAAAAACAAAAAAGCAGGCTATACTGGAAAAATCAATATATTGGGAAGAGCCAAGATGGCAGAGTAGAAAGGCAGACCTTTAGAAGCTCCCCCACATAACCCATAAAATACCTGTAAAAAATGACTCTGCTAAACAAATGCTAGAGAAGCAGAAGCCACAAAATGACAGAGTGAAGGAGATTTCCAGACCAGAACAGCCTGGAAGGTTGAGAGGAAGCAGCCCAGCATGGGCCATGCAGTGTGGCAGGACAGGACCCTGAATAGGCTTCAGGGAGCCACTAGAAGCAGCAGTGCCCAGATTGCTCAACCCACAAATGCCACAGATAGCTTCAAAGGTCAGTGGGAGGGTTCTTTCACCCAGGATAGGGGAGTGTGGTCTGGACTGCCATCAGTAGTCACTGCAGTGGCAGTGGCAGCATCCATTTTGGAGGCCCTCCACCCAAAGCCCCTGGGGGAATTGAGCAGCTCATCTGAATCTCAGTTTTGAGCATGGCCCTGGGGTGAGGAGGAAGAGCACTGGCCAGGTGGATCTGGAGGTGGTTGTGCAAAGGGAACCTACTACTCACAGATTCTGGGCAGAAAAGTTTTGGTTGCTCCCAGACCAGTGTGCAGGCCAGGAGAGGAGTTAACTCCTCTCCCTAGATTAAGCCACCTTGGAGAAACTGAGAACTTACAGGTCCCCAGAGTATACTCTCCTCTTGACAAGGAACTCAAAAGTCAAGTAACTGGATGAGAAAATGCCTAAAAAAGGGAAAAAAACTAAGACTATATAAGGTTACTTTCCTTATGAACAGGCATGTTCTTCCATCCTTTTAGATGAGGAAGAACAATGTATACCCCAAGAGGCCTCTGCATCTAAAACCTCAAAAATAAATATACAATGGTCTCAGGCCATGGAAGAGCTCAAAAAGGATTTTGAAAATCAAGTAAGAGAAGTGGAGAAAAAATTGGGAAGAGAAATGAGAGCAATGCAAAAAAAATCATGAAAAGCAAGTCAACTGCTTGGTAAAGGAGACCCAAAAAATGCTGAAGAAAATAACACCTTTAAAAATAGGCTAACTGTTGGAAAAAAAAGAGGTTCAAAAAGCCAATGAAGAGAGGAAGACTCTAAAAAGCAGAACTAACCAAATGGAAAAGGAGATTCAAAAGCTCAAAGAATAAAATAGTTCTTTCAAAATTATAATGGAGCAGATGGAAGCTAATGACCTTGTGAGAAACCAAGAAATTACAAAACAAAACCAAAAGAATGAAAAAATAGAAGATAATGTGAAATATCTCACTGGAAAAATAACTGACCTGGAAAATAGATCCAGGAGAGACAATTTAAAAATTATGGGACTACCTGAAAGTCATGATCAAAAAAGAGCCTAGACATTATCTTTCATGAAATTATCAAGGAAAAATGCCCAGATATTCTAGAACCAGAGGGTAAAATAAATATTGAAAGAATCCACTGATCACCTCCTGAAAGAGATCCAAAAGAGAAACTCCTAGGAATACTGTAGACAAATTCCAGAGTTCCCAGGTCAAGAAGAAAATATTGCAAGCAGCTAGGAAGAAACAGTTCAAGTATTGTGGAAATACAATCAGGATAACACAAGATCTAGCAGCTTCAACATTAAGGGATCAAAGGGCATGGAATATGATATTCCAGAAGTCAAAGGAACTAGGATTAAAACCAAGAATCAACTACACAGCAAAGCTGACTATAGTATTTTGGGGGGAAAATGGTCATTCAATGAAATAGAGGACTTTCAAGCATTCTTGATGAAAAGACCAGAGCTAAATAGAAAATTTGACTTTCAAACACAAGAATCAAGAGACACATGAAAAAGTAAACAGGAAAGAGAAATCATAAGGGATTTTCTAAAATTGAACTGTTTACATTCCTACATGGAAAGATAATATTTGTAACTCCTGAGATTTTTCTCAGTATTTGGGTAGTTGGAGAGATTATACACACACACAGAAACACACACACACCATATATGTATATGTATGTATGTATGTATGTATGTGTATAGAGAGAGAGAGAGAGAGAGAGAGCACAGAGTGAGTTAAATAAGAAGGGATGATATCTAAAAAAATAAAATTAAAGGGTGAAAGAGGAATATATTGGGGAGAGAAAGGGAGAAATGAAATGGGGCAAATTATCTCTCATAAAAGAGGCAAGAGAAAGCTTTTTCAATGGAGAAGGAAAGGGAGGAGGTGAGTGGGAAAAAGTGAAGCTTACTCTCTTCACATTTGGTTTAAGGAGTGAATAACATGCTCACTCACTTTGGTATCAAAATCTATCTTACACTACAGGAAAATAGAGGAGAAGGGAAAAAGAAAAGAGGGCAAATAGGAGGTGGGAATAATTAGAAGTAAACACTTTTGAGAAGGGACGAGGTCAAAAGAGAGAACAGAGTAAATGCAGGGCAGGATAGGATGCAGGGAAATATAGTTAGTCTAATACAACATGACTATATGAAAACCTTTTGCAAAACTACACATATATAGCCTATATTGAATTGCTAGACTTCTCAGTGGGGATGGGTAGAGAGAGAGAAAGGGAGAGAAGTTGGAACTCAAAGTTTTAGGAACAAATGTTGAGAATTGTTTTTACATGCATAAATAAGAAATACAGGTAATGGGGTATAGAAATCTATCTTGCCCTACAAGAAAGGAGAAAAGACAGGGATAAGGGAAGGTAGGGGTGTGATAGAAGGGAGGGCATATTGAGGGAAGGGGTAATCAAAACACAAGGTGTTATGGGATGGGGGGAGGGGAGAGATGAGGAGAAAATTTGGAACTCAAAATTGTGTGGAAATGAATGTTGAAAAGTAAAGATAAATAAGTATTAAAAAAAAGAAAAATCAAGATATTAGTAACATTATCAACCTAGAGTATTCTACCAATCTTCTCCTCTTATCGGCAGCAAGA
This sequence comes from Notamacropus eugenii, assembly GCF_028372415.1. Taxonomy (NCBI): domain Eukaryota; kingdom Metazoa; phylum Chordata; class Mammalia; order Diprotodontia; family Macropodidae; genus Notamacropus; species Notamacropus eugenii. The sequence goes on along the minus strand of NC_092875.1, from coordinate 355,343,599 downwards.
TGGTACAGTGGTTAGACTGCTGGGCCTGGAGTCAGAAAGGACTCCCTGAGTTTAGAGATGGCCTTAGAAATTTCCTACCTGTGTGACTGTGGACAAGTTACTTATCCTCTGTCTCCATTTTTCTCATTTGTAAAATGGAGATAATAACACCACTTCCAAAGGATGTTATAAGGACCAAATAATACAATATTTATAAAATACAGTGCCAGGTAGATATTAGCTACATATTAAAATGCTTATTCTTTCCTTCCTTCTTTTTAGGCTCCATCAAGACACAAAGCTGACCTTGTGCTGTCAATGTACTATCATTATGTGCTCTTGTCAGTCCAATGAAGCTGTAAAACATTTTAATGGGATCCTGCAGAGCTAAGTTTGAAGAAGTTCAAAATCAGAATGTTGGCCACCAAGAGAAGGCTCCCTTTTTTTCCGTACACTGTAATTCATGAAATCATCTAGTAAGGCATGATAGAGTTGAATTCTGCATTGGTAAAAAAGCAATACACCTTGTACACAGATCTTTTGAGGTATTGAACTATGCCTAACTGAATAATGCCTAACCCAACAGTGTGTTAACACAGCTGTTTAAATGATACAGTTTGATAGTAGTCTTGTGAAAATAAGCCACAATCTTATTGTAAAACTCTAATTTCATACATGTGATTATTCTTTTCCATATCTTATCACAAATTCACCACAAGGGGTCTAACAGAGGTGCACTGGTAAAGGTTTAACTTTACCAGGTAAAGGGTTAACTTTTGTAAGAGGGAAAATTGTACTCACAATATAGTTTCAAATTAAATTTCCATTATTAACATTTTCCATCACTTTCTTCTGTCTGGCCAGGCAACAAAACAACAAAAAAGCCATGATTTGTAGCATTGTCAATTTCCAAGGTGTAGGGGCAGCTAGGTGGCACAGTGGAGAGAGTGTTGAGTCTGGAATGAAGAAGACTTAAGTTGAAATTTGGCTTCAGTTGCTCACTAGCTATATGACCCAAGGTAAATCATTTAATCTATGGTTGTTTCAGTTTTCTCATCCGTAACATCAGAATTGTAACAGAACTCACTCCCATTGTTGCTATGAGGATCACATGAGATAACATTTGTAAAAACACTTAGCCCAGTGCCTTAAACATAGTATGTGCTACATAAATGTTAGTTATCATCATTATCAATATATTTAAGTCCTCACATGGAAAATTTAACAATAGGTTCTTGCCAACTGATATAAACTGCCTCTGGCACAACACTGCTACTCAGCATGCCAGGGTTCTTCATTTTTTTGCTTAAATCACAAGGATACCAATGAAACATATACACTTGTCACTTGTCCCTTTCAAAAAAATAAAGGCATTAAATACTTTTATGCCAACTAACTCTTTATACAAATGTTAACGTAGAGAAAGAAAATAAAACAGAATTTTTGTTGAAAATATGCATAGGTTTACAAACACTAGAGTTAAGAAAGGAATATTGAACTGTGAGTGGTGTGGTTGAGTTTTTCTTTTTAACATAGATACAGTTATTTTAAAAATAGCTTGAGACATTTAACTCTACTCCAGAGCACTGCTGGATTCTTCCAAATCTATCAGAAGTACTAAGGAAAGTCAATGAATCTAGCAATGCTGATTCAAATAAACACAGTTAATGAGAGCAAGCAATTAAGTGGATGTATTTTTTATACGCTGTCCTCTTCCTACCATGATGAACTAAGCAATATAAGTAAAGCTTTACTGTTTTAACTGAACCTTCACATGTGATGGCTGCCAACTGTATCACTTTGTAACTGGTAAATCACCAAGGGCTCTACAGGGCTGCCAAGAATGAAGAAAATTATATTGGATTGGCCAAATATCAGGACGACAGTTCATTTTTTCCCTCTGAACACTAAATTTCTCCTTACAAATAGGTTTTCTTAAAATGCTTTTTTTAAAGTGCATGTTCCTTGAAAATTGGTTGTATAAGTTAGATAAATAGAAATCCTTTAGAAATGAGGGAGGCATGAAAGGTCTAAATAGATCTTAGTGTTTTTAAGTGCACTTTGCTCATTATTTGTTCAAAGAACTATGAGGTTATTTCACATTCCGTGCTTAGGAATGACTAAAAATGCTTTAGGACTAACAATGGGAGAGGGAGGGAGGAATGTGGATTAGCTGAAAGAAAACATATTAATTAAATGTACCTCAGGACACTCAGCTGTTATTAGATAGAGAGGCATTATTGACTTAGTGGGTAAAAAAAGAAATGCACTTGGAAATTCAAAGCCCTGATTTTGAATACAGCCTCTAGCACTAGCTCTGTGACCATGGGCAAGTCACAAAGCTTCCCTGGACTTCAGTTTCCTCATCTGTAAAATAGGAATGACAATAATACCTGTAGTATTTACTGTACAGGGTGGTTGTGAGGCTCCCTTTTTCATACAATTTTCCACACAGATGTTTTTGCTGTTCCTTATATACAAAACTCCATTTTCCATCACTGTGTCTTTGTAAGAGCTGTTCTTATACATTGAATGCACTGTCTCTTTTTGTTTCTGCCTCGAAATCATTTGTTCCTTCAAAACTCTGCTCAAGTGCTACCTTCATCCCCACAAAACCAGTAATTTTCTTATGACTCTTCATGATTTTATTGATGTAGAAACCTTCCTCTACACTATTATACATCAACAACTATGCTGAACCTGAAAATCCTAAACAGTTGCATGGGGATTGAGTGGTTAAGTGGCTCATCATGGCTACCCGGCCAGTTTGTGAGATGCGGGAATGGAATAGAGGTCTTCTTGATTCTGAGGTCAGATTTATATCTACCAAAATTCAGGTCTTCCTGATTCCCAAGACTGGGTCTCTTTATTAACCCCATAATGACACCTATTATTGTTAGAAATCAAATGCAATGAAACCCTTTTCAAGGTACACACACATATGTACATATACATATATACATATACATAACACACACATTTATGAACACATGCATATATAGTAAGGTATGCTATTTTATGTTATAATTTTGTGTCTACATACTTGCATGATCATGTGTGTGCATGTATGCTTACATTTATGCATATATGTGTATGCCCTTCTATATCCAGTGATTAGGACAGGTTCTTGATCAGAGTTGGGAGTTTAGATTACATAATCTCCAAGGTTTCTTCTAGCTTTGAATTTAAAGGCACAGAGATTAGAGCAGTGATTTCACTGGTATATGGATCTCCAAGTGGAGAAATCTCCTATAACAACTTAAGTCAGTACCTTCAATACAGTGTACATACTCTAAATAATTTGCCATAGGTCATGCAACTAGTGTTTTTCAGAATCTAAGTTTTAACTCAGATCTTCTGCACTTCAAGTTTGACTCTCCAGTCACTGTATTACACTGCCTTTCTAAGTTAGTAATTGGATAATACCCAAAATCCCCAATTGGATAATACCCAAAATATTAATGTGACACATTATAATAAGGCTAATGTATTGTCAATATTTCCCAGAAACAGCCTAAGATTCTGTTATTAAAAATAAATGCAAAAATACCATTCAATGATATGTAAGCTAAAACTTGGGTTATTTAGCCTTTTAGCAACCACAGCCCTCCTGAACCTTTCATTTATGGTGTCTATCAATAAAAATTGGTAAGCTACTAAGAAATAGTAATTTTAAAATAATTGTCCAAGAGCAGTTTGTTTGATGCTTTAACGGTTGTTAATTTTTTTTTTAAAGATTGTTATTTATTGTCCCTGTGGCTGAAAAAGAGAGAAAGGGAGAATGGGGTAGAATAGGCCTCTGTTTCCCTGAACTTTAGAAAACAATTGGCTTTGGGGACATGTTTAGATTTTAGGAGATAAAATCAGAATCAAAGGCAACATGGATATTAATTTTGTGGGAATTGCTTAGTAAATAGCATTGTCCTATCCAATAAGTTGAATGACAAAATATGTTAAATAATACCAATAAACAAACTAAAATTCATTCTTTAGGTTTTTAGTGTCCATTAAGACATATTATTTGCTTGTAACAATATTATACTACTTTTGATGCTGGTGTTGTAAGTTATTATTACCACTCAAAAATAACATATCTCTAAAGGCAAAGAACTCTTTAATTAATGGATTCTCAAAAATTAAAGGGCTTATATTTCATCAAAAAAGTCCAGTGCCTTGGTTTTCCTAGGATCAGAGATTTTGCATAACACCTTCATTTTACAGAGGAAGAAACTGAGGACTAGGGAAGTTAAGTGACTTACCCAAAAGCTAGAATTTTGAGCTCAAGTCTTCTGACCTCAAATGTTTTCTTTCCACTCAACCTCATTCTTATTATACTAGTAAATACCAGATTGTTGCATATTTTATCAAGTACAAAGACTTTGAGTGTTAGTTTCAGGTGATATGATAAACAAGGTCAGCTCTAATCACTTACACCCTCCTAAGATTCTCCAAAATCAATTTATTAACATTTATTAAGTACCTACTATGTGTCAGCCACTGTGTTAAACCTATGGGTACACAAAAAGGGGAAAAAAATAATCCCTGCCTTCAAAAAATTTGCATTCTAAGGAAGGAAACAACATACAAATATATGTACATATACATATACATATATATAATATATATAGCAACTTAGATAAAGGATAAATAGGAAATAATTAACGGAGGGAAGGCACTAGAAATATAGGAAATTGGGAAAGGCTGAGTGTAAAAGATGAGCTTTTAGTAGGGATTTAATGGAAGCCAGGGAGATCAGCAGCCTGAGTTGAAGAGGGAGAAGATTCCAAGAAGGAGGAATAGCCAGAGAAAAATACCCAGAAATAATTCACCAAAGGTAAAGAAATTTCAACTATTTCCATGATTTCCATGAAATCCAAAAGAAGGTAAAATAAACAAGCAGACAAACAAAATTCATGAAATGACTTCTGCACTGAGATCAGCTAGCACTTCCCCCAAACCCAAGGAACTAACTCCAAAGCTGCACTAACCTGACACACCATGTCTCACAAGAAAACCAGCCCCATAGCCAGTCTCTTATCCCTCTTGCCAGTGCCATGAATATCCTAGTTCTAAAAGTCTTTTTCTTCCAAACAATTTTTTCAGCCCACTTCTACACTGCTCCATACTCCAGAAGCTCTATGAGGCCACACAGCCAGCACCATGGAAAGCACTGTTCTGTGATGCAAGAGATCTCTTCAGGATAGCTAGAAACACAGAGAACAGGGAATATCAAGTCTGCATAAAAATCAGATCAGCAAGGTGAATAATGAATAAAATAAGACATTTATTCAGGATCAAGGAATTGCAATCCAGAACAATGTATTCTCTTAGACAGGGAAGTTCAGTGAGGAGAGTTACAAATAGAAATAACATATACTCAGGAGGGGAGCTACGTAGTTAAATAAAACAGTAAGTGGGTCACAAGTTGTTTATTGCAAGGTGATATCACCTTCCATGGCAAAACCACAGGATCCGTTTAGGCTGCTTCTAGCCAATAGAGACAGGCAATAGACTGGGTGCCAAGTTGGAGTCACTTGTAGGGTCAATAGAATAGCTGAATTGTAGGAAGGGAGGGGTTACACAAGTGCCCTTGGGAGTATCTCTGTTCAGGAAAGGAGACAGTTAAAAGTTTCTGGGCACAGAAAAGATTAATGGAAGTTTACATTGCAGGTAGGAGATGATTAGAAATTTATGGTCAGAATGGGTTAGAAGTCCCAGATTTTCCCAGTGATTAAAAGGAAAGACACTTGTCTGGACTTGAAATAGAGCTCAGCACCGCATTCTACCCATTTCTCCTCCCGGAGGCTCAGAAATTCAGTTTACAAAAGCCAACTCTAGAAAACTGCATAGCAGTTCTCCAAAATGCCAGGTCTCGGTCAGAGAACAGAAGGAAAAAAATGGGAGGAACGGGACGTAGGGAAAGGACACAATGGTGAAGGGAGAACAGGGCTTTGCAAAAAAAAAAAAAAAAATACAGACTAATTTTCAAAGATCTCAGGAATAAGGAAACTCAAATATGTTGAGCATAAATAAATAAATAAACAGGGAAAACAATAACAACAGAAATATGGCCTCCAGATGTGATAAACAATTTCGGTCATCTATAAATAAATAATGCAGGACCATAATCCAAGGCTAGATGAGATAGATCTGTAGAATTTGAAAAGAACATGGTACTACCACACAGTATTTCTGAGTAGTTTAAAAGAGAAATCAGAATCTTAAGAGCAGACTTTATGGCCAACACAGCAAAAGTAACGAGCAGAATAGAAAAACCAGAATCTGCACCAGCAAGGTTTACCAAATAAACAATGGAATGGGAATGCAAATGCACAGAAGTGAAGGATAATATATAAAAAAGGAAGCAAGAAAAAATAGCACTTAAAGAAATAATGGTCACTATTCAAGTAAAATTTACTAATCTCAATGACAGGATACATAGAGATAAACTAAGGTTCGTAGATGTCCCAGGAGAATAAGACAGGACGAAAAACTTGAACATGCAGAAAATAATACATGAGAATGTATTTTGCTGTGTTTGCATCAGAATTTACTGAACTTAGAAAATGAAATACCAGTTGGAAGAATTTATAGATTCATCATGTCAATTGGATAAAAGAAGTCTTTAAACTCCAAGACTCCTAGTGGTTAAATTTGACAATTCATTTCAGAAGCAACTAGTTCTAACAAGCAATCAGGAAGAAGATCTTCAGGTATAAGGGATAACACAAGACTATTCTATATTTACCAGAAAAAAACAAAACAGAAGGGAATAGAATGATGTGGTCCAAAGAAAAAAGGAGCTCATGATGCAGAGTGACCTACCCTGTAAATCTGAACTTAGCTGTAAAGGAAAAAGGATGAACTTTTAATAATACAAGAGGCATTTGAAACATTCTTACAAAGGAAAACAGAACTGAGGAGATAATTTGCTTTTCAAATAACCCAGATGATAGAAATTCAAGAAGGGTGAATGAATATAGCAGCCAAGGACAGCAATAGCATTGTAGTAACAGTAGAGAGACCACTAAGAGATTTCTTTCTAAATATACAGAAAGACACAAAGTGGAGGCAGAAATCAGTGTAGGTAAGAGTGAAGAAGATAGCCTGGGGCATTATGGACAGAACCTGGTGATACTTTGCCTATATGTGAATCAATGTCTTTTGTTCATCTATCTGTTCTTAGCAGGAGTACTACATTATACAAATAGGAAACAGGTTGGCTAAATGGATAGGGTCAGGAAGATCTGAGTTCAAATCTAGCCTCAGACACTTACTATCTATATGACCCTGGGCAAGTCCCTTAACCTCTGTTTACCTTAATCCACTAGAAGGAGAAAACATTCCAGCAGCCTTGCCAAGAAATCCCATGGACAGTAAGTTCCATGGGGTCGCAAAGAGTCAGACATGACTGAATAACAAAAGTATCATTACACAAAGGGAAGGTGAATGAAAGGAGAGGTGAAAAAAGAAAAGGAGAGAAAGGAGAGCATGATGTGCCCAAGTCCAATTGGGGGTTAGCAATGAGGAGAACATGACCTTCAGGGTCTGAGACAGAGAAAAGCCTGAAGGAATGAGAGTGAGAAGGTAAGAGGAAGGACTGAAATGGGGGAGGGAAAGAAAGGAAATCTTTCTTCAGTAGTGGGAGGGAGTTTCAGTGCCAAAGGCTCCTATGGGTGAAGAGAAATGCTCTGTGAAGAAAGCCAGGGACCCTCTGCAGAGCGTAACCTCTGGGATCTGTATCTTGAAAAGACCCTACCTGAGAAGGGGTACAGGTGGATATTATGGGAGAAAATATCTCCTAGGAGAGTGGAACACATGGACTTAGAAAGCTGAATTTTGAGGCAGAATGAAACAAAGAAGGTAACCAGGGAAGGGACATAGAAAAGAGATAAGGGGCGTAATGTAGATATAATGGGTGGGGGCAAGTTCCACCATGGTACATTGTGTTCTCTATCACTTGTAAAAATTGGCCTTGTTCTGAAAATGAGGCTCAGTGGGAAAAGGGATTGTTGGGGTAAGCTCTACAAGATAGCATCAGGAACTGCAAAGAGTCCAGAATAAATACCCAGAAAGTCATGATTTCATTAGAAATATAGAGAATAGAGATAGCAAATAATTACAGGGACCAGGAATCAGATAATGAGAGTCTATAGGAGTCAAAAAAAGAAGATAGATAATGAATAAAGTGAAAGAAATCCTCTCTGGAAATGAGCAAAAAAAAATGAAATTAAGAGAAACAAAATAATAAACATGACTATTTGAAGGAGAAGAGAGTAAAGCAAAATGTATTTCACTAAGAGAAAAAAGAAAGTAAAAATTAAATAACCCAGATAAAACCAGGAAAAAAGTAACTGATAGACAAAGCCCTAAAGCAAAGGGGTAATTAACAGAAGGAGCCTGGGGTTGAAGAGAAGAGCACAATTATGTTATGATTATTCTTTTTTATTTCTTTGGGTTTTGTTGTGACTGTACCTTACTCATTTTCTATTTTATGGATTTGCTTTTCTGCCCTCTTCTTTTTTAATCAGGTTAGCTGAAGAGTAAAACATATGCAAAGAATCAACTCTGAATTTTGCTTGTCATGTCTATGTTGTTTTTTGGGGGAGGAGTTTGATTTAATTTACTTCTACCCTAGTTTAAAAAATAATAAGCCAAAGGAACTGAAGGAACATAGTACTCTGTTTATAGCAGAAAGGGAAGAGTCATAACTTGAAAAAATTAATGTTAGAGACAAGTGGAGAACAATATTAGCATAACTAATAACATTAAATGTAAATGGATTAAACAATCTATTATAATGAAAAAGTGACAGATTGGATAAGAAAACTCAATCTACAGCCTGTTGCTTATCAAAAAACACTTGAAAAGCAAAGTTATACACAAAATAAAACCAAGGAAGTGGGAAGGAAAGTTTTTACTATGTATCAAGAGAATCAAAAACAGCAGGAGTTACAATTATATCATCACACAAAGCAAAAACAAACATCCAAAAATTCAAAAGACGTAAACAAGAAAATTACATTATGGTAAAAGGAACAATCAGAAACAAACCAACACAAATAATAAATGTATATGCTCCAAATGCCTTAAGATCTGAATTCAGAAAATAAATATTAAATGAACTACAAAAATGGATAGTAACACAATAGTGAGAAGAGATTTCAACATGTTTGTTTCAGTTTTGGACAAGTTTAACAGTAACATAAATGTAAGGGAAAATATGGAACTGAAGAGAGTGTTAGGAAAAAAACTAGTTAAAAGACTTATGGTGTCTTTTAAATAGGATGGCAAAAAATATATACATATTTGTTATCACATCATGGAACTTTTACAGAAATTAACCATGTATTAGAACACAGATATTTTATATATATATATATATATATATATATATATATATATATATGGATGGATGTATTTATATATGTTCATGTGTGTGTATATATTATACATAGTAGTTACATACATGTAATAGTTTTAATAGTTAATACATCATTTATAGATAACAAATAAAATGGTCATTGACTCAGACACAATAAACAAAAAACACAATATCAAATTGGAGGTTTAGCGATGAAATACTTAATCATGAATGAGCAAAGGACAAACCATAGAAATAATAACTGTATCAAAGAAAATTATATTGATGAAAAAACTTCTGGAATGCAACTAAAACAACCCCCAATGTAAAATCATATCTCTACAAACATTCATTGACAAAGCAGAAAAAGAAAGGATTAATAAAGGGAATGTGTTTTTAAAAATTGCTAATCAACAAGTAGTCAAACCTAAAAGAAGTGCTGAGAACATGTGATAAACTAAAGTAGAAAGAGATAAAATACAACACACACCCCCCCAAAAAAAACACACAGACATGACAAGTAAAAGGAAAAGCTGGTTCTTTGAATAGGTTTTACTTTTCAGCTAAGCTGATTAAAAAGAAGAGGGCAAAAAAACAAATCAATAAAAAAGGAAATGAGTAAGGTACAATCACAACAAAGCCTAAAGAAATAAAAAAGAATAATCAGATCATGTTATATACAGGTATATGCTTATCAAATTGAGAAAAATAAAAGAAATATAGAATTACCTTTACAAATACCAAAACTATCAGAAAAGGGGAGAGAAAGACAGACACACACACATAAAGAGAGAGAGAGAGAGAGAGAATCCTAAATAACCCAATCTCAGAAAATGAAATAGACCTAGCTGTGAAAGTACTACCAAAGGGAAAACAGTTTTTACCGATGGATTCAAAGGAGCATTCTATCAAATATTTAAAGAACATTTAATACTCATACTTCACAAATAATTCTCAAAAACTGTGAATGAAAGCCCCCTACAAAAATCCTTTTATGAGATAAAAAGAAGGAAAAGATAAAAGAAAGTAAACTATTGGGAAATATTATTAATAAATTTTGTCTCAAAAATTTTAAACAAAACCTACCAAACACACCATACCATTTTATCTAAGAAATCCTTTTGTTATGGCTGAGTAGGATTTATACTCAGCATGCAAGGATGCTTCAACATTAGGAATACAATATGATTGATCATATTCAGAATCCAAATGTCCAAAAACTACATCACCATCGTGCAGATAAAACCTTTGATAAAGTGGTGATGTTGCTGTTTGAGTATTTCAGCCATGTCTGATTCTATGACCTCATTTAGGATTTTCTTGCCAAAGATACTGGAATGGTTTGCAATTTCCTTCTCTATCTCATTTTACAGATGAGGAAACTGAGGTAAATGAGGTTTAATGGCTCACATCTCCCAACTCTAGGTCAGGCTCTTTTTCCACTATGCAGCGTAACTGAAAAAGTGTGGCATTCTGTTATGCTAAAAACCTTACAAAGCATAAGCATACAGGGACTTTTTACATATTATGAAAAAGTATCTATCTAAAACCAAAAGTAAGCATCATATTCAATGAGAATATACTAGAACCTTTCCCAATAAATAAGGAAACGAAGCAAGAGTGCTTACTCTCCCTACTATTATTTGAATTTGTTCTGAAACTACAAGCAGTATCAATGAGTAAAAATATAAAAGGCATAAATATAGGTAAAGAGGACAAAAAATGATTCATATTTGCTAATGTTATGATTGTAGAATTGGAAAATCGTAGGGAATCAGCAAAAACGTTTGAGACAATAGTTGTAGCAAAGTTTCAGACTAAAAAATAAACTCTCAAATATCAGCAGCACTTGAATATGATAATTACAAAGCCCAAGAAGCAAACACATAAAGGGAAATGCCATTTCAAACAATTACAAAATGCGGAAGTAGCTGGGGATGAATCTCTCAAAACACACAAAAGTCTTGAAGAGATTTAATTGCCAATGTCCTTAAAGAAATAAAAACAACTTAAATAGCTGGAGGCATATTCAGGGCTCATGGGTAGGTCAAGCCAGTATGATAAAATGAACAATACCTCCAAAGTTAAATTACACATTTAATGCCATAACAATCATTGCCAAGGGGATACTTTATAGAATTTGATAAAGTAAAAATAATTCCTTGACAAAACAAAAGATCTAAATAGACTGTCATGGGAAATGATTAAGCAAAATAAGAATAAAGGAGCTAATATCATTTTCAGACCAAACTATATTATAAATTGGCAATCATCAAAATCATATAGTATTGGATGTGTATATATACATATACGTGTGTACATACACACATACATATATACATATATGCATATACATTTATACTACATTATACTATATATAGTACTATCTGATATACTATATATACATATATAGATACAGACAGGCACAGAGACAGAAACAAAGACAGAGATAGAAACAGAGACAAACAGAAAGGCAGAGACAAAGAAAGAAACAGATCAATGGAATAGCAGGATAGAAAAATTCTTTGTATTTAATTTCTCTATGAGTTTTGTATCTAAGATCTATTAAATATCTGTAAACACACACACACACACACACACACATACACACACATTCCCCAACACATAAGCGATCAAAGGTTATGAACAAATGGTTCTCAAAAGAAGAATTATAAGGTATTCACTTCCACATGAATACATGTTCCAAGTCACTAACCATAAGAAAACACAAATCCAAACAGCTCCGAATTTTCACTCATACCCTTCAATTTGGCAAAAATGATAAAAAAAGGAAATATTCAATGTTAGAAGGGTTGTGAGTTGATAGGCTGATATATTATTAGTGGAGCTGTGAAATATTACAACCATTTTGGAAAGCCATTTTGACTTATGCAAATAAAGTGACTTAGATCCCCATACCCAGAGACTTCACTACTGGACTTATGCCCAAAGGAAGCTCTCTGTAAGAATAAAGTCCCCATGTGGGCTAAAATATTTGCAGCATCACCCTGCTCTTAACCTTCTAATTTTCCCCCAGTAGTATCAATGATTGATGTTGATTGCATTTCTGATGTAAGACCAAAGAAACGGTAACCTAAAAACAATCACACATTCAGCTTTTCAGTTTTTCTTTATCTCTACTTCTCTAACAGAAACAGTCTCTGAGGAGAGATATTTTATTTTATAATACATGCATCCAACAATAAATCAAGGGCATCTTGAAATGTAAATCAGAATGACATTTCATTTCCATAGTCAAATCCCACTTACTCAGACTAACTGGAGGCTGGGGAAAGGGGAGGAAGGCTTGTTGGAAGAGTTTGTTGTGAATAGACAAGGGAATGTCAGCCCACATACAAAACATTAAAGAAAAATGTTCTTTCATTTTTTTTTACAAAAAAGTTCTAGAAATGACAATTACATAACTGTCACAGATAAAGTTTCTATAGACTCAGTCTTCATCTGAGTCTCATCATACATTTGACCAGAATCTCCCCTTTTACAATCAAATCTCATTATTCTGCACCTGTGGTCATTAGAAGCCAAATAATGTTTAGATAGTACCTATACACCAGTCCCTTAAAAGCTGGTAGCTCATGTCCTCATGTTTTTCTTTTCTTCTCTAGACTAAAGAAGTTTCATTCTTTTGTTGTCCTCTAATAGAGACTGTTTTCATTATTTCTGAACTCTATAATGGAAAACGCTAAAGATGAAACAGTTCAAGTCTATGAAAAATCTTTCCCAATTCTATTTAGATTTCCACACACAAAGCTGTCTCAGAGATCAACACAAAAGGGGAGCAGTGAAACCTATTTTGATTACATAATCTGTATCATTTCTGCCGCTACCTGTATACATTTGTCACTTAAGATGAAATTCTAAAAAATTTCTTTATATTTAAAGAAAGGGGTAGGGAAAATTTAGGTGTAAGGCATATCATGGAGAATTATTCGCTTTCCTTGATCCCAGAAAGAGTATAACTAGAATTTTAGTCAAATATAAGGAAAATTTTCCTAACAGTAACTAAAAGAGTATAATGGAACTACTATTACTAAAGTTATTCAAGTAAAGAATGGGTGACTACTTGATGAGTATGTTGTGAAAGATAGGCATCCTTCAGGTTTAATGTCTGAGATGAATTTTGTAGAGTAAAAGATCCATGTCTATTAATTATTAAAGATATTTCAAATATTTGTAAAAACTTGGAAAGAATGGATGCTAAGTGCAGTGAACATGACCAGGAGAACATAGTACCCAGTAATAGCAACAATGGGCAATGATCAAATATGATAAATTTAGCTTATCTTAGCAATACAATGATCGAAGAAAATTCCAAAAGACTCATGATGGAAAATGTTATCCACACCCAGAAAAAGAACTATGGAGTTTGAATGCAGATTGAAGCATACTATTTTCACTTTTTTGTGTTTTTTTTTCTTTCTCAAGGTTATTCCTTTTTTCTTTATTCACAACATGACTGATGTGGAAATATATCTAATATGTGTATACATGTACAACTTATATCAAATTGCTTGCCATTTTGGGGGAGGAGAGAGAAAGAAAACTTTGGAATTCAAAATTTTATACAGGTGAATATTGAAAAATACCATTACATGTAATTGGGAAAAAGTAAAATACTATTAGGTAGAAGAAGAAAAAACTCCAGCACCTGACTCATTTCTGCTTTCTGGCTCAAAGATTCAAAAGGGTCCAAAATCAGTCTCGTTCATGGCTGAGTAAAAAAATGATTGTCTCTCTGAACCAATCCTAGGATTCTAACAAGTTCTAAGATACTTATTACATTCTTCTCTGGGGATCAGAATTCTATTGTCCCCTGCTAAATCAGCTGCAGTACACTTAATATCTTGAGTTGTATACAGTGTAGTACCAAATTTTAATTGGCATTTAATGTAATAGACATGATTAAACCCAGCATTCCAAGTATGACTTCAGGACGCCACAGAGAGTAAATATATATCAACATATGCAATAGACATAGTACCATTAATTGCCTCACTTGACACTTGGTTTCAGTGGCTACAGATCTTAATGCCATTTAGGATATGTAATATGCATTTCTCAGTAGGATAAGCATGGCCACATAGCTATACATTGTAAACATAGATGCATAATAGCAAACAAAATCAAAGTGATATTTACTCCCACCAGCTACGGCTACCAGTAGAGAGCTGGTTTTTAGAGAATTCTACCTCCCCCTTCTTCCTCTTAGTCTCTGTGCCTCTGAGGATAGGGATTGGGGTTTTGATGACTTTAGTCTTGGAACTGACATTTTTGAAATATCATCAACCTCTATATCCCAGTCTTCTGGATGGCTCCTCCCAAGCATCCATTTAAGGAGGGTGCCCAGGTCAGCCATCACTTCATTTCTTACCAGGCTACAATCTGCATTCCTCCATCATGCCCACAAGATAAATTTCCTTTAATTTATTGCCTTTCTCCATTAGAAGGTAACCTTCTTGAGCTTGAGCACTATTTGTCTTTTAGTTTGTATTTTTATTCCCAGCACTTAGTACAGTTCCTGACACATAATGAATACTTTTTCACTGACTAGTCTGTTTTGTTTGTATTTTCCAATTTGTCCTTTTCATCTCTAGGTTTTGGCATTAGAGTGCCTACACCCAGAAACTGGTGACCTTGGGGGCAGAATTTCAAGTTGGATGTTGCTGCCATCTCCACAGACAAGTGATGAGAAGTGGGGGTGTAAGCCAAGGGGATGAACTGGGTTCAAGAAAAGATAAGTGCTTACTACTGAAAAAAGTGAAATGTAATTAAAAATAATAAAAGCCATCTAGTCCTATTATTTTTAAAATTAAAAGCCAATTACTCCACATTCAGCTTTCTTCCTTCATTGGTTACCCTTTTCCAGGGTAATGCAAAGTCATCCAGAAAGAATAGTTGTCATTTTGTAATAAAAGTCATGGTGTAACTCAACTCTTCCTCCTTATACATACTCATTCTAAAGCTTATCTTTTTCCTTGAAACTCCATCCTGCATCTCTGTCCACCTAGCATATAAACAATGATATAAAAATTCAACCAGTTAATCCAGTGTATTACTTATCTGTGTACAAGTGAACTTGTGCTTGAGTTCCCCAATTATACAGCTAATGGAAGAAGGCTATGTGCCTCCTACTACTAGTTGTATTCTAATACTACTACTAATACTACTAGCTGTACTTCTCATACTAGTTGTATTAACTGAGATACAGAGTGGCTTGACATACCAACAATCCTTCGGGGTGATCTAGAGTAAACCTAGCTAAACATGCAGAAAATCAGAAATTTTGAAGTCAATGAAGTTCCTTCCAGCTTTAAAGCAGACCCTGAGCCAGTTAATGGTTTGTGGACCTTTAAGAGACATCTTTATTGTCAGAGACAACCTTAACTGTTGGTTATAGGGCTTTCACACACATCCTGTTTTATGGTTTCAGGAGGTATCATCTTATCTTCTTGTCAGTGCTAAAACCTTGAACTGTGCAATCCTTATCACCAAGAATGCATTCTGATTTGCTTATCAAACAGTCAGAACTCCAACATCTGAAATTCCTCCTGCATCTTCCCCATTCCCTTAGGAATAGGGGTCCCTAACTTTCTAGGATTTCTTTCTTTTTGTCCGCATTTCCCTGCCTTCCTTTGTTTGAAAAGTATATGTTTTCTCCCCATCCATTACTCGGCAGGCTGCTCAGCATTAGGCTGACAGTCCTCATGCACATGTTTTACTTCCCCGCTTAATAAAAATTGTCTTTAATTTCACAAGCATCATCTTTCTTGGGTTTTCTTCCCTTTAGAGAAAGGGGGGATTCAGATCTGGAGAACTGGCCCATATGTTCCCTGGGTATGTTCCCCATTTGAGGGAGAGATCTATATTCCCTACAGAAAGCAACTGCCTCAATTTATATTTGTATTTTTTATTTATTCAAAGACAATGGGGTAAGGGAGGAGCCCCTTATTTGGCTACACAGAAAAAAAAGGGAAATTCTCTCAGTAATTTGCTAGTATCACCAGCTGAAGGCTGGAGATGAACCTTAGAGGTTTTTTGCATATGTTTATTTTTATAACTCTTCAAAAACAAGGAAAAGACCAAGTAAATCCAGATTATCTTGGATTCCTCTAAGCAATGGAAAATGAGTCAGCAGTGCTTCTGTAGGCAGAGAGAGTTTGGTAAGCAGAAGCAGGAAGAAGCCTCTCTGAGGTAGGAAGGGGCCTCAGGTAAGTGACTTACTCATAATTCTATTCAGAAGTAGGTTAAAGTCTTAGTGGAGGGCAAAGATAGTCAGAGGGCAATAGAGAGTTAGACCTGCTTGTTCTTCTAAAAGGACTAATTAGAAAAGAGTGACCCCATCAATAAAGAGTGAGAGCCAAAGACAGGGAATAGCTAGTATTCTTCAATTAAATGACTTCAGAGCCTCAATCACTGTCATATACATATACTGTATACAAATATGTCTATGTATATAGTCACATACAGAGACTTGCCTTTCTCTAGCTTCAGGTCTCCTACTTTTCCTGGCCTATTTGTTAGTCGGAGCTAGTCTGTATCACAAATTGTAGTTTAAATTCACTAGTTCTATGAAATTATTTTGTTTTCTTTATTCTGAATATTTATCTTGTATCACTCTGCCTCTGTTTGCCCTTTTTGCTATTTAAGAATTGTCAATGCTTTAAGGTATCAAACTCATAGGCAGTGCCCTATAAAACTCCAGAAATATAGCTGAATCAGATTAAAATGTAATTGGCAAGTGTTTAAAAATAAAAATATAGTGCAACATATAAAATATCCATTTGTAGTTTTCTAAGTTTCTAATACGTAGATGTCACAAACCTGTTTCTATTTGAGTTTAGCAAAACTACTTTAAGGTATGCTGATTTTTAACTAACCAGTTTAACCTTTCTGTTAATTGAAGACCCAGGAAGACTCCAGAAAGCAATACTGGTCCAACTGATCTCTTGAATTGCCTTCCCACTCGGAGAACTATACCATAAATCAATGGTAAACAACAACTTCGTTCAGATATTGTTGGGATGGAAAGAAGTCTTAAAATAAAAGATAAGGAAAAAGTGACAGCCTGGGGATGGTTTGTGGATAAGTAGAAATATAATTTGCAGAACTACTATCATTATGAAAATAATAACAATAATGAAAATAGCAGCAATGATGATGGGTAAAATTAATTATTCCTGCACCTCAAACTGTACACACCTGCAAGTGGCCATTCTCAAGACAGAGTTATGGCCCCATTTTTGGCCTTGCAGCAATCTCATGTTACTCCCCTAGAATCTTCTACTTGGACTCCATTGCACAAAGCACTCCATGGCCTGGGCATATGGCATAGAAAACTTTTCCATTTGAAGTTGCTCAGAATAAACATTTGTTTATAATATGGAGATAATGAGCAATTATTTTCATTTCTAGAACATCACAGATGCTATTCATTAGCATATTTCAAAGGGGGACTAATCTTTCGACTGAAGAAACTCATCTCCGAGAATCCTGAGGGAAGTATCAGAGCAGAAGGACAGGATTTTTCATATCCCCTATTAGAGCAAAGTGAATAAACCAGTGAGGTTAAGGTGACAACCCTCTGGGAATGAGCCAAACTGAGAGTCTTCAGTAGGAATGTCTGCTTAGCAATCAGGACCTTTTCATTGGAGTATTACAATCAATACAGTGCTTTTCTAATTGATTTTTGCCAGATGAGTCTGCTTCTTTTAAAATGTTTATCCTGCTGAGTAAAATATCTTGTACATCTTAAAATTGTAAAATGCATTATACTGGTCTACTGGAAGCCTGGCTCTTCCTTGATATCTAAACAAGGAGGCAATATAACACTCATCTCTTTAGAAAACCTTATACTAGATCTGGACCAAAAGTCCTCAAATAACATTACTACACTGAATCATTGAACAACTCAGTAGAAGCCAAAGGGGAAAATGGAACATAGCAGACATAAATCAGGAGACCTGAGGTCCAGTCCCAGCTCTGTCACTAGCCCTGTGGGTAATCTCAGAAAAGTCAATGAGCTTCATCTATAAATGGAACTATTTATTGTAACAGGATTTTATTTTTAAGAACATACAGAGAAAATGTATATTCATATATTTTGGAAAGGTTTAAAGTGCTATAAAAAAACAGGTAGTTAAGGCATACTGAAACTCAACTCCATGAAGTATAAGATACAAAATCATTTGTTAAAAATCTTTGTTAAAAGAACGCTGAGAAAGCAAAACCTTTATGTTTTCAGTTATAGTCAAACAAAAGCATTTTACCTTAAGAGTGACAAAAGATTTGAGTAAGAAAAAAAAGAAAGGAAGAAAGGAAAAGAATGAATGAGGAAAAATAACAGAAGGAGTGATAAAAAATAAGAAAGATAAAGAGTAAAAATCAGAGAGGAAGAAGGAATATACCAGAAAAAGGAAAAAGAGGCAGCCAGGAAAGGCATTCTGCTCTAATTGGTGAATTCCTCCCAAATCCTCTATTTTGAGGAAGTGTCCAAGTCAGCATTCCTCACTCTCTTTCCCTAGCCATCATCTCCCTCCTTCTATTCTCCCTTGTTTTTCATCTTCATTTTAAAGTGTTGTCTTCTCTCATTAGATTGCAAACTCCTTGAGTGTAAAAAATATCTTTCTTCTTATTTATATTTGTATTCTGAGCAATCAGAACAGGGTTTGGCACATTTAGTGTTTAACAATTGCTTCTTTACCTGACTTGCCTTTACTTCAGCCTTATGGATGATATCACTTTCTGTTTAGCTCTGAATTTGACCTAAGTATTCTGTGTGATATAGCACCTCAATCCAGTGGCAATTGAATAATATCTGAAATTCTCACCTTCCACCAATAGCTCATATTTTAACCAACTAGAGACTACTACTTCAAAGACTAGATGTTTAAGTGCTCAAAACACTAAAGAGGTCACGATTCTAAAAGAAACCCACAGGAATTGAAATTATTGAATTACTGAAATCATTATGCTTTTTTCCCCATAATATGTATCTATATGCAGATATATGTGTAAGTATAGGTATATGAAATATATATATGAAACAACATGCATATATTGTTCAATTGTTTCAGTCATGTCTGACTCTCGATGACCCCCCATTTAACAGTTGAAGAAACTGAGGCAAACAGATTAAGTGACTTGCCCAGAGTCACACAGTTAGTAAGTATCTGAGGCTACATTTGAACTGAGACCCTCAAGGCCCGGCACTCTATTAACTAGACCACATAGCTGCCTCTTTTGAGTATAATGGGACACAATGAAACCAAACATTCTTAATTAAATGTTAATCTTCCAAAGAACAAAAATAAAACAAATAACTACCGAACCTTTTTTCATTGAATTACAATAAAATAGACAGATATGTACATTAAATATATTTCCAGCTTTTAAAATAAATTACTAAGCCATATTATACACACTTAGGAGTACCAAAACTGAGTGATCTAATTCCATTTGTGTTCTAAATCATAATATTTTAGAGGCAGAAGCAAGGTTAGAAATAATGGTATACAATGATCACCTAGGACAGGGTGGCTCTTGATATGGATTTCTCAAAACTTCTTGTTTTTGATATTTTAATAACTATTTCAATATAATTCAATGTAATTATGAATTTAGAAACAGTATTCTGAGAAGTCCCTGATCTTCACCAAACTGCTTAAGGGGCCCAAGACACACACACATGTTAAGAACCTTTTTCTAGACCATTTTTCAAATGAGAATATTGGAGAAAAGTTAAATAATTTGCCCCAGGTCATACAGCTAGTTATTACTGATATAACAAGAATTCAGATCTATTGATACCTGGCCTAATACTTTTTACACTACACTGTCCTGAAATTTCTTGTCTTTAAGTTTCAGTAGTTAAATATTACTTCTTGAATGGCTTATATCCATAGAGGTTTTTGTATACATACGCAGCAGATGCTTCTTAAAGAGTTGTTGAACTGCATAGACTTTTGCACTGAAAGCCTACTTATCCCTTGCTTGTTTAATGATGCCAAGAACTAAGCACAGACTCCTTAACTTTATTTCAAAAATAAACTTTGAAGTTAAAATAAGATTTTCATTGCCAAATCAAAATAGATATTTTCTAGAAAGCTCCTCACAATTTTAATGTTTATAATAAAGGAGCATCATATGAAAGACATAGAGGTTAGTGGAAAATACACTTGTCTTGAAGGCAGAATACTTAGGTTTGAGTCTGAGATGCCACACATTCTATTTGTGCAAATATAGTGAGCAAAATTCATTATAACATCCATCGTAGAGGAATCAGGGTAGAGGAATTCTAAGCACAACTTGACAGAAATCTCCCAAGTCAACATTTATTGATGCTCAAAAGTATCAATGCAAAGGTAGACAAAAAGAAAAAGAACATTTAAAAAATATAGCCTAGATTAAGATATTCAGGAAACTAAAGGCTTATTTATAGACTTCTCAGAAGCCTTATAACTATGAGTATGTGTATTTTCTTTTATAAAAGAGTTGAAAAACTGAAATAATATTACAAGAAATCAACTTTATTTTAATGAACAGGAAATAATTATTTACTGTAGAATTCATTTTTGGAATCTGTTGTCAGATCATTAACTAAATTGTAACAATGAGCCCCATAAACAAAACTATTTAGAAGATTAAAAGGAGAAGAGATTGCACATAATGGTAATGAGTTCAAACTAGATTATTTAAAGAAGTTATTGACTCTGGGGGGGAAATGGGATAAACCTTGGCTCTGATTACCATCTGTTTCCTAAGGTTGTTGCTGTTTTTCCTCATAGCCAGTATTTAATATTTCTTGGCAATGCATTCTAGGTTCCTGCCGATGGGGTCATGTTTCACTAGAGGTGAATCGTTATCACCAGGCTTGAAAAAATCTAAAGAGATTCTTCATCACATGCCAGAAAGACAGTATGAGAAACAGAGACCTTAGTGTTCTTCCATGGGGAGTCACCACAACCATTTCTCATTTCTTCTTCCCCTGTCCATACCTTGATGGCCTTTCAAAACATGACACTTCTGGATCCCCATTATTTCATGAAGCACAAGAAATTGCTTCCTTCTGGAATGTTTCCACTGCCTCTTCCCCAAGAATGTAGTAGTTACTCCTAGTAGTTACTCAGTACATTGGCCCTTCTTCTTCCAGCCATTCCTGAAGTCTTTTTAACCTGGAATATTACTCTCCAAGAATTGCCCAGTTCTCCCCTTTATGAGTTCCTCCCAGAGCTTCCTTTTTGTGGAGGGGACTAATCCACCCTTCTTCCAATTTTGGAACTCCTCTTACTTCAGGAGTTCAAAATCAACTCCATACTGGATACTTGAATTTTCCCTCTCTTTCCCCATGTATTTTAGCTTCCTTTTATATGGAATTATCCTCCTTATATTATGCATATTATATATATATGCATATATACATTCTCTCTATATATATGTACATATATATATATTCTCCTTATATTATATCTTATATTCTCCTTTTCCTTAGAATATAAACTCCTTGAGTGCAAGGATTATTGTCCTTCTTTTTGCTTGTATTTATGTTTTCAGGGATGAGCAGAGTGTTTGGCACATAGGTAAGTACTTGAAAAAATGCTTGTTTTCCTTCCTTGCTTCCTTCTTTCTTTCCTTCCTTCTGGTTTGCCTGCCTTCCTGCCTTTGTCTCCCCTTACTTTTCTGTCATTCATATAATCTCCTAATTAATCTCCTCATCTTCTAGACTCACCTCTCTCCAGTTCCTCTTCCATACAAAATAATCATCCTAAGGCTTAAGTCTGACCATATTATTCCCTTACTCAAAACTTAGTCTAAAACACCTCAGCCCGTCATTTATTCCATCCACAATCTAGCTTCCAACTTTCTTTTCAGGCATTTCATGTTACTCCCCTTCACACTCTACATTTTAACCAAAAACGGACTATCAACTACTCCCGAAATTCAATTCTCCATCTCCCATCCTTATGCTACAATACATTCACCTTACCTCTGCTTTTCAGAATACCTAACTTCCTCAATGCTGAATGCAAATGCTACTTCCTATGTGAAGCCTTTTTTTTTTTGAACCCTCAACTGCCAGCAAGTCCCCTCAAAATTATCTAGTATTTTGATTATACTGATATATGTATATGCTGTTTCCCCTGATCGAATGTAAGGTCCTTGAAGGCATGTAGTATTTCATTTCTGTCTTGCAGGGTGTCAGAGTGAACTCAAAAGTTATTATGCAAGAACTGTAAAATACATCTAGTTTAGAGTTTCTGTTTATTTGGGCAGGGATAATTCTTAACTTTATCTAGTTAACATCTTTGAAAATATCTGCTAAGAAAATTAGCAATACAAATATAATTTCATGGCAATACAGATCTATTCTATTAAGAAGCATATCTATTTATATTTGCCTTCAAATAACTTAACATTTAATAGGTCAGCAAAGACTTTTTACAATTTGATAGAAGACTCAAATTTGTACAGCTTAATAAAATCTCAACTCTTGTAAAAATATATTTTAATATACATTTTTTAATTTTTTTAGTTCTCATTTCTCTTTCTCCAGTCTCTCCTCTGTCCACCAAGAAGGAAAGGAATATGATATCAATTATACATGTGAAGTCATACAAAATATATTTCCGTATTAGTCATGTTGAAAAAAGAAGACATGGAAAATAATTGTACAACATGGGAGACACTGGTACAGGACCGCTCAGCATAACATGTCCGCATCAGAAAAGGTACTATGCTCTATGAGGAAAGCAGAATTGAAACAGCTCAAAAGAAACATAGGATGCACAAATTTGGAGTAACCAGCCCAAATGTTTACATGAACTGTCTGTGCCCAATCTGTGGTAGAGCATTCCAAGCTCGTATTGGCCTCACCAGCCACGGTTGGACAGCATGAAACTTGAGTTTATCATGGTGATGTCATTTTGGTCCTCCTTGAGAATAAAGGACAACAACCAACAACCAACCAAAGGTTTTTGTATAAGCAGTCTATCTCAATGTGATACATCATGTTTTCTCTTTAAATTTTTGTTCTTCTTGCCTCTTTATATCAGTCTTATTTGGAACCATTGCCCTCAACTCAAATAAAGCGATGTAACTGAAAAGTTTCTCCATAATGGCATCTGAAGGGCTGAAGAGAATGGGTATAGGAGAGAAAGATTAAAACTCAGGATATTAGACTATGCATATTCATAAGCACTGGTTTTATTATTTTCATAGAATTATAGAATTGTTTGAAGTGACCTTAGAAATCATTTTGTCCAATAGTATCATTTTATTAGTAAAGAAAATGAGACTTAAAGAGAGCAAATGGACCAAGATCACACAGAGGACTATAGACAAACAATGTACCTAACACAGAATAGGTAATGAAAAGATTTTAATTATTTATTATTAAAGCTAGGATTAGAAGTTTTCCTTTGACCCAGTTTTATCATATATTTACTAGTGGCTACTATTTAGCCAGCATATGTAGAGATAGTACACATATACATACATATACTCATATATACATAATACTTATACTATATGTATAAGTACATTCATATGAGTATATATATGTACACATACACATATAAGCATATATGTATGCATAGTTTTAAAAAAATTTGGAGTAGTTTTAAATTATATACACACACAAATTTTTGTCTTTTTTTGTGAAATGAAGAAATTTCAAAATATGTCAGATCAGAGAAGGGATTAGAAGTAATCAAGGTAGTCAGTTGTCCATGCTACAGCCACAAAGACAGTGTAAATAGGCGTACTTTTTATAATGCTTTTCATAAAATGCATGTGTATTTATTTAACGCCTTAAAATTCTTCTCTCCCTCAAATAGTAGTATGAATGCCAATTTGTCTCTATCATTTGACCATTAAAAGGTCAAAACCTCCATGAAACTGTAACTTCCAAGATCTAAGTCCAAATCCTACTTCTAGCTCTATGCCCCTGAATGTTTCACTCAATTCCTCTGGGTGGGGACTTGCCTATAAAATGACTGTAATGAACAGCATCTGATGAGAATTTTGTTCAAATCAAGCAAGAAGTTGCAGGATTCAGAGCACTTTTCAAAACCTTAAATTGCACCATAAAAATGTGCTGTTACAAATGGGAGCAATTTTAAATCTTGTCTAAGATGTAAAAAAATGCTTTTCCTTGGATCTGCCTATTAGTCATTTTCCAGGGTTTGTGGTTGGCATTGGAATATGCTGTCAGATTTGGCATATGTTTCAGAATACAGGTTGGCTATTTTTATTTGGATCAGATGGAGTATCCAACTCTACAGGAGTAACTTTGCTGAAATCGGACCCTTCAGTTTTTAGGCAATTTTCCCTAGACAAATTAAGGTTGATATGCCCAAATCTTGAGCAATATTGAATTATCAGTTACTTTGTTATTATAAGTTTCATGGTCTTGAAGGAATGATTTCAATGCACACAAATTGATTTTAAAAGTCAATTAAAATTTAGGACTATCAAAATGGCAGTGTACTAATGCATTCACATTCCCAACTTTCAAAACAAATATTTGCATTTCACTTTGCATACATAGTCAAATTTGACAATTCTGTGATTCTATTACTGAGGGTACACCTTCCATCAATGCAGAACATAGTGTCTCTATTGCTTTCTTATCCCTTTTTAAAAGTACATTTTATAGATACTTTTGTTTTTAAGTCACAGTCATTTTGGGGGACATGGGAGGATCCTTCTCCCCCTCCAAACTGAACTATCTTGTATAACAAGGAAAAAGAAGCACAAATATTCAACACTATGATTGTATCTTCTGATGTATACAACATTCTTTCCTGTTATTCCTCCATATTTCTGCTAAGATGGGATATATATCTTATTATCTGTTCTCTGGGACTTCCACTGGATATTCAATTACTCAGACTTCAGCTACTTTTTTAGGCATTTTTTAATTTATTTCATTGTATTTCATGTATGTACTGTTCTTTTGATTCTGTTTATTTCACCATTTGTTAATTCACAGATATCTTCACATTTTTCTGAGTTCCTTTTTTAGATCTTACTTCAAAATAACATTTTATTATATTTATATGTCATAGTTGTTTCGAACCATTCTTCAACAGATAGTACCAATGTTGTTTCTAGTTATTTATATGACAATGAGTGCCACTATGAATGTTTTTATGTACAGGATCTTTGTTTCTATTGCTGACTTCCTCAGGGCATATATGTAATAGCAGTACTCTCGGTTCAAGAAGCAGACAGTTTAGTCGCTATTCTTTCACATGTAGCTACAATTTGATATGTTGAATGGGTGAACCAATTCTCAGTTCTACCAAAATACTTATACACCTGTCTTCCCATATGTACTTATTGGCTGCCCCTTTATGTCTCTTTCTCACTATATCACCAGTGCATCTCATCACTTTTTCTATTCATTTATGTATACAAAATCTTTTTTTCAAACAATAAATATGTGTATATCATTAAATCATCATTAATAACACACTACCATCTTATACCAAGGTCTGATAGAATGTGTAGGTTCCTTGAATATTGAAACTGTTTCATATTGATTTCACATCTCCAGCTCCTTTCACGGTATCTAAACTATAGGAGATTCTAATAAATGACTGTTGATTCAGTCAATGAGTGATTTCTATTGTCTTTTGTGTTGTTTGGAATCTTCATGTTTCTGAGATGAGAGTATTCCATTATCCTGCTGTCATACTGAATCATCAAGAGATAACTGATGATAAGGACATAGTCTTTGGTGGAAACAAGGAGCTCGGGATACAAAGTATTTTTCATATCTACATCCAAATGATTTCTTATGTATATATTGGCAAGATCAACATATTGATAGATCTTGGAATTGATTTAATCCAAAGGAACTAATTTATATCTCATAGTCTGAGCAAAAAGGTGTTGCTGTTTTTCATATAGAGTAACATATTTATCCTACGATAGATGGTTAAATCAATCTCTTTTTTGTCTTTAGGGATTCTGCTGAGGCAGCTTTGGAAGATTTGGGAGCTCAATGCAATTACTACAATGTCATGTAAAAATAGACCTATTTGATATACAACAATATGGAAGAATTTGTATTTTATGGACAGCTTATATAATACTGTCATTCACTATGTACTTCCCTATTTAACATCTAACTTTGATGTTAATACTTAATAGGTTTATTGAAATATTCTATAGATATGGTCATATCTCTTATAGGAGCATTGTGGTTTTATTGTTAATAATAGTAATGGTAAATATAGGACCTAAAAGCTACACTGCAATTTTAAAAAACGTTGCCTTCTTGCTTTCTTTGATCCTTACACCAATTCCAGAAGGTAGGTGATATTATTACCCTTATTTCACAGATAAAGGAACTATACCTCAAAGAGATTAAGTAATTTAACCAGGCTCACCCAAGTAATAAATGCCTAAGGATTTAACCCACATTTTCCTGTCTCCAACTCCAGTGCTCCATGCAATGAATGCGTGTATATAGAGAAGCTAACTTTCCCAAGCAGATTATTCAAGACTCTACTGTGACAAATGCTTTTTAAAAATCAGTAAAGAATAAACAAAATTGGATTTTATATTCTTCATGTCTCCCAGTCAGTGAATGTAAAGATGTGGTTCCCTGAGTAAATCACCTTCAAAAGTTGAAATTTCATTTTATCTTGCTTTCATCAGCTGTGTACATAATGAGTACATCAATCATTCTCTTAAAGATTATCTAGAGATGAGAAAATACATAGAAGACATAATGGATAGAGTACTGAACTTAAGGGTTAGAAAGATCTGAATTTGAATAATGCCTCAGACACTTACTAGCAGTGTGATACTGGACAACTCATTTGATCTCTCTCAGCCTCAGCTTTTATATCTATAAAATGAGTATAAGAATATCACTCACTTCTCAGGTTTGTTGTGAGGATCATATAAAATAATACATGTATAGTATTTTGCACACATTAAAATGCTATAAATGTTGGCTATCAATATTCTTATTAGTTTCCTATATTTTGGCAGTTGAATTTTAAAAAGAAAACCTTTTTTCATTCTTTTCAAATCTTCTCTTTCTGATATCTAGTACAATACTCCAAATAATTCTGAATATACATTGTAGTTTTATTCTCTATAATGCAATGAACAAAGTTTCTTCAAAGCCCAATAAGGTTCCTGAAATTATTCTGAAACTCACTACTTATTGTTCAACTTCAGTAAAATATTCAATTATTTCTCATTTAGCATTTAAATGTTTCAGCAATGCTTTTGGTATGGGATAGGGCTGAATTATTCAGTTGTAAATAATAAATATTACAATTAAATTTTATGTGCCACTGCTTGTGTTATTGGAATAAATAATTGTCAGTGATTCAACGCTTGAATATGTTATTAAGAGAATAAAAAAATGAAATGAATATCCTGTATCAAATTTCTGTATATCAATTCAAATATATGGGTCATTTGCAACAGTAGAGAAATAAATATCTGTGGATAAACTTTGATATATTTTGAATTGTCAGGATAAATGAAATGTCCATTGGTGCCCGATGTCAGATTTGTTTACTAATCAGTCTTCCAAGAAATGATTATACTTGAACCATTCCAATGGTAAAATGTTTAGTTTCTGAGTGAGGACAGAAAGAAACATCTGTTCTTGTTTATTTTTCATTATACATCAGAATGTGTTCTTCAGACAAAGAAATCTTCCTTGGTAGAAGCATCTGCTTATCATTATGTATATTTCAGAAAAAAATTAAAGGAGCTAAGAAATGCCACAGAATGCAATCTTTCTCAAGTTCAAACCAGGCTACCTCTATTACTGTATGTCCTGTTTACAAAATGAATCTTGGAGAAATATGTGAAACAGCATTTTAGCATATTCTCTTGGTTACAGTTGAATAATCATGTTCCTTAATTCAAACTACTTAAGAGAGATTATCTTTTTAAAAATAAAGCTTAAATTCAGTCTCTCAGAATGTTGTTATGGTGTGTTGCAACTCAATGAGGAGAAAATGAAGTGTTATTTTGGAAATGTGAAGAAATGGCCTACTAAAATAATAGTATTTTAATTTTCATTTTATTTGAGGTCATTTAAATCCATGTGATAAAAGAAAATCTTCCTGGAATTTAAGTGGAAAGGTTGTTCAATGACAAAATTATGTGTTCTTACACTAGCTTTGTAACGTGGGGAGAAACATTTGCCCTTCATACCCACGGACCCTGCTAGAAAGAGAGAGAATGAGACTATCTCAATCTGGTAGCTTTAAAGATTTAACCAATTCTGACTATACAGACTTTGGAAAGAGAATAGTCCCATCCATATGGTAAGAGAAAGCAGAATGTACTCGACTAGAAGCAGGTTCCTGGTATCTCTGATGTAACCACCTCCATGTGAGGTGATCTCATTTATGCAAAGCAAATCCTCATTACTTTTAAATTATTAAAGCTTAAAGCTGAACTAAGACTTTTGGAGTACCCTATATAGTTAAAGAATAATAAAATACTTAGATGATCATAACTTTTTATTACTTAATATCATATTACATTGTCATGTTCTCTCGTATCATTTAGTCATAAGTAGAACATTACAGAATACTCTAGAATTTGAAGAGACTAGTGTAGAGACAAAGGACCTCTCCTTGCAATGTGATGGAAGTTACTGCTGGTTTCCTGATTCAGTATCCCTAAACCCTGTTGCACTGAGTAGAGGGAGGGAAACCACTCCTCTTAAATTTATAAACATTCAAATAGTCTGTAACCATAGGAACCACAGCTG
This sequence comes from Notamacropus eugenii, assembly GCF_028372415.1. Lineage (NCBI taxonomy): Eukaryota > Metazoa > Chordata > Mammalia > Diprotodontia > Macropodidae > Notamacropus > Notamacropus eugenii. The sequence continues at coordinate 355,314,479 of NC_092875.1, read as the reverse complement.
GTGTAGGATGAGGAAGAAAAATGGCTACCATAGACTTTCCTCTATTATCAAAAATGACTTCCATGTAAAAAGTGAAATTTAAAATAGTCTCAGGCACATGTATGACAAAAAAAGAAGACTGACTGGTCATTAAATGAAAGGTAAAAGGTAAATAAATAAATTTATCCACACAATAAATAGATCAAGGCAAGTTTGGTAAAATATTGTGTGGATCTTCTGTAATGGATTAATGGAAAGACAAAGATGAAAATAACAAAAACAAGGGAGACCTGGACTGTAACATTCACCATTCAAATGAGTACCCATACTGATCAAATGCGATGTGTAAAGTACTTTGTAAAACTTAAAGTCCTATATAAACATGACATGTGATTTTCATCATCATCATTATAATCATCATTCTCATGTAAAATTCAAGTTCAGCTAAGTGTCTAAGTATCAAAGCATAATTTAAGTAAATATAAATACTACCATCCTTTGTTTTCTTAGCTCTTATTTCCACCATATTTACTATTGCTTCAATTATACTCTCTACCTGGAGGATCAAAGACGAATGTAAAATAGTCTACATATTGTGACTTTCTGAGATCACATTCATTAACTTAACATAAAGAGTGCAGAGATTAAGAAGCAATGAAATGCACAATGCCAAAACTTCCAGCCTATCTGCCAAGTCAATTATTTGAGCTCAGCATCTCTCTTCTAAGAAAAGAGGAGTGCTGAAGAACAAGAATAATCAAATTTTTTGACCTGTAAGTACAAATGAATAGATGGGGAAAGAATTGACCACTCCAAATGAATGGTCAGTGCTAGAATAAGCTATATAGTATGAATAGGTTTAAAAAGAAACATCACTATAAACCCAAAAATAATTAAGCACCTTCTGCATTCTCTAGGATGTAGAGCAGTTTAGAAATTAAGTGGGTACCCTTCACAGAATGCTGTCTTGCAGGTGCCAAGTTGAGACAACTTGGTGGTGCAACTGATAGAACACTTAAGTTTAGAGACAAAAGACCTGAGTTCAAATTGGGTTTCAGACACTTGCTAACTGTGTGACATTGGGCAAATTCTTTAACTTTTGTTCCTTAGTTTCATCAACTATAAAATTGGGATAATAATAGTACCACTTTCTTTGACAGGTTATTGCAAAGAACAAATGAGATAATATTTGTAAAATCTTTCGCAGAGTGGCTGGAACATAGTAGGCACCACAGAAATCTTAATTCTCTCCTTTCCCTCTCCTCCCTGTTTTATATTCTAGGAACCCCCAAAAAACCAAATTAGACAACTTCAAACACCAGAGAAACTATATTTGAAATGACAGCGACCCATTTGGGCTATAGTATATGTGCCTGAGAGGCCTCGCAGTTAACATGAAGGTAAACACTAGCTGATTGCTAATCTATCAAGTAACAAGTATGTCCCAAATGAGAAAACCTAGATTCTTCAAAAAATAGTCCAGGTTCTTTGTTTTGTACTCATGTGGCTACATTTATAGTCACTGAAGTGGGAATGGTGGCAGGTGTCTGACAATAAAAAGCCTGAGTGTAGAACAGCAGGTAGACAATGACAGCAATGTTGCCTCATTGAGCAAACAGCATAGAAATATTCTTGTTATGATGACAGCCCAGCCAGCTCTCTGCATGGTTGAAAAGGCTCATCTGACATGCGATTAGACTCATCTTCTAAGGTCTGTCTGTCAGCAATGTTGGCAAACTTCAAAAGGTTGTGATTAATTGACAGGGTATATTAAAAATTAATCAACGTATAAATTACATTAAAAACATTTTAAAGAGAAACACCAGTGTCTGCACACAGCATTTGCATCAAACAAAAGAAACAAATGCACAAAACTTTTTCTGAATTCTTAGCACTTTTATTTTGAGTAAACTCAAGCAGTTGCTGAAAAAATAATTGTAAGTTACTTTACAAAGAATTCAAAGGATTGCATTGTAATAACAGAAATTCAGAGATAAAAGGGTACTCAGAAGTCCCACTCCTACCTGAGCAAGTTTCACCTCCACAACAAACAGCAAGCTAGCGTTTACTTTAATACAACCAGTGAGATGGAACCCACTGCTTTCCAAGACAACTGGGTCCAAATTAGAATCACTATTAATGTTAAGAAGCTTTTTTGAAAATTTATTTATTTTTAGTTTACAACATTCAGTTCCACAAGCCTTTGAGTTTTAAATTTTCTCCCCCTTATCCTCCCTCCCCAAGATGGTATGCAATCTGATATAGGAAGCTTTTTTTAAATATATAGCTGAAACCTGACTTCTGAGATTTCCATACATTGCTCCCAGTTTTGCTCTCTGGAACCAAGGAAAGCAAACTAATCTTTGTGCCTTTCAAAATAGCCTTTCATGTATGCTTGGAGGTAGCTCAAATATCATCATGAATTATTGAATGCAAAAGCATTTATCAAGGGCCTAATATATGCCAGGCACTATGGTAATCACTGGGGATACAAATGAAAAAATATATAGTTATTGCTTTCAAGGAGCTTATATAAGTTTTTTAATAAAGGGAGACACCACAGTTGGAGAGGTGTGTAGGTGGTCAAAGAAGCATGTTTTGATTTGAGCAGTCCTAGTGATGAGGGCTCAGCAAAGAGAGGGGAATGATAGAAGAACCCCAAGAGTGGAGTTTCCTGAATAGGCCATCTGGAAAAGAATTTCATGGACTCAAGCATTCTTGAGGTCATGGTGGTAAAGATTTATTATGCTTTACAGCAGACAAGAGTTCTTAGGGAACCAGCAACCTTAGAAGGGTACAGGTAAAGTTTATATAGGCTATTCTATAGTAAAACATGTGTCAAATATGCTAATTAGGTTATTCAGGGTGGAAGTAGGGAGTGGTTAGTTCTTAAAGGAACATGCACTTTTAGTATCTACTGCACAGTTATTTTACCCAGAGTTCATTGAGAAATAACCCAAGGTAGGGCTACATGGAAGTGTGGCTTTAGGCCTGAAACATCACCAAGTCAACTAATGGTCAGGACTGACTAAGTAATACCAGGCTATTCTCATCAATGTCTTGTTAGGCAATATAATTGTAAGGGAGTATACATATATCCAAGTCTAGGATACATACTATCAATGAGTAGTAACTGTTGTTATGACTCAGTACACAGCTGGGTCAAACTAATAAATTCTATAGGTCCAGCTGGCTACTGTATCAGGAAAAGAGATAAAAGTTTTGCTAGGGCAAGCTATGCTCTTGGGCTGAGAATAAACTGCCTAGGACAGTGTTTTGAGGCTAGGGAGAAATGTGATTTTTAGAGAGAAATGTGATTTCAGAATTGGGATCCAAGCACCCCATCACCAAGAATGGTGAATGGACCAGTATGGGAATCATTCCACACTCTCTGTCTTAAAGCAGCACTGTGTTGATTTTGCTACAGTTCCCAAAGAACAAGTTGAAAAGAGGCATGAGAGGGAGAAAGAGGAGAGCTGTGCTGATTTGGGTCTGGTCAACTAGACTGAGATAAACAATTAGAACAGCCTACCTTCAAGACAGGAGCTGTCTGTGGAAGTCCAGTCATAAAGTACAATAATAGTAATAGTGGAAGGGTGGGAAATAACAGGGAGAAAGCTTTTCTATTTCTGGTCAAATATCCATAGCTCCTTCAACAGATTCTCAAATGACATGAAATTGAGGATCTTCAGTATCTGATCATCTTCCTCTGGATATTCTACAGCTTAGCTACTAACCCTTCATAAAAATAGTATCTGAACACAACATCTCAGATGTGACTGACAATGGCCGAGCACAAAAGGACTATCTCTCCTTAATACTGAATACTATAGCTCTCAAACTAGTTTAAGGTGAGCTTTACTTGCAAGTGATATATTGCTGACTCTTATTGAACTTGAAATTGAAATTCACAAAAAGCCCCACAGATAATGTTCTTCCCTTTTCAGGCATTACAAAACACTTTCTATAGATCTATCTATCTATCTATATAGACATATATAATCCCTTCTATTTCCCTCCCCCCAAAATGAACAATAATAAATATCCTCATGAAAAAACATGAGCAGCTAAACAAATTTCCATACTGAGTCCATTAAAAAAACATATCTCTCACTCTGCATTTTAAGTTCACCACCTCTCTGGCAATAGGTAGGTAATACATTTTATCTTCAATAATCCAGCATCACTACATTTTTTATTTATATTCCTGTTGTTTTATAAATTGTAAAAGCTCTCACTTCACTGTACATCATTAGTACATGGAGGTCTGCTCAGTTTCCTCTGAAACACTCTATTTCATCATTTCTTTTGGCACAGTAATATTCTACTACATTCTTATTTCATATTAGTCATTCCCCAAAAGGTGAGCATCCCTTTAATTTCTAATTCTTGATTTCTACAAAAAGAGTTTCTAAAAATATTTTTGTACATATGTATCTTTTTTCCTCTTTCTCTTTGTTCCAGAAGCGATATGTCTGCTTCAAAACATAATAAATTTTGCTTCAGCCCCACATTTTAAATCTACATGAATTGTTATGTTTCAGGTATATTTCTCATAAATAACATAATAATGAATTTTGATATCTAATCCTTCAACCCTTTCCAATTTTGTGAGTCTATCTTATTCTCATCCACACTTCTGTTTGCTAATCATGTATTTCCCTCAGTCCTGTCCTTACACTTGCTCTGCTCTTGCTCCCACCACACTCTTTACAAATGAGGAGTGAAAAGAGGGAATTTATATATCAGATGCTTTACAAATGAAACAGCCTGCTTCCACTCTGTCACCCTCTCCAAGTCCCCTTTCCCATTTCTGACTCCAAACGTGTGTTCTTTCTTTATTCCCTTTGAAGCTGTTCTTCATGTCCTCTGTGATCTTGTAGTTTTTTACTATTCCTCTACTTATCTCATTTTCCCCCTTAAACCCTTTTGTCACCTTCTCCTTCTCCTATTTTTAATATATCTCTTTCTTTTGCAGAGGAGGCAATCAGGATCAAGTGACTTGCCCAGGATGACACAGTTAGTAAATGTCTCAGGCTGGATTTGAACTCAGGTCCTCTTGACTCCAGGAACAGTGCTCTATCCACTGTGCCACCTAGCTGTCCCCAATTTAATTTATTTCTATAAAGTCATATTTATATCTGGGGGGAGGCATAATTTTGTCCATTATTCCACTATTGACTTCTCATGAAAGTGAAGTTCACACAATGTCTATCTTCTGTGTTTAAGTATCTTTCATCTTATGCATGTCTAGTATGAGATAACAATTTCCTTATTCTTCCTCTGTTCTTTCCCAGTATATGTCTTTCTCATTTCTCTCTTCTAATGAGACCATCAAAACAGAACAAAACCTTCTGCAAGATCATTTCCTACATGAGCCTTCCTCTATGATCTTTTAGCCATATTAGTTTTCTGAGAAGATATATTTCTTAGCCCTCCTACTAGCATGATCTTCACATAGTTCCTGCCAATTGAACAAATGCATATGTCTTTCTATGCTTCCCTTGCCTCCTGAATTTCAATTTCAAAATATCAAGTCAAATCAACAAACAATTATTAAAGCATCTGCTACATGTCAAGCATTATGCTAAGCAATGAGGCATTATGCTAAATGCTATATATTATGTGTATTCAGTTATGGATTTTTAAGCAAGAATCTTTGAAAATCCTGTATTCCATTAAGGGGTCATTTTCCCCTTTTATTTTTTTTATAAGCCTTTATCCTTTACCTAATAAGGATATAATCTTCCAAGCTCTGTTCTTTAAATATCAGAAATCCTGACTATGGAACTTGAACTCTTTCTTTTTGGCTGCTTGTAATATTTTGTTTACCTGGAATCTCTGGACATTGGCTGTGATGTACCTGGGCATTTTCATCATGGGGTTTCTTTCAGGAAGCTTTAAACAGCATCATCAGAAGTCTTCAACGTTAAAGCCAGCTACCACATATAGTGTAAACCATTTAATTTGAAGAGGTTACAAATCAAAAATGAACCAGAAAGAAAGTTGGCATGGGACTTTTTGTTCACAAATGATTATATACTCAATGCACCTTCTAAAACTGAGATGCAATTGCTGCTTGTGCTAATTTTGGCCTAACAATTAACACCAAGAAAATATAGACTCTCCACCAGCCAGCACCATACCATCTATATGTGGAACCATCAGTCACAGCAAATGGAGAAATTTTAAATACTGTGGATACGTTCACTTACCTTGGCAATATACTTTCCGGGAATATACACATAGATGATGAGGCTGACGTACACATTGCCAGAGCTATCTCAGAGTTTAGGAGTTTCCAAAGGAAAGTGTGTGAGAGAAGTATTAGGCTACCTGCCAAACCAAAGGTTTACAGGGTGTTGTGCTGATCTCATTGTTGTAGGGCTGTGAAATCTAGACAATCTACCAATGTCATGCCAGAATATTAATTCCTTCCATTTGAATTATCTTTGGAAGATTCTGAAGATCACCAGTAAAATAAGGTACTTTTTTGATCTAAACTGCCAAGCACAGAGAACACAGCTCTAATGAGCTGGTTATGTTGTTCAAATGCTAAATGTACATTTGCCTAAAAGACTGTTTTATGGAGAACTCATGTAAGGCAAACACTCTCATGGAGGTCAGAAGAAATGATACAAGGACATTCTCAAGGTCTCTCTCAAGAACTTTGGAATCTATTGTGAGACAAGGGAGACACTGACAAAGGACTGCCCAATATTCTAGCATCAAAGAAGGTGCTGTGCTCTGTGAGCAAAGTAGAATTGCAATAACTCAAAGAAACACGAGATGCACAAATTTAGAGAATCTCCACTCCAAATGTTCATGTGGACCCTTTCTGCCTAACTTGTGGTAAAGCCTTCCAAGCTCATGTTGTTCTGATCAGCCACGGTTGGACCCACTTTTCCTTGACCCCAACCCAGAGATGTTATTTTGGTTTTCTTTGAGAACAAAGGACAACAACCAACTAAGTAGATTCTTTCCTTTTCACTTTGCCCTTTGAATATATGAGTTTAAGCAGTTTTCATTTATGGTTTCTTGAATTATAATACCCAAGATTTTTTGAAGGGGGTTCATGATTTTCAGATTGTCTAAATATTCTTAGATTATCTCGAACTATTTTCAAGGTGTGATAAGTTTTATTATATTTTATGTATTTCTCACTTTTTCAATCTCATCATTGTTTTAATATTATTTGTCTTTTCATTGAGTTGTTATTTTCTGTTTGGCTCACTTTAATTTTTAGGGCATGCATTCTTAGGTAATATTTCCTCCCATCAATTCTAAGATATCAATCTCCTTATATCCTTTCCTACCTAGATATTGCATTTCGTACCTCTTATTCGAGGAAACAGAGATTAGGATTACAATTGGTTAATTATGGGAATTGAGAGAAAACCTTATTGTATTGTTTGAATCTATCCAGCGCTGAGTGGAGGGGAATCTGGAACACCTCTTCCTGCTATATAGAGATCCTTAACTAACTACCTAGGTTATGATGACAAGAAACCCAGTCATATATGAAGATTGGTACAAGAAGTTCTCTCGCAGTTACACATCTCAAGAAACCCATACATAATGCTTTTAAATTGGCCCAGTACTACATAATCAGCTATCATTTCCATGTTATTTTGATTGTTTACAGATGTTTCAGGGTAGAGGGCAAAGTGGGACACCTCCTTTTATAATTTCAAGGAATTGTACCTGTTCTCTCTCCCACTCCAAACATAAAAAGTTCCTAATCTTTCCCCTAATTAGAAATCAGATTACCTTATTCTGTATCTTGGTTAATTGTTTAATATTAATTAATTGATTTACTTTATTAATTGCTTTTAATGCATAAACATTCATCTCTTTTGGTATTCAGGGTCCAGTGCCAATGTTGAGGAAGGCAACTGGTCCTGATTTGTTGGGCATTTGCCATGTATTACTTAAAAAATTTATGTGCTCAAAGCTTGAACATTTGTTTCATTAGTATTTTTACCTTTTACCTGCCAGACACTCACCACATTTCTTCCAGATATCCCTATAACCCTTGCTGTTGAGACATTTTTCTCTGAGACTGTATTTAGACTTTTTTGTGTTGTTCTTTTTATTTGGTGGGGGAATTTATACTTTGGGCATCTCTTGGGTGTTTTCTTTTTTCTTCTATTTATTCTTTTTTATGTTTAGTTTTTATTTTCCTCAGTTACATGAAAAAATGATGTTTAACATTCATTTTTAAAACCTTGAGTAACAAAGTTTCTCCCTTCCTCCTTCCCTACTCCACTCCCTATTGAGAGGGCAAGGAATTCAATATAGATTATACATGTGCAGTCATGCAAAACACTTCCACAATAGTCATATTGTGAAAGAAAACAGACAACAAAGAAAAATCTCAAGAAAAATTTGATCATTTATCAATTGGGAAATGGCTCTCATTTTTATAAATTTGACTCAGTTCTCTATGTTTGAGAAACGAGGACTTTAGCAGGGAAAATGGCTTCAATTTATTTTTTCACAATTACCAGTATTAACTGTATTTCCCTTCATCCTACTCTCTTTTTTATTCTATTCTCTCTTGTCTTTCACTCTGTCCCTCTTCAAAAGAGTTTGCTTTTTATTAACCCCTCACCCAATCTGCCCTTTCTTCTATCATCCCCCTTCTCTTAAACCCTCTCCCCTCCTACTTTCCTGGAGGATAAGATAGATTTCCATACCCAATTATGTGTGTATGTTATCTCTCTTTGAGCCAATTCTGATGAGAGTAAGGTACACTCACTCCCCCTCACCTCCCTCTTTGTCCCCTCCACTGTAAAAGCTTTTTTCTTGCCTCTTTTATGTGATATAATTTTCCCTTTATCTTTCTACTGGTACATTTCTTTCTTACCCCTTAATTTTATTTTTAGATATTATTCCTTCATATTCAACTCACACCTGTGTCATCTATCTATCTATCTATCTATCTATCTATCTATCTATCTATCTATCTATCTATCTATCTATCTATTCCTTCTAACTACTATAACAATAAGAAAGGTCCTATGAGTTATAAATATCATCCTCCCATGTAGGAATGTAAACACTTCAACTTTAATATGTCCTTTATGACTTCTCTTCCCTGTTTAGCATTTTTTCAAAATCAAAGTCAACTGCAAGTCATGTCATCATCATAATGTCATGGTCCTCTTCAAGAATGAAGGACAAACACAAAATCTCCTCCTCCCCCTCCTCCTGTGTTCCACCCCCAAAAGCTGCCTGTTTTCCTCTGAGTTTACTGGCTACATTCTTGCTCAAAGATCAAGCCTCAAACCCAATTCACTCCGGAGCTCATAGACTGGACAGCAAGTCCCCACCCACCCAGCACAGAGTGAATTTAAATACTAAATAGTAATTGTTTCTCTTTTACCCAGGAACCCCAAGGGTCTTCTCCTCCCAGTTTGATTTTTTTTTTTTATTAAAGGGACCATCTCTTGAGCAACGACTTAAAGAAACCTATTCATTGAATGAGTATATCTCACTCAAAGTGAGAATGCTCTAAGACCTTAGCCTGAAAGGACCAGGGTCTCACATTGCATCCTGGGCCATCTCCAGCCATCCTGATGAATATCAGGCCACTGGGTCCAGATGGCACAGGAGAAAAAAGTGCAGTGGGTGACCTTGCACAGCCCTCCCTCACTCAAACCAAAGTCAACTGCAAGTCACGTCATCATCTTGATGTCATGATCCTCTTCAAGAACAAAAGACAAACACATCAACAACAACACAACAACAACAACCTTTTATACCTCTCTTGAGTCTTCTATTTGAAAGTCAAATTTCCTACTCAGTTCTGGACTTTTTGTCAAGAATTCTTGAAATCCTCTATTTCACTGACTATCCATTTTTTTTCTCTTCATGGATTATACACAGTTTTTCTGGGTAGCTGATTGTTGGATGTAATCCTACCTCCTTTGCCCTCTGGAATATCAGATTTCAAGCCTTCCAGTCTTTTAATATAGAAGTGGTTAAATCTTGTGTTATTCTGACTGTGGCACCATGATACTTGAAATGTTTCTTTCTGATGGGTAGCAATATATTCTCCTTGATCTAGGAACTCTGGAATTTGGCTATAATATTCCTGTGAGGCTTCATTTTGAGATCACTTTCAGGAGGTGATCAGTGGATTCTTTCCATTTCTATTTTACCCTCCAGTTCTAGAATTTCAGATTTCTTGTTACTTTCTTAAAAGATTATGTCTACATACCGTTTTTTAATCATGACTTTCAAGTAGTCCAATAATTTTAAAATTATCTCTCCTGTATATATTTTCCAGGTCAGTGGTTTTTCCAGTGAAATACTTCACATTGCTTTCTCTTTTTTCATTCTTTTGGTTTTCTTTCATTGTTTCTTTATTTTTCATAATGTCATTACTTTTCATTTGCTCCATTCCAATTTTTAAGGAATTTTCTTCAGTGAACTTTTGGACCTCCTTTTCCATTTGGTCAGTACTGCCCTTTAAGGCATTCTTTTACTCATTGTCTTTTAGTACTTTCTTTACCATTTGGTATAGTTTAAGTTATTTTCTTCAGTATTTTTTTTTTGCATCTCCTTTACCATGCTTTTGACTTATTATTCATGATTTTATTGTATTACTCTCATTTCTTTTCCCAATTTTTTCTCTACTTCTCTTATTTGATTGTCAAAATCCTTTTTGATTTCCTCCATGGCCTGAGACCAATTCATGTTTTTCTTGGAAGCTTTGATTTTAAGAGTTTTTACTTTGTTGTCTTTTCTTGAGTGCATGTTTTGATATTCTTTGCCCCCTATAGTAACCCTCAATAGTCAGAGAGTTTTTTTTTCTCATTGCTTAATCATTTTTCCAGTCTAACATTTTACATCGTAACTCTTTGTTAAGATAGGTCTCTGCTCCCAGGTTGGAAGGTGAACTATCCCAAGCTCCATGGGTTTTGTGCATCTGTTTTCAGAGATAGTTCTAGGGACCTGTAAGTTTTCAGTTCTTCCAACTGGTATGATCTAAGGAGAGGTGTTTACTCCTCTCCAGGCCTGTGCTCTGCTCTGTGAGAGACCATTAATACTCTTTTTTGCCCTGGAGCTGTGAGTTTCTGGGACTGGAGGACCCCCTCCATTGTGAGTGTAAACTCTGCTGTGCCAGTGCTCCTCTTCACCCTAAGACTGCAACCCAGAACTATGACTTGGATCCAAGTATGGGCAAAACAACAGAGTTCTGCCTCTATGCTAGCAAAAAGACCCTGTAATCTCTTTCTGACCAATTGTTCAACCCCCTTACCATCTGTGGGCTGAGAGCTCTCAAAGCAGCTGCTGCCACTGCCATTGCTGATTCAGTCACTACCAAAGCCTGTTCCTGGTTTACTGTGGTGAGGGCTGTGCTATCACAGCCTATGTTGGACTGTGCTCTACTCTCATCCAGATGCAGCAAACTTTTCCTACTCACCTTGTAAGTTGTCTTTGGAGTCTGTGGGCTGAGAGATATGCAAACTGCCACTGCTGTCAGTGATTCAGTGGCCTAAGGACTATTTCAGCTTTGCTGGGACCCACTCTACACTGGAACAACCTGCACTGGATTGTGTGTCTCTCTTACCATGGAACAGCACACATTTCCTGTTGAATTTCCAAGTAGTCTTGGGCTGGATATTTGTTTGACTCTGTCTTTTTGGGTTCTACTCCTCAAGAAATAATTTATCATTAATTTTTAAAGGCATTTGGAAGGGTTTTAGAAAGAGCTTAGGTGAGTTCTTGCCTTTACACAGTTCCCTTGGCTCCAACTCCCAGGTGATTTCTTTGATATCCTTTTCATGACAGCCTCAGTGTCAAGACATGGAGGACAGCCTCAGGGCCCAATTCTACCTACACATTGCCAGATAGCATGGTCCTATGTAAGGTACTCAAGGTCCTAATTTAAACCAGAATTGATCTATTTTCTGCTTTGCTTCTGGTACAAGTCTCTGGATGCTTCTCAGGGCCATTTTTCTTCTGTGGTCAGACCTACAGTCCTTTTTTTGAGGCTCTTTTCTGCTGCTACAAGGACTCTTAGATCACTCCTTTTTAAAATTTATTTATTTATTTAACTTTTAACTTTCATTTTCACAAAATTTTGGGTTCCACATTTTCTCCCCTTTTGTCCCCTCCCCCCACCCCAAAACACCGAGCATTCTAATTGCCCCTATCACCAATCTTCTCTCTCTTCTATCATCCCTCTCTGCCCTTGTCTCCATCTTCTCTTTTGTCCTATAGGGCCAAATAACTTTCTATACCCCTTTACCTGTATTTCTTATTTCCTAGTGGCAAGAACAGTACTCGACAGTTGTTCCTAAAACTTTGAGTTCCAACTTCTTTTCCTCCCTCCCTCCCCACCCCCTCTCTTTGGAAGGTAAGCAATTCAATATAGGCCAAATCTGTGTAGTTTTGCAAATGATTTCCATATTAGTAGTGTTGCATAAGACTAACTATATTTCCCTCCATCCTATCCTGTCTCCCATTACTTCTATTCTCTCTTTTGATCCTGTCCCTCCCCATGAGTGTCGACCTCAAATTGCTCCCTCCTCCCCATGCCCTCCCTTCCATCATCCCCCCCACCCTGCTTATCCGCTTATCCCCCACTTTCTTGTATTGTGAGATAGGTTTTCATGCCAAAATGAGTGTGCATTTTATTCCTTCCTTTAGTCAAATGTGATGAGAGTAAACTTCATGTTTTTCTCTCACCTCCCCTCTTTATCCCTCCACTAATAAGTCTTTTGCTTGCCTCTTTTATGAGAGATAATTTGCCCCATTCCATTTCTCCCTTTCTCTTCCCAATACATTTCTCTCTCACTGCTTGAGATCACTCCTTAAATGGACTATTCCTGGGAGCTTTTCCTCTAATTATTAAGTCTTAGGAGCTGTTACTTCTTCTTCCACTTTTGTCACAGTGCTATGAGCTGCTTAACTTGTGGGTTCTAATGGGGATTTTTCTCTTGCCACTATGCTTTGTTCTTAGGGTTCCTGATGCTTACCCTTTGAGCTCTACCTGAGACTATTCTCTTTTCTCCTGTGACTCTGGAAGAAAACCCAAGGTATTTCTCTTTTCACTGAGCTCGAAGACTGCTTTCTACATTTGACTCTTGTCAAGGCAGTCAACGGATAAATTTCCTTCCTTTGTCATCTAAATATTTGATAATCTTATCATCTGTCCTTCATTCAAATCATTAATGAAAGTGTTAAACTCAAGACCATTGAAAGGTGTCTTTTATCACAACCTAAAATCTATTTCCAAAATTATATTGAATAATTAACAATATGGGGTGGAGCCAAGATGGCAGAGTGAGAGCAAGTACTCACTTAAGCTCTAAGACAAACTCCTTCAGATACCTCTAAAAAGAGAATCTGAACAAATTTTAGAGTGGCAGAATCCACCAGGAGACAGAGTGTGGCAGATTTTCAGCCAAAGACAGCCTGGAAGGTTGAGGAGAAGGATGTGCTGCACAGGGTTGGAGGAGAGCAGAGTTCCAGGCTGTGCTGGCACAGATGCCACCATAGCAAAGGTAAACAGGAAGCACCAGGTGGTCTGAAGCAGAAGCAGCAGTGTGGATTCTCAAACATATCAGCCCAGGATGGGAGTACAGTGGAAATGAGTGAGAGAGAAGTGCAGAACCCCAGGTACCAGCAGTAGTCGCTCCTAAGATTATCAACCTGCAGATTAAATGTCTGTAAGTCACCTACTTGAACTTCTGGGAGGCAAGATGGTGGAATGATCTGTAAGTGCCTTCCCTTTCCCCTGTTGACCTTGAAAAACTCAGAGAAGATTTCTCCAGGAAAATTTATGGAACAGTGAGATCAGAAAATTACAAAGGAGAGGCCCTCTAACTGTGCCTGAAGGAGACCAGTGCAGGACCAGACCTGTCCCAGACAGCCCCACCTCAGTGAACCAGGAGGAGATCCTGAGTGCCAGAGGGGTGGAGCCCAGAAGTGCCAACATCAGAACACCAAGCAGGCCTTATCCCAACCAGGGGAATTGGGAAAACACTAACACATTAGTTCATCAACCCCTGGACCTGCCTGTGCTCTAGCTCAGGGGAGGAGACTTCTTGAGGCCAGACCAGCCCTCGCTGACACCTTGTGCAATAAACTCCAGGATAACTCTGGGGAAACTTAGAAATACTTCACCTGGCGTCTGCTTGGGAACACCAGCCAGCTCAGCACCAGGTAAGCTGCAGCATTTTAGCTTTAACCTGAAAGAACTAGAGTCCACAAAACAAAGAGCCTCAAGTTCTAAGCACAAGAACTGTGAGGCAGAGCCCCCTGTGCTCCAGAAGCAGAGATCCACTCTAAAAGCCAGGGAAATGCAATTATCATAAGCAGGAAGCAAACAAGAAGAGAAAAGAACATAGAATCTTACTAGGGGGACAAGGAGCAAAATACAAATATCAAAGAGGTCAGCATTGAGACTGTGCTTCCATCTGAAACCTGAGATGGGAATATGAACTGATGTGAAGCCCAAAAAGTATTCTTGGAAGAACTCAAGAAGGATTTTTAAAACTACATTACAGAAGTAGAAGAAAAATTGGCTAATGATTTTAAAAATATGAAAAAAGAATTCACGGAAGAATTTGAAAAGAAAATTGGACAGATGGATAAAGAAATACAAAACATAACTAGAAAAATTGGAAAAATGAAAAAGGAGATGCAAAAGTCAACTGAAGAAAACAGTCAATTAAAAATTAGAACTGGGCAAGTAGAAGCTAATGACTCTATGAGACATCAAGAATCAGTCAAATTAGATCTAAAGAATGAAAAAATAGAAGAAAATGAAAAGTATCTCATTGAAAAACAACTGACCTGGAAAAGACATCGAGGAGAGAAAGTCTAAGAATTACCTGTCTAGTAGAAAGCTATGCTGAGAAAAAAAGCCTGGACAATGTCTTTCAAGAAATCATCAAGGAAAATTGTTCTAAGGTCCTACATCCAGAGGGCAAACTAGTGACAAAAGAATCCACCAATCACTTCTTGAAAGAGATCCCAAACTGAAAACACCAAGGAATATTGTTGCCAAATTACAGAACTATCAAGCTGAGGAGAAAATTCTGAAAGAAGCCAGAAAGAAACAATTAAAATGTAGAGGACCTAGAGTCAGGATCACAAAGGACCTTGCAGTTTCTACATTAAAAGGTAGGAGGGATTGTATTATGACATTTTGTAAGGCAAAGATGCTTGGACTACAACCAAGATCAACTGCTCAGAAAAAACTGAGCACAATATTTCAGGCAAGGAGATGGACTTTCAATGTCCATTTGACAGGGATTTCCAGACCTTCCTGAAGAAAAGGCCAGGCTCAGTAGAAACTTTGATCTTCAAATACAAGTCTCAAGAGAGGCACAAAAAAAGGTGAAGGGGGACAAAACATGTTATTCAATATCGGCAAACTGTTTACATCCCTATAAGGGAAGATGATACTTGTTAAACTTGATAACTGTATACTTATTATGATACTTAAAAGGGATATACATAAATAGAGGGAGTGAGTATAAAATAAGCAATGTGATGATAAAAGCATGATATAAGACTATGAAGGGATTGTAATAGGAGATGTGAAAAGGAAAAGGCAGAAAAAAGTAAATTACATGACAGGAAGAGGCACAAAAACATATTACAGTAAGGGGAAAGAAGGGAGGGAGATGGGCACTGTTTCAGATTTACTCCTATCTGATTTGGTTTAAGGAGGGAATAACAAACTCTGTTAAGTATAGAAACTTCCCTTACAAGGAGTAGGAGGGGAAACAGGAAAGAAAAGGAGGGTAGGCTAAAAGAGAGAGAAGAAATAGTAAGGGAAAAGGGGAAACAAAGGGAGAAGGGCTGATAGGAGGGAGGGAAGACTGAGGGAGGTGGTGGCCAAAAATTAAAACTATATTGTGGAGGGGAAAGGAGAAGGGAGAATTAAGAGCATAAATGAGGGGAAATTGGATGGAGTGAAAGACCAGATAGTAAGCATAACTGTGAATATGAATGGGATGAACTCTTCCATAAAATGGAGGCAGATAGCAGAATAGATTAGAAACCATAATCTAACAATA
Source organism: Notamacropus eugenii (assembly GCF_028372415.1). NCBI lineage: Eukaryota > Metazoa > Chordata > Mammalia > Diprotodontia > Macropodidae > Notamacropus > Notamacropus eugenii. Next base: position 355,298,454 of record NC_092875.1, on the reverse strand, counting down.
TGTTGTTTGCAAGAAACACATTTTAAACAGGAGGATACACATAGTGTTAAGGTAAAAGTTGGAGAAGAATAGATTATGCTTCAGTTTCTGTAAAAAAAAAAAAGCATGAATAGAAATCCTATTCTGACAAAGAAAAACAGAAATAGATCTAATCAAAAGAGATAAGGAAGGAAACTATATCCTGCTAAAACTCACCATAGACAATGAAGCAATAACATTACTAAACATATATGCTCCAAGTGGTATAGTATCCAGATTCTTAGAGGAGAAGTAGTTAAGGGAGTTACAGGAAGAAATGAACAACAAAGCTATACTAGTGTGGGACTTCAATATCTCCCTCACTAAACTTGATAGATCTAAACTCAAAATAAGCAAGAAAGGAGTAAAGAAGATTAATAGAACTCTATATAAGGGAGATATGATACACCTGTGGAGAAAATTGCATGGGGATAGAAAGGAATATAACTTTTTCTCTCAGAGGCAAATGGCACATGAACAAAAATTGACCATGGCATAAAACAGGGCATAAAACTCTCACAATCCAGTGCAGTAAGGCAGGATAGTTAATGTATCCTTCTTAGAACATAATACAATAAAAATTATAGGTAATAAAAGGACATGGAAAGATAGACCAAATTTTGTTAATGTTTATTTATTTATTTTCAGTCCTTAACATTCATTTCCACAAAATTTTAAGTTTCAAATTTTCTCCCCATTTCTCCCCTCCCCCTCCCCCAAAATGCCATGCATTCTGATTACTCATTCCCCCAATCTGCCCTCCCTTCTATCACACCCCTTCCTTCCCTTATCCCCATTTTCTCTCTTTTCTTGTAGGGCAAGATAGATTTCTATACCCCATTACGTATATTTCTTATTTCTCAGTTACATGAAAAAACAATTCTCAACATTTATTCCTAAAACTTTGAGTTCCAACTTCTTTCCCTTCCTCCCTCCCCATCCATCCCCACTGAGAAGGCAAGCAATTCAATATAGGCTATATATAAATATATATGTATGTATGTATGTATGTGTGTGTGTGTGTGAGTGTGTGTGTATGTATGTATATCTTGTTTTGCAAAAGACTTCCTTAATAGTCATGTTGTGTAAGACTAACTGTATTTCCTCTATCCTATCCTGCCACTCATTTATTCTATTCTCTCTTTTCATATTCTTCCTTCCCAAAAGTGTTTACTTCTAATTACTCCCTCCTCCCATTTGGCCCCCCTTCTATCGTCTCCCCACCCTACTTGTCCCCTTCTCCCCTACTTTCCTGTAGTGTAAGATAGATTTTCATAGAAAATTGAGTATGTTATTCCCTCCTTAAGTCAAATGTGAAGAGACTAAGCTTCACTTTTTCCCTCTCACCTCTTCCCTTTTCTCCTCCATTGAAAAAGCTTTATCTTGCCTCTTTTATGAGAGATAATTTTCCCCATTCCATTTCTCCCTTTCTCCTCCCAATATATTGCTCTGTCACTCTTGGATTTTATTTTTTGAGATATCATTCCTTCTTATTCAACTCACCCTATGTTCTGTGTGTGTGTGTATGTGTGTATAATCCCTCCAACTACCCAAATACTGAGAAAAGCATCAAGAGTTAGAAATATGATCTTTCCATGTAGGAATGTAAGCAGTTCAACTTGATTTAATTTTTTAGGTATCATCTCTTCCTATTCAACTCATCTTATATGCTCTGTCTTTATGTAAATTGTCCCTCCAACTACCCTAACACTGAGAAAAGTCTCAAGAGTTACAAATATTATCTTTCCATGTAGGAATGTAAACAGTTCAACTTTAGAAAGTTCCTTATAATTTCTCCTTCCTGTTTACTTTTTTCATGCTTCTCTTGATTTTTGTTTTTGAAAGTCAAATTTTCTATTCAGTTTTGGTCTTTCCATCAAGAATGCTTGAAAGTCCTCTCTTTCATTGAACGACCATTTTCCCCCTGAAGTATTATACTCAGTTTTACTGCGTAGGAGATTTTTGGTTTTAATCCTACTTTCTTTGACTTCTAGAAAGTCATATTCCAAGCCCTTCAATCCCTTCATATAGAAGCTGCTAGATCTTGTGTTATCCTGATTGTATTTCCACAATACTCAAATTGTTTCTTTCTAGGGGCTTACAATATTTTCTCCTTGATCCAGTAACTCTGGAATTTGGCTACAATATTCCTAGGAGTTTCTCTTTTCAGATCTCTGTCAGGAGGTGTTCAGTGGATTCTTTCAATATTTATTTTTCCTCTGGTCTTAGAATATCAGGGTAGCTATCCCTGATAATTTCATGAAAGATGATGTCTAGCCTCTTTTTCTGATCATGACTTTCAGGTAGTTCCATATTTTTTAAATTGTCTCTCCTGGATCTGTTTTCCAGGTCAGTTGTTTTTCCAGTAGGAAGTGTCACATTGTCTGCTATTTTTTCATTCTTTTGGTTTTGTTTTGCGATTTCTTTCTTTCTTATAAAGTCATTAGCTTCCATCTGCTCCATTCTAGTTTTTAAAGAACTGTTTTTTTCAGTGAGCTTTTGAACCTCCTTTTTCATTTGGCTAATTCTGCTTTTTAAGGCATGTATCTCCTCATTTGGCTTTTTGGACCTCTTTTGCCAGTTGAGTTAGCTTATTTTTAAAGATGTTACTGTCTTCAGTATTTTTTTGCATATCCTTTTGCAAGCTGTTGACTCACTTTTCAAATTTTCTTGCCCTGCTCTCATTTTTCTACCCAATTTTTTCCTCCACTTCTATTACTTGATTTTCAAAATCTTTTCTGAGCTCCTCCATGACCTGAGACCATTGAATATTTGTTTTGGAGGTTTTGGATGCAGAAGCCTTGATTTCTTCTGTCAGTATGCATTGTTCTTCCTCAACCTGAAAGGATGGAAGAAAATACCTGTTCACCAGGAAAATAATCTTCTATAGTCTTATATTTTCTCCTTTTCTGGGCATTTTCCCAGCCAGTTATTTGACTTTTGAGTTCTTTGTCAAGAGCAGGTTATATTCTGGGGACTTGTAATTTCTCAGTTCCTCCAAGGTGGCAGAATCAAGCGAGAGGAATTTACTCCCCTCTTGGCCTGTGCCCTGCTCTTGGAACAACCAAAAATTTTTCTGCCCAGAATTTGGGAATAGAATTGTCTCTCCATGGGTGCCTCCAGTGCCACCACACCAGCACTCCTCCTACCCCAGGGCAGTGCTCAGGGATGAGATTCAGATCAGCAGTTCAATTCCCCCAGGGGCTTTAGGCAGAGGAGTACAACAATGGATGCTGCCACTGCAGTGGCTGCTGCTAGTGTTCCAGACCATATTCTCTTCTCCTGGGTGAAGGAGCTTTCTCACTGACCTTTTAAGCTCTCTTTGGTATTTGGGGTTTGAGAAATCTGGGAACTGTTGCTGTTTGTTGCTCCTTGAAACCTGTTCTGGGTCCTATCCCTGCTGCACCATGCAGTCCACACTGGGCTGTGCTTCGCTCCATGCCCAGTGTGATATGCCTTGTCTGTTTTGGGCTATAAATCTCTTTCACTCAGTCATTTTGTGGCTTCTGTGGCTCTAGAATTTGTTTAGAGTCATTTTTTACAGGTATTATTATTATTATTTAAATCCCAACAGCAAGAGATAGAAAGAGAAATCCCATTTAAAGCTACAGTAGACACTACAAAATATCTGGGAGTCTACCAACCAAAACAAACTCAGGAACTCTTTGAACACAATTACAAAACACTTTTTGCACAAATAAAGTCAGATCTAAGTAAGTGGAAAAACATCAGTTACTCATGGGTAGGAGGAGCCAATATAATAAAAATAACAATTCTACCTAAATTAATTTACTTATTCAGTGACATACCTATCAAACTACCAGATAATTATTTTCTAGAGCTAGAAAAAATATCAAAATTCATCTGAAAGAACAAAAGATCCAGAATATCAAGGAAACTAATGAAAAGAAATGCTAGGGGAAGTGGCCTAGCCCTACTAGATCTGAAATTGTATTATAAGGCAGTAATCATCAAAACCACTTGGTACTGGTTAAGAAACAAAGGGGTAGACCAGTGGAATATGTTAGGTACTCAAGATACAGTAGTCAATGAATATAGCATTCTACTGTTTGATTAATCCAAGGACCCCAGCTTCTGGGATAAGACCTGACTGTTTGACAAAAAATGCTGGGAAAACTGGATAACAGTGTGGCAGAAACTGAACATAGACCAATGAGTGACATTCTACATAAGAATAAAGTCCAAATGAATACATGATCTAGGTATAAAGATTGATATTATAAACAAATTAGGGGAGCAAGGAATAGTGTATTTGTCAGATTTATGGAGAATGGAGAAATTTATGACCAAACAAGAGATAGAGAACATTATGATATGCAAAATGTATAATTTTGATTACAGTAAATTGAAAAGGTTTTGAACAAACAAATCCAGTGCGACCAATATTAGGAGGGAAAATATAGAGAGAGTTGAGTCAAATGTACAAGAATATAAGTCATTCCCCAACTGATAAATGGTCAAAGCATATGAACAGGGAATTTTCAGAGGAAGAAATTAAAGTTATCTATAGTCATATGAAAAAATTCTCTAAATCACTATTGATTAGAAAGAAGCAAATCAAAACAACTCTGAGGTACCATATCACACTTACCAAATTGGTTAAGATGACAAAACAGGAAGATGATAAATGCTGGAGAAGATATGGGAGATTAGGAACACTAGTTCATTGTTGGTGAACCTGCAAGGTGATCCAACCATTCTGGAGAGCAATTTGGAACTATGCCCAAAGGGCTACAAAAATGTGCATTCCCTTTGACCCACCAATGTGACTTCTATGACTGTATCCCAATGAGATCATAAAAATGGGAAAGGGTCGCACATGTACAAAAATATTTACAGCAACTCTCTTTGTCGTGGACAAGAAGTGGAAATCAAGGGGATGCCCATCAATTGGGGAATGGTTGAACAAGTTGTAGTATATGAATGTAATGGAATACTATTGTCCTATAATAAATGATGAAGATTTCAGAGAGGCCTGGAAGGACTTATATGAACTGATGCTGAGTGAAAGAAGCAGAACAAAGAGATCATTGTACACAGCAACAACTACAGTGTGAGAGAAATTTTTCTGGTAAACTTAGCCCTTCATGACAATGCAAGGACCCAAAACATTCCCAAAGAACTCTTGAGGTAAAACATCATCCACATCCTAAGAAAGAACTATGGAATTGGAAAGCAGAATGAAGGAAATCATTTTCTCTTGTGTTATGTTTTGTTTTGTTGGGGTTTGTCTCATGGTTTCTCCCATTCATTTTAATTCTTCTATGCAACATGACTAATGTGAAAATGTGTTAAATGAGAATGTATGTGTAGAACCCATATAAGATTGCATGCTATTTGGGAAGGGAGGGAGGAGGAAGGGGAGAAAAATCTAAGACTTATGGAAGAGATTGTAGAAAACTGAAAACAAATAAATTAATAAAAAAAGAAAAGAAAAATTAATCATATAACTCTTTGAATTTAGTAATTCAACCATTTCACAAATTTATCTAACTTCATCATGAATTAGCCCCTATCTCTCTCTCAGGAAGAAAGACAAAGAAGAGTTCATCAATACTGTACTTCACTAAATCTGTAGAGATGAAATCTATCTTCATTAATCGCCTGGTATAATGGTCTAGCAACTATCTTTTTAAAAGTTAATAAGGTTAATATGTCATGAGTTATTGTTGATAAACTGTTGAATCTTTATGATCATTTCCTCTTTCTTCTACATATTCACAAATCATCCCTACAGCAATATCCTCTAGAATATTGCCAGGAGTTAAAATTGGATTCATTGGCCAATATTTTATTAACACAATCTCTCTCTCTGTTTCTCTGTCTCTCTGTCTGTCTCTGTCTCTGTCTGTCTGTCTGTCTGTCTGTCTGTCTGTCTCTCTCTCTCTCTCTCTCTCTCTTTCCCTTCCTCCCTCCTTCCCTCCCTCCCTCTCCCTCTCTCTCTCTCTTTCTTCCCTCTTCCCTGCTCTATGGCCTTGCAAATATCACTTACAGTAGCTTAACAATCACATTTTCCAAAGTATTTAAGAAACTAAGAATGCACTTAAGAGCTTATTACTTCATGTTTATAAAATTTAGTTTTCAGTTCCCTATCAATCATTTTTGCCTGGTCCTTTACATTCCAAAGATTATTCTGCTTGAAAAAGAAATCAGCATCAAAATAAGAATTGGAGTGTTATGACTTTTTTGTGATCTATTATAATCTCATTTGCTACTAAGACTACTTCTTTTCGATATAGAAAAACTTTGTTTTTAGCATTTCTAATCTTATCTTTAATGTACTATGATATATTTTGTCTATGTGTTTCCTTATTTGCCCTTGCTTCAATCTTCTCTAATTGTTTTAATTAAATCTAATTTGGTTTAAAAGTTCTATGTGTGCCTACATCTGTCTTTTTAATCATCTTTTCCATTTTTCCTTCTCACTGGAATGATTTTTTTCCTTCAGATTTTTATTTTTCAAACCAGTTCATCCCCTGAATTATGTTACCACATAGAATTTTATTCCATAAATTCCAATCTTTTCTTTTTTTCTTGTTGTTTATCTTTTTTTCATTATATCAGTATACCTTTGTTTGTATGTGTGGAGAGAGAAGGAGAAGGAGACGGAGAGAGAAAGAATCTGGATAAGTGTCCAGATTTATGTTAGAACTTAAAATTGATTACTAAAAATGTCAGTAGAAAAAATGATTAGCAATTCTTTTTAATATAATTTTCCTTCTCATCACATCCCCTAATAATCAATCATACTTTAGCTGTGACATATTTTGGCTATGCTCTATGAGAATCTAGATGCTGCACAAGTATAGAGATGTATTTTATTGGAAGATATTTGAAATTATTGGAATTTAAGTAATAGTAACCTGAGTTCCAAAATAGTGAGTGCTCACACAATTCAGCTGATACAATTATCTCAATATTTACATAATTCCATGTTATCTTATTTCTATTCATTTCACTGAAGTTTTTTAAACTAGCTGGTGACTCAATTATGCTATTGTCAGAATCTAAACCAAATCCTTATTTGGTTTGGTTTCTTTTTATATGTGCTTATGTTTCTATCTCAGAGATTTCCATCTATCAATTAATTTAACATTGCATAAATAGACAACCATATCCTGGGACCTCTGTGATCTCAAATCTCCAGGATATTTTCAGCCATTTTGTCAACTCCAAATTTTTTGTGCTCAGAGCATCCACAATGTAAATTATACACATGTATCAAGGGAATCTTAGAACTGATAGCACTCAGGAGGTTCAGAGCTCTTACTTTGTGATTCAAAAATAGGGTGAGTATACATGAGAAGGATAGGTCCAAGAAGAGGTGAGAAATCCTATGGGGCAAAGCAAAAGATAAGAAGTAAATTAATTATTGCCAGACATGGAGGGAAAGAAAATCGATTAATGATGACTTCACTGTGATCTAATTCTATAATGAAAAAGGGCTCTTACTTTCATTAAAAATCTTTATGCTGATTTCTCTTTTTTACAACTCTGCAGAAACTGCTCTGAGCTAAATTTCTTGCTGTGACCTAGATTCCAGTAGTGTAGTATCAATATATGGAGAAATTGTGTTAATACTTCAAAATTTTGTGACTTCATCAATGAGAGTTAGAACTCACCAAAAGATATCCTTCCCAACTAAGTAACGACCATTCTGAAATGTTATGGTTCAGGAGATGAATAGGGAGCCAGGACATAAATAAATTCCCAAAAGAAAAACAGAACTCAGTTAATTTTTACGTTTTTTAAAAATTCAATTTTCAGATTCTACATCACCTAAGTTATTGATATCCATTTCTCAAGAGATGAACTCATCGTGAGAAGGCGAACATTACAAATTAAAGGCAGAACATATGTTACAAATTATCTTAAAATATATAAAGAATTTAATTTTTTATGACTGTCAAGTGTAAGACCATGGGAGCATCATCAATGTCCTAACATAAAAGGGATTGTAACCAATTCTCTTTGTATATGAGAACTGAGTCTTGCACCGATATCACATCTGGATTTTGGGGTGCTTTCATCAATATTGCAGATTACTCATTTTTATAAGCAGCACGGACAAATCTTACAATAACTGGAATTACAAAGAAATTCTGTAGAACAAAGCTTCCCACATCCTGGTAAATGCACCAAAGTAAAAAGGTTTGGAGAATTCTTAAATAATGAATCAGTCTATATAAAAGAAAAATTTTACTAGGTCTGTCCAAGTCACAATACATAAAAGGAAAGCCCTGGGTTATAGATTATGCATGATCTTAAAGTATACATGAAAGATTCCATGGTAAGTTGATTGTTTGTTCTACCAAGGCAATTTTTTTTTTTTGCAATCACCACACACTAATTGTGTCTAGATCTTGTATAAATTGAACCATTCATTCAATTGCATTATTACAAAGATGTAGTCTACAGTAGAAAATCATTGGCAGTCACCTACCAGTCTTTTCCCTTCTCATATTTCCATCAAGGATATACTTAAATTATACATTTTGCTGCCAAAAATAATTGATCTCAGGGCATAATATCCTTTCATGTAGAATTGCTTATTATGAGTTGTATAAGGCAATATAATCATGCTAACAGTAGATTTCCATTGTTAAACTGCAATGGTATACCCATATTACAAAAAAAAAATGTTTATTTTTTTGTGTCTGCAAAAAAAAATGAAAACTTATCAAGTTTCCATCATTTAAGGAATGGCTGAATAAATGTTGGTATATGAAAGCAATAGAATACTATTATGCTATTTTTTAATGGTAAAAAGGTGGTGGTTTAGAGAAACCTGGGAAGACATATATAAACTGATATGAAATGAGGCAACTAGAATCAGGAGAATAATTTACACCATTACAAAGACAGTTTTAAAAGACTTAATTTCTGATCCATCAATCCAGGGCCTTTCCTTAAGAAGGGGGTTCATCAAAGTCTTCTCATTTCCCATAAGACACACTGCTTTTGGACTTCTTTGGACTTCACATTTATGCCTTCCATAGGAAATTTATCAGTAGGAAATCTCACTATCTGCTGGTATGAATCTTCCTGGTACTCATATTCCATCAGTATCTTTTGTTCCTCTGACTGGACCCTATGACTTGAGGCATAACAGTCAACTCCATGACTTTTGTGTGAGGAAGGGTTTCAGCACAACATTCTCCTGATTTCCTGCCAGTTTGTGAATTTCTTTGGACTTTTCCATCATACCTTCATGCCAAGTATCATCCTCCCCTATTACTTTCCTACCTTTCTCCTGAGGTTTAGCTTCTGTGTATGGTCTTGCCCATTAAATTGCAAAGTTCTGCTTAAGTCACATGGAAGCCTAAGTAATATGAGTTTGAGTCACAGGAAGCCTGTGGTGGGAGCAGTTTGCTGAAGGAGTGGAGCAGGAAGGGTGGAACAGGAAGAGGTGGAGCTAGAGCAGAATTGAGAGGAAGAATGTCAGAGCCATCAAAGCTAAGAAGGATGCAGCAAGCAGGCAGCTGGCTAGCATGCATGAAAGAGCTGATTTGTGATTTTGTTTAATGGAGCTGGTTTGTGGGAAGCCCAGCCGGGGGAAGGCTTGAGGATGGTGCTGTTTTCTGCAGAGTTATTGTGTATAGATTTTAATGAATTTGGCTGTCTGGTGTCTGAATAAATGTTTTTGTTCTGTCTTCCATATGGAGAGTACGTGGTACTTCATGATTCAGAATTGCACCAATATATTCATGGCTGCTGTAGGTGCTGTGAATATTGTGTTGGCCCTACAAGTAGGTACTTAATGAATGTTAATTGACTCAGTGAATTTCAGAACACTCACGATTAAACTTGCTACCCATCTCCTGACAGAGAAAGTGATAGCCTCAGGGTAGGAACTGAGATAATTTTTTGGATCTGAGGAAATTCGTTTTACTTGACTATGTTTATTAATTATAAAGTCTTTTTTTTCTTTACTCCCTAATGGAGTTAGGAAGAGAAATGAAAAGGAGAGAATATACATTTTTATTTAAAATTTCTGTTGCTGTTGTCCTTCAGACTCAAAGAGGACCATGACATTAAGAAGGTGATGTCATGACTTACAAATGAATTAGATTTAATTGAGGCAGGACTGTGTAAAGTCAACAGCTTCACTCTGTCCTCCAGAAACAACTGGATCCAGTAACAAGATATAGATCAGAATGAGTGGAGATGGTCCCAGGTACAGTGGGAGACATTGTCTTAATTAAAAATAATTAAAAGTTGAATGGTATATTCAATAGTGTCAAACCAATACCTTCAAATATTAGAGCCATTCATAAATAGTTTGTTGTGTTGCTACAGTCTGAGTCTTCCAGTCTTAGGACCAAAGCTTTACATCCTCTTCTAGCATGAGCCACCATATACAAAATTCTTTAGAAATAACATTTTTACCAACTTACTAATAGTTTTACTCACCTTGAACCTTGACAGTCATTGATCTATCAATTAGGAATATTGCGAAGGATTAGGGTCCAGGCAATTTCTCCTAATAGTCCAAAAGGCAGCAGAAATGATTGTCATGTGATGGAGCCTTGAGAGACAACATAGATTTTATCTTCATTTATACTGATCCCTGGGAAACATTTGTTGCCATATCTGAGTGGTCTGAGGCTGAATTTAGGGTCTGTACACAAAGGCAAGACAAAATGTATTAAAGTACGAAAGCACTGAACTACTTTACTGCTCAGGACGTATACAGCATATGGATATTGAGATACTCAAGAAGTTGTGTTTGACATATTGGTCAAAACAGAATGTCCTTATTTTTAAATGCTTAAAAAACACCTCTAAGCACAATGTTTACTATTAGAGGCAGTGGAACATCATGATATTCCTAGAGATAGAGAAGCTGGATTGAAATCCAACCTCTCAGTACCTTGTGTGATCCTGAGCAAGTTACCTAACATCCCTAGACTTCTGTTTCCTCAGTGATAAAATACTTGGACTACATCACCTTGGAAGTCCCTTCTAGCTCCTGATCTATGGTTCCATTACCAAGAATGAAATCAGATGATGTCATACAGCTTTAAGATTCTGAGAAGCAGCAACAGCCATCAGATCAACTTGACATAGGGCACTATTTATGAGACATTTTTAAAAAAAATAATAACAAAGACCATGAGACAAAGTCACAAATAGCATCTATGGAATGCCAAAAGAACAGTGCAAATGATACCAATAATGATGATGATGATAACAACAATATCTCAAAACACAACATCTAATCAATTTCATGAGGGTTGAAGAGCCACAAAGTCCAAGTAAAGGAATGACAGCCAGCGTAATGTACAGTAGGGACTCTTGAATGCTTTGAGTTGGCTACTGTACCTGTGAAGTTGAGTCATGATTCATGAAAATGGTCAATTTGGTTCTAGTGAAACTAATGATCAGGTAGTTATGGTTCCAGCATGATATAAATATTCTTATGAATTCAAGATATAGCAAGGCAGGGTGTTGCAGGCTCATTGTGCTAAAAGTCACTATGATGATCAGTTTCATGTTCTGATAATACATGAAGGGAAAATTATTAAAAAGTCAGAAATACTAATACCCAGTGGTGTGCTGAAGCTAATTCTATCTGGTTTGTAAGAACTGCTACAAATTTGGGCTTAATTCATCATTTTGTTAATTATCAAAAATAATTAAGAAAATTATCTGGAAAAAATTAATTGGAAAAATATTAATAACGCAGATTAAACTTGAAAGTATGTGTGCATATTTTGTCCCTGAGAGTCAAGTTGTTAACTGTTTACTAGCACACCTTTGTATTACTCTATAAATATTACTTAAGCTCAGCAGGAATATAGTAGAAGGCTCAGGGAATGAAGTCATCACCAGGCTAGAGACCTTGTGACTGTAAGTGAATAGTAGCAAAAGTGGCATGCATATAGTGCTTTAAGATTTAGAAAGTGCTTGGTATCCTTTATCTCATTTGAGTGTTACAATCCCCTGCTAATATCACACCTGTTAGAAATGCTTCTTATGTATATGACATGGATCACTAAAGCAGAGAAATCAGAAATATTCATGAAATGGACTGAAATATGAATGTTTCCATTAACTACAAATAATCTAACATAAGAAAACAGCAAACAGATCTTAGTTGTCAGAAAGGGTTTCTTGCTGTTTTTGTTTTTTTTTCAGTTATACGACCAGTTCCAAGTCACCCAACAACATATTGCAGATCAATGTGGGGCAATCATTACAAATAACTTCATTTCTAAACCCAGAATAGAGAAAATCAAAGTAGAAAATAAAGAGTTTCTTTTACTCAAAAAGAAAAAAAAACTAGTTAACCCAAAGGCATTAAAATGTAAACTTAAACAAAGGCATTAAAATATATACTTAAAACAAACTCTGGAAATGCTTCCTAGTAATGAAATTGGGTGGAAAAAAATTAATGTGTTTGTCTTAATAGATTTTGAAGAAGAAATGGGTATATTTGAAATGGAATTTTAAACATTTTTCTTTGAATTTGATAGCACAAATTCAACTAGCAGTCCAACTATAACAAGAGAGTCATATAAAAAAGTATTTTTTTGCAACAAACATTACTGATGAAAACCGTCAACCACAATATGTGATAGAGAATAGAAAAGCATTTCAAGAGTATACACTGCGATTTTGCCAATGTAAATTACATAGGAAGAAAATGGGAGTCATTTAAGAGTATACCTCAGGAAAGTTTTAAAAAATCATGATCACAAAAATGGCATAAAAATTATTGAAGACTTTTGTAAAGACATTAGGAAATTACATCAGTATATAATCAGAACATTGAGCAGAATACTTGGTATTGCCCAAATCAAAGCAACTGAAAGAGATATAAGGAATAAAATCAGGAAACCAAAAATGGGTCAGATATTCTTGATACCCTTAATCAGCAACTGATATCACACACACACATGCACATGCACATATACAGTCATATGGTTGAATGAAGTGTAGCATTATGAAAGGGATAAAATGTAAGACATAAAACTTAAACTTCAATGATAATAGGACAAATCTGTCAGAGGAGCTAACTACAATATTAGAAACCAGTAGTTACAGATAAAATCATAAATCAAATCCTGCCTCAGGGATTTACTAGACATGTGACTGGGAAAGTTCCTTAATATTTCCCAATCTAAGTATCCTCATATCTAGAATGGGGAGAATAATGGCACATACCTCCCAGGGTTGGGTTGAGGATCAGATGAGGAAATAAATATAAAGCATTATGATAAATTTAAGGCAGTATATAAATATTCGCTATTCTTCTTATTAACATTATTCAGGAGAAAGCTGTGGCTGTGTATGTTAAAACACTGTCAGCCTGAAGTCAAAGCTAAAGGAGAAGATATTTAGAGCAATTAACACCTACACAGTTCCAATCTTAACATATACTTGACACAGTAAAATGATTGACAACAGATTTGAAAACATCTAAACAATAACCCATAAAATATTAACCTAACATAAGAATAATCATCCCAAGAGAGCTATCAAGGTAATGACACATTCTCACATAAAGAAGGAAGAAGATTGATAGATATGCTCAGAGTATTGATAAGCAGATAAAAATTTTACTGAAATTTTTGGGAACAATATCTTCACTTCACAAAGCAATAATAAAGATTTCTACTGTATCTCCATCGCTGGATTTGTCAAATATAACAAGAGTGGTTTGCTTTGTAAGCTAGACAGGCCCCGGGCTATAAGTAAGATATTAAAAGGGAATCAAAAATTGCTCTCTGTGTGACATTCACATGAACTCAACCAAAAATGGGTTTACAAATACAGAGTCCAAGCATTAATTGATGCCAGGCCTAGAGGCCTGAGGGCTACCCGAGTCTTACCTTACCTCTGTCGCAGGTCTTCGGCTGGCCAAACCGGATAAACGTATGAGAGAAGAGACTTTCCAGAGTCGAACAAGGGTTAGGCTTTAATCAGGGTCTCGGTTACATGTGCAGGGGAAACTCTTCCTTAGGAGGGAGAGAGAAAATCTCCCAAGGAGGCAAAGATCTTACGATAAGAGATTGGAAGCAGAAGTGTAAGTGGGGAGAGAGGGGGAGGGGAGAGCGAAGAGAGGAAAAGGGAGGAGAGGCCTTCTGTCTGTCAGGGCCCCTCCGAGCTAAGAGAGCCTTCAGGCTTTCCTGACCCTAATTAAGCTCTCCGGCCACGTAGTTTGCACCTGAATACCATGCCTGTTAGATAACAATAGGTGTGCCCAGATCCGGGACAGTCTCGAGGGGGATGCTCCTCCCATCACGTTTCTCATGGGAAGAGGCGGAAATACACGAGATTGCTCGGTCTCACTCCTCGATTCCCTGGTGTTTTATGGGGGGCCTCATGAGAACTCTAAGATTTAGAAGTTCCCACCTTTACCCGCCCGAGACTGTCCACATGGAATTGAGCTTCCATCCCCAGCAAATTGATATAGATTAGGTAAAGAAGTGGAAGAAACTGAGGAAGATATCATTTCAGATTGCAGAGAACTTTTATGTACCAGATACCTGCAAAGGCATGATCAGGGGCATAGAATTATATACCAAATAAGTAACATTTTTTTATAAGCAGGCATCAAAGTTTCATATTAGAAACAGAAATACCTAGTTATCACTGAGAATTAAGCAAATAAATGGTATTAGGACTAGAATATAATTATATGCAGAATTCTTGCCTACTACAACTTGGAAATAAAATTAATCAACAAAAAAATTTAAGAAAATTTTTATAACAGATGTTTTGCAAATATTGTCTTCAAACTACCCAGTACAAAAAAAACTTCCCAAATATGTAGAATTAAAAGTAGAAATCAAAACCATGCAGATAAAGAAGGTGGGTAAAGAAAATTTATCATCCCTGTTTGCTACTGGAACTGTCCCAAAGATTCTGTCAGCCACACTTCACAAAATGAGCTTATATCCCAGAACAATTATTCAATTGCCAAAAGCACTCATTTCATTCTCCTGTACAACATTCAAGAAAGCATTAATATATAAAAAAGAAAAGACAAGGAAGCAACTTGTCCTCAGACCATATCTTGTATATCTGAACCCCAGCAAAATGAAAGAATGACATGAGAAAACAACCAACCAGCTGCCGCCACCACCATTAACAATAACCACTGAGTTTACCTAGTACTTTAAAAGCAAATGAGTAAAGTTTGGATATTTTAAAAAAATAAATAATAACTAGGAAGTCTCTGACTAGACCTCTACAAACTTCTAGCCCAAACCTATTAATGTCTAATACAAATGACAAAGATTCCTATATTGACATGGATATCTATGTATTTTCATGTGTACATGTATATATTAATATATATATACATATGTGTGTATATACATACAAATATATCTTATGCTTTACATTTGGCCAGAAGTAATGCATCTCAGATTTATTCTGATATTTGCTTGCAATTTTATAACTATATTAAAAACTACAGAAAACTACAGAAAAAACCCATTTGTATATAGGTTCGTAGTCTAGAAAGAAGATGCTAACAATGATCACTATTAAAAACAGTTATGTTTATTATAAAACTACAAAAGAAAATAGTTTATTAAATAGGTAGATTTACACAGACAAAACTATCCTTAATCTTTGGTAGATTCTAGCTATTCAAATGGGCATGGGCAGTTCCATTTGGAAATTGGTACATATTTGGTATGAGTAGTTTGGCATCTCAGTGGATAGAGTGTTAGGTCTGGAGTCAGGAAGATCTGAGTTTAAATCCATCCTCATACCCTGACTTTGTTACTCTGGGCAAGTCATTTAACCTTATGTGTCCTCAGTTTCTTCATCTGCAAAATGAGTTGGAGAAGGAAATGGCAAACCACACCAGTGTCTTCACCAATAAAACCCCAAATGAGGTCATAAAGAGTTGGACACAATTGAATAATAACATATACTTGATTATAAAACCTACTGTTTTTGAGGTGTATATGAAATTTCTTTTTTGATATGTTCCACCACATTATAGATCTCACAAATCTAAAGACAATATTTAGATAATTTTCCCCCATGGGATCCCCATACTCCTAAATACTTAAGGATATAACCTTAATATCCACACTTAATAGTAAACTGTCAAGGAATAACACTATGTGCCAAGCAGTCTTATATTTAACCCAATCCTTTTAGCTGAAATAAGACTGTATTGTTGAGCCATTGGAAGAAGTTAAGCCTTTCTTAGTATTCACTCAATTTTAGTAGATGTTACTTTATAGGGTCAGTGAATTCCATCTCTAGGTTGACTTTTCTTCCTCCCTCTCCAAGTTTGTTTTTTGCTTAGACACCTATGATCTGTACCATACTATTTGGGAAACTATTGTTGACTTTCATTCAGATAACAGTGGGTACTGGAAAATTGTCTTCCCTAGTCTTCAGTTGTTTTGTCTCTAAACACTGCAATTTGCTTAAAGAGAGCTTATGAAGCTATAAACTTCGCTATAATCTCATATGTGCACAAGAGCTGATATAACACATGACTCGCTGTAATGTTGTGTTTGTGTTATACAATGCTTTCAGAATACATAAAGCTATTTGCCTCCCGATGTTTCACAGTATTTGCTTTTCATGTGGCTTTTCCCAACTTCTTGTCTGTATCCATTTTAGAAGACCAATACTTTTTTTGAATTTCTTACTAATTCACTCACAAACATCATCACACATGTTTCTATAGATTTGGCACCTGGGACACTCCCTTTTGTGGGGCTAGATTTGATGCAATCTTTTGCTCAGCAGCTGCTCAAAATCATAACTCATGAGCCCCCACCAACCATCCAGACGGAGTATAATAATTTTCTAATTTGTCTAAAAGAATAGTAGGGGCCCTTTGGCCTAAGAGAGATCACTAATTGACCATCTTTTATTAATAATATGCTAGTATTAGTAATTTGATGATTAATTACCAAAGGAACTTCCGGGAGCCAAGATAGTGGAGTAAGCCATTAATTACCCTAACTCTTATATTTGCCTCTAAGCAACCATAAAATAGCACCCTAAAACAAATCCTGGATCGGCCAAACCAGTAAAAAGATGAGGTAAAATAATTTTTTAATTCAAGAAACTTAGAAGATCTGCAAGAAAAGTCTGTCTCACTCCAGTAAAGGGGGAGTTCATTCTAGGACAGGAAGCATCCCAGCAAACCAGCAGGAGAACCTGAGCCCCAGTGTGGTGAAGCAGGCAAATGCCAATGCCAGGACTCCCTCGTGCCTTAGCCTAACCAGGGGAACCAACCGACTATAGCTCCAAGAACTACCACATGCTTCAGCATAGCCCTGGTCAAATAGACATCCTCCAGAGCCCAGACCTCCATGTTTTTCAGCACAGCCCAGGACAAATGGGCATCCTCTGTATTATAAGAAAGTAGCCCAGACATGCTTCAGCATAGCACTAGGCAAAAAGGCATCCTTGAATGGGCAGACCTCCATGTGCTTCAGCATTGCTTAAAGAAATGTAGAAACACCACACAAGGCCTCACCACTCACCAGACACTACCACTAGGACCCCACCCTAGCACCAGGTAAACTGCCAGACCCCTATGGCCTCTAGCAGTGCCAGTCATCTCCCATCTTACCCCCTCAGCACAGCACTAGACACAAAGTTTCCCTGTGGACCTCAGGGCAACACCATCATGATATCAGGTAAATAGCCAGGGCCTACAGCTGCTGGTACAAGTAACCTGAGACAGTGCACCCTGGGTGCAGAGCTCAAATTTAAAAGACAGGAAAAAAATAAAAATAAGGTGAGTAAAAGAATAGTAGGTAATATGAAAAGATGTACCATAATCATATAGAACTCACATTCCCACAAGCTATCATACCACTGGATTAGAAAGCCACAGAGAGATATGTGTGATCAAGAAATATATTTATAGGAAACATGGGGCCAAGGAAGAGGTCTAATGGGTTACATGTCAAAAATCCATTTTCCCAGGCAAAAAGCATTAAGTTTTGTTTCTACTAGATCTACCTGCTGACTGCATGATCACAGAGCTGGTCTCTGCTAGACCTTGAGCTTTAGCTCTTTGTGGCCATTAACTGGCTTCTCTTTTTTTCTGCTAAGGTGTGATATCTATAAAGACTCTCAATAACAAGAACAAACTCGTAGCTCTTTTAGTATTTTGCTGAAGCCATGAACCAACAAACTTAGGGAGGAAGAGATAACAAAGGTACATTCCTTTTTCATTCTACATTAAATATTCTAATCTAAGATTAAGTTTATTATTTTAATCTTCTGTGTCTAGTACTGATTGGAAGTCTCTGTTTCCATACTGCTATCTAACCTGAGGTTATAAAATTCATTTTAATTTTTGTCAAATTACTACCTGGGATCCCGAGTCCAAAAAAATCTATTTCAGGACTTTTGTCCAAAATAAAAAATAAAAAAAAAAGAATTTCAGAGGAACTATAGAGTTTGTGTTCCTCTTAAAAAAATAAATATTTACAGAAACATTAATTGCCTAGCTTAACAGAAAAAGAAATAGAATACTTTATTAGCCCTAACCTAAAAAAAGAAATTAAACAATCCACAAACGAGCTCCCCTCCCAATATAACAACAACACAGAACTAGAAAGATTTACAATTCTTCCAAACATTTAGAGAACAATTAATTCCAATGCTACGCAAACTATTTGAAAAAATAGATAGGAGTCCTATCAAATTCCTTCTGTGACACAGATATGGTTTTAATATCTAAGTCAGGGAAAACAAAAATAGAGAAAACTACAAGTTCACATTTCCCTAATGAATATTGATGCAGAAATTTAAAATAAAATGCTAGCAAAGAAATTACAGCAATAAGCCACAAAGATCACGTACTATGACAATGTTGGGTTTATACCAGGGGTGCAGGGTTGGTTCAACATTAGGAAAAGTAAGCAATCACATCAATAACAAAAACAACAAATATTACGTGCTTATGTCAATAGAAGCAGAGAAAGCTTTGTGACAAAATACAACATCCATTCCCATTTAAAACACTAGAAACCATAGGAATAAATGGAACTTTTCTTAAAATGATAAGTAGCATCTAAAATCAAAAGCAAGCATTACCTGTAATGATTATGAATGTGAAGCCTTTCTAATAAGATCAGGGGTAAATCAATGATATCCATTATCATTTTTATTCAATATTATATTAGGAATCTATCTACAACAATAAGACAGGGAAAAGGAGTTAGAAGGAATAAGGATCGGCCACAAGAAAATTAAACTGTCAGTCCTTGCAGATGTATACTTATACTTATGGTATACTTATTTATAGATGGTATAGTTATAGAACATGAGAGAATCAACTGAAAGCCTAGTTTAACATTTGCAAAGTTGCAGAACATGAAATAAATCCATACTAATAATTAGCATTTCTCTATATTACCAACACAACCCATAAGAAAAAAGATAGAATAAGATTTTCCATTTAAAAGAGCTGCAGAAAGTATAAAAATATCCGGGTGCTTACCCGACCTGAAACACACAGAAACAGTATAAACATAATTACAAAACATTTTTCCACACAAATAATGACAGATCTAAACAACTGAAGAAATGTTAATTATTCATGGGTAGGAAAAGGCAATATAAAAAAATGATGATACTACATAAATTAATTTATTTGTTCAGCGTTATAGTAAACTACCAAAGAATTACTTTATAGGGGCAGAAAAACTAATACAGAAATTCAACTGGAGAAACATGAATGTCAGGAGAACTAATAAAAAAATGTGAATAAAAGGTGATGGCAGTATTGCATCTCAAACTAAATTACACAGTGGTAATCAATGAAACAATTTGGAATAAATAAGAAATAGATTGCTTGATCAGTGGAATAGATTACGTTTACAACATACAGAAGTAAAGGGCACTGTGGCCTAATATTCTACATATCTAAAGATTCTAGTTAGTGTGGCAAGAGCTCACGATTTTACAAAAAACACTAGGAAAACTGGAAAATAGTCTGGTAGAAACTAGGCATTGACCAACATCTAGCAATGTATACCAGTATATGCTCAAAATGGGTACATGATTTTGGTATAAATTGTGATATCATAAGCAAATTAAAGGACCATGGAAGAAATTATTCATCAGCTCTTTGGATACAGGAAGAATTCATGACCAAACAAGATATAGAGAGGTTAATAGAAGGTAAAATGGAAAATTTTGTTTACATAATGTTAAAAAAAGGTTATCACATAAACAAAACCAGTGAAGCCACAATTAGAAGAAAAGCAGGAAACTGGAGGGAGAGAGGAAGATTTCAGCAAGTTTCTGTGATAAAAGGTCTGATTTTTTTTGAATATTATAAAGAATTTAGCCAAATTTATGATAATAAGATAAATTCTCCAATTGATAGGTTATGAACAGGCAGTTTCCAGAGGAAGAAATCAAGGTTATCAATAGTCATATAAATGCTCTAAATCAACTATAAACAGGTAAAACAACCATGAGGTATCACCCCTCACCCATCAAACTGACCAACAGAAAAGAAAAATCATGAATACTGGAGGACATGTGGGAAACTGGGTCCACTAATGCACAGATAATCAAGTTGTGAATTAGTCCAACAACTCAGGAGAATAATTTGGATCTATACCTAAAGGACTATAAAACTGTGCACAACTTTTGACCCATTAATATCACTATAAGATCTATATCCAATACCCTCATTGTGCAAAGAGATTAAAAGAAAAGAAAAAGGACCCATGTGTACAAGGATGTTTGTAGCAGATCTTTTAGTGGTGGCAAAGAATGGCTAATGGAAGAGATGCCCATCAATTGGGGAATGACTGGATAAGTTATTGTATATTAATGTGATATAATAAAACAAAATATGCTGTAATAAATGAGGAAGAGGATGGTTTCAGAAACATCTGAGAAAACTTTTAAGCTATTAAAACTGAGATGAGCAGAACCAAGAGAATAATGAACACACTAATAACAATATTGGAATGACAATCAACTGTAAAAGATATAGTAACTCTGATCAGTACAATGATTCACCACAATAACAAAGGACTCATTATATAAAAAGCTATATACTACTTTCAGATAGAAAACAGACAGACTCAGGATTCAGACTGAATCACGTTTTTCTCTTTATTTTTTTAAATTTTTTTCAAAGCATGGCTAATGCTGAAATATGTTTTACATAATGGGTATTATATCTCTTGCCTTTTCAATGGATTGGGAAGAGGTTGGAGGGAGAGATTTTGGAACTAAAAATAATTTTTTTAAATAATCTAGTAAAATTTTTAATGACAATTAAGGAGAAATATCCATGAAAATTATAGTAATATCAAGCTTATTCTCCTTAATTAAAAATATTTTAATAATCACAATCTTATATAAGATACATTTTTCTCTTCCAAAAATATTTTTGAGATTTGTACTTCTATACAGTAGCCTGAGACAACAGGAACTGTCATCAGTTCTTCACCTTTGCAATTTTTTCTTCCTCTTTATCATATCTAGTTGTAAAAGGACATCTTATGGCACTGTGACTTCATACCGCCTCAACATCAAGACCATATCTGCCATATATTTGTTTCTTTGTTTCTTTAGACACATAGGTTCCTTTAGCATTTGTTAATGCTACATTTCAAAAGTCTAATACTTAATGACACTCATCTTTGCTATAATATGGACCTTCATCATGAGAAAATAACATGATTATGTCTATTCTTTAGGCTCTCTAAGACTACAGTGAAACCTCTCCCATTTTCACATTTTTACAGAATTTTTCCATTTATTCATCACTATTTTAATGCACTCATTTGTGCTAGCCTCACTGATATATCCTTATTTTCTCTTGTAATTCATTCTTTTACATGGAAGGCATAAACAATTTATGAAATACATTCTAGTAAGTGAACTATTTATGTCATTAATTTGTGAATAGGACATGTTTTGTTGTTGTTGTTTTGTGGAAATTAGTCTGTTTCCATTACTTGTGTTGGTCCCAAGAAAGTTGTCAAAGCATTAGGTGTTTTTTGAGTCAGTGGAATCAGAAGGCATGAAAATAGGGATCATATGGCTTTTATGCAATGTAACAGACTTGTTACTTAATTATATTTCATTGAATACTATTATTTGATTGTTTCAGATGTTAAAATAAGCCTTGCCTGTGAAGCATTTTTCCCAATGCTAGGTATCCCAATAGCATGAATCATGAAAAATTAACTACGGTATAGTCTCAGGAACAGAGAGGAAGCAAGGAGAAAACTCAGAGAAAGTAGTTGGTGAACAGAGAATTTACAGTGGAGAACTAAAAAAAAACTTTAGAGTTCTCTATAAAAAATAAAGAATGAACTTTGAATAATGTTGCTGGTATTGAAGAGGTAGAAATGATTAAAGATGATATGAAAGTTATTCATTTCAACAACTTCAAGAACCAAGCTTCCCTCTCTGTAAACACCTTTTTTCAATTACTTACCATGCAAAAAGTGCTTTCTGGAATATCAAGCCAGCTTGGTGCTGACAGTTTAACAAATTTAGGAAGTTAACTCAATTTTTCCAAAGACAAGTGTTGGACAGCAAAGCCACCAAGCTTAAAAACATCAATGAAAAGGATTATGATGCTTCAGATACTGGAGAACTTTTAACCATGTCAAAAGATGAAGCTAATTAAAATCTTCATTCATAAATTTTGGGCTAAATGGCAAAAAGGAATTAGATCGCCCAAGAGTTCTACAAAAACAGAAAACATCATCTCTTAATAGCTGTCATAAAAATCCAAAGTGTGCCAAAAGTTTTCACAGTTGTTGAGCATTTTTCTGTCATTTGATTGAACTTTCTATTTCTTGTTGGATATATTCTTTAGCCAAAATCCAAAGTGTTGAGTATAGCCTATAAGTTTCTGTGCTGTGTGTGCATGTGTTTCTGAGTACATAGTGAGAACTAATTGAATAGTTCTAGTTATCCTTTCCCTTTCTCTAGTAGTGCCTAGTACATATGTAAATAACAAATTTAACATCTTTAGGGCTTTTCTCTTTTATGTATGCCAACACTACACAGAAATACTAAAAAGTATCTTTTCTGTATTGCAAAAACTAAGGACTTTTACATTCAAGACTAGATTTGAATTTGTTATGTTAACTAATGTATATCCAACTTTTCTCCCTCTTTTGTGGTTGAAATATCTCTTAGAGACTGGGAAATGACTTCATACTAGGGTGTGAGTTGACTTTCACAATCATAACTAGAGCAGTTTCTCTTTCACCTTCCTTGCCCCTTTTTCTCTTGAAAAGGTTTGATCAATTTATGACATTGTTGGCCATGATCTCTCATGTAGACCAAGAAGAATGTTGTCCCATCATGTGAGCAGCCAGATCTTTCTCTTTCTAAAATTTTAGTTTTCTCCTCCTAGGCAGGGGTGGGGAACCTGCGGCCTTGAGGCTGCATATGTCCTTTTGGCTGCATTCAAGTTTTACGGAACCCATCCCTCTATTGAATGGATTTGTGAAGTCTGGATTCAGTTAAAGGGCCACACTTGAGGACCTAGCAGTCCCTACATGTGGCCTCAAGGTCACAGATTCCTACCCTTGTAGGGAATAGCAGACCCATTCTTGACCCTATATTTCTCATTGATTGTAAGGTTCAGGGGACCCAAACCTAAAACAGTGTATATGCCTGGGCCAAAAGATTTCGTATCTAACAATCAAAGATCTCTTTCTAGCAAGTGTCAAATTGACAGATTCACTGAATTGTAAATGAATGGGTCCTAGAGCCTTGTACCTGTGATATGATGATGGTGACTCTGAAAGGACATTTTTACCTACTTTCTTGCCATTAGCCTTGAAACCAAACTCAGAATTATTTCCTCTTGTTATTATAGCTTGCAGTATCTTCCAATATAGAGAGAGTAGAGGAGTATTTAGAAGGTGTATTTATTTCTCTGTCAATCAGTCAGCACTGCCCTCACATGAATACAGGACATACTTGGGTTTCAAGTGAGGGGAATGCAGGTGCAAACCTTATTTACAATCCAAGATCAGGCTGAAGGCTTTATGCCTCTGGTGGGTTTTTTAGAAAGAAAATATTTAGAAGTGGCACAATGCAATAATTTGTTGTCTGCTGTCAGAAGGCTCAGAAGTATATTCCCCCCAGGTTTCTTTTAAGGTTTTCAATGTAAGTTTTGCATCAAGATCAATCCAACCTAAAGGTAGACTAAGGTTCTGGGAAGGCAACCTCTTTCAGATTCATCATTTAAATTAGACATAGTTTAACTTTGTAGCACATTAACTTTGTTTCAGCTTGGATAGTTTTTTGATGATCACTCAAATAAAATCTTCACAATACTTCAGAGCTATATAGATAATTTAGGAAGAGCTCTTGAAGTTTGTGGTCTAAACACGTCCATTTTATAAACTTATACATCCTTCCCATTATCTTTAATATATGAACTTGATAATAAGAAAAATGTCATAATGATGACAATAAAAATGTCAAAAATAAATTTAAAATTGCAACAAAAATATGAATGCTTTGAGAACAGGGATCTTGTTATATCCTAAAATCCGTACTCTGCTACTGAGTACATAGTACGATAAAAAGTAGTCAGCAAATACTCTTTGAATTGAGAATGGAAAAGATCAAGTTGCTATGACATTAGCAGAATAAGGGATTAAGTAGATGAAAATCTAAATCAGTATGGAGTACAAACCCTCCTTCTGTTTTAGTATTAATTTTCTTACCAGCAAACACCCTCTACCCAATATACAGTGAGAATGTTTGTGGCCTTGACAGAATTGACTCCACTGTGTTTTAAGCTTTCATTTTATGACATATGTAGTTTTCATAAAAGTTGTTTTTCTGGAATAAGAAAAGGGCTTGAGTAGAATAGTTTGGTAATGACATATGTATATCTCCCAAATTTGGTAAAAAAATTGTTAATGCTCTGTATATTCCCCAGATCTAGTGAACAATTGACAAGCACTTATAAATGATTTTATATTTGATTGATAAGTTTCCTTTTGTCATGGGCTAAGGTTAGCTAAGCTAATCAGCTATCAGAATTTGGATAATGCTTATAGCAATATAAAAAACCCACCAGAAACATAAAGTCTTCAGCCTGATCTTGGAATGTAAATAAGGTTTTCACCTGCACTCCCCACACTTGAAACGCAAGAATGTCCTGTATTCATTTGAGGGCAGTGCTGACTGATTGACAGAGAAAACCATGTTAGAGGGAAACACAGGCCTTTAGCCAGGAAGAGAGGAAATACTATCACTGAGTACTAATATGATACACATTTACCAGGAAGCCCTAGGAAATCAGGTTAGTAATATGTTCCTAATGGGTTAACATTTGCATTGTCTGATAGATAATATAAACTAATGCTTACATGCATTTGATTAATTAAATTTGATTGCCAACATTAAGAAGTTTAAGTTTAATTAGTTTTTTCCAGCACACTAGTCAGCCAATATAATGCTAAATTGGTTCTGCATGTGCACCATATGTTGTACTTTCCTCTCTCTATATATGCTTCTCTATCTCCAAAGGTGAAATAAATGTCCCTAAATCCAGAAATGAAAGATATATACCACAAGCAGAGCACAGCTAAGCAATGAATTCCTTAACAGATAAATGTTATCTGTGTTTTGCCCAAGGTAGGAATCATTGAATGAGTAAATGAATGGAGAAATATTTATTAGATGTTATGTATTGAGCATGGGGGATGCAAACATAAGGTTTCTCAAAAATCTTAATGTAATTTTTGGTTTTAATAGCCTCTAAGACTTTTAGGACACCCTGTATGAAAGCAAAATGGTTTCTGACCTCAAGGAAGTTACAATCTAATAGAGGGAGAATGACAAAAGGGGTGGTGCCTGCATACTTTCCTTATAGAAATATCATATTTACATAACCAAATTCAAAAATGTGATACCAGTGCTATACTAAATACCAAAACAAAGGTGCCCCTGCTGAATTCTGCTTTTAGTGAAAAATCATGATCGAATCACTTGCTTTTCTGTTTACAAATTTTCTGACCTAAATTTGGAATTGAACTATATCTTCTTCCAAAATGTTAGTTGAGTCAGACACAGAGAAAGGGTGGCCCAAAAAGGAAGTCTGGCTAAGCATTAATTTTTTTCTCTGTATGGTATCATGAAAATAGTATGAACTGGTTCAGGAAATCATGTTTCCTCTGGGCTAATTTTTCTTCAGGAATTCTTGAGCATGGAAGCCATTTTTTTACCTAGAAATTCAACACCTGTTCAATATCAGATCACACAAATTGCCTGAAAGGAAAACAAAACTCTCCATATTTTGCTAGCTACAGAAAATGACCATTGGCATGAGACAAGCTGTGTCAAGTTATTAATTGATCATGAGTTCAACCAAAGAAACATTGCCTCCAAAGAAACAAAACTCTAGTAAGCTCTATTGCCTCAAAAGAAACAAAACTCTAGTAAGCCAAAAAATAAAGTCAGCCTAACATTTCTGACTTAGAAACTCAATAAGCAAATCAAACTCCAACCCAAATCCATAGTTTAGTAAACCAGCTGAAATTATTCTAGGTTATGATATGAAAAGGCAGAATAGTGAAGTGCAATGACTTTTCATAGCTAAAGACAAATATGCAGATGTACACTTGAAATTTTAGTACCTTCAGCTACAAACAGACAAATAGATAAAAATATTTTTGGAAAAATATTTCCAAACATTTGAAAGATCACTGCGATTGCTTGTCACTTCTAATAACAATCTCTATCCATATTAAATGCAAATATATGAACTATGGTTGACTGCAACTGTCTTACAAAAGAGTTATTACTGATCACCACCTATAAAGGGATGCCAAATATTGAACACAGGTTGTTATCAATATCACAGAATCACAAAATCACAAAATTGGAAAGAACTTCAAAGACCATCTAGTCTAACTCCTACTTGAGCAGCAATCAAAACAACACAAATAATTAGCAATTAACTATGTAGCCTTCACACAAAAGACCTCTAGTTATTCTACCTTCCAAAACAGTTCATTCTTCTGTGGAACAGTGATAATTTTTATGTATTTTTTGTTGTTACATGAAGTGGAAATCTGTCTCTCTGCAACTTCTACCTAAGTCTCTAGTCATATCATGAGGGCCCAAGTCTTCACTATCATGAAAAAGCATGAAATGCCTGATGGCAACTATCATATCCCCTATTTCCTCTTCATTAGGCTAATCATTTTATGTTTCTTTAGCCTTGATCTGGAATGATCTGTGTCACTCTATCCTCCTCTAGATTTACCTTCTTTAATTTCCTGCTCACATACACTTCCCTTCTTTGATAATATAGGCCTCAATAATTTAAAAATTATTGATGATCTGAAAAACACAATCAAAAAAAGAGCCTAGACATCATCTTCCAAGAAAGTATCAAGGACAATTACCCTGATATTCTAGAACCAGAGGGTAAAATAGAAATGGAAAGAATTAACTGATCACCTCCTGAAAGAGAAGGATAACTCCTAGGAATATTGTAGCCAAATTCCAGAGTTCCCAGGTCAAGGAGGAAATACTACAAGTAGCCAGAAAGAAACTATTCAAGTATTGTGGAAAAACAATAGGGGTGGAGCCAAGATGGCTGAGTAACAGCAAGCATTTTCTAGAGCACTGTCCCCAAGCCCATCCAAATACCTATAAAAAATGGCTTTAAACAAATTCTGGAGCACGAGAACACACAGAATGACAGAGTGAGGCAAATCTCCAGCCCAAGACAGCCTGGAAAGTTGCTGGGAAGTATCTATCACACCATGCAAGGGGCAGGGCTCAATCCAGCATGGGCCACCAGGCACAGACAGAACCTGAGCAGACCTTGGGGAAACTGAATCTCTTGCACCTGTGACAATTTTCAACTTCATGACTCCAAAACCCCAAGGACAAATTGGAAGGTCAGTGGAAAAAGCCTGTGGGATCACTGGGGGAAGAGTGGAGTGGTCTAGCCCCAACACCAGGGTGGCAGAGGGGGAAGGGTAGAGGAACCCACAGCAGCCACAGCAGCAGCAGAGGCAGAGATAGTAACTGCTTCTGGAGCTCTAGGTTCACAGATTGTGGGGGAATCAAGAGCCTGACGGTATACTCACCACATCCACTAGAAGCAGAGATCTACCTTGACAGAGCTCAAAAGTCAAGTAAATTGCTGAGGAAATGAGCAAAAACTGAAAAAAGAATCAGATTACAGAATCTTACTTTGTTGAAAAGGAAGACCAAAACATGTAATCAGAAGAAAACACAATCAAAGCTCCTCCATACAAAGCCTCCAAGAAATATATGAATTAGTCTCAGGCTTTGGAAGAGCTCAAAAAGGATTTTGAAAATCAAGTAAGAGAAATACAGCAAAAATTGGGAAGAGAAATCAGAAAATTATGCAAGAAAATTATGAAAAATGAGTCAACTGCTTGCTAAAGGAGACCCAAAAAATGCTAAAGAAAATAACACTGTAAAAAATAGACTAACTCAAATGACAAAAGAGATCCCAAAAAGCCAATGAAAAGAACAATGCCCTAAAAAGGAGAATTGGACAGATGGAAAAGGAGGTCCCAAAGCTCACCAAAGAAAATCATTCCTTAAAGATTAGAATGGAGCTGATGGAAGCTAATGACTTTATGAAAAATCCAGAAATTATAAAACAAAGCTGAAAGAATGAAAAAATAGCAAACAATGTGAAATGTCTCATTGGAAAAACAACTGACCTGGAAAATAGATCCAGGAGAGACAATTTAAAAATAATGGGACTATCCAAAAGCCACGATCAAAAAAAATAGCCTTGACATCATCTTTCACGAAATTATCAAGAAAAACTGCCCTGATATTCTAGAACTAGAGGGTAAAATAAATATTGAGAAAATTCACTGACCACCAGAGATCCAAAAAGATAAACTCCTAGGAATATTGTAGCCAAATTCCAGAGTTCCCAGGTCAAGGAGCAAATATTGCAAGCAGTCAGAAAGAAACAATTCAAGTATTGTAGAAATACAATCAGGATAACACAAGATTTAGCAACTTCTACATTAAGGGATCAAAGGGCTTAGAATATGATATTTCAGAAGTTAAAGGAAGTAGGATTACAACCAAGAATCACCTATCCAGCCAAACTGAGTATAATACTTCAGGGAGGAAAATGGTCATGCAATGATATAGAGGACTTTCAAGAATTCTTGATGAAAAGACCAGAGCTGAAAAGAAAATTTGATTTTCAAACACAAGAATCAAGAGAAGCATGAAAAGATTAACAGGAGAGAGAAATCATAAGGGACTTACTAAATTTGAACTGTTTACATTCCTACATGGAAAGATAATATTTATAACTCTTGAGACTTTTCTCAGTGTTAGAGAAGTAGGAGGGATTATATTACATGTAGACAGAGGGCACAGGGTGAGTTGAATAGGAAGGGATGATATCTAAAAAAAATAAAATTAAGGGGTGAGAGAGGAACATATTGGGAAGAGAAAGGGAAAAATATAATGGGACAAATTATCTCTCATGTAAAAGAAGCAAGAAAAAGCTTTCTCAGTGGAAGGGAAGAGAGGTGAAGTGAGAGAGAAAAAGTGAACTTTGCTCTCATCACATTTGGCTCAAGGAGGGAATAATATGCATATTCAATTTGTTATAAAAATCTATCTTACACTAAAGGAAAGTAGGGGAGAAGGGGATAAGTAGGGCGTGCGGGGATGATAGAAGGGAGGGCAAATGGGAGGAGGATGTAATTAGAAGTAAATACTTTGAGGAGGGATAGGGTCAAAAGAGAATAGAATAAATGGGGGGGGATAGGATGGAGAGAAATATAGTCTTTTACAACATTACTTTTATGGAAGTCTTTTGCATAACTACACATATATAACATATATCGAATTGTTTGCCCTCTCAGTGGAGATGGGTGGGGAAAGAGGAAGGGAGAAAACTTAGAACTCAAAGTTTTAAAAATGAATGCTAAAAATGGTTTTTACATCCAGCTGGGAAATAAGATATACAGGCAATAGGGTATAGAAATTTATATTGCCCTCCAAGAAAATAGAGGGGATGGGAATATGAGAAGAGAAGGGTGTGGTAGAAGGGAGGGCAGATTGTGGGGAAGGAGTAATCAGAGTGCACACTGTCTTGAGGTGGGCAGAGAAGAGAGGTGGAGAGAAATTTTGGAACTCAAAATCTTATGGAAATGAATGTTGAAAACTAAAAAAATAAATAATTTTTTTTAAAAAAAGAAATACAATAAGGATAACACAGGGTTTTGTAGCTTCTACACTAAGATATCAAAGGGCTTGGAATATGATATTTCAGAGGTCAAAGGAGATAGGATCAAAACCAAGAATCACCTACTCAGTATAGTTGAGTATAATACTTTACAGGGAAAAATGGAATTTCAATGAGATAGAGGACTTCCAAGTATTCTTGTTGAAAAGATCAGTGCTGAATAGAAAATTTGACTTTCAAGTACAAGAGTCAGGAGAAACATGAAAAGGTAAACAGGAAAGAGAAGTCATGAGGGATTTATTAAAGGTGAACTGTTTACATTCCCACATAAAAAGATGATATTTGTAGCTCGAGACCTTCTTCAGTATTAGGATAGTTAGAGGAAATATACATATACATATATATGTATATCTATATATATGTGTGTGTGTGTGTGTGTGTGTGTGTGATATGTGTAGGTATGTATATGTACATGGGTGTATGTTTGTGTGTGTATATACATACATATATGCTTGGAAGACATAAGTTGAGCTGAATATCAAGGGAGTATATCTAAAAAATAAAACTTAATGTTGAATGGAATGTACTAGGAGTAAGAGAAAGGGAGAGGCAGAATGTAGCAAATCATCTCACATAAAAGAGGCAAGAAAGAGCTTTTACAATGGAGGGGGAGAAGGGGGAAATGAAAGGAAATAAGTTAGCCTTGCTTTCAAGGGATTTGGCTTAAGGAGGGAATAACACACGCTCAATTGGATATGGAAATCTACTTTACCCTGCAAAAAGGCAGGGTGGAAGGGGATAAGGGAGGGAAGATAATGGAAGGGACAGCAAATTGGGGAAAGGGATAATTAGAAGCAATTTCTATTGTGGGAGGGCAGGTCAAGAGAGATAATGGAATAAATGGAGGGCAGGATAGGACAGAGGAATATGTGGTTAGTCTTTTGCAACATAACAATTATGGAAGTGTTTTGCATGTATGACCTATATTGAATTAATTACTTTCTCAGTGAGGGTGGCTGGGAAGGGAGAGAGGGAGAAAATATGGAACTCAAAGCTTTAATAACGAATATTAAAAATTGTTTTTGCAAGCATCTGGGAAATAAGATGTACAGGCAATGGGGTATAGAAATCTATTTTTCCCTACAGGAAAATAGAGGGGAGGGGATGGAAAAAGGAGGGAGTAATAGAAGGGAGGAAAGATGAGGAAGGAGTGGATGGGGTGTTTGCTGTCCTGGGGTGGAGGTGGGGAGAAAATTTTGAATTCAAAGTCTTATGGAAGTGAATGTTGGAAACTGAAAAATAATTAAATTCTGTATTAAAAAAAGGAAAACATCTTAGCCTAAAATGGCCAGCATCTCCCATTGCATCTTGGACCATCTCCAGTGGTCCTGATGAGTATCTGGCCACTGAACCCAGATGGCTCTGGAGGAGAAGTGAGGCTTGGTGCCCTTGCACAGCCCTCTCTCACTCAAATCAAAGTCAACTACAAGTCATGTCATTATCTCCCTGATGTCATGGTCTTCTTCAAGAATGAAGGACAATCACAACAAATCCCCCATGTTTAACACAGTGCCTGGAACAGAGTAATCACTAAATAAATGCTCTATCTATCCATCCATTCATTCACTCCATCTAGCCTGTAGAAAACACTTTCTTGCTTCTACCAAATGCTTATCAGTAGTTAAGTCCTGGGACTAGTTCTTAATGTAGCAACGTTAAAAATGTGAGGCATCTTGGGAAGAATTAGTTACTTTCTGAAATCCCCATACCTGAACACCTTTAAGGAAGTTCCAAATTGCATTAGAAAGTCTCTTAAAGCTGAAGTCCCAGAACACTGGTTTTATTGAATGTAGGTGAGACAGTCAAATGACCAAAGAAGCAGGATGAGCTATCTATAAATAAAAAAAAAAAAAAAAGAAGACAGAAGGTGCGTAGAGCTAATTAGGTCAGTATTTCCACTCATGAATCAGCTTTTGCTTATTGGTTAAGGAGAGATAGAATGGTTTAATTGGCAATTAAAGTCACCTAAGAAAATTTTATTTTCCTGTTTCTAAAAGAGTTGGGCAGCCTTTCCTAAAACAAATTCCACTTCACTTAGGAACCCACATCAAGTAAGTGCTTGCTCAGAATAGCAAATGGGACCTAAAACCTAGGTAATTCTTAGCAAACTATGACCCATTTTCCACTGCCACTTTCATCATTGTAGAAAAAGAAAGGGACTGTACAAAACAAAAGGATTTGGGGGGCATTTTTTCTAGGCTGGCCCTTTTTTTTGTTTGTTTCATGCATCCAGATATGGTTATCATTAATAGTCTTAGATATCGCTAATAAATGCCTTCCATGATTCTGTGTATGTGGCACTGTGTTGTTTGGATATTGGATAATTTGGATGAAGTCAGAAATGGCACATTTATCAGATTTGCAGATGATAGAAATCCAGGCAACTGGCAAGGAGATTCAATCAATCAGTGGATAAGATTTGATTAAGGGCTTACTGTGTGCTAGGTGGGCAGCTATGTGGCACAGTGGATAGAGAGCTGGGCCTGGAGTCAGGAAGACTCATCTTCCTGAGTTCAAACTGCCCCCAGACATTTAATAGCTGTGTGACCCTGGTCAAGTCACTTATCCTATCTGCCTAAATTTCCTGACCTGTAAAATAAGTGGGAGAAGAAAACAGCAAAACATTCTAGTATCACTTAAGGTACAAAGATATAATGAAAAAATGCTGTTCCCTACCCTTAGGAAGTTAACATTCTACTGGGGAGATGTAACATACAGACACAAATAAATATGATCTAGGTCAAGGTAGGAAAAGGTGTAAAAATTAGGGAAACTAGGAATGTTTCAGCTAAAGTTAAGCACCAAAGATGAGCTAAATATAAATTTAGGAAGCACTATATTGGTGGTAAGGAAAAAAATGCATCCTAGCCCTAGTACCCAACCTATGCAAAGGCTTCATTCCTCTCCTGGCCTCTGCTTCTGACTTCTCCAACTTTGCTCCCATGCGTCAGCTGTCTTCTCATGCTGGAATTCATTTAGCCAAGCAGCCTTCTCACCCTGGGGCATAAGTCCACTCCCCAAACTCACTTCTCTCATTGGCAAGTTGCTCCTAGAACTTCTATTTTAATAAAAGTCCTCAGACATTCATTTTTCAATTCTTCTCCCAGCTCTGCTTCTAAGTCTCCATACTTTGTCACCATACCTCACATGGGTATCTTCCCTGAATCCTCATCCCTCCTACAAACACACGCACATATACTTTTCATTTGTCTCTTATGTGTTCCCTTCCCTTGTTAGAATGTGAGCTCCTTGAGAGAAAAGACCATCTTCCCTTTTTTGCTTGTATGTGTATCCTCAGAACTCTGAATGATGCCTGACACTATGAAGTGTTTAATAAGTGCTTATTGGCTTACTGACAGAGGAAATGGAATGTGGAGTTTTAGGAGTAATAAGTAAACTAGTTTGGCTATACCAAAGGACATGATGGAGTAATGTGAAATAGGTCTGGAAATGTAGGCCAGAGCCAGGCTGCGAAAGCCCTTAAATGCCAATCTGAGGAATTTCTGTTTTCCCTAGAGGAAATTCATAGCTCCTGATGGAGTGTGATTTCTTTTTCACTCCTATTTCCCTTCAGGGGGAGGATTTGACTTATTCTGCTTGATCATAGAGATCACAGAGGCCAACTATAGAAGCAATGAATAGAAGTTGCAGAAAAAAATGATGATGCTATATAAAGAAGAAAAAAATAGAGCTAATCCTAAGTGAAATGTAATGTCTCAAAGTGGGGGTTGGGGGGAGGGTAGTGGTGGCAATGTTTTCCTTCCTAAGCAGGAATGTTGCAAAAAACAAAAGATAACCTCTGAATGTCCTTTCCAGCGCCTGCATTCTGTATTTCTTAGTACAGAAAGCAGCCTTCAGGACTTAAAAGATGGTGACCACAAACTCTGCATACAAAGTAACTATGGCTAATGCCCAATGACACCCCACTTTTTTCTTCAATTATTATACCCAGTGGAACTAATCATAATTATTTTTGATAATTTATAACAGATTCAAGAACCTGTGTTTACTTTTGTCCCCACCATGATCAGGCCAAACATTTCACCACCGAGACCAAGGCCATGCCTACTGAATAAGAGGTTCCCAGGAGAAGCCTTGGTATGCCAGTGCCTACTGAAGTGCCTCTTCTTGCCATAGTTTTCATGAGGAGCTTGATCTGGAAGGGATACTGACACTCTACATTCCAGGAATTCTTGAGAAGCCACTGCATGGATTACTAGACAGTAAAACAATTTGGTTTTTTGCAAACTAACAATTAGGGCTATGATTTTTTGAATAATAAGACCAAAGGTTTTTGAGCAAACAAGTGATGTAACCAGAGAGAATAAATGAATGAATGAATGAAAATAATTTATTAAGTGCTTGCTATGTGTCAAGCATTTATATCAAGTGTGGTGGATACAAATAGAAAGAATGAGTTGGTCTGGACTCTTAAGGCCTTCATACTGAGAGAAACAATATTTAAAAGAAATTTCAGTTGCAGGCTTCAAAGAAAGGCCTGGAATTCCTAAACATTCAACAGTATATGTCTAGGCATCAAGAAAGTGTATAGGTAAAGCAAATGGTAACGCCTAGAAGAAATTACGACCCATTGACAGATCAGAGGGTAAAGGCTGACAGTAATTCATCTCACTCAAAGGATTAGAATTCATGATTATTATCTCTTCCAAGTCAGAAAGACTCCTAGAAAGATTATTTTTGTAACTTTGGGAAGAATGGATTAGAGAATTCTTAATATAATATCCATAATATAATATTCCATTTAATTTTCACACAGTTCAAAACTTACTGGTTTCTATGTATGCGTCTCTGTCTCCGTTTCTCTGTCTCTCTGTCTCTCTGTCTCTCTCTCTCTGTCTCTCTGTCTCTCTCTGTCTCTGTCTCTCTCTCTCTCTCACACACACACACACACACACACACACACACACACACACACACACACACACACAAACACTTGCTAATCCTGAGCAGCTAGAGTCTGTAGGAATGTGGGTAGGATCTAGAACCTGAAAAACCATCTAACTCAAAGACTATAGTTTGCAGAACTCAGATCCAGCCTAGATCTCTCCATCTTTATCATCAGAAGATTCTGAGAAACTTTACAAAATACTTTCCTAAATTTCAGTTATGTTTTGTCTATAACATCTCCCTAATTACCAGTTTAGTAATCCTGTCACTAAGGGCTTGATGAATCTTTAGGTACTTGAGTTTTGTTAAAATGAAAAATACTTTAATACTTTAGTGAGAATTAGTTGACTGCAAGGTAAACATTTGTTTTTGAAATGAAAAGAGTTGGGTAGTAGACAAGCATAGTATGTAAGATACCAGGAACAGAGAACAGAGGACCCAAAAGATAAACATTGCACAGTTTGCCTACGGCTAGTTCTGCTCACCAACATACTTTAAGAAAACCAATTTGTATATTTTGACTGTGGTGACTGAAGAAGTGAAAAAAATTTCAAATTATTTTGCTTATGGAGCAATAGCCAGTCAATTCCACAAAATACTTAGGTGCCAGAGATTGTTCATATTACCATTTCCTTCACTAGTATGACATGAAATCTTATCTAAAATAATAATTAATAACCAAAAGAATCTATAAAACTCACAAGATCACATATGTTACCTAGATTACTACTAATATTACTACAAATATTGCTTTCAGAATATTTTTGCTCTTTTGATATTTTCCCTTTGGTGCTCAATTGTTAGATTTCTATAAATGGAAGATGAATCAAAAGTAAGATGGAGCTACTGAAATAAGTGGGAAAATAATTCAGTTATTTCCAGCATAATTCATTATATGGTTAGTAAGTATTCATTTGTGTTGAAGATAAGCAAGTGCTGAATCATTAAGAATGAACACTCTGAAGACCTGGAGAATCATGGCATGTTCACACAGAAAGTAACCTTCAGATATCCCCTAACCCTCTAATTTTACAAGATAAAAAACTGAGGAACCATAAGGGTGACTTCACACAAGTAACTACAGGAAGTAGGACTGGAACCCAGATACCTTAATCCTTTTGCCATTATAAAAATAACAGCTTCTCAAAAGTGATTAAATGAAATAATGTTAGACATGCTTTTTAGGAAAGATCATAGAGACTGGAGCATTTAAGGAATATATGCATCAAAGTAAAGATTGATTTTTTTTCTAGAAAAAAGAAAGAACAGGAAAAACAGCTATCTTGCATCACAAGTTCTACAGATATGACTTTATTTTGGTTAAATCTATTCACAAGTAACTGGAATGTGTCCAAATTATAATCAAGTCAACGAGATAAATCCAATAGATATGTTATCAGAATCAGATATATTAGAGGCAGCCTCAGGTAATGGATAAATTGCTGGACATGGAATCTGTAAAACCAGGGAAGTCTGATCCCATCTCTGGCACGTACTAGCTATGGGAAGGTAGAAAAGACACTTAATCTTGGAGTTTCAGGCAGTTCTCTCAGAAAATGTTAGAGACAGGTTGAGATCAATGTATGCAAAAAAAGTCCTCCCCCCCCCCCCAGAGGAAGTCAGAGGTCCTTGACTGTTGACATGCATTAGCTAAAGGTTCGCAGACATAATACAAACATTATATGAAACTGTTAGGAGATACACAAAAAGTTAGGAAGAAAAACACCTAAACCAGCAAGTGAAAGATTAGCACCAAAAGCCAAATTTAGGCTGATAAATTCATCCTAATAGGATCATAAAGCAGAAAGCAAAATACTCATATCATCCTCATCGAGAATCCTCCCCAACAGCAACCATGAAGATAACTAGTGAAGGGGAATCTTCGCTTCCTGATATCACCAGGAAGAGTAAATCATGAAAGAATGGGTTTCCCGTTCTCCTATTCCTATTATATCACATTACCTTCTTTCCTCCCATCTCTGTTCACCTCTTCATCTCACTGCAAATGCCTAGTAACACCTCAGATGCTTCCTTCAGGCCTGCCCTTTCCTTGAGATAAGACCTTTGCTTTCCCTTCCACCTCATCTCTCTCTCCCCAAAAATATTAATATAGCTTCAATCCCTGCTCCCTTAAAACCCTCTTCTCTGATAAAGAGCTAACTAGTCTAATATATTAATTTTGCTAAAGTGTAAAAGATATTTTCACAGGGGGATTTCTGCCATCTGAACTCAAAAGAATTACTGGTATGTATGTGTTTGTGTTTCTGTGTGTGTGTGTGTGTGTGTGTGTGTGTGTATGTGTGTGTGTGTGTTGCAGGACAATGAAGACAACTAGGGAAAAATGAGAGTCAGAAAAGTCTCTGGCTGCTCATTCCACTTAGAATTACAAAGAGGCTTTCAAATATTTCTTTTTCCTGTAGTTAGCCATTCTTCTGGGGGCAGCCCAAGGGAATGCTGATAATATTCTTGTATTGGCCACAGCACTGGGGAATAGCCTAATAGGAAATGAGGATACAAGTGAAGTTAAGCAACTGTTTTTGACTAATTGCAGCAGGGGAACAAGGAGTACTCTCTCCACTTCCCCTGTTTAAGCAATGCTGAGACTATATATAACAGGAAGGCACCAATACAATTATTCGAATCCTCAAAACCGTGATAGTCTTTGGCATGATTTTCATAGACTTCTGTAGCTGGTGTTAATGAGATCCCCCTAGATTGGCATATGGATAGAGACACACACAAGAACTTCAAAGACTTTTCTCCATATTTTACATAAGTACTTCTATAGCTAGATCATATAAGTTTCAACCCTATCAGCCAGGGAATGTTCTCTGCTGTTAGATCCCTTGGCTCACAATCCCTGTCCTAAGAGCATCCATTGGCCCAAATGATTTAGCCTGAAGCAGTCAGTATGCTCTCCATGAAGTCACACCACAGCAGTGTGTGGACAGGGAGTTAGTTCATCTTTATCTACCTCATCTTGAAAGCCAAAAAGCAAGGCTGGAACAAATAGGTTAATAAAACCAGGCCAGATGGCAGCACATTCATTTTGTTGTTTCTCTGAAGCCATTAAGATTTCTTTTCCAAAGCTTACACTAATCGGAGTGCAAATTCCCCTGAAGGCCATTGGTGTCTTGTAGAATGAATAGGATCCATGATTTTCAAAGAATATTGCACTCAGGTTAGTCTCAATGGAGTCACTATCTTCCTGTGAATACTAAAAAAAATGAATGCCCTGCCAACGCCATTATATGAATGTGATTGGAGTATACTCAGATACATAGAAAAGCCTCATTAATGTAGATTTTTGCAATATAGAATTTATGATCAGTTGGACAAGAACTTTATTGAAATTATGCGGTGGTTTTTTTTGTATCTGTCTAAAAAGATATTGCTAAGCAAATTCATGGAATAAAGAAAGCTGTAGTTATGTTTTACTCAGATAAGTTCAATAGTTCTTAACCTGAGATCTTCGATATAGATATGTGTATGTGTATATATACATGAGTGAATAGGTGCTATGTAGGTGTATTTCAACATAATAGGGTTTTTTTATTCTTATGTATTTCATGCCTTTAAAAATTTTATTCTAAGGAGTCTGTATTACCAAAGTGGTCCATGACACCAAAAAGACTGAGAACCATTGTTCAGCATTGACTATCAACTTCATCTCCTCCCTTTTTGTAACCAGGAATTTGCCCCTGGGTTCTTCTGTCCTGATAGGTCAGCTTTTATCTCATCTTGCTAGGGTCTAGACTGACTCCCAAGCTTTGAGAAGAGCTTGGCGATTACCATTCCATCATAGCTCCTTCTTATGTGTCCTCTCCCCACATCAGAATGTAAGTCTTTTCAGGGAAGAGATTAGCTAGATAGAATTTGTATTCCCAGAACTTAGCATAGTACCTGGCACATAGTAAGTATTAGATCTCTTAACAAATGATTTATCTGTCTGGCTCTCTATTTAAATAAATGTTATATAAAACATTTAGTAGCATATATTTAAATATAAGCATTTGGTATGATAGTTATAAATCAAGGCTTGTAAAGAATGTTTAAGAAAATGCTTTATTGGCTCAGATGCAATCCAGCTCAGACTCTGTCTAGCTGGGATTGTGTCTGGCCCGTTTGTGAATACAAGCGTTACAAAAGCTTAGGCTCCTTAAGAGGCAACCCAATTAGGCAAATCCTTAATAAACTTTGTTTTTTTTGGCTTTAAGAAGGCTTGAGTAGAATTCATTCGAGCACAACCCGGACCGTCGGTATTTTGGGGTTCACTATCACCCCTCAACCTCATCATTTTTGGTTCCCTGATCCAGATACCTACTAATCTCAAGTTCTTCTGCTCAAACTGGAAGGTTTGCTTGAGAGTGTGGGAGACAGTCACGCCAAGTATCTGGGACCCTGGAATTCCAGAGAGAGCTACTTCTGCCACCCCAGCCATTGTTAGTCTTGCAGACGCTAAAGTGCTCCCCCATCTCAGCCAGTATCTGATTAAGCCTGACACCTGGGAAGGACTACAACCTTTAATTGAAAAATTCCTTAAGTATAGAATCTTGGTCCCTTGTTCATCTCCATGCAACACTCCAACCCTTCCCACAAAAAAGCTTAATGGAGAATATGTTTTTGCTTTTGAATGTACTTTTCAGGGGGAATCAAGTCCATATAAGCTAACACGGACAGTTTTGCCCCAAAGCTTTCAAGATAACTCTCATTTATTTGTCCAGGCTTTGGGAAGGGATTTAAGGCACCCGAAACTAGCAGGCAGTAGCTTAATTCAGTATGTGCATGATATTCTTATTTGCAGCCCCACACAGGCAGGTTCTTTGGCTGCTGCCACAGAAGCCCTTAATTTCTTAGGCATTCAAGGCTATAGAGTCTCTTGGAACAAAGTGCAGATAGCATGCCAGTCCATAAGGTATCTGGACCATGATCTCAAGCCCACCCCTCTCTCCTTAACCTCTGAGAGAAAAAGGACAATCCTGTCTATCCCTGTTCCAGCTACTAAGAAACAAGATCAAGTGTTTTTGGAAATGACTGCATTTTGTAGACTCTGGATTCCTAATTTTGGTTTTATTGCTAAATCCCTTTATGACCCTACTCAGGGCATTGACTTGGACTAGGCTAAAGTTTTTGAGACTCTGAAAACTAATTTGATCACCACCCCATCCCTAGACCTACCCAATCTGGGAAAACCTTTCATTCTATACATTGATGAAAGGAGAGGACAGGCTCTGGAAGTTTTAACCCACTCCTTAGAACCTGATCCCAGGCCAGTTGATGTTTTTATTTACTCAAAATATGCTTTCCTTGTTCTACATACCTATGGAGCAATCTGGAAAGAAAGGGGATATCTGACAGCAAAAAACTCCCCTATCAAACATGCTCTTCTGTTTTGGCCTTGCCACAGTCATCTTTAATTCTCTCCAGAGAAATTATCTTTTATGCCAGGGAAGTTGTCTTTTCTTTATACTCCTTTTGTACCTGTTTGGGGTGTGTTTGCCTAACCTCCTTGCCAGGTTTGTCTTTTCCTGAGTGCAAGCCATCAACTTCCAGTTGACAGCCCAGGCTATATACCAACATCTGTCTGAATCCTAGGTCTCCAGCCCACTGGACCCGGCACGACCCAGATTCTGAAGTCTGACTCCTTGAACAGGACCCATCGAGGCAGGGACAGCTCTACGCCCCTTGCCAGCAGGAAGAAGTTTCAGAAACTGAGACCTTCATCCCTTACCCCAAAAGAATTTGGGTTCAATCTGTTTGAGGGGGAATGATGAGGTTCAGACTCTAGGAACTTCCTTGAGCTCCCCTGGAATTTCCTCACTTAACCTGGCTTTTCATACTCAAATTGTGCTCTGTTTCTCCTCACAGAATCTGACCTTTCATACACAGATCTGTGATCATTGTCTCTTATCCCTTGATTGCCCTACCTGCTTCCCACCCGAACCCTCCATTGTCTATCTCCTGATAGCCTCAAGGTGTTTCCAGTCTTTGACCCTCCTTGGACTTCTCAAGACCCTTCCTAAACCCCTCCTCCTGGACTACCAGACACCCCCCCCCCCATCCCTCCTATACTCTTTTCGGTATTTAAGTTCCGTCTTGCCTCCATGAAGGCGCTCAGATGCAATCCAGTTCAGACTCTGTCTAGCTGGGATTGTGTCTGGCCCGTTTGTGAATACAAGCGTTACAAAAGCTTAGGCTCCTTAAGAGGCAACCCAATTAGGCAAATCCTTAATAAACTTTGTTTTCTTTGGCTTTAAAAAAAAATGCTTTATTCTAATTCATTATTCTCAATGAACAAGCTTTTATTGAATACCTACTGTGGGCTAAGCACTCCGTGGATTATTGTATAGCTTTGAAAGCAGTAAAACTATATATGTGTGTGTACATATATATGTGTGTGTGTGTGTGTGTGTGTGTGCATATACATATATATTATCTTATTTAGACCTTTGATTTAATTTAGACTATTCTGCTCCTCAAATAGGCCAAAATACTGAACTTTAACTCCACTAATTATTCTATATATTTCTTCATTCTTAGAATTCTTTTCATTTTTATAAGTATATTTTAAAATATGTTCAACTGGACACATAATTCAAAGCAAAGATATATTTTAGGGGAAACAAAATTGCTAAATCATTCATTCTGTAATAGAAATAGAAGGGAAAGTTGTTTGTGCATTTCAATACTGAGTTTAATCTTTGCTAAATTAAGTTTCTTTCCTTTGCCTCTATAAATTTATAAAATGCCCTGTTCTTCATCAAGTGAAAATAGACTACAGTTTCAAATATTCAAAAAGACATGTGTACTGTGCAAAGGAGGCAACTCAGAATCCAAGAGCATACCCCAGCATCCTGATTTTGCTCCTTCTCTATTTAGTCCTATGTAAGATGAGAATAGCCAGTTGCCACCTTGTCCCTTCAAGGATAGCCAATGATCTCACTCTAACACAAAACATACAAAAGTACATACTGGGGTCAAATATTTGAAAGGCAAACAGCTGGTAAGAAAAGATGTGACACTTACTTTTGTAGATATAAGTTCTATTTGCCCACAACATGTAAGAATGCTGGCCACAAAGAGTTCTCCATAGCATCAGAGAGTAGGAGAACCAGTGGGATTGTCTAGAACTAGATATTTCCTCCCACTTGAAGGACTGCCTCAGGAAAGGAAATATCTCTTTTGTTTAGATACCTGTGCTGAATTCACATCCCTGTTCTTCCATTGTCTAAGAGCACAGATAAAGCCCCCTTGTCTTAACTTAAGCCAGTTAGCCAAGTTTCTCTCAACTGTTCTGTAATTTACCATCAGTGTTGGGTGAGAAATTGACTCCTTTTAAAAAAAAATCTATAAAAAGTCAACACATGACAACTTTTCTATAAACAAGGCAATATTTTTGATAATTGACTTGACATTTAGGTCTAAAATTTCACACCAAAAAAAATGTCACCTGATAGCTAAATTTTCCCATTTAGGCCAAGAAGAAAAAGTTAGTCATTTACACTAAGACCAGACTAAGGTCAGTGTTCTACACTAGAAATTCTAAAAGTGTTTAGGTTAATGGGTATTTTCCAACAGAAAGACTGTAATGAAAGAACCACTTCTGAGTAGGGAAGAGGAGCACTTCTTTTCTAATAGGATGATTGCAGCCCCTGCTTTTTTTAATTAATCTGATACATAGTCATTTTTTTTGAGCCCCCCATTTCTGCTTTGTATGTGTTTTTATGTTTTAATGGTGGCAAACCAAACTATAACAATACCACTTTGCAATTTCTGCCTATGTCTAAGGAGGGTCATATAGTGGGAGAGTAGCGCAAGTGCCCAAGTTAAATATTCAATTAAGTTCTTTTAATTATAGAAACCTATATGCATATGTAATTACATACATACACACCAATCTAAAGAATTATCCAAAAAAAATATCAGAAGGTTTAGTTGCATGAGAATAACTAATAGGACTTCAGATGAAAAACAATTTTTTTTTCACAATGAGAATCTCACACATGGAAGAAATTTCAGAACTTAAAATAACTACACAACAAACCCTTCTCTACAATATCCTTGACAAATGGACTTGGCAAATCCTTTTTTAAATGTTCTTTCTATTTTCATATTATTCTTTATTTGTTTATATGTATAAATGCTTTTGTACCACCAAGAGAATGTAAGATTTCTAAGAACAGTAATTATTTCATTTTTTGTCTTTTCTGAGTGTCCAGCAATTAAGGTTTGTTGTTGTATTTTTAAAAAATATTTACTTTTCTTCATACCTTCCTCCAACCTGTTATTTCCCTCTTCTTCTCCTTTTTCCCGCTCCCCCTCTTTCCCTCCCTGCCCTTCTCTCTCCCATTCCCCCTGTCCCCTTCTCCCTCTTTCTCTACCCATTCCCCTTCCTCCTCTCCCCCTCTTGCCCTCTCCTTACTTTTCTCTCTCTCCCATCTCCCTCTATCTTTCACTCCCCCTCCACCTTCTTGCTGCCCCCTCTCAGTTTAAAGTTCTATGTTGATCATATGACGATAGCTATTTCAAATCCTCTATTCAGTAGTCAAATGAGCATGTTTTTATTAAGGGCTTACAGTTCACTGAATACTTTATACTAGGCACTAGAGGAAAGAGGGAGAGTTTTGACACAAAACTTAAATAAGATGTAGTTCCTGGTCTCTACAATGCAATATAGGGATATAACAATAGAAAATAACTAATATAAAATAATGCATGAGAATTATGATGTCAGATATTCATAACAGAAATTTAAATACTGTAATACACTGTGCTTATAATTTAAGAAAGATGCAAATAAAAAAAATTAAAAAGATGCAAATGCCAATATGAGGTCCAAGAGGTGAAAGTCATTTTTATATTAGTGCCAAATAAAAACTATTTCTGTAAAAAAAACACCTGAAATCAAAGGGAACAGATAACCACATTAAAGAGTTTTTTTCCTACTCCATCTCTCATGCTTTTGAATGCAATAAGATATCACTGAAGCATATTAAGCTCTCATTAAAACAAAATATACATATTAAGCCTTTTAAAACTACAGAGAAGTAGATTAAATAAATAAAGAAGTCTGTAGGGGATAATAAAAACAGGAATAACAAGGGAGTAAAATCACCTTTATACTCTGAACTTTTAAGGGTGGCTCAAAAAACTCAAGACAA
Source organism: Notamacropus eugenii (assembly GCF_028372415.1). Taxonomy (NCBI): domain Eukaryota; kingdom Metazoa; phylum Chordata; class Mammalia; order Diprotodontia; family Macropodidae; genus Notamacropus; species Notamacropus eugenii. Next base: position 355,254,111 of record NC_092875.1, on the reverse strand, counting down.
ATCTACATATACCAGGTGACTTTTAGTGATAGAATTTTGTTAATGTTCACAATAAAGTAAAAGTCCTTCTTTAGAGCAGTTTATCAATACATGTTCTTGAATAGAAACCTGTAACTATATTGTTCATAGAAACAAGGTAAAACATTAGAAGATATAAAATGTCAAATGTTTTTAAACCTTCATAACAGCTGAGAAAAGGATACTTAAAAAAATCCTGAGCAGTACACATAGGTACTGACTTGAAACACAGGTGAGAAAATGAATCAGTAACACCAGAAATTTTAACATAATTTTTCATCCTCATGCGGAAACCTGTGAAAATTTAATAATAAAGTTTAATTCATCTCTTATTTGTCCTTATTATCATTTAGATGAACCCCCCAAAACTATAAAACTTAATAAAATAGGATATCTTTTTAAAGTGCTAATAAAACTTAAGATGTTGGAAGGATTGATACAGTATGAATGTGGCTGTAATCTATAATTTATGAATGTTATCATAAGTGTTACCAATATGAGTGATTTTGTTTTTCTTTTGAAAGCAACTGACCTAAAAAGAGAAAAACAATAATCAAGAACCACGTAATAGAGGAAAAAATGGAGGGTCTCCTTTGAAATTTTTATATAAAGGACATAAATATCAGCTCTATTAAGATGTAAAGGGGAAGGGAAACAGGGATAAGCCTTTACATAGAACCTGCTGCATGCGAGGCACTCTCCTAAGTACTATATCATAAAATCATCTCATTTTAGCTCATGTACCTAGCAAGTATCTGAGGCTGGATTTGAACTCAGATCTTCCTGACCACTTACCTGAGGTACTATGTAAGATAGTATGTAAACCATAAAGCATGAAATAAGTATCCATAAAATGCCACCTTCTACTCTTCTTGTTAACATTGTGAATGGTTGTATCAGTAAGCACCCCAACATACACAGAGGGGCTTGCTATCACAGGTTCTTAGATCTGTATTCATTAAAGGAAAGCAACTTTCAAGAGGTTAACAATCACTTTAATCAAGCACATGCATCATTCCTTTAACCAAGTACATATTATCATTCAGTTAGTTCAGGGAGTCAGTACCTTGAATTTCAAAGAAAATACAGAGAAATTAAAGATCCACAGACATGGCTTCCTCTGCCTGAATTCAACAGACAATTGGACCCCACCTGTCTGACCACAGTCACTAGAGAGGGAAGTATGACATCTATATTCTCAAAGCTGGAGGGCTACTCTAGCACCTTCCCAGAATCCTTATCTGGCCAAACAAACACTTCCAGTCAGTAAGCCCCAAAGTAATCAACAGACATAGCTTCCTCTGCCTGACCATAATTCAACAGACAGGTACAGCTGTCTGACTAGTTATCAGAGAAGGAAGCACGACATCTGGGTTCTCAAAGCTGGGGGGTGCTCCTTAGTGGCTTCCCACAATCTACATCTTGCACTCAAACCTTCTTGCCAAAACTAAGTCCAAGGTAAAAGCTCAGAATATTTATACATTTTTTAGAGACAGGGGGCATCACAATCCTTTGACCCAGTGCCCCACTAGAAAAATCAAAAGGTACTTGGGACCCTCCTACAAAACAACTCCCCTAATGAAGCTTCTCACATTGGGCAGGCCCAGCAATGGGTAGGAAAGATCTTTAATTACATTAAAATAATTAACAATACAAATACATACATTGTTTCTAGTTTGATTGATAAAGGCAAGATTCAATTAGAGGCACTTGATTATACTAAAACAAAAAACAGCAAAAGATTCTATTTTGATTGCCATCACAGTGGTTTATAATTTATGCTTAATTAACATACAAAAAAAATTACATACCTTTTAAATATGTTCTAAGTCTATTAAATATGCATTGTGTTTTTTTTTTCATTTCAACCCAAAGTACTACTTTTGCATCAACAATGTTCAGAGTTTGTTGTACATGTTAAGTGGTTGGATATTCAAAACTTTAAAAAATTCAAAGGGGATAGTAAAATAAATTGTCAATTTGTTATTGAAAAGGTAGACTGTCATTCTCCCTAACAATGTAATCTATTATGTTACCTAAATCTCTATAATCTTTTTTTCATGTGCCAAACCTCATTGAAAGGTATTCAAAATTATAGAAGTTGTACTCTTCTGAAAATGTTACCTGCCAACATTTGGCACTGAACTATTAATCATACATAATATGTATCTAAATAACCTTTAGTAATGTGCAAAAGTTTGATTAAAATTAGCACATTCTCTGAAAGCTTACAAGAAGAAAAGACAAAGGCAAAATAAGTTCATACAAAGATTTCACTCTGGTTAATTATTTTTAAAGTATTATAGGGCATTCTTCATGTGATGAAAAGAAAATCATTAGTAATCTAATTGAAAGCTTGGTTCACAGTGCCTTACCCAGGCAGGGGTACCTTGGTTGCTGCAGGTTTTCTTATACTGGACAAAACACTAGATTTGGGGCATAAGAAGCTAACTTGAGTTGTACCTCTATCATCCCTTACCTTTGTGAGTTTGGATAAGAACTAATCTTTCTAAATCTTTATTTCCTCAATCTAAAGCTAGCACTGCCAATCAGACAAATTTGCCATGAGGGTTAGTAGTAAGGTGAGCTCTTCCTTTTATATACCTCTCCATGTAAGTGCAGAGAATAATTTGCTGGTCTTAGAGTCAGAGAGACTTATGTTTGAGTCTTGCCTCTGATTATCTAGTGAGGTAGGGGCTATTTTTATCATCATTTGAGAGGTAAGAAAACTAAGACTCAGGGAGGCTAATTGACTTGCCCAGAATTATAAAATAAGTAAACATCTACCATGAAATTTTAGCCCAGCTCTTCCTGTCTTCAAGTCTAGCAGTCAAAAGTATTTCATATTGTAAATTTAGATTTCAGTTATAGGAGATAAACAGCACTACTTAGTCTGATATGTGTTTGTTAATCATAAATCATTTTGATTTACTGAATAAATCAATAATCCAGTTAGTCTTATTTTGACTATTAAATGAACTTGAGAATAACCAAATAATATATTTTTAAATATTCCGCAGTTATTTTTCATTAATTCATAATGCTTTCTTACTAATTAATCCAAATAAATAATGTTTTATTATATGGTACTTATCAATTGTGCTCCTTTTTTTTCCCCTTTGTCACTTTGAATAGAGGGACATAAAGTCTCCCTTTAAATATTTATATGTTGTCTTCATTCAAAAAGAAAAAAAATCTTAACAGAGGAAATCCCTCAGTATAGGAAACCAGGCTAATAGCATTGGTGCTCCTGATAAGAGTTTAATCTTCATTCCCTATACTGTGCTGCTCTCCTTAGCTGTACTAATTCCCATAACAAACTCTGTTTCCAAGATATACTCAACATTACTAGCCATATATTTGCATGGAATACCATCTATGATAGATATACAAATATGTGCTGAGATATTGCTACTAGATTTAACAGAAATTGAATGAGTGCATTAGATAAATGTATTATCATTAATATCAATAAATAAGTTTTTAAGAGGTTGCACTTTTAATATGCAATGTGGTTAACAAGTCTTGATAATTTCAATATAAATGTCTTAAAATGGACAATTTTTTATTTGTTTTGTGGTGGTGTTGGAAGACTTTTTGAGTGGAAGGTGAATTGGAAGGTGTCATTTTTAAAATTTATTTAATTTTACTTTTCAACATTCATTTCCACAAAATTTTGACTTCCAAATTTTATTCCCATCTCTCCCCTCCCTGATCCCATAATGCCTTGCATTCTGATTACTCTTTTCCTCAATATGTCATCCCTTCTATCATCCCCCTTCCTTCCCTGTCTCAATCTTCTCTCTTTTCTTGTAGGGCAAGATAGATTTCTATAACCCATTACCTGTATTTCTTATTTCCCAGTTGTATGCAAAAATATTTCCCAACATACATTCCTAATACTTTGAATTCCAATTTCTCTCCCTTCCTCCCTCCCCCTTCAACCCCACCAAGAAGGCAAGCAATTGAATATAGGCCATACAAGTATAGTTTAGCAAAAGACTTCCACAATATTCATGTTCTGTAAGACTAACTATATTTCCCTCCATCCTATCCTGGCCTCCATTTATTCTATTCTCTCTTTTGACCCTGTACCTCTCCACAAGTGTTTAGTTCTAATCACTCCCTTCTCCCATTTGCCCTCCCTTCTATCATGCCCCTCACCCCACTTGTCCCCTTCTCCCCTACTTCCTGTAGCGTAAGATAGATTTTCATACCAAATTGAATGAGCATATTATTCCCTTCTTAAGCCAAATGTGAAGGGAATAAGCTTCACTTTTCCCCTTTCATCTCCTCCCTTTCCTCCTCCATTAAATATGTTTATTCTTGCCTCTTTTATGAGTGATAATTTGTCCCATTCCCGTTCTCTCTTTTTACTCCCAATATATTCCTCTCTCAGTGCTTAATATCATTTTTAGATATCATCACTTTTTATTCAACTCACCCTGTGCTCTCTGTCTATATATGTGTGTGTGTATATATATATATATGTGTGTGTGTGTGTGTGTGTGTGTGTGTGTGTATGAGTATATATATGTGTGTGTGTGTGTGTGTATATATGTATATATAGTATAGACATATAGCATGTGTGTATATACGTGTATATACACGTGTATATAGTGTGTGTATAATCCCTCCAACTATCCAAATATTGAGAAAAATCTCAAGAGTTAAAAATATTTTCTTTCCATGTAGGAATGTAAACAGTTCAACTTTAGAAAGTCCTTTATGATTTTTCTTTCCTGTTTACCTTTTCATGTTTCTCTTGATTCTTGTGTTTGAAAGTCAAATTTTCTTTTCAGGTCTGGTTTTTTTCATCAAGAATGCTTGAAAGTCCCCTATATCATTGAGTGACTGTTTTTCTCATGAAACATTATACTCAGTTTTGCTGGGTAGGTGATTCTTGGTCTTAATCCCTTATTTCTATCTTCTCATTGAATGATTATTTTTCCTTTGAAATATCATACTCAGTTTTGCTGGGTAGGGGAATTCTTGATTTTAATCCTAGTTCCTTTGACTTTGAGAATGTCATATTCCAAGGCCTTTGATCCCTTCATATAGAAGCTGCTAAATCTTGTGTTATACTGATTGCATTTCCATAATACTCAAATTGCTTCTTTCTAGCTGCTTGCAATATTTTCCCCTTGACCTGGGAACTCTGGAAATTGACTACAATATTCCTAGGAGTTTCTCTTTTTGGATCTCTTTCAGGAGGTGATCAGCGTATCCTTTCAATATTTATTTTGCCCTCTGGTTCTAGAATATCAGGGCAGTTTTCCTTGATAATATCATGAAAGATGATGTCTAGGCTCTTTTTTTGATCATGGCTTTCAGGTAGTTCCATAATTTTTAAATTGTCTCTCCTGGATCTATTTTCAGGTCAACTATTTCTCCAATGAGACATTTCATATTATCTTCTATATTTTCATTCTTTTGGTTTTGTTTTGTAATTTCTCGGTTTCTTATAAAGTCATTAGCTTCCACCTGCTCCATTCTTATTTTTAAAGAATTATTTTCCTCAGTGAGCTTTTCAACCTCCTTTGGCTAATTTTGCTCTTTAAAGCATTCATCTCCTCATTGGCTTTTTGGACCTCTTGTGCCATTTGAGTTATTCTATTTTTTAAAGTGCCAATTTCTTCAGCATTTTTTGAGTCTTCTTTAGCAAGCTGTTGACTTGCTTTTCATAATTTTCTTGCATCACTCTCCTTTCTCTTCCCAATTTTTCTTTCATCTCTTTTATCTGATTTTCAAATCCTTTTTGAGCTCTTCCATGGCCTGAGACCACTGCATATTTATTTTGGAGGTTTTGCATGCAGAAGCCTTGACTTTACGTCTTCCTCTGATGACCTAAATTGTTCCTCCTTATCCAAAAGGATGGAAGAAAATACTTGCTCACCAGGAAAGTAAACTTCTATTGTCTTATTCTTTTTCCCTTTTTGGGACATTTTCCCAGCCAGTTACTTGACTTTTGAGTTCTTTGTCAGGGACAAGTTCAGGGTGGAGAGTCAGCTCAATTCCCCCAGGGGCTTTTGGCAGAGGTCTCCCTGGGCTGCCATTCAGGGCTGAGATTTAGATCACCTGCTCAATTCCCCCAGGGGCTCTATGTGGAGGGCTCCAAAAGTGGAAGCTGTTGCTACTGCTGGGGTCCAGACCATGCTCCCCTCTCCTGGGTGAGGGAGCCCTCCCACTGACCTTTGAAGGTATTTGTGGCATTTGTGGGCTGAGCAATCTGGGAACTGCTCCTCCTGCTGCTGCTAGCTCTCTGACACCTGCTCAGGGTCCTGTGCCTGCCATGTTGGGCTGCACTCCACACTTCCTGGGCTGCACTGTGTGTGCTCCAGGCTTCTTGGGCTATGATATATGTGCTCTGGGCTTCCCAGGCTGCACACAATAGGTGTCAGTTTTAGCAAAAGATAATTAAATTTTTATTTTTTATTACAAATTTATTTTAATATGATTTTATGTGGAAATCGAAACTGATAAAAATGGCCAGTACACCTAAAGCAGAGAAGACATTGTTTTATTTCACACGGAATTATAGGAAGACATGATACCTAAAAATGCCGTATACCTTGGAAGTCTGTGTGCAGAAAGCCAACATAGTTTCCTCAATGGAACCAGTAAATATTCCTTACAAATTGTCTAAATATTCATTCATTGATTCATTCAAGAAACTCCATACACATTATTCTAACATTTAAACATGATCCTGACCTCAAACCCCCTATCTTTATATTTATTTTAGTAGCCAGAAATCTCTGCCTTACTAATGGTCAAAGTATTGCACTGCATACTAGTGACACAAAGATAAAACATCCTAGTACTCTCAAGGGAATAGCTGAAGTTAGGAAGGATATGGAAGAAAAATACCAATGACTAAAGAGTGTGGAGAATAAAATCAGTGCCATGTCTATGGCAGACAAATCAGTAATGGAATAGAATCCAGGTTTAAAAGAAATCTTCTAATAATAAAAAGAAACCACTGAAATATAAACACAAGTCATCAGATTAGGATTATGTTCTTCATCTATTATTGAAAAAACATAGAGGAGAAACAGTGAAAAGGTTTAGGTTACCAAATAAAGTCGTTTATATATGAAAATATTTAAACTTATCTTTATCAGTCCCTGACAATCAGAATTTGACTTGCTTTTCCCTCTTTTGTTCAGTTCTTGTTGTTGCCAAATAGTAACAGAATTTCACTTTTCTGGCCAGTCTCCCAATAAGTGAGTAAACTGTTAAATATGGCAGGAAAATAAAGCAATAATTATAGATCTATCTATTTGTAGAAAAGGAACAATTTCATTGAAATTTTAAATATTCAATTCAAGATTAAATATTCAATTCAAAAAAAATATTGATTAAGCACCTAGTATGAGCGAAATACTATGTTAAATGCTATGAGTAACACAAAAGTTTACAATACAAAATGTCCCAAAACTCTTACAGTAATTTTAAGCTTTGATAGTTATTAACTCTTAAAGTCAGTTATTAATAGCTACATATGAGGGACGTCATTTTTAAAAAAGTAATAACCAGCGATGGGCAATCTGCATCCAAACTTGACGGAACAAATCCCCTTAATAAAAGGATTTGTTGTGCAAAATTTAGACTCAGGGAAAAGGCCACACCCAAAGACCTAGAAGGCCACATGAAGCCTCAGGGCCATAGGTTCCCCACCCCTGGTATTAGCTATTCAGCATTAGCTCTTAGCTCTTAAAGCTTAAAACAGCAATAGGATTTTGGGAACACCCTATAGAGTGCCTTGCACATACAATTTTTTAAAATAAAATAATCGTTGAATTGAATTGAATGATCATTTAAACATAACCCTAACTTAAATCCCCCTTTGTTTGTATTTATTTCAGCAGCCAAAAATCTCTGCCTTGCTAATAAGCATGAAGCAACAACAATGAAATCAGGTTCATTTTACTTAAGAAAAATGGTTGTGGTATGAGGACCTTGAGCTTGATCTGCTTGTGTACAGTATTTAGACACACTAAGGTGTCTGAATTTTACATGGAAAGTAAAATTTGAGCGAATGGAAAGTCATGAACGGCTAGCAACCCTCAAGATGGAGGCATCTTTTTGTTTTTCAAATGGTACCCTTCAAAATAGAATATTTTCATTAGAGTAGACATTGTACTGGAAATAAATATTTCATTCATTTGATTTTGGAAATTTAGCCTAATTTTATCCATATTTTATATGTGCAATTAAGGAAAGTGTTTGAAGACAAGAAAGATGAGAAAAGTATTAAAATCAATAGTGTGAAAAACACAAAATATGTTCGCCGTGTAACCCAGTGTTCTTCACAACCTTGCTATTCTGCCTGTCCTGTCAGATTCCCTGATTTGTTGCTAATATTTCTCAAAGCTCATTCTAGGAGGAGGGGGAAGCAGTAATAAAGCAAATGGCCTTGGATATCCATACGTAAATGTGCAGAGTATGTGCAAAAAACAAAGTTAACCCAAGAACATCAGTTACTAACACATAGTGAGATGTAATTTGTGCCTATAATATGGCAATGAAAATCTGTACTTTATTCTAAAGAAATAGCTTAGACAAGAGGGGAAACAGAATACATCATGAGATTCTCTCTCTCTCTCTCTCTCTCTCTCTCTCTCTCTCTCTCTCTCTCTCTCTCTCTCTCTCTTCTCTCCTCCTAAAAATCTATCCTTATCTCCTATTCTCTCTTCCTTTGTTTCAATTTCTGATGAAGATGTGAGTCCCTTCCTTGCCAAGGCCAAGCCTTCTATTTTTGTTCTTGCTCATCTTATAAGTACCTTTTGCCCCTCTGACTGGACTCTGATTGAAAGTCAAAGCTGTGGACTACAGGATCTCTATTCAGCACAGTCTTCTCCCCATTTCCTACCAAGTACACTACTTTGGACTTCTTACAACCTCCCCATCATGCCCCCATACCAGGTACCTTTCACCCTGCAGCTTTTCAGCTTCTTTTTGCATGTTGTCTTTTCCCGTTAGATTGCAAGCTTATTTAAGGTATGGAAAGAAAGAGGGGCAGAACCAAGATGGCAGAGTGAGAGCAACTACTCACCAAAGTTCTAAGACAAACTTCTTCAGATACCTCTAAAAAGAGAATCTGAACAAATTTTAGAGTGGCAGAATCCAAGAGGAGACAGACTGTGGCAGATTTCCAACCTAGGACAGACTGGAAATTTGACAGGAAGGATCTGTTGCACGGGGTGGAAGGAGCACTTAGTGCAGAGGCTGTACCAGTGTGGTCCCTACCATAGCAAAGCAGAGCAAGAAGCCCCCAGGCAATTTGAAGCAGCAGTTGCACTGCAGAATATCGAATATATCAGCCCAAGACAGGAGTCCAGTGGAAATGAGTGAGAAAGAAGCACAGAATCCCAGGTAACAGCAGCAGCTGCTCCTGAGATCATCAGCCCACAGGTTAAATGCTTGAAAGTTACCTGTTTGAACTTCTGGGAACAAAGATGGCAGAGTGATCAGTAAATGCTCTACCCCTCCTCTTGTTGACCTTGAAAAACCCATAGAATATTTCCCCAGGAAAAATCCTGGAACAGTGGGATCAGCTGAAGGGATAAAGAATCTCAGACTGTGAGACTAGGAAAATAGCAGAAGGGGGGTTCCTCTTTCTGTGACTGAAAGGGACCAGTACAGGACCAAATCTGCCCAAACAGTCCCACTTCAGTGAACCGGAATGAGATCCTGAGCATCAGTGGGGTGGAGTCCTGCAATCCTCAACACCAGGAACACAGGCAATCCTCAGCACAGCCCAGGGAATGTGGAATACACTAGTGCAAACATTAGTTCACCAACCCCTGAGCCTACCTGTGCTCAGGAGAGGAGACTTCCTGTGGCCAGACCACCTCTCACCCACATTTAACTCAGCTAGCTCCAGGGTAACTCCAGGGAAACTCAGAAAGACTTCACCTGACCTCTGCTTTGGCACATCAGGCAGCTCAGCACCAGGTGAGCTACAGCATTCTAGCTTCTAGCTCAAAGAACCAGAGGTCACAATACGCAAAGTCTCAAGTTCTAAGCATAAGAACAGTGGGGCAGAGAACCCAGAAGTAGAGATTCACTTTAAAAACGAGGAAAAGGGTGATCATCATGAGCAAGAAGCAAACCAGAAAAGATAAGACCATAAGACCATATGTGGTCAAGGGCTAAAAATGAATACCAAAGAGGTCAGCATTGAGACTGTATTCCCATCTAAAACTTCAGAAAGGATTATGAACTGGTCCCAAATACAAAGAGCATTCTTGAAAGAGCTTAGGAAGTATTTTAAAAAACAAATTAGGAAAGTAGAAGAAAAACTGGCCAATGATTTTTAAAATATGAAAAAAAGAGTTGGAAACATCAACAGCAATGGTCATTTATTGCTGAAGACGTGTGCATCACATAACTTTCTCATCACCAACACTGTTTTCTGTTTACTAAATGCAATAAAATTTGGTGGATGCATCCTTGCAGCAAACATTGGCATCTAGTAGACTATGTGACTATAAGGAGAAGATATAGATAAGATGTGAGAGTGACAAAGGCAATGTGTGGTGCAGAGTGCTGGCCTGATCATAGACTTATCCTTTCCAAGTTAAATATTCACATTCATCAATAGTGCCACCTATCAGGGCAAAATGAGTACCAGAAGAATTAATGTCAACAAATTAGAGCTCTTCTCTGAGCATGAAGAGTTTGTTGCTAACTTGGAGGGAAAGTTGAGCCAGTACATACTTGGCAACAGTGGAGCAGAAAAGGAGTGGCAGCTTTCAGAGATTTGGTGTACAGCACCGCATTTGCTAATCTGGGTCAGAACACTTGAAAATATCAAGACTGGTTTGATGAAAATGATGGGGGAATTCAGAAACTGATAAATGAAAAACCAGAACTCCACAGGATACACCAGCAGGATAGTTTGTCCACCTCTAAGAAGGTAGTATTTAATTTCATCAAAAGCAAAGTCCAAGCAAAGCTTAAAAAGATGCAGGATTTCTGGCCCAGTAAGAAGACAGATGAAATTCAGTTTTATTCTGACAGTAACAATCCAAAATGCTATTATGATTCCTTTTATGATTCCCTGAAAGCTATTTATGGACCAAAAACCTATGGTGCATCACAACTACTCAGTGCTGATGGAGCCACATTGATTAGTGATAAGGACATGATCCCAGAAAGATGTACTGAACACTTCCATACTGTTCTCAACAGAGCATCATCAATTAATCCTGAGGCCATTGACTGTTTGCCTCCTGTTGACGTCAATCCTTCCTTAGCTGAACTTCCAACTGAAGAAGAGATTTTGAGTGCCATTGTAGAGGGATAAGGGGAGTGCAAGTCCCAAGATCTAGGCCAAGCATAGGCAAAGTCTATTCCCATGGGACTTGTGCTTACACAACTGTGGCAAAAGCTCTCAATGACCCTGGAATATGATGTTCTTGCAGATACTGATGTCCTTGCAGAAAGTTGCAATTGGGCCTGGGAACTCAGGAACTAGCTTTGGGAGCAGAATATGCTTTATTACTAGCTTTGGGTATAAGGGCATTGGTGAGTCATGGAATGGTGAAGTAATGTCACAAGATGGTGAAGTAATGGGATTACGTCAACCTGTATGTGATTGTGGTTACAGCCCTTAAATACCCTGACCCTCAGTTGAATAAACTAATTGCTCTCTTGCATTACCACCTGCCCCATGTCTTTCTTATCAACCACTCGCCAAAGCACTCCGCGGATGCTGGTCGCCTACCACATGCCATTAGGCTTCTTTTGTGTGAAAGCACCTGGTGCTAATTCTATTCCAGCTAAGATTTACAAGGTAGGGGGTAACTATCGCTCATACAAAAGCTGACTGAAATTTTTCAGGTTATATGTCAAGAGGAGGTCATCCCCCAGAAGTTTAAGGATGTCTCCATTGTCTATCTCTATAAAGGTAAAGGGAATAGACTGTCCTGCAACAATCATAAGGAAGTCTCTCTCTTTGTCATTGCTGGAAAAATTCTTGATAGAGTCCTCCTTAATAGGCTGATCCTTCACCTGGAAGATGGTCACCTACCAGGAGCCAGTGTTGCTTCAGAAAGGGCTGATACAGTGTTTGTTGCCTGATAACTCCAAGAGAAATGCCAGGAGCAGAATACAAGTCTGTATACAATGTTTGTAGATCTGACCAAGGCCTTTGACACTGTTAGTCATGGGGGCTTATGGAAAATTATGTCAAAATTTGGTTGCCCAAAGAAGTTCATCAGTATTGTACGTCAATTTCATGATGGCATGTTTGCTTGGGATCTGGACAATGGACAATGCTCTTGTGCCTTCCCAGCCACCAATGGAGTGAAACAGGGCTCTGTGTTTGCACCCTTACTTTTTTGCATGATGTTTTCAGCCACGTTGTCAAGTGCTTTCAGTGAGTATGAACATGGCATCAAGCTCAACTACCATACTGATGGTAAGTTCTTCAGTTGGAAAAGGCTATAAACCAAGATCAAAGTTGAGGGAGTATTGGTGCATGATTTTCTGTTTGCAGATAGTTGTGTGCTCAATGTAGCTTCTGAAGCTGAGATGCAACAAAGTATGGATCAGTTCTCTTCTGCCTGAGCTAATGTTGGCCTAATAATTAACACCAAGAAAACACAGGTGCTCCATCAGCCATCACCACACCATCCATACATGGAACCATCAGTTACAACAAGGTCTCTCTCAAGAACTTTGGATTTGACCCTGGCACAGGACCACTCAGAATGGCGTGCTCACATCAGAAAAGGTGCTGTGCTCTATGAACAAAGCAGAATACAGAGAGTACAAAGTAAACGTGGGATACGCAAATTTGGGGTATGCACTCCAAATATTCACACAGACTATCTGTGCCCAACCTGTGGTAGAGTATTCTGAGCTTCTATTGGTCTGATCAGACACAGTCAGAATCACTGAAATTTCACTTTATCATAGTGATATCATTTTGATCCTCTTTGAGGACAAAGGACAACAACCAACCAACCTTTCTATGCTTCTCTTGAGTCTTGTATTTGAAAGTAAAATTTTCTACTCAGCTCTGGTCTTTTTATAAAGAATGCTTGAAATTTCTCTATTTCATTGAATGTCTATTTTTTCCCCTGAAGAATTATACTCAGTTTTGCTGGGTAGATTATTCTTGGTGATAATGCTAATTCCTTTACCTTCATATTCCAAGTCCTCCTATACTTTAATGCAGAAGCTACTAAATCATGTGTTATCCTGACTGGAGTTCCATTATTTTTGCATCATTTCCTTTTGGCTGTATGCAATATTGTCTTCTTAACCTGGGAAACTCTGGAAATTGGTTTCTGGGCATTTTCATTTTTGATCTCTTTTAGGCAGTGATTGATGGATTCTTTCAATTTCGCTTTTACCCTCTAGATCTAGAATATCAGGGCAATTTTTCTTAATACTTTCTTGAAAGACAATATTTAGGCTCTTTTTTTGATCATTGCTTTCAGGTAGTCCAATAATTTTTAAATTATCTCTCCAGGATCTATTTTCCAGGTCAGTTGTTCTTTCAATGAGATATTTCACACTGTCTTCTTTTTTCCCATTCTTTTGGTTTTGTTTTATTGCCTCTTGATTTTCTTTTCCATTTGCTCCATTTGAATTTTTAAGGAACCATTTTCTTCCATGAGCTTTTGTACATCCTTTTCCATTTGACTAATTCTACTTTTTAAGGAGATTTTCTTCAGTGAATTTTTGTGCCTCTTTTTCCATTTGGCTAATTCCACTTTTTAAGGCATTCTTCCCCTAATTGGCTTTTTGGACCTCTTTTACCATTTGGGTTAGTCTATTTTCAAAGGTGTTATTCTCTTCAATAATTTTTGTGCCTCCTTTAGCAAGTTATTGACTCTTTTTCATGATTTTCTTGCATCACTCTCATTTCTCTTTCTAATTTTTTCTCTACTTCTCCTACATGATTTTCAAAATACTTTTTGAGCTCTTCCATGGCTGGAGATCAATTCCTATTTTTCTTAGAGGTGTTGGATGTAGGAATTTTGACTTTGTTATCTTCTGAGTGTGTGTTTTCATCTTCCTTGTCACCATAGTAACTTTCCATGGTCAGAAGTTTTCTGTTGTTTGCTCATTTTACCAGTCTATTTCTTGACTTTTTACTCTTTGTTAAAGCAAAGCTCTGCTTCTAGAGTGGAGGGTGGAACTGTCCCAAGTTTCAGAAGTTTTATGCAGTTATTTTTAGGGATACTTCTAGAGACCTGTAAGTTTTCCATTCTTCCAAGAAGGTATGATCTAAGGAGAGATATATTTATTACTCTCCTTGGCTGTGCTCTGGTCTGTGAGTGAACAAAAGCACTCTTTTCTTCCCTAGAACTGTTACAAGGGTTCCTGATTCAATATATCCACAAGCTCTGATGTGTTAGTGCTACCCAGAACTGGGACTCATATTAGAGTATGGGTAAAGTAACAAAGTCCTGCTTCAGTGCTATCAAAGGCATACCTGCAATCCCTATCTGACTAGTTATTCAATCTCTTTCTGACTAGTTATTCTATTCCCTTGCCATCTTTGAGCCGTGAGCTCCAGAAGTAGCTGCTGTCAGTGCTGATTCAGTGGCTCCCAAGGCCTGCTCTTGTTTTCTGGGGTCTGTTCTGTGCATGCAGGACCTGTTCTCAACAGTGCTTTACTCTCTCTCAGTTGTGACAGACGTTTTTTGCAGACCTTCTAACTCACTAAGGGCTGGAAAATTATTTCATTCTGCCCTTTTGGGGGTTATGCTGCTCCAGAAATTGTTCTGTGGCATTGTTTTAAGGTGTTTGGGGGGGTTTGAGGAGGATCTCAAGTAAGTTGTTGCTTTTTCTCCACCATCTTCAAAACTAGATTTCCAAAGCAAGCATTTGGGTTCTTTTGGTGGTTCCTCGGGTGTTCCCCTACCAATAATCTATAATTTAATAGATCTGGTATTAAGCTTACAAACCTTTTGACTATAGGAAATTGCCACTAACAGTAGGACATTTCAGGGAAACAATATCTCCCCAGCTTCTTGTCAGTTCCAGGCAGGAGTAGATTGTCAACTTGCATTTGGTCAGGCTTAAAGTCTGCCAGGTGATGGTGGGGAAATTGAGTCAGGAGAATCCTACCTCAGCCCAGGCTGAACAACCATTCTCCCACCCTTCCCATGAGATCACCTTTTCAGTTCATATCAGCATCTCACAGGCTTACCAGCATCATGGATTGGAGACTCAGACCTCCTTTCTTGCTATCCATACCTGGAATTAGACTCAGAAGAACAGTCAGTTAATAGTCCCATAGAATCTTAAAATAGCAAGTTCCTATAACCAGGTTTCAGATATGACTATAATTTCACATTGGCTAAGGAACATCTTTTGAGGCAAGTCTTAAGTGGCTTACATGCCTTTCTATACATGTTCTAGTTCCTGATTAAATAACAATCATAAAATTAAATTTACTATTAAAACCTTAACTTTTCCATCAAGGCAAAATTTTACCTGAGGTTACCTGCCTCTAGGAAACTTAGACTAAAATTCTTTTCCCCAAACTAAAGATGTCTCTGATTTAGTCTCAGTAATTAATACAATCAATTGTTTTAATACTAATTGCTCTTACATCACTTTGTAGCATGTCCAAATTTTCTCCCCATCTCTCCTCCCTCCCCCTACCCTCTTGCATTCTGATTACTCCTTCCTTCAATATACCCTCCCTTCTATTACAGCCCACTCTTCCCTTTTCCCCATCTTCTCTCTTTTCTTGTAGGGCAAGATAAATATCTATACCCCATAACCTATGTTTCTTATTTCCCGGTTACATGCAATAAAAATTCTTAAATTCGTTTCTAATACTTTGAATTCCAACTTCTCTCCCTCCCTCCCTCCCTCCCTACCCATCCCCATTGAGAAGGCAAGCAATTCAATACAGACTAAATATGTGTCATTTTGCAAAAGACTTCCATAATAATGTTATGTAATAGTAACTATATTGCCCTATAGACTACTCTATCCCCTCTTATTTTTTGTTCCCTCATTTGACCTTGTCCCTTCCTTAAAGTGTTTATTTCTAGTTACTCTCTTCTCCCATTTGCCCTCCCTTCTATCATTCCCCTCACTCTACTTGTTGCCTCCTCCTCTACTTTCCTGTAGTGTAAGATAGATTTTCATACCAAATTTAGTAATCATGTTATTCCCTCTTTAAGCCATATGTGAAGAGAGTAGCTTCACTTTTACCTTCTCCTCTTCTCCCTTTTCTCCTACATTGAACAAGATTTTTCTTATTTCTTTTATGAGTTATAACCTGCTCCATTCCATTTCTCCCTTGCTTCTCCAGTATTTTCCTCCCTCACCCCTTAATTTTTATTTTATTTCATTTTATTTTTGTGGATATCATCTCCTCTGATTCAACACAACCTGTACTCTTTGTCTGTGTATGTCTGTGTGTGTGTATGTACAATCCCTCCACCTACCAAAAAGAAAAGTCTCAGGAGTTATAAATATTTTCCTTCCATACAGGAATGTAAACAGTTCAGCTTTAGAAAGTCTTTTATGATTTTTCTTTCCTGTTTACCTTTTCATGCTTCTCTTGATTCTTGTGTTTCAAAGTCAAATTTTCTCTTCAGTTCTGGTCTTTTCATCATGAATGCTTGAAAGTCCTCTATATCATTGAATGACCATTTATTCCCTTGAAGTATTATACTCAGTTTTTCTGGGTGGGTGATTCTGGGTTTTAATCCCAGTTTCTTTGACTTCTGGAATATCCTATTCCAAGCCCTTAGATCCCTTAATGTTGAAGCTGCCAGATCCTGTGTTATCCTAATTGTATCTACACAATATTTGCATTGTTTCTTTATAGCTTCTTATAGTATTTACTCATTGACCTGGGAATTCTGAAATTTGGACACAATATTCTTAGGAGTTTCTCTTTTCTGGTCTCTTTCAGGAGGTAATCAGTGGATTCTTTCAATACTTATTTTGCCCGCTGGTTCTAGAATATCCAGACAGTTTTCCTTGATAATTTCATGATAGATAATTTCTAGGCTCTTTTTTTGATCATAGCTTTCAGGTAGTCCCATAATTTTTAAATTGTCTCTCCTGGATCTATTTTTCAGGTCAGTTGTTTTTCCTATGAGATGTTTCACATTATCTTCTATTTTTTTCAAACTTTTGGTTTTGTTTTTTTTAACTGTTTGGTTTATCTCATAGTCATTCATTTCCCTGAACTCAGTTCTCTCTTTCAAAGAACTATTTTGTTCAATGAGCTTTTCAACCTTTTCCTCCATTTGTCTAATTCAGTTTTTTTAAAGTCTCCTTCTCCTCATTGCTTTTTTGGACCTCTTTTTCCAACTGAGTTAGCCTATTTTTAAAGGTGTTATTTTCCTCAACATTTTTTTTGGCTCTCCTTTAGCAAGCTGTTAACTCACTTTTCAAGCTCTTCTATTGCCTGAGCCCAATTTAAGTTCACTTTGGAGGCACTGGGGTTAGGGGCCTTGACTTCCTGTGACAGTATGCCTTGTTCTTCCTCATCTGAAAGGATGGGAGGAGACACCTGTTCATCAAGAAAGTAACCTTCTAGGGTCTTACTTTTTTTCCCCTTTTGGGACATTTTCCCAGCCAGTTACTTGACCTCAGAATCCTTTGTCAAGAGGATGGTCCTATTGCCGCTCTTCTCCTCAAGGCTGAGATAAGACTCAGGTGCTGGATTCCTGGGGCTTTGGGTGGGGGCAGGACTGTCACTCAGGCCTGAGGTTTAGATCAGCTGCTCCCTATTGCCAGAGGCATTCAGCTGAGCTGCCTGGACAATTGACACAGGTTGCTTCCTGGCCACCATAACTGCCCACAGTCTGCTGCTGCTATTGCTGCCATTGCCTAGGGCAATTGTTGGAGAAACTTGTTCCCTTCTCGCCCAGGTGGGAAAGCCCTCCCACACTGACCTTTGAAGCTTTCTTTGTTGCTTGTGGATTGAGAGATCTGGGACCCTCCCTCCTGGGAACTCTGCCCTGGAGGTCTGTTCAGGTCCTGTTCCTCCCAGTTCCACATGGCCAGGGCTGGGCTCTGCTCCACTCTGTGTCCTGTGAGATAGACCTTTCCTGTCAGCCTTCCAGGTTACCTTTGGCTGGAAACCTCTTTCACTCTGTTGTTCTGTGACTTCTGCTGCTCTAGAATTTGTTTAGAGTCATTTTTTACAGGTATTTTGTGGGCTGTGGGGAAAGCACTAGAGTATATGGGTCTTTCAACTGTGGATCTTGACTTTACTTACTAGTTGGAGTTTTAAAAAGTGAAATGAGATGAAAAAGGATGAGTGCCTGTCTCTAATCATTTTGCTTTGAAATCAGCAAAAGGTAAAGAACCTCATAATTCAATCAAGCTCCCATTAAGAAGAGAAATGGGGGGGAGGAGATGGCAGAGTAGAAAGACACACATATGCTAGCTCCAAATCCACAACCCATAAATTACCTGTAAAGAAAAACTCCCAAAAAAATTCTGGAGCAGCAGAAGCCACAGAACAACAAAACAGAGGAGATTTCTATTCCAGAGAGACCTGAAAACCCGACGCGAAAGGTCCGTCATGCACCGGACCCAGAGCAGAGCCCAGCCCTGCCTTGGCCGCACAGCACCAAGAGGAGCAGATCCAAGCAGGCTTCAGGGACAGGATCTCCAGCAGCCACACAGGTCCCTCCACCCACAGGCCGAAAGGTCAGTGAGTCTTTTTGGCTAGCCAAGAGGGGAGCATGGTGTCTCTATAACTCAGGCCCCCTTGGGAGGCAGAAGCAGAGGCAGCAGCAGACTGGGGCTCCCAAAGCAGGCAGGAGTTTGGATCCATTGTTGAAAGTCTCCTCAAAAACCCCCTGAGGGAACTGAGCCCTGAGTGACTGGCCTGCCCCCACCCAAGCACCTGAACTTAATCTCACACTGAAGAGCAGCCCCACCCCTGCCAAAGTCCTAAGGCTGGGAAGCAGCATTTGAATCTCAGCCTCCAAGCACTGGCTGGGCAGATCTGGAGACAAAGTGAGTGTGGAGAGGACACTCAGAAGTCAAGTCACTGGCTGGGAAAATGCCCAGAAAAGGGAAAAAAATAAGATTATACAAGGTTACTTTCTTGGTAAACAGATATTTCCTCCCTTCCTTTCTGATGAGGAAGAACAATGCTTACCATCAGGGAAAAACACAGAAGTCAAGGCTTCTGTATCCCAGCCCATCCAATGGGCTCAGGCCGTGGAAGAGCTCAAAAAGGATTTTGAAAATCAAGTAAGAGAGGTGGAGGAAAAACTGGGAAGAGAAATGAGAAAGATGCAAGAAAAGCATGAAAGGCAGGTCAACACCTTGCTAAAGGAGACCCAAAACAATGCTGAAGAAAGTAACACCTTGAAAAATAGGCTAACTCAACTGGCAAAAGAGGTTCAATAAGCCAATGAGGAGAAGAATGCCTTAAAAAGCAGAATTAGCCAAATGGAAAAGGAGGTTCAAAAACTCACTGAAGAAAATAATTCTTTCAAAATTAGAATGGAACAGATGGAGGCTAATGACTCTATGGGAAACCAAGCAATCACAAAACAAAACCAAAAGAATGAAAAAATGGAAGATAATGTGAAATATCTCATTGGAAAAACAACTGACCTGGAAAATAGATCCAGGAGAGACAATTTTAATATGATGGGACTACCTGAAAGTCATGATTAAATAAAGAGCCTAGACATCATCTTTCATGAAATTATCAAGGAAAACTGCCCTGAGATTCTAGAACCAGAGGACAAAATAAGTATTCAAGGAATCCACCAATCACCCCCTGAAAGAGAACCAAAAAGAGAAACTCCTAGGAACATTGTGGCCAAATTCCAGAGTTCCCTGGTCAAGGAGAAAATATTGCAAGCAGCTAGAAAGAAACAATTCAAGTATTGTGGAAATACAATCAGGATAACACAACACCTAGCAGCTTCTACATTAAGGGATCAAAGGGCGTGGAATAGGATATACCAGAAGTCAAAGGAACTAGGACTAAAACCAAGAATCACCTACCCAGCAAAACTGAGTATAATACTTCAGGGGAAAAATGGTCTTTCAATGAAATTGGGGACTTTCAAGCATTCTTGATGAAAAGACCAGAGCTGAAAAGAAAATTTGACTTTCAAACACAAGAATGAAGAGAAGCATGAAAAGGTAAACAGCAAAGAGAAGTCATAAGGGACTTACTAAAGTTGAACTGTTTACATTCCTACATGGAAAGACAATATTTGTAACTCTTGAAACTTTTCAGTATCTGGGTACTGGGTGGGATTACACACACACACACACACACGCACACACGCACACACGCACACACACACAAAGACAGAGAGCACAGAGTGAATTGAATAAAATGGGATCATATCTTTAAAAAATGAAATTAAGCAGTGAGAGAGAAATATATTGGGAGGAGAAAGGGAGCAATGGAATGGGGCAAATTATCTCATAAAAGAGGCAAGCAAAAGACTTTTTAGTGGAGAGAAAAAGGGGGGAGGTGACAGGAAAACATGAAGCTTACTCTCATCACATTTAACTAAAGGAAGGAATAAAATGCACACTCATTTTGGTATGAAAACCTATCTTACAATTCAGGAAGGTGGGGGACAAGGGGATAAACAGGGTGGGGGGGACAATGGAAGGGAGGGCATGAGGAGGAGGGTACAATTTGAGGTCGACACTCATAGGGAGGATCAGGATCAAAAGAGAGAATAGAAGTAATTGGAAGCAGGATAGGATGGAGGGAAATATAGTTAGTCTTACACAACACGACTATTATGGAAGTCATTTGCAAAACTACACAGATATGGCCTATATTGAATTGCTTGCCTTCCAAAGGGAAGGGGTGGAGAGGGAGGGAGGAAGAGAAGTTGGAACTCAAAGTTTTAAGAACAACTGTCGAGTACTGTTCTTGCTACTAGGAAATAAGAAATACAGGTCAAGGGGTATAGAAAGTTATGTGGCCCTACAGGACAAAAGAGGAGATGGGGACAAGGGAAGGGAGGGATAATAGAAAAGAAGGCAGATTGGTGATAGGGGCAATTAGAATGCTTGGTGTTTTGGGGTGGGGGGAGGGGACAAATTTGGAACCCAAAATTTGGTGAAAATGAATGTTAAAAGTTAAATAAATAAATTTAAAAAATAAAAAAAATTAAAAAGAAGAGAAATATTTGAGTTTGATCAAAATTCTTGATGAATTTGATTTTTTCTGTAGCTACTATCCACATGTTGTTGCTATTTGTCCTTTCTCAAAGAGGACCATGACATCAGGTAGGTGATGCCATGTCTTGCAGGTGAATTGGATTTAAGTAAGAGAAAGATATGGAAAAGCACCAGCCTCACTTTCTCCTCTGGTGCCATCTGGATCCAGTGGCAAGATGTAGATCAGGATGACTAGAGGTAGCCCCATATGCACACATACAATATTCTGGTTGGACAATGAAAGAAATTGCAAAGAATAAATGAGCTTATGCTCTAAAAGGCTGATGGATCAGTCATCACATATAACTCCATGTTTTAGTTTGACACTCCATTCAAATTCAGGATCAAAGCCAATCAATCACATGGAAACAAAGTGCCCAAAGATACCATCTTCTGGGGAAAAGTTTCTTGACACAATCATCCTCAAAAATACTACATTCTTAATACTTATTGATAACACAGCATATCAGGAACTTCTTCCTAAATGTCCATTATTCATGGGGTACCCTCATGGGAAGATAAAATCCTACTACATCACTGTAAGACAAGGAGAAAGGACTAAATTTGGTGTCACTACATTGCCTATATAGGAAAAGTGAGTACCATAAAAAGTAATTACCTTGCTCATGTCAAGTAAGTGGGAAAATGAGGAATAAAAGCTGTACTTTCTGATTCCCAATCTTTCCCATCAGTGTTCTACCATTAGAAGAGTCAATAAGGAAATCCTCAGTGTTTGAATGTAAAATCTGACAGAAAGGCTGTAAAAGTGTAATACAATTCAACAAAAGGTAGTGAGTTTTCCATCATTCAAGATATTCAGTGTCTGAATGACTTTTTTTCAGAGTTGAGGTAGAAGAGACTCTTTTGTTTCAGGTGTGAATTAGACTAGATGACTTATAATGTTCCTTCCAACTCTGAGATTTTATAATTATGTCATAAATTCATGTTCAACACAAACACTAAATTGGTGTTGCTCCAATTTGAGAAGGAATAAACAGCTTTGTAGATGGTCATAGCTTACAGCCAGTAGGAATGGTAACTAGAATGCAATAGACCAATCCCTTCCTTTTGCAGATGAGGGAACTGAGAGCCAGAGGAGGGAGGTAAGTTGTCCAAGGTCACACAAATAGCAAGTGGCAGAACTTGGAGTTTGAAACCAGGTTCTCTGACTCCAAATCCAGAACTCTTTCTGCTACTCTGTGTCATTATTATTTGATGAATATATTCTTTTACTCCCCCAAAATTCTTTCTATAAAGCAATGTTTCAGTGTTTCTCAAACATTTTCAATCAGTGAATCACTTTTATGAATTAAACTTAATCCATCAATGAGTTATGTATTTTTGCTTTCTATTCTCTCTCTCTCTCTCTCTCTCTCTCTCTCTCTCTCTCTCTCTCTCTCTCTCTCTCTCTCTTTCTCTCTCCTGTTTTTTAAGAGCTAGAAATTCTCATCATCCTCTGGAGGCAGCAAGGGGGGCACAATGGATGACTGTTGGATCTGGAGTCAAAATAACAAGTTGACTCAGGTTAAATCACCTAACCTTGACTCAATATCCTCAAAAGTAAATTGGAGATAATAATACCTCTCCAGTTTTCGTGTGAGAATCAAATGAGATAATATTTGTAAGCATTTAACCCAGTTTCTGGCACATAATGGATGCTTAACAAATATTCATTTCCTTTTTCCCAATTTTTTTCTTAAAGATATAAAACTGAAAAAACAGTGCACAGTACCAGTAAGAACTATCATAAATATTTTTTTTTATCTCTCTGAAAACAAGTAGGCACCCTTGCATATACAAATCACTATAATAAGACCCTTGGCCACCATTCCCCAGTCTATTGGTTGGTTGATGTCCTTCATTCTCAAAGAGGACCAAATGACATCACCATGATAAAGTGAAGTATCAGTGTCCAACTGTGGCTGATCAGACCAATGTGGGCTTGGAATGTTTTACCACAGATTGGCCACAGATAATCCATGGTTACTCCAAATTTTCACATCTTACATTTCCTTTGTGCTGTCTCAATTCCATTTTGCTCATAGAGCATGGCACTCTTTCTGATGTGGGCACGCCACGCTGGGCATTCCTGTGCCAGTGTCTCACATGTTGCTCAGTCAAATCCAAAGTTCTTGAGAGAGACCTTGAGAGTGTCCTTGTATCGCTTCTTCTGAGCACCATGTGATCTCCTGCCTCATGTGAGTTGTCCATAAAATAGTCTTTTTTGGCAAGCATACATTTTGCATTCAAACAACATGGTTCCAGCCTATAATTTGAGAAGAATTATAATCAATCAAAGAATATAAGTGAGGAGATGGAATAAGAAGTAAACATCTTCTCCACAGTAACTGATACAGGCATATATTGAGGAATCAAATTCTTCCAAAAGCCCTCTCCTGTGAGAGGAGGGAAGATCATTAAAGAAACATGACTCAACCCTACAGACTTATATATATATGACTAACTAGACATCATATTATCAGACAATTTATTTCATAATTTCCCTCATTATTGAAAGCAAACATCACATTTCAGAGAACTTGTACCCACATTCTATTACTAACATCTAAAAGCTCACTTATACTCAAAGGAAAGTTGGTGGAAATGTAGGAAAGAATCCGCTTTCATTGTTGTTTGTCTTTCCCCTTAAGGGAAAACCAGAGTACTGAATTCTAAAAACTCTGCCCAGCAGGTGGGCCCCTCCAACTCACAGTGAGAGACACATCACACTTGGCTGTGTTGAGACACGATTCTCAGATCCCTGTTCCTATATAAAAATAGTTGTGTGGAGAAAAGAAGATCACCATCAAATATATCATATTCTTCTATTTTTTGATCCCACACACAACCAAATGAATAATACTACTTTCATCTCCACAACTGATTATCCAGAACGTGCTTAAGACCCCTCCCCTGTTCAATTAAATTCATTTCAATAAAAATGGTCAAATGCCTGCTACAGGTAAGGAATTGTGCGTTGTGTCTAAAACATTTCAAAAGTAAATTATAGTCATGAAATATAAATTGCAAAAGCATATTATCATTTGATGGCTGCAAATTCAAACTGTGAAACTCAGGGATGCAAGAGTACCTTTGAGACATTTCAAAACTATCAAAGTTGGTGACTTCACTCTCTTCTCTTAGAACAGAAAATAAACATAGAGGTGAAGATTCAAGGCCTCATAGTAGAATAGGCTTTAAATCCCCTTCCCTTTCTCTCATGGTCTCTCACTGGACCCCATGAGCACAGCTCAACAATGAACAAAGAAGCTGAGGAAAAAGAAAATAACTTCTTCCTGTACCCACAAAGGAACTGCTCACCTTTCTTACTTTCATGACCCAGTACATATACTGATAGGCTAAAAAGTCTCCAGTGTTTGCACAAATCTAAGATGAGAGATGTTCATCTTCAGTAGAGAAGTCCTTTGGTCAAAGGGCTTCACGCAGAAAACTAGTTCAGATTAACTGAATTTGCCAAGCAATTAAAATGTACTTAAAGGCTCTGTGGGCTTAGAAAATTGGCATTTTCTTTTTCTTCTATCTATTCTGTCATGTAGCATGAAAACCATTTACAAGATAGTGTCAATATGAATGGTAATTTCCCCTGGTTCAGGAAACCTAGTACTGGCAGGGAACTAAAAGCAACATTTTCAAATAAAATATTTGAGCCCTGGGAAATGTCAACATACAAAACAACCAAAAGAACAGGTACTGGAACTCAAATATTTCCACGAGAGAATAAGGATTCGTGAATACATGTCTTTTTTTCTTTTTCTCAATGAGTCAAGGAAAGTTTCCAGGTTGATCTATAATGAATCCATTGAGGACTGTCCATCCCTGGAAATGTTACAAGTCAGACAACACAAAGGTCTAAGACAGTCACAGACATTGTAATTGGTGTTTTAGTAATAGTCTGATGTCTTAGGTGAGGACTTTGACTTTTGACTTTCTTGTTTTCATTTTGTGTTATTATAAAAAACAAAGCATTAAGAAGTTACCTCTGGGGTAGTGTTTGGTAGGTTTGCTTACAACACATTTTACAATCTCCTGTGAATGTCCTGTGGAACAGATGTCTCTTAGACACTAAAATAATACCATTTTTGTTTTGTTTTTATTTTGTTTTGGTTTTTAATTTATATTTATTTATTTAAGTTTTCAACATTCATTTCCACAAAATTTTGGGTTCCAAATTTTCTCCTCACTTCTCCCCTTCCCCCACTCCAAAATGTCAAGCATTCTAATTACCCCTATCACCAATCTGTCCTCCTTTCTAACATCCCTCACTTCTCTTGTCCCCATCTTCTGTTTTGTCCTGAAGGGCAAGATAAATTTCTATACCCCATTACTTGTATTTCTTATTTCCTAGTTGCAAGAACAATACTCAACAGTTGTTCCTAAAACTTTGAGTTCCAGCTTCTCTTCATCCCTCCCTCCCCACCCATTCCCTTGGAGAAGGCAAGCAATTCAATATAGGCCATATCTGTGTAGTTTTGCAAATGACTTCCATAATAGTCGTGTTGTGTAGGGACTAACTATATTTCCTTCCATCCTATTCCACCTTCCGTTTCTTCTATTCTCTCTTTTGATCCTATCCCTCCCCAAAATTGCTCCCTCCTCCCACTGCCCTCCCTTCCATTATCAACCCCAGCCTGCTTATCTCCTTCTCCCCCACTATCCTGTATTGTAAGATAGGTTTTCATACCAAAATGAGTGTGCATTTTATTCCTTCCTTTATTAAATGTGATGAGAGTAAGCTTCATGTTTTTCCTGTCACCTCCCCCCTTTTTCTCTCCACTGAAAAGTCTTTCAATTGCCTCTTTTATGAGAGATAATTTGCCCCATTCCATTTCTTCCTTTCTCCTGTCAATATAGTTCTCTCTCACTGCTTAATTTCATTATTTTAAGATATGATTTGATCCTATTCAATTCACCTTGTGCTCTCTGTCTCTCTCTCTCTGTGTGTGTGTGTGTGTGTGTGTGTGTGTGTGTGTGTGTGTAATCCCACCCAGTACCCAGATACTGAAAAAAGCTTCAAGAGTTATAAATATTGTCTTTCCATGTAGGAATGTAAACAGTTCAACTTTAGTAAGTTCCTTATGACTTCTCTTTGCTGTTTACCTTTTCATGCTTCTCTTCATTCTTGTCTTTGAAAGTCAAATTTTCTTTTCAGCTCTGGTCTTTTCATCAAGAATACTTCAAAGTCCTCTATTTCATTGAAAAACCATTTTTCCCCTGAAGTATTATACTCAGTTTTGCTGGGTAGGGGATTCTTGGTTTTAGTCTTAGTTCCTTTGATTTCTGGAATATCATAATCCATGCCATTCAATCCCTTAATGTAGAAGCCACTAGATCTTATGTTATCCTGATTGTATTTCCACAGTATTTGAATTGTTTCTTTCTAGCTGCTTGCAATATTTTCTCCTTGACCAGGGAACTCTGGAATTTGGCCACAATGTTCCTAGGAGTTTCTCTTTTTGGATCTCTTTCAGGGAGTGATCAGTGGATTCTTTCAATATTTATTTTGCCCCCTGGTTCTAGAATATCAGGGCAGTTTTCCTTGATAATTTCATGAAAGATCATATCTAGGCTCTTTCTTTGATCATAACTTTCAGGTAAATTTTAAATTGTCTCTCCTGGATCTATTTTCCAGGTCAGTTGTTTTTCCAATGAGTTATTTCACACTATCTTCCATTTTTTCATTCTTTTGGTTTTGTTTTGTGATTGCTTGGTTTCCCATAAAGTCATTAGCCTCCATCTGTTCCATTCTAATTTTGAAAGAATTGTTTTCTTCAGTGAGTTTTTGAACCTCCTTTTCCATTTGGCTAATTCTGCTTTTTAAAGCATTCTTCTCCTCATTGGCTTTTTGAACCTCTTTTGCCAGTTGAGTTAGCCTATTTTTCAAGGTGTTACTTTCTTCAGCATTGTTTTGGGTCTCCTTTAGCAAGGTGTTGACCTGCCTTTCATGCTTTTCTTGCATCTTTCTCATTTCTCTTCCCAGTTTTTCCTCCACCTCTCTTACTTGATTTTCAAAATCCTTTTTGAGCTCTTCCATGGCCTGAGCCCATTGAATATTTATTTGGATGTTTGGGATATAGAAACTTTGACTTTTATGTCTTTCTCTGATGGTAAGCATTGTTCTTCCTCATCTGAAAGGATGGGAGAAGATATCTGTTCACCAAGAAAGTAACCTTCTATAGTCTTATTTTTTTTTCCCTTTTTGAGACATTTTCCTCAACCCGTTACTTCACTTTTGGGTCCTTTGTCAAGAGTAGGATATACTCTGGGAATCTGTAAGATCTCAGTTCCTCCAAGGTGGCATGATGAAGTGTGTACTGGTCTGGATGCAGAGAGGGATTTTTGTGCCCAGAATCTTAGCAGTTACCTCTCCACAGCCTCCCAGCCTCTAGTTCTGCCAAGTCAGCACTGGGGGCTGATTTTCAGATAAGCTGGATGGGCAGGGCCGCCATTCAGTGTGAGACAAAGACCAGCTCGCCCAGGGCCTTCACACAGGGTGGAGGTAAGACTCAGCTCTTCAGTGCCCCTAGGGGTTTTTACACTCCAACAATGGAGCAGTCCATATGGGCTGCTGTGCAGCCTCTGTGTCCACTGCCTGAGGCCAGAGCTATGGGAAGGCCCTTCTCCCTTCTTGGCCAGCTGAAAATACCCCGTCACTGACCTTTGGCACCTGTGGGTTGAGGGATGTGGGAACCACTGCTACTGGAACTGGTGATTCTGTGACTGGAGACTCCACCCCCAGGGGCTGTTCAAGAGCCACGAGGTTAAGGCTGGGCTGGGCTCCACTACACATCTGGTGCAACCGACATTTCCTGTGGGTCTTTCAGGTCACCCAGGGCTAGAAATCTCCTCCACTCTGTTGTTCTCCATTTCTGCTGCTCCAGAATTTGTTGAGAGTCGCTCTCTACAGGTATTTTATGGGCTGTATGGGGAGACCCTGCATATGTATGTCTTTCTACTCCACCATCTTGGCTCTGCCCCCTCAGTAACTGTTTTTCTACCACTTTGGGCAGGCTATTTCTCAGAGAGAGCAAGTGGATATCAAGTGAAGTGTGGCCCTTTCTAGATTGGGGAAACTGGAGTAGATGCAAGAAAAAAGGGGAGGCTCCTGTTAACCTATATGATAAGTTAACTTCTGTTCAAACCAGGAACAGCAGGGCATAACCTTCATTACTATCTTCCTAAAGACACAGCTGTAATGTAGTCCTCCAATGGTGCTTAATGCCTAGGCAAACCCAGTGTTTATTATGAACTTGTGTGTGTGTGTGTGTGTGTGTGTGTGTGTGTGTGTGTGCACATGTGTGTGTGTGTGTTCATATAGAAAATTACTAAGCATGCACTCATCCAGACTGAACGTTGAACCAATGGGAGGATGTTCTCACCATTACTTTGTTATCCTGATATTAATCAATCAACAAGCATTTATCAAGTCCCTACTATGTGTTAGGCATTGTGTTAGTCTCTGGCTATGAAAATACAAAACTGACACATCTTTCACATCAAGAAACTTACAGATTTCAGAGGATCTACGGACTTCGATGAAAAAAAATATCATAATAATATTTCATAAAGTAATTGATTTCTTTTGTAATACTACATATTTTACTTCATGCATTTAAAAATGTGATTCTGAGAAGGGGTCCTTGAGCTTCACCAGACTGGCAAAGAGGTCTGTGGCACAGAAAAGGCTGACAAAAGACATCTGAAAGGAGATTGTATTAGAGCAGAAACTTGAAGGGAACTGGGGAGTTTCAAAAAGAGTTGAAGAGGCAGAACATTCCAGACAGAGGGGCAATCCGTGTAAAGGCATGGTGGGAGATGAAATGTTGTTAAACAGCATGAAGAATAGTTGAGTTTAGAGGTAATATTGAATAATCAGTCTAGAAAGAGAGTTTGGAGTAAGTCTGAGAAGGGAATTAACTGTCAAAAGTAGGAGTTTACATTTTAACCTAAAGTCAATAGGGAGCCACATAAGATTCTTGAGCAGAAGAGTAACATGATTAGACCTACACTTTAAAAATATCAACTTAGATTCTAAGACTTGGGTCCACATACTGATTCTACTAATTAGTACTGGCATCAGCCAATAGATGTTAATCACCAAAAATTATTAAGTGCGTACTGTGTCAGACATGCGTACTAAGAGCTAGGGATACAAAGAAAGGTAAAGGATAGTACAAAATAAAATAAATAAAAATATCAATTTGGGATCTATGTGAGATATTGGAAAAGGGAGAGAATGAATGTGGGGAAAGCAATTAGGAAACTACTGAAATAATCCAGACAATAAATGATTGGTCCCTGGTCTAGCATTTTTATAGTGCTTTTGGTTTCAAAATGCTTCACAAATATTATCTCATTTTTAGTGGGATGAATATAAGATCAATCATGTTGGCCATCTCTTGGATATAGGAAGGGGGAAGAGTAAAGAGTCAAAGATGATTCTTAGCTTGTGAATCGAGATTTTGAGAAAATGGTGAGAAAGTTGTAGAAGGGGCAGATTGAGAGGGAAAGATAGAGTTCTGTTTTTGATGTGCTGAGTTTGAGTTGCCTAAGATACATGAAGGTTACTGTCAAGTACTCAGTTCGAGTGTATAAATGGGACTCAGGATAGAGGTTGGGTATGTAGATATGGAAGTCATCTGCACCAAGATAATAGTTAAATTCACAGAATCCAATAAATTATGGAGAGAGAGCATTTAAATAGAGAATATAAAAAGAAATGACAAGAGGGACTGGAAGAGAGCCCTGAAGTATATCCATACCTACAGTGAGGGATATAGATGATGAACCTGCAAAGGAAACCAAGAAGAATTAGTTCAACAGGTAGGAAGGAAGTCACAAGATAATGTTATCAAGGAAACCCAGAGAGAAAAGAATATCCAGATGGAGAGGGAAGGTTATTATAGAGTCAAAAAAAGAAAGTGAGGAGGAAGTATTGGAAGCACACTCACTCCCCCTTCTGTTACAGTATGTCTTGGGACCTAAGAGAAAGTACAAACAGGACTAAAGAAGAAGCTAGGAATACAGCATATTCAAGGGAAAGTCAGGTTCTTGTGCCTTCAAGAAGATGAAAAGAGCATGATAGGAAGAGGGCTAATATGGAGAGCTGTTTATGAAAAATGGAACAGGGCACAGTGAGAGGGAATGTGTAAGTGGATATCCCATAGAAGAATAGAGCTAAAAAAAAATAGTTAACAGGTAGTGAGGAATGATGGCTGAGGAAGGGAGAACCCTGTTTCAGCAGGAAATATCCCTCACTGATCTCTCTGCATAGAGATCTCTTGTGAGACTCTCATAAGTCTCAGTCTTGTGGGGGAGATATTAGGGAGAAAGTTAAACAAGTTATCAATAGGATTGTTTCATGGTTTTGCTAGACGTCAGTATTTTTTTAAATCTGTTTTTCCTTGTAATTGCTGATGCCTCACCCTGATTGTGTTTGGGTTTATCTCCTGCTCCAGGTCCTCCAGATGCTCAGTAATCAAACCCAGCTGTTTTGCCAAACCCTTCAGTTAATCCATCAATCAAAAATATTCACACATCTCAGGGAAAGAATGTGATAGTCCATTTTTTTCCATCATTCTCAATGCACTCCAGTTATTCTCTTTGATTTTTATCACAGTCATTTCCAAATATATCATTCTTTCCTCACCTCCCAAGATGCACTTACAACAAAGAAAAACAAAAACAGGTCTCAAAACTAGTGGACTCATCATCCAAGTCTGACAGCATATCCCAACCAATTTTAAAGGGCTAATGCAAAATGGTTCTCAGGAGACAGTCTTAAGTAAGTATTCACATGTTTTTAAAATATAAGCCAAATTAAAAGATATATCAATATAGTTCTTTCAGATAATTTCTCCAGAACACTAAAATTCAAAGACACACTCGAAAGACCTGGGTTCAAACCGTGCCTCTGACAATTTAACTAGCTTTATGACCTTGAGCAAGTCACTACACCTTGTTGAACTTTAGTTGGCTTATCTGTTAAATGGGATTGATAACCCTGTAGTATCTACCTCACAGGGTTGTTATGAAACTCAAAAACAAAAAAATAACAAGTGAAACAATTAATGTCAGCTATAATTGTTGTCTTCTCCCTGGAAGACTAAGAAACTGTGAACAACATTAAAAAAAACTGAACAAAATTTACAGTCCAAGAGAAGGAGATTATCTACATGGTAGTAGCCATAAAATTCCTAGAGAACTGGCCTACGAAACAAGCATATATGTAAACACATTAGCCTGCCAAGGTGTTCCACATTTTTAAAGATTACCACCTTAATTACTCCTTGCCATATCTGGTGTTTCCATAAGAGGAAACTGAGACATAGAAGATTAGTCATTGTTGGAGCCAAAATGAGACATCCCCTGCTTCTTCATTAATTCTATTTAGATTGTTCTACTTTTCTCATAAGAGACACAGAAGGTGGGAGACAACATGCAAGCCTCTGGTCTAGTCCTTCATTGTATGATTGGGTCAAATTAGCGACTATAATTACATACATTCCCTGGAAACAAAAACTGATTTTTATCCCAGAGAAGGTCTCTTTAGATTGTTAAAGAAAAACCCTCTAATGCTTGGCCCTATAAGCCAAATTAAAATGAAATGTAGAATCAAATGGCTTGATCATCTACAGAAAGGAAGGCAACTTTGTTTGTGTAGGTAGCGGGACTGTGGAGGCAGAGGTGCTGAGCATGTGGGGGGAATCGAGAGATTCTTGGCTTTTTTGGGGCTCATATTTCTTGTACACAAGCTACCTTTTCTCTGCAGAAGCATTAGTTGCCAAAAAAATTCTCAATTACAGGTCATGATGAGAATCAAAACAAAAAATGTAATGCTTAAGCCTTTTTAAAAAATCCCACGTTTATAAGAAGTGACTGAGACTTAATTGGTTTGTTCCTTCAACTGTAGGCATTTCAACCCACTAGAAATGTGTTAGCAGCTTCCTATTCCAAAAATGAGGCCTGCGCTAAAGCAAGGGTTATAAACCTGCGGTCTGTAAACTTCCAAGGGACCTCTTGGGACATTTCCAGGGGTCTAGGAAAATTTATATATATTTTTTTTATTTTTACTGTTGGTTTACTTTATCATCTTATGTTTGTTTTTATTTGATGCATTTAAAATATTATTCTGAAAAGAAGTCCATAGGCTTTACCAGACTGCTAATACAGTCATGACAACAAAAAGGTTAAGGTTCCCTTTATTTGAGCAAAAAGATGCTTCTAAAACATGAGAGAAACATTCACTTTTTTCTTTAGTGTCTGACACCTCATTTGAAAGTCAGAATTAATGAAAGTTGGGTCATTGTATACCCATGGTGACTAGGACTAGGGGTAGGTGAGAAAAGGATAGAAGATAAAGTCACATGGAAATTTTAGAAATACTCCAAGTTCTTTGTCAGATCAACTAGTCGGCAGTCTGAGGGTCAAATCCAGCCTAATTGTGTACAGCCCTTGAGCTAAGAAAGTACCTTATATTTTTAAATGCAATAAAACTTTATTTAAAAAGGTAAAAACCATAGGACCAATTGCTTGCCATAGTCTGTGTACCCCTGGTCTAATCCAATGTATAAGCAAAGTTGAAATTAGAATTGTTGGGTTTTTTTCCCCTTAGAAAAACCCTAGGGGGGCGGAGCAGAAACACACAAATACGCTAGCTCCGAATCCACAACCCATGAAATATCTGTAGTAAAGAGCTGCCAATAAATTCGGGAACAGGAGAAGCCACATAACAGCAGAGCAGATAAGATTTCTCTTCCAGAGGGACCTGTAAACCTCTCGCAAAAGGTCCGTCGAGCTGCGAACGTGGAGCCCAGCCCAGCCCTGCCCCAGCCCCGGCACCGAGAGGAGAAGATCCAAGCAGACTTCAGGGACGGGATCTCCAGCAGCCACATGGGTCCCTCCACCCACAGGTGACAGGGGTCGGTGAGAAGGTCTCTTTGGTGGGTCGAGAGGGGAGTGGGGTGCCCCCACACTCAGGCCCCCTCAGGAGGCAACAGTGGAGGCAGAAGCAGACCGGGGCTCCCCAAGCAGGCAGGAGCCCTGATCCATTGTTGAAGGTCTCTGCATAAACCCCCTGAGGGAACTGAGCCCGTGAGGCGGCCCTGCCCCCACCTGAGCACCTGAACTTAATCTCAAACTAAATAGCAGCCCTACCCGTGTCAAAAGCCCTGAGGCTGGGAAGCAGCATTTGAGTCTCAGACCCCAAGCACTGGCTGGGAGGATCCGGAGGCAAGGTGGGTGTGAGGAGAATATTCAGAGCTCAAGTCACTGGCTGGAAAAATGCCCAGAAAAGGGAAAAAAACCAAGACTATAGAGGGTTACTTTCTTGGTGAGCAGGTTTCTCCTCCCCTCCCTTCTGATGAGGAAGAGCGGTGCTCACCATCAGGGGAAGACACGGAAGTCAGTGCTTCTACATCCCAGCCCACTCAATGCGATCAGTTCTGGGAAAAGGTCATAAAGAGCTCAAAAAATTTTCAAAATCATGTTAGAGAGGTGGAGAAAAAACTGGGAAGAGCAATAAAAGACTTGCAAGCAAAGTATGAACAACAAATCAGCACCCTGCTAAAGGAGATCCAAAAAAATGCGGAAGAAAATAACACCCTGAAAAATAGGCTAACTCAACTGGCAAAGGAGGTTCAAGAAGCCAATGAGGAGAAGAATGCTTTCAAAAGCAGAATTAGCCAAATGGAAAAGGAGATTCAAAAGCTCACTGAAGAAAATAGTTCTTTCAAAATTAGAATGGAACAGATGGAGGCTAATGACTTTATGAGAAACCAAGAAATCACAAAACAAAACCAAAAGAATGAAAAAATGGAAGATAATGTGAAATATCTCATTGGAAAAATAACTGACCTGGAAAATAGATCCAGGAGAGACAATTTAAAAATTATGGGCCTACTTGAAAGCAATGATCAAAAAAAGAGCCTAGACATCATCTTTCATGAAATTATCAAGGAAAACTGCCCTGAGATTCTAGAACCAGAGGACAAAATAAGTATTCAAGGAATCCACAGATCACCACCTGAAAGAGATCCAAAAAGAGAAACTCCTAGGAATATTGTGGCCAAATTCCAGAATTCCCAGGTTAAGGAGAAAATATTGCAAGCAGCTAGAAAGAAACAATTCAAGTACTGTGGAAATACAATCAGGATAACACAAGATCTAGCAGCTTCTACATTAAGGGATCAAAGGGCATGGAATAGGATATTCCAGAAGGCAAAGGAACTAGGACTAAAACCAAGAATCACCTACCCAACAAAACTGAGTATAATACTTCAGGGGAAAAATTGGTCTTTCAATGAAATAGAGGACTTTCAAGAATTCTTGATGAAAAGACCAGAGCTAAAAAGAAAATTTGACTTTCAAACACAAGAATGAAGAGAAGCATGAAAAGGTAAACAGCAAAGAGAAGTCATAAGGGACTTATAAAAGTTGAACTGTTTATATCCCTACATGGAAAGACAATATTAGTAACTCTTGAAACTATTCAGTATCTGGGTACTTGGTGGGATTACACACACATTCATGCACACGCACACACTCATAGAGACAGAGTGTGCAGAGTGAGTTGAATAGGATGGGATCAAATCTTAAAAAAAAAATTAAATCAAGCAGTGAAAGAGAAATATATTGGGAGGAGAAAGGGAGCAATGGAATGGGGCAAATTATCTCTCATAAAACAGGCAAGCAAAAGATTTTTTTAGTTTGGGGAAAAAGAGGAGAGGTGAGAGAAAAACATGAAGTTTACTCTCATCACATTCCACTAAAGGAAGGAATAAAATGCACACTCATTTTGGTATGAAAACCTATCTTACAATTCAGGAAGGTGGGGGACAAGGGGATAAACAGGGTGGGGGGGACAATGGAAGGGAGGGCATGAGGAGGAGGGTACAATTTGAGGTCGACACTCATAGGGAGGATCAGGATCAAAAGAGAGAATAGAAGTAATTGGAAGCAGGATAGGATGGAGGGAAATATAGTTAGTCTTATACAACATGACTATTATGGAAGTCATTTGCAAAACTACACAGATTTGGCCTATATTGAATTGCTTGCCTTCCAAAGGGAGGGGGAGGGGAGGGAGGGAGGAAAAGAAGTTGGAAAGCAAAGTTTTAGGAATAACTGTCAAATACTGTTCTTGCCACTAGGAAATAAGAAATACAGGTAAAGGGGTATAGAAAGTTATTTGGCACAACAGGACAGAGAGAGGATGGAGACAAGGGCAGAGGAATGATGGAAGAGAGAGCGGAGTGGTGATGGGGGCAATAGGAATGCTCGGTGTTTTGGGGTAGGGGGAGGGGACAAGAGGGGAGAAAATTTGGAGCCCAAAAATTCTGTGAAAATGAATGTTAAAAGTGAAATAAATAAAAAATTTAATAAAAAAAAAAACCCTAATGAAAGGAGGTAGTGTAGTACAGTAGTAAGATCACTAACTCTGAAGTCAGAGAACTTGTGTTCAAATCCTGCCTCAAACACTTTCTGTATGATGTTGGCCAAGTTGCATAACTTCCTTGGACCTCAGATTCCACACATGTAAAAGAAGAGTTGGAATAGATAGTCCCTAAGATCCCTTTCAACTCAAGAGTTATGATCCCGTCTGAAAGGGAAGTTGAAACTTAACTACCCTCCTATCTTCAAATGAGTACTGAATAATGCTTCCTAGTGAACTCTCCAAGTCTTTTCAGCAGAGTAGACATCATGTTGAATTCATAGTCAAGAAGACCTGGTTTTATTCATTTGTGTGACTCTGGAAGAATCATTTAACTTCTCTGAGTCTGTGACTGGGGATAAAGGGAATTTGCAGAAGAATTAGACAATCCATTCTTGCTAAAAAGCAATAAACTTTTATTTGGTATGTTAGAGGGAATACTCAAAAGAGAAGGCCACAGATATGATAAAAGGGGGCATAACAATAAAAGGAGGGGCTGAGTGAGAGTAGCCTAGCAAGCTGCACTCCAATGAGGTGAGGTCTTACATCTCCAAATTAGGGTATCAAATTTACTTCATTCACCTAGAAGCCAAGACTGATACCTTCAAAGCAACTATTGTCAAGATTCAAGGAGAATATACAAAAAAGCGTGTAGCCAGGACATGTCAAACTGGGATAGGAAGAGGGAAGTCTAATCATGGTTTGGAATTCCTAGATTTTTGCTTCAGGGCAGCTCAAGGGTCACCCTAGAAATCATGCAAGCTCTAGAATGTAACTATTGTTAGTTCCTGGCAGCTGAAGATGGGGAAACACATCTGCAAAGTACCAAAATCAGAGTTCCTCTGAGATTTTCTAGGTAAAAGAACTGTCCCATTCAATTGTGGCTTTTTGAATTTATTTTTAACTTTTTTTTTACTTTAGATTGAATAATTTACTGTGTTAACAATCATTCTTTTTACGTAGACATTAGGTTTACATCATATTGTAGTTTACATCAGCAGTCTGAGAATACAATATCAAATCCCCCCATTCCCTTTCCCACCCTATGTCCTGGGTAGAGGTGTCTGGGCAGAGGTAGTCAGCACAACCTACAGGTTCCTCCTATCCCTTGCCCCCATTGACTTCAGCTGTGCCTTATCTCTGATAGACCAACTTTGTAAAGTCCTCACCTTCTTTGCTTCTGGTGTCCCACTCCATAGATTTATAAACCTCTCCTCTCCCCCCCACTTAAGGTTTAGGCAGTTGGTAAACAACCAAGTTGTTTGGTGTCCTTGGGTGAGCTCTGAGCAGGCACTGGGGTGAGGAGATACGTGTGCAAATTCACCTACGTAATTGTCATGGGATGGTTTTCATAGTCTTTCAAACAAGAGTGCTACTGGGGGCACTTGTTCTCTGTTTTGTTTTTTGTTTTTTTTCTTTCTTTATTTATTTATTTAACTTTTAACATTCATTTTCACAAAATTTTGGGTTCCAAATTTTCTCCCCTTACTTCCCCTCCCTCCACCCCAAAACACCAAGCATTCTAATTGCCCCTGTCTGTCAATCTGCCCTCTCTTCTATCATCCCTCTCTGCCCTTGTCTCCATCCTATACCCCTTTACCTGTATTTCTTCTTTCCTAGTGGCAAGAACAGTACTTGACAGTTGTTCCTAAAACTTTGAGTTCCAACTTCTCTTCCTCCCTCCCTCCC
This sequence comes from Notamacropus eugenii, assembly GCF_028372415.1. NCBI lineage: Eukaryota > Metazoa > Chordata > Mammalia > Diprotodontia > Macropodidae > Notamacropus > Notamacropus eugenii. Next base: position 355,216,790 of record NC_092875.1, on the reverse strand, counting down.
CACCCCTTCCCTTTGGAAGGCAAGCAATTCAATATAAGCCAAATCTGTGTACTTTTACAAATGACTTCCATAACAGTAGTGTTGTGTAAGAACTAATTATATTTCCATCCATCCTATCCTGTCCCCCATTACTTCTGTTCTCTCTTTTGATCCTGTCCCTCCCCATGAGTGTTGACCTCAAATTGCTCCCTCCTCCCCATGCCCTCCCTTCCATCATCGCCTTCACCCTGCTTATCCCCTTATCCCCCACTTTCCTGTATTGTAAGATAGGTTTTCATACCAAAATGAGTGTGCATTTTATTCCTTCCTTTTAGTGGAATGTGATGAGAGTAAAGTTCATGTTTTTCTCTCACTTCCCCTCTTTATCCCTCCACTAATAAGTCTTTTGCTTGCCTCTTTTATGAGAGATAATTTGCCCCATTCCATTTCTCCCTTTCTCCTCCCAATATATTTCTCTCTCACTGCTTGATTTCATTTTTTTAAGATATGATCCCATCCTCTTCAATTCATTCTGTGCCCTCTGTCTCTATGTGTATGTGCGTGTGCATGTGTGTGTGTGTAATCCCACCCAGTACCCAAATACTGAATAGTTTCAAAAGTTACAAATATTGTCTTTTCATGTAGGAATGTAAACAGTTCAACTTTAGTAAAGTCCCTTATGACTTCTCTTTGCTATTTACTTTTTCATGCTTCTCTTCATTCTTGTGTTTGAAAGTCAAATTTTCTTTTCAGCTCTGGTCTTTTCATCAAGAATGCTTTAAAATCCTCGATTTCATTGAAAGACCAATTTTTCCCCTGAAGTATTATACTCAGTTTTGCTGGGTAGGTGATTCTTGGTTTTAGTCCTAGTTCCTTTGACTTCTGGAATATCCTATTCCACGCCCTTCGATCCCTAAATGTATAAGCTGCTAGATCTTGTGTTATCCTGATTGTATTTCCACAATACTTGAATTGTTTCTTTCTAGCTGCTTGCAATATTTTCTCCTTGACCTGGGAACTCTGGAATTTGGCCACAATGTTCCTAGGAGTTTCTCTTTTGGGATCTCTTTCAGGTGGTGATCTGTGGATTCCTTGAATATTTATTTTGCCCTCTGGTTCTAGAATCTAGAATTCTAGGCAGTTTTCCTTGATAATTTCATGAAAGATGATGTCTAGGCTCTTTTTTTGGTCATGGCTTTCAGGTAGGCACATCATTTTTAAATTGTCTCTCCTGGATCTATTCTCCAGGTCAGTTGTTTTTCCAATGAGATATTTCACATTATCTTCCATTTTTTCATTCTTTTGGTTTTGTTTTGTGATTTCTTGGTTTCTCATAAAGTCATTAGCCTCCATCTGTTACATTCTAATTTTGAAAGAACTATTTTCTTCAGTGAGCTTTTGAATCTCCTTTTCCATTTGGCTAATTCTGCTTTTGAAAGCATTCTTCTCCTCATTGGCTTTTTGAACCTCTTTTGCCAATTGAGTTAGCCTATTTTTCAAGGTGTTATTTTCTTCAGCATTTTTTTGGGTCTCCTTTAGCAGGGTGTTTACTTGTTTTTCATGCTTTGCTTGCATGTCACTCAATTCTCTTCCCAGTTTTTCCTTCACCTCTCTAACTTGATTTTCAAAATCCTTTTTGAGCTCTTCCATGGCCTGAGCCCATTGAGTGGGCTGGGATACAGAAGCCTTGACTTCTGTGTCTTTCCCTGATGGTAAGCATTGTTCTTCCTCATCAGAAAGGATGGGAGAAGATATCTTTTCACCAAAAAGTAACCTTCTATAGTCTTATTTTTTTTTCCCTTTTCTGGGCATTTTCCCAGCCAGTGATTTGACTTCTGAGTGTCCTCTCCACCCCTACCTCTCCTCCAGATCCGCCCAGCCAGCACTTGGGGTCTGAGATTCAAATGCTGCTTTTCAGCCTCAGAGCTTTGGGCGGGGGCAGGGCTGCTATTCAGTGTGAGATTAAGTTCAGGTGCTCAGGTCAGGGCAGGGCTGCCTCAAGGCTCAGTTCCCTCAGGGGGTTTATGCAGAAATCTTCAACAATGGATCAGGGCTCCTGCCTGCTTGTGGAGCCCTTGTCTGTTCCCGCCTCCACTGCTGCCTCCCGAGGGGACCTGAGTTATGGGGGCACCCCACACCCCTCTCGACCTGCCAAAGAGACCTTCTCACCGACCCTTGTCACCTGTGGGTGGAGGGATCTGTGTGACTGCTGGAGATTCTGTCCCTGAAGCCTGCTCAGATCCGTTCCTTTCCGCACCATGCCACAGAGGCAGGATTGGGCTCTGCTCCGGGTCCGGGGTGGGAAGGACCTTTTGTGAGAGGTTTTCAGGCTCTCTGGAGCAGAAATCTCATCCACTCCGTTCTGTGGCTTCTGCTGCTCCAGAATTCGCTGGTGGTTCTTTTTTTTACCAATATTTTATGGGCAGTGGGTTTGGAGGTAGCGTATGTGCGTCTTTCTGCTCCACCATCTTGGCTCTGCTCCCCGCATATGTTCTCTGTAATTGGGGAAAATGGAGACTAGTGAAGGGGAGGCCACCAGAAACTAAACTTCTTCATGTCAGGGATTTTAGATTCCAGGTTGCATTTTACAGATAGCTACTCATGTGCTGACCAGTACTACACCTGGCCCTTCAGCTCTTCTGGGCTTTTTGAATTCCATATTGGGAAAAATCATACCTCCATGAGATCTCTGGATCTTACCCTAAGCCACTGAGTCCTCATTTCAACAGTACGTGGTGCTAGATCTTTCTCTAATGGGGTTCATTCAGGTGAAAACCAAACACCAACTCTTAGGTGTCTGGTCCTGTACGAAAGAACCCAGGTATATTATTTGGGTTGGTATGAACAGGCTATGTTTTATTTTGCTAGAGCCTCATAGTAATCAGTATCTACTGATTAGATGGGGGTGGCAGAAGACTTTTTCTCTATATCCATCCACATCTCTCTTGTTTTTACCGTTTGTCATCTTTCTTACTCCCCTTCCCATCTGTTTATCCAGAAGTCCTTTCTCTCCTTTATCTTTCCTTGTCTCTTGCTAAGATTCATTGCCTGGCCATCAGGTCAAGGAAATGGCCTGGATGAGTCTCCTTTGGCATTTTCCAAATGATCTGCTGCTGAACTGGAACAGAGGTGAGGAGGCTGCTCCAGTGCACAGGGCTCATGTCTTCCATTTTTACTTCTTCCAGATTTCTCTCTTACCTTCTTAACAACTGGCTTTTACTCTGACTCCTTTGAGGCAGAAAATATGTTAAGGTAGGATTGGAGATCAATTCTTTGTTCTCCTCATTTTGTGATTCTCTTTATTCATTTTAAAAGAATCAGGTTAACAAAGGGTTAGATTATAAAATACGGATTGTTGAAATGTTCTCTGATTGTTGAGGTAACTGTTGCATACAATGAGAACCAATGTGAACACATTATATTTATAGAGTATCTATTTTTCCATTATGAAACGTGGAAAGGGTAGGGGACAGCAGTCATTCCTTTATCTCACTAGGTATTGCTATCCTGACATCAGTGACATAATAATAAAAATAATAACTTTAGCTGGAATTTATCTAGCACTTAAAGACTTGCCAAGTGCCTTACATTCCTTATTGCATTTGATTCTCATATCAGTAGGTGCTACTGTCATTTCTGTGACAGTATAAAAAAAATGAACTTTATCCAACTGGTTGTTTCCTATTCATTTCCCCTCTTTCTATCTGTTCCTCCTTCCCTTTGGTACTGTTCTTTCTCTAGAACATTTCTCATCCCTCTCTCCTTCCCCCACCACATATGGAGACTTTGATATTTGAGACAATATAAGCCAGACACTTCCAGTTTCATTTGGTGGCTTCCTGACTATGACCTAAGGGGTGGACAATACAAAAAGACACATGCTTTCTCCCAGCTTGAGACTTTACTTGGGTGTGTAAATAAACCTTTGGGACTGCTAGTGTGCAACAAAGAGGTCAAGTTCTACTTTATAATTCCTACCCAAGGCTGAGATATTTGAGACAATATAAGCCAGACGCTTCCAGTTTCATTTGGTGGCTTCCTGACTATGACCTAAGGGGTGGACAATACAAATGTTCTAGAGAAAGAACAGTACCAAAGGGAAGGAGGAACAGATAGAAAGAGGGGAAATGAGTAGGAAACAACCAGTTGGATAAAGTTCATTTTTTTTATACTGTCACAGAAATGACAGTAGCACCTACTGATATGAGAATCAAATGCAATAAGGAATGTAAGGCACTTGGCAAGTCTTTAAGTGCTAGATAAATTCCAGCTAAAGTTATTATTTTTATTATTATGTCACTGATGTCAGGATAGCAATACCTAGTGAGATAAAGGAATGACTGCTGTCCCCTACCCTTTCCACGTTTCATAATGGAAAAATAGATACTCTATAAATATAATGTGTTCACATTGGTTCTCATTGTATGCAATAGTTACCTCAACAATCAGAGAACATTTCAACAATCCGTATTTTATAATCTAACCCTTTGTTAACCTGATTCTTTTAAAATGAATGAAGAAGTTTTCTTCTCTTGGAGGCACATGGTTTTTCATAAAGTCTTAAAATCATGATAAACCTTTCTCAGATGTAAAGCTGACAATGTCTGAAAGTTTATCTTTTACAGTCCAAACTAGATTATATGCTGAAGAGTAATACTTCAAGCCTGACACTTATTTTAAATGCTCCTATTTTTTATTTCAGCCAATAATTCAGCTTTGTAGTTAATTTGTTATTTTGGGATATGAACACAGATCTGTGAACTGTAATTTATGGATACAGCTACTGATGTTTATCTGAAATTAAATCCCAGTCTTATCTAGGTTATGTTCCATGTGCAGACACATGACCATTTGCAGATAGAGGTCTAAGTGTTTAAAGCTTGAATGTTTTAAATATATCCTCTGAGATGACTCCTTTGTTTATGCTATATTGCCCAAGTCAGAGAAAGTGTAAGAAACTCATTTTATTTCCTGCCTCTTTGCCTTTGAAACAGCTGCTCCCCTATCTGGAATATTGTCCCTTCTCACCCTCATCCATGTTTTGGAATAGCAAGCTTTTTTTCAAGGGTCACTTCAAATGTCATTTTGTCTAAAAAGTTTCTCCTGATTCCCTTGTTGTTAGTTCTTTGCACATACATACACCTACACCTAGAAAATATTTTATTTTTATTGTATACATATTGTCTCTGTACATGTGATTCTTCCAGTAGAATATAAAGAGGACATCATGTGAATACCTTTTGAATTAATTTGAATTGTATTACCATATTTTAATTTTCAAGATCTACATTTTGTTGATTTTAAAAGGTTCTAAATTGATCACTCCTCTTGGACACTATTTGTCTACCCATGGGTATACTGGTTACGTGTAAATTGGCAAGTTTGAATATATGAGGAACAATATGTTTATCTTTGATCCAAGTTATTGGGTCAAGAACTCACTGTCCTACAAAAACTGCTGGAAAAACTGGGAAAAAAATTATCTGGTCAAAATTATGTATAGACCAACCTCTTATATAATATACAAGATAAGCTTTAAATGGGTACATGATTTAAAAAGAAAAGGTGATATCATAAACAAATTAAAGGAACATCGAAGAAATTACCTGTCAGATCTATGGCTCAGGCAAGAGTTCATGACTAACCAAGAGAAAGAGAATATTATAGGAGGCAAAACAAATTTGATCTGTGGATTTTTTCAATTTTTATTTTACCCTCTGGTGCTAGAATATCAGGGAAATTTTCCTTGAAAAATTATGTCTGTTTTTTTTTTTATCCTGGTTTTCAGGTAGTCAAATAATCTTAAAATTATCTCTCCTAGATCTATTTTCCATGCCAACTGTATTTTTCCAGTGATATATTTCACATTGTCATCTATTTTTTTCATTTTCAGTTTGTTTTGTAATTTCTTGATTTCTCACAAAGTCATTAGCTTCCATTTGTTTTATTCTAATTTTTAAGAAAGTATTTTCTTCAGTGAGCTTTTGGACCTTCTTTTCCATTTGGTCAATTCTGCTTTTTAAGGCATTCTTCACCTCATTGGCTTTTTGGACCTCTTTTGCCATTTTGGTCAGTCTATTTTTAAGGTAATATTTTCTTCAGCATTTTTTTGGGTCTCCTTTAGCAAGCTGTTGACTCATTTTTCATGATTCCCTTGCATCACTCTCCTTTCTCTTCTCAATTTTTCCTCTGCCTCTCTTATTTTATTTTCAAAATCTTTTTTTGAGTTCTTCCATGGCCTGTGAACAATTTGGATGTAGGATGTAAGAGCTTTGGATGTAGGATCTTTGCCTGTTGTCTTCTGCTTGTATGTTTTGGATACAGGAGCTTTGAATTTGTTGTCGTCTGGTTGTATGTTTTGATCTTCTTTGTCACCAAAGTAAGATGCTATATTTTGATTTTTTTCTGTTGTTTTCTCATTTTCTCAGCCAATCACCTGGCTTTCTAACTCTTTGTTAAGGTACTATTCTGCTTCTGGTGTGGAGGATGTACTGTCCCAAGCTTCAGGGGCTTTGGACAGCTTTTGTCAGAGATACTTCTAGGTACCTGGAAATTTTCAGGTCTTCCAAACTTGTGTCATCAAAAGAGAGATGTTTACTCTTCTCTGGGTCTATGCTCCAGTCTATGAGTGACCACAGCACTCTTTTCTGCCTTGGAACTGTGAGAAGGATGCCCTCTCCACTCTTGCCACAATCTTCTCCAGACCAGTGCTCCTCCTCACCCCAGGTCCACCACCCAGGACTGTGACACAGATCCAGGCAAAGCTAAAGAATCCTGCCTCAGCACCAGAGATCCCTGCAATCTTGCTCTGATTAGATGCTCGATCCCCTTACTATCTTTGGGCCAAAAGTTCTGGAAGCAATCACTGCCGCTGTTGAAGTGACCCCAAGCCTAGGACTAGACCACACTCTTTCTCACCTAGGTCACACAGACCTTTCCTACTGACCTTCTAAGTTGTCTTTGGCACTTGCGGGTTGAGAAGTCTGGAAACCACCACAGCCTGCTACAGGTTTGCTCGGTAGCCCATTCTGTACTGAGGTGGCCCACTCTGGACTGTACTTCACTCCCAACCAAGTGCAACAGAACTTTTCTGTCAGCCTTCCAGGTTTTCTTAGACTGGAAATTTGTTTCACTCTGTCATTTTGTGACTTCTGCTGTTGTAGAAATAGTTTGGAGTCATTTTTACCTATTTGGAGGGGTTTAGGGGACAGCTAAAACAAGTTCCTACTTTCACCCTGCCATCTTGGCTCTGGCCCAAGTATAAGTATTTTTCAGAGGAAGAAATAAAAATGATCAATATCCATATTTTTTAAATGCTCTAAAAATCACTAATATGTTTAAGTGCAAATTTAAGCAACATAATATACTATCTCAAGCCCGACTGGCAAAACTGACAAAAAAGGAAAATGGCAAATGTTAAAGGGGCTCTGAGGAAATTGGTACATTAATATATGATTGATGGAACTGTGAACTGCTCCAGACATGCTGGAAAACAATTTACAATTATGCCCAAAGAGCAATTAAACTGGGCATACTCTTTGACCCAAAGATAATGCCACTTTACCCATGTGTAAAATATATGTATATGTGTGTAATATATATACACACACATTTATAACATGTAAATATACATATACATACATACATAATACATGCATACATGTGTGTATATATATACATAAATTCATTACTCTTTTTGTAGTGGCAAAGAATTAGAAACTGAGGGGATACCCATCAACTGGGAAATGGTTGATCACATGGAATGTGAATGTCAGGGAATATTATTGTGCTGTAAAAAATAATGAATGGGGATGGTTTGGGGGAAAACTGGAGAACACTTGTATGAAAATATAAAAAGTAAAGTGAGCAGAACCAGGAGAATATTTTATACAATAATACTGTAAAATAAACAACTTTGAAAACTTAGGAATTCTGAACAACACAATGACCAACTACAATTCCAAAGGACTCATGATAAAACATGCTACCCACCTTCTGACATAGAGGTGATGGGTTCTGTGTGCAAACTGAAGCATATTTTCTTTCCTTTATTTTCTTTTCTTTTTCTTTCTTTCTTTTGGATATGTCTAATGCAAAAATTTGTTCTGCTTAAATGTGTGTGTGTGTGTGTGTGTATACACACATACACATATATAAAAGGTTTTTTTCTTATATTCTCAAAGGATACAGGAAGAAGGTAGGAGGGGGAGAATATGGAGCTGAAAATAAATTAAAATTTATTTTTAAAATAGGCTCATCTATAAGGGACTTCTCACTATTAATCTTTTATCATTTTTCACAAAAAGACTATATAGGACAAAAAAAATCCCAAAATGACTCACATTCTTTCTCAGTACTTAATAGCAAATGCCATTTTACCCCTATATTTGGTAATAAGAATATATAGGAAGCCTAACATCCCTTGACATAATTTCTACATAATACAAAATTACATGTATCATTTTTAATAAGTTGACCCATTTTAGTAGGAAATCATTTCTATGAAACGCAATATTATTTGTCTAACAAGAACAATGAAGTCTTCTTTTATATAAAGGAAGAAATAATCCACATGGAAAACAAAGGGGTGCAAAGGCCTTTTTGGGTACCCAGGAGAATCCAAATCTCTATCAAGAGGATTAATGCATGAAAGAATGAAACTCAAGCTAGGAAAGGAAGAAGGGACCTCTGAACTGCTGGAACTATATGATCAGTATAAAGCTCTTCCCAAGGAAGGTAGATCTGGCTTTTGGAGGAAGACATAGAGTTCTATGCTCCATGGAATGATGAGTGAAATACAAGTGTTTCCGGGAGAAATGGCATCTACTATATCCCAAAGCAATAGGAGCTGCTTTGCTGTGGTTGGCAATTCCCTGATAAGAGATTAAAAGGGATCAGTGACTTAAACTAATATGGCCAGTCCAAAGAAGGTTTAAATATTTCAATATATCTTTGATTTCATTGAAATGAACACTCCTTTCAATGGCACAAATTATAACCCACTCATACCTCTTTTTTCATGTCGTTTGAATCTTGTCCATGTCTTCCATTAAGTTTCAACAAGAGATCCATTCAATGTTCTGGCACCTTTCTCTGGCTCTCTTGATAATGTATGAATATCAGTCGAGCACGTGGGTTTCTTGACTTTTCTCTGGTCTCCTCATATGATCAACTCACTTTAATTTCTAGTTATACACATTTCCCTGGTGACATTTTTCACATGTTCTGGACAATTGATCATCGGTAATCCATTCATGCCCATCATGTTTTTCTCCCTTGCTGTCTGACAAGTGTATTTGGTGTATATGAAATGAGACAAAAACCTACCTGATAGTGATACAATCTAATGACCTTTACCTGTTTCTTCAATTCATATGGAAATTGATGCTATCAGAAAGATAATGAGTGTAACAATCTCTAAGGACCTTGAAGTCTGCCAGGCCTAGAGGCCTGAGGGCTACCTGAGTCTTACCTTACCTGTATCGCAGGTCTTTGGCTGGCCAAACCGGATAAACGTATGAGAGAAGAGACTTTACGGAGTCGAACAAGGGTTAGGCTTTTATTCAGGGTCCTGGTTACAAGTGCAGGGGGAATTCTTCCTTAGGAGGGAGCGAGGAATCTCCCAAGGAGGCAAAGATCTTATAATAAGAGATTGGAAGCAGAAGTGTAAGTGGGGAGAGAGGGGGAGGGGAGAGCGAAGAGAGGAAAAACGGAGACTTCTGTCCTGTCCGCGCCCCTCCCGTGCTAAGAGCGCTTTCAGGCTTTCCTGATCCCAATTAAGCTCACCGGCCACGTAGTTTGCATCTGAATACCGTGCCTGTTAGATAACAATAGGTGTGCCCAGACCCGGGACAGTCTCGAGGGGGATGCTCCTCCCATCACATTTCTCACGGGAAGAGGCGGAAATACACAAGATTGCTTGGTCTCACTCCTTGATTCCCTGCTGCATTATGGGGGGCCTCATGAGAACTCTAAGATTTAGAAGTTCCCACCTTTACCCGCCCGAGATTGTCCACATGGAATTGAGCTTCCATCCCCAGCAGAAGTCCTTAGAGAAAATTAAAGAATTAAATTATAGAAAGAGAAAATTAAAGAATTAAAGAAATAGATAGTGACTTTTATTATTATTTCTGATTAAAAGTACAAACTTCAGAGGAGGAATCAATACCCTAAAATGGACAGTTGGCTTTAAAAGAATGGTGTCAGAGAATAGTATTTAGCTTTTTTGATCAGAACTTATTAAATAAAAATAATGGGCTCATCACCAAGGACAAAATAAATCTAAGGAGGACCAGGAAAATTCCTATTTATCTGAAGTATTCCTAATGATATCAAGATGGCTTTAAACTGAAATCAGAAGGTTCCAAGGAATAGAGGCAATGACAAGATAGAAGACCAGCAAAAGAATGGTCATCTCTTGGGCTGGCTATACAGAAGGGACTTTCAGCAATGAGAACCATAAAGACTTTATGGAGACTTTAGGAGTTCCAAAGCTGAACAGGCTGACTTCTCAGGAGCATAATCACGAGAAGTATCAGACTGTGTAGCATAAGTAGTAGGGCAGAAAATCAGATACCTAAAGAAAATCATGCAAAGATCTAAGGGTCTGAGAGGGGAGATATCATTAGCAATGGGAAAATCAGACTTCATGGATGAAGGCTACCTGAATTCAATTCTGAAAGAAGATGATTTTGTAAAGTAAGGATAAGGAGAAAACACATTACTCAAAGGAGGTGTAGCATGTGTAAATACAAAATGGTAGTAGGCGGAGTAAAGTACTAATAGGAGACCTGACAGTCCAGTTTGGCTGGACCATAAAGTTTATGAAGTAGATTATTATAAAATAAGGATTGAATGATAGACTCTAGATTGTGAGGGCCTTAAAAGAAAGTCTTAAAATTGTATTTTATTTGTAAAACATTAGGGAGCTATGGATGGCTTCTGAGTAGAGGAGGGACATGTGCTTTAGGAAGTCTCTCATGATATCTTTGGAGATAAGAAAGAATGAAGTAAACTAATAATTAATTATAGTACAAAGAGATGGGTCAGAAATAGTGGAACAGAAAAGTGATGGTTAATGGAGTGACTTAAAATTGAGGGAAGCATCTACCAGAATTGTACTGTATTGTGTTCTATTCAACATTTTTGATAGCATATCAAAATTGCACATGATACAAATATAGGCAAGAATTTAGGAAAGGGAAATATAAATTATAAAGGGTGAATATAAAGTATGTGACTCAATGGATGGAGTACTGGATCTAGAGTCAAGAAGACCTGAGTTTAAATCCAGCCTCAGACACTTATTAGCTGTATGAACCTGGACTAGTCACTTAACTTCTATTTACTTTAATTTACTGGAGAATAAAATGGCAAACCACTTCATTATCTTTGCCAAAAAAAATGCCTTGGACAGTGATTAATTGGAGCAGAATGATTAATTGAAGCACATCTGCCGGAATAAAGGGAACAGAGACATAGTTCAAGTGCAAAACCAAGAAGCATTTATTACACAAGTACAGCATATGTGCAAGCAAAAAGTAGACCTAGTCAGGGCTGGTCTGAAGATTGGGCTTTATGAAGTGGTTTGTAAGGTTTTACAACAAAGGGAGGCAAGAGAATAAGAGGAGTGCAGAGTACCCACAACCGAGATGCTTGTTCAAATTCTGTCAGGTTGGGGCTGATATGAACTAGTTCGAGCCACCCCTGTGGTTGCTGGCACAGAAGAAGCTTTCTGGGTTCACCCAGTGAACACCACAAAGGCTCACTGGTATGTGAAACTAGAACAATACTCATTCTACCTCCTCATTGGCTGATTCCAATTCTCAGATTATTTTGGCCTGTCCTGAATAATAAAGGAACTCAAGCAAATCAAGGTGATTAATAGACTCATTATTCATTCCATTTCCAGAACAATATGGTCCACAGAGTCCAAAGATTCACATAAGACTGAACAATAACAACAAACATGAAGTCCTATATTAATAAATCACACTGAGTGTAGAATAGGGGAGATGTGGCTAGAAAACTGTTCATATAAAAAGGAAAATCCTTCTGGATTCAGTTGACTACAAAGTCAATACAAAGTATCATGTTCATCATCATCATCATTATTATTGGTTGTGGTGGTGATGGAAGGAGTAGTGTTTATCGTTATTACAAGTGTAATATGGAAACCCCCTCATCCCACAAAAATCAAATGCAGACATTTTTGGTCCAAACCAAGGTAAATCAGCAAGAGTTCTGCAACTTATGATCTTAGACAGTAGTCTGAGTCACATTGATGGCTACGGCACTTGCTCAGGGCCACATAGCCAGTATGTCAGACAAGACATTTGAATTCAGGTATTCCTGGCTCCAAAGTCATCTCTTTACACACTATACCACATTATTTCAAATAGAACTTTAGACTGGACTTAATCAGAAGTATCATTACCAGAAGAAAGAAGTGTTCATCATAGGATTAGAGATTTCTATGTGGAAAGAAGTCATTGAATCCAATCCACTTAATTTAGGAAAGGGAAATATAAATTATAAAGAGTAAATATAAAGTAGGTGACTCAATGGATGGAGTACTGGATCTAGAGTCAAGAAGATCTGAGTTCATTATGTGTTATGCAACTAATGAATGAACATTAAAAAATAATCACAAAGAATCTGTATTTCTTTATCAAAAACAATCTATAACAAAATAACATAATTTACCTATTTTTGACAGTAGAAGTATGTGGTAAATCAGAGAAATGTTCTAGATACATTTTACCCAAATTGCAGCAAGTCATTTGATTTATCATGCTATCATTGAGAGAAAGATAGAGGAATATGGCTAAAAATATTAAAGTTAAGTGGATTTGGAAATAATCAAATGAGAAGACACAAAGGAGAGTCACTAATGGGTCAATATCAGGAGGAAGATGTCTAGTGGAGTGCTTCAAAGATCTGTCCTTGGTACTGTACAACTTGAAATCTTATCAATGACTTAGATGATGGCACAGATGGTGTGCTTTTTATTAATCTTGAAAATTAAATGAAACTGAGGATAGCTAATACATTGGATGATAGATAACAGAATCAAAAAGAGATCTTAACAACCAAAAATTTTAGAACAAACTTCATAAGATGGAATTTGGTAGGGCTAAATGCAATCAACTATATATGATTACAAAAGAAAATTCAACTTCATAGACACAATATGGAGGTGCATGTTACTAGATAGAACTTTTGGATTTTCCTAGCTTCTTTGATGTTTAGTTTTCCTCAGCACATCTCTCTAGGCCTGATCTTATTCTGCTCTTGACAGCTAGTTCTTGTATATTCAATTGAACCTGCACTCACTAAACTTCCACTCTTGTTTCCTCACTTGGTAGAGTAAGGTGATGCAAAACATAGCACCAGTGTTCAAGGAGATCATAATTCAAGTAGAGAGGGCGGCCTTGGGCATGTACAGATTTAATAAATAATACATAATTAAATAATAATACCAAAAATAATATAATATTGATAATAGTAAGTAACAATGCTTCAATGTTTTATATGCCACCTAAGCAATGTGAATATTTCTTCCAGTAATATAGTTGGCAACCCATCCATGCTTTTCTATTCTGGGTGATTCTTGTACATATGTACCCATAAATTTGCCACAGTGTATTCACCCACCATGCTCAGGGTCTTTCTATAAATGTTTTAACATTATATAGATACTAATAAAGTATGTGGGCTGCCCATCTTTTCATTTTCAGTTTGTCTCTTACTCTTACTACCTACCTGGTCTTCCTTTTCTATGTAGCCACATTCTCATGAAATCCTCTCTATATATGGTTTTTTCAGTGATAACTTATTTCACTTAAAAATATTTTATTGATATACAAACATTTCCTCATTACTCCTCATGAGAGCTTTCTTATGAAAGAATTAAGTAAAAAATAACAACACATCGATTTTGTCAGAAAGCACAAATGCCTCATACTTTTAGCCTTCAACGTCTATATTTTAAGCGTTTTAATCTTTTTAATTAACAGAAATCAAATTTCTCTTTTGTACTCTCCTCACTACACTGAGAAGAAAGAGAAAAATAAATTCCTTTTAACAAATATGTATACTCAAAAAAAAAAACAAATTCTCTCATTGGCTATGTTCAAAAGTTATGTCTCATATACACTCTAAATCCATCACCTCTGTCAAAAAGTGGATACGATATCTTATTAATCTTCTGGAATTATGACTAGTTATTGCATTGATCATGAATCTTGCATTTTTCAGAGTTGCTTATCTGTATAATGATGTCATTCTTATAAAAAATGTTCTCCTAGTCCTGTTCCTTCATTCTTCTTTGGCTTCACAACTGTCCATTTTTTTTGATATTGACGTTATAATATAAATTGTTCTTTTATTTCTGTTCCTTTGATTCTTCTTCAGTTTATAAAATTCTTAAAGTTGTCCACTTCTAAAATATTGATGATATAGCACAAATTAGAACTTATACTATAAATTTATACAGGAAATACAATAAATCAACTTGTTTTCTTCTAGTTCTTCTACCTTCTTTCTTTTCTGTTCATATAAAATTTTGCATGTCCCTTTGATATCATTTATTTCTAGATTTCTTACAGTACAATTTCATTCATTCACATTCATATACCACAATTTACTTAGTCATTCCTGAATTAATAAGCACCTCTTTCATTTCCAGCTTGTCATCACAAGAGAAGGTCTGCTATAGATATTTTTGTCCATAGAAGAACTTTTCTTATTTCCTTACTATTTTACCCAATTAATAAGCAGATTATATATGTATATGTATATATATGTATACACATATATATATATATGAACAGACAATTCTCAAGGGAGAATAGTTATATAAAGAACGTCTCAAATTACTACTAATTAGAGGATATCAGTTAACATCATTCTTACACCCATAAAATTGGCAAAGATGACAAAAAAGAAAAATGAAAAATGTTGGAAGGCCTTGGGAAAACATTGGTACAGTGTTGGTGAACTTGTCAATATGTACAAGCATTCTGGAAAGCAATTTAGAATTATATACAAAAAGTTAGAGAAAAGTTCATTTCCACAGACCACTGCTAAGCCTATACCCAAAAAGTAATTGGTAATATTTGGCAGTCTACTCATGTCTACCATATGCCTCTTGTTGCCCTTTTGGTTATCCACAAATTAATTCTTCAAAGTCTGTAGTACTCAATCATGTGTAGGCATATAGCACCACTATAAAAATAAGATAAAAATTATTTGTTTAGGAGAAACTTGGAATCACCTGAAAGTACTGCACAAATTCCCAAAGTCAGTACAGCCCTGCCTCCTTTTATTTACTTCTAAGACCAGTTTATTTACAACTTGTTGTATCTATTCAAGAAATTTGTACTGATAGACTAGGGCATTGACTATGTATCCAGATGTTTATCATGGTTGAGACAATAGGCATATCTGTCCACTTGATTAACCAAAATAGGGATAGGGACTGGATCTGTGCTTTGTTGAAATATAGAACTCCAAGGTGAGAAAACAAGCCCTACACATTAGACCTTTCTGTAAGCATTGAAAAGTTGTGTACCTTGCCCAGGGTTATACAGATAATGTTTCAGAAGCCAGGCTTGACCCTAGGTCTCCCTAACTTTAAGGCTGTCTCTTTACTATGTTCTGTTACCTCTTCAGTTGAAAGATAATACAATATTCAAGAGTCAGCAATAGAAATAGTTGTATAAACTCAGGCATTATTAGTTGCCAAATGAGTGACTTAGATAATAACCAGTATCAAAGTAAGGAAGAGAGAGATCACTGTCAAATGAGATGGTTGAGGAAATAACATAAACTGATCCCATAAGATCATTCCCCTAGGTGATTTGTGTATGTATAGAAGAGAGAGGGAACATTTCTTCAGGGCAGAAAATGACAAAAAAAAAAAAACATAAAGCATTTTTCTTGGAAAGGTTGGCAAGAATGAAACATTAATGTAGAAAAGGAGTTACTTTTTATGTTCCCTTTATTTAGTTTTGCAAAATATTTTAGAAAATATGGAGTGTAATTTATGTTACTTTTAATGAGTATTTTCTTTCATATTTGAATTCACATCTGTAGCGTAGGCATTTAGGAATCAGTGAAAATACCCCACATACACACAACTGTCTCAATCTGGATGCATCAATGACCAAATTATTTTAGGGGTTAGTCAAACATCCTGCCCCACAAAAACACTTCCTAGGGAAGTGGCTTCTTATGTCTGAACATGGCACAAAAATGCAGCATGCACACAAACATAAAACATTAATTCCTTCTCTCCACAGAGTTCAAAAGAAATTACTGACTTCTCAGGTAACTAGGTTTGCAGTTTTACAGAATACAAATCAATGGAAGAGTCAGAATAAAGTTATTGATGAAAAGTTATTGGCCAAAAATGAGAACTAGATGGTAAAGTGGATAGAGCACTGGACTTGGAATCAGGAACACTGATCTTCATGAGTTCAAATCCAACCTCAAATATTTACTTACTGTGAGACCCTGGGCAATTCACTTAACCTTGCTTGCCCTGGTTCCTTATCTGTAAAATGGGTTGAAGAAGGAAATGGCAAATTACTCTAGTAATGTGGTCATGAAGAATTTGACATGACTGAAAAAACTGAATAGCCATGAAAGACATTTAAGGCATTCTTACAAAAGAAATCAGATGTTGGCAGATTACTTGCTTTGTAAACAAAAAGGGAAATACAAGAAACATAAATACAGAAACCATGGAAGCCACAAGTAATGAAATATACCCCAGAGGAAAAAACAGTAGGGGGGAGAGGGAAGAGAAAGACAGCTATGAGGTTAAAACAACAACAGGAACAACAAGTAACAGAGGGACCATTGAGAAATTTCATTTTATACCACATCACACCTATCAGATTGGCTAACATGACAAAACAGGAAGATGATAAATTTTGGAGAAGATGTGGGTGAGTTGAAACACTAATTCATTGTTGGTGAAACTGTGAGCTGATCAAACCATTCTGGAGAGTAATTTGGAACTATGCCCAAAGGACTACAAAAATGTACATACCTATTGACCCAGCAATATGTCTCCTGGGACTCTATCCCAAAGAGATCATAGGAATGGGAAAGGGTCCCACATGTACAAAATTATTTATAGCAGCACTCTTTGTGGTTGCCAAAAACTGGAAATCAAGGAGATGCCCATCAATTTCGGAATGGCTGAATAAATTGTGGCATATGATGTAATGGAGTACTATTATGCTACAAGAAATGATGAACAGGAAGACTTCAGAGTGGCCTGGAAAGACTTATATAATCTGATGGTGATTGAAAGGAGCAGAACCAGGAGAACTTTGTACACAGCAACGACCACAGTGTGTGAGGAATTTTTCTGGTAGATGTAGTACTTCATTGCAGTGCAAGGACTTAAAAAATTTCTGGTGGTCTCTTAAGGCAAAATGCCTTCCACATTTAGAGAAAGAACTATGGAATTGGACTGCAGAATGAAGTAGATCATTTTCTTTTGTATTATGTTTTGTTTTATGATTTCTCCCATTCATTTTAATTCTTCTATGCCACATGACTTAGGTGAAAATGTACTTAATAGGAATGTACTTGTAGAACCTATATAAAATTGCATGCTGGCTCAGGGAGGGAGTGGGGAAGTAGGGGGGAAGGAGGAGGAGGGAGGGGAAAAAAATCTAAGATACATGGAAGTGATTGTAGAACACTGAAAACAAATGAAATTTAAAAAAGAAATTTCATTTTAAAATACATGAGAGAGGTGGAGTTAAAATGATAAATTATCAGGAAGAATTGAAGCCTAGACCCCATAACATACCTCTTCCACAAAGATCTAAAAAATGCACAAGGCTTAACTCTGATTTAAAAACCTGAGAAAAAGTCACAGTGAGTCATTTTTCCCACCCAAGTCTGCTTAAGGAGACAAACAGAAAGGTTGGCAAAACACTGGGGACTGGATCTGACTAGTAGTTCTATCATAGACTCCTTGTAGTTTATGCTTGTGAAGCATTTCAAGGACTGAAAATGAGCCTAGACTGGGCACTAGAGCAGAAAATACTGAAACTCCCAGCCAGGGAAAAGCTAAGAGATCCAAATCTTGGCCAGGAACTTATATAATATAACCAGAAAGATAATAAGCAGATTTTGTCACAGATCACAGCACTTTCAGAGAAGTAAAAGCATACTTGCCCCCACCCTGAGCTTTAAAAATAGCAAAAGGAAGCAAGAAGAGAGAAACTCAGGCCAGACATTTTCCCCAGAAGTATGCAAAGGCCAGCACTAACATAAAGTCCAAAATCAGGAAATAAGCTGAGCAAATGACCAAATAAAGAATTACACTATAAAGAACTATAATGGTAACAGGGGAGCTTAAGAGAAGAGAAAAAGAAGAGGTTCATAAAGCAAAAACAACTGACATCAAAAAAAGGAGAAAATGTAAGAATTATTAGACTACCTGAAAAGCATATTTTTTAAAAGCAGAGTAGAAATTATATTGCAAGAAATTATGAAAAATTGTCCAACTCTCTTAGGATAGGAGGGCAAAAGAGAAGAAGGAACCCAACAATTACCAAAAGAAAAATAGTTTAGCCAAAGCCTAACTGCAAGGTCAAAGAAAAAATTCTGCAAGCTGCCAAAGAAAGAATTCAAGTACCAAAGAGACACAGTCAGAACTACACATAATACAGCAACTGTTGCTCCAAATGAACAGAGAACTTGGAATGCGATATCTAGAAGGCAAAAGATCTAGGCTCCAACCAAAAATAACTTATTCAGAGATATCAAGTATCAATGATTCTGTTTTGATGACCTTAAAGAAGAAAGCGCAGATTAGAGAACAGCAATACACTGGAAAAGGAGGGGAAGAAACAATACAAATGGGGAAAATTAAAACATGGATGATGCACAAATAGGAGTCTATATAATAAAGAAGAGAGAGTGAAGGAGAACTGGAGACACTCAAACCCCACTTTTACTTGAACTGGTCAAAAGATGAAAGAAGATATACAGAAGGAAACACACACACACACACACACACACACACACACACACACAACAGAAATTCATCTTATCCAACAGAGAAACAGAAGAGAAAGGAATAAGGGAAAGGGAGGAGAGAATAAGAAGAAAAGTGGATTAAAGGAGGGATTAGTCAGAAGCAGAATAAACTCTTAAAGAGGGGGGCCAAATAAAGGATGGAAGGTATAAAGGAAATATGTAATAAACAATTATTAACTCTGAATGTGAATGAGATTCACTCAAAACTGAAGAAGAAAACAGAATTGATTAGAATCAACATCCAATAACATGTTGTTTAAAAAAAAACATAATTGAAACAAAAATACACAAAGAGTTAAAATAAGGGACTGGAATAAAATTTATTTTGTTCAGATGAAATAAAAAATAAAAAGTCAAGGGTAACAATTATGAACTTGGACAAAGTAACAGCAAAAATTGGGCTTAATTAAAAGATTAAGAGGGAAATAACATTTTTGCAATGAGTTAATTTAACAATTACAATGAGTTAACATTTAACAATGAGTTAATATCAATACTGAATACACGTACCAAATAACATGGTATCTAAATTCTTAAGGGAAAAATTTAATGAGTTATAGGGAGATATACACAACAAAACTATAGTTATGGGAGATCAACATACCCACTCACAAATAGAGATAAATCTAATGAAAAAACAAAAAAATTGAAAAACCTCAATAGAATTGTAGAAAAGTTAGATGTGATAAACCTAATGGGGATATTGAATAGAAACAGAAAGAAATAAGCCCATTTCTCAACAGTGCACAGCATCTTCACAAAAATTAATTGGAAACTAATTTAATCCTAAAGAATGGATGAGTCAAAGAACACAATACAGACTATAAATAATATAGCTAAAATAATGACAACAATGAAACAACACACCAAAATTTTTGAGATGCAGTGAAAGAAGGAGTTATAGAAAAGTATATATTACTAAAAATGTTCATCAGTAAAAAGAGATCCATTAATTGGGCATGTAACTTTAAAAATATTTTTAAAAACAAACAAAAAGGAAACCCTCAATTAAATGCCAAATAGAAATCCTGAAAATCAAAGGAAAAATTAAAAAAAGAAAATCATTGAATTAACAAATAAAATTAGGAGCTAGCATGTTTAAAAAATAATAAATAGATAACCCATTATCTAAATTAATTTTAATAATAAGAAAATCTAATTGCTAGTGTTAAAAATAAAAAAGTGAATTCACAAAAAAATAAAAAAAATTATGAGAAACAATTTTGCTATATCCTAATAAATTATGTACTAATAAAATTGTCTATCTAAATGAAATACATGAATATTTACAAAAGCATCGAGTGCCTAGAGGAACAGAATAGGAAATAAAATACTTAATAAAATTTTTCTAAAGAAAATATATTGAGGAGCAGCTAGGTAGAGCAGTGAATAAAGCATAGTCCTGAAGTTGGGAAGACCTGAGTTCTAAACTGGCCTCAGACATTGACATTTACTAGCAATGTGACCTTGAGCAAATCACTTAACCCTGATTGCCTCACCTCCTCCCTCAAAAAAAAATATATTGAGAAAGCCATAATTTCCTAAAAGGGGGACAAAAACACCTGGAACTTTTCAAGTGAATTCTACCAAACTTTTAAACAATTCCTATACTATATAAAATTTCTGGAAAAAAATAAAAAAAGAATGGACCTAACCAAATTCCTTCTATGACACAAATATTTTTTGATACACTGGGAGAGTCAAAACAGTGAAAGAAATCTATAGACCTATTTCTCTAATGAATATTGATACAAAAATGTAAAGAAAATATTATCAAGTATACTTTATACATATCACAAAAATATATAGTAAAACTACAATGGATTTATAACAGGGGTACAAAGTTGGTTCAGCATGAGGGAAATTAAGAACCTAATTGACTGTATTAACAAAAACAAGAAAAAGATATATGATTATATCAACCAATACAAAAAATACTTTAAAATATACAATAATCATTATTACACACACTAGAATGCATAGGAATAAGTGACACTTTTCTTAAAGTGACAAGTGGAATTTATGTATAACCAACAATATCTATAATGGAAATAAGCTAGAAGCCTTTTCAGTAAGATCAAGGAGTAAAGGAAGGATGCCCATTGCACCATTAGTCTTCAGCATAATCCTAGAAATGATAACTATTGCAATAAAACAAGAAAAAGAAATTGAAATAATAATAAGCATAGACAAATAGTAAACCAAAATGTCAGTTTTGCAAATGATACAATGGTTTGCCTAGAGAAGCCCAGAGAGTCAACTTAAAAAAAATAAAACTGATTGAAACAATTAAAAACTTGAGCAAGTTTATAGGATATAACTGACACATACCATCAGTGTTTCAGTATATCATCAATAAAACCAAGCAGAATTTAAAAAAAAAAAAGAAATTCTATTTAAAATAACTACAGACAGTACAAAATATTTGAGATCCTAAGATGTGCACAGGAACTATATTAACACAATTAAAAAATACACTTCACGTGAATAAAGACATTTCAGAAGGACAGTATCAATTGCTCATATGTAGACTGAGCCAACATAATAAAGATGGCAGTACTTAAGTCAATATATTTATTCACCTATCAAATAATTATGGAGCTAAAAATAATAACCATATGTAACTGGAGGAATAAAAGGTCAAAAATATCAAGTGATTCAATAGAAAAAATGTGAAGGAAGAGGGCGGCGCAGTATTAGCTATTAACCTATTCTACAAAACCATAATCATCAAAACAATTTGGCATTGGTTAAGAAATAGGTTAATGAATATAAGAAATTAGGTATACAATGTACAGAAGCAAACAAACACAGGAGTCTGAAATATAAAGAAACACAAGATCTCAGTTACTGGGGCGAGAACTCATTAATCATAAAGACCAAAAAGATGTTGGGAAAACTATAAATGCCATTGGGCAGAAACTGTTTATAGACCAATGTCTCACACAGTATACCAAGAAAAGCATCAAATAGGTATATGACTTAGACATAAAGGATGACATCATAAATTAGAAAAATATTGTGGGGGTGCCAAGATAGAGTAGAAAAGGCAGAGACTCTCCTGAGTTCTCCCCAAACCCTTACAAATATCTTTAAATAATGCCCCCAAACAAATGTGAGAGTAGCAGAACCCACTAAAGGATAGAGTGAAATAATTTTCCAAGACAAGATAATTTAGGAGTTCTGTAGGAAAAGTTTATCACACTGGAGTAAGAGTGGAGCACAGTCCAGCATGTGTGCTACCTACACAGAACAGGCCCCAGAAAACCAGGAACAGGCCTTAAGATTGACTGAATCCGTGTTGGCTAAGGCTGCTTCCAGAGCTTGTGGCCCATAGATGCTAAGGGGAAGAAGAACTGGTCACAAGGAGATTACAGGGGCTTCTTTGCTGACACTGGGGGCAGGATATTGTTGCTTTGTCCATACTCAGATATGGATCACAATCCTGGGTCTTAGTCCCAGGGCTAGGAGGAGCATTAGCACACCAGAGCTTGCAGCTCCACAGGGAAACAGGCACCCCTTCTCACAGTTCCAGGTCAAAAAAGAGTGCTTGTGGTCACTCACACACCAGAACACAGAACAGGAGATCAGTAAACATACTTCTCCTTAGATCATACCACCTTGGAAGAACTGAAAACTTATAGGTCCTTAGAAGTGCCTTTGAAAACAGCTGTATAAAAACCCTGAAGCCTGTGACAGTGCACCCTTCAACCTAGAAGCAGAGCCCTACTTCCACAAAAGTCAAGAAATAGAAGCAACAGAAAAAATATTCAGACTATTGAAAATTACTATGGTGACAGGGAAGATCAAAACATATGCTCAGAAGACAATAAAGTCAAAACTCCTACATCCAAAGTCTCCAAGAAAATATGAATTGGTTACAGGTCATGCAAAAGCTCAAAAAAGGAATTGGAGAAGGCAGAGCCATGATGGCAGAGTACAGGCAGGAACTTGACTGAGACCTCCCCCAAATCCTTCCAAATACCTTTTTTAAATGACTCTAAACAAATTCTAGAGCAACAGAACCCACAAAAAGACAAAGTGAAGCAAATTTCCAGCCTAAGAGAACATGGAATATCAGCAAGAAATTTCTATTGCACCAGAGTAAGAGAGAGGAGCATAGTCCAGTGCAGGTCATGCCAAGCATAGCCCTGGCTCCAGCAGACTAGGAGCAGGCTATGGGAGTGACTGGATCAATAGTGGCGGCGGCAGCAGCAGCAGAGGTTGTGTCTGGAGCTCTCAACACACAGACAGTAAGGGCATCAAATAAGTGGTCAGAAGGAGATTACAGGGGTCCTTTTGCTAGCATTGAGGCAGAACTCTGTTGCTTTGCCCATGATCAGATTTGGGTCCAGGGTGTTAGTCCCAGGGTAAGGAGGAGCACTATCAGAGCAGAGCTCACAGTTACAGAAGACAGAAGACCCTCCCGACAATTCCATGGCCGAAAAGAGTGCTCGTGTTCTCTCACAGACCAGAGAAAAGGCCAAGACAGTAGTAAACACCTCTCCTTAGACCATGCCACCTTGGAAGAACTGAAAACTTACAGGTCTCTAAAAGTATCTCTGAAAACGGCTACACAAACCCCTTGAAACTAGGGACAGAGTGCCCTCCACCCTGAAAGCAGAGCACTACTTTAATAAACAGTTAAAAGTTAACTAATAAACTGGGGAAATGACTAAACAATGGGGAAAAACCTCTGACTGAGAGTTACTATGATGACAAGAAAGATCAAAATATACACTCAGAAGGAGACAACATAGTCAAAGCTTCTACTTTGAAAGCATCCAAGAAAAATATGAATTAGTTCAGGCCATCAAGGAACTCAAAAAGTATGAGAAGTAGAGGAGGGATTTGGAAGAGAAATGAAACTGATAAAAGAAAATCATGAAAAATGAGTCTACAACTTGGGAAAGGAGGAGCAATACTGAAAAAAAATAACATTTTAAAAAACAGATTAGGCCAAATGGTAAAAAGAGTTCCAAACAGCCAATGAGGAGAAGAATACCTTAAAAAGCAAAACTGGCCTAATGGAAAAGGAGGAGAAAATAATTCCTTAAAAATTAGAAAGGAACAATAATGACTTTATGAGAAATCAAAAAACAATAAAACAAAACCAAAAGAATGAAAAAATAAAAGACAATGTGAAATATCTTATAAGTAAAACAATGGGAAACAACTGGATGGAGCCAAGATAGTGGAGTAAAAGCAGGGACTTACTTCAGCTCTCCCCCAAACCCCTCCAAATACCTGTAAAAAATTACTCTAAACAAACTTTAGAGCAGCAGAATCCACAAAATGATAAACTGAAACAAATTTCCAGCCCAAGACAACGTGGAAGGTCAACAGGAAAGGTCTGTTGCACCAGCGTAAGACAGGAGCACAGCCTGGCACAAAACACACAAGCAAAGACTCGGTTCTTTTTTCTCCCCTTCCTCCTCCAAAAAGAAGAAAAAGGAAAGAAGAAAGGTAGAAAGAAAAAGAGAAAGAGAAAAAAGAGAGAAAGAAAGAAAGAGACAAAGAAAGAATGAGAGAAAGAATGAAAGAAAGAATGAGAGAAAGAAAGAATGAGAGAAAGAAAGAGAGATAAAAAGAAAGAGACAGAGGAAGGAAGGAAGGAAGGAAGGAAGGAAGGAAGGAAGGAAGGAAGGAAGGAAGGAAGGAAGGAAGGAAGGAAGGAAGGAAGAAGAAGAAGAAGAAGAAGAAGAAGAAGAAGAAGAGGAAGAAGAAACATGAAAGGATCAACAATTCTAAAGTTCACAATATTCCTTTAAGGAATGTTAAAATTTTTTGAAGCCTCTCCCCATTTAAGTAGATGAGGACTTCAGTCCCAGAAAGGTTAAGTGATTTGCCCCGATAAGAGAAGTAACATTTGGCAGTTCTCAAGAATTAAAATCAGGTACACTGACTCAAAACTGATGCATATTTCTGGCTATCTAAGGGCATATACTATTCAATTCAAATCAATACATATTTACTAAGTGAAAAAGAGAAAGAAAGAAAAACAACTTACCTGGAAAATAGATCCAGGAGAAAGAGATTTTTTTTTTAAAGTTATCACAAAGCAAGAATTTATTTATAACAAGTTTCCATCTTTTACAGAAATAAAATGGAAAAAAAAATAAAGGACAATGTTATCAAATAGACAAGTACTTCTTGTTCTTTCCTAAGGGCTCAGGCTCATTTTGCAAACAAGTCAAACCATAGAAAAATATTTCAAACCTTCGCAGTCTCCAAAAGAAAACATCCATGAGTAAGGACGCTGAATTGTTCTTCACTCTTTCCAGGGATGGTATATGCAAATAGAAAAACTGGCATACATTTACTCTACAACATACAGATTTGCAACAGCCTAGTTGTCCTTCAGTTATTTATTTTGTATTGTAAAATTTCTCTTGTTTTCATATTTTTGTTGGCTGTGGAAAAGCACAGTAAAGGCTCATTGGAGAATAATCTTTAAACACTGATTTTTCAACAATGCTGTTGTAAAAATGTACAATAGTACATATCTTGTTGGTAATTAGGAACTTTTCTTCATTTTAAAGTAAAGGGTTTTTTTAGGTACACACGTTTCAAAGGTCAAATTTGAAAAGCTGTGAGATAGCTACGCTATTTCAAAATTTATAAACAATAATTTGTCAATAACTTTCTCAGAAACAAAGCTAGGGCAGGGCTTTTTATACAGTCAGTTTCAGTCTTAGAGGAGATCTGAAACAGCAACAGACCCAAAAACACATTCCACCAACCCAGCGACAGAGGGCTGTGCGTTGTCAGCTGAAGATGCCTCCTCTAATGTGGACGTTCTCCTCCAATCCATGTTCAATCAGTTTTATGTCCTCCAGGTCGTCTTTGATGATGCTGATCAAGTGGCTGAGGCCTTCCTGCTGCTGCTTTAAATGCTGCTTGACCTCCCATAGAAGATCTGCATCTACATAATACTGTTCTTCTGATTTCACAGCTCCAAAGTGATTCTGCATCCTGATCTGGAACATCAACTCATTCAGCAGACCCTTGAACTGTGTAGGTACATTTAGCTCACACAAAATCATATCAAGCTGTACCTGTAACTGCTCTGCATCAGCCTGCATGGCATAACCACTCTTCCTCTGAATCTTCTGCTTAATCAGGACCTGCAAGGTCCTATGGGAAAGTTCCATGAGTTTCCTATTGTACTGTGTTATTTTAGCCAGAGTGGCGGTCTGATTCTTCTGTAACTCACTGATATCTTCAGATATAATATCTAATCTGACCTGATGCTGCTTTGTCATCTGATCCTGGACCTTCAGTCTTCACAGAAGTTCTTTGAAGCCCACCATTGGCATAGGAATCAGCTTTTCAGAATCAGGGTTATCCGCTTTGGCTTGTTCTCAGATAACTGGATCAATACCATCAGGAGGATTCTGCAAAAGCTGCTTGATCTATACAGGGGAGAGTTCTGTTCTTGTCTTGGAAAGGTGCTGCTGTAATGAAGTTTTTATATTCTCTTGTTCAAAATGGGCATGTAGTGTTGTGTCTGGAACCCGTCTTGATGTGCCATTTGGAGACAACATATATAACAACTTCTGTCTGGTCATCTGGCGATGTTTTTACCCCTTCTGCATTGACAGTAAGGGTCTGGTTTCCTCCCAAAATTTTATGGAACGATTCTATTAGTTGTTGTTGCTGGCCTCGGATGTCTGTTTCCTTCCTATTGAAGATTAATACCACCAGGGGCCATCTTCATCCTTATTGTTGGGCATACAGTTATAGCCCACTGCCTTAAATCTACAGAAGAGATTTTCCTGGGTGAACTCCCCAGGTGGAATGTTATTGTGGAAGTACCCTTTACCTGTCCCCCAGAAGGACTGGAGCTGATTCCATTTTGCCAAAATAGCATCTCTCTCATCTCCTAGCAGGGTTGGGGCAGAAAGAGCGCTTGCTGTATTGATCAGTTGGTTAGACTGGACAGGGGCTTGGGCAGGCTCACTGAAGAGACCACCTAAAGTATTTTGAGTCTGTTTTTCGGTCATGTTTTCTTTCACAACATGACTATTTTGAACTTGTTTTGCATGACTACACATGTATAACCTATACGGAATTGCTTGTCTTCTCAATGGAGGTGGGGTATGAATAGGGAGGAAGGGAGAGAATTTGGAACTCAAAGTGTTAAAAACAAATGTTAAAAATTGTTTTTAAATGTAACAGGAGAAAAATAAAATGCTAAAAAGCTGGAAAAGGATTTTGAAAATTAAGAGAGAAAAGTGATAACAGAAATGGGAGTAAAGCAAGAAAATCATGAAAAAAAATGAGTCAAAGGCCTAGTAAAGGAGACACAAGAAATACTGAAGGAAATAACACCTTAAAAACAGAGTAGGCCAAATGGTAAAAGACTCACAAAAATCCAATGAGGAAAACAATACCTTTAAAAGCAAAATTGGCCAAATGGAAAAAGATGTAGAAAAGTTCACTGAAGAAAAGAACTCCTTAGAAAGCAGAACTGACTTAATGGAAAAGGAGGTACAAAAGTCCACTGAAGAAAATAATTCCTTAAAAATTAGAATTGAGGAAGTGGAAGCTAGCAACTTTATGAGACATCCAGGAAAAAATAAAACAAAACTAAAAGAATGAAACAAATAGAATACAATGGAAAGTATCTCATAGGAAAAACAAGTGATCTGGAAAATAGATTCAGGAGAGATAATTTTAAAATTACTGGACTACCTGAAAACCATGATCAAAAAAAAAAAAGAACCTAAACATCATTTTTCATGAAATTATCAAGGAAAACTGTCCTGATATTCTAGAACCAGAGGGTAAAGTGGGAGTGGAAAGAATTCACTGATCCCAAAATGAATACTCCTAGGAATGTTATAGAAAAATTTCAGAGTTCCCATGTCGAGGAGAAATTATTTTAAGCAGCTGGAAATAAGCAATCTAGGCATCACAGAACCACAGTCAAGAGAATACAAGACTTAACAATTTCCATTTAAAGGAAAGGAGAGCTTGAAATATGATATTCCAGAGGGCAAAGGAGCTAGTATTACAACTAAGACTCACCTACCCAGCAAAATCAAATATAATCCTCCAAAGGAAAAATGAAATTCAATGAAATAGAGGACTTCCAAGCATTCCTGTTAAAAAGACTAGAGTTCAATAGAAAATTTGACTTTCAAATACAAGACTGAAGGAAACATAAAAAGATAAACAAGAAAGAGAAATATTAAGGGATTTAATAGGTTAAATTGTTTACATCCCTACATGGGAAGATGATACTTGTAACTTTTAAGAATTTTCTCATTATTAGGGTAGCTGGAAGGAGTATACCTATACAGAGGTCAAAGGTGTGGATTTACTATGAAGGGATGATATCTTAAGAAATAAAGCTAAATGGTAAGAAAGAGGAATGCACTAAAAGAAAGAGAAAGAAAGAGGTAGGATGGGATGAATTATCTCACATAAAAGAGGCAAGAAAAATTTTTACAGTGGAGAAGAAGATTAGGGAGGTAGCAGGCTTGAACCATACTCTCATTGTAACTGGCTCAAAGAGGGAATAACATAGACACTTAATTGTGTATACAAAACTCTGTCTTACCCTTTAGCAAAGTAGGGGGGACAAGGACAAGAGAAGGGGGTGGGGTAATATAAGGGATGGTGGATGGAGGGAAGTATATGTCAGAAGCAAAATACCTTTGTGGTGAGACAGGGTGAAAAGAGAGAGAACAGATTAATACAATGACCCATCACAATTTCAGAAGATTTGTAATGAAACATGATTCCACTTCCAGATAGAGAGTTAATGGACCAAGAGTGCAAACTGAAGCATATTTTTTAAGCATGGCTAGTGCAGGAATGTCTTTTACTTGACTATATATATTTGTAATGAATTTTGTTTTTTTTTTTTTATTTCCTCAGTAGAGAAAGAGAAAGGGGTAAGTTTGGGAAGGAGTAAATTCAGACATGAAAATAACATTGAATGGAATCCAAAAAAAGTTTTAAAATTTTTAAAAATACACAAGGAGACAGGAATGAAAGCAGAATTTAAATAGAACTGATTATGGTTGAAACACCATGGTCTAGTCCTCCTAACCCTTTGCCTACGATATTTTTAGAAGGGAAAAACTGTAGAAGGGGAGGGCTATAAATGGGAGAGGGGAAGAAGAAAATAAAGAAGAATGTCTAATGTACCCTAATTAAGTCAGTGCTTTTAAAGAGGAGTAGAGAAATAACTCCTGAAGTTTCTCAGGAAGAACATAACCTACAGGAGAAGAGGTGAGGTGGCAAGGGAAATGAATGAGATCAGCAAAGAAGGTAGGAAATCTTAATTCAGGAGAAGTAGGGAATACCACTGAAGAACTCTACTAAGGTGGATATATCCTAGTATGGGAAAATGCAACTTTACAACGGGGATAATTTGAAGCAATTTTGTACTTAGAACCACTACTACCTATAAAAGAGTATTGTGACTCCATGATGCATCCTGCCCTGAGACACGATGAATCAAAACTCCTGATGACAACTGACATTTGTAGCAGCAGAGGGCATTGATCTAGACAGGAAATTTCATGGCAAATTGGTGGAGGGAGGGAATCATTATACGGCAGGTGCAAGTAATGATCTGTATAATCAGAGGACCAAGAACATTTCTAACATGGACCAATACTTCTGTCCTCTATTCTGTACAAAGCGATGCTTGTAAGACTAAGTTGAGAGAGAGAGAGAGAGAGAGAGAGAGAAAGAGAGAGAGAGAGAGAGAGAGAGAGAGAGAGAGAGAATGTATGAAATCTATAAGCTTTATTATAGAAATTGATTAGACAGGCAGCAAACTAAATTCCATGAGAAATACAGAGATTAAAGAAGAAATAAATAAATACAAGCATCATGAATCAAATAATAAAACATTTAGGTTAAACAGAAAGAGAAGAGAAATAATAAATAGAATAAGGGAAATTTTTCTCAGTAAAAGGCCTAAAAATGAAATTTTAAGACGCTAATAAAAATTTTAAAGGGAGGAGAGGAAATTTGATTTTTTTTAACAGAGAGAGGAAGAGACAGAATTAGATAATGAGATAAAGAAAAAGCAATTAATAAGTTGAGCAAAACTCTAAAATTAGAGGAAGTGGCTACAAATCACAGAGAATGCTTGAAGGTAAAGGTAAGAAAGCCAATGGGAATAGGGTAGCCTTAAAGAAGAATAAGAAACAAAAATACAATTTCTCTAAAGAGAGAGAGAAAATGCTAATTGGAAAAAAACAGAATGAGAGAAATAAAGGAACTCTATAACTTTAACAACTCTCAATCATTTAATGTGAATGGATTAGAGAATCCAATGAACAGAGGGGAAAAAAAGAAACACTCTAGATAGAAAATCAAATCTTTCAATCAGTTACATACAAGGAATAGCTCTAAAAAGCAAAAACATATGCAGAATATAAATGAGGGTCTAGAACAAAATTTATCATACATCAGGTGAGTCCAAAATTATGAAACTGAAACAAAAGAACTAAAAGAATATCTTCAAAAATAGAAAATGCTCACACTAAGAGAAAATCAAGTGGAAGTCTTAAAAAATACAATCTCAGTAAAAAAGTAATAGAACTAGTTCCAATTTTTCCTATAAAAGAAAAAATATTCTAGTTATGATGGAAAATTCCAAAAGAGTGATTCTAAAAACCTTTTAAAATCAATCAGTATCAATGTGAGAAAGAAAAAAAGGAAAGACATATTTATTAAGCTTTTTATGCTAGGTACTATGCTAAGGGCTTTACCAATATCATCTCCTTTTATTCTCGCAACAGCCCTGTGAGTTAGATCCTATTGTTCCCTTTATTTCATAATTGAGAAAACTGAGGCAGGCAGAGAGTAAGGGATTTCCCAGGGTCATATAGCTAGTAAATGTCTGAGTTCTAACTTGGATTCAAATGTTCCTGACTTCAGGCACAGTACTATGTATTATACAATTTAGCTGCTTCAATATTATACAAATTATTCTCCAAAACTGAAAAAGAATTTCTTCCTTTTAGGAGACAAATATAATCCTGGGGAAGGATAAAGCACAGAAATATAAATATAGATTCAGATGATTACTATTGATTCAAAAATTTTGGATAAAATCCTGTCAAACAGACTACATCAGTTCACCCAAGAAACCATTCATTAGGACTAACTTGGATTTATGCCAGGAATGCAAGGAAAATAATAAGCATAATTAATCATATTAACAAAAATGTATAATTACATCAATTAATGCAGAAAATTTCTGATAAAATGCGACCTTCATTTATACTAAAAATCTGCAATATAGAAATAAAAATAGTAATATCATAAAAACTATTTAAAACCAAAAGCAACCATCATGTGCAATAAATAAAAGAGCAAAATATACCTCTTTCATCACTATTTTTATGTATTTCTAGAGATTCTAGCAAAAATAATAAGAAAAGAGAAAGAAGTTACAGACATTAAGATAGGTAAAGAGGAGATAACACTATCCTAATTTATTGATGACATGACTTACTTGGAAAATTCCAGTGGATTAATAGAGATATGACTTGAGACAATTAATAGCCTCATCAAAATTACGGGCTACAATATAAATCCAGAAAAATCACTAGTATTTCTGTACAACAAAAAATAGGAGAAATTGAAATACCTTTTAAAATAATTACAAAACAAATTAAATACTTTGGGTTCAATATAGCAGAACACACAAAATATTTACATAGAATAAATTACAAAGTACTCCTTAAGGAAATAATGAACAACATAAATATCTAGAGAAATATCCAATGCTCATGGCTATACCGTGCCAACAACTTATAGTTTTAATGCTACACCAGTCAAAGTACAAAAATATGTATTTTATGAAACTTGATAAACAAGTATCAGAGGAAATAATGAAAAGAGTTAGGGATGAAGGGAAAAAGAAATTCTAGACATCAAAATGTATGATAAGGGAGCAGTCATTAAAACTATATGGTATTTGTTTTGTTGTTGGGTTTTTTTTTTAATGGAGAGGTAGATCAATGGAATGGATTACAAAAGCGAGAATCAGAAACAATGGAACTCAATAATCCAGTTTTCAATAAATAAGAAACATGTATTATTTGGAAAAAACTATTTAATTAAAAAATCTGGAAAAACTGGAAAACAGTCTATCAGAAAAACACCTTAGATCATATTTCATAATAAATTATAAACGGATTTATCACTTTAATATTAAAGTACATAACATCAAAAAATCAGAAGAGAAGCAGATCATATCATCTCTATAGACAGGAAATGTATTTTTAACCAAACAAGATATAGAGGTAATTATAAAAGATATTTTTTTAAATGATTATATGAAACTGAAAAACTTGCACACAAACAAAATTAACATGTCTAGAATAAGAAAGGAAGAGGTAGGATAAGAAAAAATCTTCATGTCAAAATTCTCATATAAGAGTTTGGTACACAAGACATTAATAAAAACTAATAAATCAAGCAAAAGCACAAGCCTACTCTGTGCCAGACTGATGAGCTCATCAAGCAAAATGCTGTATTGGGAGAAGACCTAGTACAGATGCCTGGGGAATGGGTGTGACCTAAATCTATTGCCCAATGCATAAGTGGTCCAAGGATTTCAACAAAAATTTCTCAGAATGAGAATTGTGAATTATTAATAGCCAAATAAAAGAATGCTCCAAATTGTTACATATTTTGAATGCTATAATAAACTGCTAAAAAGAATATTTTATGGAACTTCATCAAACAGTAACATTCATTTTAAAAATGAATAACAGAGAAAATAATGAAAAGAAGTAGGGATGAAGGAGAAAGAAATTCTAGATATGAAAATTTACTAAAAAGCAGCAGTCATAAAAAATATTTGGTATTTTGTTGTTTTTTTAATGGAGTAGTGGATCAATGTGACTTAGTGGAATCAAGTGGATTACAAAAGGAAGAATCAGAAACAATGGAATTCAACAACCCTACTTTCAATAAATAAGAAACATCACTTATTTAGAAAATACTGAGGTAGTACTCTATTGTTTTACTTATACTCAGAACTGGGTCATAGTCCTGGCTGTCAGCCGCAGGGTGAGGGGGATAGGGCATAGAACTAGCATAGAACAGCCTGCAACCTTAGCAAAGGGGGAACCTTCCTTATAGTTCCAGGAGAGAAAAGAGTGGTTTGGGGTCTCTCACAGACCAGAGCACAAATCAGGAAAGCAGTAAACACCTCTCCTTAGATCATGCCATCTTGGAAAAACTGAAAACTTGCAGGTCCCTAAAAGTATCTCTGAAAACAGTGCCCCTGAGGTTTGGAGGGGTGTGCTCTTCACCCTAGAAATAAAGCTTTACTTTAACAAAGAGTTAAAAGCAAGTAATAAGTTGGGAAAATGACTAAACAATGGTAAAAAAACAACCTCTGACTTTTCAAAGTTATGTTGACAAGATCAAAGCACATACTCAGAAGAAAACAACAAAGTCAAAACTTCTACATCCAAAGCCTCCAAGAAAAATATGAATTGGTCTCACACTATGAAGGAATTCAAAAAAGGATTTTGAAAATCAAGTAAGAAAGGTAGAGGAAAAATTGGGAAAAGAAGTAAAAGTGATGAACAAAAACCATGAAAAATGAGTTAACAGCTTGGTAAAGCAGACACAAAATATACTGAAGAAAATAACACCTTAAAAACAGACTAGACCTAATGGTAAAAGAGGTGCAAAAAGCCAATAAGAAGAAGAATGCTTTAAGAAGCAAAATTGGCCAAATAGAGAAAGAGGTACACAAGCTCACTGAAGACAATAATCCCTTAAAAATTCAAATGGAACAAACATCTTTATGAGAAATGAAGGAACAATAAAATAAAATCAAAAGAATGAAAAAGCAGAAGTTAACGTGAGATATCTCATTGGAGAAAACAACTGACCTGGGAAACAGATCCAGGAGTGAGAATTTTAAAATTATTGACCACCTGAAAGTCATGATCGAAAAAGGAGCTTAGACATCAACTTTCAATAAATTTTCAAGGAAAATTGCCCTGATATTCTAGAATGAGAATGTAAAAATAGAAATGTAAAGAATCCACTAGTCACCTCTTGAAGGAGATACCCAAATGAAAACTCTCAGGAATAGTATAGCCAAGTTCCAGAGTTCACAGATCAAGGAGAAAGTCAGGATAACACAAGATTTAACAGGTTCTATATTAAAAGATTAGAAAGCTTGGAATATAATATTCCAGATAGAAAAGGAGTTAGGATTACAAACAAGAATCACCTGCCCAGCAAAACTGAGTATAATTTTACAGGGATAATATGAACATTCCATGAAATACAGTAATTTCAAGCATTCGTGATGAAAAGGCCAGAATATTAGGGTAGCTAGATGAAACATATATAGACTGAGGGCACAGTGTGACTTGAATATGAAGGGATGATGTCTAAAAAATAAAATTAAAGGTTTAAAGAGGAATGTAATAGGAGAAGGAGAAAGGGAGAGGTAGAATGGGGCAAATTATCTCACATAAGAGTCAAGAAGTAGAGGGAAAGAGAGGAGATGTGAGTGAAACTTTCATCAGAATTGGCTCAAAGAGGGAATAATATGTATGATCAACTGGGTATAGAAATCTATCTTAGACTATAGGAAAGTAGGACATGAAGGAGATGAAAGATGGGTGATAGAAGGGAGGGCAGATTGGGCAAGAGAATAGTCAGAAGCAAAATACTTTTGTGGAGAGACACGAGTGAAAGGAAAGAGAGAACAGAATAAATGAAGAGGATAAGATGGAGGGAAATATAGTTCCTATGATTTTTCCCTTTTGTTCTGATTCTTCCTTCACAACATGACTAATGTGGAAATATGTCTAACAGGATTGTATCTGTATAGCCGATATCAGATTACATGCTGTCTTGGGGAGAGGAGGGAGGTAGAAAAAAATTTGGAACTGAAAATTTTATAAAAGTGAATGCTGAAAACTATCTTTACATATAATTGGAAAAAATAAAATACTATATATTGGGGGAAAAGAAACAATGAATATGATAAATACAGAGAATCATGGAAAGATTCGCAGGATTTGATGGAGTTAAGTAAGCAGAACCAAGAAAACAATATTCACAATGATGTAAATAGTATCACAAAATAATTAAAAGTGAAGGTTGAAAAATTACAAAGCACATGCATGATTGCAAAGAAGAAATATCTCCATGTCACTACTCTGTAGAGATGGGAGGTCCATGAATATGGTACACTGAATATATTTTCAGTATAGATAGATGATAGGTAGATAGATAGATAGATAGATAGATAGATAGATAGATAGATAGATAGATAGATAGATAGATAGATAGATAGATAGTTGATATAGATTTACCAGTTTACCTGAATTTTTTTCTTTATAAAGATAATTTGTTGTATGAGATGACTTTCTGAGATCCTTAGAGGAGGGAAGATATTGGGAGACTTTTTGGAGCTGTACAAATGCAAAAGATATCAATAACAATTTACTTCTAAAAAAATAATCACATTTATCATATTCTTGGTCTCCACTTTTCCCATGCATTTGATGAAATATATCTATATGTGTATAGATATATATATACATAAAGATGTAACAAACTTTTGTTTTATCCCCAATGCCTTGTACATTGCTGGATACATAGTAAATGGTTAATAACTATCTGGTCAATTAAATTAAATATACTAGGTACTAGCTAGGTACTAAGTACTAGAGATAAAAGGATGAAAAAAGACATAAAAGGAAATTATTTTTCCTTTTTGTGTGGCTTTCTCTTGAAAATAACCTGGAACTCCAGACAGTCTCACAAAACCTGAGCCAAGATCAAGGAATAACAGGAGTCACTTTGTTTTTCCTTCCCAAAGGTCTCGTTATATTGAGTTCCATCATTAAATTGCATGTCAGTCATAGGGAAATCTATTCTTCTACAGATTACCTCAGGTGCTTGTGAACGAAGTATAAAGTTCTGGAGCCCTGGGAGGGTATATGATTAAAGAGTGGAATTCTTAGAGACATTCTGAGAAAATGCTTTTCTTTCCAGCCCCTTCACTTGCTTCATAATCAGCTCAGTAGCTGGTTTTTTTTTTTTCTTATTTGCCTCCAGACTAATTGCCATTACTCAGTCTTAATGGACCTAAGAACCATATTGAACACCCAGAAATGGTTCTCTGGGTGACTCATGTGAGCTACTAGATATCAAATTTCTGCCTTTGTGTGCAAAATGGCAAGAGGTGTTTCTATTTCTCTCTTCTCACTAGCTTACTGTTCATGATCCCCATCACCTCCCTCCATCTCTCTCCAGTTCCCTAGCATTTCCTCTGCTGCTAATAAGCATTATTCTGTTCTGGCCAGATTTTTGTTCTGCTTTCATGGAAAGAGTCACTGCTACCTCTGACCCTGGGTCTATATCAATGATGTTATGTTTATATTAATTTCTCACACAATAGTTACGCCATGGAATTATAAGTACTAATGTACAGCTCTCATGGCCACTTGTCTACAGGGCTCAAAAAAGGCTTATGTTTTACTACCCCTATTCAATTGTGCGATTCTCTCTACCTTGACCATCAGGCTTATCACTATCCAAGGTAAATTTTCCCACTTTCTGGGGTGCATATGAGTACAAAGAGAAGACAAAAGACAGAGGGAGGAACGTTAGGGAAAACTTGACCTAATTTCAGTAAAAGCAGCAGCACAGTCTTGCAAAATAACTCTAAATATTATATACATTTATTAAATTCCTACAACTTGCTATGGGTTT
This sequence comes from Notamacropus eugenii, assembly GCF_028372415.1. Classification (NCBI taxonomy): domain Eukaryota; kingdom Metazoa; phylum Chordata; class Mammalia; order Diprotodontia; family Macropodidae; genus Notamacropus; species Notamacropus eugenii. The sequence continues at coordinate 355,180,001 of NC_092875.1, read as the reverse complement.
GGGGAGGTTATAGGTTTGAATAGGCATGAATTTTGTCCTCAGGAACTTTCTAGCAAACGAATAAAATTCAGGCGGAGTACTTATACACAATATTAATAAAAGCATCAAAGAAGTGCAAACAAGCTGTTGTTCATACTAATTTATGATGCATATGTGTATAACAGTGTCTTATGTTAGAGCACCTGCCAGTGACAATAATTAGTTTTTCTCTCTTATTTTCTGAGATAAATAAGCACTTTTATTACTTTGTTTCACAAATAAACTGGCTTAAATAATAGTTTCCTGTGAATTAATCATACGAGCCAAGCCCCAAATCTTCATCAGACTCCTCTGACTATCCTTTGGCTTCCATCTTTGCTGGAAGCAGGCAGGGTAGCAACTGGATTAGCCACTGCAAATATTGAAATGTGAGCCAGGGAAGTCTTAACCTTTTCAGCTAGTGGGAAGGTATACTAAGTCTCCGCAGCTATAGTCAATACCAGCTTGTACTCAATGATGATAGAGTGGGGTACTGATGAAATAGTTGGATAAGGAACCTGCAGACATACACTGGCAACAAAGATCCTCTAAGAATCAAGAGTACAAAGTCTCCTCCATGATGCCCAGCACTTTAACGTTGTGGATGCTGCCATTGTCAAACACCTGCAGAATTACAGCCCAAAGAAGAATGCGGAGATGTTCAGCATATTCAACAATGTGGATTCATTCATGCCCACTTTGTCCCCAGTGGCGAGTGCACATCCCTCAAAATTTCAATAGTGTCCCCTGGAAATCTTGGTGGTGATACACTGAGTCTGGAAGAAGAAAGTCTTCTTGAGATCCAGACCAGTGTTCTGAGTTGGCATTACATGGGATGAAGGCACCAGAACACTTGGCAGCTGGCACCTTATTGCCCAGAAGCATATCCTTAATTTCAGTCAGGTCTTCCCTGCTGAATACAAAGCCCACATTCCCCTAGATATTAGGCAGAAGTTTCTCCAGAACAGCGTTATTCTCCAGATGCCCATGAACAGCTTTGTGCATAGTGGTGTTTGTTTTTTTTTTTTCCCATCAGCACTACAGTCTTCCCACAGAGGAACATCTGGATCTGCTGCATCTGCTTGTAGCCCATGTTGCCTTCCCTCACAATGAAGCACTTTGGATAATCATACAAAACTCGGATGATCTTGAGGAAGCCATTTGATTTCCAGTACCTCTGTCTTCTCTGGACATCTCAAAGGGATTGCCATGTGGGATTTAAAGATGTCACTCACACAAGGCTGCCTGGGGAGAACAAGTTCTGAATTCAGTGGGAAACAATCTCATAAAGTAGTTTTAAGAATAACAATTCAGCCTGACAGTTTCAAAATGCAGCTGAGAATCAATGAATTTAAGAAACAATGATTCTGTTCAATGATAGAATAGAAAACTTCTAGTCATTAAGAATGATATATTGGGCAGCTAAGTGGCACAGTGGACAGAGTGGCAGACCTAGAATCAAGAAGACTTGAGTTCAAATTTAATCTCATATATTTACTAATCACAGAATCCTGGGCAACTCAGGTAAATTATATGTGCCTCAAGTTTCCTCATTTGTATAATGGGAGTAATAATAGCACTTCCCTTCTAGGGCTATTGTAATAATTGTAAAGTGCTTAGCACAGTGCCTGGCATATAATATATACCATATAAATATAAGCTATTATTATTATGTCTAAGGAGGCTGTATGAGAGCGGAAAAAGCCATGACTTAGGATTCAGAGGACATAGTTTCAAACATTTCTCCAAATGCTTATTACATCTATGAACTTGGACAAGTAATTTAATTTCTCCATTTCTTCATCTATAAAAGAAGTTGGTGAAATGAAATTGCTGCTGGTCCCTTCCCATTCTAAATCTGTAATATGATCCAAAATCTAAGGTAATCTTAAAAGTCAATCAATAAAAGCAAAAGCAATTTAATGATACAAAACAAATTGACAGAAGATTCATCTGTGTCTTTGGCATATTTACATTATTCATCTAAGGGAGAGCAACTGAAGGACACAATATAGTCTAATTTTTAATGTTGTTCTTTTATAAATACACATATTTTAATACCAGAAATTTCTGCTTTCTGTGACATATAGATCACGTGTGTGTGTGTGTGTGTGTGTGTGTGTGTGTGTGAGAGAGAGAGAGAGAGAGAGAGAGAGAGATGTTTTAGATTAGATGAGTAAAGCTCAGTTTCCAAGTTTTTCTTAGCAATGCATTGGAAATGCAATTTTCAAACACTTTGTGGCTCACATAAATTCTTTCCTCCAGCCCTATTTCATGTTGTCTAAAGCACAGTGTCTTACGCATAATAGATATTCCTTAAGTATTTGGTGAAAGAGCAAAAGAATGAATGAAATTCAAGGAATCACATAATTAAGAAGGTACGGCTAAGAGATGCAGTGGATAGAGGACCAGAGCTTAGAATCAGGAATACCTAAGACCAAATCTGGCCTCAGACACTGACTAGCTTTATGACTCTGGGCAAGTCACTTAATACTGTTTGCCTCAATTTCTTCATCTGTGAAATGAGCTCGAGAGGGAAATGATAAATCACTCTTGTGTGCTTGCTAAGAAAATTCCAAATTGGGTCACAAAGAATCAAACACCACTGAAATGGCTGAACAACATAAATATGTACGTATGAATACAGAGAGCTACAAGGTCGTATCTAAAATAAGTAGGATGCATATCTTAAGATGCCTAAAAGATGTAAATTATCTAAAATAATTAAGATGCCATAGCCTGGCATATATTACAGAGATAAATTGGTTATCCAAGTTTAAACCAGAATGGCTGAAAATAAAGGCTATCAAATGCAAACCCCCAATTTGCCTTAACTCACCGGCTCCCATTTAATTCTTATCTCGGTCTAAAAGTGTCACTCTTTTTTAAGGCTAATTATGCCACTTGTATCTTGAGCCAATCCCCTCCCACCTCCTCAAAGACCTTTCTCTTTCAAATATCCCCACTCTCAAATTCTTTAATCAATTCTCTGCTGGATCATTTCCCTCTGTATACAAACATGTCAACGTTCCCTCTAAAAAAGACAAAAACAATACAAATGATAACAGCCCAAAATTCTTCCTGTGGCCCTACTACCCCTGAAGCTTTCATCCTATCCCTTTACTTTCCCTTAATACTAAATACATTTGTGCACCACTTCATAGTTTACAAAACGTTTTTTAATCATTCTGCTATCAAGATGTATAAGGCTGCTTTGCACATTGGATGGAGCACTGGTCCTACACTCATAAATACCTGGATTCAAATCCCACCCCATCTCTGACAGCTACTAGCTGTGTGATTACTTCGAGGTTCCTTAACCAAATCAATTAAGCTCTGTGTGCTTGAGACAACTTCCTAGACAAATGGAGTTTCTACTAAGACAGACACGATGTGGTCCAACTTGTCATCTCCCTGCTACTGAAGGGAATTTCCACACCTCCACACCAGATGTTTCAAACTCTAATAAGAGCAAAGTTTTTCTTGTATTAGAGCACATACTGGTGACTCCCCAATTTCATCTCCAACCCTGTCTATCCCAAGCTTCAGTTAGGCCCTTCCCAGTTGTCTTCAGCTGAATGCCCTGCTCAAATTCAAGCTCCACATGTCCAAATTTAAACCCATTAGCTTTCCCCAAAACCCTAATCCTTCCTTTGAATTTCTTAACAAAATAAATAAATAAAAATACCAGCATCTTTATCCTCACAGTTATCTTTGATTTCCTTGTGTTCTCTATACCCTAGTCCAGTCAATCACTAAATTCTGCTTGTTTTTCTCTTTCCCAACATCCCTGTCATCTATCTTCTCTCCATTCCTACTGCCACTATACAACTTCAGGTTCCCATCCTGTACTCAGGACCGTTGCCAGTCATCCTGACCTATGTCTTGCCACTGGACCTGAATGACTCTGGAGGAGAGAGTGAGATTGATGATTTTTGCACAGCTTTGCTTTACTTAAATTCAATTCACTTGCCAAGTCAAGACATAATCCTAACGTCATCGGTCCTTTTTGAGAAGGAAGGATGAAGAACAATGATAAGGTTCTCATTACTTCTTGTCTACATTATTACAAGAGGCTCATGACCAGTCTTCCCACCAGATTAATATTATTGACACAAAGATCTGATCAAGTTATACAAATCTGGCACAATCTGAAAGTTTCAACGGCTCTCCATTGCCTGATGAATTTAAGTTGGCAATAAAGACATTCTAACATTTTACCTCAACCTGCCTTTTCAGTCTTATTTCCCAATACCTCCCTTCATGCAACAGCTTCTGTTTGGTCCAAACTTGGACAGTTTAGCCATTGTGAGCTTCATCATCTGCCAGGTGACCTTGGCAGGAGAAAGTCTTCTCAGAGGGGTCCTTTGCCCTGCCTCATTTCTTCTCCCTCTATCCTAACATACGTTCTACCTTTGGATTTGGGAACAATAATCAAGCCAATATCATTGCACTGGAAAGGTTGAGATAATCAATGAATTGTCGTATGAATTCCCTCACAATCTCTCTGACTCCCTAAACCAAAATCCCCTCTCCTTCTCACCATCCCCCACATATGTTGTTTCTCCCTATTAGAATGCAAATTCCTTGATGATAGAGATGGTCTCATTTTGTATTCACTGTTTCTATTCCCAGCTCTTAAAATCACAATTCCTGGCACACATTAGGCACTAAATAGATGCCTTTTCTTTTAGTTATTCATGTCATGTCATACTGAACTCTAAAATTCTTCTTTCTAAGCACAAATTCCTGTCTTTCAATATCTCCTTCTGCCTAATACCTTCTAAAGCTATTCTTCATACTCATCAGTTGCACCCATCTCCCACCTTTCCATTCTCTATCTTGTTCCAGCTTCATTTTCCACCCTGCGTTCATACTATTGACTCTACCCTTGACCAATTCAACTATTCCGTATTGACTAGCCTTAAATGTTTTCCCTCCTTCCATCATGATTCTCATACTTCCAAACTCTAACTCTAGGCTATCCATTACCATCAGTTTTTTTCTATATTCCTAATCAAGTGCTATTGAAGGCTATTGCCACAAGGTATGATATCTTATGAACTGGGTTCAATGTACATTTATGTAATCTAATCCCAACTGGGTTTTCACTACTGCCCAGCAACATTTTTATTCTTTCTTGGTTAAGCCTCTCTCACACTCTTCATAACAAGCTACTCTTTCTTCTTAGACCTCCTTGATAACCTCTTCCACCTCCCATCTCTGCCATAAAGGAACTCACTTTCTACTTTAGTGTGAAAATAGAGCCATGCATAAGTACCCTCTTCTCTTCAATCCAAGCCTCCAAATCCCTATGCATATTTTCCCATTTTTGTCTCTTTTGATCCAGTTTCTGGTTTGTTTTTGAACAAACTAAATATAGGCCAATCTAAATATAATCTTGAACTGATCTTCTCCCATCTCAAACACTCAGTCAACTGAAATGAATTGGGTACAATTTAGCACGATATCCATGACATAGTTGGTGCTTAATAAATGTTTATTAATTGACTAATTGATGTGTTGAATACTATGGTAAATTCTGGGGATATGTAGGTAAAAAACAGTCCCTGCACTCAAGGAATTAATATTTTAATAGGAAAGGGAACACATAAATAAGTACATACAAGACACATACAGAGTAGATAGAAAGTAACCTCAGAGAGGAAGGCACTAGTAGCTGTTGGAAGTTCAGTAAAGTTTGCCTGCAGAAGGGAGGGTTTGAGATGAGTCAAAATAAGCCAGGAGACAAAGAGGAGGAAGGACATTACAGGAATGGGAGACATTCAGTTCAAAGCAAGAGAGACAGATGATAAAGAACACGTGTGAGGAACAGGTCAGTACAGCCTACAGTTTTTCCCTTCATTTGTTATTTTCTTGTTTTTAATCACCATTCTCTTCATATTCTCCAGGTATATTCCATAATATCCATAAACATACCCAAGTTTCTCTTGCCTACAAAACAAAACAATTTGTTTTAAATCCCTTAACTTGACCCTGTCATTTCCCAAAGAGCCTTTACTAGGGCACCTCTCCTTCTCATAGCCAAACCTTTAAAAGGGATCTTTTACCTTTAATGTTTAATTTTTTTCACTTCCTTCTCTTCTAAATCTTTTGCAATCTGATTCCTGATCTCACAACTGGAATAAACTACTCTTTCCAAGATTACAATGAATTTCTAACTGCAAAATCCAATGGTTTTTTTCTCAGTCTTCATTGAACTTAATCTCTCAGCAGATTTTGACAGTTAACCATCCTGTTCTCCTGTGTGTACCTTCATGCCACTACCCTCTACTGATTCTCCTCCTATCTGACCACCAGTATCCTATACTGAGACATCATCTTTCTTACGTCCATTAGGCCTACCTCAAGGCTCTGTCTTTCTCTTCTTCAATAATTGCTCCAATTCCTATGGGTTCATATCTCTATGGAGAGAATTCATAATCCTATATGTCTAGGTTTCATCTCTTCCCTGAACTCATTGCACATTACTGTCTTTCTACTAAGCATTTAGAACTGTTTGTTTCTTAAGTAGTAATCTCAAAACCAATGTATCATCTCTGCATCTTCCCACTAAAGACTCTTCTCCAAACATCCCTCTTTCTGATGATTTCACCACCTTCTAGTCATCCATGGTCACAATCCAAAGCCTTCCTTGATTCCTCCCTCTTCCTCAACCTCAAGTCAATCTTCAATGAATAAGTTACTTAATTATTCCTTTATTAATAGGTCATGCCAATTTTAACTCTACATCTTCTCTCACCTCCATCTCTTTACTTCTACTTGGATAGCACCTCCCCTTTGGGGCAGGTAGGTGGTACAGTGGATGGATAGAGCACCAGTGCAGGAGTCAGGAGGACCTGAGTTCAAATCTCACCTCAGACACTTGACAATCACTAGCTGTGTGACCTTGGGCAAGTCACTTAACCCCAATTGCCTCATCCTGGGTCATCTCCAGTCATCCTGATGAATATCTGGTCACTGGATTCAGATGGCTCTGGAGGAGAAGTGAGGCTGGTGACCTGAACAGCCCTCCCTCACTTAAAACAAAGTCAAGTGCAGGTCATGTCATTATTTCTCTGATGGCATGGTCTTCTTCAGCAATGAAGGATGAACACACACACCTCCCCTACCCATTTCAGGTATTTAGCATTTTTCTCTTGGAGTATTGTGAATGATGCTTAATTAATCAATATTCCTGTTTTCTTATTTTTCTCTATTCAAACTATAGCTACAAAGCTGATTTTCCTAAAACATTTATCTATCAATGCTATTTCCTTACTCAGAAATGGTCAGTGATACCTTATTGCTTTTAAGATACTATACAAAAACTCTGAGCACTATAACTATAATGTATCTATTTTTCCAGTCTATTTTGCTTTTCTCCCTTTTATGGATCCTGTTTCCAGTTGAAGTTCCTTGGATCAACTCTTCCACATAGGGAACATTTCATTTTTCTCTTCTGCCCTTTGTACAATCAGTTTCCCATGAAACTCAGTTTCTCATCCTCACAGATACCATATACCAAGTTAAGCTTAAAAGGAAGTTGCAAAAAGTTTTTTTTGATGTCATGCTTTGAAGGAAGGAGTAAAACAGTTGTTTACCTTATGAAAATCACATAAGAAAAATGAATTTAAAAAATGTCTTTGACTGGGCATGGACATTGCAGCTGCAGCATCCTATTAGTTGATTGGAGGCCTTAGACCACAGAGAAGAGCATGTCTTGGTATCAGAAATGTCAGATACAATCTATGGGGACAATTAAAGTCCAAGTTCTTTTTGACAATCAGCCAGGAAGTGACTCTATCCCTAAAGGAATTGGGAAGGTTTCATATTCTTCAATGTGATAAGCCTCTTCCCTTCTCATTTTTGCCATTTTGATATTAAAGGAATCATTTGATAACCTTTCCCATAAATGTCCTTCAAGTGTGGCTATTCTCTTGGTGAAAGTGAAATTGAAAATGTAGATCTCATTAGGAGCAGCCACAACAGGAGTCTGCTAGTAAATATTTAACAACCAGCTCTCAGAAAATGCAAAACATATTTTAATCTGAATTATTTATATTTTCTTCATCAGTTTCTTAAGTCTAGATAATCAACAAAACAATAAATCCAGCCCTGATCTGTAGCATTTACAGATTTCTGAAGAATAAATTCTTACACTGAAAACTAAACCATTGTCTTCACACCAGGACACCTGAGCTGCAGCTACTGAGAAGCTGAAATTTCACACATTTTGTAGGAGTATCTAAGTCATTTGGAAGTTTTACCCTTTCTATTCAATTCAGTAAATATAGTCTCATCTATAATGGCAATATACTTTCTGGGTTATTCTGGGAACAAGATTAGAGTGCTAATAGAAATGGAGTATGACCCAAATTAGTTATGAGGAATTTCATAGTTTACTCCATAGACTAAACAAGGTGAGATAGAAGCTGGGTAAGGCAGGGAAATGCTATGAGTCAAGGACCCCAGAAAAGTACACATGCATGTAAGCAAAAAAGCTGAAAAAAGCCTCGATCAAGGTCCTGCAACTGTGGTCATGCCTGTGCCAAGGACTTTAGGCTGGCAGCATGGACTTGTACCACCACCTGGTGGCTTACATGAGACTGCCCTTGGGAAGCACATGGGCATTGCTTAATCACCCAGTTGTCTTTTAGTGTTCATATAAGGGAGAAGCTCTTGTGGAAAGGCAAAAGTCTTACTTACAGCAACTAAATCTATTTCCTCTATTTTCTATTGTTACTTCCAACCCAAATATTCAAGAATTTCCCAGAAAATAGAACAATTTGTATGCAATGTCCAAAATCTATTTCCTGATATTTCCATTAAGAACCTCAGCTGTCAGAGAAACAATTTTGAAATGTCAGAGCTCCTCCTAACATGCAAGAAGTAATAATCTACAGAAAGTGCTAATATAGAGTTTGAAACAATGACTGGACATAAGTAAATTCTCTCTTAAAACTCTAAAATTAACTTAATTAGAATAGGATGTCTCACGTTCTCTGGTACGACTCTAACCTATTACCTACAGATGGACTCTGTCATGGACTTTAAGTTTTAAGCCTCTTCAATCCCCATTTGGTCATAAATAATCTACAGTCTCAAATTCATCAAAGCCCTCAAACCCTCAAATAGCTCCTGCTAGGTGAGAAAGCTAGGGAACAATTTATGCATTTTGTTCTCTAGAATAATAAAATGTCACACATAAAAATGAGCGTGTGTGCTAAGAGTAAGTCAAAACAGGTCGACTATTTTCATTGTACTCAGGGCATGTAGTAAATGGGCCGTTTTAAGTTCATCTATTATATATGGAATTTAAGCATATTTTCCTGTTTAAATTATAACTTCTCTGGGCCTGAAAATAAAAGCCCCAAGTAACAAAGGTAGCAAGATGATTGCATCTCTATATAAACATATATATGTTGTGTATAATATATATTTTACATATATATTATATATACTCATATATGTGTGTGTGTATATTCAGACATATACAGGCATATACACAGATACAAAGATAGATGCATATATATATATGAATGACACTTTAAAAAGAGGAAAAAATGTGTGGCAAATAGAAAGCCAACTTTCAATTATATTTCCTAACAGGAATAGGGGCATGAATAAGCCAAACCTTGTAATTCTATATTTGACTTCAGAGTATGTTTTTTAACTCATATTACAATGAAATTAAAAACGTTCTAGAACCTAAAATCTACTGTAACTATCCTTTTTCCTCCATCCTTATTTTTTCCTCCCCCATTCTGACTTTAAATTTTTATGCAATACATACCTTCCTTGGAGACAGGAAAATAATTAAACTTATTTCCACAACACAAACTGTATTGAGAATTTTGACCCAAGCAGTGAAGTCATTCAAACAGCTGGCTTGATTGTTTTTATAACAAGAACGAGTGATAATGGCAGGCTAGTTGGAATGCTGGGACACTAGTAACCTCAAACTAATAAATGAACCAGGAAATAGCCTTTACCTCAATAGGTGATTCCTTTCTGGGTGATTTATAGACAGACAAACAATAAGATAACACATGATAAAAAGGTGTGGAAGGGTTATAATCTATTCTGGTCATGGTAGTAACCTCAACAGTGAGATCATAGATCCAATTAAGAACTTGCTTATGTTTTATTTTATAAGTCTCAGCTTATCTATGCCAGCATAACTTTAGTGTTCTGGGTGCAAAGATTGAGGTTGCAATTAGATTGATAAGAGTGGATGATCATGCAATAATATTAAGTGGTATTTACTTTACTATATAATAGAGATGATTTTAGGATCACATATCTTATAACTGGAAGAGATCCTAGTCCAGTTTTCTAGTCTTTAAATAAAGCATTAATATTTTTATCTGATAGATGAGAAAACTAACTCAAGATCACACACAGCTAGTAAGTTATTGATAGGGACTGAATCCCAAATCTCCTAGCTAATAATAACGTTGCTCTGTCCGCAATGCTTTATTGTTAATAATTGATAACAACCACAGGGCTGCATAACTTAATAGCAGGTTGGTCTCAATGTCCAGAAGACTTGGATTCAAATTCCCCATGTCTTATAACATGCTGATTGTGTGCCCCTGGGCTAGTTACTTATTCTCTCAGCTCCATTCTTACCTCATCTAGGGGTGAAATAATTTCTTAAGACAATAATTTGGGGAATCCTTGCTGAGTTGCATTAGTAAAGGGAGTTTCCAAACTAGGAAATTCCTAAAAAGTGAAATCACAATAGTTTACTTTATATAATAAAACATAGAGATTTTGAGAATATATATACTGACATAGTCCTTTACGTCTACTATATAATCTCAGATACAGGCACACCCTTCAATGATACAGATCAAAACCCATTTCTTCTATGTCCATTGTGATCCTTATCCAAATTCTCTTATAAATATTCATAGTGGTTTTACTTAGTATATCTGATGCCTTTCCCCTAGGTCATTTAACATTTAAACACATTTAAGAGTGTGGCATTTTGACTGTCAGTCTCCTTTTCCCTTACTCTTAGTAATAACTAACTCACCTTCTGTTCTGATCATATGCTTCCAGTATGATGTATGCTTAGGAGCTTTATGGCATTATGGACCAAGCATTGATTTCAGAGTTGGAAAGAACTACCTTGCAGTTCAACTTCTGACAAATATTGGATATTTAACAATAGGCCATACAATAACTAAATCAAAGCTCTCAAACAACTCTCTAATTCTGTAAGTTGTAGAACTTGACACCTCTCCATTAGTTAGTCAGTAAAGATGTATTAAACACCTACTATGTGCAAGGCACTATGTCAGGGGTGGGGAACCTGTAGCCTCGAGGCCACATGTGACCATCTAGGTGTGCCCTGCGTGTGGTTTTTTGTCTGAGTCCGAATTTTACAAAACAAATCCTTTTATTAAGGGCATTTGTTCTGTGAAGTTTGGATTCAGTCAAAGGGCCACACTTGAGGACCTAGAGGACCACATCTGGCCTCGAGACTGCTGATTCCCCATCCCTGTACTAAGTTAAGTGTTAGAGGCGCAAAGAAGAGTGAAAGATAGTCCATATTGTCAAGGATCTTGCGATCTAAGGGAGAATCCAATTTGAAAACAACTATGCACAAACAAGCTATATGCAGGATAAATTGGAGATAATCAATAGAGAAAAGATATTAAGAGGGATAGAGTTAGTCTTTCATGTAGAAGATGGGATTTTAGATGGGATTTAATGGAAGCCAGGGAAGCAAGGAGACCAATAAGGAAGGAGAATCTTCCAGGTATGGTGGATAGTTAGTAAAAATGCCTGGAGTAGGAAGATTTCTTTCAGTTAGGAGGCCAGTGTCACTGGATCAAAGAGGGAAGTTTAAGGTATAAATAGGAATCTAGGTGGCACAGTGGATAATAGGGCCAGGAGTCAGGAAGATTCATGTTGCTGAGTTCAAATCTGGGCTTAGACAATAGCTGTGTGACTTAACCCTGTTTGCTTCAGTTTCCTCTTCTGTAAAACGAGCTGGAGAAGGAAATGGCAAACCACTCCAATATCTTTGCTAAGGAAACCGTAAATGGGATCACAAAGCACTGGGCACAACTGAACAACCACAGTAAGAAGACTGGAAAGGTAGGGCAGTTTATGAAGGACTTTAAATGTTGACAAGATTAAGATCGATCCTGTATCATTTACTTTTTAACTATTTACAATTAATTGATTTTGTCTTGTAATCACTTTTGCTCTGTTATTGGGTAAGTCATGGTTCTTTGTCAAAATTTACTTCAGAACTCAGTTGGCCTATAATAGCTGAATTTTAGAAATCTGCTAATTACTGATCTTTTCTCATCTCAAGGAATTTAGCTGACTTTGGGGGATGTTTGTGAACACAAAGGAAGTCAGGCATAATATCTTCATACCACCAAGCTATCCTTCTAGGATGTTTGGTTGGCTGTCCAAAAGTCTGGGCTGCCACCTCCCACCTGAACTCAGACAATGAGCACTTCTTAGTATCATGAGAGAAGAGGGGGTGTCATTGCTAGCCCCCATTACCAAAATTCCAACCAGTCATGGGTTCCCTGAACACCAGCTCTGTAACTGATCATGTTGTCATCTCATGATGCCATCTACCTTGCTCTGATATTTGTTCTGTACTACTCAAAACCAATAAAAGGGAAACTATGTTTTGCATAAGGTCTTTGGCACACATAAATAGAGGATATTGAATGACCTTTTTCTTGGTGGGCAGCATGCCCCTGCTAGTAAATATTATCTTGTGCAGAGATGTGCCTCAGTTTACCATTTTGTTAAATTTCAATCATAACACAGCCTTTGCTGAACAAAGGATTTTATATCTGATTCTGAAGGTAGATAAAGAGCTTCTTCAACAGGAGTAATCTATATCCCTGAAACAACATAGCCACACCTTCCGCAAATATATATATATATATATATATATATATATATACGTATATGTTTTGTCACTTTTAACTTGTGAATCATTTTGACAATTTGCTGAAACTTACATAGAAACATCCCCTTCTAGTTACCTTTCCATTGCTTTTTGGATCACCTGCCTTTTTTATCACTGAGATATCATTCTATGATTTTCAATGGTATCACATCCTTGGAAGAATATATATTATACATATGCATTTATGTATGTATACATATATACTCATAAACACATATACATGCATACATATATGTGCATATGTATGCATGTATTTATATATGCATATATCTCTGTGTGTGTGTAGGTGTGTGCTTGCTTTTGTTAGGGAGTAAAACACTGTATAATGTCCCAAAACCTAACTCTGTCTCTTCTTTTCCTCCTATTCAGTTTGTAACTCTAGCTTATCATCAATCAACTGTAATAGTCTAAGATCCATGTATTGAGAGACTAACCCAATGGACTGCTTATAGAATTACTTGTCATCATCTGGCCAATAGGAATTCTTCACCCATTTTTTTTTCCCCGCTAAGCTTATCTCATTTGCATGGTAGTGGATTGTTTTTTTAGAAGGCACTCTGACATTCTGAGGTTTGCTCAATCAGGAATATTATCAACAAAGAGACTTTAAAGGACTTTGATATTCGTATCGATATTATTTCAAACACTGAAATTTTCCAGTTTCTCAAATTATTCATTTCACCTGACCTGCTCACTACTTCATCCCACCCAGCGGTGTGTTGTTAAATGTTTATTAACAATCTTTCTAGAAAAAAAAAATACAAGTTCAACACAGTTTTCTAATCTGACTAACATTTTCTAAAGCCCAAATAGGTAATCAATAAGACAATAAATCAAACTTTAATTTGCTTACAAGTGCAAATAATGACACTAAAAATTGAACAATTTACTCTTCTAAACCAGTTCCAACAGGCTCCAGAACATCTCTGATCCCATTCCAGCTGTACCTAGAGATAGTCCTATCCTTAGCCTTCCCATCACCCACAAAATTCTGAAATTCCCTCATTTGATTGTAATTTGCTGGCATTCAGCCTTTTCTTCTCTTTTGCTAACCCCAAACCTGTTCTTTGACTTCACAATGACTTTTCATCCCTCCACTCTTAAGTTCTTTCCAAGGCCATCACAGCTTCACTCCCAGAGGTTCTAAAAGTGGGTGATACTCTCCCCTAGGATGTCTAGAATAATCCAGGGGGGCTAAGTAGTAACCTTGGGTACAATTGGGGGCATTGAATAAAATTAAGGGGGTGATGGAGTATAAGCAAAGAAGAGAAGAGAATTTTGAAAAAACATTCATACATGTTTGATCTATTGTATAAAAGAGTTAAAGTCATAGTAAAGTTCAAAATAAACACACAAAATGCGAATTATAACCAATGTGGTCAAGTCTACTGACAGGTCTTAACAGGCAAGCATGTTGCACATTGTTGGAAAATCCAGCATGCATTGGCAGGAATATGTATGTAATGACAGGTTTATCATATACTATATGGTTATAAAATGCAATATCGTGTCATCAAAATCTCAATGCAGGGAAAAAACCTACAAATAGACAATAAATTATTAAATTAAAAATGCATCATTTTTTTAAAAATATTTTTTGAAATGATGCTAATGTGAAAAAAAATAAAGGATTAAAGATTTCCAGGAGGGTGCTGAATAATTTTTTTTTAAAAAGGGGTGGTAGGCCAAATAGGTTTGGTAATCTCTACACTCTCCTCCTTTTTGATATTTACTCCTTAATGAACCAGCTCAACTCTATAGTGTTCCCTTGCTCCCTTACCTTACTATCATGCCTTCTCAAGCTTCATCCTTAGATTACTCTCACCATCTATTTATTCCTACTCACATACTACTGATTAAAGCAGGAGAAAATCCTGAAACTGTACCAATTTAATCCTCTACAAATTTTTGCTACATAATCTCAGCTGGGACCTCTCTGCAGCAAGGCAGGTCTTTTATACCTTATTAATTGATTTGCTATCTTGCTCACCACAGCAGCTTTTTAGAAAACTTTTCATCCATACTCAAATCTCTCATGGCTCACTCTACCCATCATCCTCCCCTTTGAGAACCTTGCCTAATGTTCCACTGCAAAACCTCAAGACTATTCACTGAGGTGATACCTTAAACAGAAATAGAGGAATTTTAGAGGAAATTTAAAGAATTTAGAGGGAGATAAGATAATAAATTTCATTTTAGAGTTACTATGTTTGAGACATTAATAGGACTACCAGGTAAAAATGTCCAGTGATGTGGGACTAGAATTCAGGACAGAGATTAAGGTGAGACACACTGATTGTGGGTGGAGTCAGCAGGATAAAGATGATTTTGAATTTCAAGGAATTTTAGGGACGAAGAGGGGAGATAGACACACACACACACACACACACACACACACACACACACACACACACACATTTTACTCCAGGCATTTTCTCTGACTGTCCTCCACACTTGGAATGTTCTCTTTCCTCATCTTTGCCTACTGGCTTCCCTGGTTTCCTTTAAGTCCCAGTAAAATCTCATCCTAGACAAGAAGCCTTTCCCAATCCCTCTTAATTCAAGTGTTTTTCCTTTCATTTTCTATTTTTCCTGAATATAGTTTATTTGTTGATATTTATTGTCTCCCTTAATAGACTCTGAGATCCTTGAGGGGAGAGACTGTCATTTAACTCTGTTTATATCCCTACTGCCTGGAACATAGAAGGTGCTTAATAAATGTTTTACTGAGGTGCTTGATCCAAGATGGTGGAGAAAAGTCAGGGACTTGCCTGATCATTCCCAAATTCTTTTGAAGATAACTTTATTTTTCTTTTGAGTCAATCAGAGTTAAATGACTTGCCCAGGGTCATACCTAGCAAGTGTCTGAGGCCAAATTCGAACTCAGGTTGTCCTGACTCCAAGGCTGCTACTCTATCCACTGGGTCACCTAACTGCCCCACACAACTTTAAATAATACCTCAAAACCAATTCTGGAGTGACAGAACCAACAAACAATTTTCCAGCCCAACACAAGTTAGAAGGCAGGTAGGAAAGATCTGCTGCACTGGAAACGGGAGCACAGTACAGCACAGACTGGGCCCCAGCAAACTAGAAACAGATCTTGGAGGTCACTGTGTCAGCAACGGCTTTCTGACCTCTTGGCACACAGGTGGTAAAGGTGTAGGTCAACTGGTCAGAAAGAGATTACAGGGATAATCTTTACTGGAACTGGATGCAAGATTCTGTTGCATTGCCCGTATGTGGATTTGGATCACTTCACAGTCCTAGGTCACAGTCGCAAGTTGAGGAGGAATACTAAGACAAAAGAGCTTGCAGCTGCAGGGGAGTGGTTAACCTGGTCATAGTTCTAAGGAAGAGAAGAGTGTTTTGATTGCTAATATACTAGAGCACAGTCCAGGAGAGGAGGGACAACATCTTTCCTTAGATCATACCATTATGGAAGAACTAAAAGCTTATAGATGCCCAGAACTAGCTTAGAAAATAGCTACACAAAATATACAAAGCTTGGGATGTGTCATCTCCACCCTGGGAGCAGAGCTCAACTTTAATATAAAGCTAAAAGTCAAGAAATTGGTTGAAAAAATTAGTAAACTACAAAAAAGATCCTGACCATAAAAAAATTACTATAGTGACAGGGAAGATCAAAACACAAATCCAGAAGAAGACAATAAAGTCAAAATTCCTATGCTGAAAGCCTCAAAGAAAAATATGAATTGGTCTCAGGTCAAAAAAGAATTCTTGGAAGAACTCAAAGAGGATTTTCAAAAATTAAATAAAAGAGGTAAAGGAAAAATAAGAAAAGAAATTACAGTAATAAAAGAAAATCATGGTTGGGGGGGAAGATTCAGCAGCTTGGTAAAAGAGGCACACAAAAAAATACTGAAGAAAATAATACCTTAAAAAGCAAAATGGGCCAAATGGTAAAAGAAGCACAAAAATCCAATTAAGAGAAGAATTTCTTAAAAAGCAGAATTGACCAAATGATAAAAAATGTACAAAAATTAACTGAAAAAAAGAATTATAAATGATATCCTTATCTCCTATTGATTCAATTATGATTCTCAGATGAACATCCAGCCTTAACAGCCCTGCTAACTTCCACACTCACATCTCTAACTGCCTTTAGACATCTCAAACTAGTTGTCCCATGATCTTAAACTCAGCACATCCAAAATTGGATTCATTATCTTAACACACACACACACACACACACACACACACACACACACACACACAATATTCCCTGCTTCTGAACTTCCCTATTAATGTTGAGGGCACTGCCATCCTTCCAGATACCCTCACTCCTAACCCAGGTGCCATCTTCAACTCCTCACTCTCCTGTCAACACCCCCCCCATTTAATCCACCAAGTCCTAAAGGTTTTACCTTCATAACATCTCTTGCATGTACCCCCTTCTCTGCTCTCACACTGCTACCACCCTCATGCAGGCTGTCTTCACCTTACACCTGCACTTTTGCCTTCTGTTGATTTCCCTGCCTCTAGTCTTTCCCTACTCCAGTCCATCCTCCACTTCATTGTCATTAGATCTTCCTAAAGTGCATATCTGACCATATCACACACACCAACAATAAATTCCAGTGGCTCCCTATTTCCTTCAGGATCAAATATAAAATACTTTTCATGTATTCACAGTCCTTCCTAAACTAATACCTTCTTACTTTTCTAATATTCTTCCATTTAATTCCTGCAGTCCAGTGACACTGGCCTCCTTGTTGTTTCTAGCACAAGATACTTCATCTCCACACTCTAGGCATTGTCACTGACTATCCCCCATTCTAGAATTCTCTCCCTCTATATCTTTGTCTGCTGGCTTCTCTGGTTTCCTTCGTATCTCAAGTAAAAGCTCACTTTCTTCAAGAAGCCTTTCCCAATCACTCTTAATGCTAGTATCTTCTCTATTCAACATCTCAGCTTTATCCTATACATACCTTGTTATTTGCATATTGCCTTTCCCCTTAGACTGTGAGCCTATTGGGAGAAGAAATCGTTTTTTTTTCCTCTTTTGGTATCCTTTGCCCTTAGCTTAGTGCCTGGTAAATAGCAGACCTATAATAAATAATTGTTGACTTGAACTAACTTGTGCTCTGATAACAGAATCTATCAGCAGGCCCATCCTGTTACCTTTCCTGTTGTATAGGTCTTGTCAGAACTTGACCTCCACTTTGAGATCTTTGATCTGAAAGTCAATTTTATTCCACGATGAGGACTCACAACAGGGCTTTAGTAAAGAACTTATACTGATAGGAAATTCTTCATGCTTTCTTTTCTCCTCAGGGTACATCATAAGCTATTGTTGTCTTATCCATGAAAATGTTTCATATATTTGAATATGTCCCCTGTTTCTTTTACATCTTCTCTTTATTTTATAATTCTGACTAAGCTCTTTTTCCCAGTCCTTTAGTCAACATAGAATTCTCTTCAGAACGATCTCTATATTCTTATCATCCAGTTGTAGTACTGGAATCAAGACCTGGAATCTCTATTCTGGTTCTCCACAGGGCTGGGAAGACTAAAAGGAGACTTCTGTCAAAGCAGCTGAGTGAGTGGCAATGTCTAAGCCCATTTAACCTTGATCACCACAAAAGTGGGAGGGAGAGTCAAGGAGAAAAGGGAAAAAAAATGACCCTTTGAAAATTTTGCTTTACAAAAAAGAGTATACACCACATACATGAGAAAAACAAAAAAGGAAATGTGTAGAAATGAGATTTTAAAAATCTCCCAAAAGAAAAAGGGAATACTATCAAAACAATAATGAAATGACTAGAAGGAAAAAAATAAAAAACTATAATCACCATAAGATTCTCCAGCATATTATAGAAGGCCAGAAGAGAATTAAAGAAAGAACATAAGAATACAACAGCTGAATAGACTATATGTTGCATTTTTTTGCGTATAAATACATGTTACATTTGGGGCACTGTAGTAGTAGAAGTCTGTCTCCTATGCTATATATCTTTAGTCTACAGAAACATATTGTTTCAATGTGCTAATGATCTATCAGGGGATTGGAGAATCTTTTTGGTTTACTGCAGATGTTCATCCTTTAGTACCTGGGCTATTCCCACCACCACAGTAGAACATGGATGCAAACAATAGCTCTGAACATCCTATCCTTTACTAACCAGGGTTTTTAGCATGTAAACTAGGGACTTCAAACATAGAACTCTAACCATTAATGTCATGTTGATACTAGTAAAGAAAAAAATAAGGATTGATGTTAGAATAAAAACTTGAGTGCTAAAATAATCTTTGAAAAGGGAAAAAATAAATTGTAGAACAAATGAGGAAGAAATCTTCTTAAAAATTGAAAAAGAAGACAGATTCAGAAATCAACAAAAAAAGAGATGGAACAACGAAAAAGTATAATAATTATTATGATGATTATGATTAATAGCTAGCATTTATATGGCACCTACTATCTTCCAGGCACTGAACTAAGCACTTTGTAAATGGTATCCTATGTGATCGTCATAACAACCCTGGGAAGTAAGTGCTCTCCTTACCTCCTATTTTACATTTTTCTTATTTTAAAGTTGAATAAAATGAGGTAAAGAGAAATTGAATGAATTGTCCAAAGTCATACAGCTGGTAAGTGCCTAAAATCAAATTTTAACTAAAGTCTCACAAGCTCTAGGCACAGTGTTCTATCATAAGTTCCACCCAGGGCAAAATTAGACAATATCCACACCATGCTATATGATTATCTCAATAGATTTTTAAAAATATTTTAAAAACCATTTCTTCATGCTAAAAAATAATAAAACAGCATGAAAATAAAAGGTTTCTTCCTTAACATATTCAAAAATATGTATCTAAAGCCAAGTCAGTATTTTTTGTAAAAGAGAAGTTTGAGAAGCTTCCTAATAACTTGAGGTGGAAAGCAAGGATGACTTCTGTGTTTACTATTATTTAACAAAGTACTAAAATATGTTTTCTAATATAATAAAAGAAGAAAAAAATTAAGGGAATTGGCATCAGAAAAGAGGAGGCAAAATTACCCCTACTTGCTAAAATGTTGTCTCACTTACAAAACCCTAGAAAATCAATCGGTAAACTAATCACAACAATTAACAGCATCAGCAAAGTGACAAAATAGAAAATAAATCCACATAATTAGTGTTTTTATTTAACAAAAAACAAGAGGAAAAGTTTTATTTTTTAATTCTACTTAAAATTACACAAAAGTTTTTAGTGTTAGTTAACTTGAAAGTGTACTTAGAAAGCTACAAGTAGATAATATAGGGAAAATATAATAAAATATATATGCATATGTATGTGCGTATGTATTAAGATAATCATATAGCACGGTGTGAATGTTATCTAATTTTGTTGTAGGTGGAGTGGATGACAGAACATCGTGCCTGGAGTTTGGAAGACTTTAGTTAAAATCTGATTTTAGTCATTTACTAGCTGCGTGACCTTGGATAGTTCATTTAAACTCTGTTTACCTCAATTTATTCAATCTTAAAATAGAGAAAATGTAAAATAGGAGGTAAGGAGAGCACCTATGTCCCAGGGTTATTGGGAGGATCACGTAGGATATCATTTATAAAGTGCTTATACATACATATATGTATGTATATGGATGGATGGATAGATGGATAGATGGATGGATGAAAGGATGGAAGGATGGATAAGGGAATAATACTGGGAAATTATAGGGGAAAATGCTGAGAGAGATTACACCAGTATAATAAAAAATGATGACTACCCAAATTAATTAGTGCTATGTCAATCAAATCCCCAATGAAATACTTAATAGAATTAGAAAACATCGTGGCAAAATTCTTAAGAACAAAATTCTATCCTACTCAGACCATGGCTAGAGTAGGATATCAGGTTCTAGGTGACACATTTTAGGGAAGATAATGATAAGTTTGAGAGGATCTAGGGCAGATTCATCAGGACTAGTATTACTTGAAAGAACTGAGGACCTGGATTATAAAAGACTTAGGGAAAGTAATATTTAGAGGTATCATAAAATAGACTAAATTTCCATTTTCTATGTTTTTTCAATCCAATATAATTTCAAAATCCCTTGAAATTATATTTTGATGACCAGTTCTAAAATGTTTTCCATGCATATCCATTGGGAGAAGTAAAAATCATTATTTTCATCTTTTGGCAAAACCAACTATCTCTTAACTTCATTAATAACAGATTCACATAGTTGAAGTAGTCAGATAACTGTGTGTGTGTGTGTGTGTGTGTGTGTGTATGTGTGTGTGTTTCCCAAAAATTCTCCTCTGATACCTCTATGTAGTCTTGAGATGATTCTGATTCGTCAAAGGCTAGTCCAGCCAAGGACAAGTTGTGGAACATTCTATCAAACTAGAAAATCTTAGGGGACAGGCCCTAAGAAGGTCTATGCCATCATGTGAGGCTAGCACTGCCACAATGTGGTCAAAACGACATGACATATCTGTTATACAGCAGAGACTATTTAGAACAACTGATTTAAACAATAAAAAACAAATCAACATAAATTGGTTTCATTACACATAATCCTCAAACTGCCTTCAATTTACCAGTGAAGATGAAATGATGCATTACTTTTAGGCACAAAAATGGAAATATGCACATTTGCAAATAGGCCTTATGGCTCTTAACTACATGCTAAGAACCACTTAGGATCACTCAAAAACAAATGAAACATCAACACAATTTGAATGAGGGTCATTAGCCATGCAAATGTCAAATTATCTCACACTTATCAAGAGCAGAATAAACAAAGCAACGAACTCTTTGGATAGTGCTTATGATCTATTCAATCTCCAGTGACTTTGAATGGCAGTAAAACTATTTCCAGATGGGGTTCAATTAGGGGTAAGGATAGCAAGACTATTTATAATCTTTCTTATTCTGGACAACATTGAGAGTTATTAAATTAGTCTTTTTACTTGATTCATCACAATCTTGTCCCATATTGAACTCAAAGTCTACTAAAACTCTCAGGTCCTTTTAATATGAACTTCTGTTTTTCTACATCTCTTCTGTCCTAGATTTATTTTGTTTGTTTCTTTAAAACCAAATTTTGAGTCTTCATTATTCTCCACAATATTTCGTCTTATTAGATTTGCCTATTATTATCACCTGTCAAAAACTTTTTCAAATGCATTTCTAATTACCTATCCCTTTTACCTTTGTATCAACATGATATTTTTGAGCATGCTATCTACCTTCATCTTAGTCACCATTAAAAAAAAGTCTAAAAATAACAGGACAAAACAGCCCTGTTGTCCTCTATTCGAGGTTTTATTCCAGATTAATGCATATTCTACTACTGATTCCATAATGGCTCTGATATGTCAACTCAAGGACCTGCTAAATTGAGATCAGTTAAAAGAACTGGGATTTTGAAGACAGAAGAGATATGATAGCATCCTTTGAATATTTGAAAGGCTGTCAAATGGAAATTGAAAATTTTTGGCTAAGATACAAGAGAAAGAAATAGTAGGAGAGAGATACTTTAAAGTTTATTGTAAGAAAATACTTCCTGACAGAAAGAATTATCTAAAATTGAAATGCACTGTGTCAGAAGATACGGTGTTTTCCCTCCTTATAGGCTTTTCCACAAATGAAAATGACCACTTATCAGAGATGTTGCAAGGTAGTCATTCTTTTTTTTTTAAGTAGGGATTGGATTGGCTGGCTCTGAGGTCTGATATTTTATAATTAAATTTTATAATTTTATGAATTAGCTCCTAACCTTATCTAACTATACTATTAAATTTTGATGAGACTGTGCAAGTGTTGTATCTATCTACCTGTGCTCCAGGTCCTAATTCCAAAGCATTACTGTTACTCCTACCCCAGGATCATGGACTTTTGCTGAGTGAACAACATTAAGATCTACACTAGTACCACACGACTTCCTTGCCCTGCTTCTTTTCTCCAGCTTTCATCTACAAATTAGCACTACAATCCCCTATCCTTGGACACTGAGTAACAAATATGCATTCATCATATCTAACCCAGTAAAAAAATACTCCCTACAGTAATTTCTCTAACTATTTTCATGCTATGCCACTCCTTCATAAGTCTGACTCTAAAAACAGTCATTAAATCAGTGCTACATAAAACACCCCACCTTAATGAAGGGCCAACATGATATTCACAGCACCCACAGTGGCCATGAATATCCCAGCACAATTCTGAATTGCAAAATACTACAGATTCTCCACATGGAAAACAGAACCAAAACATTTATTCAGACACTAGAAAGCCAAATCCATCATAGTAACAAAAATCTACACACAATAACAATGCAGAGAACAGCACCATCCTCAAGCCTTCCCCCTGCTAGGCTTCCCACAAACCAGCTCCCTTGAACAAAATCAACAACAAGCTCTCTCACTCCCCTTAGCAGGCAGCTTACATCCTTTTTGGCTCTGACTGTTTCTCAAGACTAACTTCCTCTCAGTTCTGCTCTAGCTCCACCTCTTCCTGCTCCACTCATTCAGCAAGCTCCTCCCACCGCAGGCTCCATGTGACTCAGACTCATGAGAGCCAGGCAGGTCACATGGGCATATTAATGAATGAAAAAGATCTTCTCATTTTAGATTACCATTACACTTGGCTACCACTCCAAAAAATTCGTAGTGGAAGAACTAGTTCTAGAACCTGAGTATATAGCTTCTTCTCATATGCTTTTTTTTTTTTAAGTTTATTTATTTATTTTTAGTTTTCAACATTCATTGGAACAAAATTTTGAGTTCCAAATTTTTTCCCCATCTCTCCCTTACCCCAACCTGAAAATGCCAAGCATTCTGATTACCTCTTCTACCAATCTACCCTCCCTTCTACCACCCCTCTCTTCCCTTATCCCCATCTTCTCTCTTGTCTTGTAGGACAAGATAAATTTCTATACCCCATTACCTGTATTTCTTATTTCCCAGTAGTATGCAAAACAATTCTCAACATTTGTTCCTAAAACTTTGAGTTCCAACTTCTCTTCCTTCCTCCCTCCCCACCCATCCCCACTAAGGAGGCAAGCAATTCAATATAGGCTATAGATGTGCAGTTTTGCAAATGACTTCCATAATAGTCATGTTGTGTAAGACTAACTATATTTCCCACCATCCTATCCTGCCCCCCATTTCTTCTATTCTCTCTTTTGACCTTGTCCCTCCCCAAGAGTGTTTACTTCTAATTGCTCCCTCTTCCCATTTGCCCTCCCTTCCATCATACCCCCCAACCCTGCTTATCCCCTTGTCCCCTACTTTCCTGTAACGTAAGATAGGTTTTCATACCAAATTGAGTGTGCATGTTTTCCTTTCTTGAGTCAAATGTGATGAGAGTAAGCTTGACTTTTTCCCTCTCACCTCTTCCCCTTTCCCCTCCATTGAAAGTTTTTCTTGCCTTTTTTATGACACATAATTTGCCCCATTCTATTTCTCCCTTTCTCCTCCTAATACATTCCTCTCTCATCCCTTAATTTTATTTTTTAGATATGATCCCTTCCTATTCAACTTTCCCTGTGCTCTCTGTCTATATATATATACATGTATATATATATGTATAAATATATATGCATATGTATATGCATATAATCCCACCAGCTACCCAAATACAGAGAAAAGTTTCAAGAGTTACAAATATTGTCTTTCCATGTAGGAATGTAAACAATTCAACTTTAATAAATCCCTTATGATTTCTCTTTTCTGTTTACCTTTTCATGTTTCTCTTGATTCTTGTATTTGAAAGTCAAATTTTTTTTCAGCTCTGGTTTTTTCAACAAAACTTCTGGAAAGTCCTCTATTTCATTGAATGACCATTTTTTCCCCTGAAGTGTTATGCTCAGTTTTGCTGGGTAGGTGATTCTTAGTTTTAATTCCAGTTCCTTTGACTTCTGGAATATCATATTCCATGCCCTTCGATACCTTAATGTAGAAGCTGCTAGAACTTGTGTTATCCTGATTGTATTTCCACAATACTCAAATTGTTTCTTTCCAGCTGCTTGCAGTATTTTCTCCTTGACCTGGAAATTCTGGAATTTGGCCACAATATTCCTAGGAGTTTCTCTTTTTGGATATCTTTCAGAGGGTGACAGGTGGATTCTTTGAATATTTATTGTGCCTTCTGGTTCTGGAATATCAAGGCAGTTTTCCTTGATAATTTCATGAAAGATGAAATCTAGGCTCTTTTTTTGATCATAACTTTTAGGTAATCCCATAATTTTTAAATTGTCTTTCTGTGATCTGTTTTCCAGGTCAATTGTTTTTCCAATAAGATATTTCACATTATCTTCCATTTTTTCATTCTTTTGGTTTTGTACTTTCTTGGTTTCTCATAAAGTCATTAGCTTCCATCTGTTCCATTCTGATTTTTGTCAGGAAGGTCTGGATATGCCTTCTTTCACTGAATGTCCATCTCCTTGCCTGAAATGTTATGCTGAACTTTGCTGGGTAATTGATCCTTGGTTGTAGTCCCAGCTCTTTTGCCTTGCAGAATATCATATTCCTATTCCTTCAATCTTTTAATGTAGAAGCTGCAAGGTCCTGTGTGATCCTGACTGTAGCTCCTTGATATTTGAATTGTTTCTTTCTGGCTACCTGCAGTATTTTCTCCTTCACTTGATAGTTCTGGAATTTGGCAACAATATTTCTTGATGCTTTGAGTTTGAGATCCCTTTCAGAAGGTGAGCAGTGGATTCTTTCAGTGACTATTTTGCTCTATGGATCTAGCACTTCTGGGCAGTTTTCCTTGATAATTTCTTGGAAGATATTGTCCAGACTCTTTCTTTCATCATGGCTTTCTGGTAAGCCAATGACTCTTAAATTTTCTCTTCTGGATCTATTTTCCAGGTCAGTGTTTTTCCAATTAGATATTTTACATTTTATTCTAAATTTTCATTCTTTAGATTTTGTTTGACTGATTCTTGATGTCTCATAGAGTCATTAGCTTCTACTTGTCCAATTCTAATTTTCATCAAATTGTTTTCTTCAGTTAACTTTTACATATCTTTTTCCATCTGTCCAATAATTCCTCTTAAGGAATTATTTTTTCCAGTTAGTTTTTGTACTTCCCTTTCCATTTGTCCAATTTTGCCAGTTAGGTTTTGTGCTTCCTTTTCCATTTGTTCACTTTTCCTTTTTAAAGGGTTGTTCTCTTCAGCAAATTCTTTTCTCATACTTTTAAAATCATTGGCTATTTTTTCTTTTAACTCCTTCGTCAGCTCTTCCCAGAGTGCTCTTTGTGCATGCAAGTAGTTCATAGTCCCTTCTGAAGTTTCAGATGGGAGTACTGTCTCAATACTGACCTTTTTAGTATTTATGTATTGGTCCTTGTCCCCATAGTAAGATTCTATGATCTTTTCCTTCCTCCTGTGTTTCTTACTCATGATGATGATGCTTTTTCTGTTGTGGCCTCTAGTTCTTTCAGTTAGAAGCTAAAGAATCTCATGCTGATCTGGTTGGTATGAGAAAGCAGAGGCAAGCTTTTTTTTGGTTTTCCCCGGATTAGCCCTAAAGCTAGCTTGTTAAGTGTGGGGGAGGGGTGGTCTGGTCACAGGAGATCTCCTCAGCTGAGCTACAGCAAAGGCAAGCCCAGCACTTGGCCATCCTGGCAGCCATAGTGTCTTCCCATTTCCCTTGGGTTAACAATAAAGAATGTCTTTAACACTTCTGCTCTTCTATGTTTTATTTAATTGTTCTGCCCAAGCATATGACAGACTTTTGTAAAAGTGTTACATGTACCTGAGAAAGGTATATATTCTCTTGTACACTGAAAAATTGTCAGAGATCTACCATATCTAACTTTTCTAAAATTCTTTTTACAGCATAAATTTTTTTTTCTTAATAATAATTTTTGTTAGATTTGCCTAGGTCTTAAAGAGTCATATTGAGGTCTCTGGGTATGTTTTGCTGTCTAACCCTATCTTTATTATAGTTACCTTTTCCTTTAAGTGCTTAGATGATATGTCACATAGTAGTTATGTTAAGTACTGATATTTCACTACTTATGAAATAAGCACAATATAGTTTCTCTTTTTATCTTTATTTATGTCTTTTTTTAGTATTGCCTTGTTGGAGATCACAAATTGCTATTCCCTGCTATTCTAAGTTTATTGAGGTATAATACATTCTGTGTTAGTTCAGCCACTCATTTTCACTCTGAAAATTTGCTGTTTATTTCCTATGAACAACATATTGTATTGGAGTCTGTTTTTTATTTGTCTGTTATCTTCTTCTATTTAATGTTTCAGTTCCTCCCGTTCATATATATGGTTAAGATCATTAATTGTGAATTTCCCTCCATGAGATATTCTTATAGTTTTTCCCATTTTTCCTCCTACTCCCCATTTACAAAGAAAAAAATGAATAAAGAGAAGGAATATGATCAACACTACTGATTTCCATTCAATTTCCATTCTTCTGTCCTTCCCATATTCCCCTCAAAGACCCTAACAATTAGTTCTTACATTTTCTTTCTTTTTAATCCCCCATTCTGCAACCTACCTTCCAAAGTAAAGCTCATCTTTGTTAGAACCATTCCCTTCTCAACTTACCTTACCTCTTAAAGTTCCTCCTCCATCTTTTTGTCCCTTTGAGTTTAAAATATTTTTATGCCTCACTCTTTGTGTGTATATATGGTGTCCAACTTTCTTTTGTCCATTCCAACTTCCTCCATCCCTTCTTTCATGTTTGTATACTCTTCTTTTGGGGTATCCCAATTAAAAAAAATAGTATATTCCCCTCCCTTCATAATCATTTAGCACTTAATGTACTCCATTTTTCCATTTGTTTTTCTTTCCTTTCTAAAGACCTTCCTGGACCTCTGTCTTATTTAGCTCTCATCCTGACCCTTGAAGAAATTATAGTTTAAAGGGACACTTGTTTCTACTCCTTCTGTTAGAATGTAAATAGTTTATCAATATTTATCCTCCTTCTAAATGCTCAAATATATTTAAATAACCAGTTTTCTCTTGACACAATTGTGCTTGTCAAGCAGTCAGTGAACAGTATTTAATTGCTCAATATATTCCAGGCATTTTACTCATACCAAGATAGAAATAAAATAATCCCTCACCTCAGTAAATCCAGATTCCAACAGGGGCAGTAACATGTAATAACTAGCTACATACAGCTGGGTCTATGCTTCAAAGTTTTTACTTAGCTCTGGTCTTTCTATAAGAAATGTTTGAAGCTCCTTTTGTTTCATTAAAGGTCCATTTTCTCCTAAAGTATTATAACTTTGTTTGGGGTAGTAAATTCTTTTTCATTATAAGTCTTTAATTTTCACACTTTGGCGCATTAAATTCCAAGATTTTCTCTCCCTCATGTTATTACTTCCAAGTCTTGTATGATCCAGATTGTGGCTACTTTGCATTGAATTTTGCATTGAATTGATGCTTTCTATCTGCTTTCAACATTTTTTTCCTTTGCTCTGGAAATTATTCATTTTGACTATGATATTTATGAAAGTTTTTGTTTTGCATTTTCATTTAGGTGGTGAGTGAAGGAGAATTTTTCCTCTTACTCTTCTCTCTGGCTCTAATACATCCAGACAGTTTTCATTTATGATTTCTTGAAATCACACAGAAAAGCCTTATACAAATTTTTGTTTATTTGTTTGGTCAGAGTTTTCATGGAATCTCTGGATTCTTAAATTGTAAAATTTAAATAATTCTTAAATTTTCTCTTCTTCTTCTGTTTTCCAGGTGAGCTCCTTTTGATAATAGATACCTAATATATATTATATAATTTTTAAATTATCATTCTAATGCTTCTTTTTTCTCCTTATGTGATGACTGAGTCTTATTTGCTCCATTAATTTCCAGAAAGTCTTTTACTTGCATAATGTTTTTTTATCTTTTTATCCTGATATTTATTATCTTCCAATTCTTTTTATCAGAGTCCTTATTTTTCTTAGAACTTTTTTTCATCTCTTGCTTCTTTTCTTCTATATGCTCTTGTCCTTGTGGCTAAGTCATTTTTTGTCTCTAAAGACTCTGCTTGTAGTTATTACAGAGTCAGCCTTTTCTCACTAATTGAGCCTCTTTTCATTCGTAATAATTCTCTGTGGTGTTTAGTATCTTTTGTTTGCTGATTGTTTCCATTCTCAGTTCCTAGTTTCGGAACTTGTACCAAAGGCATGCTCTACATACACACACACACACACACACACACACACACACACACACACACACACACACACACCACATTCCTGGATGGAGTAGTCATACCTTAATTGGTACTTACATTGATTTCCTGGGCTCCTTCTATTGGTTTCCAACCTTCCCTGGTGTTTCCCTGGAAAATTTCAATGCTCCTCATATCATCCAGGTTTGCAGCCTTATGGTTTAGGGACCCCTAGAGTATCTCAATCTATAGAGCTGTAGACTTTCAGAACCCCTGAGACCTCTCAGTAAGCATCCATTTCTGTTCCCTAACCCTTAGTCTATAGGTTTCCAGCCCCTCCAGTAGTTTTCCCCCAAGGAACAGAAGATGAAGCTTTAAGGTACCCCCTGGAGAATCTTTGGTCAGAGAAGTGTAATGCTTTCTGATTATTTTGTTGTGCCCGTGAGAAGGAACTCCATAGGTTTCTGATTTTCTTTTTTTGTGTGTAGTCCTGGGCTCCAGTACAACCATTTTTACTACCATCTTAATCAGAAACCTTCCTTTATTTATCTGCAGATAGATTAGCTTATTTGTAAATGGATCTGTTTGTGCATATGGACTCATTTCATTCCTACGCACAAAAACTCCCACAATTTTCCGTAGAAAGCTTTCAACTGATAATCATTTAAGTTTATGCACATTCCATCTAGCACATGAAATTCATTCCCTGATGCCCATATGTACACATCAACTTTATGAATATGGCCTTCCATTAGACAATTACAATATTATTGGGTGTATTATATCACTCCATTTTGCATCTGCTATTCTGCCTAGTTTCAACTTCATGGAACAAGATGCCCTCTAGAGATAACCTGATTGCTCCTAATCTTATCACTATGCTGTTAACTAAGACTTGATTGCCACCACCTTCCTTACCCTCCTCTCTCCTCTGATTAGAAGACTGGAGTATAGAATGCCAAAGTCTTCCCAATGCCTTCCTTTATAGAGGTCTGTCAGTTCACACTACTTTGCATCTACTGCTCTGCCTGGTTCCAACTCCATGAAATAAGATCTACCAGGTAACCCTGATGTGTCACCCTAACACTTTCCTATCTCCTTTTGTGTGCTGTCTCCCCCCTACCATTAGACTATGACCTCCTTGAGGGCACGGACTGTCTTTATATTTTTTAATTGTATCCTCAGTGCTTACTATAATGCCTGGAACACAGTAGGCACTTAACAAATATATATTGGATTGTATTTGACTGGCCTAGATTGTGGAGAAGAATCCAAACTGGGAACAGGTATTTCAAAAATCAAGATCATTTAACTGCTATATAATTTTTTTTTCAATTAAATGCTGAGGAACTGTAATTACAAGTAGTTCCTTCCAGTAGCCTAAGGCAGGGAACCACAAGAGAAACTTAAATAGAGAAGTGGTCCCCAAAAGTATTTTTAAAATCTTCTTAATGGATAATAACTTCATATCACCAAATATACAAAAAATGAGTTCCAAAAATCAAGCACTTCAGCTGTTCTGTATTAAAATGAAAGTTTTCAAAACTACAAAAAGGAAAGAGCTTAGTCTAACATTCTCCAATGCAAGTCTCTCCAAGAGTCTATCTGCACATTGTCTAATTAAGAATTAAACAAACAGTTAAGCTAGGTGGATCTCTCACTGTGCTAAAGGAGTCCCAGTGATAACCTAGAAGCACATCCATCACATTCTAAAATGTTAAAGCAGGTACATAGAGAAGTCTTTTGAAAAGTCATTTTCGTTTGTGTTTTTGCAAATTCAGACAATGAAGTTAAAGATTTCCCACAGCTTGAAATGAATCTAATTTATGAGAATAAATGGAGTTTGCTGACTCTTGGCAATTGGAAGTAATATTAAAAAGACTTCAAACAGTTCAGTGGGTCCATTCAGCAAAAGGTGATATGCCCACAGGTTTAAAGTTTTAGTCAAATGAGCCAAACTATTTAGCCTCCAAATCAACTTAAACACAAAGCGTTTTGAAAGAAGACTTCTGACAGTTGTTAGAGGAGTCTGCAATTAACATGGAAGTTAGAACAGATGATCCTCAGTGAGATCTCTTGATATAACTCAAGGATTCTGGAGGAGTCCATTTTGATATCATTTATATAGCACTTTGAGATTTGTAGTGCTTTCTTGTATGGCTTTACAGTAGTGCTCTTATCTCATTTCATCTTTACAGCAACCTGTTAAGGGCTGTTGTTTTTGTTATTATTGTTATTCTTTTATACATATTAGGAAACTGAAGTCAAGGGAGGTTTCATGATTTTCTGAAAAGTGTCAAAATAGGACTCATATTTTCCTGACTTTGACTCTGCTTTCAGTGTGCTCTATTCACTCTGCCACCCATATAAACTGCCCCATGGTATGGCACCAAAGTTCAATCGTTAATATTTCCAGTGCTTAAATAGAGGGTCCCTCACAGAGGAGTAGAAAGGGCTGCCTTTCAAAGGGAATTTACTATAAAATTTTAGACTGGCTGTAGTGATACACAGAAGTATATTCATCGCATCTTGATAAAGATACTTCAGCATCCTCAGTCATGAAGTTTCCAAGGAGGTTAATCATGTTCCTTTATCCTCAGGACAGGGCTGGTTAGTTTGTCTTTCCTTCCTCAATTTTTTCACAACATTTTGCCTGGACTTCTTTTTTTAATTGTTATTCAGTAGTTTCAGTTGCGCCCAACTCTTCATGACCTCATTTGGCGCTTTCCTAGCAAAGATACTAGAGTGGTTTGTCATTTCTTTCTCACGCTCATTTCACAGATGAGTGACTAAGACAATTGGCAGTAAGCGACTTGCCCAGGGTCACACAAGTAGCAAATGTCTGAGGCCCAATCTGAACTCAGGAAGATGAATTTTCCTGACTTCAGATCCAGCGTTCTATCCACTTTTTTAAACTGATACCAGTCTGTGTTGTATCATAGTTAGATACCCAGATCTGTAATCTCCTTCCATTAGATTGTAGACTCCTTGAGGACATAACATATACCTTATTTCATTTTTTTTGTCTCCAGGATCTAACAGTATATTTTTCATGAAGTGGACAGGTAAGGTTTACTGGCTTGATTCCCCCATCAGGAATGTATATTGGTAAATGTTTAACAACCAGCTCTCCTGATACACTTTTCAGTTTAATCTGCAATGTTAACATTTTCTCCAGTACTTTTCTAATTCTAGACAATCATCAAAACAATAACTCAAGCTCTGATTTGGAGTATTTGCCAATTCCCTGGGGTGTGAATGCTTACCCTGAAAATTTGACACCTGACTCTTGAGAACTTGCTTGGTTCAGTGGTACACTTGCTCTAGAATCCTCATGCTCAGGGCCTGCTCACCTTCTTCCTTTGTTCCCTGGGAGAGTACTTCTTCCCATAAGCAAGAAGAGTGGATGATTTCAGAAGGCTTGTTCAGAAGAACCAAAAACCTTTTTGTGAAGAAAATGCTCTGCTCACAGAGGCAGTTACTTTTGCAACTCATTCACAAAATCCAAACTGGCAGGAGATAAGAGTAATCTGTACTTGTAGAAGCATGACTCCCCGAAGCATGCCCACTTGTGCTATTTCTGGACTAGGAGTAGTCAGACATCCAAATATCCACCTATTTATTCAATAATCATCTATCAAGTCCTTACTCTATCGCAGACACCTTGGGAGACCTTGGGGATACAAAGACAGAAAGAAAGCAATCCCTGATCTCAAAGAACTTACGTTCTATTAGGGGTAAAGAAGAGGAGCACAGACAAGCTAACACAAAAGATGGAGAGTCTTGTGCAGAAAATGTTAATTTAGCTGAACCTTGAAGGAAGCTCAAGATTCTAGGTGAGAAGGGGAATCTATTCCAGGCACAGACAACAGTCAGTCTGTGAAAGGACACAAACATAGGGAATATAATGCTATTTCGGGGGAAGAAAACGTATAGTATTCTGACTAGAGTATAGAATATATGAAGGAGGCAACATACAATAATCCTAGCTTATTGGGCTAGAGAAAATTATATGTCTTAAATGCCAAAGACAGTAATTTGCATTTTATCCTAGCAAAAATGGGGAACCATTGGAACTTAATGACATAGAGAATAGCATGGTTAAAACTTGTCCTTTAGGAATATCAATTTGTTAGCAGTGAGAATAACAGATTGGAGATGGAAGAGACTGAAGGAAGACCAATTAGGAAATTATTGCAGTAGTCTAAGTGAGAAGTGATGAGAGCCTGATCCAGACTGGTATCTATTTGAGTATAAAGGAGATGAATCCCAAACATGTCTGGGGGCAGAGCCATAAAAGTTGCCACCTAAAAAATGTCAAACTAATAGGAGATGTATGTAGGCACATATCAAAGACAAAGATTTAAGTAGTCAACAGTTAGGACAGCCAGCATGATATAATAATTCATTTACACAGCATTTTTCTCAAAACAACATGAGAAGATTGGGACTATACATATTATCATCCCCATTTGACATATGAAGAAACAGAGACTAAGTGTCTTCTCCATGATCACATAGGAACTGTCTCAGGTAGAATCAGAATCCTGAATCCCAGGTTAGTGTACTATCCACTGTGCCAGTATGTCTCTCAGTAGAGTGAAAAAAAAAAATCACATTCAACTTGGGAGTCATGAGACTAGTTCTGCCACTAATTCATTGTGTGACCTTGGTCATTTGACTGGTTCTTTGAATCCCACCTCATTACTAAACATACTAACAGTCTTTAGAGAAACCTTCTCTTTATAGGTGTTGCAATATGTCTGAGCAGGGATGGCTATGTTTCTGGAACATCACTGGGACTCCATTAGGCCAAGTAAATCAGAGTTCCAGCTGATTGAATTCTTTGCCTGATTTGTAAGACAGCAGCCATATCAAAAGATGCCACAAGATTCACTCCCCAAATTATCTCCTCTAACTGTGGCAATATAGTGTCTAACGTACTCACTATCTAATTTACTCTGTGGGTTAAGACTTCCTGCTAAAATCCATGTATTTTATTTGTGAGGAAGAACACAAACTCCCCTATATTACTAGCAGGTTCCTAAGAATTTAGATGATTTTTGCTACATAGACAAGCTGACCAAATGATATGTAGCAGCTATAAATCCAAGCCAAGAGT
Source organism: Notamacropus eugenii (assembly GCF_028372415.1). NCBI lineage: Eukaryota > Metazoa > Chordata > Mammalia > Diprotodontia > Macropodidae > Notamacropus > Notamacropus eugenii. Next base: position 355,145,800 of record NC_092875.1, on the reverse strand, counting down.
TTTATTCTCCAAAAAGTAGGAGAGGCAGCACAGAACACAGGGGAAAGCATTTTGGAATGGCAGTCAGGAGACTAATATTCTAAACATTGCCATGCCTCTAACTGATCATGCCATATTTCATGTCAGCTTTAATTTCCTCTTGTGTACAATGAAGGTGTTAGACTTCATGACCTCTAAGAAACATCTACCTGCCTCAGATCTTCATCTATAAAATGAACAGAAGAAGGAAAGGGCAAATAACTCCATTATCTTTGCCAAGAAAACCTTAAATAGGGTCATGAAGAATTGGACATGATGGAATAAGCCAGTATTGATCCAAAGGCCAGGATGACCACTATAACCCTGCAACTTCTTTTCTTTTTTTACCTATATTTCTGTCCCTGTGATGCACGGTCAATATTTGGTATGAAGTCAATGCCTAATGTATAAAACCCTGAATAGAGCTGTATGATATTTTAGGGGTGATCAAGGAAGGAAATTTTAGCTTTCTCCATGTCATGAAGACCAGAATTCAAGAGAAGTGGTGGCAGCTCTAACCCTGAAGGTGGCAGCAGTGAGGTAAGAGTGACAAGATAAAAAAAAAAAAGATTAGGGAAAAAAAGAACAGGTTTATCATAAGATATCAATGATAGTAGAGGTGAGGAGATACTATTTTTAAGTGTAGTGATGCAAGATTATATAAAGTTGGGAGCCAAAGTGACCTACTTTGTCTGAGACAGCAGAGGTGGGGAGGTTGAATGACAAAATAGGTTGTTGCTTTTTTGACTTTTTGTTTAGATGCATGGCTCAGTTCCAAAGGATTACAAAAGTCAATCCTTCAGTACTGAGGATCCTAGAATATTACAGTTGAAAGAGAACATCAGAATCCCACAATCTGACCACCTGCCCAGTTCAGAAATATCTTCGTCCATGAGAGTTTGGCATCACATGGGAATGAAGAACATTCTAATAGTTCCTATTAAAAATTACATTTTAAAAGCAGTGAAACACACAGCCCTCTCCTTGCACAACACTCAAGGTAAGATTTCAGTCTGATGCTTGCAGGGCTCAGCTCTGCATTGGGGAATGCTGTGGCACAGATGGAAATAGATTTCGGTTTTCAAAAAGCTTCAAAATGCATTGTAAAAATAGAATATTTCCAACAAAATGTGAGAAGCATCTCCCAACTTCCAAGATTTATTATCATATGTTTGAAACGTTTTTGATAGAAGCACTAAATATACCATACGGAGGACAAAAGTTTGGCCTCCTTTTCACTATAGTTGGAAAGTTGCAAATAGTTAAGGTTTTTGTTATTTTTTTTCTTGCTCTAATTCACAAGCAGCGTAAGATCAGCTGTTCCCCTGTGGATGGTCTGTGGCACTGCAGGTGAGTTCTAGTTTACACAACATACGTATTCTTGAAAAATTCTGGGCAAATCCATTTTTTAAAAATGCATTCAAATTAGTTTTAAATCCACAATGGAAATTCATCATTTAAAGCATTCCTATGGGAAAACCTTTGGCAATATGAATCATTCACTCATTCATTTTGTAAATTCAGAATTATTTATTATATATGAGATCTGTTTCTGGTTGGGCACACTTCATTGCAGTCTATTTGCAGTGTCCAAAAAGGATAACTAGAAGATTGTTGATAATCAGTGTCCCAAGTATTGAGAAATCAGTATTATTTAGCCAAGCTATTTGGGAACAAATGATTTGATTGATGATTGATATAGACTACACTCCCTCTTTCCACCTACCTTTCAGCCATATCATTTCTTTGCCAATGCCTCTACCAGATGATGGACAGTAGATACGCAGTTCACATTAATTCTTTTTTCTACTACTTGTCTGGTTATCAGTTACATGGCTAGACTATAGATGAGGAATAAAGATGAAATTCAGACTAACTCTACTATTCTTTATTCTCTGAACGATCCATCTTCTTTGGTCCTTGCATGACTTTGCTCCCATGATTCCTTGTGCCTAGAAGGCCCTCATCCGTCTCTGCCTATTGAAATCCATTTAGTATATCTGACCCAGGATCACATCCACTATAAATCTCTCCCTGTTCAGTCAGAAATAATCTCCCCCATGAGATGTCTTTCCCTACTAACATTTCATTTATATACTTATTATAGAATCAAAGATACTATAAACTCTAAGGAGAATTGAGAGGGACCATGTCTAGTCTCCCTGCTACAGATGAGGAAAAGATACCTCAAAATGTGAAGTGACTTGCCCAGAATTTTTACTGATAGAGATAGAAAGATAATCCAGATCTCCTGATATTCATTCCAGTACTCCGCATGACACCATTTTATTTCCTACATGCACTATCTAGTCAATGAATAGACTGGACAACAATAGATCCCTGCCTAAACTCCACTTAATGGCTATTTTCTGGACCCTCCTGGCTTTAGTGATTATCAATAGTAATGGTTGCTCTTTCCCTCCCAGCTTGATTTACTCATGTTTTTTTTTTTCATTTTTACTCATTAAAGGGGCCATTCCCTGATTACTTCTTAAAGAGGCCTATTCACTGAATGGGCATCACCTCACTCTAAGTGAGTACCTGAATAGGCCTTAGGTGAAAAAGGCCAAGGTCTCCCATTGAATCCTGGGCCATCTCCAGTCATCCTGATGAAAATCTGGGCACTGGATCCAGGTGACTCAGGAAGAGAAAGTGAGGCTGGTGGCCTTGTACAGCTCTCCCTCCCTCAAAACAAAGTCAAGTGCAAGTCATGTCATCATTTCTCTGATGTCATGGTCTTCTTCGAAAACAAAGGACGAACACAACAGCAATCATATGCCTACTGTGTGCAAGACATTATACTAGGCACTAATAATACAAGGATGAAAAATAATATGATCTCCATCCACAAAGAATTTATAGTCTATGAAGGAGTATACAACACATATGCAGATAAGATTTAGGTACTACAATGGATAGAGAGCATTGAGTATAGAGTTAGAAAGACCTGAATTCAAATCCAGACTCAGACACTTCTAGCTGTGTGACCCTGGGCAAGTCACTTAACCTCAGTTTGCCTCAGTTTTCTCATCTGTGAAATGGGCATGATATCTACCTTACAGGATTGATGTGAGACTCAAATGAGATGATAATAAAATAGCACAATGCCCAGAATTAAATTAAATGCTATATGAATGCTAGATATTATTATTATAGATACAGTAAGAGGCAATAAAGGATATTACCAGACAAAGCATTTTAGGAAAAACTGTGGAAGAAACAAATTCTCTTATCTGAGAGGGTGGTAGTAGATACTTATTTTACTATTCTTACTACATAACCTCAATAATGTCTCAGAAACAAAAATAATTTTGACAGCAAATGTCATTGTGCAACTTTACAGACTTTACAGAGTTGATACAATAGCATCTTGCTGTATACAAGGACAAGATCTGGACCTGTGCTTTCATTAGTACAGGGAGTTCTCACATAAGGACATATTCTCTACCAGTGAAAGTTTGCACCTTCTCTTCAATGTATTTTCTTAGAAAGTTACAAAGAATTCCAAGAGGCTATGGGATTTTCCCATGGTCATACAACTGGTATATATCAGAGGTAGGATGTGAACCTGGATCTTCCTGGTCCCGCCATCCATTCTCTACCCATTCTTCTAATATTTCCTCTCAGAAGCTATGTATGTATGTATATATGCATATATGAAGTGTTGGCAAAGCAATATGTCCAAAAGGTATCAGGAAGGGAGATGAGTTACATAATTCATTGTATGTATGGTTTTTCCCTGAATAACTTAAGCAATTCTGATTTTTAGTACTCTACATGTATTCAAATTCTCTGAGTCAGATGCATACTAGCTCTGTGACCATAAGTAAGTCAGCTAACATCTTTGCACTTCAACCAATTCCATAAGGCTCCAAATTGCAAACAGTTACTACCCTATGTCAGTAGAGGAGTTTCACACAACGGAAGTTCCCTACAATATAGAATTCATAAGTCTAAAAGAATTGTAAATATATATATGTATTATTTTATCCTACATATCTGATTTTATTTATACTTATTTCTCCACATGTCATACAACTCTAAAGACAATTCAGAATGTATATCTAGATCACATACATACTAAAAATGGAGAAAAACAAGATGTCTGCGAGATCTTTTGGGGTAAAGATAACACTTTATTCTTATCACCAAAGGCTTACATACTATACAATATATGTAGGCATACTATACAAGCACAGAATAGGTGCTTGAATAGAATAGGTACTCTATCCACAGCTAGGTTGCACAGTGGATAGAGCATTGGACCTGAAGTCGGGAAGACCAGAGGTCAAATTTGACCTAGAATACTTCCTAGCTGTGTGACCCTGGGCAAGTCATTTGACTTCTGTATGCTTTATTTCCTAGTCTATAAAATAGAGATAATAATGGCACCCACCTCCCAGGGTTGTTCTGAGGACCAAATGACATAATAATTGCAAAGCATCTGGCACATGGGAAGAACTCTATAAATGTCAGTTGTTATTATTGAAAAATATGTTTGAATTGGCCACATAGCTAAAAAATTAAAATTTTGGATTATAAAGAGCTATATAAAAGCTAGCCATTATTATTATTGTTGAAAAACATTTATTTACATGAACTGATCAAATAGCTAAAAAATTAGGATTTGGGACTATGTGTGGATTTTAACTATGTATTCTGTTCTAATTCCCAAATACCTTGAAAGTTGAAGTCCATACTGTACTTTAACTAGAGACTAGCAAAAAAAACTACAGAGAAAAGGAAATTCAAAAGACCTAATCGTTGATACTTGTCCCTTGAGGTCCTTGAGGGAAAGGTCTGTTGTTGGTATCTTTGTATCCCCAGATTCACAGAAGTGCTTAGTATATAGTAGGCTCTTAATTAATGCTTGTAAAATTGAATTGAATTCACCCCTAAAATAATGAAACTTGAAAGATCAGTTGCTCAAACTTTCTTCCAAAAGGTATGCAAGAAATGGCCTTTGTTACTGTTTTTCTTAGGGGCACAAAGTAAAACACATTGGTAAGGAAGGGTTCACGAGCTATCATTTAAAGTGGATTCTCACCAACAAAATATCTCAAACTTGGGACAGTTAACTAGGAAGTTCACAGTGAGAGGATCTTGACACCAAATTGACCAGCACTACATTAGCTAATTGTTTTAAATAAATGTGCCAATAACATGCAAACAGCTGTCAGGAAGAGAGACCTTTGGTGATTCTGCTGGAATGAGATATATCATCCCAAAGTGCTCAAAGCCAATTCTCCTAATGCCAAAGACTTAGCAACCCATGAAATAAGCAATAAATCCTGCAGAAAAATTGATAGCAACAGATGTCACTTACAAAACTGCAGGAAGTATTTTTTTTCAAGTACACAACCAGAATTGCCTGATGAACTGCTGCTTACATTTTTACATCATGATAACATGTGAATTTCTATGCCTACAGATGTTTCATCTACATAAATAGGTGTGCAAAAAAGAAATGGAAGGAGCTTGAACTGGGGAAACATTTACATTTTTTCTCCCTCCTCAAAAAGATTTGAATCAGAATGAATTATTTTGAAAGCATTATGTTTGAGGCTTATTTAAAATATCACATTGAATAACAGTTTTATCAAGAGGAGGTTTATCACAGGAAACAGCAAAAGGATTGAGTTGCACGTTAACATTTGCTGTTAAAATTGCTTTTGTTTCTAAAACATTATTGAGGTTATATAGTAAGAACAGTAAAAGAATATGGGTTTAGAGAATTACCTTTAATCAGTGTCTACATTGAATACAGAAAACTGAGGATAGGAAACCATCCAGGTGATTCATCCTTAAAAATCACCTGCAGAGGCATCCCTCAAAACTTCTGCAAAGTGTATGCAGAAATGGGAACCCACTTGCACATTTATTTTGACTCTTGCATTTGACTCTTACTCCACAACAAGAATCTGAATTGTTGTAGTCCTCTGGCCAATAAAAATTCTCATAGACAAATTAAATAACTAGCTAGTAAACCAAAAACTCACCCCTAATAATTGTTTAGGGGATGATTTTTCTCTATAACTGCTTCAGCCTTAATTTAGGCTTAATATCTGGTGTATAGTCAAGTCATTTAAATTCAACATGGGTTTATTAAGCTCCTACTAAGAGGCAACTAAGAAGCACAGTGAATAGAACTTTGGGTCTGGAGTCAGGAAAATCTCAGTTCAAATTTGGCCTCAGATATTTCCTACTAGTGTAACCCAGGGAAAGTCATTTAACTTCTGTTTGCCTCAGTTTCCTCAACTGAATAATAACAGCACATACCTGAAGGGGCAGTGTGAGAATCAAAATGGTGTAATATTTGTAAAGTGCCTGGCACATAGTAGCCCCCATATAAATTATTTTATCTCTACTATGTGCCAGAAAGGGGAACATTTAATGTGCTAAAAAGGGAAAATGCTAAGATCTCTGACCACTAAAGTCCTTTCTAGCTCTACATCTATGATCCTATATTTCCATGAGCTCTGTGAAATGAAAAGTATCTTAATCCTTCTTGCTTCTTAAAAAAAAAAGTATGAATCTAGACAAAGAAGACCTTCTTTACCATAAAGCACATTCAGCCTTGTAGCAGAGCCTGGTACATAGGAATCTGTTGTATTTATTTCTGCTCTTTCTCTCTCCCCCCACCACCAAAAAAAATATTTTTAGACTGGCTTGTGATAAGCTAAATTGTTTTCACCATTTTTAGTACATATGTGGTCTAGATATATATTCTGAATTGTCTTACTTTTTAAGCCTAGACCCCAAGAAATTGCACAACCTTGCTCATCCTCCATATCACTTCTGCATATGTGTATGGGTGTGAGTGCACACACATGCACATGCACACACATACACACATACATACTCACACATGCACACAAAGATGCTTTCTTTGGTCTTGCAGCTGCAACCACCACCAAACGACCATTTGGATCCAGCCTTGTAGTTCCAACCTCTCTCTAAGAAGTATGGCAAATTTAAAAGTCTAAAACACAGTAGGGACATGGTCCAAATTCTGGAAGGCAGTTCTTTTGGCACTCAAGAAGCCTGATATTTATTGTCCTTCAATTCCATTCCTGGGACCCTTCTTTGAACTGGGGTTTGCCTTGGGGTCCAAAGCTATTTCACTAATGTCCAGTTGAATAAACCAGTTTTCAGCAAGTGCTAACATCCTCATGGGTGAATGCAATTCATCGGGCCTTTGGAGCTAACCAAACTTTAGCAATCCTTTGTTGTCGACAGAACACGTGCCAGAAAAGAAAGAAAACTTGACCCCAACTTACTCTTGGCATCCTCTCAGCAGTGACTGCTGTCCTGCTAACAGTTGTTTGCTCAGGGAATTTTTATGCTATCAGCAGCAGCAATTTCCACCAGATGGCAAATTGACAAACTATTAAAACAAATTGTGTGAGTGAGAATAGTTGGCACTTCCTTAAATGTATTTGGAACTATCTCCTGTGCTGGAACTGTGATCATGCATAGCCCAGAAATGACAGGATCACTTGAAAGTGATATATATGACACAATGGCTCAAATCTTAAGTGGATAAAACACATGACTGTCTAGATCCCTATGAGAACTAAGCATGACATTGTACTCTTTGACAGTAATTTGTGGCTCATCTAAAAATTTATTTATTTATCCAAAGATGGATTAAAAGTAGATGTTCACAAGTGAAGGAGGAAAGTAAAGTGATTTGACCAAGGTCACACACATAAGCATCAGAGGTAGAATTTGGACACAGATCCTATGTTTCTAAAGCTTACTATACTTACTATAAGGAAACTGATCAGTATCAAAAGTCATAGTAAACACCTGCTAAGTATGAGGTACTTTGCTAATCAGATTAGGAAAACAGAACTTACCCTCTCCAAAGCCTTAGCATACCTGATGATTTTGATACAAAAATACTATAACTGGCACAGGTGGAATGATATTACACATCACCACTCTTGTTCAATTGGAAAGGAAACCAACAAGCATTTATTAAGTGCCTACTATGTGCCAGGCACTGTGCTAAGAACTTTCCACATATTATCTGATTTGATGCTCACAACAACCCCTCCCTACAACATGAGGTAGGTGCTATTATTATCTCCATTTTACACTTGAAGAAACTAAGGCAGCCAGAAATTAAGCAGCTTGCCCAAGATCACACAATTTGCAAATGTCTGAGGCCAAATTTAAGCTCCAGTCGTTCTGAATACTGGCCCAATGTTCTATCCCAAGGGTAGGGAACTTGGGGCCTCAAGGCCACAAGTGGCTTTCTAGGTCCTTGGGCATGGACTTTTGACTGAGTCCAAGTTTTATAGAACAAATCCTCTTATTAAAGGGATTTGTTCCGTGAAGTTTGGATTTAGTCAAAGGGCTACACTTGAGGATATAGAGCACTACATGTGGCCTCAAGGCCAAAGGTTCTCCATCTCTGCTCTATCCATTGTACCACCTTCATGCCTCAGTGAATGAAATAAATAACCAAGCAGGCAGAATCATGGGAGAGTTATATCTGCACCTCATTCTTCTCTCTCTGACCCTGGCCAGGATCACACCTTCTCAAGTTACATGCTGGGTAATTCAAAGAGTCACTCACTGTTAAAACAGTAAGAAGACTTAGAGATCACCCAGTTCTCTCCTTAACAGATGAGGAAACTGGAAAACAGTGGAATGATATGGTGATCCAAGGTCAGACATTCACCTAGTTACTGAGCCTAGACTAGAGCCAATGTCTCCTGACTTCAGTGTTTTGTCCTCTACACAACTGTGACTCATTATTGTGTTCCTACCTAAGACCATAATGTGAAAATCAGAACAGACAGGTAGGAAGACAGATAGACAAATGCCTTATGCTTCATGGGGTGCTACACAGATCACAGAGAAATAATTGAACTGAAAAAAGAAATGTCTTTCTTGACTTAGGGAGATGGGATTCTTTATTTCTACAATTGCTTCTGGCATCAGAAAAATACCTTATATTTTGGGAATAATAGGAGTGGATATTAAGACAAATAACATGACTCTGGCTCTGGATCTACTCGTTGTCTTAACCCCTCTGAAATGTTTAATCTTTAAGACCCAATTTCTGTGAAGGATGGTGTACTGAAGAGGACTGGTTCCCCACTCAAGTGGAAAATATATTCCATCATAGTTCTATTGATATATTATTGATATAAAGCCATTTGAGAGTGTCAAGAACTTTGGCCATGAAAACTACTTTTCTTTACAAGGTTGTCACTTGCAGAGTAGACATCCAGGTCACATTTCCACAAGGGTCATCTCCATGGGTAGTTCTGCTAAATGTTTAATACCTAGCACCAGCAACCTAAAATAGAGCTACATGGACCAATAATTTAACCAATTGTTTTTCTTTTCTTAAGCCTATGGATCAATTTAGCAGATCCCTCACTACCTCACAAAAAGACAAAAAACATCACAAAGTAAATACCTGAACTAGCTTCTGCAACCGAGGCTCTCATCACACCTTGCCTGTACTACTGCAAGGGACTTCTAAGTATTCTCCTGTCCTCAAGTTTCTCCACACTCTACTCCATCTTCACACCAGTGTTGCCAAACTCAAACCATACATTAGAATTCCTGGAGATTTATAGAAAGACTTAGAAAACTGTATGTTAACATTATGTTTTATTATCTTTTTACTTATCTTTTTAAAAATTTCCCAATTACATTTTAATCTAATTCAATCACAGTTGGGAGCTTGTGTTCCATAAACTTTATATTAAAATTCTGCCCTCTTGATGTGTATCCCCTTTAAAAACCAAGAGCAGGAAGAAAAAAAGAGTGCCCTTCTATATGAATTTATAAATAAATTTGTAAAGTACTCAGAGACATGTAGTATTCCTTGTTGTGTTGAATGTCAAAACTGACACCAAAACCATAAATATTAGATATTGGCAGAGTATATTTTTGAAGAACCTATTTTTATACTCAGGAAGCACTAGGCTGGAGTTGTGAATATATTATCTTTCCTTAACTAAATGAGTTTATTCACAGTCATGTGGATAGATCTGTTATTGTGAGATGTTTTCTCTATTTACACCACGGGAAAGTTTTAAATCAAACCATGTTGAGATGATTCAGTAATTATAAGTGATATTCCTTTCCCATTTTCTTTTTTCCATTATTTCTAAGTTCTTGTTTGTAACTCTCTTCCAATATAAAAGCTCACTTTTTGTTTAATTTGTCCCATTCCTCAGATTATTCCAAATAGCTATGCCCACTGTAGGTGATGTTCAAAGGTTATTGTACAACTTTACCCCAAGGGCCTGTGTAATAATCTGTGGTCAATATAAAACAAAATGGGAATAATTTAATTTACCATGAAATCAAGCTTCATTCATGGCTCAAGTGACTGTTTCTGTCTTTGCAATTTACATTTGCCATTCACCATTAACCAGTCACTAAAGCTAACCATTCAAGCCTTTCAGGCAAACAAGTTGGCTCAGCAAGCCAAAGTTCACTAGAAAGCAGATGAAGGAAGAGTCACTAGCAAGTATATCTAAATATTCAAAAAGTGTCCATGGAAATACACTCACACTCTGATGTCTCTTAAATTCTAGATTCTGAATCTGCTTATATTTCCCTACACTAATCCTTGACATTCTTTCCCAACATAAAGACTCTCAGAAGCTCCAAAGTATACTATTGAGAGGTTGTAGTAGCTCCTTCAGCAGTGGCCCCAGTACACTAGAGTTGCTCTGGAGAACTGCACACACTCAGCATACATCATCATTCCCAACAGTTGATGGTCTGAGGGATATTCATCTTCACATGTTATTCTAATCCCTGCCTCTTCCTGTGATCCCTAAATCAAGAATTACCTTGGGTACAAAGCCAGATATCTAAAGATCCAAACCTGGACTCAATTGCAAACTACTGAGGAGCCACATCTAATCCTACCTTAAAACTACTACCTGAAGGATACAAAGTCTCCCAAATAATCATATCATCCACAAGAAATCAATATGCACTTATTAAACATCTACTGCATGCCAGGCGCTATGCTAGGAACTGGACATACAAACACAAAAAACCTAAGACAGAGTAGCTGTCATTTATCTGGCTGTTAGATAAGAGCCCAGCAGTTTGCACAAAAAAAAAAGACCTTGGTGTTTCAGTAATTAGCAAAATCAATATGAAGCCATAATTTATTTGGGCAACTTGTTGCACTTTGTTTCAGTCTGATCATACATCAAATTTTTGAGGTCGTGGCTTTTTTTTCAGGTCAAGATGCTACATTTTTTGAATGATGCTGAAAATCCGGAAAGTATCCAAATGAAGGGGACCAGAGTCATATAGTGCTTGGAGATTATGTAACACGAGGGTCAGTTTTAAACATCTTTTAACCTGGAGAAGAAAAAATTAAGGGGGAATAAAGGGAAAGATGGCCCATGACAGCTATCTTCAAGTGTTTGAAGCTATTCTGTGGAAACCTGATTTGGCTTCTCTTTCTTGGCCCCAGGGGATAGAATTATGAGTGATAATTTGGAAACTGCAGAGATGCAGACCTAGACTTAACATAAGGAAAATCTTTCTAACAATTAGGGCTATACAAAATAATAATATTGAGAATTTGTATTGTGCTTTAAAGTTAGCAAAATGCTTTCCAAATATTATCTTATTTCATCCCCATAAAAACTCTGGAAATAGGTGCTATAATTATCTCCATTTTACAAGTGAAGAAACTGAGGCAGACAAAGGTAAATGATTTGTATAGAGTCTCAGAGCTAGTAAGTGGTTGAAGTCTTGAACTGAGGTCTTTCTGAATTCAGAACCAGCTCTCTATCTGCTGTGTCACTTAGCTGCCTCCAGGAACGAGAACAGCAGGTTCTTTTCTACAGGTCCTTAAGCAAAGACTTTATTGCCATTTGTGAGCTATTTTGTAGAAAGGACTCTTGGTAGGCACAAATCTGACTAGATGGTTTCTGAATCTCTTCCAACTATGATATTTTATTATTTTGTAATACGGAACAATGACAAATTAAGCCATGATACAGTAGGACGTAGTGCATGACATAACAATGCTGGGTGTGTTAAAAACGTCATTCTATCATACATATTAGTTTTCTAATGAAAGACAATTTTCAGAAATGTAAAAAAGGTTCTGCTAAATCTAAAGAAAACGTATATCTGTTTACAATAGAAAAAAGGGAACTAAAGGAATGGTATTGAATCAATACAAAAATGACTGGTTCATCTGTCCTATATGTTATAGGGGCTCAGAAAGGGTAACTCGTGACATTCTTTGAAGATTTTGCATTATTTGGAGTTGAGACTCATTACAATTTCATATGCTCTGCATAGCTGTCCTGTTAAAAAAAATGATGCTAATATCTCTAATTTAGTATTCTTTGAAAAGCAACAAGTTTTTTGAGCAGATGCAGTTGATTGAACTATGTCTTTGCAATTTCAAAATGAAAGTTTTAGAAAGCTAGATGCATCTGAAAGGGAGAGAATTATCAAATTGTGAAGATAAAGAATAATTTTGTGGGGTTTTTTCAGATAATTTATTTTTCAAGCACGATCCATGAACACTTTCATCATGATGATGAAACCAGGCTACTGATGAATCAAATTTTCTTGATATAAAGCAGACAGAGGCAGGTTAACTGTCTTCACTTGTGCTAATGTTTCCACAGATTACCTATGAATGTAAGTCCAATATAAGAGCAATTTGTATTTATATGGGCCCTTGGGAAATTGGAGGATCCTGCACATGATGATGAACAATTAACTCTTAACTCCTTTCTTATACTCAATTCCAAATGTCACCAACCTAGTGTGACAGCCTAAGTATTCATCACTTCACACCAGGAGTATACCAGTCTCCTACAGTAGTTGGCATACTTGAGTCCTGGCTCCAGGACCTCCCCATTCCTGTATGCTGCCATCAGATGACTCTTTCTTAATGTCTCTTTCATCATGTCAATCAACTTTCTACTCAAAACCCTTTAAGAGTAACATCTAAACTCCTCTGTCTGGAATATATGGTCTTCTGAGAAACACCATAAACAAAAAATGCTACAACTGGAGTACAGCCTCACAAATGATGCTTCTTCAGTGTAAAATAAGAAAAATTAAGGGATTCCAAATCTTTCCTATATCCTGGAGCCCTTTATCAGTCTGGTGAAATCTATGAACTGTTGGGGGATGCAGAGAGAGTTTTAAATTAATTGAATGAAAAGTTAAATTTTAGATAGAAATTAGTAAAAATAAAGATGTATTTTTTTCTCACTAAGACCCTGAAATATATGAAAGGACTCCTTAGCGGAGGGAGTCTGAAAAACATAGTTTAAGAACCTCAAGTGTAAGGGAATGTCAAAACCTAAGGCCAGTGGTTATATTTTATTCAAATCCAAGTAGAATGACAGATTACAAAGGAGTCTGAGAATTTGTGTGACTAGATACTCAAGTAATGCCTATGAATATGAGATGAGATTTTGGGGAGTTAACTGTGGGCTAAAAAAAAAGAATATTCTTACATGTACCAATCACAAAATCCATCAAAAGATCAAAGTTTCTAGGATGCTCTACAATATATACTTAGATCTACCACAGAGAGTACAACTCTTACTAGGCTAGTCATGTTATTCAAATGCCAAACATATATTTACCTAAAAGACTATTTTATGAAGAACTCACACAAGGCAAGTGCTCACAGAGAGGTCAAAAGAAGCTATACAAAGATACTCTAAAGGTCTCTCTGAAGAACTTTGGAATTGATTGTGAGACAAGAGAGATGCTGGCACAGGACCACTGAGTTTGGCATGCCCAAATCAAAAAGGCAGCTGTGCTCTATGAGCAAAGCAGACTTGCAGTAGCTCAAAAGAAACATGAGATGTGCAAAATTAGAGACATACCCACTCTAAATGTTCATATGGACTATTTTTCTCTGATCTTTCTGAGAGCTTTCTGAGTTCCTGCTGATGTGATCAAACATAATCAGATACACCCCAATTCACTGGTGTTATTTTCATCTTTTTCAAGAACAAAGGACAGGAGTGGAGCCAAGATGGCAGAATAGAAAGACCAACCTGTAGAAGGTCCCCCCTATAGCCCATAAAATGCCTGTAAAAAGTGGCTCCAAACAAATCCTAGAGCAGTAGCAGACACAAAACAACAGAGTGAAAGAGATTTCCAGCCCAAGGTAGCCTACAAGGCTGACAGGAAAGATCTATCACACTGGGCTCAGGGTGGAGCACAGGCCACGGAGTGCAGCCCAGCTTTGGCCATGCAGCACTGGTAGAAACAGGACTGGAGCAGGCCTCAGGGGGCAGAATCTTTGGCAACAGTTGTGGTTCCCAGATTGCTCAACCCGCAAACACCAAAGATAGCTTCAAACGTCAGTGAGAAAGCCCTCTTACCTGGATGAGAAGGAAATGTGGTCTGGCCCTGCCAGCAGCAGCAACTGCAGGGACAGCAGCCATTTTGGGAGCCCTTGGCCTAATGACACTGGGGGAATTGAGTCACTGATCTGGAACTCAGCCTTGATTGGCAGCCCTAGGGTAAGGAGGAACGCTGGCTGGCCTGGCAGAGCTGGTAGAGACTCTGGAGAGGGAACCCTACAGGCAGATCCTGGACAGAACAGAGTGCTAGTGGTTGCTCACAGACAAGAGTGCAGGCCAGGAGAGGAGTAAACCCTTCTCCCTTGATTGTATCACCTTGGAGGAACTGAGAACTTACAGGTCCTCAGAGTATACCCGCCTCCTGACAAAGGACTCAAAAGTCAAGTAATTGGCTGGAAAAATGTCTAAAAAGGGGAAGGGGAGGAAAAAAGACAATAGAAAACTACTTTTTTTTGTGAGCAGGTATTTTCTTCCATCCTTTTGGATGAGGAAAAACAATGTATATCATCAGAGGAAGACATAAAAGTCAAGGCTTCTGCATCCAAAATCTCCCAAAAAAATTTGCAATGGTCTCTAACTGTGGAAGACCTCATAAAGGATTTTGAAAATCAAGTAAGGAGGTGGAGGAAAAATCGGGAAGAGAAATGAGAGAGGCAAGAAAATCATGAAAAGCGAGTCAACAGCTTGCTAAAGGAGACCCAAAAAATGCTGAAGAAAATAACACCTTTAAAAATAGACTAACTTCACTGGCAAAAGAAATTCAAAAAGCCAATGAGGAGAAGAATGCATTAAAAAGCAGAATTAGCCAAATGGAAAAGGAGGTTTAAAAGTTCTCTGAGGAAAATAGTTCTTTAAAAATTAGAATGGAGCACATGGAAGCTAATGACATTATGAGAAACAAAGAAATTACAAAACAAAACCAAAGAATGAAAAAATAGGAGATAATGTGAAATAACTCACTGGAAAAACAACTGACCTGGAAAATAGATCCAGGAGAGACAATTTAAAAATTATGGGACTACCTGAAAGCCATAATCAAAAAGGAGCTTAGACATCATCTTTCATGAAATTAGCAAGTAAAACTGCCCTATATTCTTGAAGCAGAGGGTAAAATAAATATTGAAAGAATCTGTCTATTACCTCCTGAAAGAGATCCAAAAATAAAAACTCCTGGGAACATCGTAGCCAAATTCCAGAGTTCCCAAGTCAAGGAGAAAATATTGCAAGCAGCCTTTCTGGCAATTTGAGTATTGTGGAAATTCAATCAGGATAACACAAGATCTAGCAGCTTCTACATTGAAGGATTGAAGGACATGGAATATAATATTCCAGAAGTCAAATATGATATTCCTACCCAGCAAAACTGAGTATAATACTTCAGGGGAAAAACATTCATTCACTGAAATAGAGGACTTTCAAGCATTCTTGATGAAAACAACAGAGCTGAATAGAAAATTTGACTTTCAAACAGAAGAATTAAGAGAAGCATGGAAAAGTAAACAGGAAACAGAAATCAAGAGAGCACAGGGGGAGTTGAATAGGAAGGGATGATATGTAAAAAAAGAAAAAATAAGGGGTGAGAGAGGAGTATATTGGGAGGAGAAAGGGAGAAATGGAATGGGGCAAATATCCCTCATAAAAGAGGCAAAAAAAAGCTTTTTTAATGGATGAGAAAAAAGAAGACGTGAGAGGGAAAAATGGAAACTTACTCTCTTCACATTTGGCTTAAGGAGGGAATAACATGCACATGCAATTTGGTATGAAAATCTATCTTACACTACAAGAAAGCAGGGAAGAAGGGAATAAGTGGGGTGGGGGTGGATGTTAGAAGGGAGGCCAAATGGGAGGAGGGAACAATTAGAAGTAAACACTTTTGGGGAGGGTAAGGTCAAAAGAGAGAATAGAATGAATGGGGGGGGGGAGCAGGATAGGATGGAGGGAAATATAGTTAGTCTTACACAACATGACTATTATGGAAGTCATTTGCAAAACTACACACATATAGCCTATATTAAATTGCTTGCTTTCTCAGTGGGGATGGCAGGAGAAGGAGAAAGGAAGAGAAGTTGGAACTCAGGGTTTTAGGAATGAATGCTGAGAATTGTTTTTGCATATAACTGGGAAATAAGAAATACAGGTAGTAGAGTATAGAAATTTATCTTGCCCTACAAGACAAGAGAGAAGATGGGGATAAGGGAAGGGAGGGGTTTGATAAAAGGGGGGGGAAGATTGGGGGAAGGGATAATCACAATGCATGGTGTTTTGGAGGTGGGGTGGGTAGAGATAAGAAGAAAATTTGGAGCTCAAAATTTTGTGGAAATGAATATTGAAAACTAAAAATAAATAAACAAAAAAGAAAACAAATGAACAAAAGACAACAATCAACCCATATCCTTCAACCCCCACTGTCAGTGAGCCCAAAACAAGAATATAATTTTTATATGCTTTATGATTTAACTAGCAGCAAAATTATGATAGCCTGACTCAACTCTATTTAGAAACTAAATTTTTCAAGAGAAAAGATGGTAATGTTCAGGAAAAGAGCCATTTTTCAAAAGATCATTAAAGATGTATCTTAGAAAAGCTTTCTGAGATGTTCCATCAAAATGAAAATTAAAATAGGCTCCAACTGACTGTCCCCTCTACTATCAATCTATGGGTGCATAAAGCATATAACTGAAATTCTTTGTGAATATGGATTATCTCATTCTTTGTATTTTTATGCCCAGTGCCTAGTAGAATGCTTAGCAAATAGTAGACCCTTAACAAATGCTTATAGTTTGATTGATATGAGTCAGCATAGATGAAATTTTGTGCTTAATAATTTTTTCAAAAGTATGTAAATCTACCTCCTACCTCTCTCATGTTTGATTTGGTATATTGCCTATACGGTATTAAAATTAACAATATACCTTTGGTATATTGCTATAATCTGGTCCTATTTTTACCTTCCTAATCGTATTTTTCACTAATTCTCCTAAGTAACTATCTGTTCCAGTAAGGTTTATTCCCTCCTCTTACCTTCATCACAAACAATAATTAAATCTCTGCTTTCCCCTTTCTTTCATACCGGTCCTTTTCCCTCAAATGCTTTTTCTATCCTTACCATGAATCCAAATTCTACTCGTCCTTCATCAACTACCTGAAGAGCCACTTTTTCTATCATGCCTGCACCCATTGTTTTTCTTTCTTGCTGCAGTATCATATTGCTTTAAATTATCTCTCCACCAGCTTATAAACTTCCAGAAGGTAGCAATTGCATCTATTTTTGTTCCCTGCTCCATCCACCTCATGCCCCAAAGAACAGTACTCTGTTGTTAGTAAAATAGTTTCTTAAAATGTTTTCTGCTTTAGATTGAATTGAATTTACTGAATTCATGAATCAGTTTATGTGTCAGAATACTGTCTCCCTGGTGAAACTGTAAGATCTTTGAAGACAAGGACAGTATCTTCTACTTCTTTTGTATCCCCCACAGCATGCACAGAGTCAGGCACACAGTGGATGCTTAAAATCTTTTGGTGACTGTTTGTTGAAGGGACTAATTGGTTTTCTTTTCTCCTCATTATTTTCCATGTTGATTGAGTCCTTGGCTGATAGATGAAGATGGCTTCATTTCCTCCCTACTACTTTCAGTGTGCCCAGTAATTGTCATCATTAGTGACTCATTTCTCACTAATAGAAATTGCCTTCTATCTCCAGACTGTGATGCAGCAGTTTCATACATGAATATGGAAAAGGCTCATGCTTGCAGCTTAATGAGCAGTAAAGGAAGAGAATTCAAGTTGCACATTTGAGAAAAATAAATTAGCACTCTGAGGAATACTAATATAGCTTTTCACTAATGCATTCCATGCTGCTTTTTTGACCTCACAATTATTTCAGGGGTCTCTATAATTTATGTTCTGCAGCAGTTTTCAAACCTTCTCTTGACCTCATTGCAAATCAGAAACCGTAACATTCCCTTTGGAGAACAGAGTATAAAGCAATTGAAATACATTTGCACAAAGTACTAAAAAATGGAAAGCTTCTAAATTAAGCATAATGGGAAAATTGCAATATGATCCCCCAACCCTATCATTTAGAAACTGAATTTTTCAAAGGAAAAAAAATCTTAAATATAGCAATGTTTGAGGAAAAGAACCATTTCCGAACTTGCTCATGCTATAGGATGGTAGGATCACATGAATGATATGCTCTAGAAGTCTCTGGACTATCGAAGGTTCCAAAGGTTCGAAGAATGAATTTAGGACCAGGATTTTTGTGAGTTCTAGAGAGGATGAGCATAGACCCAAGAACTTTGGAAATATTTTACTAAAGAACTCAAAATCCAAATTAACACCACTGAATGTTATTTTCATGTCACTATGGGGAAAGCATTAAAACATATCAGCTTCAAAGACAGAGACAGAGAAATACAAGAGAAGGCCAGATCAAGGGCAC
Organism: Notamacropus eugenii; assembly: GCF_028372415.1. NCBI lineage: Eukaryota > Metazoa > Chordata > Mammalia > Diprotodontia > Macropodidae > Notamacropus > Notamacropus eugenii. The sequence continues at coordinate 355,126,984 of NC_092875.1, read as the reverse complement.
ATATAGAGGGAAGTTGAACTCAGCAAAAAAAGGCAAACTTTTCATCAGAGACTGGAGTAAAAGAGAAGATGATGGGGTCTAACATCGCAGGAGATTTGATACGAGAAGAGAGATCATGGCAAATGGCCTCAATTTTTTCTGTTAAGTACATGGCAAGGTCCACAACTGGGAGGGAAGGAAGGAAGGCTTCCTGTGAAGGACTTGAAAAGAAAAGATTTGATATAACCACTGTGCTGAATGGATAAGCAGTTACAGAGGAATAGAAGCATGGCCTTCCTTCATTGAGCTTAGATACCATAAATTTGTCATAAATCCTCTCAGTATGGTTTTGTAACATTGTCTACTTCTGTTCAGCAACACGTAAGTAGTAGTGAAGGAGGAAGATAATAGAAGTAATCCTGAGTTAGGGTTTAGCAAGCTGTGAATGCTGATAAAACAAGAGAATAGGGGATTCAAGTTTAGAGGATAGTGTAAGTCACCTTTCAGAAATTCAGATGTTCAACTTTGGAGTCAGTCTCAGCTTTTCCATCTACTTAATCACTCAAATACAATCACTTACCAAGTTTATTTAATCTTACCTTCATAATATAACCCACATCTGTTCTCTACTCTCCAATCATACAGTCACTTTTCTAGGTCAAGTATTTACCACTTTTCACCTAAACTATTGCAATAGCTCCCTAATTGATCTCCCTGGCTCTAAGTCTCCCTTCTAATCAATCCTACATACAGCTGCTAAATTGCTTTTCCTAAAGCATATATAACCTCTCTGATTAAAATACCATATTCTTGCCTTTTGCTTCCTCTTGCCTCTAGGGTAACACACAAACTCCTATTTGGCTTGTAGTCTTTCGTCATATGGCTCCAGTTTACCTTTCCAAGCATTATCATCATAAACATTTATATAGTCCCTGCTATGTGCCAGGCACATTAGTATCTCATTTGATCATTACAACAACCTTAAGAGGTTGGCCCTTTTATTATGCCCAATTTATAGATGAAGAAACTGAGACAAATAGAGATTGAATGACTTGCTCAGGGTCACATAGGTAGTGAGTGTCTGAAACCAGTTTGTGAACTCAGGTCTTCTCAATTCCACTGAGTTAGAATACTGTTCTAACCACCATAATATCTATCTACTCCTATTGCCCATGCTACTCTCTTTCATATACTTTCTGTTCTGACTGACCTGACCATCTTGATCTTCTCCATGCATGGCACTCCATCACTCTTTTCTGTACTTCTGTAGAGCAGCTAAGTACAATACCTCATCACATCATCATTGCCCATTGAATCATAAAACTTAATAACAATGTTTTTAATAGGTACATAACAGGACATAACATATACTCATAATCCTCAATTTCTATGGAAGGAAAAGCTTTGAAATTATAGAGACCCAGAAGAGATCAAAAACTATATGAGAAGAGCTTGAGATATACATCTTCACTGAAATTCTTTCTCCTAGATTTGTGCAAATAATACTGTGAGACTACAAAGGTTTATATCAAAACACTTTTATTCAACTACAAAAACCACGTATTCTATGCAACTGTGCAATCGTCTTCAGAACATTAATCCAATAAAATGAGGCATTTAGCAACATCAAAAGTTATAGGAAGGTCAAAGAGTAAGGGTAGTTTTAAAAAGGCCATTAGCTTTGGTAATTAGGAAGTCAAAGATAATTCCTATGAGAGTATTTTCAGTAGAGTGGTGGAGATAGCAGTCATATTGCAGAGGAGTTAAGGAGAGAATGGATAGTGAAAAAGTTATATTAGGTTTAAACAGCGCTATCAAGAAAGGGAAGGAAGGAGATCAACAACAGTTCAATTGAATAGAAAGGTCAACAACAGGCTTTTCTTTAGGACTTGGGAAACTTGAACAGATTTACAGACCAATGAAGTGAAGTGTAGAGGGAGAGAGTGAAAATGTTTGAGAGAGAAGAGTAGATAGATAAAACAAGATCCTGACGGAGCCAGATAAATATCAAAGCTTGGGTACACGCAGAGGGATCAGCTGCAGCCAGGAGTGGGAATACCTTTTGTACGACCAGCGTGAATGATGAAAGAGTGAGTGATGATGCTAGACAGTTATGAAGAATGAAGGTGGGGAGCTGAAAATACCCAATTTGGATAGTATCATGATTCTCAGTGGTAGCAGCCTAGGTTATTTATTGTAAGAGACCCTGGAGGTAGGGTTGAAGGCAAGAGGTAAGAGACAACAGGCAAGAGGGAAAGTTTAGTGCACCAATTGGATTATAAACTCCATGAGGGCAGCAATGCTTTGATTTATCTTTGGGTCTCCCTCACTGCCTAACAGTGTTTAATAAATACTTGCTGTCAATGAGAAAGGAATCGTGGACAGCCAAAGGTCATTCATATGCATTCAGTCAGCAAACAGACTGGGGCCTGGTACAAATAGAGATCTAGACAGGAAAATCTGAAGTTTGCAGTCCAATAATTACAGATTTGAGTTCATTAAACATAAGAAGCAGATATAGTTCAAGATGGTATAACAGCAGAGTTTTATGTGCACTACCTGAACAATTTTGCTTAACTTATTATTTAGCTAAATAATTTAACTGGATAATAATTATTATAAATGGTTATATTTTATATAATATATAATTATATTAAAAATAATAATAAATCATTTAACTTTTTTAGCAACAGAAGGGAGTTTGCTTAAAACCTGCTTTTGAGTCACTTCACCTATTCCAGACTGCCCTGTCACTGTGTCCCAGTACTAAAACAGGAGCTGGGTGCAGATGGGAAAAGAGATATAAAAGGTTTAATAGACACTAAAAGTCTCCAATAATGTTCAGAAGGAGACATGAGACAATCCTAGTACAATAAGGGCAATTAAGGAAGTCCTGTGATCTGGTAGACTGGGCCACTTTTCCATAGAGCTGAGAATGAACATAAACCCCTTCCATTGGGATCCATGGTCTGATCTTTCCCAAAGGACATTCACAACCAGAGACTTCTGCTTAGATTGAAAATTGAAGCAGGAAGACTTACTCATATGATAGGCTATAAGAAGTGCAAAAATGCTCAACCATCCACTCTTTTTAGTGAGTGACTTGTTCTACACAGCTACCTCAAATTGCTGTTTTTATGGGGTCAATGTACTGGCAACATTTCTTCCCCATTCCAAGTACTGATACTGCCATGAAGCAGAAAAAATCGTTCTTTGCCTATCAGTTTCTACTTTAGCTGAATTCATTTAGGTTTGACATCTTCCTGGACTAAACTTTTCTTATCTAGAATGTATGAATGTAGGGGTGTGTGTGTGTGTGTATGTGTGTGTGTGTGTGCATGTGTGTTATCAAAATATTTTGGAGTTAAGACCCAACAGAGTAACTGTGCCCTGAGCTTGACATAACAATAATCCTTTGCACTCTGGAATGACCTCACCCTCTGACAAACAGTTTTGCTTGGACCAGTAACAGGTGTTTATTGAGGGATTTAGCTCCCCCTATGTCCCAGGCCATCCATCACAGGTTCACAATCCCTGTTCCTTGTACTGTACTCCTGTTTGCTTCACAGAATTCTGGTTCTGTATTCTACCAGGTGCTCATGATCACCAAGACTTGAGACAATGACTGTTTCCCTAGGCCCCAAGAATGCCTGTCTTGGCCCAAGAAATGCCAACCATGAGAACAGTAACTCAAGACCTAAAAATGATTATGTCATAGTCCAGCCCACCTATGGTTTTTATGTATATAAGACTTGTCTTTGGGCTAGCATGTTAAGCCCTTCTTCCTAGAAGAGAGGGTTTTCTGCCTATAGGCATCATTTTCTTCACTCTGAAATTAAATTTCTGATTGTGTCCTGATTCTCCTGTCTCTAGCCTTCTCTGTTTAGCTCTGGCCATTCCCCCGTTAGAGGCCAATTCCAGTCCCTTTAACATTAATTGCTGTCAGAAGTGGGACTGGACACAGAACAGGGCCAAATGGACTTTCTAGTACCAGTGGGAGTGGACTAGGTGTCCCTGGAGATTTATTTCTCCAGAGTCTGACCCATCTTGTCTGGTGAATCCTCTGAACTTTGTTCCTACTCCAATCCCAGTTCACCCTTAATTGAACTTGCCTTTTCTTGGTGGGCCCCTTTCTTGATCTGGTTTGTCCTGAACACTCTAGTAAAGCTTTGGATTAATTGCATGGCTTTGGTGTTTGTTTTTCTGAACATCTGGTAAATTTGTAAATTGCATAAGCCCTTGGGTTTTGTATTCACTTACACCTATGATTTGTGTGCCTCTGGAACCAGTTAAAATTAGATTTGCGTGTTTTGTTATTTGTATTTGTCTTGTCATTTTTTCTGTTACCCTGTGTCTGTGAAATATTTGTGTTATGTTTGTGCTGTGTGCTAAATTCTATTGCCTTGGAAGATTTAAAATGCAACCAGCCAGAAAAACTTCTAAGAGCTGTAGCTAGAGAGAACACTGGGAAAGATTTATGAACCTTCATAGCTGAAGAAGCTGGGAAATAAATAGAACTAACTCCCACCTTTCTGTGGGAGATTAGGTTATAAGGAAAGAGGAAAAGTCTGCAAGACATTTTTTTGTTGTTGTTGTTACAAGACTGGCCAAGTTGTAACTAGAGAAAGAAAGTTAGATAATTATAGTTGTAAAATCACTAAAAAACATCTTAGCAAATTCTGAAGGTTTTGAGATTAATCATTAAAGAGTTTGACAATTATTCATTTTAAGACTACAGGAGAGAACTCCTGAGACTTCAGAGTAATTCCAGGAACTCACTCTCTTCTGAAACATCTTAGTAAATTTTGAGGTACCACCCTGAACAATTTGTTTTAAGAAAAAAATAAGGATTAAATCTTATAAAAGGTTTTGAAAGTTTTAAAAAGAATTGGCAAGATTAATTACTTCATTGCTCTAGGACAATGAAGGAAAACTAATTAAAAGAAATCCCAGAAATGAAGAGAGTGAAGGAAAAAAGTAGGCAAATAGCAACCTCTTGTTAACCCTCAACTTTTCAGTTTTTACCCTATTTTGTTCAAATCATTTCCCTATAATTGAATTATGGTTTGCACAACTTGGTGGAAGGGGTGAGAAATAACAGCCACAGCAGGGTCCCACACTGACAGTGGCCCCAATAGCCTTATGCCTCTGGGCATCTTTCAATCTACCCCTCTAGGATACACTCACTGCCCACCCTGCTCCAGCAATACTCCAATCCCAGCATCTGCAGCTGGTGAGGTGTATAGAGTCAGGCCCCATGGCCAGCATTCCCTGAGTCCTTACACCTGGAACTATCACCAATGGAGAGATCCTGGCACCAGCCACTCTAGCCCCTAAACTGCATCTGCCACATATCGCCCACCCCCACCCCTAGAATCCAGACAATTAGTTTCTCCAGGGCAAAGCTAGCCCTTTGCAGACCCTACCCAGCTGCTGCCTGGGAGAGTATAGGTGCCCCAGCAGTGTCTATCATGGTAATGTGACATGGGTGAGCTAGTCAGCACCTGCTCTTGACAAACCTACCCTTCTATGTTCTGGTTGCCGAAACCTATTAATTGTGAAATTTTAGGCAATTTATTTTATCTGTTTGCCTCAATTTCCTGATTTCCAAAGAAAAAATAATAATGGTTGTTGTTAGATCAAAATGATATAAGGAATGTGAAGTGCTTAACATAGTGACTGGCATATGCTAAGTACTGCATTATAATTATTATTATTTCTCTAGTTGAATGTAATTGTTCCATGCTTGATCACTTTAAAGTGGTTTTAAAATGCCAAAGGTAACAAGATCAATGATTTTCATATGTGATAATTTGGAAATGTAATTGATATCATCTGAAGTTTATTGCTTGTGTTATTTTATTTCTAAGCTGTACTTCTAATTTTACATTGTAAAATTTGAGAGACCACTGTAAAACCCAAATGGTATTAGACAAAAACTCCCCTTTTAATTTAGCTGCTGTTACACATGAATTGGGCTTTTAAAAGGATGTGACAAAAATTGAATATTTGAAAACTATTAAATATTTAATGAGGTATATTTAGCTATAAAACAGGTAATAATATTTATTATAATATCAGATTTTCATTTGAAAATCTTGGCTGCTATGAAGGTAAATATGGTGATTTAAACATGGCGCTTCAACATATTGATGTTCAGACAACTGTCAGGTATTAGTGTATGTCTGAAGCCCCAGTATATGGGAAGATTTAATGTACAATTAAATAATTAATGAAAAAATAACTATTAGGGAAATGTCCGGAAAGATATTCAAGCTTTAAGTTGTGGTTAGCAAAATTTTGCTATTTTAGGTAAAAATTCCTGAGACTGTAACTTATTTTTTTGTTTGAGTTTTGATACCAGGATAGTTGTCTGAATTGTCATGTGTACAAATGGCATATTTTACAGTATTGCTTAAAGGTGGATGGCTGTGCCTGAGAAAGATTATGCAGACAACCTAGAAAATGACCTAACTGGGCTCCTCCTGATTCTATTTCTCCATTGTGTTGTTTCCTTGATGAAAAGGAAAATTTCCTACATGCTTAATCCTAATCTTTGCTGTTATCACCCTGTGACTACATGATTAGATGTCAGATATGACTCATGCCTGGAATCAAACAGAACTAAGGGAGTTTTCACCTGGTATGATATAACTATATCCCTCTTTTTCTATTTGTAGCAAATTTCTATAATCAAGAAGTTTTGTAAGTACAACACTAAATCTATTAAATAATAGATTGATACTGGAACATCTGTGAGTTATTATAATAGGATGAAAGTATAAACATCTTAAAATTTTAATTTACATTGATGGTCAAATTATAAAATAGGGATGATATCCTCCTAAGGGTGAAATGATGAGACAAGGTAATAAGCAATAGAAAATTTGGAGAAAAGCATTAAGATTAGGCTGTTTTCTCTAAGAACCATATGCAGATGTATATAAATATCTTCCAAATCTATCTATCATACAAATACAGGCTTTAAGTATGTTAAGGTAGAAAGTTCTAAGGTTTTATTAATTAAGGATTAATTGGATTTTATGAATAAATTGTACTGATAATGACATTGAAAGTGAAAATATTTTCCCATTTTTATCAGTAACTATCTGATAATTTTAAAAGGCAGAAGAATGGGCCATAAATAAGCTTCCAAAAAGAAAAAGCACTAAAACCAGATAGATTTACAAGGGAATCCTATCAAACATTACATCAGTTATAAGATTTAAATAAGGATAAAAATAGCAAATGATATATAAACTAAAATTCTCTGATATTTCAAAATTGGAGAACCAAATTTAAGTGATGGTATTAGATTAAAAAAGAACCTCTTGATTTGGAGTCAAAGAAGCAGAGCCCCCTTTAAAGTTGTCCTGAAAATAAAGTATATTGCCACATGTAAATCTCCCTTATCAGAATTAGTCTGTTGTGAGTGCTCTAAGTAATCTGATCCATACCTGACAATGTAATTACACAATTATGAGAATTGTGAGAAAAACTGTACTGCATTGTTTAAATAGAGCCCTGTATGACTAGTAAACTGGGTCATCTGAAGAAAAACTCCTGTTCCTAAATGGACAAACCCAGAAGCAGCCAACATTCAGATGAGACAGCTGTCCCAAGATTCTGGATGAGGACTGAGTCTATGGCTCTAGTTTTTTTTTTTTTCTCTCCCTTTTTTTGTGTGCCCAGCCACCAAGACCCTGATTAAATTATGTGTTAGCATTTTCTCACTCTGATATTCTTGTCCCACTCCCTTTTCAAACAATAGTTATAAAGATACCTGGGGCACACTTCCCTGATACGTTCCAAATGGAACTAACCCCCTGAGCAATATCCCTGTGGCATATACCTGCCTCTCCTTTATTGTTCATGAAAGTGGGGAGTTCTTTCAGATTCCCTTCCTTTGGCCAAAAGGGGGAAATGTCTAAATATTTTGGAGAACATTTTGGAGAGTTGACCTTGCAAGCAGATCATGTCCAGAGCTTGGCATAACAATAATACTTTGCATTCCGGAATGACCTCCCCTTCTGGCAAAGTGGATTGCTTGGACCAGCACCAAGTATTCACTGAGGGGTTTAACTCCCGCTATGTCACAGGGACATCCATCACATGATCACATTCTCTGTTCCTTGTACTATACTCCAGTTCCCTTCATAGAATTCTGGTTCTAAACCTCACAGGAAGGTCATGACCCCAAAGATGAAACAACAATTGCTCATAATTGCCCCAAAATACCTATGTTGTCCCAAGAAAGGCCAACCATGAGAACAGTAACTCAAGACCTAAAAATGAGTATGTTGTGGTTTTTATGTATATAAGACCTGCTTTTGGTCCAGCAAAAGCCCTCCTTCTCAGGAAAAAGACCTTGTGCCTACAGGAGTTATTTTCCTCATTCTGAATTTAATTAAACTTCTGCTTGCATCCTGACTCATTTCTCTAGCCTTCTCTGTTCAGCTGCAGCCATCCCCAGGTTAGGGGCCAGTTCCAGTCCAATTTAAAAATATATGCCCTCTAGGACAGATGGTTAAGAATCACCTGAGATGTGGAACAACTAAAATCTGTGCTGGTGATGAAATATGATTCTTCTGACATGCTCAGCTCATCTCTTTTTTCTAGTAATACATACTCTTGATGATATCTTGTACTCTTCTCCTTCAATGATTGGCCTAGCTCATCCTCCTTTTGTACTTCCTTTCTGAGACAGATTGATGAACTTACTCAATAGACAGGCCTACCCAGTTGCATGTCGAAGATAAATGTTAATAAGCCATTCTCTCTTTCTTTGAAATTTCTTCTACCATGAAAAAAAAAATGGTCCTCTTATGGAAAGGGCAACTACCAATCTGGCATGCCTTTGATTCAGATTACTCATTATTGAATAACAAAGGTCAAAATTATGGGAGAAAGTAAAAAGGATGTATTCAATAAATTATTTGACATCGATAGACTTTTTTCTTATTGTTTTCCTGGACTTTTTCTAAGGGTTTCACTTAACTTTGCTTCTAGATCCTTAAAGCTTTTTAAAAGTCCCTGACCTCCAGCCTCACTTCACTAATAACATTAAAGGAGTAGCTTCTCACTGCTTTCCTAACCAATAGATGAATCAACAAACATTTATTGCTTGCAGGAAAATAGAAACCATAATCAAAAAAATTCCCCAATATAAGCACTAACTATATGTGAGGCACTATGCTAAGCACTGAGGAATCAGAGACAAAAATGAAATAGTCCCTGGTCTCAAAAAGCTTATATTATGATGGAGAGACAATGTACACATATTCAAATATACGTGCAAAAAAAAGTACAAAGTAGTTTCGGAGGAATGACGCTGGGACCCGAGAGGCATGAGGAAAAGGCATTTAAAGAGGGTATTTAAGTTGTAAAGAAAACCAGAGGCATGAGTGTAAGCCCCATGAGGGTAAGGAAGAATGGAGTCAGGAAATGTAACGTAGAATCATGTGCAAAATTCCACAGTCAGTAGGACTGTCTATGTATGTATACCATCAACATGACTATTGCTGCAGATCAAGACTTGGGTTACCCATGGTCTACCTCAAATTGCAACCCACTTATAAACGTGACACAATTCTTATAGATCTTTTCTTTGTTTTCCTGATTTTCTCTTTCAGAGCTCAACATTCCATTTGCTTTCAAAAGAAACAACTGAGCCTCATCCAGTCCCTGAGTGATTAAAAGATAAAAAGCATCCAGTGTAACTTATTGGAGGGAAATTGAAATTCTCTCTAGAGGGACAGAGACACAGAGAAAGACAGCACAGAGATAGATACAGAGACAGAGGGAAAGAAAAAGGAAGACTTAGATGGAAGAGATGCTCCAGAATTGTTTGCCAGAAACAGGTGTTGCTGGAACCAAAAGAAGAATTGCGAACTTCCCTTTCCCTCATTCCTCATCCTGCCACCTGGAAGCCCACCTCAAATCCCAATGTGAACCCTGAGGATGGAGGCAGCAGCTAGATTTAGGAACCCTGGAGGAAATACCAGAAGGGAGTCAGAAACAACAGAGCAGATGATGAAGAGATTTTACAGTAGGAAACTTGCAAATCTTGAGATTTTTTTATCTCTTTTCCTTTTAAATCCACCTAGATGAAAGGCCATTTGATTTTCTTCTCTTTGTTAAAATCACCTCAACCCAAATTTACTAACTCCTCAATTGAGTCCAGCTAGCTGCTGCTTTGATACAAACTACCCTATTAAATATGTTTCTTGGGTTCACTCTCCTAACTAGTCATTTTCTTGTAACAAAGGGCCCTAGAATTCTGAAGAAAATACACTGTTAATTACCACTATCATTCTGTGTTATCTATTTACATGAATACAACAAATGCCTCCTAAGTGTTATTCTAGTTGAGCAAGCACTGAATTAGCAAATGGCTTTTACTGCCATAAACATTCTCTGAAAACAGCCCCTGGGTAATAGCATGAAGGATTCAGCACAGCTATTTTTAACTAACAATGACAGCAGTGGCATCTAAATTTGGCCCAAAGTTCTGTTTTTATAGAGGAAGAAGGTAAGTGGAGGAGGAATCAGCAGAGAGACAGAGTCAGGTAAACTTCCCTCTGACTGACCCCATCATTAAATGAAAATCTGAGTTTAAAAAACCCAAGCACCACTTATGTGAAGATGCTAGGCTCCATTCATTTATCTCTTTCCTTTCCAAAGAGACTCATCACTAAGAGGATGAAATAATACCTTAAAAACACTACCCTTGTCCCCAGTTTCTTCCCCTGTAAATGAATCTGGTGGGGGAAATTTGTCTATCTGATAACACATCCAAAGCTAAAATTTAAGTTGGGTCAGGTCAAACAGACATGGAGGAGAATTAAGGACTTCAATATTCCCTAGAGGAAATAGGCAAGAAGCTTCAGTGTTGGACAGGGAATAGGAGGCCTTTGAAATGCGACAAGGTGACCAAGTTTAAGAATTAAAAATTGTTTTAAGGACAGAGAACTCATATCCTAATAGCAATTAAAAAATCCAAACGAATCAGAGGCATTACTTCACAAAAATATGGTGCTTTTAAGGGGCCCTCCAAGACATTAGAACACCATTTTGCTCCCTTTTACCTATTCTATCCATAGTCCTGGACTCAGAACTTTCTAATAGGGCAAAGTCAACTGTACTTGCTCCATCTATAGTATTTTCAACAAATGATTACCTCGCTTTCATTTGAAGATTTTCAATCATAAGCAATTATGGTAGATAAGGCTAGAATAGGTATCTTAGAAAACTCTAATTATTAGGAAGCTTATGTTTACATCAAGCTTCAGTCGACTTCTCTCTAATTTCTACCCACTGCTTTTAGTTTAGCTTTCTGCAGCCAATTCAGGGAAAGAAGGAAGGAAGGGAAGAAGGAAGGAAGGAAATATTAAAATATTAAATAGCATTAAAATAAGCAAGGCATTGAGCTAAGTGATGAAGACACAAATGATGTAAGCAAAAAAGAAAATCAGTCTCTGCCCCCATTACATTCTAATGGGGGAATACAATACATGAAAGGGAATTGAAAAGATGGGAGATGGAGAGAAATCATCAATATGATTTTGAGTTCCATAAAGACAGGGGCAGGAACTAAAAGAGAAATGAAGGCAGTCTGGTCTAGACACTTTCACAAAACTGAAATGCCAGGAAGAACTCACCAACGAGAAAAAGGGGAATGGATGGCCAAGAGACCTATATTTCATGGTGAGTAGACTGTTAGGTGGCAGGAGCATCCAGGGAAAGGATACCTTGGGGGTGAGGGAAGTTCCAGAATGAGAAAGGAGTGGAAGCATGACTTTTGATAAAATAGGGTGATGAGGAGGATAGTCTACAAAATGGAGTCCAGGGAGGTGGAGTCAAGATGGCAGAATAACAGCACGTACTTTCTAGAGTACTCCCACCAAGCCCAGCTAAATAGCTATAAAAAATGGCTCTAAACAAATTCTGGAGCTGCAGAACCCACAGAGTGATGGAGTGAAGTAAATCTGCAGTTCAAGACAGCCTGGAATGTTACCAGGGAGTCTCTATCATGCCATGCTTGGAGCAGAGCGTAGTCCAGTGTAATCCATGCTGGCACAGAGGGGACCTAAGCAGGGCTTGAGGGGACTAAATCTCTCACACCTGTGGTGCTTTCCAGACTTCATGACCCCAAAATGTTGAGGACAAATTGGAAGGTCAGTGGAAAAAGCCTGTGGGACCAGTGGGGGACAGTAGAGTGCTCTGGCCTTAGCCCTAGGGAGCAGAGGGAGGAGGGGGTGGAGGAAACTGCAGCAGCCACAGCAGCAGCAGGGGCAGCTGAAGCCACTGTTTCTGGAGCTCTAGGCCCACAGATTGTAAGGGGACCGAGCAGCTGACAGTAAACCCTCCACCCCTACTGGAAGCAGAAAACTAATTTGACAAAGAGCTCAAAAGTCAAGTAAATGACTGGGGAAGTAAGCAAAAATCAGGAAAAGAATCAGATTATAGAATCTTACTTTGATGACAAAGAAGATCAAAACATGCAAAGAAAAGAAAACAAAGTCAAAGCTCCTCCATCCAAAGCCTTCAATAAAAATATGTATTGGTCTCAGGCCACGGAAAAGCTCAAAAAGGATTTTGAAAATCAAATAAGATAAGTAGAGCAAAAACTGGGAAGAGAAATTAGATGCAAGAAAATCTTGAAAAATGAGAGAGGAATATGTTGGGAGTGCCAGGCCTAGAGGCCTGTGGGCTACCCGAGTCTTACTTTACCTCTATCGGAGGTCTTCGGCTGGCCAAACCGGATACTCATATGAAAGAAGAGACCTATCAGAGTCGAACAAGGGTTGAGCTTTATTCAGGGTTCTGGTTACAAGTGCAGGGGAATTCTTCCTTAGGAGGGAGTGAAGAATCTCCCAAGGAGGCAAAGATCTTACAATAAGAGATTGGAAGCAGAAGTGTAAGTGGGGAGAGAGGGGGAGGGAAGAGAGGAGAGAGGAAAAGCGGAGCCTTCTGTCCTCACACGTGGCCCCTCCACCCAAGAGAACTTTCAGGCTTTCCTGACTCCAATTAAGCTCTCCAGCCGCATAGTTTGCATCTGAATACCGTGCTGTTAGATAACAATAGGTGTGCCCAGATCCGGGACAATCTCCAGGGCGGGGAGAGCTCTCTCCCATCACGTTTCTCATGGGAAGAGGCGGAAATACAGGAGATAGCTCGGTTCACCTCGATTCCCAGTCGTTTCCTGGGGGGCCTCGTGAGAACTCTAAGATTTAGAAGTTCCCACCTTTACCCGCCCGAGACTGTCCACATGGAATTGAGCTTCCATCCCCAGCATGGGAGGAAAAAGGGAGAAATAGAATGCAGCTAATTATCTCTCATAGAAGAAGCAAGAAAAAGCTTTTTCAATGGGGGGGGGGAAGAGGGGAGGTGAGAGGAAAGAAGTGAAGCTTACTCTCATCACATTTGGCTTAAAGAAGGAATAAAATGCACGCTCAATTTGATATGAAAACCTATGTTACACTACAGGAAAGTAGGGGAGAAAGGGATAAGTGGGGTGTGGGGATAAGATAGAAGGGAGGGTAAATGGGAGGAGGGGTAATTAGAAGTAAACACTTTTGGGGAGGGACAAAGTCTAAAGAGAGAATAGAATAAATGGGGGGACCAAATAGGATGGAGGGAATATTGCTAGTCTTTCACAACATGACTATTAATGAAAGTCTTTTGCATAACTACACATGTATAACCTATGTTGAATTGCTTGCCTTCTCAGTGGAGGTGGGTGGGGAGAGAGGAAGGGAGGGAAGTTAGAACTCAAAGTTTTAAAAACAAATGTCAAAAATTGTTTTTATATGAAATTGGGAAATAAGATATTCAGGCAATGGGGTATAGAAATCTATCTTGTCCCACAAGAAAATAAAGGAGATGGGCATAAGGGAAGGGAGGGGTGTGACAGAAGGGAGTGCAGATTGGGGGAAGGTGTAATCAGAATGCAAAATGTCTTAGGGTGGGGGAGGGGAGAGATGGGGAGAAAATTTGGAACACAAAATCTTGTGGAAATGAATGTCAAAAACTAAAAAAAAAAAATAAATTTTAAAAATAAATAAATGAATGAATTTTCCCCTTCTCCAAAAGAAAAAAAAAATACAATCCTGGGTTACAAGGTCCCTATGGCTCAAGTTCCCTGTACCTAGAATTGAAAAGGACAAAAAAAATAGAGCAAAATCCCAAACCTGTTCCTCAGAGCCAGAGAAGCTAAGAGGAGGAGAAAGTGACCCTTCCAGCACCCAATTTAGCACATGGTACCCACACTATGAGTGAACAAGACTTTTACCCCTAGACTACCATAAACGTTAGCAAAAGAAGGGATGAAGGGGAGATAAAATCCAGAGAGACTAAAGCAGATGAAGCCAGAAGGACAACAATGGGCTAAATGAAATATTTTCAAGTTGTGAAAGTATGAACCTTCATTAAATAATATTTTTAACAAACACTTTATACTTGGCATAAATCCACAAATAAGATTTGGGGATGTTAAAGATTACTATAAAGGTTACTACTGTGCCAACTAAAAGATATAATGAGTTTATATATCAGCTCATAGTTATTGCTGCTAATAATAATGGGTCACATTCTCTTCCAGGTGAGTGAATGGCACCTCCTTATAGGTAACAAGTACTTTGGGCAATAATAAATTGTTTGCAGCCACAACCATAGGGTTAAAATAACCAACAACATAAATATTAATGAACTGCTCCCTCATCGTCAGCAGGAGTGTCAGAGCCAGCAAGATGTGGTTGCCTCAGGGAAGCCTAAAGAAACAGCCTGGATCTTCTGTTGGCTATAGAAGATCCCATATAAAATGACTTACCTGACTCCTCAATAGAGACAGAGAAATGGAACCTTATTTTACCAGGAAAAACCAGTAGATTAATTCTACCCTGATAAATTGGCCTAAGCCTATAGAAAGAGGACAGAGAGACCCACATAAGAGGAAGCTAAAGGCTAGACTGTTTGTGTTGTCCAGTTGCTCAGTTGTGGCCATCCCTTAGTGATCCCATAGACTATAAAACACCAGACCTTTCTATCCCTTCACTATGTCCTGAAGTCTCTTCAAGCTCATATTCACTGCTTTTATGATACTACTAATGATCTGATCCTTTACCATACTCTTCCTTTTGTCTTCAATCTTTTCCAACATCAGGGTCTTTTCCAATGAATCGTTTTTTATCATTATGTGACCAAAGTATTTAAGCTTCAGCTTCAGTATCTGATTGTCCAATGAATAGCTTGAATTTCTTTAAGTATTGATTGATTTGATCTCCTTGCTGTCCAAAAACTTTCAAACATCTTCTCCAGCATCACAATTCAGAAGTGCTATTTCTGCAGTGTTCAGTTTTCCTTGTAGTCCAACTCTGTATGGCTGCTATACTATACAGACCTTCGTTGACTATACAGACCTTCATTGACTATACAGACCTTTGTAGGCAAAATGATGTCTACTTTTTGTGTGCTGTCCATATATGCAATAGCTTTCTTTCCAAGGAGCAAGCAGCTTAATTTCATGTCTGCAGTCATGGCCTGTAGTGATCTTTGAGCCCAATGATATAAAATCTGACATTGCTTCCATTTCTTCTCCCTCTATGTGCCAGGAAGTGATGGGACCAGGTGCCAAGATCTTAGTTTTTTTTTTCTTTGCTAAGCTTTAGGCCAGCTTTTACACTTTCTTTTTCCACCATTATCAATTGGCTTCTTGATTCTTCTTCACTCTCTGCCATCAGAGTACTATTGTCCACATATCTGAGAATACTGATATTTCTCTTAGCAATGTTAATTCTGACTTTTGATTCATCCAGCCTGGCATTTCACATGATGTACTTTGCATATAACTTAAATAGATAAGGTAACAATACACTGCCTCAGCATACTCCTTTTCCAGTTTTAAATCACTCAGTTGTTCCATGTTTGGTCCTAAGTGTTGCTTCTTGGCCAGCAAACAGGTTCCTCAGGAGACAAGTAAGATGATCTGGTATTCTCGTCTCTTTGAGAACTTGTCACATTTTGTGGTGATCCACACAATCAAAGGCTTTAGTGTAGTCAATGAAGCAGAAGTAAATGTTTTTCTGGGACACCTTTTCTCCATAAGAATCAAATCATTGGACTCTAGAGTCAGTGTTCATTCCACTGTAGTCTCTGCTGAGATCCTTATCAGCAGGGGCAGGAAAAAAACCCTGGACATCTATGGATATGCAGATAATTAACAAATGCAGAGAAATAACAAATGTTGTATATGTTGTCAATTTAGTCACTAGTCTCTTTGCCTCTTCAAAAACCATCCTGCTCTTCTGGTGATTCTTGGTTCACCTATTACTTGGTTCACCTAGTTTGTAGAATCTTAAGCGTAACCTTGCTGGTGAAATGAGCACAATTGTTTGGTAATGTAAACATTCTTTGTTACTGCCCTTCTTAAGGACTGGGATATAAACTGATGTTTTCCAATCCAATGGCCACTTTTGAGTTGTCCAAATTTACTGGCAATATTGAGTACAGTACTTTAACAGCATCATCTTTTAGCATTTTAAATAGTTGAGCTGCAATTCCATCACGAACACTAGCCTATTTGTGAGCATTACATCCCAAGGCCCACTTGACTGCATTCTTCAGAATGTCTGCCTCTAGATCAATAACCACACCATTGTGGTTATCACTGATATTAAGACTTTTCTGCATATTCTTGCCATCTCTTCTTAATCTCTTCTGCTTCTGTAAAGTTTCTACCATTTTTGTCTTTTATCATGACCATTTTTGCATGAAGCATTGCTTTGACATCTCTAATTTTCTTAAAGAGATCTCTAGTCTTTCCCAATCTATTGGTTTTTTTCCCATTTCTTTGCACTGCTGATTTAAAAAACCTTGTCTCTCCTTCCTATTCTCTGAAATTTTACATTCAGTTGGATATCTTTCTCCTTTACCTTTGACTTTCCTTCTTTCCTTAGCTATTTGTAAAACTTCATCAGAGGGCTATTTTGCTTTCTTGTTCTTTTTCTTTGGATTTGTTTTGGTTGCTGCCTCCAGCACAATATTGTGAACTTCTTTCCATAGTTTGTCAAGATCTTCACATAACTGATCACTTTCAGCCTCTTTGGTACCAGTTGTTAGAGCGCTGACATGCATTACTATAATGCTGAATGGTTTGCCTTAGATTAGAACACATATAATTCTGTCCTTTATAAGATTATGCCCCCGTATTGCTTTTCTCACTTTTTTACTGATTTTGAAGTCTACCCCTTTTCTTCTAAGAGATTCATGCCCACAATAGTATATGTAGTGAGAGGTCTACCATTTCTTTCTCCAGTGGATCACTTTTTGTCAGAACTCTCTGCTATGACCTCTCTGTGTTGGGTAATGCTGAATGGCATAGGTCATAGTTTCAATAAGCTATGCAAGCCCCTCTGTCATGACAAGGCAATGACACAGGAGGGAAAAGGCTAGACACAAAACTACTAAAAAGAGGAGGCCACTTAAGAATTGAGGAACACCTGATCCACAAGATCAACATGTTGAGCATTTTTTCACAAAAAAAAATGGAAATCTTACTGATGTCATAGGATCTAGTGCTGAAAGGCACCTCAGAGGCCAGTTAGTCCAATCCTTTCATTTTTCTGATAAGGAAACTGAAGCCCCAGAAATGTTAAGTGTCATGCCCATTAAAACCAAAGGTGGGATTTGAATGCAGATCCTCTGACTTCAGAATCAGTTCTCTTTCCACTATTCCAGGATTTTCTAGCAATTTTTCTGATATAAACTTTAGCAGTCAGATGAACTCTATGAACTTATTCTCAAAATGATTTTTAAATGCATAAAACAAAATGTATAGGATTATAAAGAAAACCAATGTTGTTGAAATTTTTAAAATATTTTGAAAAAAAATACATAGACCCCAGTTTAAGAACATCTGTCTGGGGAGGAGCCAAGATGGTGGAGTAGAAAGACACACATATGCTAGCTCCAAACCCACAGCCCATAAAATATCCGTAAAGAATAACTCCCAACAAATTCTGGAACAGCAGAAGCCACAGAACAATGGAGTGGAGGATATTTCCGTTCCAGAGAGCCCTGAAAACCTGATGCGAAAGGTCCCTCATGCCCTGGACCCAGAACGGAGCCCAGCCCTGCCTTGACCATGCAGCACTGGCACTGAGAGGAGCAGATCCGAGCAGGCTTCAGGGACAGAATCTCCAGTGGCCACACAGGTCCCTCCACCCACAGGTGACAAAGGTCAGTGAGAGGGTCTCTTTGTCTGGTAGAGAGGGGAGTGGGGTGTCCCCATAACTCAGTCCCCCTCGGGAGGCAGCAGCGGGGGCAGCAGGGGACAGAGGCTCCCAGAGAAGGCTGGAGCTCAGATCCATTGTTAAAGGTCTCCACATAGACTCCCTGAGGGAAATGAGCCCTGCATGGCAACCCTGCCCCCACCTGAGCACCTGAACTTAATCTCACACTGAATAGCAACACTGCCCCACCCCAAAGCCCTGAGGCATTGAAGCAGCATTTGAATCTCAGACCCCAAGCACTGGCTGGGTGGATCTGGAGGGGAGGTGGGTGGGGAAAGAAAGCTCAGAAGTCAAGTCACTGGCTGGGAAAATGCCCAGAAAAGGGAAAAAAAAATAAGATTATACAAGGTTACTTTCTTGGTAAACAGATATTTCCTCCCTTCCTTTCTGATGAGGAAGAACAATGTTTACCATCAGGGAAAGACACAGAAGTCAAGGCTTTTGTATCCCAGCCCATCCAATGGGCTCAGGCCATGGAAGAGCTCAAAAAGGATTTTGAAAATCAAGTTAGAGAGGTGGAGGAAAAACCTGGGAAGAGAAATGAGAGAGATGAAAGAAAAGCATGAAAAGCAGGTCAACACCTTGCTAAAGGAGACCCAAAAAAATGCTGAAGAAAATAACACCTTTCAAATTAGAATGGAACAGATGGAGGCTAAGGACTTTATGTGAAACAAAAAAATCACAAAACAAAACCAAAATAATGAAAAAATGGAAGAGAATGTGAAATATTTCATTGGAAAAACAACTGACCTGGAAAATAGATCCAGGAGAGACAATTTAAAAATTATGGGACTACCTGAAAGCCATGATCAAAAAAAGAGCCTAGACATCATCTTTCATGAAATGATCAAGGAAAACTGCCCTGAGATTCTAGGACCAGAGGACAAAATAAGTATTCAAGGAATCCACCTATCACCACCAGAAAGAGATCCAAAAAGAGAAATTCCTAGGAACATTGTGGCCAAATTCCAGAGTTCCCTGGTCAAGGAGAAAATATTGCAAGCAGCTAGAAAGAAAACAATTCAAGTATTGTGGAAATACAATCAGGATAACACAAGATCTAGCAGCTTCTACATTAAGGGATCAAAGGGCGTGGAATAGGATATTCCAGAAGGCAAAGGAACTAGGACTAAAACCAAGAATCACCTACCCAGCAAAACTGAGTATAATACTTCAGGGGGAAAAAATGGTCTTTCAATGAAATAGAGGACTTTCAAGCATTCTTGATGAAAAGACCAGCGCTGAAAAGAAAATTTGACTTTCAAACACAAGAATGAAGAGAAGCATGAAAAGGTAAACAGCAAAGAGAAGTCATAAGGGACTTACTAAAGGTGAACTGTTTACATTCCTACATGGAAAGAAAATATTTGTAACTCTTGAAACTTTTCAGTATCTGGGTAGTTGGTGGGATTACACACACACACACACACACACAGAGACAGAGAACACAGAATGAATTGAATAGGATGGGATCATATCTTAAAAAAATGAAATTAAGTGGTGAGAGAGAAATATATTGGGAGGAGAAAGGGAGAAATGGAATGGGGCAAATTATCTCTCATAAAAGAGGCAAGCAAAAGACTTTTTAGTGGAGGGGGAAAAAAGGGAGGTAAGAGAAAAACATGAAGTTTACTCTCATCACATTCCACTAAAGGAAGGAATAAAATGCACACTCATTTTGGTATGAAAACCTATCTTACAATACAGGAAAGTGGGGGAGAAGGGGATAAGCAGGGTAGGGGGGAGGATGGAAGGGAGGGAAATGGGAGGAGGGAGCAATTTGAAGTCAACACTTATGGAGAGGGACAGGATCAAAAGAGAGAATAGAAGTAATGGGGGACAGGATAGGATGGAGGGAAATATAGTTAGTCTTATACAACATGACTATTATGGAAGTCATTTGCAAAACTACACAGATATGGCCTATATTGAATTGCTTGCCTTCCAAAGGGAATGGGTGGGAGAGGGAGGAGGGTAAAGAAAAGGAACTCAAAGTTTTAGGAACAACTGTCGAGTACTGTTCTTGCTACTAGGAAATAAAAAATACAGGTAAAGGGGTATAGAAAGTTATCTGGCCCTACAGGACAAAAGAGAGTTTGGGGACAAGGGAAGGGAGGGATGATAGAAGAGAGGACAGATTGGTGATAGGAGCAATTAGAATGCTTAGTGTTTTGGGGTGGGGGAGGGGACAAATGGGGAGAAAATTTGGAATCCAAAATTTTGTGTAAATGAATGTTAAAAGTTAAATAAATTAATTAAATTTTTAAAAAAAAGAACATCTGTCTGCCTTCCTGTGTATTATGCTATAACTGTGGTTTTAGTTTGATTTTCTTCACCCTGTGAACCAGAGACAGTACAGACTGAGGCCTGCCCTGGAAGATAACAGAGTTCAAACTAGATCATAGCATCCCACACAATAAACATTTAGAGGAAAATTTTGAGAAATTTATAGTACTAATGGAGGGGAGGGGAGATACATTGTTTCTGCTTTGATCTTACCAAAAAATAGGCAAAAATTCAAGGATTGGAATGTTCTCACCACATATGTAAAAATATGTGGTGACTTGCACCATATCATGAACAGAGCTATTGTCAAAGGCCAGGTATGAGCCTGAAGATGAAATAGGGGGAGGTAAACTTTGTTAATTAATTTTCTGCCAAAAACAAAGATCAAGGGGGATGGAGCCAAGACGGTGGAGTAGAAAGACAGACCTGTAAAAGCTCTCCCCCATAGCCCATAAAATAACTGCAAAAAATGATTCTAAACAGATTCTAGAGCATCAGAAGCCATAAAACGAGAGAGTGAAAGAGATTTCCAACCCAAGGCAGCCAGGAAGGCCAACAGGAAATGTCTATTGCATTGGGAGTGGATTGGAGCACAACCCTGCATTGCTCACCTGGAGAAGCAGGGACAGGATGCAGAACAAGCTTGAGGGTGCTATCAGCAGCAGCAGTCCCCAGATTGCTCAACACACAAAGGCCAAAGACAGCTTTAAAGGTCAGTGAGAAAGGTCTTTCACTCAGGAGAAGGGAAAGTGGTCTTGACTGCTGACAGCTTCCACTGCAGTGGCAGCATCCATTTTTAGAGCCCTCCACTGAAAGTCCCTGGCGGAATTGAACCTCTGATCTGCACCTCAGCCCTGAGTGGCAACCCTGGGATAAGGAAAAGCACTGGCATGGTGGAGCTGGAGGAGGTTGGAGAGGGAATTCTATTGGCAGATCCTGGGCAGAAAAGTTTTTAGTTGCTCCCAGACCAGTGCACAGGTCATGAGAGGAATAAACTCCTCTCCCTTGATTGTGCCACCTTGGAGGAAGTGACAAATTACAGATCCCCAGAGTATACTCTCCTCTGGACAAAGGACTCAAAAGTCAGGTAACTGGCTGGGGAAACACCCAAAAATAGGAAAAAAAAATAACATTATAGAAGGCTATTTTCTTGGCGTACAGGTATTTTCTTCCGTCCTTTCAAATGAGGAAGAACAATGCATGCCATCGGAATAAGACCTAAAAGTCAAGCCTTCTGCATCCAAAACCTCCAAAATAAATATGCAATGGTCTCAGGCCATGGAAGAGCTCAAAAAAGATTTTGAAAATCAAGTAAGAGAGATGGAGGAAAAATTGGGAAGAGAAATGAGAGCAATGCAAGAAAATCATGAAAAACGTCTTGCTAAAGGAGATCCAAAAATGCTGAAGAAAATAACACCCTTAAAAATAGACTAACTCAGTTGGCAAAAGAGGTCTAAAAAGCCAATGAAGAGAGGAGTTCTTTAAAAAGCAGAATTAAGCAAATGGAAAAGGAGGTTCAAAAGTTCACTGAAGAAAATAGTTCTATAAAAAATTAGAATGGAGCAGATGGAAGCTAATGACTTCATGAGAAATTACAAAACAAAATGAAAAAGAATGAAAAAATCAAAGATAATGTGAAATATCTCATTGGGAAAACAACTGACCTGGAAAATAGATTCAGGAGAAACAATTTAAAAATTATGGGACTACCTGAAAGTCATGATCAAAAAAAGAGCCTAGACATAATTTTTCATGACATTATCAAGGAAAACTGCTCTGATATTCTAGAACCAGAGGACAAAATAAATACTGAAAGAATTCACTGATCCCCTCTTGGAAGAGATCCAAAAAGAGAAACTCCTAGGAATATTGTAGCCAAATTTCAGAGTTCCCAGGTCAAGGAGAAAATATTGAAAGCAACTAGAAAGAAATGATTCAAGTATTGTGGAAATACAATCAGGATACCAAAAGATCTAACACCTTCTAAATTAAGGTATTGAAGGGTTTGGAATATGATATTCCAGAAGTCAAAGGAACTAGGATTAAAACCAAGAATCACTTACCCAGCAAAACTGAGTATAATACTTCAGCGGGGGAAATGGTCATCCAATGAAATAGAGGACTTTCAAGCATTCTTGATGGAAAAACCAGAGCTGAATAGAAAATTTGACTTTCAAACACAAGAATCAAAACAAGGATGAAAAGGCAAACAGGAAAGCAAAATCATAAGAAACTGACTTGGAGTCAGGAAGATCTGAATTCAAATCCTGCCTCAGACACTTACTAGCTATGTGACTCTGGGGAAGTCATTTAAGCTCTGTCAGACTCAAGTTTCCTCAGCTATATGAGCAGGGATAATAGAATCTACCTCACATTATTGTTGTGAGGTTCAAATGAGATGGTGTGTATATTTTACAAAATATAAAGTCAATCTGTCACTCAAAAAAATTAATTTTCTACCTCCCATTTTGCCCACCTTTTCCTCTAAGGAATCCAGGGTTTTTTGTCCTGCCTCTGCTGATGAGGGAACCCAAGGGGAGAGTACAGTGGAAAGAACACTGGCTCTACAGTCCAAGGATTTGAGTTTGTGTAGCACCAATGCAATATTCACAGTGCCTACAGCCACCATGAATATCCCAGTGCAATTCTGATTCACAAAATACAACAAACTCTCCATGTGGAAGACAGAATCAAAACATGTATTCAGATACCAGAAAGCCAAATTCATCTTAGTAACAAAAATCTGTGCACAATAACAATGCAGAGACCAATACTATCCCTAAGCCTTCCCTCTACTAGGCTTCCCACAAACCACTTCCATTTAACAAATCACAAACAGGCCCCCTTAAACAAAATCACAAACAAGTTCTTTCAGTCATGCTAGCCACATGTAATGGTAATTTAAATGAGATCTTTCCCATTCATTAACAAGCTTTAAGACCTGCCAGGTCACATGGAAGCCTGAGTTACATGAGTCTGAGTCACATGGAGCCTATGGTGGAGGAATTTTCTGAATGGGTGGAACAGGAAGAGGTAGGGTAGAGCAGAGCTGAGAGGAAATTTGGTCAGAGTAGTCAGGAAATGAGAGAGAAAAGCAGGCAGCTGGCTAGTGAGAAGGAGAGAGCTTGTTTGTGATTTCATTTAAGGGAGCCTCTTTGTGATGTTTTTAAGGGAACTGGTTTGTGTGAAGCCAAACAGAGGGAAGGCTTGGGGATGATATTGTCCTTTGCATTGTTACTGTGTATAAATTTTTGTTCCTATGATGAATTTGGCTTTCTAGTGGCTGAATAAATATTTTGATTCTGTCTTCCATGTGAAGAATCTGTTGTATTTCACAATTCAGAATTACACCAGCATATTCATGGCTGGTATAGGAGGTATGAATATTGTGATGGTGCTACAAATGGTGATAAGGATGGGATTGTGAAATATCAGACCTCTATTTGGAGGCAGGAAGACTTTAGAGGAAGAAATAGATATCCCAGGGTGAGAGGATTTGCATTATTCCTCCCTAGCAAAAAAATGGGCTAATGGCACAGGACTCTGTGAAAACTGGGAACCAAGGCTACAGAAGGGAGAACCTAGAGACTTAGAAATACATTTGCAGAGAATACCAATAGAACCAGGGAAAGAAATGCAGGGGTGTGTAGGACAGGCTGGGCTATCAAATTATATGTAAAAGCAGAGACAAGCTGCTGAAAGAAAAAGTTCAGGTGGAAAGGGACTTGGCTGGTTTGCATGAGAAGCTTTTATGCTGCATCATTCAAACTCTCCTTTAGATGAGCAAGCTAGAAAGTCTCAGGTGGTAGAAGGAAAAACTGGTGTTAGTTTAGCTCACAAAAAGAAGCAATTTTGGAAGAATGGATGACATTCCAGCTAATATACTATGTAAAATGTATTAAGGATAGAGGTTTGATATTAGGCTAAGCAGGGAAGTGAGAGCTGCCCCTGCAGATCCGCCTGAAACGCTGTATCCAGGTTCATCACACCTTTAGGGAGAATCAGGTTTGGCCAGGCCCCAGCTCAGATTAAAGAGGGTGTACCTCTAGCCAGAATGATGACCCCAGGACTGCAAGTTGGAAAACAGTAAACAATAGTGAATGGTGGGTTCACGGGCTCCAGAAGCATGACTGACCTTATCTACCCTGCTTCTGGTTACTGTCTCTTTGTTTCTTTTTGGCTTTTTGTCTGTTCACCTTATTTTTCAGGTTTGTTTTCTGCAGGCTTATTCTCCACCTGCAGATGCCTACTTGCTTAAGCCAGTTGTCATCCCCTGTCCATGACTATGATGTGTCACCCCTGGACCTGGTTTCAACCAAACTCTGGATGCCCTCTAAAGAACTGACCTCTCAAATGGGACCTATTGGGGCAGGAACAGCTCTATGTCCAATCTCAGCACCTTCATCCCTTACCCCAAGATTCTGGGTGTCATTAATTCAAGCAGGAAATGATGGGGTCCTTTTGCTCAAGCCCCACCCTAAGTTATTATTTTATGTGCTTATTTTATGTGTTCCCTCTTATATTGTTGTAAAGTTCTGTTGATATCAGTTGCCTACGATATTGTTTTATATGCTTATTTTCTGTTATCCCTATTAAAGTTCTGTTGATATCAGTTGCCCCACCTACCTGTATAATGAATACAAAAGACCTTGGGGCTGCATGGTAACGGTAATTTAAATGGGAAAATCTTTCCCATTCATTAATAGGCTCGTGTGGACTACCTGGGTCACATGGAAGCTTGAGTTACATGAGTCTGAGTTATATGGAGCTTGTGGTGGGAAGTTTTCTGAATGGGTGGAACAGGAAGAGATGGAGTTAAAGCAAAGCTGAAGGAAATTTGGTCAGAGCAGTCAGAATTGGGATAGAGAAAAGTAGGCAGCTGACTAGTGTGAGAGAGAGAGAGAGAGCTTATTTGTGATTTGTTTAAGGTTTGGGGAAAGCCAAACAAAAGGAGGGCTTGGGGATGGTATTGTCCTCTGCATTGTTATTGTATATAGATTTCTTTATTACTATGGTGGATTTGGCTTTCTGGTGTCTGAATAAATGTTTTGGTGCTATCTTCCAGGTGGAGAGTCAGTTGTATTTCACAACTCAAAATTACACCAGAATATTCATGGCTGCCATACGTGCTGTAAACATGATGTGGCACTACAGTGTGAAACTCACCTGTGACATTATTTGTATGATCTTGAGTGACTTATTTAACCTTCCTAGGCCCTCCGTTTCCTCAATAGCAAAATGAGAAATTTGGACAAGATGATAGCTAATATTTCTATGTTGGAATTCCTTCCTGGTATTTCTTGAGAAATTTATTTTTCTGAATCCCAAATCCTAAGAAAAATCAGTCAAGAAATAAGGAAAAAGATTTATAATTCTCCTGCAACAATTAAAGGTTAACAATCAAAACAGAGATGTTACTGGTTCAAAGAAATATACCAATGTCAAGTTGAAAACAAGAGAACAAAATACAAATTGAAGATTAAAGTCAACATTTCCAGGAACCAGGACAGAAGCATACTGGAGACAAGTGGCCATGATGTAATCAGTTATTCTTGCTTATACATGAGAGGGACTGGAAGGAGGGGGTGTCTAGCTTTATGATTTCATTGGTGTAGGGAACTTCCTGTGTGGATGCTCCCTCTACATATGTAGACTGACAACTCCACTTAACAATAGTCTTAGAGTTCCTTGAGGGTCTGGGAAGATATTATCTCATCTATGGCCATATAGCCAGCATGGGTCAGAGTGTACAAATGAACTCCAGTAATTGTTCCTAAAGCTAACCCTCTATCCATGATCCCAAACAAAATCTCAACTAAAAGGGAGGATTTCAGTCACAGGATGGTGGAAGATATATTTGGAGTATGGGCCTTCCCAGTAGCTCTTAAACTTTCTCGTATATGCAATTAACTATGCTTTCTATGACCAAAATTAAAAGAGTATAATATTCTTCACAAATAGGATTTAGAGAAATGTATGTTTTCAGTTAGAAGTAGCAAAAAGGCAAGACAGTAAAGGACAACACTGTGGAATCCCTTTAATCCCATCATCACCACCACCATCTTGTGACTGTAATAAAGGTTGAGAGGGGGATTGAGGGGATCATAGGCCCTTTCAAAATCCAACAATTAACCACTTAGTGCTAAACCCATTAAGCATTAGTAGTTTTTCTACATAAAGTCAGACTATGGAAATCTCCAGTTCCCAGAACAAAGAGACTGAAAACTTCTTTAGTGCCTTCATCAGCTCTAATTAATAGTCTTTACTTCAATGATTTAGAGCCTCCTCTCTGACTGAACTTCATAAGGAAGTCAAAGTCAAAGGCACTGTCTAAATCTACTCTGCAGTGCTAACCCCAACCTAAACCCAGCTGAGCTATTATAAAAGCAGAAATAGGACCAACTACCCCCAAGAAGTCCCTGCAGCCACTGTGCATAGCTCCTACTGTAAACATTAACACTCCCACCTCCTGAGAACATGGGAATGAAATGATGAGATCAGTCACTCAAAAGTGTCCCAGAGGTGGCCACAAAAGACAAGCCTCCTATTAACACTGACATGATTCAAACTGCTAGGAGGCATTTCTGCCACAGAAGCTGAGCAATATCGTATCTAGGGCATGATATTTTTGAGACATAGATATGACTATGCCACCCACTTATACTCAGAAATAAATAAATAAATGAATAAATAAAGCCTTCAACGGTTTTCTATTGCTTCTAGGATCAAAGGAAAACTCATTTCAGTCCCTCTTCAATCTGACTCCTACTCTGGTCATATTTCATTTTATTTCTCATAATGAACTCTTCATCACTGTCAGATTGAAACACTAGTTGTTTCCCATACACAATATTCCATTTCCTACCTCCAAACATTTGTATAAGTAGTTCCCCATGTCTGAAATGAACTCCTTAATCCACTCTGATTTATGAAATCCCTAGATTCCTTTAAAGTACAGATCAGGGGCTTACTCCAGTTTTTCCCAATCAGACCAAATATTAGCATTTTCTACCTCTTGAAACTATGTTTGTTCCTGTTACTGCTGTTATTGTGGCTGTTGTCATCTTTATCACAACTACTATTGTTAAGATTGAATTGATCTTATATCATTTTTCTTATCGATCCTATTTACAATTAATTGCTTTTGTCCTGTAACTGCTTAAGGCATGGTTCTCTGTCTCTATACTTGCTTCAGAATTCAGCTGGTCTGTTATGGGTCATTTAGAAATCCAGCTCCCTGGATAATCACTAATCTATTCTTGCTTGAAGGAATTTAGCTGACCTTGGGGGATGGTGTTGTATCATTAAGCACCCCAACATACATGGGGGGGGGGACCTGCTACCACTGGTTCTGAGATCTGCATTCATAAAAGGAAAGGCAACTTTTGAGAGGTTAACAATCACTTTAATCAAACACAGGTATCAGAGAAAATCAAACTTTCAGAGAAACCAAAAATCAACAGACAGCACTTCCAAACTGCCTGACCATTAACATACATACATCTTTACCAGGGAGGGCAGCACCAGTATCTGGGTTTTCAAAAAGGCTGGGATGGGGGAGCCACTTAGGGGCTTCCCAGATTCACATCGGCACACAAACTTTCTTCCAAAAATTAAGCCCCTAAGTAAAATCTCTTCCTCAAAGTATTTATACACTTTTCCCGAGCCAGAGGGCATAATCCTCTGACCCAGTGCCTCAACAGAGAAAACAAAAAGTGCTTGGGATCCTCCTACAAAACAACTCCTGTAATCAAGCTTCCCACAATGGGCAGGTTCATTAATGTGTGAGGAAGATCTTCATTAATCACGTTATTCAATCAGAGGCACTTTTAGTAAAACAAAAACAGCAAAAGATTCTAATTTGATTGCCATCACAGGTGTGAACAAAAAGGAATTGGGTCTTAGTATCATCATACCACCAATCCCCTCTTCAAAGCTATCTCATTTGCTGTCCAAAAATGGCAAGTCTGTTATCTGCTTGTACCTAGACTCCAACAATGAGCCTTTCTTAAGCAGAAGGGAGAAAGGAGGGGCTTGTTGATAGCCCCCATTACCAAACTTTCAACCAATTTTGTTGTCCCCTGTGCCTCAACTCTTTAACTAATCAGGTTATTATCCCATGATGTCACCTACCCTCTTCCGTTCTTTGTTCTGTACTCTCCAAAACCTATAAAAGGAGATCTGTCCTTTTGGTTGGGGTCTGTGACAGACACAGAGGCAAGACATTGTCCCATTTATTGACAGCATATTCCTGCTAATAAATTTTGTCTTGCTCAGAAAATTGCCTCAGTTCACCCTTTTGTTAAATTCCACTTGCTACACTGTTGCTGTCATCATTGTTTAATGCGAGCTATGATTTCACCCATGCTGGGAGTTCCTGGTGAGGAACTTCCCCTAAGGAAACAGTAATACCTTCACAGTAACTTTGATTCTTCAAGAACTTCCTACAGCCCACAGAGGTTCAGTGACTTGCCTACTGTCACATAGCCAGTCACATAGTGTCAGAGGTGAGATTTGAAGCCAGATCTTCTTTTCTCTTAACCAGCTTTCTCTCCACCATGAGATATTACCTCTATTACTTTGTCTATATCCTGTGTTTCATTGTTTCTTCACTTGTCATGGGAATATTTTGGTTTTTTTCTACTCTTATCATCTAGCAGAGTTAACTGCCTATATAGGCATTTGATAAATGCTTCTTGACTTGAATTGAATGAGACAGACATTTAGGGACACTGTATTCAATTTAGTAAAAATTATTGGTACATTCACCTTCATATTACAATGGTCTCATGATATGAAGGTACTAATATAATCAACAAATCAGTAAACATGTATTATACACCTGCTTCATTCCTTGTAGGTCCAACTAAGGGGAAGGGCTTCAGGTATTGCTCTGTGTCTATGATAAAAGGACCAGTCTAGTATAATTCAGACTAGCTCATCACAAGAAGCCTGACTACAAAACAATGATATTATTTAGCTGCAACAAGTCATGAAGGTTTCCCACTAAGATATAAAGGAAACTTGTGATCATCTACATCCAGGGAAGAAATGACCATGATGATGAAACTTCATATCATAGAATCAGAGCCAAAACTGGAAGGACCTTAGAGGTTATAAACATCAACCCTTTAATTTTATAGATAAGGAAACCAAGACTGAGAGAGGCTTAGTAACTTACCCAAGATCACATATCAACTAACTATCGAAGGCTGAATTTGGGGACAGTTAAGGTACAGTGCCAGGCCTAGAGTGAGGAAGACTCACCTTCCTAAATTCAAATCTGGCATCAGACACTTACTAGCTGTGTGACCCTGGGCAAGTCACTTAACCTTATTTGATTCAGTTCCTCTTCTGTACAATGGGCTATCAAAGGAAATGACAAACCACTCCAGTATCTTTGCCAAGAAACCCCCAAATGGGGTCATGAAGAATCAGATACAACTGAAAAACTACTGGAAAACAACAACTGGATTTGGACTGAGGATTGTCTTCCTGACTCCAAGGCTCATACACTTATCCTCACTGTCACTTAGCTGATTTGTTACAATATTTAAGGTTAAATTAAATAAAATATTTCTAACAAAATCCTATTATGAAGACTTGACCCTGGAATAATATGGAGTGTCTCAGATTTCTGATTTTCTTAAACAGCTCAGCTCTTCCTCACTCTTCACTGTAAGAAGTATAGTCTCTCAGACTGAGGTACAAAACCCTCACCTCTGACCTTGTGCTCCTGTAATTGATTCTTTCTCTAAGGTGCCTTGATTACTTGATTAAAAACCTTCACTGAATCAGGAGTCAGGTCTTTTATTTGTTTGTTTATCCCAAGTGTCTTTCCAAGCTACTGAACAAGGAAAAAGAGCAACATTTCCTGAAGTACCTGTGAGACATACCACTATGCCTGGGTCACTCAAAACTCCCTATTATCTAAGATGATGCTAGGCTACAAGTAACCCATTACACTGACAACAGCGATAATATTGTCTTTGGAGGTGAAAGCAAAGTAACAGCATTTCAGTTTCCCCATGGCTAGTTTGCAAAGTGGTGATGTATGGATTAAATGTCAGCTGTAATACTAGTGGGGCCATTATGGCCAAAGCTCTCTAAGCTTAATTTCCTCATCTTTAAATTGTGGCTTATAATACAAATGCTACCTATCTTGTAAGGCTGTTGCGAAGAAGGTATTATTAAACTTTAAAGTATTATATACATTTTCATCATTATCATAGAGACTTAGCTTATATATTTTAATTGTTACAACGACAGGAAAATAATAATAACAAAACTTCATTTGCAGAATGGAACACGCAAGTTGCATTCTCCAGATTCATACAATATTGACTATTGATCTATAATAATTGATACTACTACTTCCAAACATGAAATATAAGGGGTTTTTTTCAGACTTGTGGTACACTGAAAAATAAATGTATAGATAGATGACAACAAATGAACTAATAGAAATGAATAAATAGGCAGGTAATAGACAGACAGACAGACAGACAGACAGACAGACAGACAGATAGATAGATAGATAGATAGATGGACAGACAGACAGATAGACAGACAGATATTGCAGGTCTGTAAGTCAGAAGATCTGGATTGTAGTTCTGACCAAAACCAAATATCCACACGCCCTTGGGCAAGTAACTTCTCTTTGGATCTTAGATTTTTCACCTATATTCAATTATCGAGAGGATATTGATGTTCCATAAAAAGATCAGGCATTCTGCTATGCCACATCACTCAGATGGTTGTGTGCTCCAACCTACACTTGGAGATACCTATGGAGAAATGCTAAACTCTCTGGTTCTCAAAGAAGCACACCTTTTCTCCTCTAGTCCTTATGGGTGCCAGTTTCTCATGTCCTTAGTCTAGGGGCATGATCTATATAGATTTATGAAAAACTCTTGGCCTGAGCCAATGGGAAAACTCTTCCCTTAGTTCAGAGTTCCAATAAACCCAAGTCACTGGCCATAGCAATTAGCATTCATATGGTATTTTAAGATTTGCAAAGTGTTTTATAAAGATCATCCAATGTTATTCTTACAAGAGCCCTGGTAGTTAGGCAATACCATTGTTCCCATTTTACAGAAAAGGGAATTGACAAAGGCAGACTTGTCCAGGGTTTTAAAGCTAGTAACTGTCTAAGGTTAAATTTGAACTGTTCAAATTCCTGACTCTAGGTTCAACTTTATATTCACTGTCACATAGCTAAAGGATATTCATCAAAGATACATCATTGACTCATTAGGATACAGGTTCTTTGTCTCTCTACATTTGTCATGGTGGTGTCCTTCACAAATATGTGTCAAGTCTAAGGGAGAAGTCTCTGATTTTCAACCAGCTTTTGTACTTAGGCAAAAAGGAAGTTATATCAATAGTATTACGGCTTAGTCCCTGGACCACTTAAATCTCAAGGATGATTTTAATGCCTTCTAAGGAAAAATTAGCCTGGTATTCAAGGGGTAAATGTTTTTCTGCAATGCCCCCCATACCACACACACACACACACACACACACACACACACACACACACACACACACACACACACATACTATCCCTCCTGAGAAGTTCAACTCTAGTCAGACCCAGGGAACTCAGGACCTGGAGCTGCCAAAGTCACTGGCTTTGTGTCTCTCATAGAAACCCTTCAGGTGCGCCTTCTAACTACCTCTATAAGTGGCTGGCTCATGGGCTAGAGCTCAGGTGGCAGGCCAAATGAGATTCTAAGCAGTCCTCCCTTCCTATCTTTGCTAATGGAGCAGTGAAATGGAGTGAAAGGCAAGTCAAGGAGGAGAGATTTCTCTAGTTACCTTTCTTTTTGCTTTCCTTATTCCCACCAAAGTCCACCCTGGGTCATTTCTGCCATAGCCTACTGGAAAAAATGAGATAATATTTGTAAAGTGCTCAGCATAGTGCTTGCACGTAAGAGGCAATTACTAAAAGCATGCTCCCTACCTCTCCCTCTTTGCAGACAGTTTCAGCTCAAAGGGTAGGCTATAAGGCCCATGTCTCACCAGACATGACATAACTGCCGTAAGTAAAGGAAGTGGGGTTTGAACAGGTGATTCATCAGCTCCCTTCTACTTCTCTAATTTCTTGATTCTGGTGTAGTCTGCCAAGTGTTGAACAATGGTGGAATTTCCATTTCTCCTCATACTCCTTAGGGACACATTTGTGTAAGTAACCTAGTTTATGCTTCCATTAGTTCTCCTAAATTCATGAAATATTTATTTGAAAACATGTTTACTAGAGTGCCTCTAGTTGTGTAGACATCAAGCCATTTTCTGTTTATGCTTTGGCCTTTAGATGATGCATTCACACTACCTCATGCCTTTCAGATCCTAGAAAAAAATATAGACAGTTGGAGCACAAAAGAGTTTGGACGAAGAGCACCAGAGCCACATGGGGATAGCAGTTAGGAGAACTTTAATTCAGTTCACAAGGGGAGAGGAGAATAGATGTCGATCTGAAAGAGATTCAATGTGGCAGCCCCACATAGTTCAGTGGCTTTCTGGTACAAAGTCATATGCAGTGCCTTTCACAGGTAGTCAAAGGCCTCTAGCCTTTCAAGGCTCAAACTTACACAGAGTTTTAAAGAGTCACTTGACACTAATAGGACATTTCTGCCATCTATGGTGGGGGGGAGCGGATATTATTGGTAAATTCGGGATCAGTGAAATGAGGATATTTTCTAAATCTCCTAATAAGGAGTGAAAAATGAAAAGCAGAGAATTTACCTTCCAGAAAGAGGTTGGGTGGGGTGGTTAATTTCTAGTTTGGGGGTTTCTTAGCCTTAAGGTGCAATCTAGGGATCCAGGGCTATACCAGTCAAATCATTTTTTTTACCAGTTCACAAGATTTATTCTTGCAATGTCGTTGAGAATTGATGATACCACTGAATGTAGTCTCTTTCTTTTCCTACTATGAGTTTTTGAAACTTTCTAAAATTTCCAACCTGGCACTTTATCAATTACTGATCCCAAGGCTGTTCCAGAACTGAATGATTTTTTCTTTCAAAAGGATGTTGTGAAATTATGTTTGCACATTTCTAAGGCTTCAGAGTCATTGCTTTCTCCAGTCATATGTATCTGTGCCCAACATTACATTTTCAAGAAATATACACTAGTTTTTTAATTCTGTTTTCTGAGGCTAAGAAATAAGGACATGTAGATGGCAAGACGATTAAATAAGACTTATGTGATTGCTTCAGAAATAGTTCCAGAACAACAAATTGTCGTAAAGATAACTTTGTATAGATTGAGCAAATTTCTTATATCCTTCAAGGGAATATATTTAGAATTATTTTCACTCGATGAGAAAAGGGAAAAAAAGAAAAGAAAATTTACTACATACATGCACTTGAACAGTAAATAAACTGAAGTTGGGAGTCTTGGCTATAAACAACTTGGCCAATGACAACCTCCAAGTCAGTTAGATCCTCTCTTCCGACTTCTGTTCTTCATATCACATCTTGATGAAAGATTTATTTTATCTAGACTACAAATTCCTTAATAGTCTCTGTTTTCTTAAAATATAAGCCCTTCATCCACCCTGATAATCAAATATGTAGCAGTCTCTCCCTTCAAGAAGCTCATCTTCTTTCAGAGGTAACAACATATGGAGAGGTAGATGAGAGAGAGAACAAGGGAGGGAAAGGAAGAGAAATGGGGCAATGGCATATCAGTCGTATTGAACACAAATACAAACAAGAACAACTAAGCTCTATGTAAGGATCCCTGCAGAATGTGTACTGGCTTAGAAAACAGCATTAATATTATTATATTCTATTATATTTCTATTTATTTCATTGAATATTTTCCAATAATATTTTAATCTTGTTTGGGTAGCAATGTGGAGTGTGGTGGGCCAGATGTGGCCTGTGGGCTGCAAGTTTGATACCTCTGAGATAGATAGATAGATAGATAGATAGATAGATAGATAGATAGATAGATAGATAGACAGACAGACAGACAGACAGATAGACAGACAGACAGACAAAAAGATATTTAGATAGGTAGATAGAGGAATGGATAGACAGATAAGAGGCTGAAACAGAGAAAAGAGAAAACATAGAGGGAGGAAGGAAGGAAGGAAGGAAGGAAGGAAGGAAGGAAGGAAGGAAGGAAGGAAGGAAGGAAGGAAGGAAAGAAGGAAGGAAGGAAGGAAGGAAGGAAGGAAGGAAGGAAGGAAGGAAGGAAGGAAATATAATATATAATATAATAGATGCAAAGTAATTTTGTATGAAAGATACTAGGAGATGAGGAGGGATTCAGAAAGGCTTCATGTATAAAGTGTGCTTTTATTGAGTCTAGAAGGAAACTAGGAATTTTTAGAATCAGAAGTGAAAAGGGAGTGCATTACAGATATGGGGATAACAAAAGTAAAGACATAGAATGTTAAGATGGATAAGTGTGTATAAGGATAACAAGTAAGCCACTTGCACTGACCCATAGTTTTGAAGGAAGATAATGTATAATAAGTCTGAAAAGCTAGGTTAGGATCAAGGCATGAAAGATTTTAAATGCCAAATAGAGGTATTTATATCTGTTCTGAGAAATGATAAGAAGTCACTGCAGTCCATTGGAGCTGGGGATAAGAAGTAATGTTTATCAAACCTATGTTTCAGAAAAATCTCTTAGGCAGTTGTGTGGATGATAGATTGGAGTAGGCAGAGACTTGAGGCAAGGATACCAGTTAGAAGGTTATTGCAGTAGTCATGGTGAGCGAGATCAGATGAACTCTGAGATAAGAGAAGTAGCTGCGGTGGGTAGGAATAAGGAAATGTGAGAGAGTTTGTGGAGGTAGAAATGACAAGATTTCACAATTAATTTGATATATAAGATGAGTGAAAGTGAGTAGCTGAGAATGAATGATACTGGAGTTGTGAAGATGGATGACTAGAAAAATGGTGGCACCCTAGTGGTATGAAAGAATTCTGGAAGAGACATAAGTTTGGGAAACAAACCTAATGACTTCTATCTTAGCCATTTTAAGTTTGAGATATCCACAAGTCATTCAGTTTGAAATGTTTAATAGGCATTTGCATAAGCAGATACATAACTAGAGCCTATGAGAAGTATTGGTATTGAATATATAAATCTGGAGTTATCTGCATAAAGATGATAATTTAATCTATGAAAATTGATGAGGTCACCAAGTGCCAGAGGTATAGCAAAAGGTGAAGAGAGCCCAAGTCCAAGCTTTGGGGTACACAAATAGCAAGTGTGACATGGATGAACATCCAGCAAAGGATACTGAGAAGGAGCAATTAGAAAGGCAGGAGGAGAACAAAGCATAGTATCACCAACACCCAGAAATAAGAGAATATCCAGAAAGAGGTGTACAATAGTGTCAAAGACTGCAGAGAAGATCAAGAAGGGTGACAGCTGAGAAAAGATTTGACAACTGAGACATCAGCAGTACATTGAGGAAGACAATTTCAGTTAAGCGATGTAATGAAAAGCTAAATTGCAAAAGGCTGAGAAGTGAGATGAACAGAAGATGCAGTTAGTATAAAGGTGGTGGTGGTGGTGGTGGTGGTGGCAGCAGCAGCGGTGATTGTAGTTGTTTTTAAGGAGTTTGGCTTAACCAAGTAGTAGAAATATTAGGTGAGAGCCTAGAAGATGGAACAGTAGAAGAGGACATTTTTTAAAGGATCTGAGAGTCTTTGGAATGTTTGTTGGCTACACAGAAGGAACTGGTAGCTAGGGAGAAATTGAAGATTAGGGGAAAAGAAGGTGAAAATTGAATCAATCTCCTCTAGAAGAGAGAAGGGATCAGATCAAACATATATGTAGAGACATGGCTTTGGTGAAAGAAAAGCTATCTCATCACTAGAAATTGAAGTACAGGGAGAGAAAATAAGAAATGATATGAATGGGTAACGAAATGTAAAGAAGCAAATCTCACTGAATATGACGTTGATTTTCTGAGTAAGGTATGAAGTGAAGGACTCAGCACAGGAAGAAAGAGTGGTGGGTAGGCTTAAGAATAGAAGAGAAGGATTGGAACAGCTGCTGTGGTGAATGGGACAGAGAAATGGAGAACAGTAAAAACAATTTTGTAGTGGACCCATTAGCACCAATTTCATTAATTCCTCCAGCTGCATTCAGCCTTACATTAATACAAACAGAGGAAGGGTGATGTGGACAATGCAGATACACTATTGAGTCTGACTTTATACTGCATTTTCTCCCAAAATCTGATTTTCATAATAGTTGAGTGGTCTATAATTAGTGCTCTTTTTCCTATGTGTGTTTTTTTTCTTTCAAAAGGGATTTCATTTTAGGTGTGTTCCCTATATTCAAACCAATCTGGTATCATTGTCATTAACATTTTACAAATGAAATTCAGGTTAAGAGAAACTGAGACTTACTCAATGTCACAGCCAATAAGTGCTGGGTTAGAACTCAAACCCAAGTCTTCTTGCTCCAAACCAGTGGTGTGGACACCTTCCCTCCAAGGACTAGAATCCTGATTCCCTGGTTCCCAGACCAATGCTCAAACACCTACTGCCTCCTTTAATGCAATGGTAAATAGTATAAAGAAGTGCTAAGCAATTCAAAAAAGCAACAAAAATTAAGTGAAGTAATTATCACCTAATGGACAAAGATCACACACAGCACAAAGAAAATTGGATTTGAAGTCAAAGGAGCTCAGTTCTGTACTGGCTTTGATGTTTACTAATGATGTGACCTTATGGAAGTTATTTAATGTCTCCAGCCTCTAATTTTGTCACTTGTAAAGTGAAACAGTTGGAATAATTAATCTTTAATCTCTGATCTATCAAAAAGTAATAAAAATATCTATTAGGTAAAAATGGAACACTTTTCAAACTTAAGTATCCTTCATATCCCAGTCTTGAATTTTTTTTGTTAGAGGGACACATTTCTCTGATACTCTCACCATCTGTGGGGTAAAAATGAGACATCTGTTAGAAAAAAAAGAGAAAACACTCCCCTGAAACTAAAGTCACTCATCTGCAAACAGCCATAGTCAGAAATAGTTCTTGACTTCACACAGAATAGGTAAGATAATTTTGAGACTAAACCAAAATGTTTGAAGTTATAAGCTCCCTGAGAGCAGGGACCTTGTTTTACTAATCTTTGTCCTTGCTCTAGCTTCTAGCACAATAACCTTGAGCCTAGGAACTTGCTTGTGATTTGTTGAATTCCTATTTCCTGTTAACAGAACAGTGTTAGGGAGATATAGAGGTCATTAGAATTATGCCCTTACTGTTTACTTGTTACACAGATGGATCCTGTGCTATAAACACTCCTCTAATATAGGAAATAGTACCAATAGATCTGTTAGCCTCTTGATCTTTTGTTGGTTCCAAGATCCAAGCTCAAAACTTTTCTCATAATACCCCAGTGTTAGATTTATCTCCATCTCTTCCCCTACCTCAGTTACCTCCTCCCAAATGGATTCCTAATAAATATACCCAAGAATGTAGCAGATCATTTGTGTGTGTGTGTGTGTATTATGTTTTCGTTTCTTATATGATTTCTCCCATTTATTTTAGTTCTTTTACACAGCATGACTATAATGAAAATGTATTCAATAGGAACATATGTGTAGATCCTATATAGATTTGTATGCCATCTTGGGGAGGGAAGGGGATGGTGGGGGGTAGGTAGAGGGGAAAAAATCTAAGTTTTATGGTAGTGATTGTAGAACATTAAAAATAAATAAAATGAATATATTTTTAAAAAGAACTAGGCATAGACCAATATCTTATACCACTTATGAAGATAAGGTCAAAATGCATGTATGACTTACACATAAAAGAAGATATCATAAGTAAATTAGAAGAGCATGAACTATATTACCTATCAGATTTATGGATAGGAGAAAATTTATGAGTAAACAAAAGAGAAACAAAAAAATATACCCAAGAAATAAATATCAGTTGTTAACCTTGTTTGAAAAGACAAAGAACAATTTTTAAATGAAGAAAGGTAAACAGAATTTCCTCATGCTCAAGAGGTAGAGCTTCAGGGTCCTATCAAGGGACTCATGGGAAGAAACACAAGACAG
The DNA here is from genome assembly GCF_028372415.1 of Notamacropus eugenii. NCBI lineage: Eukaryota > Metazoa > Chordata > Mammalia > Diprotodontia > Macropodidae > Notamacropus > Notamacropus eugenii. The sequence goes on along the minus strand of NC_092875.1, from coordinate 355,088,380 downwards.
GATTGCTGCCTTGGACGTCTGCTTTCAAGGATTTCTTCACTACAACTTGTGCTTTGACGCACTTTGTGCCCAATCAGCCCAATTGTTCCGAGTGTCCTGGATTTTTTGCTTTGTGGTAGTTGCTTTTTCATGTACTTCTGCTTTCTCATCCAAAGCCATGTCCTTTAAAACAGGTATATTTCATTTTATTGCACTTCACTTTATTGTGTTTTGCAGATACTGCATTTTTTTACAAATCGAAGGTTTGTGACAACCCTGCCTCAAGTAAGTCCCAAGTGAGGCACCACTTTTGCAATAGCTTATGCTCACATCATGGTTCAGCATCACATTTTGGTAATTCTTGCAATATTACAGACTTTTCATTATTATTATTGTATCTGTCATGGTGATCTGTGATCAGTGATCTTTGGTTACTGTTGTAATTGATTTAGGGAATGACCGTGCCCATATAAGATGCCAAATTTAATGGATACTGCTCCATAGATCAGCCCTTCTCTGTCTCTCTCTCCCTTTCCTGGGAGCTCCAGAGTCCCTGAAACACAACAATATTGAAAGTAGACTAGTTGATAGCCCTACAATGACCTTTAAATGTTCAAATGGAAGGAAGAGACAATTGATGAGGCAAACTAGCGGCCCCCCCCACAAACTTTAGCAACCATCACCCTGATCAGTCAGCATCCATCAGCGTCCAGGCAAAACCCTCCACCAGCAAAACAATCATGTACAGTATATGTGTGTGTATATATATATATACACACACATATACTGTATATATATGTACACATATACTGTATATATATATATATACATATATATGTATAGTATATATATATGTATAGTATATAGTTTTTAAACATAATACTATTGCATACTTAAAATTATATAGTATAGCACAAATATAGCTTTTATGTGCCCTGAAAAAAGTCATGTGATTGCTTTAATGCAGCAGTCTGTGACCAAACCTGCAATATCTCCAAGTTATGCCTATACTTCATCCTTCATACATTGCTTCTTTTCAAACTCACTCAACAGACTGCTTTTTACCTCAAAAAATGGATTACCTCATGTGGCCACATATTTGCAGTGAGTTCTACAAGTCTTTATAGCCCTTTTGTGAAAGAACAACTCTCTTATGCTCTTCCCTGGTTAAGTATTCGTAGTACCAAGAAAAGCAACTGGAATGTGTTTGAGCATATCCGTCATCCAGAGTTTTAAATTCTGGTTAGAACTCATAGTCCTAAATTCTACATGAATCTCCAGTGATTACAGGTCTAAATTACATGCAATATATAATAAATGAATGTGTCCATGAACATTCAATAAAGTGAAGCAGTGAAATAATATCAGTGTCTATGCAATAGCGTGCATAAACAGCAGAGTATATGAAATCGACAACAAAATATGCATAGTTGCCATGCAAACGTATCTATGCATCTACACAGATCTGCAGTAATTATCAGGAGTATCAATGAACATATACAATCCCCCTTCCTTTCCTATCTCTCTGGAGAGTACCACCATCCTCCTGATCACCACACTCACCACCTAGATATTATCCTCGACTCCTCACTCTCACCCTCCCCTCCCACTTCATAACCAATGAGTTGCCAAATTATGTGGTTTCTATTTGCACATCTGTTTTTTCATGCTCCCTTCTCTACTCTGACACCTCCATCACTCTAGTGCAGGTGATTACCTCATATCTGGACTATCACAAGCCTGCTGAGGTTGATCTCCCTGCTTTGAGTTTCGCCACTTCAGTCCACCCTCCATTCAGCTGTCAAACTGATCTTTTAAAGTACAAGTTTGACCATGTCACCCTCCCATTCAATAAAATCCTGTGGTTTTCTATTGCCCTCAGGATCAAATATAAAATCCTCTGTTTGTTTTTTAAAGATCTCCATACTTAGGCCCTTTCCCACCTCTTCTACCTTTATTCTTTTCCCTCTCCCCTTATATACTCTACTATCCAGTGACACTAGCCTTGCTACTATTCCTCAAATTATGCATTTCATCTCCTAACTCAGGCATTTTAACTGGCTGCCACCCATACTAGAATTCTTTCCCTCCTCATCTCTACCTCCAAGCTTTCCTGGCTTCTTCCAAGTCTCTACTAAAATCTCCCTGCATGCAAGAAGCCTTTCCTAATCCATCTTAATGCTGGCACTTTCCTTATGTTAATTATCTCCAAATTATTCTGCAAATATCTTATTTATGCATTGCTGTTTCCATGCTGTTTCCTCCATAAGACTGTGAGCTCTTTGAAAATAGGGACTATTTTTTGCCTTTGTATCCCCATTGCTTGGCACAGTCCCTGGCATACAGTAGGTTAAATGGTTGCTAACTTGACTTGATTATGTAAGTACTAATATTGTTGCTTGTCCTTCATTCTTAAAGAAGACCAATGACATCACGAGGTAATAAAAACTGATGCATGAATTAGATTTAAGTGAGGCATAGCTGCACAAAATTGTTAACCTTTACTCTCTCTTCCAGAGTCATTAAAGTTCAATGGCAAAGCAAAAGTCAGGACAACTGGAGATGGCCCAGGACTGGGGGAGGACCTTGGAATCTTCCATATCTGATCAAGCTCTAAGTGTTTCACAGTGCCTGCTTCAGCTGCCTTTGTGGCAATTGAAACAAATTGCTCTCATCTGCCCATTCCACTGGAAGAAGTCTTCACATATTTGGGGTAGACACCCCACTAACTCACTGATGGATTTGTGTCTCTATCTATACCTTAGGAGTATCTACAGTAGGTGTTCTAGGAGGCCTTCTGAAACATCAAACTAATCTCAATGCACAGCCTCCTGGATGCCTCATTCCTAATAGAATTTACTACCTGAATATTCCCTTGCCAGAGTATTTCTCAAAACACATTCCTGCACTCTTCCATAGAGGATTTGTAAAGCCTGAGCAGTTGGTGAAAATCCGTGCAAATTTTCTCAGTAAATTTTTGTTAGACTTGGCTTTGGATTTGGGCTTTGTACATCTATTGTGCTGAAAGACTTTACAAGTGCATTAGAAGTAATAAGCCTATGACAATAATTTCAGTGATCAGCCATCCATCAGATATCACAGAAGTTTGAATGATCAAGGAAGATTTTAATGCTAGATATGGACAATATATTATTTATTATTGCCTAAGAATGTCGGCACTAGAGAACTACCATTTACTAAACAATATTTGATGTTCATCTGAAAATATTTGGAAGCTGGACAAAAAAGGTTTCAAGATTTGCTGTTCCCTCCATCTGGACAAGATTCAAAGATTCTGCCCTTCATTAAGTCAAGATACTATCCCAAGTGTACATAAAGGTATCTTTTGGGAGTCCATTTGAAGAATAGTTGAGTTATGAGGTTAAACTTGTGCTTGGCTGGAGAAATCAGAGTGATTCCTTTTACATCAATATTCAACACATTGCTGGATAACTGAAGATCATACAAGTTCCGAAGATTTTATTTCATCTGGATGTGCAGGGACATCTAGTCTTTTCATTGGTTTGTGGATTTATTCTGCATGCTGCATAATAAGCTTTGGCAGGAGAACCAGTTCACCTATGTGAACATCTAGCTATACCTCAGTTAAAAAGATGGGATACAAAAGTAATTGATGAAATGTATCAAGCACTGAATTCTAGGCTTTTCATTGGATGGTCTTGAAGGCAGTAAATATGCTGCTTCTGGGTTGTCTTCTCTCACTATTGGACCTGATTTTTGCAGAATAGTACATAGAGTCTTCACTTCATCAGCTTGTGTGCAATTGTCTAGTTCAAAAAATCTTTGAAAAATTAATAACCAGTCTCTTTTGCTTAGCATCTTGTGAGCTAAGTGTCTGTTAGTCTCTTCTTCATCATTAAAGAATCCAGTGAATTTTCTCATAGGCAATAAGTGGTTTGTTGTAAATTGTTTTCACGGGGGTCCCACCAGTTTCTGGAGCTATTCTCTAGATGGGAAAATTGCCCAATCAACCCACAATTACATATGAAACATCCATGAATCTGATAACTGTGCATCTCTATAATAGCAATTTAAATGGAAAGATCTTTCTTATTCATTAATAGGCCCATGTGACCTGCTTAAATCACCTGGAAGCTTAAATCACATGTGGTGGAAGGAACTTGCTGAACAGGCAAAATAAGAGGGTGGAGCAGAACTGAGAGGAAGTGAGTGACCATGGAGGAGAGAGGACACAGGCAGACAGGCATGCAGGGCAAGGCTCAGGCTGGTGAATGTTTGCTTGTGAAGAGGCCCGGGCAGAAGTGGAGAGGCTCAGGAATGGCTTTGCCCCCTACAGCGATCATGTTTATTAACTTCTTGATCACCATAACAGATTTAGCTTTCTGGTTCGGGAATTTGGCTTTCTGGTATTAAACAAATATATTTCTTCTGCCTTCTATATGGAAAGTCTTTTATACTTTGCAATTGAGAACTATGCCAGCATATTCATAGTCACCACCAACAGTACTGTGAATATTGCCTTGGCCATATAATTTCATGACCACCAATGACTCTTGGCAAAAGTCTTGCTAAAACACCTTCTTGTTCATGATATTAGCAACAAACTTTGGCATCATACTGTCATTGTATCTGTTGATAAATCTGTTCTGCTTGACTGTGTATTTGTTACAAGAATTATTTTTCTTTTCTTTTTCTCATTTGACTGGAGTAGGAGGTTAAGAAATTAGATTTGTTAATTTGCTTCAGTGGAGAGAATAGAGCACAACAGCTTTAGCAGAGAGGGTGGAGCAGATGTAAGACACTGCATGCCATTTCACATGAGGTTACTGTATTATTAGTTTTTCTTAACTGTTTTACTTTGTTACGAGGCTTATGATATAGGAGTAATCTGTAGATATTTATAATGTTAAAACAAAACACATCAATAAAACTTTTCAAAATGTTACCATGTTGGGAGTAGAGCCAAGATGGCAGAGATACAGCACACACTTTCTAGATTGCTGCCCCCAAGCTCTGCCAAATACCTGTAAAAAATGTCTCTAAACAAATTCTGGAGCTGCAGAACCCACAGAATGATGGAATAAAGCAAATCTCCAGCCCAAGAGAGCCTGGAAGGTCACCAGCAAGTATCTATTGTGCCACACTGGGAGCAGAGTGTAGTCCAGGATGAGCCACGCCAGGACAGAAGGGACTTAAGCAGGGCTTGGGAGGATAGAATCTCATGTACCTGTGGCAGTTTCCAAACTTCAGCACCCCAAAACGATGAGGACAAATTGGAAGATAAGTGAAAAAAACCTATGGGACCAATGTGGGGGAGTGGAGTGGTCTGGCCCTGGCCCCAGGGGGGTAGGAGGGAAGGGGACAGAGGAACCCACAGCAGTCACAGCAGCAGCAGGGGCAGAGACAGTGACTGTTTCTGGAGCTCCAGGCCCACAGATTGTGGGGGAATTCAGCAGCTGACAGTACACTCCCCCAGCCCCATTGGAAGCAGAGATCTACCTTGACAAAGACCTCAAAAGTCAAGTAAATGGCTGAAAAAATGAACAAAAAACAAAAAAAATCAGAGTACAAAATCTTACTTTGGTGATAAGGAAGACCAGAGTATACAAACAGAAGATAACAAAGTCAAAGTTCCTCCATCCAAAGCCTCCAAGAAAAATACGAATTGGTCTCAAACCATGGAAGAGCTCAAAAAGGATTTTGAAAATCAAGTAAGAGAAGTGGAAGAAAAATTGGGAAGAGAAATGAGAGCAATGCAAGAAAATTATGAAAAACAAGTCAACTGATTGCTAAAGGAGACCCCAAAAATGCTGAAGAAAATAACACTGTTATAAATAGATTACCCCAAATAACAAAAGAGGTCCAAAATGCCAATGAAGAGAAGAATGCCTTAAAAAGCAGAACTGACCAGCTGGAAAAGGAGATCCAAAAGCTCAATGAAGAAAATAATTCCTTAAACATTAGAATGGAGCAGATGGAAGTTAATGACTTTATGAAAAATCAAGAAATCATTTTTTTGTAATAATTAAATTTATTTATTTAACTTTTAACATTCATTTTCACAAGATTTTGGGTTACAAATTTTCTCCCCTTTTATCCCCTCCCCCCCCCAAACACCAAGCATTCTAATTGCCCCTGTGACCAATCTGCTCTCTCTTCTCTCATCCCTCTCTGCCCTTGTCCCTATCTTCTCTTTTGTCCTGTAGGGCCAGATAGCTTTCTATACCCCTTAACCTGTATTTCTTATTTCCTAGTGGTAAGAACATTACAGTTGATCCTAACACTTTGAGTTCCAACTTCTTTACCTCCCTCCCTCTCCACCCCTTCCCTTTGGAAGGCAAGCAATTCAATATAGGCCAAATCTGTGTAGTTTTGCAAATGACTTCCATAATAGTTGTGTTGTATAAGACTAACTATACTTCCCTCCATCCTATCCTGTCCCCCATTACTTCTATTCTCTTTTGATCCTTTCCCTCCCCATGAGTGTCGACCTCAAATTGCATTCTCCTCCCCATGCCCTCCCTCCTATCATCCCCCCCACCCTGCTTGTCCCCTTATCCCCCACTTTCCTGTATTGTGAGATAGGTTTTCCTACCAAAATGAGTGTGCATTTTATTTTTTCCTTTAGTGGAATGTGATGAGAGTAGATTTCATGTTTTTCTCTTACCTCCCCTCTTTATCCCTCCACTAATGAGTCTTTTGCTTGCCTCTTTTATGAGAGATAATTTGCCCCATTCAATTTCTCCCTTTCTCCTCCCAGTATATTTCTCTCTCACCGATTAATTTCATTTTTTTTAAGATATGATCCCATCCTATTCACTTCACTCTGTGCACTCTGTCTCTATGTATGTGTGCGTGTGCATGTGTGTGTGTGTAATCCCACCCAGTACCCAGATACTGAAATGTTTCAAGAGTTACAAATATTGTCTTTCCATGTAGGAATGTAAACAGTTCAACTGTAGTAAGTCCCTTATGACTTCTCTTTGCTGTTCATCTTTTCATGCTTCTCTTCATTCTTGTGTTTGAAAGTCAAATTTTCTTTTCAGCTCTGGTCTTTTCATCAAGAATGCTTGAAAATCCTCTATTTCATTGAAAGACCAATTTTTCCCCTGAAGTATTATACTCAGTTTTTCTGGGTAGGTGATTCTAGGTTTTAGTCCTAGTTCCTTTGACTTCTGGAATATCCTATTCCATGCCCTTCGATCCCTTAATGTAAAGGCTGCTAGATCTTGTGTTATCCTGATTGTATTTCCACAATACTTGAATTGTTTCTTTCTAGCTGCTTGCAATATTTTCTCCTTGACCTGGGAACTCTGGAATTTGGCCACAGTGTTCCTAGGAGTTTCTCTTTTTGGATCTCTTTCAAGCGGTGTTCTGTGGATTCCTTGAATATTTATTTTGCCCTCTGGTTCTAGAATCTCAGGGCAGTTTTCCTTGATAATTTCATGAAAGATGATGTCTAGGCTCTTCTTTTGATCATGGCTTTCAGGTAGTCCCAAAATTTTTAAATTGTCTCTCCTGAATCTATTTTCCAGGTCAGTTGTTTTTCCAATGAGATATTTCACATTATCTTCCATTTTTCCATTCTTTTGGTTTTGTATCATGATATCATGCTTTCTCACAAAGTCCTTAGCCTCCATCTGTGCCATTCTAGTTTTGAAAGAACTATTTTCTTCAGTGAGCTTTTGAATCTCCTTTTCCATTTGGCTAATTCTGTTTTTGAAAGCATTCTTCTCCTCATTGGCTTTTTGAACCTCTTTTGCCAATTGAGTTAGGCTAGTTTTTAAGGTGTTAATTTCTTCAACATTTTTTTGGGTCTCCTTTAGCAGGGAGCTGATCTGCTTTTCATGCTTTTCTTTCATCTCTCTCATTTCTCTTCCCAGTTTTTCCTCCACCTCTCTAACTTGATTTTCAAAATTCTTTTTGAGCTCTTCCATGGCCTGAGCCCATTGGGTGGGCTGGGACACAGAAGCCTTGATTTCTGTGTCTTTGCCTGATGGTAAGCATTGTTCTTCCTCATCAGAAAGGAAGGGAGGAAATGCCTGTTCGCCAAGAAAGTAGCCTTCTATGGTCTTATTTCTTTTCCCTTTTCTGGGCATTTTCCCAGCCAGTGACTTGACCTCTGAATATTCTCCTCACACCCACCTCACCTCCTGATCCTCCCAGCCAGCGTTTGGGGACTGAGATTCAAATGCTGCTTCCAGCCTTAAGGTTTTTGGCGGGGGCAGGGCTGCTATTCAGTATGAGATTATGTTCAGGTGCTGAGGTTGGGGCAGGGCCGCCTCTCAGGCTCAGTTCCCTCAGGGGGTTTATGCACAGACCTTCCACAATGGATTCAGGCTCCCGCCCGCTTGGGGAGCCCTGGTCTGCAGCCACCTCTCAGCTTCTACCTCCCGGGGGGGGGGCCCGAATCATGGGGGCACCCTACTCCCCTCTCGACCCTCCAAAGAGACTCTCTCACTGACCCCCATCACCTGTGGGTGGAGGTACTTGTGCGGCCGCTGGAGATCCCGCCCCTGAAGCCTGCTCGGATCTGTATCTCTCGGTGCCGCGGCCGCGACCGCAGCAGGTCCGGGCTGGGCTCCACATCTGCAGCGCGACGGACCTTTTGCAAGAGGTTTGCAGGTCCCTCTGTGGGTGGAGGGACCAGCGTGGCCGCTGGAGATCCCGTCCCCGAAGCCTGCTCGGATCTTTTCCTCTCGGTGCCGCGGCCGCGGCAGGACTGCACTCAACTCCCAGTCCCGGCGCCCAGTCCGCAGCGTGAAGGACCCCCCCGCGAGAGGTTTGCAGGTCGCTCCGGAACAGAAATCTCCCTCACTCCAAAGCCCCGTGGCCTCTGGGTGCAGAACTCGCCGTGAGTTACTTTCCTATAGCCGTTCTATGGGTTGTGGGTTCGGAGCTATGTGTATGTGCATCTTTCTACTCCGCCATCTAAAAAAATCAAGAAATTATAAAACAAAACCAAAGGAATGAAAAAATAGCAGACAATGTGAAACATCACATTGGAAAAACAACTGACCTGAAAAATAGATCCAGAAGAGACAATTTAAAAATTATGAGACTACCTGAAAGCCATGATCAAAAAATGGAGCATAGACATCATCTTTCAAGAAATAATCAAGGAAAATTGACCTGATATTCTAGAACCAGAGGGAAAAATAAATATTGAAAGAATCTACTGATCCCCTCCTGAAAGAGATCCCAAAGGAAAACTCCTAAGAATATTGTATCCAAATTCTAGAGTGCCAAGGTCAAGGAGAAAATATTCCAAGGAGTCAGAAAGAAACAATCAGGATAACACAAGATCTAGCAGCTTCTACATTAAGGGATCACAGGGCTTGGAATATGATATTCCAGAAGTCAAAGGAACTAGGATTAAAACCAAGAATCACCTACCCAGCAAAACTGAGTATAATACTTCAGGGGAAAAAATGGTCATTCAATGAAATAGAGGACTTTCAAGCATTCTTGATGAAAAGACCAGAATTGAATAGAAAATTTGATTTTCAAGCACAAGAATGAAGAGAAGCATTAAAAGGTAAATAGGAAAGAGAAATCATAAGGGACTTACTAAAGTTGAACTCTTTACATTTCCATATGGAAAGATAATATTTATAACTCTTGAGACTTTCCTCAGTACCAGGGTGGTTGGAGGGATTATATATATATATATAGACAGAGGACACAGGGTGAGTTGAATAGAAAGGGATGATATCTAAAAAATAAAATTAAGGGGTGAGAGAGGAATACATTAGGAGTAGAATGGGAAAAACAGAATAGGGCAAATTATCTCTCACATAAAACAAGCAAGAAAAAGCTTTTTCAATGAAAAGGAAGAAAGGGAGGTGAGAAGGAAAAAGTGAATCTTACTCTCATCACATTTGGCTTAAGGAAGGAGTAACATGCATACTCAATTTGCTATGAAACTCTACCTTATACTACAGGAAAATAGGGAGAAGGGGATAAGTGGGGGTTGGTGGAATGATAGAAGGGGGGGCAAATGGGGGGAGGGAGTAATTAGAAATAAACACTCTTGGGGAGGGATAGGGTCAAAAGAGAGAATAGAATAAATGGAGGGCAGGATAGGATGGAGGGAAATATAATTAGTCTTTCACAACATGACTTTTATGGAAGTCTTTTGTACACATGTATAACCTACATTGAATTGCTTGCCTCCTCAATGGGGATGGGTGTAGAGGGAGAAAGGGAGAGAAGTTGGAACTCAGAGTTTTAAAAATGAATGTTAAAATTTGTTTTTACATGCAACTGGGAAATAAGATATACAGGCAATGGGGTATAGAAATCTATCTTGCCCTCCAAGAAAATAGAGTGGATGGGGATAAGAGAAGGGAGGGATATAATAGAACGGAGGGGAGATTGGGGAAAGTGGTAATCAGAATGCATGCTATCTTGGGGTAGGTGGAGGGGAGAAATGGGGAAAACATTTGGAAATCAAAGTCTTGTGAAAATAAATGAAAACTAAAAATAAATTAGAATTTTAAAAAATGTTATGATGTTATATATTTTAAATATAAATTTTATAATATCAATTTTTCTTATTACAGCTGATAGGCTTAAGAATTAATTCTGTACAATTAAGGGAGAAAGGAAAGAATTTCAAATAGAGATCAGAAGAACTATCGACAGATCCTTTAAAGCAATTTCAGGCTTATATTTTTAAAAAGCTCCCATAAAACCTACAATAAATAGAAATGTTTCCTGTTGTTTTTAATTCCTATATTTTCATGAAATAGGCCTTGTTCATTTAGAATTTAAAGAAGCCTTTGTAATGTTTGCCCTAATGCCAGAGGGTTAGGATGCAGCTTGCAATTTCAGAAGCTAAGCTGACTAAAATCCAAAGGAAGGTGATCTCAGTGGAGTTCCCCATCATGCTCCAGTCATACTTGGTGAAGAAGTAGATTTAATGGGAAGGACAGAGGACTTGGTGCCATGAGATCACAATCCTAGAATCCCAGAGTTATTAAGGGCCTAATGTATCTAGACCCAAACTCACCTCCCTGTCTTGCCTAAAATAGAATCATACCTACAACTTACTTGACAAGTTAGTCAATCTTTGCTAGAAGTGATCCAGAGTGAGAAGCCCATTATCTGTGGGGGAATTCTATTCCTCATTTAGATGGTTCTGATTGTTTTTTTAAAAAGTATTTCTTATAGCTCCTCTGCAATTTGTACTCAATGTTCCTATTTCTGTTCTCTGGAGCCAAAGAAAACAAATCTATTCTCACTTTCACATGACAGAGCCTAAAACATTTGAACATAATTATAATCTCCTCCTCTACTTGCCCCTCAAGTCTGCTCTTGCCTCAGCTAAACATTCCCTATTCTTTTAATTAATCTTCACATGTCATAATTGTCTTCTAGTTGCCATACTTTGAATACTTCCCTGTATATAAATACCCTTCCCAAAATATGGCATCAAATGCTAAGCTCAGTACTCCAAAATCTGACCAACGCTGATATCCTTTTTGACATAGAAAATTTGCACACATTTATCTACCTATCTATTTGTCTATATCTATCTGCTTGTGTATTTACTCACTCCTGTTAGGGACATTCCATCCCTGGCCAAGAGCTCAAAATTCCTGTATTATAAAATTTTATCCAGAAATATAAACCTTAGTCTCAAACACCACCTTCTTTAAAAGCTGCTTACTTCCTAATTTTTTCTCTCTATCCTCCCATATCTCTCTCTTCTATTTATAGCAGTAAAAAAAAATTTATATGTGATTGAAAGAACTTCAACACTTCAGAATTCTTATCAATGTTTTCTAGTCCTTCTGGTAGCATTGTTCGTCCCTGTGTGAATCATCTGAAATGGTCATAGGTACCATTTTTGATAAATCAGGAGAAATTTTCTGTAGCTGTCCTTGACATTCTTGGGGAGAGATTTACTAATTAGCCATAACTCATCTTTTCTTCCTTTGTCTTGGAGACATATTATCCAGTAGGCCTAGACATCAGTCCCAGCTCCACCATCTAATAGTCATTAAACCTTGGACAGCTCACTTTGTCTCTCTGAGCTTCATGTTCTCATCATTAGCAGGCCTTGCCTACCTTACCTGATTATTAAAAGGACAGTACAGCACTTTGTATTCCTGAAAGTCACATCTAAATGTAAGTTATCATTATTGCTAATCCTGGCATTAAAATATATCAAGATATTATAGGTTGTCTCAAAGTTTGAGAAAAATTCACAAAAGACATTTTTAATTTAATCCATTTTCACTTTTTAGACCAATCAATGCACACAACACTTTTTTTTTAATTGGAAGAGGGGAGAATGACCCAAACCAAAGAAGCAGCTCTATTCTGTATAGTCATGTTTACTCTAAAATAGGTAGAGTTGGTAAATTGTTTTGTCACCTTTGATCCAAAAGGATGTGAAGAGAGATTTCTGTTGTGCCTGTGCCACATAAAAAAGGAAGAAACATTTGTGTCCCTTTAAGAAAGCCAGCAAAGACCAAGACAAGAACCTCTATCACAGACAGCTTGGTCATTGGGAAATTTCTGCCCCTGTGCATTTTCAAATCACTAGTAGGACAAAACAAGTCTAGGTTTGCCTGTCTTAACTTTTTGGGCTCTATTTTTAACATGCCCTTAGGTCACTGAGAAAAGGTTAAATTAGATGAACTTCCACTGCATCCTTAGAGCTTCTAGGCTTTTCTATCAGTCCTGCAGATGAAATTTCCTTTATGTGCTGTCTCCCCTAATTAGAGTGAGCTCCTCAGAAGCAAAAGCTATCTCTTTTTTTTTCTATTTGCATCCCCAGAACTTCCTAGTGTTTGACTTATGGTAAGGACTTTTAAAATACTTTTCCATTCATTCATATATTCATCCCATCCTTTTCAGTTCTATGGATTTTTTGGTAAAACTGTATCCACTAGAATCAAATAGTCATCATTTCATTTCATGCAGAAGTTACTTAAAGCTTGGGTCAGTTTTCTGGCAAGATGCTCTGCTCAGATGTCACGCCTAAACATTACAAGTTCAGTATATTCATTTTACAAGCATATACATCTATTTGTGCATACACACATATACACATACATACACATACATACATGTATACATATATAAATACACAGATGCATATTTATACAAAAATATGCATATGTATTCACATGTGTAAGCAGCAAACAAATACATGTCTATATGCATGTACTATAGCAAGACATTATATACACATATATGCATTTATGTGCTTCAAACATTGGCATAAATGATCATTCAACCTGTTGTAAAAATCATGGCACCACAGGTCCATGTGGTACTACTAAAAGAATTTATTCTAATAGGATCCTATTTTAATTGAAACTACCTTGACAAATAGATCATTTAAGAAATTGGGAAGGATAGATATGAATAAACATTTTCTTACTTATTTATTGCAGTTGAGCTTGATTGAAAAAGCATTTTGCACATACTGGGCACTTAAAATGCTTGCTGTAGTTTCTGTTGAAAGTATCATAATTCTTTTTCTCTTTTGTTTCCAGACTGGTAAAAAAATGTACTCAGAACATAAAACTATCAACATCTGTGCTTAATTAATTTAAAAGTATTTTTTCTAGCCAAAAATATTTTCTGCTTTATTACCTTAAACATTTAGTAACACTAATAATTTATTTGCTCAAAACAGTGAATCTGTGAAAAGAATAGACCAGCTAGAATTGCATGTTGTTTCCACTTTTCTTTTAAGGGGCAGGTGGCATAGTGGGTAGAGCTCTGGCACTGTAGTTGGGAAGACCTGGATTCAAATCTTGTCTAGGATTCTATCTATATATTCCTGGGAAAGTCATTTAAACTAAACTTTCTGAAATCTCAACTTCTCCATCTGTAAAATGGGAATGATGATGATAAAAATAGTTCCTATTTCACAGAATTTTGTGAAACTCAAATGAGGTAATGTCTGTAAACCACTTTACTAATTCATATGACAGTTGTTGTTACTATGCTTTAAACTGGAGGTCAGCAGTTTCATAGATTATTAAACCTGAAAAGGATCAGAAAGTTCAAAGATTAAAAGTTGAAAGAGAATGTGGAATTCATCTAGCCCCAAATATGATTTTTAAAAAGTCCCAGATGTTGTGACTTTCTAGATAATCAATCAGTAAACATTTATTAAGTACTTGCTATGCCAGATCCTGTGCTAAGCACTGGAATGGTGCCATTGAATATAACTATTAGGAGTACCAGTGTATCTATGGAAAAACATGATCTGTACTACAACACAAAATTCCAAGAATACTCCTCATTCTTCCTACCTCCACACCTTGCTATTCTCTAATACAGTAGGGTCAAGGTCTTCCATTCCTCTGACTTCCCCTGATCTTCAGGAGCAACCACTGATATTTTAACAAAAACAGTGTTCACTTAGGTTAAGATTTAAAGATGACTTCAGTGAGGGATTCTAGCAGAGAGGAGAACTGCTAGAGATTGGAGCTGGTCAGTCAGTGACAGAACCATAGCAGCAAAGCTGAGACCAAGGAGCTGGATCAGCACTACAGCAGAGGAGAGCACCAAGTCTCTACCACATGAATTGTACGGTGCTGAACTGTCACTGTGAGCAAAGGGGGCAGTTCAGAGAGAAGAGAAAGAGCTCACAACCAGAATGGCTGCCACTTTAGACTCTTGTGAAAGACTGGCTCCCCATAGAGAGTTATTTAGACCCACGTAAGGCTCAGGGTTTGAAAAAAATGTGACTGCAAGCCTGAACACCTTGTGTGCCTCTCTGATCTAGGCATTTCTCTATGGATTCTTCCCATATGGACCTGCAATTAATTTAAAGATATGAAAATCATGAAGGAACTAATTAAGATAAAGTTAGTGGAGCAGATGAGGGAATTAGCTACTATAATGGCTTCTATGATGCTAAGGGGTGTGTGGGTGTGTGGATGTGGGGGGAGGGGTACGTGCAACACTGTTGCACCTTCAACATTTGGAACCCTGGGGCAAAGTCCTGATCAACCTACCTTGGTTATTGTTCTGAAGAATGGTATGTAATTCCCCAGTTTCTCTCTGATTTTTTTCCTTCTTTCTTTCTTCCTTTCTTTCCTTCCTTCCTTCTTTCTCTCCTTCTTTCTTTCTTTGGAGACAGCTGGAGTTAAACGACTTGCCCACCAACCCATAGCTAGTGTTTGAGACCAGATTTGAACTCCATTCTCATCAGTCCAGGGTTAGTGCTTTATCCGCTATGCCACCTAGCTGCCCCTCCCTTATTTCTTATCCATGATATAAGAGCATGACACTCATGAGGCTTGTTTAAGGTGTGTATTGCTTGTAACAAAGTGTTTTTAAGATTCCCTTCTATTCTATGTCCCCATTGAGAGATTCTTCTTTTGGTGGCCTTTGTTAGAAAGAAAAAGTTACAGAGAGTGACTCTTTAAACATATAAGAGTGAACTAAGATGCATTTGCGCAGTAGAGAAAAAAAACATAAGCAGGGTTTCCTGGCCTTTTCTTTGCAGGAGCTGGGACAAATTGAAGATGTATAGGTTAAAGATGAAGAGATGAAAAAACACCTTAGTACAGGGCTGTCAAAATGAGTGCTAGTTCTTAGAGAAGAGGTAAGATAAGCAGTTGCTACTACAAACTCTGCCATGGACCTACCCTGAAGTAAGGAGGGATAAACTGGAGAAGTAGTAGTGGTCCAAGCAAGCAATCCTGCTGAGGAAAAGGGGAAGGGAAGGAAGAAACTCAGTGAAGCTCAAGCAGTGTCACAATTATTCTGAGTGCATGTACAGGTTTGAGAGATACACACCTCGTGTGTCTTCTTCCAGCAACTACCCCCTGAAGCAACTCTCCCTCCTTCTTTTTCTTCTCCCTTTTCCCCTTCCCCCTCCACTGATAGTTGCCACTTCCAAAAATGCCTCCATCCCTGCCAACCCTCCCCCTCCCACTTGAAAGTAAAGCCATGACAGATTCTACAGTGACATAATTGATGATAGCACGGGCTTAGAGGAGTAGAAAAAAGGATATACCAGGTTTGTGTGAATTAATTGCATGCTTTTCACAAAATTATGATGTCACCAAGACTTCACACATTTAATTTCTAATGAAAATCATTTCTGAAAGAAAGTTATTAAGGGACATAAGTAATAGTAGGAATATATCTGAAGTAGCTAGAAAGTGAATGCCGCTTCACTATTGCTTCATCTCCCTGAGACCTACAGATATTTCATGCTTTTGTCCTCCAGACACGGCATATGTGAATTTAGGAAGAAACTTGATTGTCAATGAACCCAGAAATCATTAAAATAATATGCTCCACTGCTTTGTTTAAGCATTGATTTTAGAACACCCATTTTTTTCCTTCTAAATTGTATGCATAGACATCACTCTGCTAGCATGATTTTCTGCCTTTCCATTATTATATCAAGCCCCTGGATATAATTAAGACAAGGCTCTTTATCTTCTACTGCTTGGATATGAAACACACAGGCTGAATCTATTTTTATAGTTGGGGCATGTCCCTTCATTAAATGTTCTTGATGTTATCCCTGTAAACTCTCCAGCTCTGAAAGAATAGAGCTATTCCTGTCATCTTCTACCAATAGTTATCATTCATTTTACTTCATCCTTGTGTAAATTTCAAGCCTGTTACTAATTTAAGGGCTTGAATTTCTCTTAAGACACAAGTATGTAAACAAAGGCATTCCTATAATACAAAGAAAAAAGAGGTCATAAAATTGTATCATAAATTTTAAGTGGTTTTTTTTTCAGGTGCCCCTGAAAAGTGTGAATGGTAATGAATTAAATGAGGAGACTATTACCATGTTGTGACTTTAAAGTTGGCTCTGTGGGTAGCCATCTAAAGACTCTTCTGAACGATTAAAAATTCAGTTTTCTTAATTATATGGTACAGAGTCAGTTGCTGACGATGCCTGGAACAATGTCTCAGGCTCAGTGGTTCCCTCCCTATCAAGTAGACTACCTATGAAGCAGCAATTAAGCATCTATTCCATAAACATGCGGGGTAAACAGAAATCACCAAAAGGTAATATAAGGAAGAACTTTAAATATCATCTGGTCCAACTCCCTCACTTTACATGAGGTCCTGGGATTTGCCAAGGTCGTAAACCGCCTACAGCCCTCCACACTGTGGTCTGCCTTACCAGAAAATGACAGTATTCTCATTCTTTCTCGACTCTCTCTCCCCATTAAAAGTCACGCAAACTGAACTCAGAATTTATTATGCCATTGTGATGAGAGCCTGTATTTTAATCACCCCATCTGCCACACACCTTAAGTAATCTCCTTCCAAAGCCATTGCCAAGAGGAGCTGAGAAGCCCCCAATAAAAAATTGCATAATAAAGAACTGAGTCTTGCTGCTTTTTCATCACTACTCACATCCTGTTGGTATACATGGGATTAGAAGTGGGGGCTGAGCAAAGTAACCAAGTCACATTAATACAGCTAGGCAGTCTTCTTCATACCATATTCCAGCACTCCCTACCTCCACACCTGTCGGCATGTATTGACAAATACTTTCTCATTCTCTAACATACAACCACCGAAACCAACTTAGCACCCTCCCAAAATATTTCTCTCACACTTCAGGCTCACAGAAACATACAAGTAGAGCCATTCTCACAACTGCTCTCTGTCCTTCAGGGATCCCTTGACCGATGCTCTCAGAATTTTCTTAACCAAAACTGTCCTGAGACATCTAGGTGACATGGTGGATTGATCATTAGACCTAGACACAAAAGTCTTGAATTTAAATCCTACCTCTGGTACTTAATACCTATGTATCTGCTTAATAACTATGTATCCCAGGAAACCTATTTAACTTCTGTTAGACTCATTTTTCTTATCTGTAAAATAAAGATAATAATAATACTTATCTCACTAAGTTTTTGTGAGAATCAAATGAGATAATACAAAAAGTATTTTTTTCAAACCTTTAAGTGCTATCCATATATTGTTCAGTTGTTTTTCAGTTGTGACCCCATTTGGGATTTTCTTAGCAAAGATACTAGAATGGTTTGCCATTTCCTTCTCCACTCATTTTACAGATAAGGAAACTGAGGCAAACAAGGTTAAGTGACTTGCCCAGGGTCACACATCTACTAAGTTTCTGAGACCAATTTGAACTCAGGAAGATGAATCTTTCTGACCCCAGACCCTGCACTCTAGCCATTGTGCCACTATGCCTTGTACCTATATGTTAGCTATTATTATTACATTACAATTATCATCAACCATATATAAGCTGCTATTGTTATTATTACTACTCACTGAAATGCTTCAATATTCCTTGCAACCTCTAGAGTATGTCTGTGTCACCTTGCTTTCTTTTCATTCCCTGACAGCTCTTTCCAAAATGCCATGAAGTCTCATCTTAGGCATGTTTCTCAAGGGAGGAAGTATCCTTTTTGACATATGTTCATTCCATTTTCTGCAGTTCCTCTCTCTTATGGTACCTCTCCCCAAGTACCCAGTGCCTTTATGCCACCCACTGGCTGCCTACAGCTCTCTGCACTGTTTTCTGCTTTCCTAGATAATGCCAGTATTCTCATTCTTTCCCAGCTCCCTCTTCCCATTAAAATATATCTGTCCCATATTGTATTTCATAATCATCTTGAACTGAATTCAAATGAGTTCAATCCAGTCAACACATTTAGAATGTACTATGCACAAGGTGCTAGAAATTCACAAGTAAAGGCAAAATGGTACCTTTCCTCAAAGAATAATATTCTACTATTCCCCTGAAGAGATACTCTATATAAATATAAACGTATACATATATTTATATATGTATGCATATGTAATGTGTGTAAAGATCTGTCTGAATATGTATGTATGCACACATACCCACAACTTAGTAATTATTTGAGCAGAGTTCCAAATTCACCTCTCCAACAATGTATTAGTATATCTACTTTCTGGCAAAACCTTCAACATTTTTCATTCTCTTCCTTTGTTATCTTTGCCAATTTTATGGTTGTGAGGTGAAACCTCAAAATTGCTTTAATTTGCAGGTCTCCATTTATTAGTGGTTTAGAGCACTGTTTCATGTGTTTATTGATACCCTAGATCTCTTCCTCTGAAAATTATCTGCTCCTATCCTTTGACCATTTATCTATTAGGGAATGGCTCTTAGTCTCATAAATTTAATTCAGGGTATCTAGAGAGATAAAGAGAGATAGATGCAGATAGATATAGATATATGAAGATAGATATAGATACATTTATACATAATATTCTATAAATATGAGACCTGATACTTTTATCAAAGAAAGTTGCCACAAATTTTTCCCCTTAGTTATGTTTTCCTTTTAATTTCAAGTGCATTAGTCCTGCTTCTGCCAAAATACTTTCATTTTATATAATCAGAATTGTCTGTTTTATCTTCTGCAACCCACTCCTTTTTTGTGGCCATGATCTCTCCCCATATCCATAGATCTAAAAAGTAATTTCTTAATTCCTCCTCTAATTAATAATAAACAGATAACATTTATGTAGGGCTTACTATGTGCCAGACATTGTGCTAAATGATTTACCAATTATTATCTCATTTAAACTTCACAACAGCCCTGGAGAGTAGGTGCTATTAGTAACCCCATTTTGCAGATCAGGAAACTGAGGCAAAGAGTGACTAAGTGATTTGCTCAGCTCACACAGCTAGCAAATATCTGAGACTGAATTTTTACTCAGATCTTCCTGATTCCAGGACTAGCCTTCTATCTACTGTAAAAGCTATCTGGCTTCAGATTTCTAATTCATGCATCCTTTTGGAGTATATTATGGTGTGAGGTAAGGCTCCATTTCTAATCTGGTCAAAATGCTTTACTAGTTTTCCCAGAAATTTTGGTCAAATAAAGAATATTTACCACAGTAAGTGGGGTCTTGGGGATGCTAAAACATAAAAACATCTTCTATTGTGTTCTTTTGCTCCTCTACATGTGTTCTGAATCTGTTCAATTGATTGACCTCTATATTTTTAACCAGGACCAAATCATTCAATTGATGACTGATTTGTAGGTAATTTGAGATCAGGTACTGATAGGCTCCCCTTCCGTCCCACTTTTCTTTATTTCCCACCAGCTTCTCTGCTTGTTTTCAGTTCCATGAACACATCAAGTGTCCTCCAGGATAAGGTCATCATCCAAAGTCTCTTGGAGATTGCTGCAGCTTTGGTACTCAACACCTTCTCAGTGCCCTCAGTTGCCTCTCCTCTCTCATTAGAGAGCTAGACTCCTCCCAAAACCTCACTTTATAGAGGTCTCAGAAGTTCCAGCCACCTCTTTGTTTCTCACCAGCTGCTCTGCTTGGTTTCAACAACATGACCATCATCAGGTACCCTCCGGTGACCCCTTCTCTTTCTACCTTTCCATCTGTCTTCCATATAAACTCCTTGAGGACAGGGACTGCCTTTCTTTTTTTTTCTTTGTATCCCCAGATTTCAGTACAGAGCCTGCCACATAACAGGCATTTAATAAATATTTTTTGACTGTTATTATCAGTGAGATTTTTGGTCTTTTTTTCTATATATGTGACATATTTTGTAAAAGAAATTTAACTCTATGGAATAATCTTTTAGTAATTTGCTTTCATACTGAATAGGTAAATTAAAATAGGCCATATTGTCATTTTCATCCTATTGGTTTAGATCTATGCATGAGCAATCAATTGTCAAATTATTTTGGTCTTTCTTATTTCTGCAGAGATTGGTTTTAATTAATACAAACTCTGAATGTATCTTGGTAAAATACACTTTTTCTAACTTCTTTCTAGTATTTTTGGTATTATACAGATGTTGATACTTCATATGGATTTATTTTCCATCATGAAACTTTGCTGAATTTATTAATTGCCTCAATTAATTTTAATTGACTCTTTAAAGTTTTCTTGAGGAAATTATTTTTGCTTAACTATGCATATGAATAGTCACAAAAAAAAAGTTTTTTGTCTCTTTTTTTTCGGTAGAGTGAGGGAAGGGAAAGAAATAAGAAGTAAGGAAATAATAAATATAAATGTTAGTGTGGACAGTGCCACCACTGGGGAGCCAGGCTGATGCTTTTTGAAATGCCCTCCCTTCACTTTCCTTTGAAGCACCACAGGATTGGAGGGAGGGTTAATCCAGATCCAAACTGGGGATCATCTCATTCAACTCTTTCATTTAACAGATAGCAAAACTGAAGCTCTGAAAGGGAAGTTGTTGTTTAGTCATGTCCAAACTTTGCAAAAAATTTTTAAAAAAGCTAAACAGAGGATTTATTGCTCATAGGTAGATGAGGCAATGGGATAAAATGACAATGTGACCTTAATATAATCATAAATTAAAAGGTAAAATAAGGAAAAGAAGAAAAAACTTGTAAAAATAGAGGTGAAATGTTGAATAAATTTTCAGATGAGACCAATGAATTAGTAGTTTTAACGTAAAATTTTACTTTGTTGCAAGAGACCTCTCAAAAAGTGAGAATAACCTACGTGTAATGTAAAAACAAAATACATCAATAAAACTTTCAAAAAGAACTTCTTATCATCTGAAAAAAGTGATCATTTTGTCTCCTATTTGAATGGGTTTATACTCTCAAATGTTCTTTCTTATTTTATTGTAGAGCTGGCAGTTTTAGGACAATGCTAAATAATAATGGTGATAATAGGCATCTTTGCTTTACCTATGACCTTATTAGAAATGCCTTTAACTTGTGCCTATTACATAAAATGTTTGTTTTGTGTATTAAATTGAGAATATAGGATCCATTAAGAAAAAGCCCCTTTATTACTATGCTTTATTGTGTCTTTAACAAAAAGTAGGTACTATCCTTTGTCAACAGCATTTTCAGTACCTATTGATATAAGTATTTTAAAATTTATTTACATTATTAACATGATTTATTTTATTTCTAGTCTTCCTTATTTTGAACCAATTTACATCTCTAATATCCAATCTACTCATATGTGAATTTATGCCATTCAGATTCATGGCTACGTCTGTTAATTGTGTATTTCTATCTCATCCTGAGCTTTTTCCTCTCCTTGCTTTCACCTTCTCTTTAATAATAATAATAAGGTAGTAAAATAAAGAACTTGACAGATACTTATGATCTATAAATTAAATAGCCTGTTTCCCCCCCCCTTGTTTTTTCTTCTACCTGCTCCATCCCTTACACCAATTTTTTCTTTCCTATTAATCATCATTTGTTGCTCCTATCTGTGACTTTTCAGTATGTCTTACAGTCATGACTATTCCCTAACCTATCTTACCCCCACTCTTATACCCTTCTCCTCCCCTCCCTTGTTCCTATCTCCTTCTACTTTTTTTAATGTAATGTATTCTTAAAACATTATATTTAAGTGTGTATAATTGTATTCAATCTTACTTTATCTAGTTCAGATAAATTTCCCTTCCTCAGTATTTAAGTACTCCTCTATTATGTTGTAGTGATTTCCCTGTTATTCCTCTTTTCTTCCTCAATATGCTCCCCTGTCTTCTCCAGAGATCATCAAAATGGGGGAGGGGGAATGATCTTCTAGTCCATCTGCCATGTTTACCCTTCTTTATGACTTTTGAAGATATTAGGCTTCCAATATTTGTTTCTTATCATATTGTTAGCATAAAAACAATTCATTCACACTTAGTACCTTCCAAATGAACAATGTATATACCTTTCTGTTTCCCTGGGATCTCCTGTTTCCATTCAAAATGTCTATTTATATCTGGCCTTTTCATTAGAGGTGCTTGAAAATTCTCTTTTTCATTAAAGATTAATGTTTCTCCTATGAGATTATGCTTGGTTTTGTCATATAGGCTATTCTTGGTTGCAACCCTTAATCTTTTGTGTTTTGGAAACTGTGTCATTTTCCTCTCCTTTATAGTGGCAACTTCCAATTATTGTGCTATCCTTAATGTGGCACCATGTTATTTGAACTCTGTCTAGTTTGTATTTTTTTCTTTGACCCAGAAGCTCTGAATTTCAGCTATGATATTCATGATAATTATCATTTAGGGTTTCTTTCAAGAGGCAGCCAACGAATTCTTTCTATATCTACTCTGCCCTCTGTTTCAAATAGATCTGGAAAGTTTTCATATGAATTCTCATATCCAGGTTGGGGGGAGACATGATTTTCAGATAATCTGATAATTCTTAGATCATCTCTCTTGACTTGCTTTCCAGGTCAATTTCTTTAACATCATATTTCATAGTGTTTCCCATTTCTGTCCTGTTAGATGGTGAGCTCCTTGAGAGCAGGGGCTTAATAAATGCTTATTGGTTGATTGTTTTTTCCATCTTTTGATTTGGTTTTAATATTTCTTGTTTCATTTAGTGACGATTTTCTCTTTGACCTATTTTACTTTTTGTGGCTTTCCATTCTTGGGTACAGGTTAGCCCACCCCATCATTCTTAGGTTATCAATGCTGTTTGCCATTCTTTCTTTGCTAGTTATTATACTGTATATCTTGTATGCTATTTCTTCCTTGCAATCTCAAATCATGGTGGCCAGGTCATTTTTCTTTCTCTGAAGTTTTGCTTGCACTTGTTGTGGGGTCATTCTCTTCTTTATGGAGTGGCATCTCCCAGACCCAGATATTTCCTCATAATATTCAGGATCTTCCTTGATTTGCATATCTCAGTAGCTTGGTATCTAGGACAGAGGCACTGTTCTTGGGTTAAGAACTCTTCCCTCCTTCCTGAATGGCATGGATAGGCCCTATCTAGTCCTGAGTGTGATACTGATACTCTCCTTCTCCAGGAATTATTTGGACTTTTCTCTTGCTATATTCCAGGTCCAGGTTACCTGATTGTTATATGAGGTCAAGTTTGCCTGGATGCCATTCAGGGTCCTTCTATCATGGCCAGACTTCCAGGTAGGATTGTTCATGAGGCCTTTTTCCCCTGCTGCTGTGGATATTTCAGAGCCAAAATTAGGATCCCAAATGAAGTTGGCATGCTAGAGCAATGGCTCATATCCTAAGACAAAATTTAATAAGTTTAACACAAAGTATGATATCTGGGTTTTAAAAATTGACTGTATTAATATAGTATTTGGCAGTGATATTGCCATACATTCATGTATAAGAAGTAAAGATCTTAGTGAATTTCAAACTCAACAAGAATCAACTTTCATATAGCATCTAAACAAGTAATTCAATCATATGCGATTTTAAGATCCATAGTATCCAGAATGCAGAAAGTGATCATTCTACTGTACTCTGCCCTGCTCAGACTACCCCCTCAATATTATTTTCCATTTTGAAGTCAGAATTTTAAGATGGAAATTGATAAGCCATAGTAAGTAGAGAAGTGGGTAATTAGGATATTGAACGACTGGAAACCAATGTTTATGAAGACTATTTGTAGTAACTGAGGTGTTTACTTCAGATAAGAAGAGATTATATTATATAAGTATCATTTGAAGCCACTGGGAATTTTTGAAAATTTAAGGAACACATAATAGGTGTTTTCAAATACTCAAAAGGTTGAGAGGCATTTGACTGTTTCTGCTTAATCTCAGAAGACAAAACTAAAAGTAATAAATAAAAACTGTAGAGAGGCAAATTCTAGTTCATTTTAAGGGAAAACTTAAAGGTTAGGCAGTGCTATGTGCTACTTCAGAAGGTAGGTTGTTGTCCTCACTAATGGTCTTTAAGCAAAGACTAGACTGTTCTTTGTTAAATAAATTGGAGAAGACTCTAAATTGCCTCTGATGTCCCTTGTGTCTCTGAGATTTTGTGATTCTATGAGTTAAAAGCCAGAATAAATGAGGCAATAGTAAAAGCATATCTAGCTGCCCTCAATGAGTTAAAATCGCCAACTCTGGAAGACCTACATTCCAGGACCTGAAACAGCTAGCAGATGTGATTGTTAAATGATAAGTGATATAAAAGATCATAGGAAATCCGGGCATGGCAGAGTATTCCTGTAATCCCAGGTACCAGGACTGAGACTGGTGACTAAACTGATCATGCATCTGCACTGTCAGAAATCAATAAAATAATAAGAGGCCAGCAAGCAGCCTAAGAAGAAGCAAACTAACCCAGGTCAGAAACAGTACAAGTCAAAGATCCTGTGCCAGTTGATGCTGGTATTGGGCTCAAGACAACCCCCTATACTCCCAATCTGAGTGAGAAAAGAGGAAAAAAAGGAAGGGAGGGAGGAACAGAGGGAAAAAGAAAAGGAGAAAATTGGTGAATAGGAGCAACCCTTTGAACCATAAAAAAATGAAATGAGCATAAGGATGATGTATATTATGGGGGGAGAGTATTTGAATATTTAGAAAGTGAGGCATCAGTTGGTAAAAGCCACCATGGTTTCATCAATCTTATTTCCTATTATGATATAGTTATTAAACTATAAATCAGGGGAATGCTGGGAACATGGTATATGTATACTTTTATTTTTAAAAAGCATTTACCCAAATTTCTCATGATTTCTATTTGACCAAAATGGAGAGTTTGAAGCTAGATGGAAGTCTAATTGGGTGGATTCAGAATAGATTTAGTCACTGGACCTAAGAAAAACAATCACCGATGAGTCAGCATCAACATAAAAGAGGGACCCTTCTGTAATTTCCCAGGGATACTTTACCCTGAGCTGTTTAACATTTTTATTGGTGATTTCGATGAAAGTACATGTTCCATGCTCATCAAATTTTCAGATGGCACAAAGCACAATGAGATGGTTAATGCATTAGACGACAGACTCAGGAACCAGATCTTAACAGGCTAAAATGATGGACTTTTGATAATAAGATGAAATTTCATGAAGATAGGAAATGCTAGCTATCTTTGATTACAAAGCTGTCATCTAGAAAACAAGACTTGTTCTGGTTGACAACAGAGAGTAGAATTAGGAACAGTAGGTATAAATTGCGAAGAGGTAGATTTAGTAAGAAATATTTCTAACAATCAAAGAAGAAATCTACAGATATATAATAATGTATATAATGATCTCTCTCAGGTAATCTGTTCCCCCTTATTAGGAATCTTCAGGTAAAAGCTAGATGATTTTATTATTAATATTGTAGATGAATTCCTTTTCAAATACATCTTGTGCTAAATGACCTCAGATTCCAAATCAATATTTCCCCCTCCCTTTCAAATCCTTCCCTCTTCCAAACTTCTTAATCACTATCAAGACACAACTCTCCTCCCAGTAACCTAGATTCACAACCTAAGTGTCATCCTTCATTCTTCAATGTCTTCTCACCCCACCCACTTCCAATCAATTGTCAAGTCCTAATGATTGTACTTTCACATTATCTTTCAAACATAGGCCCCCTTCTCTTCTGATACTGCCATGTTTCGGGATAATGCCCTGGTCACCTAATGCCTGAGTGATCACAATTTATCGCCTCCTGTTTGGTCTCCCTGCCTCAAATTTCTCTCCATTCCAATCCATCTTCTACTCATCTATCAAAGTGATCTTCCTTAAACTCAGACCTAATCATGTCACCTCACTATCAATAAACTCCAGTGGCTCCCTATTACCCCTAGGAATAAATATTAAAGTTTCAGTTTGTCATTCAAGACTCTTCAAAACCTGACTCCCTCATACCTTTGCTGTCTACTTATACTGTACATACTTATACTGTACATATTTCTAACATATTCTATGATCCAGAGACACTGTCCTCATTGATGTTCCTTGACTAATACACTAACTTGCTCTTCTCTCTGCCTTTTTTCCAGTTTACCCCCATACCTGAAATTCTCTCCTTCCTCAAACTCTTATATCCTGCCTTCCCTAGCTTCCTTCAAGTGTAAATTAAAATATTGCCTTCTGCAAAAAGCCTTTCCCCATTTCCCTTAATGCTAGTTACCTACAATTTATTTCATAGGCCTATATCTTTAGGTCATCTACCTATTTGTATAGCTAAATTCTGATATATAGATTATATCTTCTTTTACACGTTTGTTTTCATGTTATCTCCCTCAGTAGATTGCAGGCTCCTTGAGGAATGGGAGTGTTTGCTTCTTTTTGTATCCCTAATGTATAGTAATTGGTACATAGTTGGAACTTAGTAAATGCTTGCTGACTTGGTGATTTTGTTTGTGAATCCAATCAATCATTGCCCTCTAAATTCTATATAGAAACTCCTACTCTCACCAAGAACAGAGATGTTATAGGGGATAATGTACTACCATGTGCTGGAGAGGGAAAATGTTCTTCAGCATTTACACTTGCTATATCTTCACACTAAATATCTTTTTGTATAAGCAAAAATAGATAGATAGATGAATAATTCATTACCCTCAAAATTTACAAGGATATTGCTTAAAGACCTTTTTGTTCATTTCTGAATGAAATTATATTTTAACTCACAAACCTGTTCGCATTTCACACCAAAGTTAAAATATTTTCCCCTGTTGAGATCTCTATTCAAGGCATATTACCTTACCTATAGGAATAAGTATACCTGCTAGTAGAAATAAAGGAAAATTCTAACTCGTTAATTTACTGTTTTTTCATTCTGGCTCTCCATCATTAGCCAGTGATTATCTCTCCCTCAATCTTTAAAATGGAGATAATGTCTACACTACATATCTCCAAAGGTTATTTTGTAAGGAAAGATCTTTGTAAAACATTAAATGATATATTAAGTATTAGTACTAGATTTATAATGATGTCTTTACTATTATTAATATTATTTAAAATTTTTTGGTCTAGAATTTTAATTTCATTTATGGTATAACGAATACCCCAGTGAGGAATCTCTCTCTACTAATGCAAATCAGGAACTGTTCTGCAACCTAAAGTCTTCCTGAGTTACCTGGAATCCTGAGTGGTTAGGAGACATTTTGAAAGTCACCCATCCGGTATGTATCAGAATCAGAAATTGAACTCAGGTGTCCCTAACTCCAAGACTGTCTTTTTACCCCCTACACTTTAATGTGAACTATGTTATTATCTGACCTTGGAATATATTTTGCAAAAGTTACTACACCAAAGGCACTGTGGTTCAGGTGGAAGCAGAATAGTCTGAAATAAGAGACTTGTTTCTTTTGTTTCCTCCAGGCAACCACTCCCTATGGAATAAAATTTCGGGAAGTGAAGAAAGGAAAGTCAGCAGGGAATAACTAAGAAAATTAATTAGCAAAGACTTTGCTAGTGACAAGCCTGTCCAGTGTAAAATGACAGCTTGGAATTCCAATGGGTATAGTTGTTCTGTAGACAAAATATTCATTTTAAGCCATTCCTCACCAAAATTTTCAGATTAGGAATTTGTTTTTTTTTTTCTCATCATGACAAAATTTCTGAGTAGTCACATAATACTAGGTCCTACCTCCATTCTGTCATATAACAAAACAAGAGTTTCCTTCTTGGGGTCCAATTCGATTAGATATGGCTGATATGAAATTAAATTCTCTTTTGGGGAAAAATTGATGTCATTGTCTTTCTTCTGAGATCCTTGATCACTTTCTAGTACATTCAAACCGGTTGAAATTTGCAAGGGAATGCCCAGATTCCTTCAAGTCTCGTTTCATACCTCTTCTTTCTGGATTCTGCTAGTTGTGAGTCACCCCCACCCCGCCCCCACCAATCCCCAGGAAGTCACTGTCCATTTCTTTTGTATTTATTAACTGTGCCCTTGTTGTATTCACACAGCAGAACACAAGCTCCTTTGGGGATAGAAACTATTTTTCATCTTTCATCTTGCTGTCCCCAGCACTTTGCATAATACCTGGCACACAGGATGTATGTGTGTGTATACTACATATGTGTGTGTATGTACTTATATATATATATATGTATGTGTGTGTATATATGTGTGTGTATGTATATTTATGTATATATGTATATATACAGGTGTGTGTGTGTGTGTGTGTATAAATGTATAGTGCTTTCTATTTCCAGGAATTCTTGACCAAAGGTGTGCAATCTTCTTGGTTTTTTTTAATATTTTACCAATTATATTTCAATATAACTTGTTTTTTTCATAATTCAATATATTCTATCATATGCATTTAAGAGTATTCTGATAAGGGATCTACAGGCTTCAACAGTATACCAGAGGGGTCCATGACACACAAAAAAGTTAAGAACTTCTGATTTAGACAAACACAGGGCAGATAGGTGGTACGGTGGATAAAGTTCCTGGCCTGGAATCAAGAAGACTTCATCTTCCTGAGTTCAAATCCTGTCTCAACACTTACTAACTCTGTGACCTTCAGCAAGTCATTTAATCCTGTTTGCTCCAGTTTTTTCATCTTTAAAATGAGCTGCAGAAGGAAATGGCAAACCACTCCAGTATCTTTGCCAAGAAAATCCCAGATGGAGTAATGAAGAGTTGGACATGACTGAAAAATGACTGAACTGAAATTTAGACAAACAAAACAGGTGGCTTAAGTTAGCCAACGTTTCTTTGTTGGAGAAAGAATGGAAAGAGGACAAAGTGACAAGTCCCTATTTGCCTCTCCTCTCCTACTATCCTCTACTTTCTGATAACTCAGATTGTCTACTATATCCTGTTTATGTCACCCTCAGTTTGAATCTCTTCTTACAATTCAGAGATCGTGCTACATGATGGTGATGATGATGGTGCTGATGATGATGATGATGGTGATGATGATGATGATGGTGATGATGATGATGGTGGTGATGATGATGATGATGATGATGGTGGTGGTGATGATGGTGGTGGTGGTGGTGATGATGGTGATGATGATGATGATGCAGCATCAGAATAGAATTTTAGTGTAGTACCTCAGCCTCTTCTTGGGTGAGATAAGCATTTCTGAGCTATCCTGGGAATCTAACTACCATTTACACCATTGTTTCAATGGGAAAGATTCACTCAATTCCAAAAAATTGATTTATGAACTAATTTCTGAACTGGTAACTTCCTGTACTTTATAATAGACATTGAAAAAGTCATTTTTTAAAGGCCCAGAGGGGAAGAGGCAAGAATACTCTTTCTCACTAGCCATATCTCTGAATTCACACAGGAAAAGTTTATTCCTGAGGGAGACTGACCTCTAAAAGTAGCTTTAAGCTTTTTCTTATTTCTAGCTCATTATGCTCCCACCCAAGAGTAAAACTGTGGAGAAAATTTCTAAAGTAAACTTTCTGAATAGCTCAATATTGGTTCCCCCAAAAGGGATTAACAAGGTTGCTTCTAGAAAGGTATTTGATGAACAAAATAGTACAAGTGTAGGATAACTGTTTACTTGCTCCCCTACCAAAACAATGCTCAAAACACAAAAGTCTCATGATGATCTACATTGATGAACATCAACAATATAATATCATAATCCATCAACTCTTATTTTGTACCCCTAAGGTCTTGATAATTAAAAATATCAAGATATCCAAAAGAGTTAGTGGGACAGTTGAATAGGTGCCTTCACCATGGAGCTATACTGTATCAATATTTCAAAGTCCAGATCTTCTGGCAAACCAGGAGAGGCTTTATCTCATCCTCCTGTTTGGTGTCATCTTCTCCAAGAAGTATTCTAGCTGCTTCAGGAAACATTTCCTTCAAAACATTTAGCAATCTCTGAGGAATCCAGGAACCCCTTAAATCCCAAGACAGCCACTATGCTGGAAAAGACTTTGCAATCCAGTCTTAGAATCACTAGATAAGCATACACTTTCACTGACATGTACCAGCAGCTGCCACAACTGGGGAAGAATCCTATCCCCTTACACACATCAAAATCCTAAGGGAGAATTGATTGAGTACTGTCATACATTCAGAAGATATGAAAAGCTATTTTCTCTCCTTTTAAACTTTATTAAGTATTTTGCTTTTTTGTATTTGTATCCTTAGTGTTTATCTCAGTACCTGGCTTATAGTAAGCACTTAATAAATGCATTTCCATCCCCTGAGCCCTGGGAAAGGAATTAGTTCATAGAGAACAACCAGAAGCATCTGATTGCACATGACCTTTATTAAGACTCTGAAGCACAACTTACCAGAAGTTTCTAGGACATACACTCAGTGACATGCATATTCCATAGGATGGACCCCACAGGTACTTAAGCATGCACCGACCATTTGTAAATATATCCATCCCTTCTCCCGATCCCACAATCCTTCTCTTGTAACAAAAATAAATTAAAAAGAGAAGGGAAAAAAGCAACTAAGCAACCTAATCAATATAATTAATAGAGTCTGAAAGTATGTACAATGTCCTCCTACCAACTTGCTACCTGCTGTCAGTGAAAGGACTGTAGTGTATTTTCTCAACTCTTCTTTTAGTAATCTGAAACCTACTCTTAGGGTGACTCATTTCAAGACAAAGTCATCGATGATCACTAGACATAAACATCACCAATGCCACTGAAAAAAAGAGTGAATTCTGTTGTATGAAGAAAGGTATGACTAGTCATTTTATCATGACTTAGATGCAGGACTCCCAGCAAGAATATAGAGAAAGGAGAAAGATTAAACTGATTTTCTAGGTAAAAAAGGACTGTATACCATCATACACAGAGAGGCCAAGGAGGGGAAAAAAACTCCTTATGACTGTGATTGTTTAACTTTTCTAGGCTCTTTGGAGAAAGAGCATCTCCCAGTGTTCCTTCCCAGAGTTTTTCAGCAAGACAACCCCTCACTGGAATGGTGCTGGGGACAGCTCCTTTTGGCTCCGTGTGGAGAGAAGTCTCTGAAATCTGGAATTATACCCTGGGGACAGTTGTTATGAAAGGGGTGTGGGGAGGAGAGCTCATGCAGCTGTTTATGACAGGCTGTTTTCCAAGTAGCTTTCATAGCAATTTGACACTTGTGAAAAGATATGATAAAAGCCATACTATGATACAGAACATAGACATGTACTGTGAGAAAGCCAAAGGCACAAACAAGGAGAAGGGAGTAAATAAAGGAAGACTGACAGACAATGACAGTACAGAAGGAAGGACTGTGGAATAAGAATTGTTGTATGGAACTATGTTAGACACACAACTATATTTAATTCATCATTTAAATACAGTAACATTCATTATCTCAGCATACAAATGAGTAGTAGTTATACCTTCCTCGGGCTGTTCCTAAACAAAAAATTTACAAAATAGTAGTAACAACTTATACTTATTTAGCTATTTGTCACCAAAATTACTTTCTCAGATATTATCTCTCGCGATAATCTCTCGCGATACTCACAAATAGTCAAGGAGGAAAATAGAGCAGGTGTAACTATCCTCCATCTTGTGAATAATAATAATGATGATGATAGTTTATATTAACAATGTTTGAAGACATACATGCATTTCCCACAATCCTGTTAAGTAGGCAGCTCAAATACAATTAACTATTAATAACAAGAACAGAATACTTTAAGGCTTATAGATGATTCTCAAAACACCTACTATGCCCTCCTCTCTCCAATGCAAATGCAAGTATTATTATTCTCATTTCATAAATTAGGAAACTAAGACTGAGAAAGGAAAGATGACCAGACCCTAATAGCATAGCTAATAAGTGCTAGAGTTAAAACTTGAATGCCAATCTGGCTCAAAAATATAACGCTATCTAATTTACACTATACTGTACAGTTTATTCTAAGTCCTCCCTTCCCTCCCCTATTCCTTCTCTTGCTGGCAACTATCCTCACCTCAGTTAGGCATCTAGTGCCTGCATGCTGTTTCCCTACCAGCTATGAAAATGTCCTCCCAAGAAAGGACCAGATAGGTAAGCTTGCTCTTGCTATATTGTAATTGATTAAGTCTAATATCTTAACTGTCTTATGAGTATTTGTGCACCAAGAGGACAAAATTTTAAACCAAAGTGATGAATTTGTAAATAGTATTTTATTTTTCCAATTACTTGTAAAGATAGTTTTGAACATTCATTTTTATAAAATTTTGAGTTCCAAATTTTTTCTCCTTCCTTCCTTCCCTTCCTCTCTCCCCAAGACAGCAAGCAGTCTGATATAGGTTATATATGTGCAATCATGAAAACATATTTCCACATTAGTCATGTTGTGAAAGAAGAAACAGAACAAAAAGGGAAAAGCCATGACAAACAAACAAAAAAAGGGAAAAAAGTATGTTTTGACATGCATTTAGACTCCAAAGGGATGAATTTAATGGTGGGATTTCAGGCCTCAGTGATATGGCACATGAGATGTTGGGTGGGGAGGAAACTCAGAAGGAACTTTTGCTCCCCTTAATCTATATCATGCCTAATCAAGAATTCCACTTACTAACATGACCAGCCATGAGTCTATTACATCCTAATTCTTGCCAACAGGCGTTGTGAGCTAATTTAACAGGTCAGCTTCAGAT
This sequence comes from Notamacropus eugenii, assembly GCF_028372415.1. Lineage (NCBI taxonomy): Eukaryota > Metazoa > Chordata > Mammalia > Diprotodontia > Macropodidae > Notamacropus > Notamacropus eugenii. The sequence continues at coordinate 355,055,222 of NC_092875.1, read as the reverse complement.
AAACAGATCAAAGTTGAGTCTGGAGTATAACTGCATCATCACTTATTCTTTCAACTGCAATACACACCACGGATGGACCCTGGAACAGAATAGTTCGCAAATTCTGACCAACACAGACACCTGTGAAAACCCTTCCCATTCATCACAGTAGAACAAAAGAGGAAGAAAGACCTGGACCCAACGACATGGGCATGGAAACTATGCCACTGCTATTGGTCCCTTCACCAACAAACCCCTCTCCCTATGCTCATTCTATTTATTCTCACCACATGCTCATCTGCAACCTGACAGTCTGATCCATGATTATCCAGCTAAATTCCTGTTCTTTTGATCCTAAAGGCAAAAGTAGATTAGTCTCTACTCTAATCTCCTCTTCCCCACAATCTTGAAACCACCAGATGATGCAAGGGAGATCTGTATTCCTGAAGGTGGAGTACCCTATTTTTCTTACTCTAGTGATAGTAAAATCCCCCACAATATGCATGCCAGATTTTCCCACAAGAACTTTCTGTCTTTATATATTATCTTCATATAAAAGAGGACAGATAATAGTAATGCTCTATTTTGTAAAGACATACCATTGAGTTAGTTTTCCAATGTGTGATATATTCATATGCTCTTCCCTGGGTTCCTTTTGTAACTACCTGTGTATTTGTAAGATGACTGCTTGAGGTAAAAAGGGCAGACCCTGCCAGGGAGACAGAGAAAAGTCAAGTAGACAAAATGAAAAACTCACTCATTCCCCAGGGACTCATTAGCACAGTAAGCTTGCCAGTTGAGATATTTGGCCACAGACCAATCAAAAATGAGATGAAAGGGCTTCTGTAATATTCTGTGGCACAATTTATGACACAGTTATGACAAATGTCTCAGCCTATTGCTTTAACCACTTCCTACCCTTTTCTTCCTAAAATGCTATAATGTGATGTCTCATGAGGATGGCTGGATAAAAGTGTGCCTATATTTTGGTATCTACTTAAAAGTAGATGTAATGACTCTAATAGTAACTTCCCCTCCTCAGTTAAAGATGAAGCCCCAGGGAAGCTCAACAAAGTGTCTCTAATGGATACATAAAATCATATACAATCCTTGAAGATGCAATAACAGAGATAATTTTATTTTATGACCTTCTGATTATCACTGTGGATCAAGTCATAAAATGAGACATTTGCTATCCATTGCCTTTGTTCTACACAGACTTCGCTACCATGAAATATGTATTGCACAGAGTACAAATGGAAGCATTCCCTAGTAAGTTTCTCCAAATTCTCTAATTGATATGAAGCCCTGAAAACTACAGAGCCTTCCAAATGAATCTTAAAATGATTCACAACTTCAGCTTAACAATCCAGACAGGAACACTAAGTAGAAGAAAAGTACGTATTGTCTGGTTAAAAATAGGTAATTAGCTGAACAACCCATTGATCTAGCCTCAAACACAATTTTTCAATGCACTGCAGATGGACAGTGACAATACAGAATTAAACAAGAGGAAGAGAGTGGGCTGGATTGCATTTGAAAAATTATGTAATACATTCAAAGAGTCCAAACTTCTGCCTGAAACAAAAACTCAACTTTTAATACCAATATTCTTCTAGTAATTCAATATGGCTGTAATTTATCAAAGAATCACAATTGTGGATACTCAAAAGGCAATATAAATGTATATGGTAAGTGTAAGTATGCCACAATATACTATTACCAGTGATGAACTTCACATAATAAAGAGTGAAGAGAATATTACCAGAGCCTCCCAAAAACATCCTGGAGTACCTATTATAGGTATTTTTTTATTAAACCTATCATTTCATTTGTGGAACTGTCATGTCATGAAAGCAAAGTATGCAGCCTGCATGCTGCATCTATGTTCCAAAAGGTTAAGAGAAAAGTACCCAGTATGTCTAGTATATTACCCGTGAAAACATTTTTAGGATATGAAAAGTATCACACAAAAATAGAAGTTGTAAATGGATTGTGAGAGCACCACTGCAGAGATGCACCACTGATGACATCATAGATCCACCAAACATTAAAGCATAACTTCCAGCTCTCACACTAAGGAAAATCTTCATGAAAAGAACCCTCCTTTCCTCCCGCCACAAAAAAAAAAGAGAAAATGTAAGCATTTTGAGGGCAAGTAGTATCATTCTTATCTTTTCATCACCAGGGTTTAGTACAATACCTTGCATGTAATAGGAATGCAATAATTTTTTTTTAATTGAACTGATGGATAGACTTAAAATTTCTACAAACATTTGGCCTTTTTCATTTTTTAAACCAAAATTATACTTTTTAACATTGTTTCTATTGTGTGCCCACTTTGTAAGGAATATATGAAGGACTGAGGTAAATGTTGACTTAATTTAAAGGATCTTTATAGAATTTCATACTCCCTCTTCCCCTACAAAAGGTATTGGGCATGAACTGTAACTATCTTCCTTGTGGTTCAACTACTTATGCTTATCATGAACCCTACAAAATAAGATGACCTAGTATCCCTGAAAATTATGTTTCTTGATTCCTGAGAAAAATAATGAGAAGTCAGCTCTGTCACATCCTTTATTATCATTTTGAGGGGAATCTATGAACCATCCTTCCCTTCAGGTATGACTATTTTGTGTCTTCTCCTTAATTTATAATGGGAATATCAGCATGAATGTCACTCATTTCCCTCAGCAGTATATCCATCCACTCTTCGGTCATTGGACAAAGGTCTCATATTGAGAATGTGAATACTTAAATTAACATTCATAGATGGTCTAAAAACAGATTCTCAGCATCTGCTCCCTCCTTTAAAATTTCAAACTGCATAGTTTCTTCAGAGGGTTAGCAGCTTACTGATGAATTATTTTACCATGACTCCAAATTCCTTCTTCATTCCCTTTCTAATTTACATTTTTCAGCTGTCTCTGGATGGTTCCTTTTAGTGAAGATTAAGAAAAATAAGCCTTTACCTTTTTTCTTTGTTCTCAAACTAAATAACTCATACTGTCTCAAATAGTAAATGTTCTTCCAAATGACCTTTCATTTTGTCTTTTATGGAAAGTTTTCCAATTCATCTTAATTTCTTCCATTTTAAATCAGTCTTCATCATTCTTTTTTCTTGTGCTTTCCCCCTTTTCTTCCAGACAAGCCAATTTTACTTTATTCTGTATATTTGCTTCAACAAGTCCAATAGGTAGAGCCCAATAATAACTGATGCCTATTTAGAGTTTTAAACTTTACAAAGTATATTACATATGTTACTTCATTTGAGCCTCATAAACACATTCTGTGGTAAGTATTATGGGTATTTTTTTGGATTACACCTGTGATATCATTGGTGAGGAAAATCATTCTACCAATGAAGATTGGTGCTTGCTCTGAAATTTATAGTCTTGGAGAGTTGCCTGGGGCACTGAGATGCTAGATCACTTTCTCAGAGTCACATCACTAGTACATATGAGAGACAGGACTTGAATCCAGGTCTTAATGATTCTAAGATTGATCGACCATCCACTATTTCTTATTTCCTTTTTATGATAGGTATTGTTATCTTCACTTACAAGTGAATTAATTGAAGTTCAGAAAAGTTAAGTGACTTGCCCATAGTCACTGTCATAAAAGGACTTTGAACCCACATCTTCCTGACTTAAAATTCATTATGCCATACCACCTTTCATATAAAATTCATTTATTCATTTCATATAAAATTCATTGCTACTACTGATTAACCAAAGTATCACTTTATTTCAATACTTTGTGGATCCATGATTTCATTTATACTTCATCCATTGATGCAGGTAGCAACCTTTTCATACTTTAATAGATGTGTGAATGAGGCATTTTGATCAAAAATAAAAATTGACACCTAGTAGTCAACCCTCTCCCTTAATTTTTGTATTAGAAAAAAAAATCAATAATCTAGCTCATTTTCAAAGCCTTTTGAAACTTTAGAGAGCACTTGAGGACATTATGCTGTGTTGGCCTGGCCATCGAGAAAGCCAGTGATCTCCTCTCACCAGACTGAGTCATCAAAGCAGGACTTCAGTGGAACAGATCATTGGAGGGAGTGAATTCTTGGCTGTACTGAGCATTACTCACTGCTGGTAGACTGTCAGTGATAGGCTCCTATCTCCTGATGTTAAGTAGATGACATTCAATTCAACAAACACTGGATTAAACAGATAGAATGTAAGACTCCTAAAGGCAGGGACCTTGTCATTTTCATTTATCTTCATAGAGCACTTAGCATAATGCTGGGGAACATATTAAACACTTAATAAATGTGTGTTTAATGAAACTGAATGGATAGAAACCAAGTTTAGTTATCTCATTTTGGTTATAACGTTATGCAAATAATTAGCATTAGAGCTAAAAATTAAAGTGAAGCCTAATGAATTACTTTTCTGTCTTCTTCCTTTGTGAGTGATCTTTCCATTGATCCCCATGGTACTATCTACCTCAATGATACCTCCCTACTTTAGTAGATATTCTTCATGAGTCTGTATGGCTAAAAAATAACTTCTTTTCTTGGTCAAACCTCTGATTAGGAGCTCCCTGTACTTAACTAGGATGATAATCTTTTAAATGAGAGAAAAGCAGAATATCTACTTTAAGCCTTTACAGCTTGGTAGGATACTCCAGAGTTAAATTCTGTTGTGACATTGCCTTCAAGAATCCAAGGTCACCTCTATTCCAACATGAGACATCAGAAGGATGTTAAGAAATAGCCCTTCCAACAGCTACTAATTTTTTATAATAAAGGGTAATGGAACATATTGATTCCTACTAATCAATTTCTTCTTTCAAGATATTCCTGAATCCTAGGTGGGCACTCCAGGAGGTGACTGCCTGAGATACAATTCATAAAGTCAGACAGCACCTTGAGTCAGTCTATTCAGGCAACACTCCCAGCTGCAAGATAAGATTGGGAACTCCATTTTTACATTTGTGCTAGTAGCAAGAAATATGCTTTCCCAATATATCTCTGACACTTTTAATAAAGAGTTCCATCTGTAAAGTATTTATCCATCATTAGGTACTAACATATGTTTGCTTTGGGATCACATGTTAACAAATGCAAGCAGGCAGGCTGCAGCATAAGATCAAAAACATTCAATTGTTTCAGAGTTCACCAGGATTGATATGGTAGGTGCTTATGCCTGTATGAATGCAATACATATCCCTGTATGAAAAAAGAGCCAAATGTTAAATTGAATTGTTCTGGAACTTGGGTAAAGGTGATGATGGTGATGATGATGATGATGATGATGATGTAAAGATTATTATTAAAGGTAAATTGGTCTTTCCCATTTCTGGTGCAGATTCTCTCATTAGTACCTAATAACTGAAACTGAATTCTGAAAATAGTTCATAGTGTTTAAAAATATATCTGTTACAGCTCCTATGTAAGAGTCAGATGATTTATAGATTGGCAGATGGTACCAAAAGCTGATTAACTCAGATAAATGAAAGTTTGATTCAGGACCAGAAAATAATGGAATTAAAAATAGTAGGTCACAATAATAGAGCATTATAAAGTTTTTTTTCTTAAATTCCCTCACAAAAGCCTTTTGAGGTAGATAATGCAAATATCATACACATAAGGAAAATGAGACCAAGGAAAGTACAATGAATTGTCCAAGGTCAATAAATGTCAAGGCAAGGGTTCAATACCTGGGATTATAACTTCAGCTTCAGGTTCTTCATTAATATGATCCGCTTCCTCAAAATTTATTAAGTTGAAAAATAGCTTGCAAAAGTTTACCTTTAAAACTAAATGATTTCTGGCATGCCTCCCCAACCCCCCGCTGCACACTCCGCCCTTCCTGGCCCGGCAATGTCTACTAACATGTCAGACCCCCGGCGGCCCAACAAGGTGCTCAGGTACGAGCCACCTGCCTCGGAGAACAGCCTGGCCCTGGAGGATCTGACCCCAGACTACATGAACCTGCTGGGAATGTGTGGCCTCATGCTCAAGTTGAAGTGGTGTGCCTGGATTGCGGTCTACTGTTCTTTCATCAACTCTCACCAACTCTCGAAGCTCTGAAGATACCAAGCAGAAAATGAGCAGCTTCATGTTCTCCATTTCTGCTGTGGTGATGTACTACCTCCAGAACCCCCAGCCTATGGCACCCCCATGGTAGACACCAATCTCCTAGCTCTTCAACCTGGACCTCAGAACCCTAGGGCATTTACTATTGGTTACTGGGCCAGAATAAAGAAAAAGCCAGAAACTGGTTTATTCGTTACTCCTGTGTTCACCTCCCAGCCTCTGCTCCAAATCTGGGGCCTCAGACTGTGAGTCCATGGTGGAACGTCCCTAATCACCTTCACTGAAAGATTGCATGTTCTTGGGCCCTGATCCTGTCAGTGTCCCGCATCCCCAAATTCCTCTCCAGCTTCCCTGCCCCAGGCACCTTGGAGAGAAGGGGCTCCTGTGCCTGCCTGGCCTCTCATCGCAGTGTCTACCCTTCCTCCTGGGCCATGGTCCTTGCCAGGAGGCTGAGACTGGGGACAGATGCCCTGGGGCAGGGGCTGGGGGTGCGGAGCTTCACCGCTTGTAACTACTTGTAGTAACCAATACAGACAAATGTATAAGAAAAAAAACACTAAATGATTTTATTAATTTCATGATTTTAACTTGTCTGGGTTCTTAATCACTTCACTGTTATTTAAAAGACAATGTTTCCATCGTTATTGTAATCAATGATCATTTTATTATTCTCAGCATCTGTATTAATATTATTTTACTTCAGCTGAAGCTTAATAAATTCTGCTTCAGAACTTTATTTTAATTCTGTGTGTGTCTCTCTGTTTCAAGTGTGTTTCTTCTAATCAGCACATTGTTGGATTCTGGTTTCTAATCCATTCTGTTATCCATTTCTGTTTTATGGGTGAGTTCATCCCATTCACATTCATAGTTATGATTACTAACTGTGCATTTCTTTTAATCATATTATCTTCTGTCTATCCTTTTCTCTCTCTTCTTATCCTATCCCTCCTCCAAAGTCTCTTTTGTTTCTGACTCTCTTATCTGCCTTTCCTTTTATTACCACTCACCCCCTTTTCTTTTATCTCCTTCCTTCCCTCCTACTTCCCAGTGGGGTAAGATAGATTTCTATTACTAAATGAGTATGTGTGTATATATATATATATGTATATATATGTATATATACATACATATATACACATGTTTATATATATGTATGTATATGTGTTCCCTTTTTTAACCAATTTAGAAGTGAGTTTCAAGCATTGCCCCTCCTCCCACCACATTCCCCTCCATTGTAAAAGCTCTTCCTTGTGCACTTCTTTTATGTAAGATAATTTTCCCCATCCTTCCTTCCCTTCCCCCTTCTATCTTCCTTTCCTATCCATCTTTTTAGACCATATCAACATAACTGATCCACTCCTATATCATCTGTCTATGTAAGTTCCTTCTAACTGCCCTAATAATGATAAAGTTACCCAGGAACTTTTATCCCTTGATATTTCTTCTTAGGGCCCCTCCTCCCTTGGGATCAGAAATGATACTGTTCCTTGGGGTCAGTGATCCCTTGGTATAAGAAGTGATACTATCCCTCAAGGTTTCCCCTCTCTATTAACTAAAAATGCTCCTTTCCAACCTTGAACTATGACCCAGAAATGGGGATAGACAATGAAGTTGACAAATAGAATTGGCCTTGTGTCCAGTGTTAGCACAGGGTCATCCTGGAATCTCTTTCTGAACAGCTACAGGGTGCCTTTACTATCTGTGGCTAGAGAGTCCCCAAACTACCGCTACTTCTGTCACTGCCACCTAGTCCCACCACTGGTGTTTCATCTAGATGGATGGGCCAGTCTTCTCCCACCATGTCACAGATGTCTCTTTCTGACTTCCTATGTTTTCTTGAGTTGGAAGAATGTCTCATTCTGACCTTTTGTTGGTTCTACCATTCCAGAATTTTATTTGAGGCAGTATTTTAAAGTTGTTTGGAGGGGAATCTTTATTAATATTATTGTTATATAATACTTCTAATTTTTTTATGGAGTTCAGATAGAAATACTCTGAGAACAAGTCTCTATCTTGGTGTTATTCTTTTATATCTAGTGTAAGGTAGATGGCTGCACATGAGTGTGTGATCAAAAAAGTGATCACTTTTAATAAATCAATCAAAATATTGGGACATAAGTTGATTCTTTGTAGGCTCAGTAATAGCATGACCCAGGCAACTTCACTAGTAGTCAGGATATGAAGAATTCATGTAACTTGACATTGTCAGATGGTTTAAATTTGTTCCACTGTCTCTTTTAAATTTTTAAGTCTTTCATTCTGTATGTTTTAGAGATTATGAATATTCAATTTGGTTACATGTGATTAAAACATTCTTCTTAATTTTTATGCATCAAAGTTATGTCTGGGAAGGCATAGGAAACATCTTTTACTGATGGTCTAGTTCAGTAGTTTATTTGATGAATTCTAAAAAATATTTTGAAGTTTCTATTTGTAGTATGATATGAGATTTATTGCCTTAGTTTATAAAGGATAGCAAGATTATATTATATAATTCTAGCCATCTGGCTATCTATTTCTATCTAGATATCCAATAGATGTTCTTTTTTCTCTTTTTTGCAACCTTTAGTGATATGTTTTATTGTTTCTACCATTTCTTGCATAATCTACATTGATCAATAAATCCAAGGTCCCCAAGAATAAACTTTCTGTCATTTCTAGGGACAATTACCTGATCCTACATAGTTGCCATAAACCCTCTGTTTCTTTAAACAAATCCTTATGAGTCATTCATTCATTTACTACTTCCCTATCAATATATTATTGCTTGAGTCCATGTAAGAATTGCTGATAGAGCAATTGTTGATACCATTGTGGTATATGAAACTTTTCATAAGTTCAGCCCAGAGACAATGCCTTTTTAGGTATTTTCAAGAAACCCAATGGTATAAATCCATTGGTTTCTAAAATGAGATCTGTTCGTCCCAAAACAGTTTTTTAACTTTATCACATATTCTGAGAATATCTACCAATCTTACTCTTCCTTTTTATGGCAAAAGTGTTAGGCTTTTTGTAGCTGCCTTGGGGTAAGGAGCTCTATGTTTCATTAACGTTGCATAGGTTCTGGTTTGGCTCCCTTTCTAAATCTACCATGCTCCATCTTAAGCCTATTGCTGGATTAAGTGTTAGTTACTCCAAGTGTGCTTTGACTCCAGGATCCATCAATCTCTTAATAGACACAGTTTCAGCTCTCTTCTTGATGATCAATGTGTTTTACTTTGAGAAGCCTAAGGTATTTATGGTTCAATTTGACCTCCAGATTAAAGCTCAAAGCCTTCACTGTCTATTCCTCCTTGGCACTGTGAATTTTTTTACATTTATTGGGGAGAAATGGCATTTTAATATTATTGTAGAAAGTTTTCACAAGAGATAGTAGCCATTCAATGTGTTTTGAATCAGAGCAATATAAATTGATACCAATCCTATAGAGTTAACGATAAACATGACATTTTGTCCAACTCCTTCTTTGAGTTGCAAGCTATACTTGGCTCTATTCCAAAGTGATGACAATGGATTTAAGGTTAGGAAGAAGTATAGAGAGTTTAAATTATCTTCCTGGAATATTCTAAATTTTATACAATATATTCTACGTTACTGAGGTGGTGGCACATTTCTAATAGAGGACATTGTTTCAAGTAGACAATAAATGTTTTAGCATTCTTACCATGTTTGGATCTAAGACGTAGTTCTTGCCCTTGTAGAAGTTTACAGTATAGTAGAAAACATGCAGACATCACTCTGACACGCAGTATAACCTAATTACAGCAGAGCTGTTTGCAGAAATGTGCAATCACCATCCCATCTGAGCCTTAGCACAATCCTATATAATGGTACTACAAGTATTTGTTACCCTCATTGTGTGTAAGAGGAAACTGAAATTAAGAGAAGTGACTTCCCCAAGTTGACACAGCTAGTAAGGTCAGATCTGATCCCATGTTTTTTGGGCTCAAGATTGAATCCAATATTTACCATGCCTTGCTATTTCTCTGAAGGAAAGGTATTGCTCTCAGAGCTAAAAAGGAATCTTTGTGGTAACAAGCAGAACAGGCCTCTAGTGGGAAAGGAAAGATGATGAGAAGATAGAATGAGGCTAAAGCTGCTGTTGGTAAGATCTTTGAGATGCTTCCAATATTCATAACACGTCTCATGTTACAAACAAAGGTTATTGGAGTGCAGTAAAATAATTTTCTTAACCTCCTTAAGGGAAAAATTTTGTATTTTGAAAATGTAGAAAGGATGAAAAGAAGAGAAGGAACATATCAGAGAGGTTTTAGATATCTAAAAGAATCTTGAAATTCCTAATAGATGCTTTGGGATTCAACTCTTCTATCATTTACCCCCCAAAATGAGAAATTACTTTGTGTGTGTGTGCCATTTCCATTTTAAAGCAATAGAGATAACACCACAAGCCACCAGAAGAAACATCAATCACTTTAAATGTTCTGTAAAGTAAAATAACCCTATCTCTCTCTAGACATATCAGCCAGAAAAATCATTTTCCCAGTCTCCTCTCTACTAGTATCAGTCAGATTCAATCTGATAGGCAAGAAGGAGGGGAAGTAGTGGACTGAAGAAATGGAATATTACTATCAAGGGTCATATTTTCAATGTCCATTTAAAATTCCTGCTTGTTCACTTCCAATTTTTCTATCAAACCTTTAAGCTTAAGCTTAAATCCCCCAGCTTATTGCTGGGCTGCTGTCTACATGTGTGTCTATTTCCAATATTAACCATTTCAACATCCTAACTGAGGACACAAAATCCTAAAAAAAAAAATCCCCATCCCTTTAACATCAAGATATTTTCAAGCTAACACAGTAGCATTATGATTATCAATATGAAACGGATTCCAGAAAGGATTTACACTGCCTAAAATGATTTAATAAACTGGACATCTGGTATCATAGAAGATAAGTGAATCCATATATTATTTAACCTAAACATCTTAAACGCCTACAGTCTCTAATGGAGTATAGCAAGGCTCTAGATTTGAATATGTCCTATTCAATATTTTTACCAATGGCATATGTGCCTCTAAAATGTCATATTTATCCAGTGACAACATTCTACGAAACAGATAATATACTGGATAAAGAAATCAAGACACAAGAGAATTACAAAAGGCTAAAACAATATGCAATCTAATAAATGAAATGAATAAGGATAAATGTAGATCCCTGCATCTAGAACTAAAATCATTTCCTCATATGCATAATATAGGACATTTACATGAACCTTGTAAATTTAATATGAATCACCAAGGTGACATTCATACTAAAAAAAAGCTAATTCAAATCCATTTTCTGTTAGAAGTCTTTCCCTAATCTCCCATTATGCTAATACATTCCCTCTAAGGTTAACTCCAATTTATCCTGTCTAGAACTTGTTTGTGCATAGTAGTTTGCATGGTTTTCCCTATTAGATTGGGAGCTTCTTAAGAACAGGAACTGTTTTTTTTTACCTTTCATTGTACTCTCAGTACTTAGTATAGTGCCTGGAAACACAACAGGTACCTCATAAATGCTTGTTAACTTGACTTAGGCTTCATTAGTAGTTCTACAACCTAAGTGAGATAATAGTCCTACTGGCCACCATAATTTTAAAAACTTTGAAAAACTAGAGAAATTCAAGAGCAGGAGGACTTTGATATTCAATGGATTCAAAATCATGCTTTGTGAGGATTTGTTGGTACCGCCTGAGATAGATTGGGGAAGATAAGATAGACTCATTCAAATCTTTGAAGGGTTGTCATTTCAAAGAAAATTCTATTCCGTGCAGCGCCAGTGGGGTGGCATTAATTACAAGGAGACAAATTTTGGCTCAGATAAAGAACTATCTTGACAATCAAAGTATTCTAAAGTTAAAATGGGCTATCTTGTAGGATAGTGAGTTCTCCTGCATGGAATTAATTCCATAGTTCATAGGTTAAGTGTCCTCAGAAATGATCTAGACCAATCATTTCATTTCACAGATAGAGAGCTGAGGTTCAGAGAAATTGAGTGACTTGGTCAAGTCATGCAGATAATAAATATACTGAGAAGGAAGTTGAAGTAGCTCCCTAAATTTCTCAAGTTCACTCCAACTCTAGCATACATTGAAAGACCTGGGTTCTACTTCCAGTTCTGTATAACCTTGGATAGGTGTTGACATGCATTGGTAGAAATAGCATCTTCTCTTAGAGTTCTCTAAACCATTGAAATTACTAGACTATTTTTAAGAGCATAAGAGTGGAAAAGGAAGGAAGGAAGGAAGGGAGGAAGGAAGGAAGGAAGGAAGGAAGGAAGGAAGGAAGGAAGGAAGGAAGGAAGGAAGGAAGGAAGGAAGGAAGGAAGGGAGGGAGGGAGGGAGGGAGGGAGGGAAGGAGGGAGGGAGGGAGGAATGGAGGCAGAAGAAAAGGTCATTTCCAACTGGATAATTATTTCATGTTTGCATCTGGGTACTAAGGAAGCTAATCTTTCAGTTGTGTTTTTCCTGTATTTGGAATGGTCTTGGACTGTATTTCCTCTTGTTAATGTGTTAACACCTCATTTTTTCAAAGATAAACTCACAAAAATCTTGGAAAAGCTTTCAGTGTTTTCCCATAAGTATCTCCCATGGCTCATTTGAAAGGATTGCATTTCCCTTTGGAATCTGGAATTGTGTTTCCAAATCAGTTCAACTTTGTCAGATTTTCTTTCATTCAAGGAAAGGAACAAACAGAATCTAAAAGTATATCCTGGATCACAAACCAATGGGTCAAAAGGACCAAAAATGATAAAAGGAAATGAAATTCAGACCTGGCCTACAGTCATTAGCAAAAAGACACAAATTGCTAGATTAAAGTTTAAAATAAAGATCTCTGGTACAGAAAGAGAATCTACAAGTATCCTAGCAAGATTCAATAGAGTTTAGAGTGAGTCTATACCAGGATTTCTCATTTCAGGGTTTCAAGTTTCCTGCTGGCTGTTAACTGCACCACTCCCACTTTCTGACAGTCTTGGAGGCTTGTATGTCATTATAACCACTGGCAACACACTCATCATCCAGTGATTATTTCATTATTCTAGTAGTACTTGCTTGAAAGAGCACACCCAAACTTCAACTAACTTCAATATAAGGAAACCAGTCCAAACATAAGCTTTCTGGTTAAATACAAGATCTCTCTTTTGACAAGACAGCTCTTTCTGAAAGACCGCTATACTGATATGACTAGGCTCCAATACCCAAACAAATGTTGTTTTAAATATGGTAACAACACAAGACCTTCAGGATTAACTCCTATGGGGAAACACCAAAAACTGGGTCAAAGACTCACCAGTATGAGGCTGGGGAAATGGTTGACTTCCTCATTGAGAATGAGATTTCCATTGACCTTAAGGCTGTTTAGTTCTTGGCCAGTGTTGGGAAAGGGTCACATGGGGAGCAGATTCAAAGTAAGAGGATGAGGAAATTAAGGTATTTAATGAGGGCCAGATCATCTAGGAAGATCCAAGCAGCATATTCCATGTTAATCCAGCTTGGTGGAATAGAGGAATAAATGAAAGGGGGAAATCACTGCTTGTGGTTACTACAAACTGTAAATAAAATAGGGTCACTGGCAGAGATGAGATCAGTCCTTCGGCTTAGAAGGAGCCAAGGACCCAATTTGCTGACAAATTTAAGATTGCCTACAGTGATGCAGCTTAAGGGTATCATCCCCAAGTGGCTTATTTTCCATCATTCCCAATATATAATATATTGATTTATTATCACAATAAATCAAACTTGTATTCATGTATCAGGGGACAACAGGGAACCCACCAAGACTGATCAACCAACAAGGAAAATCCTATTCTACATTTAATTCTCACTTACAGAGAGAGGAACTGGTGACTGAGGTAGAAATGAGAGGAATCTTCTAGGGGAAGAAACCAGTCCATCTCAGAATTTGTGATACAAGCTCTTCTGTTCAGCATTTGAAGTCCATCTCAATAAGGATCCAGCCTCCCTTCTCAGGCTGATTACACATTGCTCATCTTCACACATTTGCCAGCCAAACTAGCCTACCTCCTATTCCTCACATAGGACATTCAAGGATCAGTTGGGGGAGGGAACACAAGTAGCAAAAATCAAAAGGGAAGAGACTGAGCAAAGTACATTACATGTCACAGTTAAGAGTTTATAGATAACCTTGGAGTGAACAGTTTCTTTTGAGGGCTAAGAACTGAAACCAAATTAGAAGGGATTAAAATATGAGTGGTCTATGAGGAAGAGGGAGTAATGTTCCCAATGTTTCTTTTTCCCCTAAGAGTTTCATTGCAAAAAGGAATGGAATAGTATGAACAAGTAAAAGATGGTATGGTCAAGTGAAAGATCACATGGTTCAAGTGAAATTCTTTGAGAATAGTGATTATCAATTTTTTTTCTTTGTGTCCCCAAAGTCTTGCACAGTGGCTACTAAGCAATAAGCACTTACTAAATGCTTACACTCCACTTTGTACTTGGCTATCTTGCCCACTTTTAACTCCACAGAACAAGATGCCCCTGCCAGGTACCACCTGGTATCTTATCCTCTCCTCCTTTCATGCCTCTATTTGTATGTTGTCTTCCTCTTTAGATTATAGAATCATTGAAGGCAGGAACTGTTTTTTAAAAACAGTTATCAGGGGGCTGAGCCAAGATGGTGGAGTAGAAGGACAAAGCAGTAGATGCTCTTCCCCCACATCTCATAAAATACCTGTAAAAATGACTCTAAACAAATTCCAGAGCAGCAGAAGCCACAAAATGGCAGAGTGAAAGAGATTTTTCAGCCCAAGATGGCCTGGAAGGCCAACAGGAAAAATCTATCACACCAGGCTCAGAGCAGAACACAGCCCAGCCTTGGCCTCACACTGAGGCTCAGATAGGTCTGGAGCAGGCTTCAGGGCATGGAATCCTAGGTAGCAGCTGCAGTTGCCAGATTACTCAACCCACAAATGCCAAAGACAGCTTCAAAGGTCAGTAAGAAAGCTGTTTCACCTCTGTGAGAAAGGAACAGAGTCTGGCCTCACCCCAGGCAGTGGCAGAGTCCATTTTTGGAGCCTTGGGGTAAAGACACTGGGGGAATTGAGCTGCTGATCTGGATCTCAGCCCTGAGTGGTAGAACTGAGGTGAGGAGGAGCGTTGGTGTGGTGGAGCTAGTGGAGGCCCTGGAGAGGGAATTCTACTCAGATCCTGGGCAGAAAAGCTTGGGGTTGCTGCCAGACCAGAGCACACTCCTCTACCTCAATTGCGCCACCTTGGAGAAACTGAGAAGTTACAGATCCCTAGAGTACAACTTCCTCTTGACAAAGGACTCAAAAGTCAAGTAACTGACTGGGGAAATGCCCAAAAAAAGGGGAAAAAATAAGATTTTAGAAGGTTACTTTCTTGGTGAACAAGTATTTTCTTCGATCCTTTCCAGTGAGGAGGAGCAATGCATACCATCTGAGGAAGACATAAAAGTCAAAACTTCTGCATCCAAAACCTCCAAAATAAATATGCAAAGGTCTCAGGCCATGGAAGAGCTCAAAAAAGGATTTTGAAAATCAAGTAAGAGAGGTGGAGGAAAAGTTGGGAAGAAAAATAAGAGCGATGCAAGAAAATCATGAAAAGTGAGTCAACAGCTTGGTAATGGAGACTGCAAAAAATGCTGAAGAAAATAACACCTTTAAAAATAGACTAACTCAAATGGCAAAAGAGGTCCAAAAAGTCAATGAGGAGAAGAATGCTTTAAAAAGCAGAATTAGCCAAATGGAGACTGCCAAATGGAAAAGGAGGTCCAAAAGCTCACTGAAGAAAATAGTGCTTTAAAAATTAGAATGGAGCAGATGGAAGCTAATGACTTTATGAGAAACCAAGAAATTACAAAACAAAACCAAAAAGAATGAAAAAAGAGAAGACAATGTGAAATACGTTCCCTCCTTAAGCCAAATGTGATGAGAGCACTAGCATCACTTTTTCCCTCTCGCCACCCTCCTTTCCCCACTCCATCAAAAAAGCTTTTTTTTGCCTCTTTTATGAGAGATAATTTGCTCTATTCAATTTCTCCCTTTCTTCTCCCTATATATACCTCTCTCACCCTTTAATTTTATTTTTAGATATCATCCTTTCCTATTCAACTCACCCTGTGCCCTCTGTCCGTCATGTCTCTACTCTCAGTTTACATCACTAGATACTTTGGGGAGTTTCCAGGACCACTCTTTGGGTTAAGTAGTTACCTCACTCCCAAATGAAGAGCTCCTTTACTCTGTATTATCTGATATATATTCTCCTCTGCATGTCTTATCTGATTTCTGTTGTGCTATGATAAATGAGTTTTGCTACAGTAAATAATCTGAAGGACTTCAAGAGTGAACAAATAAGGAGGCAATTTTGGCCCAGTTAATTATTTCTCCTCACACATATGTCTATTTATTTTCATGTCTATTTATTTTCATAAGAAGAATTAAGTCAAACCCCAAAAGTCAATATATGAGAAAGAATATATTGATGAGTAATTAAATATACAACCTTTGGTTCAACATCCTTTTCTTCTCTAAGAGAATGTATCTTGTAATGCTCACAATAATGAAATATATCCTAGGCTTTTTAAAATTTATTTTATAGCCTTTTCTTGGAAACAACACTGTTTCCTATATTCTTTCTGAATATTAGCCCTTAAATTGTCCTTTTCACATTACACAAAATAGTAATATATTTATATTAAAAATAAAAATTGTATACCACCTTAATTTATAAATATTTGCTAGTTTGGATTTTCCAAAAGACTGTAACATTTATTCACTAAAAAATCCAGAGTCAAGAATAAATCATGTCCTGTGGTTGCAAGATAACAATCCAAATAAATTTTTTTTCTCTGATCTAATTGTTCCTTATAATTATATTGACTTGACTGTTCAAATTCGATTCACTGGTGTGAGAACAGCTGTCTTACCACTAGAATTGTATCTGGTCGCTGTTTTATACTTCAGATAAATAGCCAGACTCTACCTGTATTAGCATTCACTTGACTGTTTGTGTGTCTGGATAATAACAGCCCTTCAATTAAAGACTCTCAGAATGGAACCCTTTTTCATATGAACTCAAGGAGGAACAGGGAAAGGGAGAAATATTAAACACTTGAAAGTGTGGATTTGTACACATTTGGGCACCTAATGTGCACTCTGTGGAGTATACAACAATATAAAAGACAAAGTTTTTACCTTTAAGAAGCTTCCAATTTAGGGAGGAAGATGAAATACAGATAACTGCTCATTAAAGTCTTATATAGTGGTTGTCATAAAAAGAATCAAATTGTCAGCCTGGTTCAGGAGAGAGATCACTTTGGATTGGGGTGACAACATAAGTCTTCATGGAAAAGGTAGCGTTTGAGATGAGTAAAAAATAGATAGGATTTTAATAGGTAGGGAAAAAAGAGTAAGGTTTTTCAAGTAAGGGAGATAACATGAAGGAGAAGGAAAAGGTCAGAAGGCACAAAGACTTTTGGTCAAAGAGCAAGTGGAATATAGAAGTCCCCAAAGGATGAACAATGAGTAAAACAATAGGTTTTCCTGGATTTTTTCAAATCTTACCTCAAGTCTTACCTTCTATAAAGAGCCTATCCTGGTACCTTTTAATTTTAGCATTTTCCCTTACAGATTATCTCCAGTTTGTCCTTTGATTGAGCATAATTTGTTCATATTGTCTCCCATTCTATATAGTAAGGTCCCTTGTAGTAGAGACTATTGTCTCCCTTTCTTTATATTCCTAATATTTAGTATAGTTTCTGGCATATAATAAGTACTTAATAAATGTTTACTGTCTTTTTGACCTAAAAGTTTAAACTTAATTTAGTAGGCAATTGGAGTCATCAAAGATTTTTGAGAAGCATACAGTGATTGAAGAATGCTATTAAAAACATTAGATAGCACAGGAGTAATGGAGTCTTCCTTAAATGATAAGTAACATCCATCTAAAATCATCAGAAAGCATTATATGAAATGGGTATAAGCTAGAAGCATTTCCAATAAGATCAGGGGTGAAACAAGGATGTCCATTATCACCAATGTTATTCAGTATGGTACTAGAAACATTAGCATTAGCAATAAAAGAAGAAAAAGAAATAGAAGGAATTAGAATAGGCAAAGAAGAAATAAAGCGGTCACTCTTTTCAGATGATATGATGGTATACTTAGAGAATCCTACTAAAAACCTACTTGAAATAATAAACAACTTTAGCAAAGTTGCAGGATATAAAAAATGCCACATAATCATCCACATTTCTATATATTACTAAAAGCTCAACAGTAAGAAAGAGAAATTCCATTTAAAGTTATTGTAGACAATATAAAATATTTGGGAGTCTACCTGCCAAGACAAACCCAGGAACTATATGAACACAATTACAAAACATTTTCCATCCTAAAAGGTCAGATCTAAATAACTGAAAAATATCCATTTTTCATGGGTAGGCTGAGCTAATATAATAAAAATGACAATTCTACCTAAATTAATTTACTTATTCAGTGCCATACCAGATCAAAAACTATATTAAAAAGCATCAATCATCAAAATGCTTGTTACTAGCTAAGAAACAGAGTAGTGGATCAGTGGAATAGGTTAGGTACATAAGTCACAGTAGTCAATGACTATAATAATCTATTTGATAAACCCAAAGACCTCAGCTTCTAGGATAAGAACTCACTATGTGACAAAAACTGCTGGGAAAACTGGAGAATAACATGGCGGAAATGAGGCACAGGCCAACATCTTATAACATATGCCAAGATAAAATCAAAATGGGTACACATTTAGATATAAAGGCTGATGCTATAATCAATTAGGAGAGCAAGGAATAGTTTAGCTGTCAGATTTATTGATAAGGGAAGACCAAACAAGAGATAGAGGATATTATGAAATGCAAAATGAATAATTTTGATTACATTAAATTGAAAAGATTTTGCATAAACAAAACCAATGAAACCATGATTAGAAAGGAAACTAAAATCTGGGAAACAATTTTTACAACCAATGTCCCTGATAAAGGCCTCATTTATAAAATAGAGAACTGAGTCAAATTTATAAGAAAACAAGTCATTCTCCAATTGACAAATGGTCAAAGAATACAAGCAGGCAGTTTTCAGAAGAAATTAAAACTCTCTCTAGTCATATAAAAATTCTCTTAATCACTATTGATTAAATAAATGCAAATCAAAACAACTCTTAGGCACCACATCCCACCTATCAGATTGGCTAACATGACAAAACAAGAAAATGATAAATGTTGGAGAAGATGTGGGAAAATTGGAACATGAATTGTTGGTAGAGTTTTGAACTGATCCAACCATTCTGAAGAGCAATTTGAAACTATGCCCAAAAGGCTATAAAACTGTGAATACCCTTTGACCCAGCAATACCACTCCTTGGTCTGTTCTCCAAAGAGATCATAAAAATTGGAAAAGGATCCCATGTACAAAAATGTTTATAGCAGCTTGTTTTGTGGTAGCCAAGAACTGGAAGTTAGGTGGATGCCCATTAATTAGTGAACAGCTGAACAAGTCAGGGTATTTGATGGAATTCTATTGTTCTATAAGAAATGATGAGCAGGCAACTTCAGAAAAACCTGGAAAGACTTACATGAACTGATGCTGAGTGAAGAGAGCAGAACCAGGAGAACATTGTACACAGTGGCAGCAACATTGCTCAATGGACTAACTTTGGTGGGCAATGAAAGGATCTAAAACAATTCCAAAGGAGTCAAAATGGAAGATGCTATTCACATCCAGAGAGGGAGCTATGGAGCATACTATTTGCATAGTCTTTAAGACCATAAGCTAAGACTTATAAGTAATAGATTCTCAATCAACATCAATCAACTCACAGCATGAGTTTTTTTATACTAATCGCATTACTAGACCAGAGTAATATTAGCCTCTAGCTGAAACAGAAATTAATACTAATGGATTCTTCTGTTTTCTCTGTGTGTGTGTCTCTCTCTGTCTCTGACCGTCTATCTGTCTCTCTCTATCTCTCTCTCCGTCTCTGTCTCAATCAATCAATAGAAACAGATAACAAGTAAGAATATATCTTTAGCTAGTTCATAAGTCCCAAAATATGTTTCCTAAATGATTCCTGGTTGGACTGAGGACTAGAATGAAATTTATAAGTATGAAATGCTGGTGGCTATGTAACATACCCAGAGGCAAGAAAACAGTATTTTTATTCAAGTGATTTTATTGCTAGAAATTGACTACTTGAGAACATTTGACAGAATCCAATCTGTAACCATTCTATTCCACAGCTCTGATTCATAAAGGTCAGGAAACCCCTCCTATGCCTCTTCCCCTCATCCATAAAAGTACAAAAGGACAGTTCATGTAACCAGATCTAGACTCTGACTAGCTATGTGATGTTCAAGAAATCACTTAAACTCTCTTGATCTCAGTTTCCTCATCCATAAGTGAGGGGAAAGTGAGACTATTAATGGAGAATTGATTGTGTTATCAATGAGAAAAACAACGATGTGAATCCCATCAAGACATTATCTTTTAAAAGTTATTCCACCGAATGGTAGTCAATCCCTGAAGTCTCTATAGAAAGAATCCATTTGGAGTTCTCAATCCAATTCAACAAACACTTATTAAGCACATACTAGACTCTGGGGACACAAAACCAAAAATGAAACAGCCAATATCCCATTGGGAGCAGTTGGGAATGCATAGAAAAAAAAGTAAATACCAAGTAATTAGAGAGAACTAATAAGTAGAGAGAGAGAGATAACCTCTGGGAGAAAGACCCTGTCTAAGAGGTAGCACTTGGGGTGACTCTTAAGAAAAGTCAGTGATTCTTAGAGGTAGAGACAGGCAAGAAAAGAGGGTATGCATTCCAGGCATGGGAATCAGCCTATGCAAAGATACAATGGAAGATAGAATACTAGACAGAAGGAACATCTACCTGGAAAGGCATACCTGAGCAAGCTTGTGAGAGGTTTCAATAAAGGAGTTAGTATTTGATCATAGAGGCAAAAAGGAGTCATTAGGGCTTCTTTCTCTAAGATACAGTCAGACTTTTACCTCAGAAATATCCATTTTGCAGCTGAATGGAGAATTGATTAAAGAAAAAGATGAGACAGGGAACCCAATTAAGAAACTTTTGCAATGATCCAGGAGAGTGGTATTGAAGGCCAAAAGTAGTATGATATGGGTGAATGAAAAGCCCTGGACAGATTTTGTAGACATCTTATGAACCTCCTTCTCTGTAGTTAAATTTAAATGAAGTAAATCGCATACATTTTTACTTTATAAAAATATTGAGAATGATACTAAAATAATTTGCTTACAGGTCTCCAGTTTTTACTTTAAAACCAAAAAAAAGTGTCTCCCATTCATTTCCCATGACTGACACAGAAGAACAAATAGGCATCTGAGCTTAATTTAATTGATGGCTCAGACCAGCAATAAAACCTCTTCAATAATACAATAGGACAATGAAACATGACATTCATTTTCAATTTTAATCATAATATATCTGCTCATTCTAAACTTCCATTGTCCTGAGATTTAGTCAAAATTATTCCTATCCATTATTCAATTGTAAGAAAACATAAACATGTCCCTATTATCATCTGAAAAAGAGTATTATAGAGGTATGGACATGTTGATACAGCCAAGGTTCCAAATAACTCTGGTGACAGACAACTTAGTGAAGATAAAAAGCACTTTTAAATACAACTTGAGACATTAAATAAATCAAAGAACTCATGAATATGTAGAATCCATAGCTAATAAACTGAAGGTTTTGCAATGAATCATGTTAAGACTACAGTGTCAGATACACTAGAATTGCGTTTCAGTGTGCAATACTTTTAATTAAAACCTAATACCCACAAACTTGGACCCAATCATAAAGTTCTGGACTGTTTCCCAAACAATCTGCCACATCAATTTGTACTTTCTAGAGCTTATCAATCATAGATTCATAAACCTTTAGAGCTGGAAAGGATCTTAGAGATTATCAACTGTCTCCTTTTTCAGATGATATATTATACCTGGTATATCTAGCCAACCTAGGTTTTCTCATGTTTTTTTCATATTTCAAAAGGATAACAGAAGTGAGAGGTGACAGTACTAGGACAAAGACAAAAGGAAGATATCAGAAGTTTATATGCTTTTATGTTTGCGTGTACATATGTATGTATATGTCTACTTAAACAACACAACCAATGAACTATTGAAGCAACAGTGTTTATTAAACCCTAAATCAGAGAGCCTTCTATAAAGCACCATTTAGGATGAGAATTTTAGATGTAAGATATGCCTATGATATGAGCTAACCTGAGTACTATTAATAAAGCTATAGGATTTAGGACTGATTTACTCACACGAGTAAAATCAGGAATCTTGCCATGTCACAGTCACCTTGGTCTACCACAAATTGATGCACTAGTAATTAAACTATTGCTTTTCCTTTTCCTTTAAAAAAAAGTTTTATTTATGCATTATACTTTTACATCATTGGAATTTCTAGATTGATCTATCCCCTTTCCTGTTGTTCAAAGGCAAAATATGTGCTTGCCAAAAACAATTTAATGGAGAACTCACACAGGTCAAGGGTTCACTTGGTGGTCAGTAGAAGAGATAAAGGACACTCTCAAGGTCTCTCTTAATTTCAGAATTGATTGTGTGACATGGGAAACACTGACACAAGACCCTTCAGCATGGCATGCTCTCATCCAAGAAGGTTCTATGTTCTATGAGCAAAGCAGAATTGAAATAGCATGCAAGATGCACAGATTTGGAGAATCCACCCCAATGCTCATATAGACTATTTGTGCCTGACCTGTGTACAGCATTCCGAACTCATATGGGTCTGATCAGCCACAATCAGACGTACTGAAACTTGACTCTAACATAGTAATGTCATTTTGGTCCTCTTCGAGAATAGGACAACCACCACTCCCTTAGAGCAATAACAATAAAAATTACATTAAGCAAAACCAACCAACACATTGATCACATCTGACAATATGTGCAATATTGCATAGCTATATAGTCTGTCATTTTTCTAGTGGAGGAGAGAGATACATCTGTTCACCTCTTTTCCAAGGCCAAAATTGGTCATTATAATTTTTATTATAATTGCATATTATTATGTATAATATATAATATAATATATATTATTATTCTAATTCCTAACTCCTCTTAATTCAAGTGCTTTCTCTTTTCAAATAATTTCCTGTTTCTCTCTGTCTCTCTGTCTCTCTCTGTCTCTGTCTCTCTCTGTCTCTCTGTCTCTCTGTCTCTCTCTCTCTGTCTCTCTCTCTCTGTCTCTCTCTCTCTCTCTCTCTCTCTCTCTCTCTCTCTCTCTCTCTCTCTCTCTCTCTCCCTCTCTCTCTCTGTATCTTATTGGTACATATTTGTTTGCCTATTGTCTTGCTCTGATCCTTGAGGTCATTTGTCTTTCTATATGCCCAGTTCATAGCCCAGTGGTTGGCAAATAGTAGGCACTTAGCAAATGTTTGTTGATTGACCTCCTTGGAGTAAATGTACAACAATTATTAAGGTTCAAAGTATGGGAAATTTAGCTACTTATCTAACATAATTCCAAATTGTTTTCAAGAAATACTGTACCAATTCACAGCTCAACCAGAAGTGTATTTGTGTGACTGACTTCCCATTATTTCTGCCCTTTGTCACATCTGCTGATTTGATTAGTGTGAGATGAGATGCTCTAATTTTATTATTGATGCTTTAAAGCATTTTTTCACATTGATTATTTGAATTTCATGTTCTGAAAATTGTTGGTAATATTCTTTTGGGTGTTTATATACTGGAAAAAACCATGAGTTTCTCAAACATTCTAATAACAACATTAGCTAGCATTTATATAGCAAATACTATGTGTCAAGCACTGTGCTAAATGTTTTGCAAATACTATCTCATCTGATCCTCACAGCAACCTAGGATGTAGATGTTATTATTATCTCATTGTATAGTTACGGAAACTGAGATAAACAGAGATTAAGTGACTTGCCCAGGGTCACATAGCTAGTGTCTGAGGCCTTATTTGAATTCAGGTACTCTTGACCCCAAGTCTGCTCTATCTACTGTACCACTTGGCTGCTCAAACAACTCCATCATATAATAAATGAATGTGAAAATTTCTTGAAAGGCTCTTCCGTTGACTTTCATTTAGTTACACATTACAAAGCCAAATATCCATACTCTGAATTACGCAGTTTGGTGTATTTATCTCTTCCAATGCTGACTGCACATTTAAGTCTGAAAAAGAGCTTATAAGTATTTTGTTCAGTCATTTCATTCATGTCTGATTCATTGTGATGCCTTTTGGGCTTTTCTTAGCAAAGAAATGAGTGATTTACAATTTCCTTCTCCAGCTCGTTTTATAGTTGAGGAACTGAGGCAAACAGGCTTGTTCAAGGTCACACAGTTAGTAAATGTCTGAAGCCAGATTTGAATTCACAAAGATAAGTCTTCTTGACCTTAGGCCTAGTGCTCTGTCCAACGTGTCACCTAGCTGACCTAACTTATCTATAGAGTCACTCTATTACAGTGATTTTTACTAAGTGGAACAAGAGGCAAACAAACCTAACCAGCACTTACTTATAACACCTTAGCTCCTACAATGAAAACCATTTCTATTCTCACCTTCTCCCAATGCCAGCTTCTTCCCAGCCTGGCAGATGGAGTCATAATAGAGGATTCATGCTGTCCACTAAAAAACATCAGTCATAAGAAAATTCACCTTTGTGTACTCACGCAATGTGCCAGTGGTGGCTGCTAGAACTATCTTCAATGGAAACTTGGGGTCCAGGGGCTCATCCTCCCTTAGTGAATTAGAAGGGCAGTCATTAAGCAAAAGAACAAAGGCGTTATTTCATGGGAATTTCAATACAGTATGAGAAAAACTGATTGAAAAACATTGAGGAATGAAGTAAACTGTTGAGGAATTCTCTCATTTGAAAGCATAGGAGAGATAAGGCAAAATGTCCAATCCTTGAAGAAAGGAAATGATTTATGGTAGTGGTCCTTATATCCCCAGAGCCTTGTTCAGTGACTGGAACATAATAGGTACTTAATGCATTCTTGTGCAATTAAAAGGTAAGAACTTAATTCAATTAAACTCCTTTCCCGCCTTTGATTTGATTTCTAGTATTCAGTGAATTGACTGAGTTCATCGCACTCACACCAGAATGATGACAGTGAAATCTCCATTCATTTTTCCCATACTTTTTTTGGACCAGATCTATGATTTTATTGGTATAGGAAACTCCCAACCAAAAATAAAATCTTCTGCCAGTGCATAACACCACCTTTGCTGCACTTTATGTTCTTAGGCAATTACCTGGAGCACTGAGAAATTCAGTGATTTTCCCAAGTTCATTCAACCAATATATATCAGAGACAAGACTTGAACCCAGGTTTTCCTGATTAGACTGAGGATAGCTCTCTGTGTACTAACATAATACTGCAATTTCCAGTGAAATCACAAGCCAGTAGAAGCCTTTTTTTTTACTTACATTTATCTTTACCTGAGTGGTCTGCAAA
Source organism: Notamacropus eugenii (assembly GCF_028372415.1). Taxonomy (NCBI): domain Eukaryota; kingdom Metazoa; phylum Chordata; class Mammalia; order Diprotodontia; family Macropodidae; genus Notamacropus; species Notamacropus eugenii. The sequence continues at coordinate 355,029,662 of NC_092875.1, read as the reverse complement.
GAAATTCTCTAGGAATACTCATTTAATTTCCTTTTAAGATAGATGCTGGGTCCTCCACATTAATGGCAGTAGCAGATGCTGAAGTGCTGCTCAAATCTGACCCTCACAGCTTTTTATTTCACTGTGTCAGCCCCTGTCAGCACATGAACCCGTATCCTGCTGGTCTGGCATTACCCAGACGTTGGTAGTGGCAGACTTGGAGTATGAAACAGGTTGAGAACAAATTTATCCAGCACACCAACCCTCTCACCCCAGAGCATACTAACAAATTTTGCCATCTTACAAAACAGCCTCTTTATGAAAATAACTCAGGTCAGCTCAATTCCAGTATATGCAAGAAGAGACAAGATTGAGTGACTGTCAATGGTGTTCTGATTATGACTAAGCTTCATTTACCAGAGATGCTACTACTATAACTCAGTGCTATTTTTTTCCAACTCCCTGGTGATGGCATTAATTTATTCATTCATTTGATAAATATTAATTAAGTGCTTATTATGTTCCAGGCACTGGGGATACAAAAAGAGACAAAAGACAGTCCTTGCTCTCAAGGAGTTTATAATCTAATGGGAACACAACTTGCAAACATACATACAAAGTAAGTTGTATACAAGATAAATAGGAAATAATTAAAATAGGGAAAGCACTAGAATTAAGGGTAGCTAGTAAAGACTTCCTATAGAAGGTAGAATTTTAGTTGGTACATAAGGGAAACCAGGAAGGTCAGTAGCCAAAGTAAAGGAGGGAGAGAATTATGGCCTGAGGGACATCCAGGGAGAATACCCAGTGCAAAGAGGAGTATCTTGTTTGTGGAATAGTCAGGAGGTCAATGTCACTGAACCCAAGAGTATGTGTTGGATAATGAAGTAGAAAAAGACTAGAAAGGGGAAGGGAGCTAGGTTATAAAGGGCTTTGAATCCAGCAGAAGAAGCAGTAGGACTCAGACACTTAAAGACAGAGATACAGAGCAGCTCTCCAAGAGTGGATCATTGATGACTACAGTTCTGAACCCTCACAGTAACCACACATTCTAGCACATATCCTAACCTAGGGATTACAAGGATCTCTTTTTGGTTTGGCTTCAGGAAAAAGTTTTGTCTGTGACCTCCCACAACTACAAAATGAAAGTTTCACCACTGTTTGAATTATATGATGATGCACCAGGATGTAGACCTATCATTCCAAGCCTTACTTAGCTTTTGAGCAGGTTCCACTTTATTTACAACTGAATTCCTGAGCCAAAGAGAAGTAAAAGAAGCCATCTCTGTCAAAATGGCCCTACAATGGAAAAGAATAAAGAGAATAAGAAGTTCATTTTTATTTTCCCTCCTTCCTGTTTCCCAAATTGCTTCATACTTCATATTATTTGTATTGTAAAATGAATCTGAAGAACTACCCTATATGTTAAGATGTATTTCACTTATGTTTCTACTCATACTTTTTATACATTAAACAAAGTGGGTCTCAAAAAAATAGAAAAGGCAAAAATTGGACTAGATGGAAAGTCAAATTAGATGGTTCTGGGGTCCTAGAACCTTACGTACTTTTGAATTTTTTTTTCCTTATTCTGAATACAGTCTCTTGAATTGATTTGTCTTTTGCTTATACTTCATTGCCTCTGTCGAATTTGGTTCCTTTCCATTTATCTCAAATCCATGGAAATGACAACTGGGAGCTTTATTTTTGCAGCAGCTATCCTTAGAATCAAAAAAGAAGAATGCCAATTGCATCTGAGTAAGATTCTTCAAACCATTTTTCAGAAAACCAATTATAAGAGATGCCAGAAAACATAGTAGCATAGCCACCAGATTCAAAAATGTCAACAACCAGGAAATGACCAAGAGTCAGAGTCGGGTTCTTTCTTTATCCACTTTAATTGTCACCTTCACCAGTCTTCTTTCTACTTCTGACACAACTGTCTTAGAAGATGTTCATAAGGAGGATTTATAATGAATAAAGACTATCTTAGGAAGCAAAGTAAGATCGTAGCTGGATAAAATGATTTCATACTCTCCATACTAATGTCATGAGAACGAAACCAAGCCATTAGCTCCACATGAGAAGTGGTCCATCATCTGTACACCTTCTTCCTCGACTTCCAAGGCTATCTTTGCTACAGATTATTGGACAATTTAATGAGATTTAAAAAAACATATTCAGTATTTTTCTCAGATACCCACTGAAAGAAAGGAAGAAAAAGAAAGGGAGAGAGGGAGGAAGGAAAAGATGGAAGGAAGGAAGGAAGGAAGGAAGGAAGGAAGGAAGGAAGGAAGGAAGGAAGGAAGGAAGGAAGGAAGGAAGGAAGGAGAGAGAGAAAGAAGGGAGGACAGAACCCCTATAATATATAAGGAAAGTCAAGTAAAACATATACCCATATTGATCCCAACCAAAAATGAATCTCTTATTCATATTAGCTGATCAGCATCCATAAATCTTTCAAAATTGTTCATTTTTATAATATTGATGTTACAGTGCCAGAGGACAAGTCTGTGTTTATAGCTTTTGTAAATGCCTTATTTATTACAATGCAGGGTTTCTACTTGGTTGGGCTAGAGATTGTCAGTAAATAACATCAATCAGCTGTAGCAACAGAAGCATTTATATAGCATTTTAAGATTTGCAAAATACTTTACAAATATTATCTCATTTGATCTTCACAATAAGCCTGGATGGTAAGTGCTATTATTATCCCCATTTTACACATCAGAACATTGAGGCAAACAACATTTAGATCATTTGCCCAAAGTCACATATCTAATAAGTGTCTGAGACAGAATTAGATTTCAAGTCTTTCTGACTCAAGGTCTAACATTTTGTCTCCTATGCTACCTAGCTGCCTATGTAATGATAAAAATTTTTAAAGCTTCAATGAAACATTTTAAATGAACAGAGAAAACCAAAAGAAGGTAATTCAAACAAAAATATTGTTACCTTATTAAAAATAAGTGATATATGTATGTAGATGCTTCTTAAATAAATTGTACATTGTAGAAATCCACAGGTTCTTGTACAATCCACTTCTTTGTATATTGGATTTTTGTGCTCCTTAAGGATTTTTAAGTTTACAATAAAAAAGAATATTTTCAAGAAAAAAATGCTGAATTTAGACAGTAACCAATAGCAGCATTGGAAAGCTGGAGGTCTTAGTGACATCAAAAGTGTTGGGTCATTTCTTTATATGCTGTTTTTGTGACTCCAAGTACTCCTGGAAATAACACTGGCAACCTAAGGGCATGATAGCAGGAGTGACAGAAAAGAGTTTGACAGGACAGGTTCTCAACCTCAGCCTCATCTTTTTTTTTTTAATGGGAATAGGCAGCCACCATTTCAGGGTGATTTAAGGACCACTGAAACCTCCTTCTTCTCACTCCCAAATATCTCTGCCATTGATCTTACCCTTATGCCTGAAATCCTCAGATTCTTTCCTCATTGGCTAATGAAGGCTAAAGTTATCTATTAAAATACAAATATTCTCTAAGAGGAGTTTTAAATGCTATGAATTCATTAGATCAAATTAGTTTTTTATCCTAGACCACAATACAGACAAAGCTAAGCAAAGAGGGGATATGGCTAGAACACTGTGGAAATAAAAGGATGGTGTCTCATCTATGGAGACAAACTGCCCTTTTCCAATGTTCTGGGCTTATATGATATCTCCTGATCTTACTGCATGCTCACCTCCCCCTGGCTTGGGGTTTTCTAACTTCTGTTTCTTGATTTCTGTCTAACCCCCCTGCAGCCTTTCAATTGTTTATCATAGGGAACTCTTTGGTTTGTTCCAGGAACAATAACCCAACTCCCCCCTAACCCCACAGCAGGTTGTGCCACTCCTGGCCTTATAATTGTGCCTAATCATTAGCATGAGTTGGGCCCTTCTCCACAATGCAAGAAACTCAGCAATTTTGTCTCATCCCACCCCACCCCCCCCAAACAGGCCTCAGATATTGGTGCAGCCAGTTACCTGCCTGACTGGTGTGGGGGCTCCAGAGCAAGGTGAAGCCAAAGCACTATCCTCCAACAATAGATGGACCAGACTATTGGAAAACCAACTACGTACCAAGGAACCTTCAAGGTCTTTCAGGCATCAAATGACTGGTTCCAGTACCAGTGGGAATAGTTTCCTTACCTACCTAGATCTTTTCACACACACACACACACACACACACACACACACACACACACACACACACACACACTTCTTTGCCCCCAAAATGAAAAAGAAAGAAAACTAAAGAAAATCATTATTATAAACTCATAATCAAGAAAAAATTGGACATGTCCAAAAAAAATTTCAATCTGCATTTTGAGACCATCAGCTCTTAGTTAGAAGATGGGTAGCATGTTCCATCATGAGTCCTTTGTAATCATAGCTGGGTATTGGATTGATCTGAGCTCCTTTGTCTTTCAAACTTGTTTGTCTTTACATTATTAATGTTATCGTGTGTACGTTGTTTTCCTGGTTCTACTCAATTCACTGGGCATCATTTCATAGAAGTCTACCCACATTTCTCTGAAACTATCCTCTTCATCACTTCTTATGGCATGATAGTGTTCCATCACATTTATATACCATAGTTCATTCAGTTATTCCCCAAATGATAGGTATCCCTTCACTTTCCAATTCTTTGCTCCCACAAAAGAGCTATTACAAATATTTTGGTACAATCTTAGAGTTTGTGTTATTTAGAACTAATTTCTCTATTAATCTACTTTCCCTCTTATTCCCCCTTCCTTTTCTTGTCTTTTTCTCTTGTTTCCTTGTTGAATGAAATATATTTGTGTACCCTACTGCATATGTGTAGTCTTTTTTCCTTTGAGCAGTTCAGATATGAGTGAGGTTCAAGTGAAACTCTAGCCCTCCCCTTCCTCCTTATTTGTATAAACTTCTACTTGTGGACTCTGATTTTGTCAAGTTATTGTTGGTATCCTTCTTGCCCTTTCCCCATCTAATATATTCTTCTTTTCCTCCTTTCCTGTTCTTTTGAAATAAAACATCAAAACATAACAGAACTGGGCCCTCTGTATAATTATACTCCTTTTATGACCTCCAAAGGTGATAGGGTTTTGTGAGGACACATGAGTCATCGACCCCTCTTAGAATGTAAATAGCTTACCCTTGCTTAGTCTTTATGATGTTTACTCAAATTTACTTTTTTATGTTTCTCATGACTCCTGTGATTGAACTGCACATTTTCTAAGCACTATTAGTTGTTTTTTATCAGGAATGATTGGAAGTCATCTGTTTTATTCAAATACCCCATTTTCCCGGGTAGGGTTTTTATAATGGTAATTTAAATGGGAAGATCTTTCCCATTCATTAATAGTCCCATATGACCTGCTTAAATCACATGAAAGGCTAAGTCACATGTGGTGGGAGGAGCTTGTTGAATGGGTGAAACAGGAAGGACGGAGCAGAACTGGGAGGAAATTATTGAGAGCATTTAGGGTGGAGAGAGAGAGAGGACACAGGCAAGCAGGCATAACTAGCTAGACTTGTGAGTGTTTGTGGGAAAGCCCCAACAGCAGGGGGAATGGAGGTGGGAGGGTTGGGAATGCCCATATCCCTTGCAGTGAAAATGTGTATTGACTTCTTGGTTACTATGATGGATTTGACTTTTTGGTGTTGGGATTTGGCTTTCTGGTGTCTGAACAACTGTTTTTCTTCTGCTTTCTATATGGAGAGTTTATTAAACTTTGTCATTCAGAACTACATCAACATATTCATAGTCACTACCAGTGCTGTGAATATTGCCTTGGAGATACAATTATATTCCATTTTGCTGGGTAAATTATTCTTGATTGGTGAAATGGAAAGATCGAGTCCAATATACTCCCTTTGGGGAGTGGGAGTTAGAAAGACTTTGGTAGTAAAGAAATGAAGGGGAACTAAGCTAACTGGATGCCATATACCCAGAAAAGGGTCCAGTCTGAGTCAGAATGGCCAAAATAGACAAGATTTTGTTTCATCCCTTTCATGCCTCCTTTTTATACCTACTCCATTCAACCCTGTAGTGCCAAGAATATCTCCTCTGTACATGTGTCTCTGGACAGTATATTTTGTAGATGGCAAACAGCATCAACTTATACTTTTAAAAAATCATTCACAAGTTTTTAACTAATGCCATATAGAATATTGCATTCATTTTTTGGGAGGAAAGGGCGAGGCAGTGAGGGTTAAGTGACTAGTCCGAGTTCAAACAACTAGTAAATGTCAAGTTTCTGAGGCCAGATTTGAACTTAGGTCCTCCTGACTCCAGGGCTAATGCTCAATCCACTGCATATCCTATCGGTCCCTACATTTGATTTTCATAGCAATACTATGAGACAAGCAGTAAAGGAGTTCTTGGTATTTCACAAATAAGACTCCCAAGTATTTAACTGATTAGCCAAGTGATAGAAATGGAATCAGAGCCCAAGTTAGCTTTCCAAAAAGCAGGAAGGCATTTGCCTGAATTTCTGATGCTTTTCCATGATAGAGAAGCAGTGATGCTGGCTCCCAATGGGCTTTAGACATCCTTGTGAAGAGGGAGAAGAGAAAAAAACCTTTTCTATCTCAGCCCTGAAGTTCTCTCACAAGTGTTACCTCCCCCCAGTCAACCAGAGAACAGAGACTGTCTTTTGTATACCCAGTACTCAGTTCGTTTTTAGTCATTCATTCATTCATCCTTGGATGCTCAGAGGTCTGACATCCCAAAAAATTATCATCTTGATGCTCTCCTCCACCTTGTGTGTTCTCTCTTGTCTAAACATATATACCCTCTAGGCCTACACCCACATTCAGTCTGTTGTGATGCTACTCTCCATATCCTTCTACTGTTTTCATACTCCACCCTCTTTCCTCATCTTCTCAGTGACAAGTATCTTCTTAGATCTCTTGCCTACATCTTCAGCCTTGATCTCTTGCCTGAGTTCTAGTACCACATTTCTCACTGCCTACTAGATGCTTCCATTTAGATACCCACCATCAATTCAAACTCAACATGCATTGAAACCAAGCCTTTTTTCAAAGATTTATCCTTATGAACTTTTCTATCATAGATAGTTTTGATTGCTGCCTCTGTTTTCACATCTAAATGCTATTAGTGCTTCTTTTATAATGTCCCTCAATTATCCTTTTCATTCCACTGCCAAGTACTTATCCTACCGTAGTCCTTCACAAGGGGACTATCAGGAGCCTCCTCAAGAACCTCCCAACATCATACTTCTACACTCTGTTCTTATGCAAACACTTCTATCAGATTAATCTTCTTAAGCCACTATTTACCAGGTGTCTTTCCCCTTAAATGACTTCCCATTGCTTACAAAGTAAAATTCAAATTCCTTTAACCATTTAAAGCATTCAGAGCATCTAAATTCTCTTGGGCCCACCAAAACCAACTACAATGCCATCTCAAAAATAGCATTCTTTGCTTCACTCAAAAAATAAGTATTTGTTGAGCACCTATTACATATAAGCCAGTGTGAGAAAAACCAAGAGTCTTTGGCTTCACAATTAATAAGCTTTTGTTCAGAAGTAGAAAGCATTGTTGAAACATTTCAGAAATAGGATTTGATGGTGTTGACCTGAAAACTTAATTAGAGAAAAGGCAACAGGCTAAATGCATACATTTTATGATTTAATTAATTAATTGATCAATTCCCTATTAAAGACAACGGTAACATAATGCATTATGGAGCCAGAAATGTTCTGGCTACCCAGTGCAGAAATCTTCTGGCTTATATACATTTTGCCATGAGAAAGGAACTCTCCCAGTTGAACAAATCATAAATTTAGTAAGACAATTAACAAAGTAATGTTGGTCAGGCCTTGGGATTCCAGCTGGGTAAACATATGTCTCGGTGATAAAGAAGAAAATCCCACCACTAGTAAGTGGCAGGCTTCTTGCCCTAAACAGATAACTGACATAGGAAAGGGTAAACAAAGTTCAATAGAAATTATGACCTAAGATGTCTATATTTTCTTTACCATTAATATGCCATAGATAATAAGATACAAAGGAAAGTCCCATTATTCAAGATATAGTGTCTTAGGTTAAAGGTCTCCTAAGGAATGTAGAGTCAGTCTTGGCTTTTGCTGACATAGGAAGAGGCACTCTCTGAGTTTACTTCAGAGAGAACAAAGAGATTATTCCAAAATTTTATATTAAACATTATCAATGGATATTTTAAGAGAATACTTGAGTCCCTGATGATCAAAGATTAATATTTCCCTCATATCTCCCATTTTGATAAAAGAAGAAGGAAAGGAAGAAGAGGAGGAGGAGGAGTTGGGAAGTTGCAATCATGTTTTTCAATAAATACAAAATAATCACCTTCCATCTCAGTGGAAAAACCTTTTAGTCTCAGACTGCTAACATGGCAAAAAAGTTGAGTTAAAATTAGCATTCCCTACACATTATCAAAGATTGTGGTTGTTTGTCCCCCTCTACTAACACCCTGTCTATTCCAGAAGTTCTAATTAAAGTAGGAATAGGGATCTTTCCAAAGCCATTCATCTTTCTTCTTGTTCACTTGACTTAGTACTTGCAAAGAATTTTTCTATGCCCACCATGATGAATGGTATAGCATCTGTCAGTGAGGTCATAGGATGATCTATTAATTCCTACTTACTAATAAAAATTAATTGGCCTTATAAATAAACATCCCTTTTGCTGTGACTGAATTCCAAGCCAAAACATTCCCAGACAAAATTTAAATTTCAAAAGCTGAAAAGATCTGTGGAAAATTAACATAGAAAAGCAATCACCAAAGCTATCATTTTTGGTGTCCTTTCATACCTGAACATACAGCTCTGCTTCCCCACTTTCTATTCCAAAAAGCATGCTCCAGGACTACTAATTCCACAACTTTTCAGGAGAAAGAAGTCCTGTTTTTTATACTTACCAATTGAATGACCTTGGGCAAGTCATTTAAAATTCTCTGTTCTCCAGTTTCCTCATCTATAAAATAAAAAGCTTAGATTTGATGACCTCTAAGGTCTTGTCTAGATCTAAAGCTAAGCTCCTATGATCCATGCTAATACTCATCCTAAAAGGTCTATCCTGAACTACGTTTATTTTATTCAAAGAACAATCTTCAATACTGAAAAGATATCTTTTTATTTTTATATACCTAAAAAAATTACAGCTGCAAGACTTCAAATTTCCTAATTTATGCCAGTTTCCCAAGAAACTTTCATGTGATCTTATAGCATCAGACATATTCAAATTCTAGATACTGAACCTCACCTGCTTTGTACTTCTTCCTCATTGCCTAATCCTAAATCCCTGGACTCTAGCTCCTAGACTTAATTCCACTCACTCAGAGTTCATAATCCTCTCCTCCCACAGTCAATCATTTAAACAATCTCTCTGTCTCTCTCTCTCTCTTTGTTCCCCCCCACCCTGCTTCTCTATCTCTATCTCTCTCTCTTTCTCCCTTCCTCTGTTTCACTCTGTCTCTCTTGATGTGTCTGTTTGTCTCTCTGACTCTCAAAATACATACACTGGCCTCTTCTTCACATTACATTCTACACATTATAAATATTACCCTTTCATCCACCTAGAGTCCATCACAGGTACAGTAAATAGCTATTGTTTTCAATAAAAGTTCAATACTAAATTAATCCTCAAAGATCACTGGTACCCTATTTCTTTACACTTTTGAACATAAGCAAAGAAAGGCTATGAAACCTTCATGTTGATTTATGTACTGAAATTATACCAAACAGGAATTATGAAATTATAGTGGTTGCATTTAACATCATCCATCCCAGGGATTCAGTAGAAATTTATTCAAGCTCTTTATAATTTGACTCACCTGGCTGCAGTGACTGAATTCTAGGAGCCATTAAAGCTACTTGTGTTTAAGTCTCACTCATAGCAATACAGGCACACACACACACACACACACACACACACACACACACACACACGGGTATACAAAAAAAAGATCATCCTAAAAAGCAACACCCTTGTACTAATAGGCCAATCAAGTTGAGTGACGGTAGTAAAGCAGAAAGTACTCTCAAAAAGGAAAAGTCTAAAAGGGGCCATTTCTTAAATTATAAAATTTAAGTGCCTTAAATCACAAAAAATTTTCTTCAATTTTATAGACACTTTTGCACCCACTTTCTCATGAACACCCCATCCTGAAGCAATTTATTGTTCATAGTTTGATGTCTTTGGCTATTTTCATGGTCAATCTTAACAACCAATTTTAATTCAGGTCCACAGCTCACTGCATAGATGGCCTCCAATTTCTCAGTCTTTTCTTGAATGAGTGTTATTTGAAAGAGTCCATTAGTGAGTACCTGGAGGAACACAGGGGGGATGGATAGCATCCTTAGCTTCAGACATCCTAAATTATTTTTTTCACTCTGCATCCATAAGTATAATAGTGAGATGTGTAGATATATATTACTTATAAATATATCTCACATTTGCATAGCTTTATACCTGGTGTAGTTGATAGAAAACTGGACTTGGAACTAGGAAAAAATTAGATTCAAATTCTGCCACTGTGACTCAACATCTCAGCCTCAGTTTTTAAATCTTAAAAATGGGGATAATAATACCGATAGTACTAACTTCATAGGGATGCAGTGAAACTGAAATAAGATAACCTTTTTAATAACTTTGTAAACTTTAAAACACACCATAAGTATCAATTGTTATGCATTATCTCATATGATCTTCACAACCACCCTTCAACTAGACAAAAGGAATTACTATCCTCATTTTACAGAAGAGGAAATTGAGATTCACACTAATTAAACTATTTTCCCAAGGTCAAACAATTAGTAAGTGGCAGAACCCAAACCCGAGATCCCTTTAATTCCAGCTTAAGTACTTTCCCAAATTAGTCATTTTTTGTTGAAATCTGACTTATATTTTTATCTTCCCTAATATCAATCTTATAAACTAATTGAAAGGTGTCATATTTTTATATTTTTAACAAATAGGTTTAAAACCTGCTGAATCTCTTCATTTGGAAAAAAATAATTTAAATGGATTGGAAAAAGTATGAATACTATAAATAAATATAAATAAATTCATATCTATAGATATATAGTAAGTATGAATATGTGAGAGTTTTTAGTAGACACATATTTTTCAGTAACAAAAGTTTTGTTTTGAAATGAAATATTTTGAAATGATGGTAGCTTTATACTAATCCTAAATTAATAATTTACTAATTGTGCACATAAGTTCATATTTCAAAAGTATTAATAATTTTGAATTTTGGAGCAACTTTTTTTTACCATATTTGAGTAGATCATCAATTTTGTCTTATAATGTGGCTTACAAAGTGCTAATACTAAGGTCAGTGCTGTCATTTTCTTGGCATTTGCTTATGATTGGATTATTCTAGTATATTTAATCCATAGCTTCTTTAGAGTCCTTTATAAGAAACTTGTTCATGTTGTGAGGGTTAGTTTAGTAAAAACTATTATAATCCAAGTAAACTACAATATTCTGAAAGCAAGTGACCAAGGGAAGGCACCACTGCCAATATCTCTATGTCTTGGAGATGCTACTATTCCCTCAGGATACTTCAAATATCATATGTCAGGGCGACTTCCTAACATAGGGACCAAATGATAGCCCCAGCATCAATCCACAAATTAAATATTAGTAAAGCTTAATTTCTCTTTTTATACACAAATAATTAGAAATAGAAATCCCAGTATTTTCTTCCCACATCCCAATGGATCATCTTGTATACCTCATTTTTGGAGACCATTACTCTATACTATATATATTTATATATGTATGTATGTATGCACACACACACATATGTGTATGTATAAACTTCTCTGCAACTTGGTCATCTTAAAGAGTTGCTTAGTGCACTGACTGAGAGATTAAGTGAGTTGTCTAAGGTCACACAGACACTAATGTGTCAAAAGTGGGCCAAAATGAAGAAATCAAATCCCTTTTCCATGTGACAGCACTTCAAATACTGGAAGGCAACTGTCATGTCCATGCTTCTCCCCAAAGTCTTCTCTTTTTTATCATAACTCTCCCTACCAGCTACTTGCTTCAATCATTTCTTATATGGCTTCAACCCAAGGCCTTCACCATACTAGATGTGCAAATCAGAGAAGAAATATTGCCGAATGGTTGGAGTCCTGGACTTGGTCTTAGAAATACCTAAGTCTGAATTCTATATCAGAAACTTACTAGCTCTGTCATGCTGGGCAAGTCATTTAACCTCTCTGAGCTTCAGTTACCTCATCTGTAAAAATAAGGGTGCTGATGGTACCATCCATCTCAAAGGGCTGTTGTGAGGCTCAAATAAGATAATGTGTAGAAGTATACACATATATGTGTGTGTATACATATATATACACACATGGAGGTACACACATACATGTATATATATATATACATTTACCTCTCCATATTTTAATAATGGGATTTTTAAAACTTCCATTTACTTATCTTTTACTATGATTTATTAAAATAAATTCATATGTATAGATACATAGATATATGTCTAGCTATAATAATTATTATAACATAATTGGTAAAATGCCAATATTATAAATAAACATGGTTAAAAAGAAGTAAGTAGGGAAATTACATGATGTTTAAAGATAATGAAATCATTCTGATACTGTGTATCAAATAGTTTAACATCTAAATACTTAAATGAAAAGATAATTAAATGGAGAATGACCAAACAAATGATGTCATATGTAATGGAATATAACACCATAAACACTGTTAATAAAATCAATTCAGAGAAACTTGGTTGTAAGAACTTATGTGAAAATGAAGTAAGAAGAACCAGGAAAATTATTTACATGACTACAATAATGTAAAGAAAAAAAACTTTTAAAGAATTAATAACTCTGGCAGGAGCAGCTGGAGTTGCAACTGCCTGGGAGCCAGGTCTCACGCCCATCGGGTACTGATCTGGGCAAAGGGGGTAGCACCTGTCCTCTAGCGACCCCGGCAGCCAGTTGTGGGAGGCAACCCAGCACATCCCAGTCCCCCCCCCACCCCGCCTCCCGCCCCACCTCGTCAGTGCCTGAAGAGACTCCCGAAGGGTGGGAGAAGCCCTCACGCCAAGGCTGCCAAGGCGGATCCAAGGCATCGTCCAGATCCCAGAGCTCACATTCACCTCCCACCTCCAGTCTCTCTGCCCTCAGTTCTTCACACACACTGGCATGGGAGCCCCCTTCATTCTATACCAATAACCTTGACTAAAAGGGAAGACTTCAAACATGTTGTCGGAATTTTGGTTAATTTTTGCCCCTGGAGATAAAGAGAATTTGGAGACTCTGGAATGGATGAACAAAGTAACCTCCAAGTCTAATCTATCCCACCACACCAAATTTCCATTCCTGACTTCAAGATGGGAACCTTGGATTCTCTTGTTGGTCTCTTCGATGAGTTGGGGAAACTTGATACTTTCGCTGAAAGCCTTATAAAGAAGATGGCTCAGAGTGTAATAGGAGTTATGGAAGATGCAAAAGGAAGAGTTCATGAGAACCTGTTGGCCAATGGAGTTGACTTAACTTCTGTTGTGACCCGCTTTGAATGGGACATGGCCAAGTATCTTGCCAAGCAGCCATTTGTGGCTGTAGTGGACACATTAGCAGAGCAACTGGCACAAATAGAACCAGACCTAAAAGCTCGAATAATTGCCTACAGCACTCTGAAACGAAACCTGGAGAATCTGGAAAAGAAATCGACGGGAAATCTCTTCACTGGGACATCAGCTGATACTGCGAACAAAGGATTTTGTGCTGGATTCAGAGTATCTCATCACTCTCCTAGAGATAGTTCCAAAGTCAAACTATTCACAGTGGCAAAAAAATATGAATCTCTCTCAGACCTGGTGGTACCCTGATCAACCAAACTGATTGCTGAGGAAAACGAGGGAGACCTCTTTACAGTCACAATGTTTCGGAGGGTGATCAATGATTTCAAAGCCAAAGAAAACAAGTTCATTGTCCGTGAAATTTTCCTATGATGAAAAAGAAATTAAAACCAAAAGGGAAGAGATGCCTAAGTTGCTCTCTGAAAAGAAGCAACAGGATCAAACTTCACGTGTTGCCCTTAAAAAGAGATCATCCGGATCACATGGTTAAGGTAACCCTGACAGGGAACCCTGGTAGGCCCACTACCGGGGCAGACAGAGAAAGAAAAAGAGAGTGAGGATGAGGGCAAAAGTGAGGGTCCCCTTTTGCGCTGACTCAAGGTGAACTTCAGTGAAACGTTTCTTGCCTGGATTCAGCTGAAGGCTTTGAGAGTATTTGTTGAATCTGTGCTAAGGTTCGGACTACCTGTGAATTTTCAGACAGTGCTTTTACAACCCCACAAGGTCAAAAAACGTTTAAAAGAGGTTCTAAACTCAGTCTTGAAATACTTGGATGAAGTAGCAGCAGCAAGCACACTGGATGATTTTGTGGATGTTCCTGGATTACAACTAAATCACCAAGACTGGTTATTTATGTCTACTTCCACATTGATCTTAGCCTTCTTGACTAGCTTTTTTTTTTTTTTTTTGAGTCCAATAACTCTTAGTAACTCTAGAAATAGCCTTATTTCATGTCTTCATTATGTAACTAAACTGTAGATGCTGTCTTCTCTAAGAGAATTTTTACAAATAGTTAACCTTCAGAATAGAAATTGCTTTTTTTTAAATGACCTAGGATTTAGAATGTTACAAAAATTACTCACAAAATTAGTTATGGTTGTATTTATTTTTTGTAAGTTACAATAAAAAAAAGCTCTCAGAAACCAGGTGGTGAAGTATGCTTCCCATCGCTTGGCAGAAGGATGATGGGACAGAGAAGGGCCAGAGAAGATATACATATTCAAATTCAGTCAATGTATTGATTTGTTTTTCTTGATCATCCTTTTTTATGAGGGAAATTTTCTATTGGAAGAGTTGGTTAGTGGCAACAGCAATGAAAAATAAGGAAAGAAAGGAAAGACTGCTGCTGTCTCATTTGTCAATATACAGAAGCAAGCAAAAGGAAATGTAGAAGGAGACAAAAAAAAATAGTAGTTTCATTACTGTCATGTTAAATTTAATATGCCCATTCCAAAAAATCTCTACAGAATTGCAGATGTTCTGCTTTATGTAACAAAATGCTTATGTTTACTGATGCTTAAAGTTTATTTTTTAAAAAGACCACTTTTTTAAAATAAATTGAAAAACATTACTTAATCTCTTCCAGGATTTTCCTGTGACTCTCCTAAGTAAAAAGATTCTTTACCTAACCTTCCTTAGAACACCCTAAATCCATACTTGAATTTAATTCCAGAACTGTTTTCCCAACTCCTTTGCTCTCTGAAGCAGTAATGTTGGGCAGAGATATACCTCAATTTCAGATGGAATTTTCCATCCTCAGAGTCAGCCAGACTATGTCATCCTTGATTTTTGACCTCAGATTTTTTTCTAAACTCATTTCTCCTTTCTTCTAGAAACAGAAGATCCTTCAATCTGCCACTGCTCCTTAAGTCACTTATGCTCCTCATCAGATCCTCTCAGAGCCTCAAACTTGCAGAACTTTTCCCCTCCCTCTTTCCATTGGCAGCATCACCATCATTTAGTCAATTTCCATTTCCCATCCTGAATCCCCACACCACACTTGGGAGTCACCTCTGCCAAGTAATTGTGTCTTCTCAGCCCAAAATAAGACCTTACAACTTAATTATACTTGCATATATTCTGGCCCTAGCTAAATTGGAGTCATTTCCAAAGTTACATATGACTTTGGGGTGTTGAAATTGTTGCCTCAATGTTCTCCCAAGATCTAGCTGCACCAAATTGGACTCAATGAGCCTTAGAGAACAATTGGTTAGGCTCTACCTCAGTGTATTTAGAATCATTTATAGCATTGTATCCTGGAGCATGAGGAGGGCTATTGCCCTGAGGCATACTTCAGTGTTTTGAGGGTAGAAAATATATTTTTAATATAATTACCACCAGAGTTCTAAAATCTGATATTCATTAAGTCATAGTTAGTTAATCTCTTGACACTGAGAATGTTGTTTCTATTAGCAATTACTTGTACTGTGTTTCCAAGCCAGAATCCTACAGATGCCTTGCCTGCGGGCAGTGGACTTGGTGATTATATGAGCTCAAACACTGACTATTCCACAGGGAGATAGCAGTTTGAAAGACAAGAAAGAATGCTGTCAGTTACTGGGTACCCTGAGGATGTCAAAAACTACTAATGATATGACATAGGGGAGGGGGAAGGGAGAGGGCAGCAAACTGAAGAGAATTATGGAGAAAAGGGAGAAAAAAAATCTGTTTTCTATGGATTAGAATTAATTTCTACCTGGATGGTAGCAAAAAAAGAAAAGTAGGCTGCTGAAAAAGAACTGTTTCAGTTCAATTAAATACCTACTATATGCCAGGCACTATAGTAGACAATGAGGTTGCAAAGACAAAAATAAATCAGTTTCTACCCTCAAGGAACTAATCTTTACTGTATAAATGATTCCCAGACCGCAAAGATTTTCAGTAGTTCAATCATTCAACTTTTTTGACTCAGTACTATACACTAGAAAATTGTGAACTATATTCAGCCTCCCTAAAGAATCTCAGACTCATAATGAGAAAGGAAATTAAAGGCCAGGCAGTCTAAGATATACATGAACAAGAATTCAGCAGCCCTGCCCCCATCACCACCACCACATACCTGATAAATTCTTATCTAGTTTTTGTTCAAAGATCCTTCAGTGAAGAAAAACCCACTAGCTCTCAGAGAAACATATTCCACTTTGAAATACTTTTTATCATAAGGATTTTTTTTCCTTAGGTCAAACCTAAATTTTCCCTTGAGCTAAACTAGATAAAAGATAGGTCATGGACTTGTGATTTCACAAATGAAAGAAGGATTTCCAATATATGAGCATATTCTCTCCCCATGCAGGTCAGGAACATTCTGCATCTTGGTCATCTTAAAAAGTTGCTTAGTGCCCTACCTAAGAGATTAAGTGATTTGCCCAAGGTCACACAGCCACTACTAATGTGTCAGAAGAGGGCCAAAATGAAGAAATCCAATCCCCTTTCCATGTGACAATCTTTTAAATGCAAAAGGCAGCTATCATGCCCATGCACCACCCCAAAGTCTTATCATACCATAACTCTCCCTGCCAACTACTTCCCTCAGTCAGTTGTCATATGGCTTCAACCCAAAGCCTTTACCATGCTAATAGTATGAGTAGAGAGTCAGCGAAGTAACATTGCCTACTGGTTAAAGTCCTGGATTTGGTCTAAATTCTGCATTAGAAACTTACTTGCTCTGTCATGCTGGGCAAGTCATTGAACCTCTCTGACCCTCAGTTATCTCATCTGTGAAAATAAGAGAGCTAATGAGAGCTAATAAGCTGCAATGAGACTCAAATGAGATAACATCTAAAGGGTTTTTACAAAAGTTAAAGCACTGTGTAAATGTGAGCTGTCATTATTAGACCTTAGATGTTCGAAACTTTCTAAAATGAGTGCCCCCAACTGAGCACAACACTCCACATGAGGGACGACTCCCTGGTCATAAGTCAAGTCCATTCATCCATATGTATGTGTCTCATCTCCTCAACCAGATCATGACTTTCTCAAGTTCAAGGATCATGTCATACTTAGAAGTTAATGCATTTTAAAGTTTGAGAAAGTTCAACAGTGCCAAAAATACTCTACTTATGACTGAATGCAGCAGCAGCATTAAACAGTAAGCCACTTATCTACTAAAAGAGCTTGGTAGTTCTAGGAAAGTTCATGATAGCACATGGACTCTTCTACTCGAAAGTTGTGCTTTCTGTCTGTTCCCAAAGACTAGTTCAGTTTCATAACTAATTTATGAATCATGTGCTATTACCTAAAACTAAGTCATAGAATTTGAGCCCCTACTTAAGTATCTATCCCAACACATTACAGTCAGGGTCATTCTGGAACACTTTGCTCAGTCACAAAGGCTAAATTCTTTGGGATCAATCTCATTCCAAATTCAGAAGGATAATTTCCAGGACCTCCAGGGAGAGGCTAAAGCTGACCTCGGGGCTCCAGCTCTGTTCTAAGTAGATCTGGCCTTCTTTCTCCCCACAAAAATAAGTCTGACCTCCCTATGGTCCCCCAGCCTCTAATGGCTGATATGCAGTACTCCATGCACCATGGGTTCTCAGTGATGTAGTGGTGGATTTAGAACAAAATAAATGTGCAAACAATGAATATTAGGCAGAAGGGTCTATAGATCTCTAAATAACAGCCAGAATACCAAATTTAAAAAAAAAAAACAGTTTTGCAAAGTACAAAAAGGTCTGCTGAAACACAAACCTCTTCATATGTGTAAGCATGAAGAAAACTATTTCCAAAGCATTCTTTTAAAGCAAGAATGTCGTGCATTGTGGCAATGGTGTGGACATGTGTGAGGACATATGTGTAAGGGACAAAGCAACAAAGAATGACAAAATCCAAGCCTCCTAGATTCAAAGTCAAAGTGAGGGCATAGCTAAGAAACAGGTTACTATCTTAGAAGGGAAAACAGATAAAAATTTAAATAAACATAATAGAGGCACAATATGCATACTTGTATTCATTATCATGACAGTTCTTGATAATTTATAATATTGTTTGAGAGACTAAGAGTGATTCTGCCTTTCCTAGACAAATGATAGAAAAACAGTGTGCAGGATTTGACTAGAGAAAAAGATTTAGCATAAACCAAGATAAGGGGAAAATGCACTATAAAAAGAAGTCTAATTCATTTTTCTGTGTTCTTTTGTTAAACTAATAGGCTTTGTCATCTTTCGAATGGTACATCAGTCTGCTGCTCTCTTGCTCTGTTTCTTCATTCATCTAAAGTTTAAGCAATGGGGGGATGGAGCACAGTAGGACAGATGATTATGAAGAGGGCATTTCTTTAATTTTCATATGGAGTAGCTACTTTTTTAAAGCATGTTTACTCTCATGGATGCCTCAAAATCAAGTCAAAGTCAAACCAACAAATATTTACTGAGTATTAGTTATTATGATCATGGTCTTTACCTAGGCACTATACAGGGATAGAGAAATATAAGACACAGTCACTGCCCTTGAGGAGTTTCTAATCTTATTGAGGGGACAAAACACAAACTTGTGAAACTAAAACAATAGTTAGGGAACAGCGCGATATAATAATAAAAGAGATGGGAAAAGGCCATAATTGCCCCTAAAGTAATTAATTGCCGAATGAAGTAGCATGGGTTTCCTCTAGGCCAAGCTGACCAGGGAGGACTTCATGAAAGAAAGGGGATTTGGGATGGGTCTAGAAGTGTGAGAGTTGGGATTAAAAGAAAGAGGGGGAATGGGCATGCCAGGGAAACAATAGGACAAGGATAACAGCATAAAAGAAGCATATCTGAGGCACATTCAGGATAGTGAAGTAAATAAATTTGACTAAAGCAATTTTCAGGTAATTATTATAATAGCTGACATGCATATAGTGCCTTAAGGTTTGCAAAGCACTTTATACCTATTACCTAACATTTGCGCATCAAAACAATGCTGTCAAATTATTAGCTCCATTTTCTAGATGAGGAATAGGGCTCAGACAGGTTAAGTGACTCGTCCATAGTCACACAGCTAATAGTTGCTAAAGGTAGAATTTGAAACCCAGGCTTCCTGACCCCAAGTCTAGCCATTTTACCCACGCTGTTCTAATAAAATATTTTAAAATAATGGCTAAAAAGAAAATTGAAATAAAAACTGCCTCTAACGTCAGACCAAGGCATTTAGTGTTTATCCTGTTGGTCATGGAAAACCATTCATGGGGTCTGAGCTAGGGAGTAGTAATATATTTAAAGTAATATCTTAGGAAGATTCATTGGGCCAAAATGTTCAGGACAGGTTAGAAACAGAAAAAGCTAATTAAGAGGGTTATGACATATATAAACATGAGATAAGTTCCTGAATTAAAATGTATCCCATGTTGCTATTTCTTTAATTTCCACAAGAGGATTGCATGGGGAATCAAGAGACCACTACATGATCTCTTATTTCCAGCTCTGTCTTTAATTTCTTGTGTGCGCATGGACAACACTTAAGCTTTCTAGGCCTCAGTTCCCTCTTCAAATATGAATTATTTCAATAAAAACATTCAGGTTTTAAGTCCATGTGCATACATATAATACATTTATTTATTTACACATCGCACGTATATATGCGTGTGCACATGTGTATCTTTTTGTATTTATATAGCGATTCAAGATTTGTAAAATGCTTTATAAATGTTATTTCATTTGATTATGATCCAAAAAATTTGGTAGCAAGACTTGCATTCCATTAAACTTCTTAGACAGAAGAAGTGCTTATTTCCTCCAAAAAAACATTGACTTGTGCTCATAAAGTAGATTTTTTTTTCATTTAGTTGGAGAAGTTGATGTTGGAAAACAAGATTGCAGAATGGAAATGCTGGAGGTGACACAGTTTGGGGGCATCTATTCTCATGCTTATTAAAAGAAAGAAAAATAATTAGAAATAAGTTTCAGAAGTAATCAAGAAAACAATTGACCCATTTGCCTATTTTCTTGCATCTCTAATATCTTTAAGATAATGAAATAAATAAAAATCTAAAATATTCGGGATACATATATGAAAAAGGAACATGCAGGCTTCCACAGACAATAGTCTACAATAAACTACATTTTTGCTATCATGCAACTGACAAATAATAAAATATCCTGCTTTGTTTATTGTTTATTAATTACTTTTTTTAAATAGTTGATTCAGTAGACCAAAATGCTGTTTCCTCCAGCAAATTGTTATCCCTGCATAAGTCATAAATTGCACAAGATTAGAAAGAACAACAGGAAAAACTTTAAGGATCCTTTAATCGTCACCACTAAGAAAGGCATAAAATAGTAGATTTTATTGCCTGACCTATCTGTCACTATTGTAGAGTTTTTCTGAATCAGAATTTAAATTAAAAGATACTTTCTTTCTATAATAAGGACCTCTAAATGTTCTGTTAGCTGTGCTAATTGTATCCTGAATAACACATCCTAGAATATTGTAGTATTCTTGAATAAGAATAAGCCTCTTGAATAAGACCCACAACCACTCAAGAGTCTGGCCTAACAATTCACAGAAGGAAAAATCTTATGGATGAAAAATACCTATTATCAAGATCATGATATATAGTTGAATGGAAAGACCATTGAACTATTCCATCAGTACTTTGATCTTGGACAGATTTCAGGTGGATTATGAACCAGGTCCAGATTTAAAAAGGAGGAAAAGAATCAACTAGATTGAATTGGGAAGTTTTCCCAGGTCTGTTTCCTGAAATAAAATTCTATCTTACTAACACTGATATTCCTCTGTTGACGTTATAGCCGCAAATCATGGGACCACACAATTACTAACGATCCAAAATTTTTCAGCAACTGAGAGATCAATAGAAAGAGAAATTTGGGTGGGCATAAATAGACTGTAGTATATTACCAAGTATGATTTGTATCCATCAAGCAGAGACTGAAAGGCTATATGTTGGATATGGCATAGTAGGGATTCCTTTTATGTATGGATTGAACAAGATAGCCTCTGAAATTCTCTAACTCTTAAAGTCTGTGGTTCTGTGAAGTGATATCATCCAGTAAGTAGATAATCAAAAAAAGTGAGAAGCCAATCCTACAACAAAAGCATTTGTTCTTAATATATAGACAGCTCATCCATTGCACTGGTACCCATGTAATTATGAAAGACCTAGAATCTAGAAGGCTAAATGGAACCCCTAATGGATCTCTGGAAGATTATGGGCAAGAACTACACAAGATTCAAAGACATGGATGATTTGCACGTTGCATCCCTTGAGGGAGTATCTACGTGAATGAGGTCATGGATACATTTAAAATTAAAAGTATATGATATCCCTAGGGACTAAAGACTGATCATCTTGATCACTTCACTTCACCAGTGTCTGAGACTGGATTGAGGGAGAGAA
This sequence comes from Notamacropus eugenii, assembly GCF_028372415.1. Lineage (NCBI taxonomy): Eukaryota > Metazoa > Chordata > Mammalia > Diprotodontia > Macropodidae > Notamacropus > Notamacropus eugenii. The sequence goes on along the minus strand of NC_092875.1, from coordinate 355,007,734 downwards.
GGGACTACACAGAAGTTTCTGTGATCCCAGGGTATCTGGAAATCAGATTTAGAGAAAATAGTAATGCTTATTTTAAGAGCAAGTTGCTATTGAATGTTGCCTTGATCGATTAATCAATAAGTCTTTCTTAAATCCCTAATATATGCCAAGCATTGTCCTAGGTGCTTGGGATAGGCATAGCAGTGTAACCTGTGGCCAGCCTGGTTCTTTGTCCTCATATACTTCCAGCTTAGGTCTCTTAAGTCCCCTCCTGTAGGATTAGCATTACCTTAAGAGCCCAAGGATCAATCTGTCTCCTAGACATAATGGCTGACTTCATAGAGTATCCTATCAGTAATGTACTTATAAAATATTGTACTCTAGTTTCCTGTGTTTGGAAGAAATTTTGTATTTCCTCCAGGGTGATATACATACGTATATATATATATATATATATACACATATATGTGTGTGTGTGTGTATACATACATACATATATATATACCTATGTACATTTTAAGTGATATATACATATCACTTAATAAATGCTTATTGAATGCATGAACCCTATAGAGCTCTAAATTTTGTGGTTCAGCATCATGTTAACCTTGCTTCTAATCCTGTTCAACTGGACTGGAACCAGCCTCTAACCTATAAGTGAGCCAGACAAAGCAGGCTAGAGACAGATGAGTCAGGATGCAAACAGAAGTTTAACTAATTTCAAAGTGAGGAAAATGCCTCTGAAAGCACCCCTCCAAAGAAGGAGGTTTTAAGGCTGGGGCCGCTTATGTATATATGAAAGGGGTGGGTCACAGAACAATCATTCTTAGACCTTTGGATAGTTCTCTTGGTTGGCATTTCTTGAGACAATACAGGTATTCTTAGGGTCTCCTGGGAAGTCATTGTCTCATGTCTTAAGGGTCCGTGGTCACCCTGCCAGGTACAGAACCAGAGTTCTGTGACAAAAACAGGTGGAGAGTACCTGTCAGTGACAAGGAACAGGGATTATGAATATGTGATGGATGACCCTAGGAAACAGGGGGAGCTAAATTTCTCAGTGAACACCTGGTACTGGTCCAAGCAACACACTTTGTCAGAGGGTGATATTATCCTGAATGCAAAGGATTAGTGTTATGCTAAGCTCAGGGCACAGCCTACTTATTAGGCCTTAATTCTGGAAAACAGAAATCTCCAAAATATTTTGATAGCCCCCTCCTACCTTTCCAGGCCTTTAATACAATACTCCCTTCCACATATTCTATGGTTCAACCATACTGATGCATTGATTCATTATCAAAGGTCACACAGTTGTAAGGGAAAAACTAGGACTCAAAATCCAAAGTTCTGTCTCTTACATCTAGGTCATCTCTACCACACCATGTGTTTCTCAATAAATATTCATCAAATTAATAAATAAGAACAAACAAAAAATCCCAACACAGATTATTTCTAGCATATCTGAATAGTCTTATGGTATTTCAAAGTGTTTTCACAATCATATTTATTTGAATATTTCCTATTGTTCCCAATTTACAGAAGAAGAAACTGAGACCAAGAGATCCTGGCTAGTTTGTCTACCTTCACTTGGCCAACAAAACATTCCTCTTAGAACATGAACTAAGCCTTCTGACTCCAAGCCCCAGTGCTTGTTTCACATTAGTTTATATAAAGTAATTTTTTTTAATTATAAACTGTAGCCTGTAAATAATTAGCAAGATGAGATTTTGGGCAAATCACTTCCTCAGTTTTCTCATCTGCAAAATGGGGATTTAAATAAGATAATCTGTGAAATTCCTTCTAATTCAATTGTTTCATGATCTATGACTCAAAACCAGATTTTTATATTTAACAAGGTGAAAAAAGCCATGAACAGTCTTCGTTCTTACTGAATTTCTGTCTCTGTGACCTCTACCACAATAGAAGCTCAAAGAACACAGCAGCTTGATGGGAAGATTAAATGATCTAAATCACTTTATTAAGCACCTTCTGAGTGTAAGGTGCCCTGCCTAGCACTGGAGTCTATATTGTTGTATTGATAATGTATTTTTTTGTTTATTGTTCATGTAATTTTGCTTCTTAATAGGAAGATATTTCCCATCCATTACTAGACCCATGTGACCTGACTGGGCCACATGGAAGCCTGAGTCACATGGAGCCTGTGGTGAGAGGAATTTGCTGAAAGGGTGGAACAGGAAGAGGCAGAGTTAGAGCAGAACTGAGAAGAAATTGGTCAGAGAGCAGTCAGAGCTGGGAATGATATAGGCTGCTGGCTACTGTGAACGAAAGGGCTTGTTTGTGATTTTGTTTAATGAAGCTGGTTTGTGGGAAGCCTAACAGGGGGAAGGCTTGGGGATGGTATTGTTCTTTGCATTGTTACTGTGTATAGACTCTTGTTACTATGATGGATTTGGCTTTCTGGTGTCTGAATACATGTTTTGGTTCTGTCTTCCATGTGGAGAGTTTGTGGTATTTCATAATTCCGAATTGTGTCATCCTGTCATAGGCACTGTGAATATTGCATTGGTGCTACAATTGTCAGGCACCAAAGTCATTTCATGATTACTTCAGACTCAGTCAATCCCCTCCAGATCACAGAGATCTGACCTACACTTTCTTCCAAAACAGGGACTTGCAAGGTGACAATCCTCCTCCTTGAGGTGATTTAAGTGAAGAGGAGGGTAGACCTGCCCAGATAGACTCCAAAAGGCTGCAACCAGTCAAACTGAGGACAAGTTACAAAGTTTCTGTCATCTCCATCATCCCCAACCAAGGTGCTGGGAGTTTTCACTCTCACTTCTATTTCTATTTCCATGGATTAATGTTGTCCCCTATAGGAATATTGCTAATATCAAGTGTAATATTCCCATCTCTATCTAAAGACCGTTCTGATAGTAAGAAAGTACCTCTCTCTAAACAATGCTAGGAATGCCCTAACATTCCCACTCTTGAGGAAGTTACTCTCAACTAGGTTGGGCCCTGCCTTGTAAACAGATTTAGCTTAGATTAGCCACAGCTACCAAATGTTCTCACTTCTTTTGCTAAAATTTATGGTGACATAGATCATACAGGGTAAAACAACCAGAATGAAGTGGGTTTTCTTACTCAGATTACCTAGGGATGATGGGGCCTCATAAACAAACATCATTCCTCATCCCACCCCCTTCCCTATTCCCCCTGAAAGTATAAAAAACTTTTTCTAAGTTCTCTTGGTAGACATCCACATCAGATATATGGGTGACCCAGGCTCTTGAGACTCTCTTTATCTTAGCAAAAGACATCTTTTTTCCTCCACTAATGAGTCTGACTTATTTCAGGACTAATACTCCCATCCCTGTAACAACAGGGAGAATGTTACCCCCCTCCCTCGCTCGCACTTTCTTCTCTCCAAGGTCTAGGGGCTCTTTGTAGAGTCTTGGATGTTAATGTGCTGAAAGTCTATGAATGGTGATTAATGGAATAATTAACATTTCAAAGGGTTGAATTTCAAAGCACACACCTCACTGAGTTACAAGGTGAGAAAAAAAGTTTGCCTACCCTTCTCACCCAAATGGCTCTTTTTTCTCAAAACCAGCATATAAAGACACTTTCCTGGTGTAAATTGAACTGTTCCTTTCAACACTAAACTTCTCTGTTTACCTTCAAAGGAAATTGTGCCACCATGGACAGCACTAATGTTATACTAGTTAGAAACCTGTATATAATGTGAGCTATATGTGTCCAGATAAACTCAAATGTCTCAAAAATAAACAGCACATTATTTTGTGCCTCATTTTTAAGTTAATAAAATCTTGAAGTAAAATTTAGCTGTTTTTTAAATTAAATTTATTCAAGTATTAGTTTATTTAGTCTCTTAGATCAACAAAATAATATCCTTTGGAATTGCATATTCAGTCAGTGTTTGCCTAAAAAGAAATAAAAAAATAATAATAATCTCTTGCAGATACCTTTAGGAAATGTGTTGTAGTGTAACTTCTGGTGACTTTAGATCTACTAAACCTATAGTCTGTGATGTTACCATTTAAAATATGATAATGTCCATGCTGATGTAAGAAAGGAATTCCCCCTCCCCTCCACTTCAGTTGCTGTGGTCAGAAGCCCAAAATATAACCAGAAGGCATTAAGGAAATGTTAAGGAGTTTTCAAACAACCTACACAATGATTAGGTCAGACTAAATCCTTAATCAACTTGAGAGGCTTACAGAGCCCTTGCCATTGGATGAAGGCAACAGACAGCGCAAAGGAAACACCTTGTGACTGGCTAGGAAAATCAGGCTTGAGCCAACATATAAAAGCAATTTCTTTAGGAGTTTAGAAGTCTAAGCTAAAATATACTTTGTGGAGAAAGATTCCCTCAGAGGGCTTGGGATGGGGGAGGGAGAACTTTCTCTCCTCCTCCACTGGCCAGGTCATTGGAGTTACTGGACCAGTAGGAAATAATGCATTCAGCAAGGAGAAGAAACACTCAAGGACAGACACAGATACACAGAGATAGTCACCTAGGAGAACAAGCAGTTTCAAAAGTGACCCCTCTCCCCCCTTGTAGCAGAGGAGTGCATTCTATTGACTCTAAAAGGGCAGGTCAACTGAGTGGTCTCCACCTAAGGGGAACTGAGTGAGGACTCTACAAAAAAAGGAAGGTCTTCCAATCCATAGAGTAATAGGAGTTGCATTACCCTTTGCCACAGATATTCCTTAAAATCATTGTACTCTAAGGTTGAGCCCAGTCTTTCCATGGGTTCTATATGCATTTGTGGGAGAATATGCCAAAAATTGGGAGGATAGCAGATGCTTTATATTAACTCCTCATACTATAATACCTTAGTAAATGTTCTTGCTAAAAGTTAATCATCTACTGGCTGATTATCAGTATTAAGTACATCAAAGTAATTAGCTACAATAATAGAAGTAATCCAAGAGGTTACTCTAATACCCAAGGTAGCAACCATACTTTGGGTCTCCAAACTTGAACCCAAAAGGTCAAGTTCAAGATGGAGGAGTAACCCAGATCATATTTTGTTTCCAGGAAATCCTCAAAGGTATTTTTCATCAGAAGTATTTCTAATGCTTATAATAACAGAACTGTGAATTTAACCAACTACTCTCAAAAAACTTAGATGCGTACTAAGAAAGTGACTAAAATATCCATACTCCATCCAATCAAAAGTAAGGCTGTAAAATTATAATGACTAAATTGTCATTTGGTTGTTCTTCAGTCACATCCAGTTCTTCATGATCCCATTTGGATTTTTCTTGCAAAGACACTAACATGGTTTTCCATTTCCTTCTCCAGCTCATTGTATAGATGAGGAAACTGAGGCAAACAGCGTTAAATGACTTGCCCAGAATCACACAGTTAGGAAGTGTTTGAGGTAGGATTTGAACTTAGGTCTTCCCAACTCTAGGGCTGGTGCCCTATCCAATGCTCCACCTAGCTTGAACTTTAAAGAAAAGATATAAGGAGCCATCTCCCCACTTTTTTGCAGAAGAAATTCAAAAATTGCTAGACTCTAGGTCTAGCATGATAGGCAGCATATGTCAGATTTTTTGACATATTGGTTAGTTTTCTGAGGGTGGGGTTTCCCCTCTCTTTTATTTTTTTTTACATGTAAATAGCTCTCTGGAAGGAGTACAAATGCTTTGGAATTTGTATATGATATAGAAACACATATAAATGAAATATATGCATATATACACACACACACATATATATATACATATATATATACACACACACACATTTTAAAAAGAACTAAGTAGTGTCAAACTTCTCCCTCATTCTAATGAGTTTTTTTAGCAATGACAATTTTGGGTGGATGTAATATAGAGCAATGGTCTACTGAGCTTTTATTCCTGTCCAAGTGGTAAATGTCAGAAAAAGTTTGAGAACCACAGCTGCTTTAATATTTATAACACTGATTTACCCATAACTAACAAATGTTGGAAGAATTGAATTGAATATAGTGTGAGGGGTGTTTATTAAACATTTACTATATGCTTGGCATTATGCTCAGCACTGTGAACTGGGGATACAAATAGAAAAGCAAGAAATTCTTTGCCTAATCAGGAAGATAGCACATATATGATGGTGATGGCCAGGGAGGGGAGTTTTGCTTGGGAACTCATGGAGACATGAGTGGAACTATAGAGAAGTTGATTGACATAAGTTTTCTAGTATCAATGTCAGGATTAATTTTATTGCTATTCTAGTGCTAGAAAAGAAATGGAGAGGATACATATTCAAAAGCAAGGCAATTAGTATCATTAGTATTATATTAGTTATTAGTATTATTAGTAGTACTATTATATAATATAAAAATATTATTAGCATAATATAATATATTATATATTAGTATTGTGGAGGGTGCTTTGGGATCAGAACAGGTGGCAAGATGATAGCTGCATTAATATTAAAGGTACCTGGGGACATGTGGCAAACTTATTAATGAAGTTAGCTCAGACCCCAGGGCACAGGCTACAGATCTAGGAGGGTTAATTCTCAAAGGAAGATTTATTGTCAGTCTGTAATAAATGTTATTCATTAGACTGTGTCCTGTCCCCCCCCCCAAAGACTCCAGGCTCTCTTAAAACAATCTGATCTAGAGATTTGACCCCAAAGAGTTCATTTTTCTTTCTTGGGTTCTCACCAATAAAATGAATGTTCTCCAAACATTGTTGACTCAGTTTACCATAATTTCCAAATGTAACATTCTCTTAACTTCGGCTTTCCTTTCCTGCACTTATTCCATTACTCACATAATGTTACAAATTCTTTCTCAACAGCAGATATAGACCTGCTGAATCCAGGAAACACCAACTTCCTGGCTCCTCTGAATACCCTGGAGCAGAAGTGGGGAACCTGTGGCCTAGAGGCTGCATGTGGCCCTCTAGGTCCTCTGTAGTGGCCCTTAGACTGAATCCAAACTTCCCAGAACAAATCCCCTTATTAAAAGGAGAGCCAGCTATCAGTGGAGCATCTTCAGGGAATTTCCCCAGTGCTACGCAAAAGGTCACTTGTGCCCTCTTCTGCCTTTTTCCCCTCATACCACCTCTTCATCCCTCTTTGTACTGATTTGATTTTTGTATGACTGCCAATGTTCTTAAAAACATCTCTTGTATAAGGCCCCTTCTCTCTTCTGATATTACCACTACCCTGGTACAAGCCCTTATCAACACATTCCTGGATCATTACAGTTGTCTGTTGGTTGATCTCTCTGCCTCTTCTCTCCCCATTCCAAGCCAAAATTTAGGTCTGACCATGTAACTCACCCCACCCAACCCCCAACAAATTCCAGTGACTCCCTATCACTTCTAAGAACAAATATCAAATCCTCTGGCATTAAAAACCTTTCTTAACCTGGCCCCCTCAAACTGGGGGGGTCTTCTGATGCCTTAAACTGCACCACTGAGCAACGCACACATGCACGCACACACTCTTCATCCAGTGACAATGGTCTCCTTGCAGTTCATTACCCAAGGCACCCATTCTACTTCCTGACTATACATTTTCATTGGCTGCCCCCCCATACCTGGAATGTTCTCCCTACTTGTCTTACTCCTTTGGATTCTATCACTTCCAGAAACTCATTATTCTACAAGGTGAAATCAACTTGAAACTTATACTTCCTCAATTATTCCCCAGTACTGCCACTTGCCTCCATCACACCTCTGAGCTGGGGATCCTCCTCTTCTCTGTTTCAGCTTCTTTTCATGTGTTGTCCTATTGCGTTGCACTTTTCTGTGTATCCCCAGCACTTAGCATACAGTAGAGGTTTAATCTGGATTTATTGACTCTGATTCTGCCTCATACTTCCTGGCTTCCCTGGGTTCCTTCCAATCTCTGTAAAAATCCTGTCTTCTGCAAGAAGCCTTTTCCAGTTCTCCTTAATGCTTGAGCATAGTTGCCTGCATGTTGTCTCCCCATTACATTGTGAACTTGACAGGGAGAACTAAACTTTGCATTTCTTTGTATCCCTAACACTTAGCCTAGTGTTTCACCCATATTAAGTACTTAATAAGTGTTTTTAAACTTGACTTGTAGTCAGTTGGTCTAATTTTGTCTAAGGTAATGTTACCTTAAACTCTGAATTTCTAGGTAACTAGGTTTCACAAGGGGCAGTTCGGTGGCCCAGTGGATAGAGCACAAGGCCTAGAGGCAGGAGGACCTGAGTTCACATCCAGACTCAGACACTTACTAGATATATGACCCTGGTCAAGTCAGTTGACCTTGTCTGCCTCAGTTTCCTCATCTGTAAAATGAGCTGGAGAAGGAAATGGCAAACCACTTTTTAATATCTTTAGCAAAAAATACCCAAATGGGTCATGAAGAGTTGACACAATTCAAATGACTGAACTAGAGGTTTTACAAGACTGTTAAGGCTTCTCAGCCTTTCTAGAATCTGAGCTCTGGATATGGGACATCTTGGCCTGCATCTCTCACTTCCCTCTCATACCTCTGCAGTAATCCCTACCCAGCCTTCAGATCTTAAAGAAGTATTTCACCCTCTGTTTCAATGCTTATAGAACTCCAGAATGAGTCCCCTGGCTCTCTTGATGAAAGTGAGCTTCCATAATGTAACCTCTAAAGATGTCTTCCCTAGGCTTTAGTTACACTGTTACATTGACCTCTGATCTTTATCTCCTTCATTCTCCTGAGAACCATAATAGTTATGGTCTCAGAGGTTTACCATGTTACCATTGACCTTTCCTCTCTGCCTTAATTGATTTGCCTGAGGTAAATCTCTACTGTCATATAACAAATAGCATTTTATTTGGGCCCCATTCTTGAAGGAGGTCAAGAGGCCAAGATGGAAAAGACTTCCCCCCCATTGTTCCCCTTTAGTCTTCATACTTCTCCCACCAATAATCCCCTGAGACTGACTTGTTTTGCTGGCTCTCCTTTCCTTTCTTCTCCAAGGAAAATAAGCCCTGAAATAACTAATATGATTTAGATGGTCTATAAGCAACAGTAGGAAAGTCAGCCTCTCCCAGCTCTTATGTGCTTGCTGTAGGCATCTCCTATATGGAAGAGTACTCCTCAAGGGTACTGGTAGTAGATATTATGCCCCACTTTCTCACCACAACTTTCCTCATCTTTTTCAAACATTAAGACATTCGTCATCATCATCACCATCACTTCCAACACTTGCACAGTCCTTTGAAATTTATAACGTTTACATATATTATGTCAATGGATTATTTCCTTTGCTCCTAACAATAACTTTGTTAGGTAGTTAATGCAAGTTTCTACTTTACAGATGAGGAAGTCTAGTGTCAGAGATGTTAAGTGACTTGCCCAAAGTTGTGCAACTTGTCCAAGATCACATGCATCTATTATATTGTTGTTTGTTCTTCATTTTCAGAGTGGATCTGTGACATCATGGGGTAATATTATGACTTACCTGTGAATTGGATTTAAGTGAGGCAGAACCGCACAAAGTCATCAACCTCACTCTCTCTTCCAGAGTCATTGAAGTCAAGTAGCAGAACAAAAGTCAGAATGAGTACAAGAGAATGACCTTGGTTCTTCAATGGCTGTGCAGTCTCTGAGTATTCAGAGTGCCTGATTCAGCTGCCTTCATGATGGTTGGAATAAATTTTTCTCATCCACCTATTCTGCTGGGGTAAGTCCTCACATGTTTGGGATAACATCTCTGTAACTCATTTCCAGTTTTGAGACCTGTCAGCTTCGCTCAACCTGGCTTAGCCCATCTGCAGAGACAATTTACTGGGGTGTGGCTATAGCTTCTTGGAGTCACAGACATACAAGTCTGTAAGTGTCAGAAGTATCCCCACTGGTGTGCTTCTCTTTGGTAATTAACTAGCCAGATAAATTAGCATTTATAAAAAGTATTTTCCAAGCAGATATAGCAAGGTACATACCCTTCCCCAAAACCAGGGACACATTTGCCCCTTGCACACAAGGTCCCTTGAGAGAGTAAGCACAATCTTAGAGAACAAAACTAGGGAGGCATGGGTGTAGAGAATGCTTGTGGCAAAGAGACTCTCTCCTCCACTCCTGGTGTTGGACTCCAAGGATCAGTGCCTTTCTATGGTCAAGAGCCAATGCTTCTTTCTACCGTAAAGGGTCACACTTCTTAAAACTGCCAGGGAAGACAAGGATGTTGCCATTCAACATCCATTTGCTCTCACCAACTATTGTTCCAGTTGTTCCTATCATCATTCTGCTCTGGCCAGATCTTCTGAACTCGTAGGATCTCCTGGACACTTCCATCTCAGAACAGTCATCCACCTAAGATCAGGGAAGAAGACACTCAGCAAGAGGTGGTCATGTTCTTAGATTTGTCAGAGCTGGGTGAGCGACAAGATGGCTGCTCTTTCTTTTATCTGGCTCTCAGAAGCAATGGAAGAGAGTCCTGGTTCCTTGAAACCTCAAAGGAAAGAGTAACATTAGAGCAGTAGCTCTTTTTATATACACACACCTAGTTCTGCATCAGCAACCCCTGAATTATTCATTCTTCTGATTCTAATGCTAATCAGAAAACTTTCTCTAATCACATAGCAGCAAATTGTTGAATCATGACCAGAAGGAGACTCCAGAAAAGGAATATCTTCACCTACTTCAAAGACTGGATCTTCAAGGTCAATTTATCCATATTACATAATGAATAGAAACCTAGAGTTGGGGGGGGGGGGTCAAGAGATAGAGATCTAAGTTTTCTTTCTGATAATTGTGTCTCTGTGGAGATATTCCCATTTGTCAAAAGGGATTTATGCTTCTGCCTCTTCCTTATAAGAGGGATATGAAAATTGTCTGAATGAAATCCTAAAGATGTGACTGGCTAATATCCACAACAATAAAGATCAAAAAGGAAAATCATAAATTATTCTTTGGTTTGTGCTTCAATATCAAAAGGTATTTGTTAGTTAATTTAGGTCATACCTCAGTCAAAAAGTTTCCAGATTAAAGCGTTAACTGAGCTACATTCCGTGGTGTGACATGCAAGCCCTGTGAAGCACAAACAACATTTCTTAGTAGTGCTTAATAGGTTCTAATTAGAGCAAAACTTTTAGCCTAAGCAATTAGCTTATTTGTTTAACATGCAAGGGAAACAACTAGACATGAATTTTATTTTTTCTTTTTATATGCATATATTTGCATACAGATACATTTAAGATCATAGATCATAGAATCATAGATTTAAAGGTTTATGATGATTTTTCTCAGAGAACTAAAAGGTACTCCAGAAACGCTATTTTCCAGAACAATACTGTAAAATAGGTGCTACTTTTATGCCCATTTAATAGATGATAAACAGGCTGAAAGAGGGTCAGTGACCTGCCCATGGTAACAGGCACAATTCAAACTCAGGTTTTCCTTACTCGAAGTCCAGTGCTCTGTTCAGTGTCACGTTTACAGTGGCAGGATGATAGAGGAAAGATCAGTGAGCTTTGACTCAGAAAGCTAGATTCTTATCTCTGCTCCATCACTTATGTGTCACCTTGACTCTCAGTTTCCTTATTTATAATATGGCAAAAATATCTGTATACATACTTCATAGGGTCGTTCTGATGTGGATACTTCATATACTGAAAGGTGCTATAGGAATGTAGGAAATTGTTACCCACTCTTGTTATATGTAGAAGCCTTAGAGAGATTCCACTGAGTCAGCATACATGGGGCAATGACTTGGTTTATAAACACAAGCTACACCATGATGTCTTTGATGTACAAAAAGACAAAAGGACAGAATCAGTATCTCTGGGAATGCTTTGAGGTATGTTTTTCTTGCCAAGAGTGGTGATTTATTTGTGCCAATTCCTCCATAGTCTCTCACTCCATTCCCCTGGTAATCAATGGCCTAGTTTTCTCACCTCATTGTATGTATTCACCTCAAGACTGAAACCTCATGCATGAACACAGTCACCTTTTGGTAAGTTTGGAGGTTATGAGTTGCTTACCAATCTGTCTAGAAGCAATGGCTTAAAATAATAGTAATGTTGAAAGGGGGCGGGGGTAGTATGTTAAAGCTTACCTAAAACTGTTTAGGGCAGCGAGGTAGTACAGTAGAAAAAGTGCCAGGTTGGGAGTCAGAAAGACTCCTCTTCCTGAATTCAAATCTGGCTTCAGACACTTAGTAGTTATGTGACTCTCGCCAAGTCACTTAACTTTGTTTGCCTCAGTTTCCTCATCTGTCAAATGAGTTGAAGAAGGAAATGGCAAATCACTTCAGTATCTCTGCCAAGGAAACCCCAAATGAAGCCATGAATAGTAAAAAATGACTGAATAAGAACTGTTTATTTCAATTTGTTGAGTTATTCTTGTATTGGTGAGCTTTCATTTATTTTCATGGCTTGAACCATGAAGTGCTATAGAAGTATCAGATATTATCATTATTACTAAGTAAAATTTGATTTGTTTTCCACTAACCTCTCTCACCATCTCCCAAAAAAAAGGATACTAGAATTCAGTTCAAACACTTATTGAACAATGCTGGATAAAGCACAGGTCCAGAACTTGCAGAGTTTATTATCAAATGCATGAATACACACACATACACACACACACACACACACACACACAATCGTAGTTATGTATGACAATATATAATTCTATATTCTGTACAGCACTGACAAGAGTATTATAGATAATAGGTATCATTAGAATTTGGAGAATTCTGTTTACAAATGAAAATAATGTTGAGGAATGAAGCAATGCCAATTTCTACCATTGCCCGAAACTAACTTTGCAATTACCTATTCTAGGTATTTTATTATGTATTCATAATAACTAGTACCACTTTTCCATAGAAAGAACATCTCACATTCAGAAATTTCTGCTAAAGTATAGACTGTATTGTTGGATTTGTTTTTGTGCCTTTTCAGAGCTGGAGGTGGGGAAGAAATGAGGTGAACATCTGAGCAACTGGCATGGCATAGTGGGAAAACCACAAATCAGAAGAGTTCCATTCCAATCCTGCCTATGCCACTCACTACCTAGATGACCAATGCAAGGCAAGGCACCTCACCTATTGGACCTCAATTTCCTCATCTATCAAATGAACAGATTAGATTAGATGCCCCTTCCAAATCCAAATCTGTTCTCTTATGATCCTAAGAGGGGGAAATGGTTTAAGACATGGTCAAATAGCTCGTCTTTTTTCTGTTTATTCATTTATTCAATAAAATTTATTAGGTGCCTGCTATATGTTTGGCACTATGCTAGGAACTGTAGATACAAAGTCAAAATTTAAATGATCCCTCCCTTAAGGAATTTACTTCCTCTTAGAGGAAAACAACAAGCATATGGATAGATAGATAGATAGATAGGCAGGTAGGTAGGTAGATAAATAGATATAGATATATGTAAATACTACATGTGTGTATAATACATACATGTAAACATGAGTGTATGCACATATATGTGTGTGTATACACTAATTGTGGGGAAGGGAGAAGAGATGAGGAGGAAGACCCTGGGAACTGAGGGGATCAATATAACCCTTGAACAGAAGCTAAGGATTCTAAGAGGAGCATCCAAGAAAGGAGAGTATTCCAGGCATGAATAACCCATGCAGGGCAGGAACCAGGCAGTCCTTTAACCAAATAGGAGAGTAGCGTAAGTGTATGTGGGACAATAAATCACAGCAATAACTTAGGGCCTGTCAATAACGCGCCTAGACTGAGGCAGTGAGGTTTCAAACAGTTGTGAAGCTTGTCTAAGTGACTCTCAGATAACAGATAAAGGCCTTGAATAGGTGTTTGATGGGCAGCACTCATGCTAAGCCCCTCTCCATCTCCAAGGAAACAAGTCTAGCTTCAATCGCAACATAGTTCCTCTCAGTACAATTACAGTTAGACCATCTGATGTCTCCCAACACCCAAAAAAGCTCTCACTGCTAATGTGGCTCTCAGGCTGGAAAAGAGAGAAGGCTGGGAGAAAGGCATCAACAATTCTATTTATATTTAAGATGGTTCTGTGCCTCCAAAACCACACACCACATGCAGCCTCAGGGAAAACAGGGCCTTGTTACGAGATAGAAACTGCTAGGAGATCTCTGCCTCCTTATTATCTGTCTGGAGTCCAAAAGGGAATAAGCTCAACTAGAAAGTAAATGAATATGCTAAGTGTAACAGGAAGAGTTATTGAAGACTCAGCATCTAATCAATCCACTGGGTTGATTGGCACTTTAGTTGAGAGTTTGAATCCTCTTGGCTAGTCACTCCTTGACTTGGCTCCAACACATATGTGAAGGTTTGTAGATTCAACAAGACACATGGCTCATACACACCCAGGAAAACTCATTAACAAGATGTTCAATTCAGTGCCACCATCAGGGCCAATTTAGCATAATGGAGCAAGACAACCAACAGCCCTTCACCTCCTTTCTGCCTGACATCTGACCTAATTTCAACACAAACCTAAAAGAAGCCAGCAGAGTGCTTCTGTTTCTATTCAGGATCCTGTCAGAGTACATTCCTTTGGGTCCTCCTGGCCACATCTGCTCATGTCCTGCTGTTAGACCGCATGGATCAAAGTCTAGTTGTGTGAAGTCAAACCATCATGGAACTCAACAGATGACACTCCTTAAGGGGATGGAGAAGAATTGGGCTAGAAGAAGACAGAGGTGGGGAGAGAGAGGGAAGAGGAAGGTTATAGTTGTTCTACTGACAAAAAACTCCTAACTAGGCTACATGCAATAGTATCGACAAAATGTTCACATTCAAAATACGAACCTCTTCAGACAGGCACACGGTGACTATGCAGGGGCTGTTAGGCAAGGAACGGTTTCTTGTTTTCCCTTTCACTATGTATGGAGTGTTATCTTGAAGCTGTGTTGTGATAGGCAATAAGTAACCAGGAAATGTCATTTGCCTGAACAGAGACTTAAAGTTCTCAGTAAAGCAAGTCAGTTCAAAACACAGTTATTGTACTACTGTTTGCCTAGAACTATGGTAGTTATTGAGAAGGATGCAAAAGAAGGTAAAGACAGAATACTTTTCTAGATGAAAAGACAAGACGAGCACATGAAGGAAAGAGTCAAGACAAGATGTTATGAAATGAATTTATGTTAGCCTTGCCAGAATATTTTTACCCAAATGGGTGCAGTTCTTTTAAAAGATGTCACTTGGGAAGTTCTATTCAGATTGTGGTAAAGCTGGCTCTGCCCAGAACATGTTTGAAACCACTCTTTGGGAATTCCATTGGATTCTGTGATGGTTTTTTGAGACTATCCTCAAACCTGAGAAATCATTACTACTTGAAAGTAGAGTTAATTGTTTGGAAACAAAGTGTGCATACTGTGATGGTGTCCAAGCTGTAGCTTAAAGTGGGATCAAAAATGAGGAATAGCTACAAAGTAATAAAATCCTGCCTCTGTTACTATTTGTATGGTTTTGGCAAGTTACTTAATGTTTCTGGGTCTGTTTCCTCATCTGTGCCCCGGGACGATTCATAGGATCCTAGATCTAGGGCAGGAAGTGACCTCAATGGTCCTTGAGTATAACTCCTTCATTTTATAAAGAAATTGAGGCCCAGTGGAGTTAAGTGATTTGCCTAAGATCACAGTTTTTCCATATGATTCATTTTTAATATATTTTTTCATTAAATCTTTGTCAATTATATTTTAAAAAATCATTTCAATATTCTTTTTTTTTATTTTAAGTTCCAAATTCTTTTCCTCCCATCTCTCCTCAAAAAGGGAAGCAACTTTATAACAATTATATATTTGAAGTAATGCAAAATATATTTCCATATTAGCCACGTTACAAAAAAAAAAAAAAAAAACAAAGTAAAAAAGTACAAATCTACATTCAGAATTCATAAGTACCTCTCTGGAAGTAAATAGAATATTCCAACATGAGTCTTTTGAAATTATCTTGGATCATTGCCTTGATCAGAATAGCTAAGTCTTTCACTGTTGATCATCCTTACAATATTTTTTTCTGTGTGCAATGTTCTCTTAGTTCGGCTCACATCACTCTACATATGCAAGTCTTTCCAGATATTTCTACTCATCATTTCTTATAACACACTAGTATTCCCTAACTATTCCCCAATGACTTCTGAAGATCCCTTCTTGACCCAGCCTAGGACATAAGACAAGTTTCACCCCAAGGAACCCTCAGGTCCTGGTGTTACTCCTCCCCCTAAGACCTTGCTCAGGGCTGAGATTCAGATCAGCTGCTCAATTCTCCCAGGGACTTTAGGTGGAGGTGGGGCTGCCACTGAGAGCTGAGGTTCAGGTCCTCTGCTCAATTCCCCCAGAGGCTTTAAGCTGAGCCACTAGGACAATGGACCCAGGCTGCTTCCACCGTAGCCACCCACTGCCCACTGCTGCTGCTGCTGCTGCTGCTGCTACCACTGCTGCCACCACCTGGGGCCAGTACTGGGGGGACCCCACTCCCCTCTCGCTGAGCTGGGAAAGCCCTCCCACACTGACCTTTGAAGCTTTCTTTGGCACTTGCAGGTTAAGGGATCTGAGACCCTCCCTGATGGAAATTCTGCCCCAGAGGTCTGTTGAGGTCCTGTTCCTCCCAGTGCCATGTGGCCAGGGGTGGGTTCTGCTCTGCTCAATGTCCTGTGGAATAGACCTTTCCTGTTAGCCTTCCAGGTTACCTTTGGCTAGAAATCTCTTTCACTCTGTTGTTCTGTGGCTTCTGCTGCTCTAGAATTTGTTAAGAGTCATTTTTTACAGGTATTGTGTGGGCTGTGGGGGAAGCACTAGAGTATATGCATCTTTCTACTCCATCATCTTGGCTCCTCCCCCTGTATTAACTTTTGATACCACATTATTTATAGGATCGTAAGTCTCTACCACTCTATGATTAAAAGCAAAAGGTGAGAACTTCCAGGAGCTAAGAGGCAGAGTAAATGGTAAATAACTGTAACTCTCCTTAAAACAACCATACAGTAGTGCCCCCAAAAAATCCTGAAGTAGCAGAACCAGTAAAAAAGATAAGGTGAAACTATCTTTGAGCCCAAGAAACTTGGAAGATCAACAGGAAAGGTCTGTCTCACTTGGGTAGAAGAGGAGCACAATCCAGGATAGGAAGCATCCCAGCAAACCTCACCCCTCAGCAAACCAGTAGTACATCCTAAGCCCCAACGTGGTCAGGCAGGCAAACACCACCAGAACCTACATGTAATTCAGTATAGTCAGGAGAATGGGCAGATTCTAGCTCCAAGAACCCTCATATGCTTCAATGTAGCCCCTAGTAAAGAGCCAGCCTCTAGCAGCCAGACCTCCATGTGCTTCAGTGTAGCCTAGGGCAAACAGGTAGACTCCAACCCTAGGGGAACCTAAGAAAATAGGCAACTTCTAGTGACAGCCCCTGCCTGCTCTTCCCCCATACTTGCGTCAGTGTAACCTTGGGCAAATAGACAGTTATCAGTGGCAAGACCACCATGTTTCAGTGTATTCCCAGGGAAGCACAGAAACACCCCACCAGCCTCAGCACACCCCAAACACCAGCACTAGGACCCCATATCAGCACCAGGTAAGCTGCCTCCAGCAGCACCAGCCACTTCCCCATTTGACTGCCTCAACACAGCACCAGACACAAGGGTCCCCCTTGAACCTCAGGGTAACGTCAGGGAAGCATCAGATAAATAGCCAGGAACTGCAGGTCAAGGTCAAAAAGATGAGCAAAAAAAAACAACAAAAAAGATCCAAGCCACAGATAGTTATTATGTTTACAGGGAACAGTAAGACAGTTTCATAAGAGGACAACAATGTCAAAACACCCATGGGCAAAACCCCAAATAAAAAGGGGAAGTGGTCTCAACCCCAGAAAGAACTCATGGAAAAGCTCAAAAGAGGGCTTATAAATCATGTAAGAGAGGTAGAAGAAAAACTGGGAAAAGAAATGAGAGTGAAACAATGAATCATGAAAAAAGAAGTCAAAAACTTGGAAAAAGAAAACAACTGTTTAAGAAGTAGAGCTAGCTAAATAGAAAGGAGATACAAAAAATCCACTAAAGAAAACAACTCCTTAAAGAGTACATTTGGCCAAATGGAAAAGGAAGTACAAAAACTAAGTGAAGAGAACAACTCCTTGAAAGTTAGAATTGGGCAACTGGAAGCTAATGCCTCTATGAGACATCCAAAAACAAATCAAACAAATTCCAGAAGAAAATGTAACAGATCTGGAAAATAGATCCAGGAGAGAAATTATCAGAATCATTGGACTACCTGAAAGCCATAATCAAAAGGAGGAACTGGACAGCATCTTTCAGGAAATTATCAAGGAAAACTTCCCTGATGTCCTAGAACCAGAGGGCAAAATAGACATTGAAAGAAACCACCAATCACCTCAGGAATGAGATCCCAAAATAAAAACTCTAAGAAACATTAAATTCAAATTTCAGAACTATCAGGTCAAAGGAAAAAATACTACAAGTGGCCAGAAAGAAACAATTCAAATAATGGGGAGCCACTATCAGGATTACACAGGACTTGATGCAATATTAAAAGACTGGAGGTTATGGAATATGATCTTTCAGAAGGCAATGGAGCTAGAAATACAACCAAGAATCAGCCAGTGAAATTAAGCATAATATATCAAGGGAAAAATACAGTCATTCAATGAAATGGAACAATTTCAAGTTTTCATAGGAAGAAGACTATAATTAAACAAACAAACAAAAAAAATCACCAATATCAAGACCCAAAAGAAGCCTAAACAGGTAAAAAGGTAAAAAAAAGCATAAGGGATTCAATAAAGTTAAACTATTTACATCCCTACATGAGAATATGATACCTGTAACTCTTAAAAATTGTATCACTAATATCACAGCTAGAAGGAACGTATATAGAAGATACAGGCATAAGGTGAGTTTGAGAGAATGACATAAAAAATAATTATGGGATGAGAAAGAGGAATCCACTGGAAGGGAAAGGTAGAATGGAGTAAATTACTTCACATGAAGAGGCACAAAAGACCTATTACAGTGAAGGGGGAAATTGGAGAGTGTGTGCAACAAGCATCGCTTGAACATTACTCCTATCAGTATTGGTTCAAAAAGGGAATGAAATACATGGTCAGTTGAATGTAGAAATCAACCTTACCTGACAGGGAAGAAGGAGAGGAGGAAATTAAATAAGGGAGAAGGGGACACTGATAAAAAGGAGGGCAGATTAGGGTAGGTGAACAGAAGCAAAACATTGGTGAGAAGGGAAAGGCTGAAAGGAGAAACAAGAGAAAAATTAGATGTAGAGAAATACACAGTTAGTAATCATAACTGAATGTGAATGAGATGAACTCTCCCATAAAATGAAAGCCAATATCAGAGTGGATAAAAAATAAAAATCCTACAATATGTTGTTTACAAGAAGCACACCTGAAGTAGAGACACACACACAGAGTAAAGATCAGGGACTGGAGCAGAATATATTATACTTCTACCAAAATAAAAAAAGCAGGAATAGCAATCCTGATCTCCAACAAGATAAAAGCAAAAATGGACCTAATTAAGAGAAATAAGGAAGGAAACTACATCTTGCTAAAAGGTACCATGGACAATGAAGCAATATTGATACTATATATACATATATACACACACATACTATAAATGTCTATATACACATACTATATACATCTATATACATAAATATACACACACTACATATATATGCATAGTGGTATAACATTCAGATTGTTAAAGGAGAAGTTAAGTGAGTTTCAGGCATTATGAAAGGAAAAATAATTTTGATTATATTAAAATAGAAAGCTTTCGCATAAACAAAACTAATTTAACCAAAATTAGAAGGAAAACAGAAAATTGGGAAACAATCTTTTACAGTGAGTGTCTCTGATAAAGGCCTCATTTCTCAAATATATAGAGAACTGAGTCACAGTTAAGAGAATATAAGCCATTCCCCAACTGACAAATTGTCAAAGGATATGAACAGTTTTCAGATGAAGAAATCAAAGCTGTCCATAAGCATAGGAAGAAGTTGCTCTAAATCATTTTTGATTAGAGGAATGCAAATTAAACCAATTCTGAGGTACCACCTCACACTAATCAGTCTGTGAGGTCTGACTATCAGACTGACTAATATGACAAAAAGGAAAAATGATAAATATTGGAGAGGATATAGGAAAATTGAGACACTAATACACTGTTGGTTGGAGTTGTGAACTGATTCAGCCACTCTGGAGAGCAATCTGGAACTATACCCAAATGGCAATCAAACTGTGCCTACCCTTTGATCCAGCAATACCACTACTAGGTCTGTAACACAAAAAGATCATTAAAAATGGGGAACAGACTTAGATGTGAAAAAATATTTATTGCAGCCCCTTTCATGGTGGCAAAATATTGAAAACTGAGCGATGCCCATCAATTGGAAATGACTGAATAAGCTGTAGCATATGAATGTATTGCCTTTCAACCACTTGACAGCTAGTTTCAACTTGTATGCTCCTCCCAGCTTTGAACTGTTTAATTCAGTTAAAATACCTGAAATACTAGCTTATTGGAACAAGAATACTGAGCTATATCTATCCCCTTGTTTTGATAAACTCTGGATTACTTCAGGGGTGTTGGGAGTCATTGATTTTTATATTTTGAGGATGAGCATTTATACCTCAGAAATGGGCAAACAGTACAAATCAAGGCTTGAGTTATTGTTTTGTTGATTCCTAGCTAAAATAAGTATTTTACAGAAGAGTTTTCCTAAAATATTCTGTGTTGACCTCCCAAGTTTTCAACCACTGCTATGAGTTTCTCCTGATTCTGGCCCTGGTCTTTGGTTTGGTTTAGCCTATGAACTCTAGCTTGACTCAGGATTTCAATCTGTTTACTCTTTCAAGTGACAGCTTGGACTCTCTTTCCCTAGTACAGAGGGGGAAGATCTCTCCCTCAGTACCTGTTATTTGCCCTAAGAACAAGTAGAGAGGGAAGAGTCAGAAGAACATCAAAGCAGTAATCCAAAAAATGGGGAAGCACTCTTCACTAAGAGTACAGAGATATTGGTTTACAGCCTGGGCCTGAGACTAACAAAGTGAACCTAAGCAAGTGCTGTGATTTTTTGGAGACCATTTTCTCATTTGTAAAATGGAAAAGACAACTATTGCACTGCTTACCTCACAGAACTGTCGTAAGGAAAGTACTTTGTAAGCCTTAAATTGCTCTGTAAATGTATGTGGTGCTATGTAACTTGAATGGTCCCCAAATCCACTTGGGGGTAAGGATCACAACTAAGATATTAAGTGGTGTCTGCAAAGAATAGCCTGAAGATTTAACCAGGCCAGGAAATAGATTTGGAAGCAAAATTACCTTTTCCATATACACCATATCACATTCTGACAGACTTTAACCTGGTCAGTTGATTTTTTCCTCCCAAAGGTTGTCCATTGAGTTTTGAATCCAAATGTCAATATTATTCTACACACTCAGATTTTAGACTGGAAGAAACAGAATATGAACTCTTTAAACCTAAAAAAAAAAATGCTACCCACCCTTGACCACATTTTTTTTTATTTCCTTTCCTTTTTTTATTTTTGAAGGGATCTTATTACCTATCTACTCCTCAAACTAACCATAGTCATCATATAACCCATTCTCATTCCCCTTTAATAGGCAGTGTTCCCATCTTCCTAACCAACTTCCTCTTTTGGAACAGAAAATAATATTAAGCCATATATTTTGCCAGGATCGATGACTCTTTTTGGCATCAATGGCTCTGTGAAAAGACATTGTGAAAGTTATGGAAGAGATTCATGAAAACCTGATTGCATCCTGACTAGCTCCGCATATATCTGCTTGCCAAATGAAACCATATACCAATACCAACCTTTTATAACAAGGAAATTGACTTCACAATGCTAGGACCTCCATCAAAGCAAGATGAATCTGCAAGAGGCCCTGGGCTACTGCTAATAAATGCTGCCTCAGCTATGGGGGAAATGGAAGGTGCTTGAGAGCTACAGCTGCACTTCATTTAATCTGTTAATAATGAGCCTCAAAGAACCTGCAGGTGCTGGCTGCTGGGCCTGCTTGGAATGTTCAATTGCTTTTGCTATAAAAAGAATTTCAAAGGATTTATGTGGGGAAGATAGCTTGATGCTCAGCCTGTCCCAGGAAGTAGAGCCACTCACATCTCCGTTCATTTTCCAGTAATTATAAAACTTAACAGCTCTGAGCCTCACTGAGACCCTATCCCTGTAATTCATTCAATGAGACTGTGTTGTCATGTGATGCTTGTACTTATATATAATAACCTCCTTTGGGTGAGCTAAAAAGAGGACTTATACTGAATTCTGCTCACTATCAAATAATGTTATAGTTAAGTCCTGTGTCTTACAAAAAGGGACATTTGAAGGATCTAAACGGATGCTCTATGTATCTATATGTCCACATACGTAGATATATAGTATCAGTTTAGAAGTGTTTATATAGATCTGTTTAGATATAGATAAATGACAGATCTTTTTATTTATATAGAAAATTCTGAATAAGGAACTTTCTCTACCAATGTTGACATGCACCTTACCCTCTCAGCAACTTATAATTGATAGTTTCCTGAGGTACTTATATGTGAATGAATTTCCCTGAGTTACAGTTTCAACTGGATCCAGGCAGGTCTGAAACTGAATCTTCCTGAATCCAAGGTCAACACTGTGTACAATACTATGCCTCTTCTTATTACATTACTATCACTTTTTTTTAAACACATTCCTTTGTATGTGTGTGACTCTACTAATTGGTTGTTGTGTTCCCCCTAAAAGATTCAAGTGAAGCATGTTTTGGGGACAATAGGTTGTGAGGTTTCTTTTTGCTGTGTTTATTCATACAAATGAAATTCTATCTTTCTGTTGATTTCAAATAAGAATTGCATAAACATGTTATATGAGGATATTTGAAGGTCATCTCACCACTGCTGCCATACTCTATTGGCAGGGCAGGAAGCTAAACAGCTCTAAATGAAATTGCTAACAATCTCCAACAGCAACTCTGGGATTGAAATAGCCTGGCAGATCGAGTATTTGGCAACCAGATAAAAGATAAAATATAAAACCAGAAGTGTAGAATGGTGACCCAACAGTATTTTGTTGACATAAGGAAAAGAAGAAGACCCACCCTCCATTTCCAAAATTGGATTTGTTTGTTTGTTTGTTTTATAGTTACAAAGAAACCATTATATACCATCATCTAAAATCATTATATCCCAACAAATTTTAAAACGTTCTGAAAAAGGAAAAGGGAATCATTAAATCTCCTTAAAAAAAAGAAAACTTGGAAAAATTTTTGAAAGTTTTTTTAATATAATCAATTGTAATTATAGGCAATTCAATGAATTTTTCACTAAATCCTAGTTTCTAAGTTAAAGAAAGAGAAGAGAGTTCATACAGAATTTCAGGGAAATTGCTAGGGCAATGTTTTCCTAACAGAAAAGGAAGTCACAAGACAGAAACATACTACATGTAAGAGTGGGGGTCAATTGAGTCAATCTGTCAACACCTAGACCACTTAAAGTAACTGACAGGATATGATATACTTTTTTCAAGCAAGGACTCATTTCAACATTCATTGTTGAATGTATGAATGAGACTTAGAGTTAAAGCAATTAATCTTTAGAATATTTCTGAAATGTACTTAATCAATTCTGGTGTCTTGAAAGATAGTGACTGAACTAGAGTGACATTGCACAAGTGTGTTCTTATTAGTTGAAGAAACTGAACAATTTCCTGTAGGTGCAAAATAACAGAGCAGTTCAGAACCAAGAGATTCAAAACTCTGGCAACAAAGAGAAGCCTTCAATCTGTGTCAAAAGCCAATGATAGAAGAGGATACAGTGGCTCTACAAGGAGCTGAACAGAAAAGCTGCACTGTGCTTATAGGAAATGTCTGTATGACTTCTTGGAACTGTGACTTACCCTTTTGCCATATGTTCTCCCTAAGCTTGAGCCAACTCTCTGTGCACTGGTAAGAGAATGTGTCAAAGACTTTTGAAGGGATATTTTGAACCGACTATACCAGTATAGTAAATATTCCTTTCTAAAAGCTAAGAAAGTCCAGCTGATGAATGGACATTAATTGATAATCCTGCAAGGAAGCATACTGGTAAGAGTTCATGAACTATAGAATTAGATAATCACCCTCAACCCCACAGAGTAACCCCTAGAAACCTGAGGGGGAGAAGTGGTCACCTGAGTTCTGGGAATTTTTAGCAGCAAGCACCCTGACACATCCAGGATAGCCTGTACCTTTTCTTACTACAGGTTCTTAGATCTGCTTTTCTAAAAGAAAAGTAATTTTTGAGGAGTCAACAATCTTCTTTAATCACATATACCAACAGAAGCTAGGTGGTACAGTGGATAGAGCACAAGTGCAGGAGTCAGGAGGACCTGAGTTCAAATCTCACCTCAGACACTTGACACTCACTAGCTATGTGACCTTGGGCAAGTCACAACCCCAATTGCCTCATCCTGGGTCATCTCCAGTCATCTTGACGAATATTTGGTCACTGGATTCAGATGGCTCTGGAGGAGAAGTGAGGCTGGTGACCTGCACAACCCTCCCTCACTCAAAACAAAGTCAAGTTCAAGTCATGTCATCACTTCTCTGGTGGCATGGTCTTCTTCAGCAGCGAAGGACAAACACACACACATACCAACAGAGAAAATACAAGCAGAGAAATAAAGACCAACAGACAGGGCTTCTGTTATATATGCATCACAGATGAACAGATAGATCCAACTGTCGGATCATTACGTACATATATAGTTACCAGAGAGATAAGCACCACTATCTGGGTTTTCAAAGGGGATGGGGGTGGAGTCCTTAACAGCTACCTAGAGTCTCAACTGGAACAGAACCTTCTTCCAGAGAGAAAGCCCTAGAGCAAAGCCTCACCTCAGAGTGGGTATGTGTGCATATATGTATATATGTGTGTGTATATATATATTTCAGTGCCCGAGGGCATCACAACACAGTGTCTCATTAGCAATTAAGTAAAGGTGTGGGCCTTAACATAAAACAAGCCTCCCTTAATCAAGCTGCCCTTAATAGGCTCCACCAGAGGTCTATCAATGGACAGGGCAAGATCTTTACATTTCAGGATCTGGCCTGCCTAGCCTATGCAAGTGGGAATTGGGAAAGTAAGTCTGGAAACTGTCCTAGACATGTCTGCCTTCATGCTCTCATTCTCACTTGTTTCTTCTTTGCATTTTAGCTAAAAGAATAATGCCTCCATAGGATGAAAGATGCAAAGCAGTCAGAATGAGAAAGGGGATAACCTGAAAGAAAACTGGTGAGAGGGGAAAAAAAAGAGATTTTCATTCACCACAAGAATTGCATCAGAATTAAAGTTGTCCACAGATAGAATAAGCAATGGTGGTAATGAATTCCCTGACACTAAAGGTCTTGAGAAAAGATTAGACAGCTGTTTGTCAGATGTGCTGGAGAAGGGCCTTATGTTTAGGTAGGGAATTAGACTAAATGATCTCAGGGACCTTCCAAGTCTGAGATAGAATGATTTAAGCATTCTTTGATATATACAAGAAATTCCTAAAAGCTTTTTGACACCTGAAGCAAAATTGATAGAAATTGCAAGGGTTAGATTATTAACTAGATATTAATTAGATTATTAATTAGATATTAGCATAGTTCCCATCTCTAGTCTTTTAAGAAAGGGGTAGTTTCAAGAGATTGTCAAGAGAGTTTGAGTACAGTCCTGTATGGAAGATGGGAGAATGCCATCATCTTCCCATCCAGGGGTGAGGCCAGTCTTGAGACCCAGTAGGGGTAATGTCTGTGAAGTTTCTATAGTGTGAACCAAAGCTTCCTTGAATTGGAGAGAGATTTCACACAGAATGGGTGCCAGAATAGGCTATATAGAAGGCAAATATCAGGCTGTAATCTTGGAAGAATAACAACTAGAGCTACAGATTTTAGAACTGAAAAAGTTGAGTAGTGTGGAAGACCAGAGAGAAATTAGGAGTCAGGAGCAAGAACGGGCCAGATGCACAGTGTCTGAAAAGGATACCTATTCATAACCAGGAGCTTAAAACAGTACAGGAAGGGTATCAAGAGACAAATTCCAAAGTTCAAGAATCAGGTGTTAGAAACCAGAGAAACATCCAGAATTGGATTAAATAAGGAATGTTTCAATTTGTCACATTCACCATGTTGCCCGTCCACGCTCAGTGTTTAAGTCCAGCTGTGAGGGTCAGTTTCCCCTGAATTCTCTTCAGGTGAAGATTTCCCAAAGTGGCTATGGCCAGCATTCTCTTTTACAGTTACCAAAGTTTCTGCACAGGAATGGACTACAGACCTTGTAAAGTTATCCTGGACCCTCAAACTTGATGGCAGATAGACAACATTCAATTCTTGATCTTGTTAATTTTATAAGCTAGTTAGATAAAACCATTTTAGAATTAGGCCTCCTCTTCACTGCTTATATATAGTAGCATTTGAAATGTAACCGCCTCCCACTGTGGAGCAGAAATCTGAATGATTACCACCAATTTAGACTACAGATGGAAATCTCCATGTAGCTCACTTAATTTCTCTCAGACCAGAAGTAACTGGCTTAAATGTAAACCAAAAATGACTATTAGTATTGCTAGAAAGAAAATATAGGATCATAATCATAATCAATCGATCAATAAACATTTATTTAGTGCCTACTATGTGTGGACACTGTGCTAAACCAAGGGATAAGTGATTATAAAGGGGAAAGGAGAAGGTCAGCGTCAAATAGTACAGAGGTCAAGGATTATGGCTACCAAAATGCTATTGGATTTAAAATTAACAGGTGAGTGGTGACCTAGGAGAGAGTACTTTCAGTTAAGTGGTGAATTTGGTAGCAAAATGGATGTGTCAGAGTGAGTGGATGTTGAAGAAGGGAAAAGATTTAATACTGAAGTAATGGGAGGCAGGGAATTGACATAACTGAGTTTTGGGGGGAGGGGAATGGGTGAATAAATTGAACATGTTTGGAGGCACATAAAAAGAATCCTGAGAAACTGAAATACTGAAGAAGAAAGAGGAGGAGAGTAACAGAATATAAGCTTCTTAAAGACAGAGATCATCTCGCTTTTGCATTTATATCTTCCCCAATACCTAGCACTAGCTTAACATAGAAAAAGCACCTAAATTGTTCATTGAAAAGAGAGGGAAAGAAAAGAAATGAGAAAGATGGATCCTAGAGGGAAAGGAAGATACTGAGATAACAAAGGAATAAAAGACCAACCCAAACTTTGAACTTGCAAAGCAGTAGAGCTTCCTGTGCACTCCTAATGGCAAAGGTCCCAGGAAAAATCATCTGTATTTAGAGTTATTGAATGCCAAACAAAGTTCATCCCCAAAACATTTAGCTGTATGCAGAACATTGTCCTAAATTCTGGGGAAGATACTGCAGAGACTAGATATAGTTCCTACTTTCATTTGTGTGTGGTTGGGTAGGGAGATCTGACATAAATATGCAAATGGAAAGTATTTTTATTATCATCTGTCTACCCCTTTTTTCTAGAGTAAGAAAATTTAAATTTTTATCTGCATTTTACCTATTTAATGATTCTATAAATTCACTGATCAGGTCACTGAACAGATATTCTTCATATACATATAAATATATGTACATATATATTATATATATACATATTTCCCAGTTTTATCTAGAACAATTACAGCTTTGCTTTCAAATAATTACCATCAGAGCTCAATGTGGCTAAAGAAGGTTTCAGAAAGTATAGTCAAGGATGCAGCTGACTATGTAGGGATACTGAGGTCTTTGTAGCCAAAATACAGTATCAGAGCAATCAGTCTTTGCTGTTGACAAGTATGCATAAAAGAGATAGGAACGTGCATTATGTGGATGGAGAATAATGACCTTGTCTCCTTGGCTTACTTCTTTTGTTCTCACTCAAATATATTTACATGATAAACCAATAACTAGAACTGATATAGCTTGGGTGACCCTAATGAGAAGAGCCCAGAAGCTAGGAGCAAGGATCAGTGGCCAACAGAGTTGATGTACCCAGTAGTCTTGAAAGCAATACCACTTTAAGACTACATGCCCTGCAGTTATCCCAAAACCTTTAGGGACCAGGGGAGCAACATGCCCAGAAAAGATGCAATATAATTGGCTGAATAGTGAGCCAGAAGACCAGCAGAACAACGTTCAGCTAAGACAAGAGATCCATCAGTTGTAATAAGACCACTGTAACTAACAAAGCCTGTATGCCTAGTAGTGACCCTAAGCATGCTTACTCTCTTCCTCTGGTAGTATATTTATGGGAGAGGGTATACCCTGGGTTTATGGAGGTGGGGGGAAGGGAGACTCTATTATGAATTTGCTTACTGTGCTATTTTAAATGCCTTTTCTTTGAGCTAATTATGCCCTTTAATTAACTAGAAAAAAGTGGACACACAGGTGGAAATTTGTGAATTACAGTTTTAAGTGGATAATGGAGTGTATTGAATCTGGAGTAGTTATTCTAGAGACCCTACATGTGAGAGGAGAGGTTGCCCAGGTGCTGCAACTATAATATACAATAATGCATAACTAGATTAGGGAGGCATAAAGTAAAGACCTCTGTGAGATTCTGCACTTTTACTAGACTGAGAAAAGTATTAACCAATAGGCATTTATGAAGCACTTAGGTTTTCAAAGTAGGTCACCTTGAGATGCATCTTGAGCTCTTTGTTCTTCAGAACAAGAAATCCATGTTAAGCACTCACTCCGTGCCAGTCACTATGCTAAGTGCTAGGAATATTAAAGAGGCAAAAAGGTAGTCCCTACCCTCAAAAAGCACACAAATCCTATAGAGTCTGATGCATCCTTGCCTACCCTTTCTGAACCTGTTTATTCACACTTGGCTCTGGTAACAGATGATTCATCTGATTCTTACCTCGTTAAGGTTTTTGATGTCCTAGACCCTGAAGAAAGGCAAAATTACTCTTATCTCTTTTGAAGATTCCTGTTTTCAAGTAGTTTTAGAGGTAGGGAGGACGTGAGAAAATGAAGCATACTCCATCTTATTGCTCATGTTACCCAGAAGCATCCCTAGGGTTTTCTAAGTGAGCCTTCATGGCACCTGCAAAATAAGGATAATTTTGTTTCCTCCTTGTCAATGTGTATACATTAGTTTTGCTTTCTAGCCATATTGTCATAGAATTTCAAGAACTATGTCAAACAGCATAGAGGAGAGGGGATGGTCCTTCTTTTTCTTCTGTACTTATTAAGAATTAAGCTTCTGATGTTTTACCATTGCAAACATTATTAGTTTGAAATATTAGATATGTGCTTTTGATGATATTAAAAAAGAATCTTTCCATACCTGTTTAAGGGGTTATTATTTTAAATGGGTGATATAATTTGTCAAAGCCTCTTTCAAGTTTGTCATTATAATTATGTGGTTTTATTACATTTTTGTTTATATTATGTTAATTAATTTCCTAAGTATGAACGACCCATGATTCCCTAGTATAAGTCCAACTTAGTTGTAATGAATAATTTTGGGCTGTAATGATATAGTCTTTTTGCTAAGGAATTGTTTGGATTATTTGCATTGATTTTCATTAGTGTGACTGATCTAAGGTATTCTTTCTCTGCTTTTTCCATCCCAAATCTGGGAATCAAAAAGAGCTTAAATAAATGCCTTCTTTCTCATTTACCTTTCAGAAGACTTTTTAAAAACTAGGTTGGGTTAAGATCTGCAGATATTTTGGGGTTTTGTGAGTAATTCTTCTTTTTCTTTAAGTTTTCAGTTTTACCAACATATTTGCATAGACTAGTTTTTTTTTTTTTAAGTTTTCTTTGCTCTCTGTTTATTGTGAATTCATATTGTTCATTTTTTCCAAATCAATTTAGTTAATGGCTTATTGATTTTGGTTTACTTTCAAAAATCATACCTCTTGGTTTCATTTATCATTTCTGTTGGGTTTTTTGCTTTCAGCGTCATCTGTCTTTCAAGTAATTTTCATAATATATTTAGTGCTTGTTGGGCTCTTAAATGTTGCTTTTCTAGGCTTTTTTTTCAATTTATATGTTCACTTAAGCCTCTTGTTCTATTTCTTTAATTTATATCCTCAAAGTTATAATTTTTTTGTAGAGGACTGCTTTAGCAGAATTCCTGCAAATTTTATGACTTCTTTTACACAGTTACTAGGTCCTTTGACCTAGTCATTAATCTGGATGTTATTACTTCATTTCCATTTAAATCTACTTTTTGGTTGTTTGCATTCCCTTTACTAAATATTATTTTATTGAGCTATGAATTATATTGGACGTGTTTAACATTTCTATCTTCTTATACCTAGGTAGAATGCATTTGTGTTAAATGGCATCATAATAAATGAAATTGATTATATTTTAACAAAAGAAACTAGTCAACACTAAATGTAGGCATCATTAATGAATCATCAGTCACTGCACAGTTAGACCACCAACTTGTAAGAACAAATATCTAAATTAATTCAAAAGTAGAAGAATGAAAAAAAGAAAATAGCATGTGATTAAAATTTCAATCTGATCTGTTTAACTGAGTGATTGGTAGTATAAGAGGGGAAGGGGATATAAATAGACAAAAGGACATTAACACAAATTACAATAATTTTATTCAGAAAGGAACATCATTTTCTTTACAAAGTATACCAAACAGCTTTGAAACTGCCTTAGCAAATATTTGACTTACTCAGCAAGCAGACAGACATAACAGCCAAGGGCAACATCATTATAGAAAACAAATTTGTAAAATCTATCAGGGGAAGAGTGCCAAAAGATTATGAGCAGTGTTGCCTCATAAAATAGAAGCAATAGAGATTAAAACCAAATAAAAAAAGTTTGGTAAGAATAAAACAAAGCTAACCAAAGTCATCCAAAGAGAATTTAATGATGAAATTGAAAGAACAGCAAACATACAAAAGATGGAAAAGATCTGAAAATATTTTTATAACAAACTCAAACAATAAAGAAATCACTAATGTCATAGTCTTGGATATACTTTTACAGAAGGCATATATATATATATATATATATATATACACATATATATATAATAAAAGGTATTGAGGAAGACAAACCTGGAAAAAGCAGCTGGGTTCAACCTACTCAGAAGAAGTCTGCACAAGAGTCAACACAATTACAATGACATTAAGATATGGATTAACAAAATATCTGAAAGAGAAGATACCAAAGACTTGGAAAATATCTGACTTGTTAATGCTCAAAAAAAGTGAATGAGAATATTAACAATTACTATTAACCTATAATATAACATTTTTTTGAAAATAAGCTACATGTGCACCAAAAAGATCCTTGTGGAGGGCATTGAAGAGAATATAGACTTTTCACAGAATTTTTCACATCAGTACTACCATATAACTATATATATATATATATATATAGAGAGAGAGAGAGAGAGAGAGAGAGAGAGAGAGAGAGATTATAAAAACCCATTGCATTTGATGTTTATTGAATGTTTTTAAGGGCATTTGATTTAGATATGTCAAAATTATATAAGATTCTTTAAAGCTATAACAAGAGATGATTTTATTTTTTTTTTTTTTATTTTTTTTTTTTTTAATTAATTTTTTTATTTTTTTTAATGTTTAACAATCACTGCCATACAATTGCGATTTTATCCCTCCCCACCCACCCCCCACTACCTCCCTCCCTCCCCACGACTGCATACAATTCTGTATAGATTCTACATATACTTTCCTATTGAGTATATTTTCACTATCGTCATGCTATGTAGTCAGACTAAGATAAATGAAAGAATCCGTATAACAAATCAGAACATGATACACAAACAGATACACATACACAAACATGATCTGCTACATTATGTGAGTGACTTCCATATTTCCAAGAGATGATTTTATTTGATCTGATCCTGAATATCAGGTAAAATATAAAAGACACTTGCTTGCCAAAGGTGTTCACTATTTTTATGGAGGAGACAAAGAGTTTCCAAGTTGAAGAGGGTTCCCATGAAGATGAAGTCTTCCAAATGTTTATATATACAGATAGTATTGTGCTGATTACACAAAGTCCCAAAACACTGCAGAACCTTGTGGATGAAATTTATAACTGTGCAAAAGAATTGAATCTAATTACATATTAAGGAAAAAGCAAAGAAATGATTCATCATTACTGTATATATTGTCAAAAGGTGTGTGTGTGTGAGAGAGAGAGAGAGAGAGAGAGAGAGAGAGAGAGAGAGAGAGATCTTTAACAGACACTACCTCTGGCTGGTGATTTGGATGCAAAATTGAATAGGAGGCAGAAAGTGTATACACACACATACACACACACACATGAATGTAGTCTGTATGTCCTCTATCTAAATACATATTAGTCTGTAAAATGACTATTAATCATTTCCTTGGCTTTTCCTGTTCATTTAGATGTTTCAGGAAGAAATATCTAAGTGGGGTTGTTAAAATTTTCAATTTCCCAAAGACAACATAGCCTACTCATACAATATATAAGTATATAAATAGTATATGTATTATTAGTACATATTATATATATATATACATGTTTAAGTTTCTATGTTTGTGCATACATGCATATATGTATATGTTTATATACACATACATAGATTATAATCTTTGGCAGACACTGCAAATGGATAGTGAATTAGGTGCCAAATTGAACAGGAGACAGTGAGTAGGTTATATTTCCTTTTGGAAATGCAAAGTATAGTGGTCCAAAAATTCCCCCTGAAATATAGGGACAATGTTTCAATGTCAAAAGTCTTCCACTCCTATTTTATAGCGACATGAAATAGAACACTGTAGACTCTGAAGTATTAAAAATGTGTTTCATCCACAGGTCAATGGAAAGGCATGTGATAGATATAGGTAGACTAATATTACAAAAACGAATTTTTGAAAGGCGAAATCAAGTAAAACATATCATTGAAATATAGGAGCAAAGAAGATGAGCTAGTTATGTGGTAAAAATGAGCAATAATTGTTGGACAGCCTAATGCTCCACTGGTATCTATCTTCACTATGTTAGAAGAAAGCAACGAAATGTCCTAAATGTTGGCTGAACTTCCTTTGGTGAATATATTGGTGAATATATGGTATGACATATAAAAGAGGTGGGGAAAAAAAGAGATGGGCCACATAAATGGCCTATGGTCTGAATTGCTGGAAAAAATCTACACACCAAAGAAATCAGAGGTCCCTTTGAGTATTCTTTATATAGTAGTACATAAACAATTTTTGTGAAGGTACTATAAAGTGTTGAAAATATTCTTTCATGTTTGCATTCTGAAGATGTCTTCTGAATCTAATTTTTTGTACAATCTATTTAACTCTGTCCTTACTACTTTAAAGAAAAAACTACCTAGGTCTGAAAGAGGAACTTTAGTCATCTGTAATTATTATATTACTGTCTTTTTAAAATTCAATTCAATTAATTTTCTTTTATAAATTAAGATGCTATCTTCTTTGGTGCATTTAAAAGTATTGTTTTATCTATGGTATATTTCAATGTAATATAATTTCACTATTTACTCCTTTTGACACTATGAATTCTTAACATTGCCTTGTCTGAAGTTTTGACTACAGCTATATCTTTTTGAAGTCACTTAGATCACAATAAATTCTGTTTCAGACTCTCATTTCCCTCATTTTTAATATCTGTCTTTTATTTTTAAAAATATGTTCATAAAATCAAATACATATTTTTTTCTTATCCATTCTGCAATTCTATTTTGTTTTATTAGGAAATTGAATCCATTTTCTTTTAAGGTTATATGTTTGATGCTTGTGTTTTCCTTCATTTATTTCTTTTGTCTTGATTCCCAGCCCCCTACCCCAAATTTGTTAGCACTTATTCTCAGCAATTTGTTTTGCTTACATAGATTTGCTATGAGTCTTCTCCCATGGTCTTTCTCCCTTGGTTCCCTTCCTTACTCCATTACTTGAATTCACTTAAATGATTAATATCTGTTTCTTTTTTTTCTTTTCTCTCTCCTAATTCAGATAAAATGTGGTTCAAAATAGTCCATCCCCTTCTTACTTTGCCTTTCAATATGTACCTTCTTATTTTAAACAACTTACATTTGTAATGCTCTTTTCTATGAAGTGTTTATGCACTTTTACTGATTTTTTTTCTCCCTTCTAGTTCTGAAAATTAGTCTCCTGTTCTTGTGCTATAACCTTACATGCTTGCTCTTTATTCTCTCTTTGGAGCTAATACAAGGGAAATGGGAGACCAAAATTTTGTCTTCTTTTGTCCCATTTACCTTTCATCTAATCATAGATCTTGTTCATTTCATTTTTGAAGGGACCTTTCTCTAATAAGTCTTATTCTTTAAATAAGAAGTCAATAAGGCATGGTAGGAGACATATTTCTCAAATTGTAGGAACCATTTGTACATTATGGTCTTATGTCTATCACTTGTGCATCCCAATGACAGTATATAAATCTGCTCTAATGTTCTTAATTTTGATGTTACCTTATATGACGCTTCCTGCTTTCTTATCACAGATCCCTTTCCTCTACTTTTCTGATACAGTTATTCTAATTTTTCCACATAGGTCAAAGAAACAAAGAAATGGCTTTCTCTTATTCTCTCAAAGCCAGGCTGAGCAAGAACACATCTCTCACTTCCTCTTGTCTTCCTTTTCCTTGCCCAAGGAATTTCCATTACCTCCCAAACTTCCATACCCTCTCCAAATTATTTTTATGAAATAACACCGATTTAAATCAATGGAATTTTAATTCATTTTTTTTCTTCTTACCTTCTCCTCACTTGTCAATCTTTTTGGTCCTTAAATCTTTCTTAAATCTTAGGCCCTTTAGATCCTATTGTCGTTAACCAATATTTCTTTGGCACTTAATCATTGTAAGAAACTGTGTGTATGTTCATCCTTCGTTGCCAAAAAAGACCATGCTATCAGAGAAATAATGATATGACTTGCACTTGATTTTGTTTTGAGTGAGGGAGGTCACCAGTCTCACTTCTCCTCCAGAGCCATCTGAATCCAGTAACCAGATACAAGCAAGTCTCCCTGTAAACAAGCCTCCCCCTAAGCAAATTCTTCCTTAGACAAGTTTCTCCCCCAGTGGGCTCTATGTGACTTGGATGTATCACCATTAGGTTGGAGTTTAAAGCAATAAGACATCTATGATTGAACACATGTGGTGACATAGGTCTATTAATGGACAGGGAAGATCTTCCTATTCCATTAACATTAGAAGGAGAGTGTATCATATTTTATCAATTGCCTGCTCTCTCATTTGTCACAATGATTTCTTGTTCTGAGAGTCCAACTTTATGTTGTCATTTAACCATTATTGTCCAATTTTAATTTTTCTGTTTCTTTTTTGAACAATTCCACAGTTTTTCCTAGGATTCCATTATTTCTAATGTACCTAAAGAAGTTGTAGCCTCAGGTTTTTTTTTTCTCATATTTCTCACCAAATAATATTCCTTCATTGTGTTGTGAACTTCTCTGGTGTCTTTGATCATTTTTCACTCTTTATGATTATCCTCCTTGTTCTTTTATCCTCCTTTGGAGCTTCATTCTGTCAGTTTTCTTATGGTTGCTCCCTTCCCTTACGAAGAGTCAACATTCTGTCAGGCATCAACACTGGCTTCTCCTTTAGCCATCAATTTCAATTTTTCACCTGTACAGATAACGAGGGGCTTGGTGATTGCAAAATGTTCCTAGAATTAAGAATATGGGGTATCTGTTTGGTTTCCTGCCATGGGGAAACTCCTTGAGCAGTAGCTTCAATTTGGTTCTCAGTCATGACAACGCTCACAAAAGATTGACTCTGTACTAGTAGAACTGCCCCAATACCACACCTATTTACCTCTTCTATTCACAGAGTTAGATGAACTCTATCCTTCTGTATGCCTCCTCCATGGAAGCCAATGAGTTCATGCTAAGACAGAAGTAATAAACAATTTCTCAAAGTTACAACTGGAGATCTATGTAATCAGCAGTGCAAAGTCCAGTTTCAGATAAGTGGGATATAGATTTTTCACTAGACTTACAATTATCAATCAAAAAATATTTGTTATGTTGTACCTATATGCCAGATCCAGTGAATACAAATACAAAAAAAAAAATCAAGCTATCTTTACTTTCATGAAATTTACATCCTAATAGGAAAACAAGAAGTATGTGATTGTGGGTATGTATATGCAGAATGGATATAAAGAGAATAAATATGAATAGACGTAAGGTGATTAAATGAAATATGTAACACTAAGTTTTGGGGAGATAATTTACACAATTTTACTCTGATCTTTTCTGTTACGTAAAAATAAATATAAAAAAATACTCTGAAAACTTACATACCTACATCTAATAATATTATTTTAGAGGGTTTTATGTGTAATAAAACACTTTTTTTTTTCCAATTTTCAGTATATGTAGTGCATTCCTTTTGACCAAAGACATTGAGGTCTTAAAGCACTTCATCATCTTGTATCAGCTTAGCAGATGGGTCTTAATGACCCACCAAATTGGAATCACTTAGTCTAGGATCATCTTAGTTAAAACATGCCATGCAAAAAATACCCTTTCATCATATTATTTTCTTTCTACAATTAAGAATACTTTTTATAAATTAATTTTATGGAAAAATTACATAGGAAGCAATAAATGTGACATTAACATCTTAACAAGGAAATTTGGAGACAATAATAAGAAAAATAAGGTTCTTTTCTTCTACAAAAATAAAGTGCACTAAAGAAAACAGAGGAATCAATGACTGAATATGGAACATGATTTCCAACTAAATCTGATAAAAACATCTGACAGAATTTATATACTTGCTATGTAAAGAAAGGAATATTTTTCACAAAGTTTAATACAACGAATAATGACTTTGTGGTTGACATATGATTAATGTGATTTAATTGAATAAATTTGTAGTTTGTTGCATGGAACTATGAACTATTAGAGCTATAAAGTTTAAATATGACACCACCTCTCACCCTTACAAAATTTATTGTTTAGTAGTTTTGTTGGTTTTTTTGTTGTTTCTTTTTGTTATTTCATTGTTCAGGCATTTTCGATCGTGTCCACTCTTTGTGACCCCATTTGAGGTTTTCTTGGCAAAGATACTGGAGTGGTTTGCCATTTCCTTCTCCAGCTCATTTTACAGATGAGGAACTAAGGTAAACAGGGCTAAGTGACTTGTCCAGGGTCAAACAGATAGTAAGTATCTGAGGCCAGATTTGAACTTAAGAAGGTTCCTGACTTCAGGCCTGACTGTCTCTCCACTGCACCACCTAGCTGCTCAAGATTGTTTTACCCTTGCATTTGAGAATTATTTTACTTTAAAGATCTGAATGTACCCACAATGCTTGTCAACAATTTATGCATTTGAGTTTACATTTCTAATAGGGATAAAGTTGTCCTAGTCCCTTTGCCTGGAAATTTGAATAAGCTGTCACCAGGTAGATAGTAGTGCCAAGATTTTGGCTTTCTGATCAGAACAGTGAGGCTTCATAGATACATAGATGAATCCAGTGGAATATAATACATATTTCTATTCAAAAATGCATTTTTTAATTAAAAAAATGAAACTATTAAAATAGCTAATCATAAGCCAGTGAGTAATTGTCATTAGTTATTATATTTAAAATAACTAATTTAGAGAAAAAATTTGAATTAATAACCCTAATCTAAATTCTGAGTGTGCCCTAGGTTTATAGAGCAGGGTAGAAAGATGTTTTGTAACTATTACTTTTACTAATTCATTTAAATAAATTCCTTTACTTTGCATTAATTGGGGCTATTGGCTGACCATTGATGAGAAACATACCAGAGAAGGTTAATTTCAGTTGTGGGTGGTCTCAGTATTTCACCTGAGCCCTGGGAGTAGCAAGTGCTCTCAGGTACCTAACATGCAAACTTTATGCAAGTATGAAATTGGGGAATTTATGCAGAGGTGTGTTGTATAGAAATACATGACTATTTCACTACATAAACAGCAAGGTAGACAGTCATCTCAGTGATGTAATTCAAAGGACTACAGAATGGTCTCCAAACCCAAAATATTTTCTAACTGGCTTATCCATGGGGACTGAAATACCATTATTAGAGATTCATTCCTTTCTGCTAAGCATTTCTCTTTCCTCTTTTTAAAATATCAGTGCCTTCTAGAGAAAAAATGTTAAATTTCTGGCCCCTCAGTTTTTAGTTTTATTAGACAGCTTTCTTGCCTAATGCCCTTGGAGAACATTAGACCCTGGTAAGATACAGAAATAAAATATTGAAATGGAGGGTAAAGAGACTAAAGGCAAACGTAACCATTTCATAATTTTGCCATATTCCAAGAATTTAATACTAGGATTTGATTCCTTCCTTACAAAAGAATTATTTTCCACAAAAAGCTGAGATTCAGTTTGCAAATTTGTAACAGTGGCTATATAGCAGCAGATGATGAGAGAATCATTTTTCTCTAAGTGACAAGTCTTTCAGTTCATCAAAATGCTTAGCTAGAGATGGTACTTGTTATCTAGAACTATTTGGACTGTCAGGATCAAGGGTCAATACCATGAATCAGAGGGTCTGGAACCAAGCAGTGAAGAACTATAGCCACTGGTTCTCCATCATGGGGTTTAAGGGCAATCTGATGAGCAGTTATGTGCAGTGGGGAAAGAAATGGGGAAAGGACAAAGAAGAAACTGGTGATCATTTAAAGTATAAGCATGAAAGCTCTTATGAATAGTTAAACACTAGTTTTCTCAAGTTTGCAGCGCTAGCTGAAGTGAAGTTTTTGGTTGTTTACTTTTTAATTTGGTTCTTTCATTCTTTATGACTCATGCGTATGCTAAATTATATAATTCAAGTCTATGACAGATGAGAATATGGAAACAACTTTTTGTTCAATAATCAGATAATTGTTAACATTAGACAAGTCATAAAACAAGGTGCTCACCTGAGTTATTTGCCAACACCATGGATGATGTCATATACAGAGTTTAAACAAAAGAAAGACTCCTCTCAGTGGTAAGATACTTCCAATGCACATCTGTCACAAGAAAAAGTTTTAGTGAAATTGATAAAGGAAAAGAGATTGGGCTGAACACCACCACCAAAAGACTTTTTAGAATGTATGTTACCCAAAGAGAGAAGCATGGTGTAATAGATTAGAAGTCAGTGCACCCTGATTCAAATCCCAGATCTTACCATTTACCTGTGTTTCCTTTGATAGGTGTCTTCATCTGCCTTAGTTTCCTCATCTATAAAATGATGTGGTTAGAGTAGGTGATTTCCAAGGTGATTTCCAATTCCCTTCAAGCTCTAACCATATGATCCCATAAACTTTATCATACAGATCAACAAGACAAATATTAGATGGACACTTTAAAAGTCTTTAATCATCTCACTCAGATGAAGAGTGAGCTGGACCAAATATCCTTTAGGAAATTGTTTAGAGTTTCTGTTCCTTAAACCCAAAGTGCATCTCTTCAAAAGCGAGATACTGGTGATACACTACATCTTTAAACTGGGGATACAAAAAAATCATACACAGTCCCTGACCCCAAACAAGAATGTAATTTATTGCAACATGTTAACAATAATACTGGAGAAAATGAAAGAGAGAGAGAGATCTAGTTATTTTCACATCTCCTCTATTAAAATGTGAACTCTCTAAGGATAGAGACTATTTTTTGACTATTTTTTGTATTTCCAGTTCTTAACATAGTGCCTGAGACATAAGCACTTAATAAATGTGTGTTGATTAGCTGTCATGTTCAATAGGGCCTCCTAGATCCCATCCAAGTACCCAAGGTAACAAATGCAGTTATTTATAGAACAGCCTTTATTTCACCTCAAAAAAAAAAAAATAGAGAAGATATAAAGGAGACAGAGACCCATACATAAGTTCATGAAATATATAAAGAAGTTTCACAGTAGATTATAAACAATCAAAATATTCTAAAACAACATGACAAAACAAGAAAATGATAAATGTTGGAGATGTAGGAAAATTGGAACACGTTGTTGGTGGAGTTGTGAAGTGAGCCAACCATTCTGGAGAACAATTTGGAACTATGCCCAAAGGGCTATAAAATTGTGCATAACCTTTGACCCAGCAATACCACTTCTAAGTCAGTATCCCAAAGAGATAATAAAAAAGGGGAAAATACCCACATATACGAAGATATTTATAGCAGCTCTTTTTGTGGTCACTAAAAATTAGAAATTGAGGGGATGCCCATCAATTGGGAAATGACTGAACAAGTTGTGGCATATGAATATAATGGAATACTATTGTTTCGTAAGAAATCATGAGCAGGCAGACTTCAGGAAAGACTTACAGAAACTGATGATAAGTGCAGTGAGCAGAACTAGAACATTGTACACAGTAACAGCAACACTGTATAATGACCATCTTTGATAGATTTATCTCTTCTCAGCAATGCAAGGATCTAAGACAATTCCAAAAGACTCGTGAAGAAAAATACTATCCACATCCAGAGAAAGAACTATGGAGTTGGAATGCAGAAGGAAGCATACTATTTTCTCTTTTTTGTTGTTTTTTTGTGTTTTCTTTCTCATGGTTTTTCCTTTTTCTTTGGGTTCTTCATTTACAATACAACTAATGCAGAAATATGTTTTATATGATTATCCACGAATAGTCTATATCAGATTGCATGCCATTTTGGGGAGGGGGGAAATTTGAAACTCAAAATCTTATAAAAGTGAATGTTTAAAAATAAAAATGACCACATTTAATTTAAAAAAATAAAAATATTCTCTTCCCTCTCCAGTGAGCCTGACTTTTCCACCTAGATCCAAAATCCTTCTGACTCAGGACTACCCTGAGGAGGGAACTAAACTTTTGATTTCCAGGTGGGCAACAACCTAACATTAGCTTTGCCTTTCTGCCACAAGGTACCACACAGTTCATCATTAGCCCTACCTACACTCATAATACCACACTGTGGTTTGGCCTTCACCAGAAGATAAGCATACTTTTAGCTCCTAAAACATCACTCATGCCTTTCCCAATTGATCTACATTATTTAACCCTTTCAACTTGGAAAAGTCTTCACATGCTTAGAGTAGACATTCTCCTAACTCACCAGTGGGTTTGAGGCCTGTGTGTTACCCTCAACCTGGTTTAAATAGTTGGAGGAGCAAGATACTTATCCTGTGTTTCTCCCATATTGTGGCATTAATTCTTTCCTGTGCTTTTAACATCATGGGTAATTTTAGTGTTTACCTTATTCCAGGCACTTTGATAAGCAAGCTCCCAAGGTTCCATACAAGCATTTTCAACTTAAAAAAAGAAAAGAAAATGAATATTCTCTATATAAAAGGCCAAATGCCTGAACTCTCAAGCTGGGGTTTACTCATGAAGAAACCTCCAAGGCTAAATCCTTCCTAGAAATCTCCCTTCTAGAAAAATAATTACCTAGGTAGCTTTAAATCTACTTAGGGTAAATCTTAAAATCTAGCTTTCTAGTGAAAGAAGAAAGATTTCTTTCACTAGCTTTAGGTGATCCCTCAGAAGTGACCTCATGTTTGAGATTTCAAGGTTCTGACCTTTTATTCAGAGAAGGAAAATTCATGGGGTCATGTTCCTTCTAAAGAGAGAATATTGCATATATAATCCTTGGGCTGCAAACACTAACAAGGGATTAAAGAAATGCCATGAAGGAGCAAAAGATTAAGATACTAACATAGGTCCCCTGGAAAACAGGTTGCTGTCATATTTCCCTACTTACTTTCCTTGAATTATTCCTCTTTCCCACCTCTGTGACATCTAAAGATGGCCATACCCTTGATCTTGCCATTACCTACAAATATGCTACCTCCATGTTCAAGAAATCCCATTATCTGACCACAATTTGTTGGTTTTTCAGCTTTTCCTCTGCCTTTCCTGAAAAACCCTCTTGTTCATCCTTGCCATGGTCTCCCTTGACTTCAGTTCTCTCCCAAGCCATCACTCCTGCACTAGCCACTTTCTCCTTTTTCCCCCTTATTATCCATTTGGGAAACCAATTCAACTCCACACTATCCCTCTCTCTTGAATCTTTACCCCTTTTATCATTTTGCCAATTTCATCCTGCCAAGCCTCAGCCTTGGATCATTCCCACCATTCACTGCCTTCTCTATGATGCATGTACTGCTAAGTGAGAATGAAGAAAATCATGCAACCCTTCTGACTGCATCTACAACAGATTTGCTATACAACCTCAAATGGGCACTCACTTCTACTAAGCAATCCTTGTCAATTCACTGGGGTATATGGGGTGTTCAGGGAGGGCTAGCACCTCTGGGGTGAGGGCTTGCTGAACCCTTCTCAGGGCTGCCTATCTACTTTTGGTACCTTTCACTCAACTCTCATTTGTGGTTCCAAGAGGCTATACTGTGCCCACTGGTCACACCACAGTAAAACTATCTTGATTGATGAGCTGAACCAGGTTGAGGTTAAGAGACAGGCCTCAGACTCACTGGTGAGTTACAGGGATGTCTACCCCAAGCATGTGAAGACTTCTCCAAGTGGAATGAGTGAATGAGGACTTGGTCAGATATCAAAGAACCAAGATCATTCACTGCATCCCATCACTAACATCACAAGTCATCCTGACTTTTTGTTGCCACTGGACTTCAGTGACTCTGGAAGAGAGAATGAAGTTGACAACTTTGTGCAGCTCTGTTTAATTTAAATCCAATTCTTGTGCCAGTCAAAACATCACCCTGTGATGTCATTGGTTCTCTTCCAAACAAAGAATGAGCAACAGCAATCAATTCACTATCCTGCTTTCCACAGAGGCTCCTCCAAACTCTTCCATGACTCCTCAACTTCTTGTGGTTCCCTTCCCCCACTCCTCTGCTGAGATTCCATGTCATATTGTATAGGGAAAAAAATAAGGCCATTAGCTAGGAGCTCCTTCTTCTCCTTTTGTCTCTATCTTTTATCACTCAAATGCCTTCTAACATCATCTCTTCTTTCACCCCTGTTTCACATAATGAAATGTCTTACTTCTTACCAAAGCTAAGCTCTCTACATCTTCAAGTAATCCCATTCCACCTATCTCTTCCAACAGATTGTTCCCTTAATCATCTCCTTTTATCACTTATTTTCAATTTCTCTGTGTGTACTGGCTTCTTTCCTACTGCCTACAAACATACCCATGCCTCCCCCACTCAAAAAACCCTCAATTGATTCCTCCATCCTATTATTCTATATCCCTTCTACCCTTTGTAGCTAAAATTCTTGAAAAAAAAACATCTGGTGGAGATGCCTCCACTTTCTCTCTTTTCACTCTCTTCTTAACATATGACCATCTAATTTTGGACTTTAACATTCCACTGAAACTGCTTTCTTCAAAGTTACCAATGATCTCTTAACTGCCTAATCCAATGGCCTTTCTCTCCATGCTTTTTCTCCTTGCCCTCTCTGCAGTTTTTGACACTATTGGTCCCTCTCTCTTTAATACTTTTTTCTTTCTGTGTCTTGGGGACACCACTCTCTTCTGGTTCTCCTCCTACCAGTTCTGACTACTCCTTCTCAGTGTCCTTTGCTGGATCTCTATGCATTTAACTAGAGAGAGTTGTCCCACAGAATTCTCTCTAGAGCCTTCTTTCTTCTCCTTTTTTACTACTTAACTTGATGATCTTGTAAATTTCCATGGATTTAATTACCATCTCCAAGCTGATGATTCTCAAATCTACCTATCTTTCCTAAAAACTCTCTATTGACCTCTAACTTCATGTCTCCAATTGCCTTTCAGACATTTCAAACTGGATTCCAGTAGACATCTTAAGCTCAATATTTTCAAAGCAAAAATTCATTATCTATCCCCATTCACCCTGTCAATGTGAGAACAGAGTTAACATGGATGCATAATGTTAAAGACTATTTTTCTTCTCATTTTAATATATTGCTTCTGTAAAGTAATGCCATGAGGAAGAGGAAAGAAAGAAGTGGTATGTTGTTAGCCTTCTTCAAAATAGACAGGGACAGGAAGGGTCAATATGAATGTTAATTCCTTTTCCTGTGTATTTGGTTGTGATGCTGTCTTCTCCTGACCCTCTCCTTTTTAAGAAGGCCAGCAACAGAACATTCCTTTCTTTTCTCTTTCATGACATTTCTTTTTAGGAGCCATATGCTGAAAGGAGAGGGAAAAAATCTTAGAAATTATGCAAACCATGGGTCCCCTCAAAGCTCTGGTCTCTCATGGGCAGGGTACCATCTTGGGTACAGAAAAATATTCACATGTAGTTTGTGTCTAGGTCCCACACATATGGATAACAGGATCTCCAGATTCTGTGCAAGGTTTCAAGCTAACATCCATTTTAAAAGGCAGACTCAGTTTTCTCTATTCACCTGAAAATTCCAACTTGATTTTCCCCCCAATCACTTCATTTTTCCTAGAGGACATTAGGTTTTACAAAAAGACAGGTCCTTTTCGCATCTGCCCAGTATGCTAACCCTGGCAGATAGAAACAGATTGAGATAAGGGAATACAAAGACCCACTGATGAGTTTAATTCTTCATACCCCAATTTAGACCTAATCATTAGTCTGTGACATTGCTACAAAGGAAAATGATTTCCAGCTTGTATGCATAAGAATAACTTTTGCAAGCTGCTAGATTTTTGTCTTCTAATAAAAAAAAGTCCAAAGAATAGTCTGAATTATTATTTCCCATGAACATTTCAATGAAATATGGGGCACTTACTTCAGCTCAATGACTTGTCCTCA
Organism: Notamacropus eugenii; assembly: GCF_028372415.1. Taxonomy (NCBI): domain Eukaryota; kingdom Metazoa; phylum Chordata; class Mammalia; order Diprotodontia; family Macropodidae; genus Notamacropus; species Notamacropus eugenii. Next base: position 354,963,129 of record NC_092875.1, on the reverse strand, counting down.
GCTATGGACCTTTTACTTTGTAGGACTTCCTGTGGAGAAGAATAAAATTGGGACTAGAAGCAATGGAGAGCTGTCCATCTCATTACCTCCTCAGCCACAAGCTTTATCTGTAAAACTTCTATAATAGTGCTTGTGGAAATAACTGAGTACAATCTGCTTTTAAGTCAAATTTGGACAAATTTCCCATGTTGCTCATGTTATAGATCTACAAGAGGAGAAATTACTTCTCGGTGAAAAAGTAGAAACACTTGATAACCCAGTTCACTGGAGAAAAACAATGGATTTTGAAGAAGAGGACCTGGTCTAAACTCCACCTCTGTCATTACTACCTTTGTCACCTTGGGCAAAATACTTAGGCTTTCTAGGTCTCAGTTTCCTCATTTGTAAAATGAGAGTGTTGGATAAAATGATTTCAGGTTCCTTACCTCTCTAAATCTATGATCCTATGAATCCAGAGAACAGCCTCAAAGTTATTTATATCTTTAGCCTTCTGTCCAGCTTGGAGTGTTCCAACATTTTTGCCTCCTTTCCTTTAACTGTGTGAGAGGTAGGATGGTGTGATGGGTATGAAACTGTCCTTGAAGCCAAGACGATCTGCCCTCTGACATACATTGGCTGTGTGATCCTGGACAAGTCATTGATTCTCTCAGGGCTGCACGAAACTCTCTAAGACCATAAATTGCAGAAAACATGATAACCTGTTGGCCTAGAGTTTTCTCACCTCTCATTCCTTATAACAAAGAAGTTACAGATCAAATCCTTATCTCTATTTATCTTTTTTTAGATTTAAATTTATTTATTTTTAGTTTTCAACATTCATTTCCATAAGACTTTGAGTTCCAAATTTTCTCCCATCTTTCCCCTCCCCCCCACCCTGAGATGGCATGCATTCTGATTATCCCTTCCCCAGTCTACCCTCCTTTTTATCATCCCCACTCCTCATATCCCCTTCCCCTTTGCTTTCTTGAAGGGCAAGATAGATTTCTATACCCTATTGCCTGTATATCTTATTTCCCAGGTGCAAACAATTTTTTGTAAAAACAATTTTTTAACATTTGCTTTTAAAACTTTGAGTTCCAAATTCTCTCCCCTCCTCCTTCCCCACCCACCCTCATTGAGAAGTCAAGCAATTCAATATAGGTTATACATGTGTAGTTATATAAAACACCTCCATAACAGTCATGTTGTGAAAGACTAAGTATATCTCCCTGCATCTGTCCTGCCCCCCCCCCAATTACTCTGTTTTCTCCTTTGACCCTGTCCCTTTTCTAAACTGTTTGCTTCTGACTACCCCCTCCCTAATCTGTCCTCCATTTTATCATCCCCTCCCTCTTATCCCCTTCTCCCCTATTTTCCTGCAGGGTAAGATACCTAATTGAGTGTGTGTATTATTCCCTCCTTAAGTCAAATATGATGAGATTAAGGTTCACTAATTCCTTCTCACCTCCTCCCTCTTCCCTTCCATTGTAAAACCTTTTTCTTGCCTCTTTTATGTGAGACAATTTACCCCATTCTATCTCTCCCATTCTTCTCTTCCCAACATATTCCTCTCTCATCCCTTAATTTTATTTTTATATATCATCCCTTCATATTCAAGTAACCTTGTGTCCTCTGTCTGTCTGTCTGTCTGTCTATCTATCTATCTATCTATCTATCTATCTGTCTGTCTGTCTGTCTGTCTGTCTGTCTATCTATTTCCTCCAACTATCCTAATACTGAGAAAAGTCACATGAGTTACAAATATCATCTTTCCATGTAGGAATGTAAATAGTTCACTTTTAATGTCTCTTATGATTCTCTTTCCTGTTTACCTTTTCATGCTTCTCTTGATTCTTCTATTTGAAAGTCAAATTTTCTATTCAGCTCTGGTCTTTTCAGCAAGAATGCTTGCTTGAAAGTTCTCTATTTCATTGAATATCCATTTTTTTTCCCTGAAGGATTATACTCAGTTTTGCTGGGTAGGTGATTCTTGGTTTTAATCTTAGCTCCTAAGACCTCTGGAATATTATACTCCAAACACTTAGGTCCCTTAATGTACCACCTGCTAGATCTTGTGTTATCCTGATCGTATTTCCACAATACGATCTTTCTGGCTACTCACAATATTTTCTCCTTGGGAACTCTGGAATTTGGCTACAATATTACTAGGAATTTTCCTTTTAGTATCTCTTTCCACAGATGGGTTCTTTCAATTTCTATTTTACCCTCTGGTTCTAAAATATCAAGGCAGTTTTCTTTGATCATTTCTTGAAAGATGATGTCTAGGCTCTTTTTTTATTTTTTTGATTTCAGGTAGACCAATAATTTTTAAATTATCTCTCCTGGATCCATTTTCCAAGTCAATGGTTTTTCCAATGAGATATTTTACATTGTCTTCTTTTTTTTTTCATTCTTTTGGTTCTGTTTTATAATTTCTTGATTTTTCATAAAGTCATTAGCTTCCATTTTCTCCATTCTAATTTTGAAGGAATTATTCTCTTCAGTGTTCTTTGAACCTCCTTTTCCATTTGGCCAATTCTTCTTTTTAAGGTATTCCTCTCTTCATTGTCTTTTTGGACTTCTTTTGCCATTTGGGTTAGTATATTTTAAGGTGTTATTTTTTTCACTATTTTGGGGGGGGGTCTCTTTTAGCAAGCTGTTGACTCAATTTTCATGATTTTCTTGTATCACTCTCATTTCTCTTCCCAATTTTTCCTCTACTTTTCTTACTTGATTTTCAAAATCCATCTTCCATGGCCTGCAACCAATTTATATTCCTCTTGGAGGCTTTTGATGTAGGCACTTTGACTCTGCTGTTCTCCTCTAGCTGTATGCCATGACCTTCCTTGTCACCAAACTAAGATTCTATAGTCTGAGTTCTTTTACAATGTTTATTCCTCTTCCGGGTCAAACACTTGACTTTCTAACTCACTGTCAAGGTAGAACTCTACTTCCAGTGGGGGTAGGGGTTGGGGTGGGTCTACTGTCCCATGCTTCAGGGATTTTATATCAGCTGCTCAATCCCCCACAGTCTGTGGGCCCAGAGCTCCAGAAGCAGCCTTCACCACTGCTACTGTTGCTGCTACTACACCCACCCCCAACACCCTAAGACAGAGACGGGACCAGCCAGACTGCTACTTTTACCTAGATCCCAGAGTTTTTCCACTGACCGTTTTGGTGTTTGTGGGTTGAAATGTCTGGAAACTGCCACATCTGCCAATGATTCAATCTCCTTAAGCCTGCCCCAGTCACTCTGTGCTAGTACAGCCTGTACTGGACTGTGCTCCACTCCCTATCTGGTGTGAAGATACTTCCTTTCAACTTTCCAGGTTGTCTTGGGCTGGGAATTTGTTTCACTCTTTCATTTTGTGGGTTCTGTAGCTCTGGAATTTGTTTAGAGTCATTTTTACAGGTATTTGGAGGGTTTTGGGGAGAGCTCAGGGAAGTCCCTGCTTTTACACCACTATCTTGGCTCTGCCCCTCTATCTCTATCCCTGTTTAATGGAGCATAGGCCATCCTATGAAACAGATATTGGAGCAGACCTGTATCTCAGCCACTTTTTGTAGGCCATATGTGTCCTGACCCCTTGCTGAAGGACATACATGATTAATAATGCTTCTTGGTCCCTTGGTCCTCAAGGTGGGGTGACTTTGCTAGAGGTCACCTTGAAATACCAAACACCATATCTCTTAGTTCCTCATAAACCACACAGTAGGCAATTCTTCCTGGGTTAATCACAAAATCTCTTTTGCACAGTTCCTTTTCACCCTTTCATCCCTGCCCAGGAGCATCTGAAAAACTTACCACCTGAAGGGAATTTTTCTTCCATTTGGACTCTGTTAGACTTTCTATATTATGGTGACAAATGCCTTTTGTGAGCATATACTCTTGTTTATGCCTTACTTGACACTATTAATCAATGACTCAAAGAACAAAGCTATCTCTGATGTCACATCTTTCAAGGAATTCTTAATTTTAAGTAAATGCCTAGGAGATCTGCCTTGTCCTAAGAGAGCCTTTGAGACAGTAGGCATTATTTTTCTACTGAATCAAAAAAAAAATTTATAGTCATCTATAAACCAAAAAGTCAAAAAAAAATGTACATCTCAATCTCATATTATCTAGACCTTTAATACACTATGTGGCTGCAAAGATGCCATTGATAGTATATAATTTGTAAAAGCCTTATTATCCTGCTCCCATGCCTTCATCAACAATGTCCTCAATTCTTCTGTAGATTGTTCTCTTATTTTTTCTTTTTTTTTAATTTATTTATTTAACTTTTAACATTCATTTACACAAAATTTGGGGTTCCAAATTTTCTCCCCATTTGTCCCCTCCCCCCACCCCAAAACACCAAGCATTCTAATTGCCTCTATCACCAATCTGCCCTCTCTTCTATCATCCTTCCCTTCCCTTGTCCCTATCTTCTCTTTTGTCCTGTAGGGCCAGATAACTTTCTATACCCCTTTACCTATATTTCTTATTTCCTAGTAGCAAGAACAGCACTCGACAGTTGTTCCTAAAACTTGGAGTTCCAGCTTCTCTTCATCCCTCCCTCCCCACCCATTCCCTTTGGAAGGCAAGCAATTCAATATAGGCCATATCTGTGTAGTTTTGCAAATGACTTTCATAATAGTCATGTTGTGTAAGACTAACTATATTTCCCTCCATCCTATCCTGCCCCGCATTGCTTCTATTCTCTCTTTTGATCCTGTCCTTCCCCAAGAGTGTTGACTTCAAATTGCTCCCTCCTCCCATTGCCCTCCCTTCCATCATCCCCCCCCACCCTGCTTATCCCCTTCACCCCCACTTTCCTGTATTGTAAGATAGGTTTTCATACCAAAATGAGTGTGCATTTTATTCCTTCCTTGAGTCAAATGTGATGAGACTAAACTTCATGTTTTTCCCTCACCTCCCCTCTTTTTCCCTGCACTAAAAAGTCTTTTGCCTGTCTCTTTTATGAGAGATAATTTGCCCTATTCCATTTCTCCCCTTCTCGTCCCAACATATTTCTCTCTCACCACTTTGTTTCATTTTTTTAAGATATGATCCCATCCTATTCAATTCACTCTGTGCTCATTGTCTCTGTGTGTGTGTGTGTGTGTGTGTGTGTGTGTGTGTGTGTGTAATCCCACCAACTACCCAGATACTGAAAAGTTTCAAGAGTTACAAATATTGTCTTTCCATGTAGGAATGTAAACAGTTCAACTTTAGTAAGTGCCTTATGACTTCTCTTTGCTGTTTACCTTTTCATGCTTCTCTTCATTCTTGTGTTTGAAAGTCAAATTTTCTTTTCAGCTCTGGTCTTTTCATCAAGAATGCTTGAAAGTCCTCGATTTCATTGAAAGACCATTTTTTCCCCTGAAGTATTATACTCAGTTTTGCTGGGTAGGTGATTCTTGGTTTTAGTCCTAGTTCCTTTGACTTCTGGAATATCCTATTCCATGCCCTTCGATCCCTTAATGTAGAAGCTGCTAGATCTTGTGTTATCCTGATTGTATTTCCACAATACTTGAATTGTTTCTTTCTAGCTGCTTGCAATATTTTCTCCTTGACCAGGGAACTCTGGAATTTGGCCACAATATTCCTAGGAGTTTCTCTTTTTGGATCTCTTTCAGGTGGTGATCAGTGGATTCTTTCAATATTTATTTTGCCCCCTGGTTCTAGAATATCAGGGCAGTTTTCCTTGATAATTTCATGAAAGATCATGTCTAGGCTCTTTTTTTGATCAAGGCTTTCAGGTAATTTTTAAATTGTCTCTCCTGGATCTATTTTCCATGTCAGTTGTTTCTCCAATGAGATATTTCACATTATCTTCCATTTTTTCATTCTTTTGGTTTTGTGTTGTGATTTCTTGGTTTCTCATAAAGTCATTAGCCTCCATCTGTTCCATTCTAATTTTGAATGAACTATTTTCTTCAGTGAGCTTTTGAACCTTTTTTTCCATTTGGCTTATTCTGCTTTTGAAAGCATTCTTCTCCTCATTGGCTTTTTGAACTTCTTTTGCCAATTGAGTTAGTCTATTTTTCAAGGTGTTATTTTCTTCAGCATTTTTTTGGGATCTCCTTTAGCAAGGTGTTGACCTGCTTTTCATGCTTTTCTTGCGTCTCTGTCATTTCTCTTCCCAGTTTTTCCTCCACCTCTTACTTGATTTTCAAAATCCTTTTTGAGCTCTTCCATGGCCTGAACCTATTGAATATTTATTCTGGATGTTTGGGATACAGAAGCCTTGACTTCTGTGTCTTTCCCTGATGGTAAGTCTTGTTCTTCCTTATCTGAAAGGATGGGAGGAGACACCTGTTCACCAAGAAAGTAACCTTCTATAGTCTTATGTTTTTTCCCTTTTCTGGGCATTTTCCCAGCCAGTGATGACTTCTGAGTGTCCTCTCCACACCCACCTCACCTCCAGATCCACCCAGCCAGAGTTTGGGGTCTGAGATTCAGATGCTGCTTCCCAGTGTGAGATTAAGTTCAGGTGCTTAGGTGGGGGCAGGGCTGCCACACAGGGCTCAGTTCCCTTAGGGGGTTTATGTGGAGACCTTCAACAATGGATCCAAGCTCCTGCCTGCTTTGGGAGCCCCTGTCTGCTGCTGCCTCCTGAGGGGGCCTCTCCCGCTCCCCTCTCAGGGAGCCAAAAAGACCCTCTCACTAACCTTTAGTGCCCCTGGGTGAAGGGACATGAATGGCTGCTGGAGATTCCATCCCTGAAGCCTTCTCAGATCTGCTCCTCTTGGTGCCTTAGTGCCGCCAAGGCAGGGCTGGGCTCTGCTCCAGGTCCAGTGTGCAATAGACCTTTCGGGTCAGTTTTTCAGATCTCTCTGGAACAGAAATCTCCTCTTCTCCATTGTTCTGTTACTTCTGCTGCTCCCGAATATGTTGGGAGTTCTTTACAGCTCTTTTATGGGCTGTGGGTTCGGAGCTAGCATATGTATGTCTTTCTACTCTGCCATCTTGGCTCCTCCCCCCTCTTATTTTTTTCTTAATGAATTAGGAAAGTAGGCATTTAGTTCCCTAATGATATTCTTTTATTCACCTTTTTTTGGCAATAATATCTTCAACTTCTTCCATGCCTTAGTTTCTTCTTTTTTAAATACCTTGAGAAGTGATCCCTCAATTCCCTCAAAAATTGTGTTGATTCCAGCACAAATTTCTTTTTATATACTTGGACTAATACTGTTGTTCTTCCTTCATCACTTTCTTTGGTGCCATTTCTACTTCTTCATGTAGCACATTGTGGACTGGGCTGTTAAAGTCCAAATGTCAGAATGTCACTGTTTTTGGATGAAGAAAAATGTTATAAAATTTTTTACAGTCATTTGCAATGCTTTTGTTCTGTTTATTGTCTTTCTCCTAGTTGCATAATAGACATGAAAATCAGTTAAGCTTCAGTTTCTGAAACTTGAGATGAACTTGATTGATAATATATCCTTAAATTTTAAACCAGAACAGCTTTTGTGAAGGGAGGTCTTCAGTGCCATCACCTATGGATTAATACATTTTAAACTCTTAACACAATTCAAGAGCTTTGCTCTGCAAACTTCTTTTTGATAACATTTTCTTCATGTTACCAGAATCAGAAAGGCAAATCACTTGAGCTTTGGGGGCAAAAAGGCAGCAGAAGCTGCCAATATCCCTCTAGCTTCTCTCCTGCTCTATGATTGCCTCTAGGCAGGTGTCCATTATACTAGGGTTGGCAAGATTCATTTTGGAAAGGAAATCAAGGGAAATGAAATGGAAAGAGTACACAAATACCCAGTGGGACCTTTGCAAAACAGTGTGGCACTTGGGTTTTGCTGTTATTTGGCAACTTTCCCTGTGGGTATCTATCCTCTCCTGAGTTCTATATATGTATGTATCTGTAGGAGAATTTTGAGTGCCAAGTTATTCTACAAGCTATTTGAAGCCCTAAGCACAGAAAACACATAAAGAGTTTGGATAATGATCCACAGTGTCAAACAAGTAATAAGTAATTAATAAATGCTCTATCTATTCATAACACAAGATTAGTGATGTCATGGGTATGTCATGAACAGCAGCACTGCAAACTTTCCCTAGTTCACAACAGAGATGGCAGGACTTAAAACCCTTGTGAATAAATATGTATTTCTATAACTCTGGAAGAAAAATTACTCTACTTATAGCTACTTCAGGAAAATCCAATATTAGATATACTATTGAGTTCATATTCTTTAAAAAAAAGTTTTCATGCCTAAGAATAGGTATATATGTATAAAAACAGAGTAGACAATTAGGGATTTGAATCAGCTGCATATAGGATATTATCAAAAACTTTAGGATAGTTTTTAGAAAAGACAGCAGGAAGTACTCGAAGAACTTTCTGTCATTGCATAGGAAACTCTAGGTCACTTGAAGTGTCTGACTGAATAGAAGTCATCATTATCAGGCCATAGTGGTCTCAGTGGTTGTCATCATTACTGTTCCCTCAGAGATGCTGTGTGAACAACCTAAAATCCTTCCCTATGTAGTTTCTACTTGCCAGGCAGTGCTAGGCCTAAGTCAGGCAATCCTGAGGAAATGTAAAGTGAGCAAAGCATATGCTCTCCTCCCAGGGCTTCTCTGTTAGACTCCAATGTTTTCCCTTCTTTGCATTTTAGTGAGGAGTCTGTCAATAACTGTTACTGCTTGTAGTGAATATTTATATTACTAACCTTTATTCTAATCACAGATTAAAAGGATTTGTAAAAGGGCATTGCTATAATCCTAAAACAAGCCAAGAAGATAAAATATCTTTAGGAATTCAAATGTACTTGGGGTAAGGAGGTAAAACCCACTGTCTGGACTCTCCATATAATATGCCCCCTACCTCCTGCCATTCAAAGGATGAACTAAGGGCTAGCCCAGGTGTAAAGGCTGATGATAGCCCTGGGATATGACAATAAAAGGTCCATGTAGTCAGAACAAGCTGAGGATAGAGGCATTGGGAAAGAAAATGGCATGCAGTAGAAAAGGGCCCTCAATTCCCATTTTCTGGGAATCCTTTTCTAAAGGTTGAGAAGACGTTGGACTTTTGCTGAAGCAGAGAAAGGAGCAGAAGGGGAAAGAGAGTATGGTCAAAGTAAGAAAGTAGAAAGGGGTAGTTTCATTAAAAAAATGAGGATGTTGAGAGAGGGAGGGCCAACCTGATCCCATTATCTTGAAAAGAAATGGAGCAGTGCTTTGTCTTCCTTCCCATCCCTGGACATAGCTTCATGGTCCTGAATTTCTATTACTTATACCCAGAATACCCTTCAAGGAGGAAAATAGGGAGTAACTGGATGTATAACACTAGGACCCATCAGGTGGTAGCAAAGGGGTCAGCATTAAGACTTAGGAGAAAGCTGGAACACTAGGAATACAGATCCATTCATTTATCTCATATACTAATTGTAAAGATATACTTTTATTGAATTTTTTAATAAACAAGGCCCCAGACTAGGTGCTACAAAGGATACATTGCTTAATACAACAAAGTTAATCCCTTCATCTAGGCTGCTCACAGTGTATTAGAGGAGATTAATGTATATAAGTAACAAGGCCACATGTAAAAAAAAATTATACACATGTGGTATTAGAGATATTTTTAAAGAGTCTATCCAGTCATTTCCAACTGAGATGAACAGGAGAGGCTTACTTTTTTTATCCATGCCTCACAAAACCCAGTATTGGAAAGGACCTCAGCCAAGTAGCCCTCACTGAGCCTCTGTAGTGTCTGTCTCTATAACAAATCTAACAAGTGGCCAACCAGTCTCTACTTAAAGACTTCTCAGTGAGAAAATATCCTCTACTTTCTGATGCAACTCATTTGACTTTCGGAGTGTTCTAATCATTAGGAAGTATTTCCTCATATCAGGCTTTAAATCTACCTTCTTACAATTTCTACTCTTTTTGTTGGAAGTCTGAGGCCAAGCAGAAAAGGTTTATTTTTCCTTTGACACAATGGCCATTCAGTCTTAAAGGCAGCTCTTATGACCTCTCCACTCTGCTTCTCTCAAATCTTCTCTACTGCAAGCTAAAAATAACTAATTCTTCCAACTGATCATCCTATGGTATGACCTCCATTCCTCTCACCTTCCCAGTAACCCTCCCTTTGAACGCTCACCAACTTTTCGTGTCCTTTCTAAAATGCAACACCCAGAACTGGATACAATTTTCCACATGTGGCTCTGACCAAGGTAGAATACAGTGGAATCATCACCTCTCTTGCTGTGAGCAAAATAAAACTTGCATAAATGCTGCCAAAGATCACAGGGACAAAAAACTGTCATGTTACATTGTTGAGTCATACTACATTGGCTTATTATACTTACTTATTTATTAAAACTCACAGAGTTAGGTGGAATAGGAGGTAAAGTTCAGATCCTGGAGCTAAGAAAGCCTGAATTCAAACCTGACCTCACATGTTATGTAGCGGTGTTACCCTGGGTCAGTAAATTTTACCTTGGTTTCCTCATCTCTCAAATGGGGGTAATAATAGCATCTATCTTCCAGGGTTGTTATGAAGGTCGAATGAAATAATATTTGCAAAGAAGTTAGCATAGTGCCTGGCACAAGTATTTACATAATAAATGCTTCTTCACTTCTCCCTGCCCCACCCCTAAGAATTGTAGTCTAGTCAATGCTTCACCTAGCTTGAACTTGTACAGTTGATCTTTTAAAACCAAATGTAGTACTTTATATTATGGCCCTGAGAACAAGCCAAATCTGTTTTCTGAGTACCAGCCTGGCTAATCATAGAGAAATATGTCACCAGTAGGATGACCAAATGTTCATTTTTCTTTTTTGGTCATGAAACAGGGAAAAATAAAAAATGGTCCACAGCCCTACACAACCCTATTCCGTTTCTGAAATAACAATGACAGAGAAGTAGAAAGGAGAGTAGAGAATGCTAAGAATCAGACAGATGTTAGACCAACAAATTTTAATTTGACGTTGGTATTCATGACCAAGGAGTAGACCTACTGCTGGAGAGAACTAAACCATATTAATCTTGACATTCTTGCTATAAACATAACCAGAAGGAAGAAGAAAGTTGAAGCTAAATGGAAGGATGGTTCAGAAGGTCCTCTTGAGTTGGAGGAGTGAATATTATTGTATACCCAAAATATATGAGAAATATTATTTCATGGAACATTTGATTGTCATGTATTACAATACTAATAATATGTATTTACAAAAAGACCACCATTATAGTCATTGCAAATTACATATATAAAAAATTTTATGAAAACTAAATGATAGAGAAATTCTTTGAAGAACTTGAAAAGATCCTCCAAATCAAAGCAACATACTCTTTAATTATTGATGACTTCAATGCAAAGATGAAGATGGAGAGGAATATATGGGAAAGTACAGTTCAGGAGAAAGAAATAAAAGAGGCCAAAGATTTGTAGACTATAGCGAAGATAAACACTTGCTCAGAAAATAGGAATTGGTAGGAGTTAAATATGATGAGCACCAACCACCCCAAAGAATAATAATGACTGCTTTTAACACATAGTAACAAACATTATCAATGCAGGAGTATCTCTTTGCTATCAGTGCACAATCTAATGATTGACTCGGCACAGCTAAGATCACAATCCATAATAAAGAAGAAAAATAATAGCTAAGGAAAAGATGAGACATACAAGAAAATTCAACCCTGAATTATATAAATAAGCTATTTAAAAATAAAAATGAGAAATGGTCAACAGAAATGACACTGACCCCAATTATAACAAATTGATCCAGTAGCTAATTAATGTAAATTAGTTTCTACAAGGAGATTTAAAAAGTACCTTACTCAAAAAGCATTTTACTTACATGACAAAGGAAGAGAGATGGCTGCCAAAGGTAATATAATTTAAACTTGCCTATAAAATCTTACAAAGAAGGATGTTGGATAATCACAAGCAGCAGCATCTGATAAAGCAAAGAGAAATGGTAAAGGGTAAAACTATTCTAATAAAGGCATTCAAGATATGCAACTAAACAAAATAATCCCAAGGATATTCAAGGATGAAGATGGAAAGACTATCAACAAGAAAAATAGAAACAGAAAGAGTTTGCAAAAATGTAAAAACAAACTGTGTTTTTCTTCTATGAAGAACAGTGGAACCACAATCCTTGAAGCATAACATCACAGGCCTTATGGTCCTTACAGAGGAAGCAGAACTCTACTAAACACAAGCGAGATAGGGAAAGTGGCCAAAGAGCATCAAGTATTTAAAATGGAATTCTATGCTAGAAGCAACATGATGATAAGGGCATTGAAGGACTGATTTAGAAGGAGGGTAAATGCCAAAAGAGAGAGAGAGAGAGAGAGAGCTAAAAACATCACCAACTACTGACTAATATGCTTACACTCTCCATCTACAGAAAATTGTTGTGAGGGTCATCTCTACATGAATTTAGGGCATCCTTTAAAAAGGATTTATTAGTAAATAATGAAGCTCTCAAAAACCACATTCAATAAGGACCCAAATCCTTACCATCTCAAAACTGACTGAAAGACATAGATATTATAAGATATAATTGTGCTTATTGCTTACTGATTTAAAAACACATTTGAGCTGATAGAAAAAATAGGTCCATTTATAACAAGATATCTCACATCCATATATCAAGATCATTCAAGATTCTTTGGAAGATGTTACAACAAAAATATCTTCTTCAGTGATCGAATGATAAATATCAGGTGAAGCATGAACAAGAGCAATAGATGCCACTATGATAAAGAAGAGAAGCAATTCTCTATGGAGAGTGAGGTTCTCCAAATGCTTCTGTCTGTGTATAGTATTACAATGCTCTCATGCCTTCCCAGTCACCAATGGAATGAAACAGGGCTGTGTGCTTGCTCCCATGCTTTGTAACATGATATTTTCAGCCATGTTGTCAAATGCTTTCAATGAGGATGAACACAGCATCAAGGTCAGCTACCATACTGAAGGTAAATTCTTCAATTTGAAAAGGTTACAAGCCAAGACCAAAGTAGAGGGAGTGTTGGTGCATGATTTTCTGTTTGCAGATGATTGTGCATTCAATGCAGCCTCTGAAGCTGAGATGCAATAAAGTATGGATCACCTCTCTGCTGCCTGTGCTAATTTTGGCCTAATAATTAACACCAAGAAAACACAGGTACTCCATCAGCCACCACGACTCCATCCATACATGGAACCATCAGTTACAACAAATGGAGAAATTTTGAATGCTGTAGATAAGTTCACTTACCTGGGTAGTGTACTTTCCAGGGGTATATACATTGACAATGACATTGACATACGTATTGCCAGAGCTAGCTCAGTGTCTGGGCGGCTCTGAAGAAAAGTATGGGAGAGAAGAGGTATTAGACTGACTACTAAACTGAAGGTCTACAGAGCCATTGTGTTGACCTCATTGTTGTATGCCTGTGAAATGTGAACAGTCTACCAGTGCCATGCCAGGAAACTGAATCACTTCCATTTGAACTGTCTTAGGAAGATTCTGAAGATCACCTGGCAGGACAATGTACCAGACACTGAGGTCCTTGTTTGAACTAAACTTCCAAGCATTCAAGCTATGCTTCAAAGAGTGTAACTCCTATGGGCTGGCCATGTTGTTCGAATGCAAAATGTATGCTTGCCAAAAAGACTATTTTATGGAGAATTCGCATGGGGCAGGTGATCACATGGTCAGAAGAAGTGATACAAGGACACTCTCAAGGTCTCTCTCAAGAACTTTGGATTTAACTGTGCAACATAGGAGACACTGGCACAGAACTTCTCAGCATGGCGTGTCCACATCAGAAAGGGTGCTATGCTCTATGAGCAAAGCAGAATTGAAACAGAACAAAGGAAATGTAGGATGCGCAAATTTGGAGTATCCACCCCAAATATTCACTTAGACTATCTGTGCTCAGTCTGTGCTAGATCATTCCAAGCTCATATTGGTCTGATCAGCCACAGTCAAACACACTGAAACTTGATTTTTATCATGGTGACATCATTTTGCTCCTCTTCAATAATGGACAACAACAACAAAAAAATAAGCATTACTTTGGTTGAGTTGAGCCCCAAGGCATTGCTGGATCTCCTAGAAGAAAGTAATAATCACTCATAGGAGTTTAATCTAACCATCCACATAGAAAAGACCAAATGGATGAAGAATGGCTATTATCCATACTTCAACAAGCATTTGAATAGAGCTTATCCAACGTATGTCTGTATATCTGAGACAGACAACATAAAAGGAAAATGACCTGGAGCTAGAGTTGAAATGGAGGAGAATAACATACTGGTTTGGTTTCAGGAAAGCATAAAGCCACGTTTAGATTCCCTAAATTTCCAATAAAAGCAAGGACCCATCTTTCATTATAAATATTTTACCAAAGTTGCTGCATGGCATTGAGACTAAGAATATCACCACCTAGCAGTTTTGAATTGATCCAACCATTCTGGAGAGCAATTTGGAGCTATGCCCAAAGGGCTATAAAACTGCTTACCCTTTGACCCAGAAATACAACTTCTAGGTCTGTATCCCAAAGAGATCATAAAAATGAGGAAAGGACTCATATGTACAAACATATTAATAGCAGCTCTTTTTGTGGTGGCCAAGAATTGAAAATTGAGGGGGTCCCCATCAATTGGGGAATGGCTAAACAAGTTGTGGTATATAAACGTAATGGAATACTATTGTTCCATAAGAAATGATGAGCAGACAGACTTCAGAGAAACCTGGAAAGACTTACAGGAACTGATGTTGATTGAAACTAGCAGAACCAGGAGAACATTGTACACGGTAACAGTAACATTGTGCAATGACCAGTTTTGATAGACATTGCCCTTGTCAGCAATGAAAGGACCTAAGACAATTCCAAAAGACTTATGATAGAAATTCTATCTACATTCAGAGAAAGAACTATGGAGTCTGAATGCAGATGGAAGCAAAATATTTTCTCTTTTTGGTTTGTTTCTTCTTTCTTGTGTTTTTTTCCCTTTGGCTGTAATTCTTCTTTACAACGTGACTAATGTGGAATATGTTTAATATGATTGTACATGTATAGCCTATATCACATTGCATGCCATCTTGAGGATGGGGGAGAGGGGACAGAGGGAGAAAATATAGAATTCAAAATCTTATAGAAGTGAATGTTGAAAGCTAAATATATAAAAAATATAGCTTTTATTTGAAAAACTAAACATATGTAAGTATATATAATATATACGTATGTATTATATATGTATATATAATATATAAGTTCTATCCATCCTGCTACATGACTGTCTAACTAATGAAGAACTTCAAAAGATATAACTAAAGGACTGCAATCAAAGGAAGAAAACAAAGATGTAATCAAAGGAAAGAAAACAAGCATCTGCTAAGTACCAACTATGTAAGAGATGTTGAGCTAAGTAATTTACAAATATTATTTCATTTGATTTTCACAAAACCCTGGGAGGCAGGTGCTAATATGTATATACATACATATATACACATATGTGTATCTACATGCATACAAATACATATATGTGTGTATACACACATACAAATATATATTCAAAATATCCCTTCCATTCCTCTCTGAATGTATAGACATAGAGAAGAATGGAAGGGTTATTGTGGTTTGGAATGTTACAGAGATGGAGAGTGGAACTAGAGAAGAATAATACTGTTTTTCTAAAGGCAATGACAGCTCATTATATTATTGTTCTAGAATTGGATGGAAGGGGGCAGGGTAACTGGTAGATGGCAAAGAGATGTCCCGTTTGAGATACAATGCAAAGACATCTCTAGCAATCAGTCAACAATCGTTTATTAAGTGTTCACTATGTGCCAGAAATTTCACTAAGCACTAGGGGGGAACAAAGCAAGGCAAAAACAAGATACTAAACTTTTTACTTCAAGGTGGATGTTAAAGGAATGACAGAGGAAGAATCTCTGCTTCCATGCTTTGGCCTATTTCTGAAACTGCAGGAAACACTATACAATTCTGCTTGCAACAGCAGAGCAAATGAAGTCATATCCAGCTGAACTAAAGGAAGGTAATGCTGAGAAGTTCTAGAAAGGGAGCAAGTTTCCTCTCAACATAAAAGCGAGGAGCCAAGAGTTGTAGCTGTGGTGTCCAGGTTACATAGGCTCTGTGAGTGATTGGTGTCTCCTGCCCCTGCCTCGTAGGAGTTGGAAAAATTGCTTATATACCTGTATTGTTTATTTCATATTTGAATTGACATCCAGTACAAATAAATTTCTACCCCCAAGAAGGAAGCTGAGGTGGTTTTCATTGTTGAAATCTGTGTCTCCAATTTATGTTTTGCCAAGCCTAGAGGCCTGTGTTGGGCTACCCGAGTCTTTCTTACCTCACCTCCGAGGTCTTCGATGCACATATGAGAGAAAGGACGTTCCAGAGTCGAACAGGGGTTGAGCTTTATTTCAGGGTCTGGGTTACAAGTGCAGGGGGGTCTTCCTTAGGAGGAAGAGGGGGAGATTTCCTAAGGAGGCTAAGCTTAAGGGATTGGAAGTAGAAGTACAAGCGGGGAGAGAGGGGGAGGGGAGAGAGGAAAGAAAAGAAGCGGAGCCTACTGTCCTCTTTGGCTCCACACGTGCTAAGAGCGCTTTTAGGCTTCCTCAATCCTACTTAACCTTCAGCCACACAGTTTGCATCTCAATACCGTGCTGTTAGGTAACTAGGTGTGCTCCAATCCGGGACGACCTCGAGGGCAGGGAGACTCCACCCATCACGTATCTCCCGGGGAGAGGCGGAAATACCCGAGCTAGCCGAGCTAGCTCAGTCTGACCTTCTTGAACCCCCGCTGTTCATGGAGGGCCTTGTAAGACTCTAAGATTTAGAAGTCCCACTTTTACCCGCCCGAGACCATCCACACGGATTTGAGCTTCCAATCCCAACAATGTTTTATCACCATTTTTGTTTTATCACCAAAATTGTTTTTTATTTTTTTCTCTCCTTTTCCTTTGTCAGTTTAAAGCTTTCTTGAATAGATTTTCAAGTTTCAAGGCAAATATATTTTATTGGTCCTCCCTGCATTCTATTCCTGCCCAAAAAAAACATCATTCTTATATTTTAAATGTGATCCAAATAGCCATTCTGACACCATCTGTAGATTTTCTTCTCATTTCTGCCTTTATCTTTGGAAATCTTCAATTTGTAGAAGTAATTTTAAAAAACACAACCTGTGCTCCTAAGGTTTTTTTTTTTTCTATTTGTTTTTACTTTATTTTGCTTACCCAGGATATCATAACATGTAGCTGTTCTTTCCAGGTTCTGTCTGATGATATCATCTGTCTGTAAATCATGTGAATCACCAAAAATAGGTAGTTTCTTTCACTTTGATAAGCATTGTGATACTTCTCTGACATCCCAAATATCTTCCTTCATAAGACGTATTGGTGTTGGTACCCTTTGGCAAGGAGTTGGCTCCCAAAACAATTTGCTGCTTTTACCTCTGACCAGTCCAAGATGTTTTTCCCCTGGTGGCAGTTGTGGGTTGTTATAGTCAATCTTTGGAGTACTGTTAGGGGCGGAGCCCTAATTACCGCATCAACTCACCCTGCCCAAGGGTCTTCAGACGTCTCTGGCTCCCCTCGGGGGGTCGAGGGGAGAATCACTAGGCAGAACACCGGAGGTGGGTAAGAGCAGCTTTATTACATGACGGTCAGCAAGAAATCCCCCCGAGCCCCTCCTGGTCAGTGAATATATACCTTAGGTTTCTCCCTCCCATTCCAGGAAGTTCTCCTCCCATTCCGGGTAGGCTCCTCCCCAGTTCCTCCCTGAGGGCAGAGCCCAGCCCAGTCCAGTAGAGCTGCCCCAGTGCCAGCATGGCAATGCCTCGTCAGCAGTGCCACCGTGGCAAAGCCACGTCAGCAGGTCCAGACTCTTGGGAGTCTCCTAACCTCCCAGGGGGCCCAGGTCCAGAGCGCCCCTCACAGAGTACGAAGCATTGCTTCTTTCTCAAAGGCTTCATCTCTACTCTCTGTGAAAAGAGCCTCCTATGTACTCCATAGTTCCAAACATAAATTGACCTTTCTTCCCTTCCTTCTCTATATCATTTTCTTCTATCCTCCAACCTCCTGACACAAGTATAGATTGTCTCCTTTCTCTCCTGGGTCTGTTTTCTCTTCACTTTTCATTTGAAGCATTTATCCAGTTGTTTCAAGGAGTATTTCATTGTAGCAGTTCTTTCACCTTCTCTAACAGAAATCAACTTGTCTTCTGTGCACATACAGTGTAGCTCATTACTTATTACTGGCAGAAATTTCCTATCATGGGAAAATTCCCCTTGTCCTTCATGCTTGCTGGAACTGAGAACCTCCATTCTCACTTGGTCTTGTTGCCAGATTTTGTGCCTAACTCTCCCAGCAAACTGTCATGGCAAACTTTCTGTGTAGCACAGCTGTTCATTGCATCATGAGTTCTGAGGTTGGGGGCTCCAAAGTGAAATTTTTTTTCTAGAATTAGTTTTCCTGACTTTTTTTTCTGCAGTTTTTTGTTGCTTTTGTTTGTAATGATATAAAGCTCTTTGATCATTCACTCAGGTGCATTTGATTTACAGTTAGCAGTTTCTATCATACCCTACTGCTAGCAAACTTTAGCCGTCCTTGTCTGTAAGACAATCTTATTATAAATTCAGCTTTCCAGACCTTCTTTCTTCTTTTCCCTCCTATCCTCTCACTGCTGATCAGTAGTCAAACACTGTCTACTCACATCTTGTTCTTCAAGGTCCCAGTGTCCCTTGTCACTGCAAATTCTATGTCACCTGTCTAAATTCCTTAGTCTAGCATACAATAAGCTCTGCAATGTGACCTCTTCATATCCCATCATCTCTCTAAGTTCCACTCCAGTCATACTAGCATATTTAAGTCAGAATAAAATATTTGTACACCTACTCCAAGATTAAAAATTGTTTCCCTTAGGTAGAGCACCATAGACTTTGAACTTTTACTGTAATACGTGTCAAAACAAATACCCGTTGGCCAAAAAGAATAGAATATTCTGGCATATGTGCCATTGTGCTCCAAATCACTAATAATTAGAAAAATGCAAATTAAAAAAACTCTAAAGTTCTACCTCATACTCAAAATGTTATCAAACTGTACCATAACCTTCAACTTAGCAAAACCACTACTAGGCTTATAACCCAAAGAGATCATTTGCAAAAATATTTGTCCAGTTCTCTTTGTGGTAACAAAGAACTGGACACTAAGAGTTTACCAATCAGCTGGGGAATGGCTCAATAATTATGGTATATGGATGTGATGGAATAATATTTTGCTTTAAGAGGTGATAAAAGAGTTGGTTTGAGAAAAACCTGGAAGACTTGTATGAAATAATACAAAGTAAAGTGACTAGAACCAGGAGAACAATTTATACGATAACAACACTGTAATGACAAAGAACTTTGAAAAGCTTAAGAACTCTTATCAACACAATGAACAAAAACAACTCCAGAGGACTGATGACAAAAGATGCTGACCACCCCATGACAGCAAGGTGATCGATTCAAGGTGCAAAATGAGACAGATTTTATTGGATGTGGCCAATACAGATTTTGTTTTGTTCGACTATTTAATTTAATAAATAAGTTAAATAACTAATAAATAAATTGCTTAATTTACCATATAATAAATTAAATAAATAATTTGATTTATTAAATTTAGTAAATTAAAATTTAATAAATACGTATTTTTTAAAAATAATATTTTAAGTGACCCCACATTATGTCCCCTTCACATACTGTATATTGGGTAGCTGTTGATCTTGTCCACCTGTTGCCCCGACTCTGGATTGATTCACTATCATATACACATGCCCTGCATTTTCCTACCTCTACTTTGTAGCTTATTCCATTACCTCTTTCCCAAATGCTCCATGTCCATTATCCTGCCCATCAGAATCTTACCTGGCCTTCAAAGGCCTACTCAAGTCCTAGTACCTCCCTGACCAATACTATTCCCTTTCCACCAACCTGAAGTGATATCACCCTCCCAGTATTTACTGTCTGCATCACATGCATATGGCACTTGTTATTAGTTGATAGTTCTGTCTGTTGATTGGGGGAGGCAGAGGGTTAATGTTGTACGTACAGCTAGGTGGTGCTGTTGGAAGGAGCACTCAGCCTGGAGTCGAGAAGATGGAAGTTCAGCTCTCACTTCAGACATTTACTAGCTATGTGACCATGGGCGAGCAGCTTAACCTACTACTACAGACAGACTACCTCAGTTTCCTCAACTCTAAAATGGGAATAATAGGAGCACCTACCTCTCAGGGTTGTGGTGAGGATCCAATTTGTGATTTCACACAGTGCCTGATACATAGCAGGTGCTTAATGAATACTTGTTATCTTCTTTCCTCCTTTCTCTCCCATTAGTCTGGGAACTTCTTGAGTGTATATCTATTTATATTCTCTATGGTACCCAGTTGTGGTTGGCAAATAGTAAATAATGAGTGTTTATTTATTTGATTCGGTAAGTAAGTATAAGTACAGGCCAGTAATTAGACTGCCCTTCTCACATGGGTGAAATTTTATTCCAAGGTTCGGAAGGGGGTGCAAGGGGCAGGGGAGATTGTCATGAGTATTAAGCAAATTCGCTCTTTAGCATAGGACGATGACTCCTGTGGCCATTCCACAGGGCAATAGACCAAAGCGTGTGTTTACTTGACTCTCCTTATAGCTGTAACATAGAGGTCCTCCGATTTCTTATTCATTTCAAAAAGGTAAAGGTTAAGTCAGAATGAAAAGGTTAAGTTGGAAAGATTAAAAGTGTTTTTGACATTCTCTAGGTCAGATGTGTTATACTTTATACCTGTCAAGCAGAGCTTAACTGAAAATTGTTTTCAGATAGAAATATAATTGTAAGAGAATGAAGTAATCAGGCTGCCTTGTGTGCCCTAGACGCAGGCCTTGACAGGTTTCAGGTTAGAAACTGATCACAGGGTATTTTTTCCCACACACAGAGTTGTCATCCTATATTAAGCTCCACTGTCTCAAAATTACATTGGAAATATGCCATACAAAGGCCGGTAGAAGGAAACAGGGATGTTTCACCTAGAAAAATGAAGACTTCAGAGGCATATGGCAACTGTCACATGAAAGGAAGTTTCACATTGCTCAGTTTGGCCCCAGGAGGCAGAACTATGAAATATCAGTGGAAGATGAATAAAGGAAAATCAGAGCTTAATGTGAAGGAATAAATGTCTTAAAAATCAGAGCTGCTTAAAATGGGAATGGGCTGTTTTGGGAAATAATTCCCAGTCACTTGAGATAGTCAACCAGAGGCTGAATAATCATCTATAAGGGATGTTTTGGAAGGCATTATTACTCAGGTATTCATTAGACTAGAAAACTACTAAGATCTTTTTCCAAATCTGACCTTTTGCCCAGAGAGTCACAGAAACAGCCAAAGAAAACTGGTGAAATGACAAAGATGGTCCCTTGACTGCTATGTGTTGGTTAGCCTATTATAGTACAGCAGTATTGGGAGTCTGAAAAGCTTGTGTCTACCAACATTCATCCTCATGCCATCTTTTATGCCCTGTGTCCTATACTGTTTAAAGAGTTATACCACAACCACACAACTAAGACATTTGCAATTCAACAGGAGCAATGGACTAGAGCAGGGGTGGGGAACCTGCAGCCTTGGGACCACATGTGGTCCTCTAGGTCCTCAAGTATGAATTTGGATTCCGTCAAAGGGCCAATTTGAGGACCTAGAGGGCCACATGTGGCCTTGAGGTCACAGGTTCCCCACCCCTGGACTAGAAGAAGTAACTAGGGATGAAAACAATGACAACAGGAAGATTACAGAAGCAAAGGCCAAACTGAGGGCAGCACACATCTGTTATGGAGGGTTAAGAACCTGAAGCTGAGGAACTGACAGAGATCCAAAGAGTTTCAATGACCATTGTAAGAGGAGACCCAAAGTCTGGAAAGTCTTACTTTTGACCATATGCACACAGTAAAGGCAGGAATTTGAAACAAAAGAAATTGAAATTAGTGCTTCAAAGAACATCCAACTACAGGAGTTCCCTTTTGACTTTCACTTATTTGTACAAAAGACCATAAAACAATATTGGGGTGAGTGGGGTAGGGGTGGGGTGTCAAACCTAGATAGTCCTTGGCAGTTTGTAAAAACTGAAGATTTTAAAATGTTTCTCAAAAGTTATATTTTGGCAATTAGACATTAAACAGGAGTTAAAGGAATGTTTTTAATATAAGTCAAAAGTCACTATTAACCTCCCTCTGTTTCAGTTTATTCATATGTAAAATGAGCATAATAATAGAACCTGCCTCTGAGGGTCACTTTGCAATCCTTAAGGCACTATATAAATGTTAAATAATTAATAACTATAATAATAAAAGAGAGGAATATGGTAGATATAAGCTAGGAACAAAACATATATCCGAAAGCAGAATAAAAGATATAAAAGAAATGTATGTTTGGGGGAGGGAGGAGAGGAAGTTAGTTATGTGACCAGAGAGAGGAATAGTTAGAAGGATAGCTCCTGTGGTCCACCAACATTTTTGAGGTATAAAGTGGAAGTGAGAATGGCCCCCAGTATGCCAGGTCTACAACCTACTCCTCAACAAATGAGCTTATAGGAACATGTGGAAAATAGTCTCAAAGTGTGACATGACTAGGATAGGCATGAATGAGCTATGACATCCATTACTGAAGAAAACATTTACATTCATGTGATTATAGATCTATTTGAGAATTTGAGCAAGGAGACACTAATGGGAGCTTTTTTGTTTGTTCATTTTTTGCCTCTGTTTTTAACAAGAATAATATTCTAAAACTTGTATGTTGGAAAAATTAACTTGAAAGCTATGTGAAAAATTGATTGGAGAGAAATGAAATTGGAGAGAGATCATTTAAGAAGCTATTACAATAGTTCAGATGAGTTCAGGCTTTAGAGAGGTGGCCATGGGCATTGAGAGAAAGGAATCAATTTAAGAAATATTGTGAAAGTAGAATGAAATAGATTTGGCAAAGTGAAAAGGGAATGGAAGTCAAAGTTGACTAAGGTTTCATATCTAGTTAAAAGGGAAGATGGTTAGATCATCAACAGAAGAAGGTTGCAAAAACTAGAAGCTTCACGAAGATGTTAACTTGAACTTTGGACAAGTTGATTTGAAAGTGCTGATGGAGCATCCATCTGTCTATAGACTTTCAACATGACTTGCACTTAACTTTGTTTTGAGTGAAGGAGGGCTGTGCAAGGTCACCAACCTCATTTTCTCCTCCTGAGCCATCTGGATCAAGGGATCAGATATTCATCAGGATGACTGCAGAAGACCTAGGATGCAATGGGAGACCTTGGCCTTTTAGGCTAAGGCTTTTCAGGTATTCACTTAAAGTGAAGTAATGCCCATTCAGTGAATAGGCTTCTTTAAAAAGTAGTCTGGGGGATGGTCCCTTAATAGAAAAGGAAAAAAAGATAAATACATAAATCACACTGGGAGGGGCAGGAGCCTCAGGGTTGCTGTTTCAAAGAAAAACTGTTACTATTGACATTCACTCTTAAGCCAGGAGGGTCCAAAAACAGTGGAGGTTGGGCAGGGACCCATTGTTGTTCAATCCATGGGCTTCAGAGTGCACTGGGTCTAAGGTTTTTGGGAGGAAAGAAAGAAAGAAAAAGAAAAGGGGGAAAGGAAGGAAGGAAGGAAGGAAGGAAGGAAGGAAGGAAGGAAGGAAGGAAGGAAGGAAGGAAGGAAGGAAGGAAGGAAGGAAGGAAGGAAGGAATCTAGCCAAGTTAACTAGGCAGCTTCTGGTCATCAAAATTTACCTTCTTTTGGAGGAGGAGAAAGAAGGGAAGAGGGCTAGATTGAGACAGAAGATGAGCTGAGTTACTAGCTAGCTGGGTCCCCATTCAGGCAGCTCAGTCTACTCACAGGTTGTGTTCATCCTTCATCTTCAGAGGACCATGACATCAGAAAATTAACAGTTTCTCTAAGGCTCCTGCCCCTTCCAGTGTGATGTATCTATTTATCTTTTTTTTTTTCTTTTCTATTAAGTGGCTATCTCCCAGACTACTTTTTAACAAGGCCTATTCACTGAATGGGCATTACCTCACTTTAAATGAGTAGCTGAAAAGGCCTTAGCCTAAAAGATCAAGATCTCCCGTTACATCCTGGGCAATCTCCAGTCATCCTGATGAATATCTGGTCACTGGATTGAGATGGCTCAGGAGGAAAAAGTGAGGCTGGTAACCTTGCACAGCCCTCCCTCACTCAAAGCAAAGTCAAGTGTAAGTTGTGTCATCATCTCTCTGACAACACAACCCTCTTCGAAAACAAAGGACAAACACAAGACTTGCAACAAGCAGTTTGAAATTTGAGACTGGTACTTAATGGTAAGATTAGGGTAGGATATACAGATTTGGGAGTAATGATTAAATGAGAGATATGTCAGAGATAATCAAAGGCCAAAGACAGAGCCTTTAGTAACATCTATAGTTATCAGATGGGAAAAGGAAAATAAATCAATAAATGAGGTAGAAAAAGAATGTTCAGATAAGTAGAGGGAGATCCAGTGAAGGACTTTGTCACTTAAAGGAAGAGAGCCAGGAAGGAGGGGTGATCAACAGTAGCAAATGCTAAGAAGAGGTAAAAGAGACTGAAGATTGAAAAAATACTTTTGGATTTGGCAATGAATAGATGACTGTTAATTGTGGAAAGAACAGTTTCAATAGAGTGGTAGGGCGTGGAAACCAGATTGTAGGTGGTTGAGGACTGAGTAGATTCTGAGGAAGTCAAAGCTTTTAATTTAGATTTCTCTGGATAGCATTGAAGGGGAGGAGAGTGAAAGGAAAGAGAATGTTATAGAATCACTCGATTCCCTCAGTTTCTCTCCTGTCTGCCAAGTCACAATCTATCAGAGAACACTTCTGAGTTTATGGAATGGCAGATAGACAATCCTATTCAGAAGAAGTGGTGTGTTCTCTCTCTTCTCAGGGTACAAGCCGCTGAAGGCATTGTGTAGTGTCCCAAAAGTGTGCATTAAAATATCATCATCAAAATAATTTAAAAACAAAAACCAAGAAGCTCATGGCCCTCAATAGCTTAAGAACCCCTGTGCTAGTCAATTAGTTCAGGAGCTCTTGACACCTTGTCCTGGAGACAAAGTAACAAGAGACTAAGCTATGCTACAGAGAAGCAAAAAACATGGATTTTGCCCTCCACTGTTACCATGACTTATTTGGATTGTGCAGATCAGCTGGAAAAAAGAGTTACCTCCCTATCAAACCCAAGTTCCTTTTTCCTTTCAGGGAGTCCAAGCTCTTATAGAAATACTACAAGACTGAGGCTTATATAGGTCTTTGGGATGAAGAGAAGACTTACCAGTATATTGAAAAAGGGAAGTAGATAAGTGCCTAGCAAACCTGAACTGGTTCATTTCCAGTGAAGAGTCCAAGACCTTAACAGGGTATCTTAAGATATGATGCATAGGGATCTGGGATAAAAGGGATAGTGTGAAATTGCCTCTCTAAAAGCCCCAAATCTGTCTAAACCACAAAGCGATGCTATGAGTCTAGAAGACCACATAGGTAAATCCCTGGAGGAAAGGTAGACCTCAACAGAAAGGAAAAAAAAGTTTTATGGGTTGTTTGTGAGTAACCATCAGTTACCAAGGCCATCTACTTTTATTTTCTGCATTCTGTCTTTTGGATAAAATAAAGGCTGTCCTAAACTTGTGTGCAGTGTTTCACTGATTGCTTGCCTGGGAGCTAGAGCTATTTTAGCAACATTGATAAAGATGTAAAAAGCACAGACCTTAGAGTCAGGAATATCTGGGTCCAAGTTTTGCCTCTGATATGTACTAGCTGTGTGTCTCTGGGCAAGCTGCTTAAGTTCTCAGTTCTCTAGGCAATTCTCTAAGTATATAAGTTGCACAGCAGGTATCAACTTGCATTGTTGAAGAATTGGTTCAGGAGGGAATTCCCTATACCACTGAAATCACAGGTCTGGATCCTATCCCTATCCTTTGGAGATCTAGCTTTGCAAATCAATCAATCAATATTAAATGTCTACTGTATGCCAGGCACTGTGTTAAGCTCTAGGGATACAAAAAGAGACAAAATACAGTCCCTGCCCTCAAAGACCTCACAGCCTAGTGGAAGACAACAAACAAAAAAACATGTATTAAAATCTATATACAGGATAAATGTTGTTGATTCATTCAGTTGTGTCTGACTCTTCATTATCCCATGGGACCATAGCACATCAATCACTTTAATGACTGAATGGAGAATGGATTGGAGTGTCATGGGAGCAACAAACATGATCTTGGACAAATTTCAGGAGATTGTGGAGAATCCCAACAGGAATAGAAATAGCCACTGGGAAGATGAGATTTCAGCCTTTTCTGGCTTAGTAGATCACTAATTTTAATACTATATCATTCATTTCCAATTCTATTTTGTAACTGTGCTGTATCACCCTAGTCCATTTTATGGGAATGGAAGCATGACCCATTTGATAAATTATGAATTGCTCTTAGACACCTCCATATTTTTCTACCTTAGACAATACAGAGGGTAGAGAGGAGAGAGCAATGAACTTGGAGTTAGGAAGACCTAAGTTCAAATTTATCCTAGACACTAACTTGTGACTTTGAGCCAGTCACATAACCTCTGTTTGCTTCAGTTTTCTCATCTATAAAATGGACATTATAGCACCTATCTCTCAGGATTGTTGTAAGGATCCATCAGATAATATTTGTAAAGAGCCTTGCAGACCTTAAAGGACTATACAACTGCTAGTTGTGGAGATGGTTGTGGTTGTTATTGGATCTTAGAACTAGAAAGGATCTCAGAGATTATCCAATTTAACTCCCTCTCTTTAAAAAGAAGGCTAAAGACACAGACCCTATACTTTCATAAGGAGCTCAGACACCTGGAAACTCAGGTATGACATCTGTACCTGAACAAATGAACTTGGGTAGTAATTCAAGGCTTGGGGTGCCATCCACTGGTTTATTCACATATTGTACACATGGTAACTATTCCTACCTCAGTGAAAAGGAAAAGATACTTATTACCAAAATATGGACTTGAGAAAGGAGGATGGGAAGAGAGAAAAGCTGCTACTTTTTTTCTTCTCCCAAGATTCTGAGTGGGTGCAAACTGCTCTAGAGAATTCCTGCAGCCAATTTGCATTTCAGTCCTTGTACTTATAAGCTTATAAAAGGCTCAATATTACAAGTATTCATCATTACCAGGGTTAAAAGGAAGTTTGTGGATTTTTAAAGTGTTTACTTTTATAAATTGGATGAAATGTAACTCAAGCAAGTTAGCAATTAAGATGTAACAAAACACCATCCTCTGTTAGAGATCCTTTTGTATGGTTCTGGAGGATGTGAGTCACCCACCCACTCTCCGAGATCTGTATTCCAGCTGAGTGCTCTGAAGTAATTCTGATCAAGAACTGTTCACTGAGCCTCCTACAGCCTAGAAAACACTTCAAGAACAAAGATCTACTGGAGAGTACCTGACAGCTTCAAGCTGATTTCCTCAGTTCTCTAAGTGAAGCAATATTCTCCTTTATAGTACAGATCTTTTGCCTTTTACTGTAGTTTCCAATTTATATGCTACCATTCTCAATAGGAAAGAAAATAACTCTCCTCTCCAGTATCCACAATTTATTTGTCCTGACTCCCATATAGTCTTGACAACTGTATGTATAGTCTAGAGACAACTGCATAGTCTTGGCTTGATTCAACCACCTTTTTTGAATCCTTCAAAAACTGAGTACCAGCTACAAGGAGATGAGGCATCATGCCAAGTATTTTGCATTCATTTGGAGTTCATACTCTGCCCCTTTTAGTTTGCAACAATCTACTCCAGGTAAACTGTATTTCCTCCCTTATTAAAGGGACAGGCAAGAAATGAAAAATTCAGTTTCAACAATGTATACATAGATGATTGTCAGGTCATTTTTACTGACCTCTCTAAATCCCATCTTCCTTCTCTCCTACTCCCTATAAGTCCCATTCCCCAATAAAGAATCATTTGATTATAGATATAGATTTGGAAGATACTTTAGATGCATTCTAGTCAGATGATAGTCTAAAAAATAGTGTTAGCTTGTATGTACTGTTACATAGCTATATTCCAGAGGTTTGAATTATATTGGAGTAAAACATTTCAGTTAGCTGACATTTGTCACTCTATTTGAGCCACCAGGCCAAGTTGCTCAGTCATTCATTGCATTACTAGCCCATGTATCATGGTGACTACACCATGGGTGACCACAAAAAAAAAGCAGTGGCTTTAAAGTGACATTTGTCCACGTATTTTTGTATTCTTAGTGTTTAACACGGTGCCTGGCACCTACTAGGCACTTAGTAAATGCTAATTGAGTAAATCTCAATGGAAGGGATTAATTTTGACATTAAATCATGGACTATTATATTCCAGCTCTGCCCCCTCTATTTCTTTATAGATCACTCACTCAGATCTCTTTCTTTGGTACCCACAGATTTACACAAAGTATTTAATCATTGAAGTTTTCATTATATATAGAGTAAAAAAGGAAAAAGAAAATGATAAGCTCTCCTACTTTTTTCCAGAAGCCAACATCACTCACTAACTCCTTTTTGGTTCCCCTTTCATCCTCCCAGATGTTACATAGCACAGAATCTCTCCCTCCCTCCTTTTGAATGCGTTATAAGCAAGTTTCATAAAAAGAAGAGGGCAAGAAGGTGAGTTTCACTTTTCCTTCTCAGGGATTATGAAATATAAAAGGGGTAAAAATAGTCATTCTCCTCACCCCAGCTTGGCAAGGTCATGAAAAGGATTAATAGTCCATAGACCTTGTAAGTTCCAGGTGACACAGATGATGATATTTCTTCACCTCACTGCCTGAGTTGGTCCCAGTTATCTGAATAGGAAGAACGGTTCATAATGCGCTTAGTACCCTTATAATCCTACTGCATATTCCCAGCTCAGGCTCTGAACTCCTCATCACAAAAGAACCATCATCAAAAAAAAACACCACCCCACTGAAGACAATCTTATTTCTAATGGTAGTGGGAAAGAGAGGCTAAATTTGCTTTCCCACCCTCTCTGGGAATCATTTCTTGGGCAACCTTCTCTTGGACCACAAGAATAAAATAAAAAAATCATCTTGCAGCATTTAGCAGAACATGTCTACTGAACATGTATTTGAAGACATCAACTTTTTGAACACAGTGGGGTCAGCACTATAACTATGGGACAAATTACCCAGCACCCTCTGAGTTCTATACAGATGTTAACAATAGCAGCAGACATTAGCAACACTGGGTCTGTTTATCCATCTACACCTAGTCAGTCATCTGTAACACTACCTACCACCATGAAGAGAAAGGAGAAATTAGTGCTTCCAACATGGGGAAAATTCTCCTGTTATATGATGATTCCCCAAGGTACTCATTCAACACCTCACTTCTGGTCCAAAGAGTCTACCCAACTTTGCACTTAAGGCTTAGTCTTTGTAGCTACCACCCAAGGGATTTCAAATTCTGGGCATGCCTACCAGAATAGACTTACAAGACCACAGAGATAAATCAGGAAGAGGCTTCAGAGGCCATCTTATCCAAACCCCTCATTTCATGGATGAGCAAACAGTAATCCAAAGAAATTAAATGACTTGCCCACAGTCACACAGATAGTGAGAGATAATGGGATTTGAACTCAGTTCCTCTGACTATAGCCAGTGTTTTGAAAGAGAAAAGGAAAGGGAGAAGTTGCCAAAATGTTTTTACACATGAGAAGCAAATTAAATCAATCTAATGTTACATGTCAGGCTGCTAAATTCTAGCAGTGTTTACTTTCAGAACTGTACTTGGGATTCTTTATCAATCATGAAGTATATTTCAACTTGCTGTTTTACATTTTCAGGTACTATAGAGATAGAAAGTTGTGCAGCTATTGTTACACAGTTGGGTGACTCCCTTCCCCCACTGTTTCTAGTTAGTATCTAATGAAATCGTGAAAAAATAAGGAAAAATTTATTGCAACCTGTACCACACTCAAATCTCCTACTAAGGACCAAAACAAGTATACATCTTTGGTTGTGTCTCCTAAAGGTCTATTTTGTGGTGTCTACTTAAAGTCAAATCAGGCTTTGCCATCTCTCTGGTTGTCTCCTACAAGCACCTTCTCCCAATACAAAGCTTATTTAACCCTGAAACTTTTCTTAATTCAACTTTCTCCTGAATTTCACAAGTACCACCTGAAAGGAAATGAACAAATGACCAGGCAAATGTCTACTTTCTTTAATGCAATAAAGGTTTATGAATTGAATTGAATTTGAGGAAGCCTGACATCTAAGATTCTCCATATAATGGTTCCCACTTACCTTTTTGTAAAGTTTTTTGTTGTTGTTGTTTATATAAACGCAAGCACTTCTACTTAAACTAGATATACATGTGTGTGCACTGTATATACACAGAGAATCTTCCTTTATATTTTCAACTTAATTTTACTTTTTTCAATAAACAAATATCTACCTCTTCCTTCTACCTACAACCCCTACCCCATTGAAAGGGCAGGTAGGTGGGGCAGTGGATAGAGCACCAATGCAGGAGTCAGGAGGACCTGAGTTCAAATCTTCCCTCAGACACTTGACACTCACTAGCTGTGTGACCTTGGGCAAGACACTTAAACCCAATTGCCTCATCCTGGGTCATCTCCAGTCATCCTGATGAATATCTGGTCACTGGATTCAGATGGCTCTGGAGGAGAAGTGAGACTGGTGACCTGTACAGCCCTCCCTCACTCAAAACAAAGTCAAGTGCAAGTCATGTCATTATTTCTCTAATGGCATGGTCTTCTTTGGCAATGAAGGATGAACATACACATCCCATTGAAAAATAAAACCAATACCCTTGTAACAAAAATGCATGGTTAAGCAAAACAAATCTATATCATATTCTGCAAGGCAGGAGCACCACTACTAGTAGATTCACACTGGATCTGGCCAGACCTAAGAAAGGTAGTGGAGCTTTAGATAAGGGATTCAGATTCTCAAGGCAGCCAGTTGAGACAGGGAGTAGGGGTATGTGCACCCAACTGATCAGCACTCATTTGATATATAGAGAATCACACAAAGAAAGCAGCATGCCAGCAATAAGCTCCTAAATTTACATTATCTTTGGATGTGTCAGCATGGAGCAAGCATATTGTTTGTGTTTATAAGCCATGGATCCTGGCTGCCTGTATCAATCCAGATCCATGCCATTTCATACATTCTCATGAGTCCATCATGTTTCTCTGTCAGGAGATGCAAAGCATACTTTATCATTGGCCCTTTGTAATCATGACTGGTCACTGTGTTGATCAGAATTCAGAGCTGTTTTTCTTTATAATGTGTTTTCTTTATAAATGTCCTTTGGCTTCTGCTCTTTTCATTCTGTATCAGTTCATATAAGAAGTCCCAAAGTTCTCTGAAACAATGCCACTCATCATTTCTTATGACACTGACTTCCTATTACATTCACATTCTATAATTTTTTCAGCCATTCTGATGCAAATGAATGGCACTCTCATAGTTTCAAATTCTTTGGTACCACAGAAAGAACTGCTATAAACATTTTTGCATGTATGGGTCCTTTTCTTCTTTCTTTGATCTCTTTGTGGGTATAAGCCTAGTTGTGGTACCCCTGCATAAAAGACTCTGGACAGTTTAGTAACTTTTAAGGCATAGTTCCAAAATACTTTCCAGAATGACTGAGTCATTCACAGTTCCACTAACAATGAATTAATGTTCCTGTTTACCCCACCCCCTCCAACTTGCATTATTTTCCTTTTCTATCATCTTTGTGAGAGAAAAAGAACCTCAGTTACTTTAACTTGTATTTCTCTTATTAAAAGTGATTATTAGTGATTTGGAAGATTTCTCATATGGCTATTGGTAGTGTAGATTTCTTCTTTAGAAAACAACCTATTCATAAGCTTTAGTCATTTAACAATAGGGGAATATGAGCCTTTCCTTGTAACAAGAAAAATATTTAAGCACAACAAGTAGATGTAATGATCAGGTTGACAGAGTAAATCACATTCCACATCCATACTTGTCCACTTTTCTAATGAAAAGAGAGAGGTGTGTTTCATGAGTTCTCCAGCATGAAAATTGATTGTTACAATCAATAAGGATTTAATAATGTTTTAGAGTTGTTTTCATATTCTTGTCATTTCAGTTGTGTCCCAGTCTTCATGACTTTATTCGGAGTTTTCTTGGCAAAGATACTGTAGTGGTTCACCATTTCCTTCTCCATATCATTTTACAGAGGAAGGAATTGAGACAAATAGGGTTAAGTGACTTGCCCAGGGTCACACAAGTAGTAAGTATCTGAGGTCATATTTGAATTCAGGTCCTCCTAATTCCAAGTCTGGCTCTCTAACCACTGAGTCACCTACCTGCTCTTTTATATGTTTTCATATACATTGTTATAATTACTGCATATGTTGTTTTCTTGGTCCTGCTTTCTTCATTCTGCATCAGTTCATATAAGCCTTCTCAAGTTTCCCTGAATTTCTCACATTCATCATTTCCTATGATGCTATAATATGCTATTTCAGTCATATGCCATGGTGTTTCATGAACCCATTCAAAATAAAATGGGCACCTACATTTTCCCAGTTTTTCCCCCATCAGAAACTGTGCTATTGTGAATATTTTTGTTATATATGGGCCCCTCCTTTCTGTCTTTGACTTCCCTGGGGAATACACACAGTAGCAGACCAACCCATTTTTCCATACTCCTCTCCCACTGCTCCTATTCCTGTATTCTTTAATACCGTTCAGCCAGACTGATTTACAAGCTATTTTAACATCTTGTCCTGCACTCTCCACCTCTGTGCATTCATATAGGCTTTCTTCCATGCCTTGAAGGCACTTCATCCTCTTCTCTGGCTGTCCATTTTCCTTCAAGACTTATACCTCAGCTCAGCTCCCATGGGCTCCATTATCTCTGTGCAGATGACTCAAATCTATATATCCAGTCAAAGCCTCTTACCTAAGTTCTCATCATGCAACTCCAACTGCCTTCAATAAATTTCACACTGGAAACCCAGAGGTATCTCGAACTCAATATGTCCAAAACAGAACTCATTCTCTTTTCTCTCAAACCAGTCCTTCTGAATTTTCCTATGCTTTCCTATGCTGTTGAGGGAGGACACCACTATCTTTCCAATCACCCAGGTTAGCAACCTCGATCCAACACTCCTTATTTTCACTGACCCCATGTATTCAGTCAATTGCCTATATATACATACATTGTATCCCCCCTTTAGAATATAAGCTCCTTCACGGCAGCCACTGTTTCATTTTTATCTTTGTATCCCTAGCACAGAAACTGATACTTAGTAGGTGATTTGATAAATTCTTGTTGACTGATTCACTTGGTAAGAGAAACTCAAGTGGCATAAAAGCTACATCTTAAAGACTGACTGCTTGAGTATTCCTCTTACCCAGCCTTCAGAGGTTCTATAGAACATTGCTCTTTCAGATCTCCCAAAGTGACTTCTATTTGTAACAGCTGCTAGGAGCATAATCAAGTAAGACAGTGGTATATAGGATTATTAACAAATGTGCAGGATCATAGATTTAGATTTGGAAAAAATATAAAGATCAAATAGTCCAACCCCTTCATTTTATAGGAAGGCCAGGGGAAGAATGTAACCCCAAAGTCGGATGGTAAGTGATTCTTTTTTCCTTATTCATAGAAATGAATGCCCTATACCTGAGTGAGGGGCAGGGCAGAGTTTTTGAGAGTGGGAAAGAAAAAACTCCATCCAGTCTTCTCATTGGGCCTCTTAAGGCTTTTCAGGTTCTGCAGTTGCTTCAGGCACTTCTGGCTTTCAGCTTCTATAAAGAAGATGGACAATTCCACCCCACTTTGGTAGCTGAAAAAATCTCTGGGAAGAAGCTCCACAAGAGGAGCTGGCAGTCTTCATCATGTTCTTGTCTCCAGCTTTCCACACCAGAGGCTTTGGGGAACTTTTCCTTGGGTGAGATTTAGAACACTCTCTTGGCTGAGCTAAGTTACTTCACTCTCAATAGGAGAGCTCCTTCTCTATTTCCTGGTATACATTGTCCTATATATACTTTCTCTGATTTCTGTTTTGCTATCACACCGGACAAATGGATTTCTTTGTTATTTAAAAAAATATATAAGTGAATGAATAAACAAAAAAATAAAATATCAATCTTTGAGGCAGATGTAGTTTTAACTAGCTTTTAAGAGAGTTGACCAAACACCAATGTTTTGGCCTCTCAATAACCAAACCTACAATGCTACTTAACAATCTCTCTGTATCAAATGGTACCCTACAGGACCAAAATTCATTTTCCAAAAGGTGAGCTTTGCATTCTTCCTGAAAGGTGGGTTGGATCAGGCCTCTGATGAAGCAGTTGTCTTTAGTATCTCTTGTAAATAATGCACTCTTTTCATGTTATCAGTGGTAAATAATAGGAATGGAAGCACTGGAACATATTCCAACATTACATTTATGAAAACCAGATTGATTTGAACCAGTATGGAAGATCCTGATCAACAGATTCCTTCAAATAGCCCCACTATTTACAGAAACTCTGCTATTCATGAGACATCATCATTGGAATAACAATTTTTGAACTCAATTCAATCAATAATAGACAAGAATCAATAACTGGGGCTTGAATCTGTCAGAATTCCAGGAGTTTCAATCTTTCTTGGCTACAGTCTCTTTGATAGAGAAGATGTCTTCTTAATCTGACATGAGAAAATGAGGTTCAATATCTTTTTGAGCAGATCCTATTAGGTCTAATTTCATGAAATAGTTTAGTGAAATGAACATGGTGGTAGAGAAAGCATCTGTAACTGAAAAAGTTATTTACTCTATAAATTAAATTATGTTGTTATTTTTTACACAAAACAAATTTGGGGTTTGAAGATAATGGACAGATAAGGTTGAGAGTTTTTTTTTAATATTCAGTTGCTAGAAAAAAATGTGCATGTATAAACACATCTATACACATAGATACACATATGTGTACAATAGTTGGTTGATTGGGAGGGATAAACAGTGTTAGAACTTTTATTGGTTCTTAGAATTATTGTAATGTTAATGAGATTTATGTTAATGCGAGTTAAAAGATCTTCTCCTGCCCACTAATGGGCCTCAGGTGGAGTCCATTAAGGGAAGCTTGATTAGGGGAGGCTTGTTAAAAAGCATACCTTTTGCTAATTGTTAATGAGACACTGGGTTAAGAGGGTCATGCTTTCTACCTTTGAAAAGTATATGTATACTTTGAGGTGAGGTTTTGCTTTGGGAGCTTAATCTGTGATGTATGTATGGCTTATGGTCAGACAGTTAGAAGCCCCGTCTGTTGATCTTTATTTTTCTGCTTGTATTTTCTGTTGGTATATGTAATTAAAGAAGATTAACCCCCACAAAAGTTACTTTCCTTTTAGAAAAGCAGGTCAAAGAACCTGTGCTAGCAGGTCACCTTTGATGTGTCAGGGTGCTTGCTGCTACAATCATCTCTGCTAATTTTGATTTCAAAGGTCAAACTTGCAATAAGTGTGTTCCTAAGGACAAAGATTTCAATATTAAAAAAAAATAAAACCATGACTTTCAAAAATCATAAAATTACCAGTGGATGGACTTCATATAGCACCTTATCTGAACAGGAATAAGAAATAAAGTTATCTTTCTTATCAGTATTTCAAAAAAGTAAAGGATGTGGGTCCCCACTAATATTTCAGTGTACATAGAATAAAAATAAGAGGAGCTAAACCAATTGTGAAGTATAGGGCTTGCATCCCCTCTAGAGACACTAGCACTATTATAATTTGAAGAATTGATGGGGAAGGAGAATGGAGAAAGAGAGGGAGGGAGGGAGGGAGGGAGTCCCAAGGGTACAATGTATTACAAATTGTCCTTGGCCTATGAAAGGCAAAGGCAGCCTCAGGCATGCCTAGGCCTGCTGATAACCTCATGCTGGGTTTGAAATAACAAGCAGAAAGCTTGTGTGTGTCTAACTGGAAGGAGAGGCAGAAAGAAGCAGGAAAGACTATTTTGTAAATTACTTACACTGGAAATGTTTTTCACCAGGAATATGTTTCTATATGCTGAACACTAAATGTATTTTAGTATAGCCCTAAAAATAAATACAAAAATGGTACTGGTTCACAGAATCAGACACCAGAAGAGACCTTGAAGATTACCTGGTCTATTTCTCTCTCTGTTTCTGTCTCTTTCTGCAAAGAAACCTCATTTATCCAAGTTGATAGTAAAACAGGATTTTTCAACCACCTAGACTTTCCTATTTCTGCTAAATTAGCAACATTGTCTTCCCACATGCCCATCTTAAAAAGCTCAGTCATCTTTCACTCATACCTCTCTCTCACCTTTCACAATCAATTGTTAATTCCTGTTAGTAGTACCTCTGAAATACAAAACCCATCTCTTCCCCTCTTCTCTGTTGCTATCACTGTTTCAGGACCTCATTATGTCTAACCTAGACCAATGAAATAGTCTCCTAGCCAGTCTCTCCAGTTAATCCTACGCTACATCAACAGATTAATTCTCATAAAACATAGCTCTGTTTGTATCTTTTCTCCACTCAAAACAGTTTGATGGATCCCTGTGGTTTACTAAATAAAGTATAAACTCATTAGGCTGGAATTCAAAGTTCTCTCCAAGCCACTTACAATTTCATTTCTAACCTTTTCTTACATCACTTCCCTTCATGTGCTTTACATTCCAACCAAAGAAGAATCACCATTTCCTTAATATATTCCTTGCTTTCTTCCCTTTCTATGGCTACTTATGTCATTCTCTCTCTCTGGTATATCTTCCACCCTGCTCCATTCCTAACTTTCACCTGTGGAACCCTACCTAGCCTTTGAGAATTAGGTCCAATGCTATCTCCCCCACAGTTATTTTGCTAATTGCCCTCTTCGGAACTGATCCCTCCCTCTTTTGAAATCTATTAACACTTTGTTATAATTCTCTTACACACTTACCATATTCCATTTGATAAGATGATTTTATGTATTGCTTTCCAAAGTATAAGATCCTTTAGGAGTGGGGTCAAGCAAGGAGATACTTAGGCAAATACTAGTTAACCAAATTAAGTAAGCAACTATTGCCTACTATGTGCAAAGCACTGACAAAAGTGAAATAGTATCTCTCTCTGGGAACTTCTGTTCACACCCCATCCCAGGGGCACATAGAGAAGTAGGATTACTTTCTTCTTGTAGGAGGAGAAGGAAGAAGGATGGACATTATAAAGAGTAGACATAGTAAGAAAAGTCCAGCACAATAAGGATCAGATGAGGGGTTCTGTGCATAAAGAAAGGTGCTGAGAATAGCAAACAGCTATATAAAATAACTAGGGAAAGCAAATCCTATTAGGCCACCAAATGGTGTTGACCCTTATGCTCAAACCTGTATGAGAATACTTGGGGAAGCAAACAAAAGGAAGGTTGCTGGGGTATTGGGAGACTAGTTATACAATACAGTAAGTTTGATTGTGGGGAGAGGTAAAGGAGAAGCCAGGTGAAATTGTAGGTCACTACACGTGACTGAGTCACATGAACCCAACAGTTAGGGTTCTGGCTGTCTCTCTCTCTTTCCCTCTTTCTCTCTCATTTTTTTAATTATCCTTTATGTATTTTTGACATTCTTTCTTTTAAATTTTGAGTTCTAAATTCTTTTCCTTCCTATCCTCCCTCTTCTTCAACTGAGAAGGTAAGTAATATGATGCCAATTACACATGTGAAATCATGTAAAACCATATTAACCATATTTCAAAAATAAAGTAAGAAAATTATATTTCATTTTGAACTCGAGTCCACCAATTCTCTCTCTGGAGGTGGATAACATATTTTCATCATGAGTCCTTTAGAATTATCTTGGATCATTGGGTTGATCAGAGTAGCCAAGTCTTTCACAGTTGATCATCATTATAACATTGTTGTTACTATGCAGAATCATCTCTTGGTTCTTCTCACTTCACTTTGCATCAGTTCATATAGATCTTATCATGTTTTTCTGAAACCACCCCCTCATCATCTCTCATAGCACAATAGCGCTCCATCATAATCATATGCTACATCTTGTTCAGCCATTCTCTAATTGATGAACATAGCCTGAATTTCCACTTTTTGCCAGCACAAAAAGAGCTGTTATAAATATTTTTATACATGTAGGTACTTTTCCTTTTGTTTTTTATCTCTTTGGGATACAGACCTAACAGCTCTATTGTTGGATCAAAGAGAACACAGTTTGGGCATAGTTACAAATTATTCTCCAGAATAGTTAAGCCACTTCACTACTCCACTAGGAGTTCATTAGTGTACCTATTTTTCTCTTATCCTCTCCAGCATTTGTTATTCCTGATAGATAGATGTGAGGTAATACCTCAGGGTGGTTTTAATTTGCATTTCTCTGATCAGCTAAGTGGCACAATGAGAGTACCGGGTCTGGAGTCAGGAAGACATCTTCCCAAGTTTAAATTTGACTGTGTGATCCTGGGCAAGTCACTTAACCCTGATTGCCTCAGTTCCTCATCTGTATAAGGAGACGAAGGAAAGGCAAACTACTCCAATCTTTGCCAAGAAAACTCCAAATGGGAAGAGTTGGATACCACTGAAATGATTAAACAAGAACAACAATAAACTCAATAGTGATTTATAATGTTTTTTATATGACTATAGATAACTTTGAATTCTTCTTCTGAAAACTGTTTATATCCTTTCACCATTTATCAATGGTGGGAATGGTTCTTATTTTTATAAATTTTACACCATTCTATACTCAGTATATATTTGAGAAATGAGGTCTTTATCAGAAAAACTTGCTGTAATATTTTTTCATATTACTTCATTGTTCATGGTACCTTTTTAGCAAAATGTAGTTTTCCTGATTATCTCTTTTAATTAGGTCTATTTTTACTTCTGCTTTGTCTGAGATTATGATTGCTCCACCACCCCCCTTGTGTTCCAGTCCTTTATTTTAACTCTGTTGGTGTCTTTCTGTTTCAAGTGTGTCTCTTGTAAATACATTGTTGAAATCTGTAAGTTCTTTCTATTCACAGTTATGATTACTGACTTTATTTCCCTCCACCCCATTATCTTCTGTTTCTTCTTCACTCTGTATCTTTTTAGCCTGTCCCTCCTCAAAAGTTTATTTTGCTTCAAATCACTGATTTCTTTAATCCCCCTTTCCCTTTATCAGGCTCCTCCCCATTCTCTTATCCCCTTCCCTTCCTTGTTACCTATTGTATAACTTTTTCTTAATAAAAATATGATTGGTTTTGGTTTCTGCTCATTTCACCCACAGAGGTGAAATTTTTTGTTTGCCTCCTAAACCGTCACCATTTCATAATCTCTCTCTAGGGGTAAACCACTTTCAGTTACATATGACAAATCTACTGGTATGTGACTATTTTCTGAATTCACCGTTGAATTGAAAGGTGATGTCTGTTTCTTCTAGATGTATTTCTCTACATTATTAATTTCTGTATCATGATCTTTGAGAGCATTTAACAATACTTTTCCTCATTTTTGATAAGTTAATGTTCAATCTGTTGAACCTTTTTCAAATTAAATTTTAATTTTTTCCCTAGTTACATATATAAACAATTTTTAACATTTGTTTTTAAAATTCTTTTGTTCCAAATTTTCTCCCTTCCTCCCTTCTCAATTCCCCCTCACTGAGAAGGCAAGTAGTTGAATATAGGTTATAAATGTGTAGTCATGCAAAACATAGTATCTTACTGAAATCTCACATGAAATACATGTCATCCTTAGCCTGAAAAGGGCCAGGGTCTCAAGCTGCATCCTGGCCCATCTCCAACCACCCTGATGAATATCTGGCCACTGGACCCAGATGGCTTAGGAGAAGAAAGTGAGGTTGGTGACGTTGTACAGCACTCCCTTACTCAAATCAAAGTCAATTGCAAGTCATGCCATTATCCT
The DNA here is from genome assembly GCF_028372415.1 of Notamacropus eugenii. Lineage (NCBI taxonomy): Eukaryota > Metazoa > Chordata > Mammalia > Diprotodontia > Macropodidae > Notamacropus > Notamacropus eugenii. The sequence goes on along the minus strand of NC_092875.1, from coordinate 354,923,219 downwards.
GATGCCATTCTCTTTGAGAATGAAGGATGAACACCAAGAACAACGTACATTTCTGTACACAATTGAGTGTGTTTATACATATTCTTCCTTCTCTCAACCAATTCTGATGAAAGTGAAATTCAAGCACTACTTGTCACCACCACATCTATTTTTCCCTCCATTATAAAAGCTATTCCTTTCATGCCTATTTTATGTGAGGAAAGTTTCCCTTTCTACCTCTTCCTTCCCCCTTCTCTCAGTGAATTCACTCTTTCTCCACTCCTTCAATTTTTGGGGGTGGGGAGGAGGAGAGATGTTTGAAACATAATCAACTCACACCCTTACTATCTATGCAAACTCTTTTTAAATTGCCCTAATAATGATAAAGTTCTTAGGATTTACATGTATCATCTTTCCATATAGGAATGTAAACAATTTAACTTTATTGAGTACTTTATGATTACTCTTTATGTTTACTTTTTTATGCTTCTCTTGAGCCTTGTGTTTGAATGTCATATTTTCTTATCCAGATCTTGTCTTTTCATCAAGAATGCTTGAAAGTGTTCTATTTCATTAAATATCTATTTTTTTCATTGAAAGATTTTACTCAGTTTTACTGGGTAGGTGATTCTTGGGTGTAATTCTAGCTCCTTTGCCTTCTAAGATGTCATATTTCAAGTCCTCCACTCCTTTAATGTGGAAACCATGAAATGTTATGTAATCATGACTGTGACTCCATAATATTTGAATTGTTTCTTTCTGGCTGCTTGAAGTATTTTCTCTTTGACCTGAGAACTCTGGGATTTGGCTATAACATTCTGTTGTGGCTTCATGATGTGTTGTGGTAGAACTGTGGTTGTTGTAGTTGAGTGCATGGACACACCTGCTGTTTTTGTGGGAAACATGAAGAATGGATCTGGGGGCAATGATTAGCTAAAAGCAGTGGCTGGGATTCCATCACATGGACATGCCTGCTGTATCTGTGAGAAATATGAGTTCATGGACACACCTATTGTTCTAGTGAGCAGTGAGGCATATATGAGGAAGTTAAGATATTGGGGGGTGGGGGGTAGTGGCTACATAGATGCAGTGACCCTGGTGTTCAGTGGAGCCTATAAGGAAGTTAGAATATTGGGGCTAGGGCAGCTTTATTAGGATTCCATCAATTTCTTGGAGTTTTTATTTTCAGTTCTCTTTCTGGAGGTGTTTGGTAAATTTTGTTGATTTCTATTTTATCCTCTGGATCTTAGATATCAAAGTAATTGTCCTTGAGTATATTCATCCTTTGTTGCCAAAGAAGACTATGCCTTCAGAGAAATAATGACATGACTTGTACTTGACTTTCTTTTGAGTGAGGGAGGGCTGTGCAGGTCACCAGCCTCATGGACTGTGCAGGTCACCAGCCTCACTTCTCTTCCAGAGCCATCTGAATCCAGTGATCAGATATTCATCAGGATGACTGGAGATGACCTAGGATGAGGCAACTGGGGTTAAGTGACTTGCCCAAGGTCACACAGTTAGTGAGTATCAAGTGTCTGAGGTGAGATTTGAACTCAGGTCCTCTTGACTCCTACACTGGTGCTCTATCCACTGCACCACCTAGCTGCCTCTAATTTTCCTTAACAATTTCTTGAAATATGATATGTAGGCTTTTTCTTTGATCATGACTTTCAGGTAGTCCAGTAATTCTTAAATTATCTTTCCTGGATCTATTTTCCAGGTCAGCTGTTTTTCCAGTGAGATGTTTTACATTTTCTTCTATTTTTTCTTTCTTTCTTTTAAAACTTGTTTTATGGCTTCTTGACGTCTTATGGAGTCATTAGCTTCTACTCCCCCAATTCTAATTTTTAAAGACTTAAGATTTTGTACCTCTTTTTCCATTTGGCCTATTCTGTTTTTTAGGGTATTATTTTCTTCAGTATTTTTTTCTCATTTACCAATCTGCTAATTCTCTTTTCATAATTTTCTTGCTCCATGGTTTTTTCTTTTCCCAATATTTTCTCTACCTTGTTTATCTCTTGCTTTATCTCTCCCAGGAATTTTTGTTGGGCTTGGGTCTAATTAGCACTTTTGGAGGCTTTGCAGCTATTTTCACACTGTGATCTTCTTCTGAGTTTATGTCTCGGTCTTCTCTGCCACAGTAGTAGCTTTTTGTGGTCAAATTTTGTTGTTGTTTTCTCATTTTTCTAGCATATTCCTTGACTTTGAACTTTATGTTAAAGTTGGGCTCTGCTCACTTGAGGGTGAGGAGGCACTGACCCAAGCTTCACTTTTTCACGTTGCTTTTTTCAGAGCTGTTTCTGGGGGAGAGAATGTTTTTGGTACTTCCACAGTGTTGTGAAGAAGCATGATCACTGCTCCTGTAGTCTGTGCTCTGGTCTTTACCCAGGAAGTGCCTCTGATTCCATACGGCTGCATTCACTAGTGCTCTTCTTTCCCTTAGAACTGTAACCATGGTCCCTACTCTCTTGTGACTGACCATGAGTGCTCCTCTCTGCTCTGGAACTGCAACCCAGAACTGCATATGGGCAATAGAGTTGTCAATTAGAACTAGTTGTATCCAATGCCAGAAAATAGTCCTTTGCAATCTTTTTCTGACCTCAGCCAACCCCCTTACCATCTGGGCTGAGATTTCCAAAGCTGCTTCTGGTGCTGCCACAGCTTTAGCAATTTTGTAGGCTCTGGACAGACCTCTACCCTGGTGTCATAGACTTCTCCTTCTGACCTCTTAAATTTTCTTAGGCTAGAAAAAAATCTCACCCCAACTTTTTGTTGACTCTGCTACTCCAAATTTGATTTGAGGTTTTATTTTTAAATTGTTGGAAAGAGAATATTGGAAGAGTTCAACTGGGTGGCTGCCCCTATTCCACCATCTTGGCTCCATCTCAAGTCTCTTTGTTCTTAGGTAGTGCTTTTTCTTCCATCATACTATCTCCCTAGGAGCTATTCAGATGGTCCACTACCAATGATAGATAGTTAGATTTCTTTACTATAGCTGTCAGTCATTACCTATGTTATCAAATAGATAACAGCGACATGAAACAGTTCCCATCTTTTCAAAAAACTTAAGTCATCTACTTCAAGGAGATCTATTATCTTAAATTAAGAAAGATAATGGAGTATAATATACAGAAGGTTTGTCTTAGAGCCAGGACGACCTGAGTTCAAACTCCTATCTATCCCTCATACTGGCTATATGATCCTGTATGATCCTAGGTCAGTGCTTCTTAAACTGTGGGTCACAACCTCAAATGGGATCATAAAAAATGTGGTAACAGTAAAAAGTTTCTGAATGTGCAACAACCAAAAATTAATTAAAAATCAAATGTGTAATAAATCCAAGGTGTTTCTGGCAGTGCTTGCCTGTGTTGCATCACAGAACTTCACTGCAACCTTGGTTCTGACATAAACCATGTGCACTTTGCACTGTGAATTCCATCAGGCCCCACAATGCCAAGGGATTCTGCCAAAATTCAAAAAGGGGTTACAGGTGGAAAAAGTTTAAGAAGCCCTGTTCTAGGCAATTCTCTAAGACCACAAGTTAACAGAAACAGTGCCTGCACTGGCAAAGTTACTTTACTTGGGAGTTCCCTATAAAGATGAATTCACAGGTCCAATCTTTATCTTCTATCCATATCTTAAACTAACAAAATGACCCTATAAAATTGCATCAGAATGTTTGGATTCTAAATGTGGTTCTCCCCAAAATAAAATACCTTGCAGTATAGGTATTTTGCAATTAGCTGATATTTGAAGCAATTGTAAATCACTTGCCTATCTACAACTCTCCAGGTCCAGTCAAAATCTCAATTATGGACCTTTCACATGTAATCAATCAATTTTCAGACATACTCTGTATAAGATACTCTATCTCAATGGTAAGTTTACTAAAGGAAAGATCTGTAAGCAAATATCTGTAGGAGAAAACAAAAGACACTAAAGGGTCTGGAGGAAGTAAAAATAACTCATATTTCTCATATGTTTTATAGTTTACAAAGTTCTGCCCTTATAACAGAGGGTGTCCAGTATACTGACTAGAGCACTGCATTTGGAGAGTCAGGAAGACCTGGTTTGACCAAAGATCCCCAAAAGGGTAATTCAAACCTTCTTTACCTCCTGGATGGTTTGAATGAAGCAGAAATGCCCTAAGTTTCTGAGTAGGAGGTCCTGAAGCCAACATATGATCTGTAAATATGAATCTCTGATCTTTGCCTTTTTGTGTTTGTTTTTTCTTGATTCTAGATAAAGAAATTAATATTAGAGATGGCTGAGACCTTGTGGGTTTTGAAGGGTGAGAGGAGCACTCAGGTTTCAGGAGCTAGAATTCATGGGCAGCCAAGCCCAATCTAAATATTCTGTGGTGAGTGGATTGAAGGTAGCCACCAGGGAGCTACTCTGCCCATCATCTGTATCCATTCAGAAGTGAACTGGGAGGTGGGAGAAAGAATATTTTATTAGAAACATTTTTAAGTGTGAGCCCACTTTTCCCAGCAACCAAAGTGGTTTAGAGAAGATTCTCTGTAACAAAAAGAACAGAACTTGATGGAAACTTTGACATATAAGATCCAGGAGAAATATAAGGTAAACATTAAGGAGTAATTACAGTGGACTCAATAACTGTTTACTTCTTATACATATCAACGTTATCAGTACTCTTATGACTGTCAGTATTTGAGTAGTTTGGAAGAAAGGCTTGGGTTGAGCTGTGTATGATGGAGTGATTCTAAAAATATACATAGGGAGAGACAAAAAGGAGTGATTATCTCATACAAATGAGGCATGAAAGGAAGAACTGATACAGAAGAAGCAAGTTGTGGGGGAGGGCTAGTAGTGCTGAAATCTTACTCTCATCAGAAATGGGTTAAAGAGGGAACAACAAATACATTGAGAAGGGTTTATAATTCTAAGTTTAAAAAGAAACAAGAGGGAAAGGGAATATAATAAGGGAGGAAGTTTGTGTAGATTAAAAATTAGGAGGGGGAGGAGATAAGGGAGAAACACTTAGAAAGTTAGGCAGATTGAGGCAGAGGATGGGAGGAGGATAAGGATAAGGGACTCTTAGAAGGATGGATAGATTAAGGAATAGCAGGCCAAGGAAGCACGTAAAAGTAAATTAGGAGAGTGAGGATGGATAGGGTAAATAGGCCAAGAAGGATAGTAAGGAAATATTAGATGGAGGGAAATGCAGAATAAGTAATTATAATTTAGAACATGAATGGGATGAATTTACCCATAAAACATAAAAGCAGAATAGATTAAAAATCTGAATTCAACAATATGTCACTTTCAGGAAGCAAAATAAAAATGAAAGATACACAGACGTAAAATAAAGAACTGGAGTAGAATTTATTATGTAAAAAGGCAGGAGTAGAAATCATGACTGCAGACAAAGTTAAAGCTAAAACAGATTCATTAAAAGAGAAAAATAGGGAAACTGCACTATGTGTCTCCAATATTATTGAATATTGTTTTAGACCAGTTAAAATAACTAGGCACTATAAAATATCTAAGATCATACTGGCCAAAACAAACACAGGAACTACATGAATATAAACAAAAAATATTTTATAAAATAAATTCAGATTTAAACAACTGGAAAAATATTAATTGTTTACGGATAGGTAAAGCCACTATAATAAAAATGACAATTTTACCTAACTAACCTATTTATTCAATGCCATCCCAATTAAATTACTAAAAAACTATTTCAATGAATTAGAAAAAATAATTTAAAAAGTTCATTTGGAAGAACAAAGGTCAAGAATTTCAAAGAAACAAAGGGAATAAATGTACCTTAAACTATATTATAAGGTGAGAGCATTGTTGAAGTGTGAAATGGATAATTTTGATTATCTTAAATTAAAATTATCTTGGATAAATAAAGCCAATGTAGCCAAGATAAGAAAGAAAGCAGAAAATTGAGGTGGGGGAAACTTTCATAGATAATCTCTCAAATAAGATATGATTGTGATAGAGTACCACTGTGATATAAGAAAGAATGAGCTGGTTGATTTAGAAAAATGTGGAAAGACTTAGGCCTATGAAGGAAGATGCTATCTAACTCTAGAGAAAAAAAGAATTGACAAATAGAAATGTGTATAGTATGGTCTTACATATATGTATATGTGTGCATGTATGTATGCATAGATACGTGTGTATTTATGTTTACAGATATGTATGTATAAGTATAGACATCCATGTTTAATTGTCTCCTTTTCTAAAGTGGGGAGGGAGGAAGAAGGGAAGAAAAAATAAAAATTACACAGCAGAGAAGAAAAGACAATCTAGAAGGAAGCACAGAAAAGCTGGATTGCTTTGAAAACAATGTGTAGGATTTATAACAGGTTTAGTGAAAATAGAAATGTATTGTCTATTGAATCCTCTCTTATGTTCTGCTGTGTACATGGAAATGTGTTTTTTTTTCTTTTTTTCATTTTATATTTGTTTGAAACGAATAACAAATTTTTTAAAAAGGGGGGTGAGGAATACAGAAGAGGTTCTGCCCCTGGCTGCTTTTGGGAAATGTTTGTACTTCTGTTATTTCTATCTTAGTAAATATCCCTTATAAAAAGTTAATTGCTATTACTTGGTTAAATAATAATGAAGCTCTAATCACTGGCACTATCTCTGACACTGCCACCAACCTGGTGGTTCTTATTACCCCATGTCTGGACCTGTGAAATAGCCTGCTGGTTGGTTTCCCTGACACAAGTCCTTCCTCTACCCAGCTGTTAAAGTGTAATCTGTTATTTGCAGATCTAAGGAACTTAGCAGTTTTCTGGTTTATGAAAACTTGTTACTGACAGAGTGTAACACTTTTGCTCCATACCTTGTAAAAGGTGGCTACAAGTAAAAAGAGCTTACTGCTTCATCAAGTAAAGAGCAAAAGAGAAGCGGGTTTGGTCAGCAGGAGAGCAGTGAAAACCAGAAGGGACAAAGCTAACAGAGAAGTGACTATGTGGTACACATTGCTCCTGAATAATCAAGGTATCAAAGTTTGCAGTTCAGGTCTGACTATAAATTCTAGTCTAGGAGGGGAAGACTCTCAAAGTTTTTGGCTGGAACAGAAAATGACTGCTATTTTACATCATGGAATGAGAGAGTGAGGTTGACAAATTTTTGAAGCTCTGCGTCATTGAAATTCAATTTGCAAACAATTCAAGGCATCATTCTTGTGATATCATTGGTCCTCTTTGGGGACAAAAGATGGAAAAAACATCCAGTGGCTCCCTATCCCCTTCAGGATCAAATATAAAATCCTCTATTTGGCATCCAAAGTCCTAATAACCTGGATCTTCTCTCTGATTCCTCTCCTTACATTTTACACCTTCACCCTTACATACTTTGCGTCCAGTGACACTGGTCTCCTTTGCTATTCCATACATTTCATCTCTCAACTCCAGGCTGTCCCCCACACCTGGAATGCTCTCCTTCCTCATCTCTGTCTCCTGACTTCCTTGAAGGTCCAGCTAAAATCCCACCTTCTCCGGGAAGCCTCTCTCAGCCCTCTTTAATTCTAGTGTTTTCTCTCTCGACTGTTTCCAGTTTATCCTGCATATAGCTTGTTCGTACATAGTTGTTTACAGTCCCCCCTAGACTATGAACTCCTTCAAATTAGTGACTGTTTTTTATCTTTTTTGCATCCTCAGCAATTAGCACAATGCCTAACATGTCGTATCCACTCAATAAACGTATATTGGCTGACTAAAATAGATGCCCAAAGTGAATATGTTAAAGAAAGATCCACCACCAGGCTCTCAGGGGTATCTCATAGAACCCTAAAGGAAGATGTGATTTAGCTAATATTATCATGGTGAGTGGATGGGAGTTGGGATAAGAATCCCCAGGAGAGGGGAGGAGAGAGGGAGGATTTTAGAAGAAATTGTGAACCATTTCCAGAGCTTCATAATTCCTGCATTCAGCCCTGAAGAAATCATGAATACTAAAGTGTTAAGAAATACATAAATTCAGTAGCATCATTCTTAGCCTACCCCAGTAGAGCTATACTGGTCATCATTCATCTTTGCACTTTCCTCATCATCATCTGGAGATCAATAATATGTATGTAAATCTGAACCTAACAAAAACAAACACCTCCATGTCTTCACCAGGAAGGTAAGAAGATCTGAAAGAGCTGATTATTACGCGTTATGGGGAACTCCAGGTTCAGATGTTTTGCATTGCCGCTGAAAACATACACACAAATATTTTCCAAGGCTACAGGAATTGACAGCTTTCCCTGTCACGACCACCAATGACTATGGTAAAAATGAATCTTGACAGGCCACTAAAACAATAGAACAAATGACACATCAAAGTTGAATTGCCTTGTTTGGGCCCTCCACTGCTAGAAGAAATAAGCCAAATCTTCCTGGGTGGGAATAACAAGGTTTCATTTAAAATGCCCTTGTTCTTATGGTAGAGATTTCCCAGACACTGTTTCAGTAGAAAAAGGAGTGGGTGTGGGTGGAGGTTCAAGATTGTTATGGATAATCATTGCTACCCTTTTTGTGTTCTATTTTAAAAACTGGGCACAATGTTGCTCTCCTAGAATTAACTTAATTCATAAACCTAACTTAGAGAGCCACCCTGTGACTTGAAAAGAAATCACTCCTTCAAAAACAGCAGCATGTAGGGTCCTCCCCTAGCAACTGAGACAGGGAAAGTAAAGGGAGCGTTTATTTTTGCTGCATTGAAGTAAAGCAAAGGCTGATACAAGAGTGCCCTCTCTCTTTGGCAAGATTGATCCACAACAGCAAATATTTCAGCCAGGACCTAGCAAGGTGCTTGATGCCTGAGAATTTAAATTCTCAGTCTCCACACTGCCTGAAAATGTAGGGCATTTAGTAAATGAGCATCAACTATCTCCTCTGATGAGCTACATAATGGGTCATAGAATACAAAAGTAGCCAAAGCTACTGCAAGTCACCCATAGATCCACAGAACAAGACCCCAAGCTGTAAGGTCATTTGTCTACAATCTTTTATCTATGAACAGTTAACAGACAGACATGTTTAGACAAAGAAGTTAATGTCATTCAGGAAGCTTTGTAAATCTCAGAGTGTGATAGAAGTGTGAGTCATTATCTCCTCCTTCAATGTTTTCAAGTTTCTTTTTTTATTAAAAAATACTCCCCACTCCAAACTAATAAAATTAATGGTCCTACAGATAGAGGTGTTATTATTATTATCATGATTAATTTTATGATTTTGATTATGACTGCTAATCCCTTAGCAAATTTTGAGTTTCAAATTTAAAATTCAAGAAGTTATCTTTGGGACTAAACTTTTATACTTGTATTCACAGCCCCCCCCATAAAGCATATTTTTAAACTTTTGAAATACTGAAGCATTGCTATATACTTGTTTCTGATTGGAGAGGAAGATGGTGGAGAGAATTTAGGGACCTGCAAAACAGCCTTTGCCCAAGGCAAGATTAAGTTCACAGAAGCAAGTATAATTCAACAAATATTTACCAAGCCTCTATTTCCCAAGCATGCAGTGGGAAACATAAATACCAGGTACTGCCCCTTTCTTATGAAAACTGTTTAGATTGCCCAAGGAGAAACAAATCAGTTGGGGGATGAAGAGGAGGAAGAGGGGGATAGGGGAGGAAGAAGAAGAGGAGGAGGAGGAAAAGGAAAACAGGAAGAGGAGGAGAAAGAAGAGGGGAGTAGGAGAAGCAAGAGGAAAAAGAGGAGGGGGGAAAGAGGAAAGGAGGAGAAAAGGAAGAAGGGAGGAGAAGGAAGAGAAGAGGAAGGGGAGAAAGAGGAGGGGAGGAAGAAAACAGAAAGATGAAAGGAGGAGGAGACGAGGGGCAGCAGCATTATCACCATCACCAGCAGAAGCACCCAGAGACAGAAGACATAGAAGTCTTCCAGCTCTGACAGCTCATTTTTCAGCTGCTTAGCTGGGAACTCTCTGATTTAAAGAGAGGCATAGTTGAACTGATTGACTGGAGAAATGCTGGAGCAGTTGCTGGAAGCTCAAGTTGCTGGAAAACCAACTCCTGCTGCTGTGTGAAGAGCTGTGATGGCAAATTGTTCTAGTGCAGGCCTGCACGACATGTGGCCCATGGTCCACTTGCAGTCCACCAAATTTGGGGCAGCCTGCAAAAAAATGTAGAGAATGCAAAAGGAAGAAAAGATGTAATGTGTGCTTTGTCAATGCCCCATGCACCTCGCCTTCCACTAGTCACTATGGTGCCCATCATGTAACTGGGCAGGTGGGTTGCCACTGCACACTCTCTCCTGTTTGGCATGTGACCTGTGGCAATCAATCATCGTCAGTCTGTCTCTAGTCTGAGAGGAACAAGAGTCGTATCTTTTCGCTATGTTTCCAGTCATTACTGGCATTGAACGGGGACAAAGTGAGTGCAGCCATGCACCAACGCAGCTGACGCCCACTATGCTATGAGCAGCTATGAGCAGCAATGACGCGAAGGCTTCTGCAGTGGCCCTCCAAGTTACATGAGCATCTGGTGCTCTCTCTAAAGTCAGATGCTCAGTTCAGTAATTCTTTATATGTGAGCAGTTGCTGTGGAGATTTTTTTGGTTCTAACATTAAAGTTTTGGGGGTGACTTTGTAAAATGGGCAATAAAAAGAAATGGAAAATTGAATCAGAACATAGAGTGTTTATTCCAGAGTGGACAAATAAATACTTTGTTTACTTACATGAGAGACAAAATATTGTGCCTTGTCTATTGAGAAATAATAGCCGTCAGAAGGAATATGATCTTCATCACCATTTTGAATCAAAGCATCCAGACTTAAGCAAGTGGGATACCAATGAAAAACAAGTTAAAGTGTCCAAATGGTTGAAAAAAATCTCAGTGAGGAACAATAGTTTTTCAAGAAAGTAAACTCAGAAAATGACGCAACTACTAAGGTTAGTTTTCAATTTCCTAAAGAAATTCATTTCAAACATGATTCCAGAATACGATAAATTGATTGCTGACAATAAGTGTAATACATCCCATTAACTAAATGTAAACAGTAAGAAAACCTGAAAAATATATTAAAACTTGAACCCTTGGCAAAGTAATTTTTTTAGCATCAATGTGATTTTGTGATAAACAAAAAAAATATTAAATAATATGTATAATTAAGATTAATTGAAATTCCCCTTTTTAAACATGGTTTATTTGCATAATAGTTTCATCATTAATTATACCTTTACTTGGAAAGGGAGCCACTAAAAACCTATCTGTGGCCCAAAGAAGTTTAGCCTATTTTAATTTTGGTCCCTACCTCCTGGCAAGTTTTGAGGGTCTGTTCTAGTGTCATCTACAGCCTCAGGAAGGAAAACTCCAGGATGCATATGTTTCTTTTGACTTCTCTGGTTTCAGAGGAATAAACAGGTTTTGTATCTGTTTTGTTGTAAACTGTGCTTTGCTATGAGAGGAGACTTGGAGCTGACTGGATAAAGTATACTACTGAAGATCTGAAAACTTTGATAGTTTTTTGGCTTAAAGAATTTCTTATCACTGACAGAGTGTAACACCTCTTTCCCTCCAGGTCCTTTTAACGGTGTCTGTGGGGAAAAAAAGAACTCACTGCTTCATCAACTCAAGAAGAGAAGTTTTGCCCAAAGAGAGAATATTAAGGACCAGATGAGAAGCAGCTAGCAGAGAAGTGGCTTTATGTGGTTCATATTATTCCTGAGGGTACTAAATACCAAGGTTTGTAGTGCAGGATTGTGAATTTCCCTGGGAATGTTGAGTTTTCCTACTCAAGTATCTTCCTGCTGTGTTTCTCTAAGTTTGTACCCAATCTTCCTCATGGACATCGGATGCATTGGTAGGATAGCGTGACCCAGGTTTGTGTAATTTTTTTTATTATTCCAGCTTTTGCCTTCTATTGAGTAATTGTAGTGTTTGAATCTTCCTGCTTTTTTTCTTCTATTGAGTAAAAAGATTGATTATTCCTGCCTTTGACTTACAGTTTAGTTAAATGTTTTATGTTTAAAAGTTAATGGGGTCAGAGTGTCTGATTTTGTATAAATGGAAAGTATACCAGTGTGAGTTTGGGAGGTATGGTAACAAGTATCATGAATGTATACCCTGCCTTCTATATCAAGGTCAGCCCTAAGATCCTGACTATGAGTCATCTGGGAACTCCAGATGTGCCACCATTGGTGAGTAAATCAGCCCTGAGAAAGTCTTGTCTAAGCTACATCAAAAGGTCCCTGGATGTGGTCCCTTCTCTTCAGGAGCTTATACTTGGGTAAATAACTAAAAACAAGAAAAGTTAAATTGGCAATGATAAATAACAGTTCAATAATTCAAAGTCACAATATTGTAAGTGACTAATTAATTGTCAAATTCTAAAGAGAACCCAGTGGAGAAATTCAGAGACCCGACTGAGCAAGGAAGACCTCCCAGAAGAGCAGTAGAAACTGACGTAAGCTGGGACTTTAAAAATGAGAATAGAGCCTTGCACACAGAAGGTACCAAAAAAAAATTGTTGCTATATAGAAATGTGAATAATGATGAGCCCTAGAGGACTCCAATAATTGTTCATTTCAGTGAATTTTGATAAGAGCAATGACCAAAATTTTAATTAGCTTCACAAGCATGAGAGAGAACTCCTAGAGGGTCCTTCTAGCTCAAAAAAAAACCTGAAGAGGAACAAATAAGTCAGGCATGAAGAATAACAAAAAAAAAATTTTTGCATACATTTCTTCCTAAGAAAAATTTGATGCCATTCTAGAAGACAGGAAGCCATGCATACTATCACTACCACCATCACTACCACCACCTAGCATTTATATAGCATTGAAAAGTTTGCAAAGCTCTTTACAAATACAGTATTAATTCATTTTATCCTCAGAACCCTGAGAAGTAGGTTCTATTATTATTCCTACTAGATTGTGAGTTAGTTGGACTGTGAATTTTTTTCTTTTATGCCTTCTGTCATACTTTAAATTTACCCACTGAACATAACCCATATATTACCAGAATTCCTTGGTTGGGTTGATATAAGAAAATAAATCTCCCAGTCCCTATCCCTATTCTTAATCATAATTATCCATCAAGATGATCTGTATAAATTTTTCCACATTCAGGAAAACCTGCATTAAGTCCTTCTTCTGACACATGCTGAATGGGTGAACCTGGGCAAGTAACTTAACGTCCTGGGCAATTCATTGTTTACACTGCAGAACAGGGAACTACCTACAATGGCAGAGGATGTTTCCTGACCAGAATTTTCCTATATCAAAGAAATCACTGGCTTATCAGAAAAATAGTAAATTATTTTCCATGTTTAGATGTTTTATATGTTTTCAATACATTTCCTATTTCAGGATAACTAAAAAAGGGAAGGATGCCAAACAAATGGAAGATTTTTGGACCCAATTATTAACAAAAATAGGTCCCTGAGATCCACAACCACACAATACAGTTCTATCAAGATAGGAAAAATCAAATGAAAGAATGCTTGCTGTCCATGTTAAGATATGCACTGGGAAAGACAGTCCATAGAACTAGTTTATCAGTATATGCAACTTGAAATAGACACCGCAATTTGACAATTTACTGGTACTAGAATAAAAGTGGGAAAATAAAAAATAGTACAATTTATTTGGAAAAATTCAAAACATTTCCAATGTTTCCCTGGAACAAAATACCAACATTTCTTCCAATAATGTTATATGTGTGTGTGTGTGTGTGTGTGTGTGTGTGTGTGTGTGTGTATATATATATATATATATATGCATGCATATGTGTATATACAGCTGTGGATCTTAGTACTTTAGTCTCTAAGAAATCAAAAAGTGGCTGAGCAAGAGAGACAGTCACGGAGATCCATGGGGTGGGGGTAGGAACATAAAGTGGATGAAAATAGGTTATAACTAATGAGTAACAATTATTGTAGTTCTTATATCTTTGCTCTCCTAAATTCTCCACTGAGGATCTACCAAAAATTCTTAATGTCTTCCTTTAGGTCTTCACATTGTACAGATTCCTTTGTAGTAAATGTGTCTACATTTTATCTCTGGGTCTTAATACTTGTCAATTCCCTTCCCAATGAATGATTTTCTGGAAGATATCTTTTTTTTATGCCACTTATTGTACCCAACTTATATTCTGTGGAAAACACATCATATATTTTGAGAACAGTCAATCTAGTTTTGCTAGAATTAAAGTAATGGACAGGACTGATATATAGGCTACAGAGATAAGGTGATATTATATTACTGAAAGCTTTAAATGCCAGGCAAAGGAGTTTGAACTTTGGAAGGCAATAATTCAAGGACAATAGCCACTCAAGAGTTTTGAGCAGAGGACAGAAACAAAGTGACATGAACAAAGAAAATGTATCAAAACAATTCCTTATTGAGAAATTCGGAAATCCAAGGAAAAGTCATAGCCATTTTTCCCCCAGACCACGTTGGCATGGGGAGATAAGAGGTGCCTGTGGACACTGGGAACTGGGCCTAATCACAAAGGTACTAGGTTTCTAGCAATAAACAGCCAGGGCTGTGGGGCAGAAAGAGGTCCTGGACGTACCATGACAGGGTTTGATGCTGTACAGTAATAATATTAAACACCAACAGAGTTACAGATGCAATTTAGACTGAGGAAGGGACCTTCACCTAGAAATGGTGAGCCAGGGCTAGGAGTAGTTGTGAGCTTACAACTGTGAATTTATGTGAACAGCAGCAGTGGGACCCTGTCCCTAGGAGTAGATTGGGTTCTCAGATCTAACCTCTAGCTGGAACTGAAACCTGCAACAGAATAACCTTGTATGGGAACTCTGACCAAAAAGGAACCAACAGTTCTTTCACTCCAAATCTACAGAGTCATCCAATTACTTAATGGTGGTTGAGTCCAGCAAGAGTCTACCAGAGCTCCAAATGAGCAAGCCTAAAATTGTGTTGCTCACACTCAGACCAAGGTCAAGAATTTGCAAAGCTTAGAACAGGATAGACTCTGACCCTGTCTTGGACCAGACCACTTTCAACACACTGAGAGCTTATACATCTTCAACTTTAACTACCTCTGAGATCCTTGAAGAACACAGCAATAAGTACCCAGAGAAAGCAGCAGCAACAAGATATAAGAAAAAACCAAACACATCCAAATAAGGCCCAGAAATTCCCTCCAAAAACATGCAAAAAATGGATTACATGGCATTTATGAAAGTAATACTGGAAAAGGAGTAAACAAATGAAGAATCCTATTATAAAGTGTTGTTGCTGCAGAAATTGTGATAGGGATGACCAAGACACAAACTCAGAATAAGATAATAACTCCAAAATATCTTCAAGCAAAGTCTCAAAGTAAAACACACTTTGGGCACAAATTTTACCAGAATTCTTAGAAGAAATGAAGCAAGAATTTGAAAGAGTTAAAAAGTTATTTCGTAAGTGAAATGAAAACACTCAAGGAAAGAGCAGGAAAAAAAATGAGAGCTATCAAGGAAAGATTTGGAAAGAGAATTAACATCTAACCCCACAGATACAAATCTTTACCTAAGCAACAGACTCCTTGAAAATTATAATGGAATAAAAGTTAATGACTCCAGGAGACAATCAAAAATATTAAAGCAAAGCTAAAAAACTGGAAATAGAAGAAAATACAAGATACCTCATATCAAAAACAAATGTCCTGGAAAACACATTAAAGAGAAATTTAAGGATCATTAGATTACCTGCAAAAGCTATGACAAAAAAGCATAAATATATTTAAAGAAGTCATGAAATAAGGGAATTCAATGAACAAGCATTTACTGAATATCTGAAATGAGTATGACACTAAGGCAAGTCTTGAGGACATAAAGATTTTTTTTTAAAAGTTATAGTCCTTGTACCCAATTAGCTCATGATCTAATAGATCATAATGGAATAAAAAGGTCTTTTCCAACTCTGAGATTTTACGACTCTTAGAGAACTCACTGTGATTTTTAAAATAAAACTGAGTTAAAAGGAAAGATTTTTTTTTCCAAATCTATGCACAGAATTTGGGTTGAACAAAATAAAAATATAAATCTAAAGAGAAGATAGAAAGTTCCCAGTTCAACCTACTTTTTAATTCTAAAATGTGCTCTTATTCATCTGATTGCTTTGTTTAACCATTAAGTTTTCAAGTGCAACTAAATAAAAGGATATTTCTGGCAGGGAAAAAAGGTCAATTTTCTCTTCTAATTCTTAGAAATGTGCAGCCTCTTCAGTCCTGTGTTATTCCCTACTGCCACCTAGTGGTATCTGTTATAAAATTTAAAGAGAATAAACGTAGGGGAAACATAGTTTTGAAACCATAAACTAAATGTTAAGGCTGGTGACCAACTGTGCCAAAAAGAAACAAAAGCAGAAGAGTGATATATTAAAGGGGCCGTAATGCTAAGCAACATAAAAATTAGACAAGTCAAAAACAAGTTCACAAATAATGTAGAGAGTCAAATTTTCAGACTTGAAAAGGTCCTTTCTTAGATAGCATGTAGCCTGAACTCCAGGAATAAATACCATCTGCAATGCCCCTGACAAGTGGTCATCTATCCTCCACTTAATATCTTTAATGATGAGAAAATCACTATCTGCTATGGCAGCTCATTCCTCTTTTGTTAGCTCTAATTGTTAGAAACTTTTTCTTATATCAAGTCTAAATCTGCAACCTCAAACCACTGCTAATTGTTTCTACATTTAAGGTCAAATAAAGCAAATCTAATCCCCCTTTCAAATAAAAGCCCTTCAAATGACAACAACGACTTCAGCTCCTAGAAAAATTCTTCATTGCTCATGATGTATGGAAATGGAAGCAGCAATAAATAGTGGCATGGCTTCATCAAGTACAGACCACACCACATTAACTTCATTCCCTCTTTTTGACTGCCTCACTAGAATGTTAGGTCAGAGGAATATTAGAGACACATAGCATATGTGGCATCTCCCTGACAATGCTTGATGAAGTATCCTTCCACTCCCAAGCATCCCCAAAGGGGTGCTACATATAGATAGAAGTCAACAAATCATGGACAGAGTCTATCATGCTGTCCTTGTATACAAGATGGAGAGAGAAGGGTAAAAGATAGTACAAATAGGTGAATTGAGAACTACTTGAATCTGCGTCGGAAGTCATGATGTGGTTGCCAAAAAAGTAAATGCAGTCTTGGGCTGCATTAAGAGAGGCTACTTCCAGAAATAAGGTGGTAATTTTCCAATTCTATTCTGCCTTCATCAGACCTTATCAGGGATATTCAGTTCTTCTATGAAGGATGTTATTAAAAGACATGGAACAAAGCAGAGACAGGGAATTTCAGGGGTAGTCCAACTCACACTTGAACATCTGAATAGGAATGTGTGTGTGTGTGTGTGTGTGTGTGTGTGTGTGTGTGTGTGTGTGTGTGAGAGAGAGAGAGAGAGAGAGAAAGAGAGAGAAAGAGACAGAGAGACAGAGAGACAGAGAGACAGAGAGAGACAGAGACAGAGACAGAGACAGAAAATTCTCTAACTCCCAAGACAACACATTCCTCTTTGAGATATCACTACGTGTTAAGAAAATTTTCCTTCAATTGTGCCTCAATTTGTCTATAGGTTTCCACCCATCACTTCCTAAAACTGTACTATGTGACAAAATCCGTTTTTACTAAACCGTTTTTCACTCTGACAGCCCTTCAAATACTCAGTCTAATCATTGCCAATCAACTCATCCTTCCATGGCATGGTGTCTAGTCTTTTCACTAGCCTAGTTACCTTCCTCTGGAAAAATATATACCTCTTATTCCACTCAAGTATTCAATTTAATTAAATTTAATATTTATTAAGCATCTGCTATTTTTATGCATTGTTATGCCCTGGGGATACAAAGAAAAGGGCTTTGACTTCAAAGAGCTACATTCTACTCTAAGTATTCAGTGGTTGTTCTTGTCTTTCTCCCCTGTATCACATTCTTCCACTTTACAACTTTGTGGAACAGGAGGGGTACTGGATTTGGAGTCAAAGGACTCATGTTCAAATCCCACTTTTTATTTGTGTGCCTTTGACTTATACTTCCACGGATCTCAGTTTCTTCAGATGTAAATTGAGGGGGTTGGACTAGATAACCTTTGAGGTTCTTTTTACCTCTGAGTCTAGGATCTTTTCTAGCTCTAATTCTATTATTCTGTGAGACAATGAATCAACAGCCAAAGTCTGTATTTCTTTTTTGCTTCTTCAAAGGCAATTTGTTACTTTGAAATACTTTTTCCATTGTTTCCTGGAAATGCTTGCTTCCCTTTTCTCTTCACCTATACACATAGTTGTTCATTGATTCTGATGGAACATGATCATAGGTCAGTAGAAATTCCTTTTAACTTTTATATTTGAGAAGTGAGAACTTTAGTATTCGGCGTTTTTATTGGTAGATCTCATGACCAACTACTTCTCTGTCATGTTCCTTATAAGCACTCAATTGCTGAGCTCTTGGAGGGAAGCTTTAGTTATTTATTGAAGGCTTTTTTCACAAGATGGACTAGTTATCTGAATTTGATTTGGCCATCCTCAATCACTAATTGCTACTGCCAAAGACCCAGGATAAAGGTAACTGTTTTGTATCTGTTATCTGTGAGAGGGTCTTAAACACCCATTTAAAAACTCTTCCTACCTCTTCTAGAGGCAACTGGTGACATATTAGGATAGAGCACTAGTCCTGGAGCCAGGACTTTCTGAGTTCAAATTCACCCTCAGACATTTCCAAGATATATGACTCTAGGCAAGCCACTTAAATGCTCTTTGCCTCACTTTCCTCAGTTGTAAAAGGGAAATCATGATAGCACCTACTTCCAAGGGTTCTTGTGAGGATCAAATGAAATAGTATGTATAAAAGTGCTTACCACAGTGCCTGCATGTAGAAGGAGCTATATCAGTGTTTATTCCTTTCCCTCCCTCCCCCTCTTCCAACCTTTCTTGCTATTTAGACTGTAGAAGTTCCCTCTGATCTTGTTCCTTTTCCCCAGACTGAGAAGTCATGTAAGGTTTGCAACTGGCACCTACATGATCTTATATCCATTCAAGTACTGACATTTTAATTTAAGGCCATTTCCTCGCATTGTAGAAAATAATAGAAGTAAAGAACTTTAAGTTTCTATAATCCATATAAAGAGCAATATTAGGTCACTTATCCACTTCTTATATTCTAGACAAAATGGTTTTCTTTTCGTTTTTCCTTATAGTTACAATTTTCTAACCATTTAGTCATTTTTATTGTATTATTTCTGAAAAGGGAAGCTTAAAATAGGAAACCTATGTTACAGAGTTTGTGGGTGAAGCAGGTTTTTGAACTGTAAATCTACAAAAAAATAAAGTAGTTATAGAAAATATTGGTATTCAATCAAAGCTGGAGAAAAAGATATGGTGTTTATTATGATGGGAAATTGAAGTCATTTTAGCATTTGGAAAAACCTAAATAATCCTGGCTAACTGGGGATGGGCCAGTATGAATGAACAAAATGCAAAAAAATATTGATTTTCAATTTCACACAGTAACTTAAAGTAGGCAAACCAAAGGTTATCTAAGGCGACATATGCTTCAGTGAATAATTAGAAATGATCTTCAGCTGGAGCACATCAGTTTTCTTACATATAAGCAAGTGCTTCAAAAATTCCTAAAGAGCTTGTTCTTTCTAAATAAGTTAAATTACATTATACCCTGTGTAGCAAACCTGTTTTTCATAGGTAGTACAAAGGTATATGTCAACCAAGGACATGTACAGCCAATTCATCAAACTTCTAGAAGAGGAGCCAAAGTAATGAGATTATATTGTACAACACACAAAACAAAGGTAAAATGGGTTGGAATTTCCAATTTTGACCTGGAATGAATGACTAATAAAAATTGGCTCCCTGTACAGGTTTGTTTTTTTCTAGTTCACCAATTTACTAATCTGCTTGTTGGTATTATCACTCCAAGAAACTGCTTCACATACTACTCCAATTCGATCAATCCCTAGTTAGCCAGGAATTAGCTAGAAGTAAGTTATCAAATTCCCAGCTTAATTCTTGAACTTTGCTATTCTTTTCCCTCTCCACCCTCAGAAGGCCTTCATTGTTCTGTAGCTCTACTATGAGTAGCCAAGTGGGAGAAATAAGAAATCATTCATGATTTCTGATCTCATAGGTGAAGATAATTCCTCCACTGATCTAGGTCAAAAAATGACTTCATATGATACTGAAATGAAATAGGATGTGAAAATTAATGGTTTAAGAGGCAGTTTGGAAGACTATAGGATGATAAAGTAACGTTGCAATCTAACCAGATCCATGTGCTCAAGGGGAAGAATAAAGAACAACCGATCTTGTTTTCTTCAGCTAGTCTAACAAAGGCTTCTTGGTGCAGGGAAGAGAAGATTAAGGTCGGGAAGAAATAATTTAATATGACCTTATTCTTTTTCTTTCCATTTCAACTGTCTTAGTCTTCCATTTGTCATGAACATCTTTGGCAAATGTGATAGACTTCTCAGAATAATACTTCTAAATGATGCATAATATACAGGAGTTGACAAAGAAAAATGATTTTGTTAAAATAGTTGTAAAATTCTTTTTAAAAAATTTTTGATATAGTAACACATACTTCTTTACTAATGCATAAATAACAAGAGGAATATATTCAAAATGTAGGTGTTAAATTTTATATTTTAAAGAAAGTTACATCTTGAAAGCTATTTTCTCTTCACATCAAAAAGAATATTAAAGAGTGGGATAATTTTTTAACAAGGTAACAAACAAGCATATCAAGTTGGACATTTAATTGGTTTCAATTTTTTTATTTTGATGATAACATGTTGAAAATCTCTATTAACAAAGAGATGTTGTTGCCAATGAATATTAAAACTTTTATAGTTCTCTTTATAAAGTGAGGATAGGGGTATCCTCAAAGAATACCAGAATTCTCCAAGGTTTTTTGAGTTTATATTTGGATAAGTCAACATCTATAATATAATTTATATCAGAAAGAAATGGATTATGAATTTTATGTTTCATTCAACTTTAATGCTATGAAAATAGAAATAACTTTAGAAAGTGTTCTAAGTTGAAGTAGATGAGTGGCACAATTGATAGAGCAGCAGTCCTGGAGTCAGGAAAACCTGAGCTCAAATCTGGCCTCAGACACTTAGTATTTATTAGCTGTGTGTGGACTATTTGTGACCAATCTGTGGTAGAACATTCCAAGCTCATTTTGGTCTGATCAGACGGACACATTGGAATTTGATTCTAGCATAATGATGTCATTTTGGTCCTCTTCAAGAACAAAGGACAATAATCATTAGCTGTGTGACCCTCAGCAAGTTACTTAACCCTGATTGTCTCATATACCACCCCAAAAAAAGTGTCCTAATTGTTTCCATGCATTTGCAAGGCATTTCTTTTCAGAGAAATTGATAGAGAATCTTACCTCAACTCCAATATTGATAAAGCATTTTCCCCAGCATTTGAAAGTTTTTCAGAGATGTCAGCCTCTACTCTTCCATGTTAGCAGCTTGCTCAAGAAAGCTTGTATAATCCATAACGATGACTTCAGGATCTTGAATTGATTTTTTTCTGCTTCATATGGTCAAAAAAATTTATCTAGATAAACCAACAAATAGATAAAAATCTCTTTTCAAAGTGCTCCAATGCTGGATTTTTCCTTTCAGAAAAAGTGAAACTTCTGCATTTATGTCAAATAAGTGCTTTGAGACTTGTTATCTTGAAAGATAGTATATACCTCTATATTGTTAAGCAGCACTACCTAATCTGTTGTCATTATTGAAAAAAAATCACCTTTCAGATGGGATGATTCAGAGACTTGTTTTTGATAAGTCAATAACTTTTATAGCTCTTGATAAGATTTTTATCAGGGTTGTTGGAAGTCTTTATTGCCAGTATCATGTTACTGTAAGAAACGAGTAACAATGACATGAGGAGCTGCTTTTTTCATTAAATTAGCAAAACTAGACTTATTACCAAACAAGGAATTCCACATTTGCAAAAAGTATAAAACTTTTCTTTCAAGTCAAAATTCTGGTTGGGGGGGAGGGGGAACCTCTACCATTTCCAAAATGTTAATGGCCCTTGTTGTTTCCCAAAGGGACTTACAAAATAAAAATCCTTTTAAGGCATTAGTATGCCATCAAAAAAATGGCAGAGTGAACAAACACAAGAAACTGGCTGCATTGTCTATTAATGTCTACAGTTTCAGCCAGTTGCATACTGAAGGGGGATGGCAAGGCTTCTAATTCCTCAATGACGTTTTTCAAAATGTAAAAGAGACTATCTTAGAACATATCATTTCATATGACAATGAACCATTTACATTTTTTCCCCTCTGTTTTAGTTCTTCTATAAAGTCTCTGAAATAGTGTGGAACCTGTTTTGTTTGGCATTCCAGTAAGAAATTTATAGGATGTATCAAGAAAAGGTTTTTGGGAAATGGCAGATCCAAGTTTTGAACCAATCCCAGCTTTTTCAAATTGGACTTTTTTTCACAAAAAGAACCCACATCTGTAGATGCATTTTCACAATAGACAGATGTGTTATTCTTTCAGTTTTGCTGACTTCCTACTTCTGTTCACAAGAATTGTTGTGCACAAAAAAAGAATTGCTAAGGTTTTTGTGTCTTGTCACATTCATTAATACTAGTGAAACTATTAATATACAGTCTTCATTGTACTTTCTTTTTATTATATTTCAACTTAAATTGAGTCTATAAAAATATAAAATAAAGCTAAAACTAAATATTTGATCTAACTGATATTTTAGAACATTTTACATGGCTTTTAAATGATTTACTGGACAAATCTACCTAGAAATAAGTAATGGGTGTGTTGATTAAACATAGTGTTCATGTATCCCCTCCTACAGAGGAAACCTTTCTTGATCCCCTAGAGTTGTTAGTACCCTCCTCCTTCTCAAATGAGCACACATACATTTATCTGTTTACATGTTAAAATCATTAGAGTTTAAGTTTCTTAATGGCAGAGACCATTTTTCACATTGTCTTTGTACTTTGAGTTAGAACTAAAGAGAAACTTAACATGATGCTAGCAGCAAAGACCCTTCCAACAAACACTGAAAAAATGTCTTTTCAAGGGTCATAAAAATTATCAACTTATCAAAAGCAAGTCTCTGAATTATTCCTTTTTACGATGATTTTGTCAATAAATGACAACAGACTAGGAAGTGCCACTTAACTATATAGAAGCACATTGGTTTTCAAGGTGTCAAGTGTTTAAGCACTTTTTTGAATAATGCTTGTTGGATACAATTTGCTATAAATTGCTTCTTAGAAAATTGGTCAATAGTTAAAAGCCAAATATCCATACAAGATATGGGAAAATAACACTTCTACATTAAAACATTATTTCATTTTTATTTTATTATTTTAAGAGTCAAATTAGGTCCTGATAATTTGCAATGCAAATTCATATTCCACTTTCTGTTTCTTAGTTTGCTGCTTGTTGCAGACAGAGTATATAAGATGAAAATTGTTAGGTGGCAAGGTGGTTCAGCGGATGGAGCACTGGACCTGGAGACAAGAAGACCTAGGTTCAAATCTGACTTCAGACACTTTTAGGCTGCTTGAACCTGGGCAATTTACTTAACCTGTGTCTGCTTCAGTTTCCTTATCTATAAAATGGGGAGAATAGTGGTACCAATCTCCCAAGGTATTTGTGAAAATCAAAGGAGATAATATTTGTAAAGCACTTTATAAACTTCAAAGCACTATATAAAAAGCTAGTGGTTATTATTACTGTATTATCATTAACACTACATGATAAACATCCCTGCAAACTGAATCTTTCTGCAGGCTGAAACGGAACCAAAGTAAGCAGAGGAAAAAGAGTTTAATTCCATTCCTTTCTGCTTCTTCAGGACCTTCACTCCATCAATCATTCTCTCTCTCAAGCCATCTTTAATCTCTCTCTCCTCTACTCTCTCCTCATCTATCTACCTACCTTCCTTCCTCCCTCCCTCCCTTATCTACACACACACACACACAGGGGCAGCTAGGTGGTGCAGTGGATAGAGCACCAGTGCTCAGGAGGACCTGAGTTGAAATCTCACCTTGGACACTTCACACTCACTAGCTGTGTGACCTTGGGCGAGTCACTTAACCCCAACTGCCTCATCTTGGGTCATCTCCAGTCATCCTGAGGAGTATCAGGTCACTGGATCCAGATGGCTCTGGAGGAGAAGTGAGGCTGGTGACCTGCACAACCCTCCCTCTAAACACTCTAAACAAAGTCAAGCGTAAGTCATGTCATCATTTCTCTGATGGCATGGTCTTCTTCAGCAACAAATGACGAATACACACACACACACACACACACACACACACTCCCTTTCCCTTAACCTACTCCCTTTTCAAACCCAAAAATCTTCTGGAAAGGATTCTATAAGTGATGTCTCCACTTCAACACCTACTTTTTGACCCCTCCAGATATAGCTTCACCACTCCATTGAAATTGCTGTTATTAATATCATTAATGATCTCCTAACATCCAAATCTAATGTCCTTTGTTCAAAGTCCTCATCCCCCTTGACCTCTTTCCACTATTTGACACTGAGGGTAATCCTACTTTGATAATCTCTCTTCCCTTGTCTTACAGGATATCACATTTTCCTGGTTCCCCTTCTACTCTGTTTCCTTTCCTGGCTTTCATTCTACTTTTCAACACTTTAATATTTACATTTGGAAATGTTACCTCCTCAGTCTTCTTCTCTACTTCTCCATTCACTCTCTCATTTGGTAACATGGGTTCTGTGTGAATGACTGCTAAATGTATGTACCTACTCCTAATAGGTAGGTACATAATATCTCTCAGATACAAATTCTTATTCTATATGGATTATTCCACATGAATATACCATGGAACACCAAATCTAACATATCAAAAACTAAATTATTATATTTCTATGAAAATCTGTTCCTCTTTGGGACTTCTCAATTTCTGACAGTAACTAATGCTCAAAAAATGAAAATTACTTTTCTGACTCTCTTATCTCCCATATCCATTAGTTGTCTAGTCCTGTTGACTCTATATTTATCACAGTTCTTCTAGTGATTCCTCAATTTATTTTCTTACCATAATCACCAATGTGGTCTCCCTCCTTGAAGGTAAGGCAAAGGGCTCCAGGAACATTTCTCCACTCTGGGTTATTTCTTTAAAAAAAAAATAGAAAGTAATCAATGTAAAAACCGAAAGATGAAAAGACAGAGAAAAATGGTGACTTACGATAAGAAATTAGAGGATTAAGGAAATTAGAAGAGATTGAGAAGGGTCACTGAGCACTTAAATTCAAGTAATAGACATGAGTTTATCCTCAAAGCGGATGCAGCTGGACAATCTGAAGAGGAAGATGTTGCTTGTCCTCCAAGGAATGATTGACCATTAACTGACCCCTTGTTATCCTACATATTCATGCTTGAAGTTTTCCTTTACATATATTTTTATAACAATCATCCAGTGAGTATCAGAGGAAGAAGAAAAACTCTATACTTACTTCAAAATAACAAAGGAGACATTTGCTTTCATCCCAGGGCATATATTCAGGAAGGCATATCCAATATGAGGGCTACTATTTGCTTTCTGGTGATTCATATATGCATAAATGGTACAAGCAGAAGGAATTTAGAAAGCATTACTAAGATTGGGATATTGGTCATAAGACTGGAGACCTTAGGGATTCAAGAGTGTTTCTATCATTGTTGACTAAGAAAGAAGGCAAGAGTTTCAGAAGAGAAAGACAGATTTGATTACAAATCTGGTATCTGAGAATGAGTTTTGGATTTATAGTCCATGGTTTAAAATACAACAATAATACTATCACCTAGTAAAGTGAGGTAAAGTTATATTTTATAAAGGTATATTTTTCTGGAGTCTTGCAAATCTAATCAAAGAGGTTTTAAACTGAAAAGAAAGAGGAAGGGAGAAAATGCCTATGAATCTAGCTAAATACTACAAAGAATACCTACAATGTTGGGACAAATGGTGGAGAAACCCAGAAACCTGCAGAAGATACAATTAAAGAAAAGAGCTAGCAAAAAAAATCCATGGCCTCAGATGTCTAAATACAAATGCACCAAATATGGCACAGAATGCTAGACTTGGAGTCAGGAAGCCTTAGGTTCAAATTCCATCTCTAATACTTACCATCTGTGCAACTAACTACTAGACAACTCACTTCATGATTCTGAGTCTCTTCTTGTAAATTCCAATTCCTTGCAAACATATGGAATATATAATTGAAGGAGAGTCTGTGAATATCTAGAAAAGTAAACAGATTACAAAGAGTTTGCATCATTTCATCAGAACAGGTTGTGTGCCCCACTAAACTCCTTTCCTTTTTGATAGTATTATGAGACTAGATCATGGGGAAAAAAACATAAGTAGGGTTTTTCTAGATGTCAATAAAATGTGTATACTATTCTGGTGAACAAGATTAAAAATATAGGTCACAGAAGATTATAAGTGGATAGCTTCTAAAGTAGTTGGTGAGACTAAAAGGTACTAATTAATTATTTGGTGTCAATTTCAATGAAGGTTTCTATGAG
Source organism: Notamacropus eugenii (assembly GCF_028372415.1). NCBI lineage: Eukaryota > Metazoa > Chordata > Mammalia > Diprotodontia > Macropodidae > Notamacropus > Notamacropus eugenii. The sequence goes on along the minus strand of NC_092875.1, from coordinate 354,896,728 downwards.
GAGAGAAATTTGTCCTTGGTCCTGTGCAGTTCAGCACCTTGAAAAAAAGCAATTATTCATACAAAGGCATAGATGTCAAATTTGCAGGTGCCACAAAGTTAAGGGGCATAGCTAGCACATTGGATAACAAATCAAGATACAAAAATACCCCAAGAGGATAAAACATTAGGCATAATCAAATGAAATGAAATGTAATTGGAATTAATATGAAAACTTACCCTTGGATTCAAAAAGTAAATTTCAAAATAACAATATTGAAACTGGGTGATTAGATAGCAGTGTGTCTGAAAAAGATTTGGGGTTTTCAGTGAACTGCATCTCTAAAGTAGGGCTAATAGCACACAGGACTATTGTGAGGATTAGATATGAATATTTATAAAGTGTTTTGTATACCTTAAAACACTCTATAAATAAATGCAAACTATCCTTATGCCAGAGGGGAGGTGGGAGGGAGAGATTCTTGACCCAACAGAGGCTGGATTAAATGGCTTCTGACATCCCTTCTAACTGTTTAAAGTCTGTGATCCTCCAAGTCTAGTTCTTTTACCTTACTATTGCAATCCCTTTTCCTTACCTCTGTTCTTATCCATAATCTATCCTTCACAATGACTACAGATTCATCTTCTTTTTGAACTGATCTAATCATGCCACTTGTAGACACAAAGGTTTTCAATAACTCCCTGTTCTCTAAGCACACTGTCTAAACTTTAGTCCAGCATTTAAGGTTCTCTGCAATTACTACCATAGCACCTTTCCAGCCTCATCTTATACCACTGACTTTCACACATTCTATATTTCAACAGGAGTTAGCTATTACATAACAGCCCCCATATATATAATATATATATGCATACATATATATATATATATCCTCTGGATTCCCCACCCTCTATGTTCCTCACAGCATTTGCTATTTTGAGAATATTCTCCCCATTCACCCTGTAACCCTAACTTACTGAAATTTTGCTTGTACTTCAAGGTCTAATTCAAGCAACACCTTTCTCTTGAAGTTTTTCTTTTTTTGTTTTTACTCCTTGGATTTGAATATCCTTTCCTTAAACCTTTCTTAGCATTTTGGTGGAATTTATTGTGTTTTATTTTACATTGTAGTTATCTAATATGCCCTATTTGATTGCAGAAGCCTCAAAGTCAGGGAGACCCATGTCCAAGTCTCACCTCTGACATTTACTGGTTGTTTGATCCTGGGTCACTTAACTCACAATATTTCTAGGGCTCTAAAAAAATTCTCTTAGACTATAAGTTGCAGAAAAGATGCCTACTTGCATTGGTAGAGAGTGTCTACAATACTGATGAAATCTTAAATCTATTCTCCATTCCTGTGTGTATGTGATCTCTTACTCCTAATCTTTTCATTGACACACTGAAAAACTTGTCTGTACCTGATATATTCAATTTTCACTCCACAATCCCTTGCAAATTGGCTTTCATCCCCATTCTACTGCAACTACTCTCTCAAAGGTCACCAGTGATCTCTTAATCATCAAATCTAGTTGTCTTTTTTTCACTCTTCCTCCTCCTTGACTTCTCTGAAACATTTGATATTGATTGACATTCCTGCCTCCTTTACCTTCTGAGATATTAGACCACCTTCATATACCAATCTCTGTAGGCAGCTCCTTCTCTGGCTTTTCCTCTTCCCAGTTCTTTACAGTGGGTGCCCCTCAAAGTGCTATCCACAGCTTTCTCCTCTATACTGTCTCCCTTGAGAGCAAGGACTAATTTTTCTAACCTCAATCTTACCTAGCACTTCGTACAGCTCTGCACACAGTAGGTGCTTAACAAGTGTTTATTAAATTGTCCTTAACACAAAACAATCCTCGTATAATTTTATACATACAAAGAGAGACAACAACAACCAATTTTTAGCACTGATGTTGATTTTAAAGTTTTGACAGCCTACTAAATAACAGGAAATGAATCAATTTTCCCCAATTTATTTCAATGCATATATGAAGTAATTCACCTAGTCAACTGATGTCTGCTGACTGAGGGAGATGGGGTTCAACAATTTGTAGTATGTGAATGTAATGGAATAAAAAATATGATTAACATAGAGACACACAGGAAGACATGAGAGTTCAGTAAACTATGTATGCAAAACAATATTGACAACTGTAAATAAAAAGAACAATAAATATATTGAAACTAAATGCTATGAGGTTGTGATAAGCAAGCTTGGACCCAAAGAAAAGATATGAGACAACCCCCTGTCCAACTTCTTTGCAGAGGAAAGGGACTATGGGCATAAAACCAGCATATGAGGTCAGATGTTTTTCAACAATATGGTTAGTTTTACTGAACCTATGTTTTCCTCTTTTTTAGTTCTTTATAATAAAAAAAAATAGTTCCCACAGAGTGAGTGGTTGAAGGGCTATATTGGGAACTATAGGTAATGTAGAAACAAGATATCAACACATCCCCTTCTTTGCCATCACAAGTAAAACAAAGCAAAAACCTGCTTAAGAATTAGTCATCCCGAGAAACCATGAGGTATTTCAGAAAGATGGTCTACAAATAGATGTGAGGACTTACCATTCTTAAGAGTATTTGAAAAACACATAAATATTATGGAATTTTGAAACGCAAAATAGAAGGTAAGAAACAAAGAAAGGCAAGGATGGTGGGAAGTCAGGGGAAGTGGATAAATTTTTAAAAAGGAAAATTTTAATCTATGTTTGCCCTATTAGATAGAATTGTCTTCCTAAAATTTTCCCACTGTTGAGGAAATTGTTAGCCACTGTTTAGTCTGCTGTTCTATTATTAGCTCTTTAAACAAGGCTAACCTGTGACTCTTTTTTACAGCCTATATATATAATGATGTTTTTCCATTTCCCAAGAATAACTTAAATACTAATTTTCCTGGGCAGCTTGGTGGAGCAGTGGATAGAGGACTAAGGCTAAAGTCAGGAAGACCTGAGTTCAAATCCAGCCTCAGATACTAGCTCTGTGACCTGGGCAAGTCATTCAACCCTGTTTGCCTCAGTTTCCTCATCTATAAAATGAGTTGGAGAAGGAAATGGCAAACTACTCCAGTATCTTTGCAAAGAAAACAACTGAACCACCACTTCTGTTCTAAGTCAAATTGCTACAGGAAGTCTTTCCTGACTAGATTATCCTAATCTCTTATTTCCTGGATACCATAACTCACAATCAGCCCTTTAATTCTTCCTACCACCATTATGCTAATATGACCTTTCTCCTTAGAACCTTCATATGGCTTTGCTTCTTCCCCTTTATTGAGCAGTTTCTGTCCAACTAGTTCATCTCCTCTTTTCTCTACTAAACCACCTGGGCTCTTGGCTCAGTGTTCCCATTTAATCCCAGCTGAAGTTGCCAAGACATAACAGGATATGTTTATGCAGCCTTGAAGAAGTAAAATATATTATGATGCTAGTGAGAATAACAAAAGAAAATATACTCCCGAGAAACGATTAGTTGATGAGTTACCAATCAGGTCAAGTTGGAAAGTTAAAGCAGTTCAAGTTTGACTGAAAGGAATTTACAGTCAAGGTGTGATCTCGCTGGACTTTTCCAAACATTGAAGATATTTGTAGGTAGTGCTGAATTCTTGGGTTTGCCTGTAATTTTTTTTTTTTTACCACTTGATCTTCCAAAAGGCAAACAGGCAAGGACTTAAGCACTATACTTATGCACCAAAGACAGCTTTAACCAATGACATAGTAGGATCTTTTAATTTTTTCTTTTGTAGAAATTGATTAAATGTATCTCAAAACTATTTTCCCCTTCATTTAGTGCAGCTATATAGATATTTTATGACTTATTTAATATATATTACTTACCTGGATCCAGATGCCTTTTATTAGGAGCCCAAATAAACTGAGGCTCCAAGCTAATTTACAAAAATACATTTGCTAAGGGACAATTTGAAATAAGGATTTAAATAAGATATACTAGAATTGAAGGGATGTTGTGGCTACCTAATCCATTTTCATTTTACAAAAGAGCAAACTGAATTCCAGAGAGTTTAAATTACTTACTCAGGTTCTATGACTAACACAATGAGAGGTAAAAGTCAGACTAGAAGCCAGAGCTCCCAATGTTCAATGTTCTCACCACTATAACCAGGCTGGGAATCTAGACATCTCTTCAAATAGCTGATTCTACAATTTGTTTTGGGGCCTGTTGCTAACCTTAAACCTAACTTGTCTGAAAACATACCTAAAATTTTACAAAAAAAAGTTCTAAGTCTCCAACGTCCAATTAAAACTTTCATTGTATTATGCTTCTCACAAAAACTACTGAGGCAATGTAAAAATCATTGGCTTTATCCTGATTCTGCAACTTGCTTTTTGCTCCATACTGTCAACTTGATTATTTCATCAACTCCCCTGGGTTCTTTTAGATGGATGGATGGATGGAGAGATAGACAGACAGACAAATATGCCTAAGATCTCTATTGAGCTATCATTGCAAATTTCCTGTCTCTTGTACATCTTGAACTGGATAATGTATTGGTGCCCCAAGCTCAACACATCTAAAACAGAGCTAATTCCTCATAAATTCTCCCTCCTTCAGGACTTATTAGGCACTATCATCCTCCCAGTCCCCTCAGCTCACAAACTTGCTATCCTCCTTACTCACACTTACTCCACATATCTTAATCCATTGCCAACTTTTATTTTTCTTAGAAAAAATGTACCCCAAGCCTTATTACATCTTAAAACTGTATCCCCTTCTCTCCACTCAAATTACAACCCTGGTTCAGGCCCTCATCACCTCTCACTTGAACTACTACAATGATCTTCTAACTGGTCACCCTGTCTCTAATCTCCACTTACTTAGCTGCCAAGGTGATTCTTCTAAAGCATAGGTCCGATCATGTCATACTCCAATCTCCCAAGAAGCTCCAGTGTCTATTACCTACACAATGAAACAGAAAGAACTCTGGATTTATAGCGAATATAACCTAGCTCCTTCCTACTTTCCAAACTTCTCTGCATACTATGTTTGAGATACAATGGCCTCCCAACAACTACACAATACGTTATCTCCATGCCTAGAATGCTCACATTCCTTTTGTCTGTTTCCCATATTTCCTTCAACTCAAACCTCACCATCTAGAGGAGGCCTTTCCCAGTCTCCCCAGCTGCTAATGCATTTTTTTCCATTCTATGTCTACTCTGCACATATCTTGTACCTTCCTAATTATTTACATGCTGTCTCTTCCTTTGGAATGTCTACTCTGAGAACAAGGACTTTTTTCCTTTCTTCGTGCCCCACTGAGTAGCACAATTCTTGACATGTAATGAGCACATAACAGATATTTGTTAACTAATGACTTGACTGACCTACATAAATCACACCCTCCTAGACCTTGCACTGACTAAAGGAAGTCAGGGAGGGGGAGAAATTACATCAAAGGTCCCTCTGAGTCCTTAAATACTATAAATGTCAGTGAGTGTTTTGTGCAGAGACCAAGGACTTAGGTTAATATGCTTATCTAAAGACATCTGTGATGGGACCTTGTTAAATGTTTCTTTAAAAACTTGATCCATTTAAGCAAATCAGAAAACATTTTTCCACTGGGAAAATATGAATCCTTTTGGGAAAGAGTTTTTAGTCATAAGATGTAGTTTTCATAACTTCAAGTTCCAGCAAATCCTGGAATAAACCAACTCTGAGTAGCAGCATCAGCTGTACTTTTCTCATTCACAAATTGCTGTTTTTTATAAGTCTAAAAAGATACTTGGATAATTCTCTTCACCAACATATACACTCCAGAGGAAAAGGGGGGAAAATGAAAGAAGTAGAAATGGTTGCTTTTAGTGCTCATCTAATATTGTTAATTTATACAATTCCTGCTCTTGTCAAAGGGCAAGTTCACAGAACCTAGAAAGACAAGGGATAATGCCAGATAAAAATTAATTCTGGACTTTGCCAGAATAATCTAGAACAAGTAGCTATTCTTTCATCTCATCAGAATGCTCATGGGAAGGGTCAGTGTGTGTGTGTGTGTGTGTGTGTGTGTGTGTGTGTGTGTGTGTGTGTGTGTGTGTGTGTGTGTGTGTGTGTGACAGAGACAGAGACAGAGAGAAAAATAAAGGGACACAATAGAAGAAGGGAAGGGGAATGAAAAGGAGGGAAGAGATGAGGAGGGAACCAAACTCCTCTCTAGAGAGAAGCTAAATTTAATGCCATTTTGTTGTTTTCTTGCTTGAAGAAATGCAATGTCTAAAACTTACCTTTATTTTAAATTTCATCTTTACTTGAATATTTGGGAAGATCTATGATTTATCCACATTGGGACATTCTTTTTCTCATCCCCTCCCTCCCATTGAAGCATACCTTACCCTCCACCAAAGAAAAGTCATCTGGTGGCCAACTTCTGGTGATGAATATGCTCTGAATTTTACTAGATCCAGGTGAAAGACACAGAAGTCTATCATTAGGTCTGCATTTGAAGCCTTTCTAGGTAAGTAGGAATTTCAGGAGCTTTTCTTTCACTGGCATAGCCTTTCGGAATGAATACAGGATCCCTCCTATTCCATGAAGAGTCAACAGAGTAAGACTTCACAGTAAGGTTGTTTTATCTGAAAGTATACTGTTCTTTGAATTACAACGTGAGGAATAATTTGAGACAATATTTCCATTAAGAACACACCTAGATTTTAAAATAAAATCATATCAAGCAATTTTAAAGTGTTTTGAGCTTCTAAAAAAGATGATGCTTGATTTGAAATCTGAAATGCACACTTTCACTATACCAACAAAACTGTCCCAACTCATCAAAAGCTGAGGTCTGGAAAAACTGACTAAAATCCTACTAAAATTAAGATACTTGGAATAAGAGTTATTAACCTGTGAGAGAGTAAGTGATCTGTGAGAATACAGAGAAAGGAACTATTAAAAGTTATGATATTTTAAAGTCTCTTTTAAATGGTCCAAACCATAAAAACATGCAATTTAAGAAAGAGATATATCCACAAAGACAAAGACAAAAGTGGTTTCCAAAGTTTATTAAAAATCAAAGAATAGAAAAACTTTACATAAAAATATGTCAATTTTAGCTTCCACATTGTTGTCCACACAAAAAAAAATCTAAACATGATATCTTTTTTTAAACCTGTAGCACATAACCACAGTGGTAGCCAGGCCAATTCATTTGGTTCACCATGACTGAAATGGAACATGATACCTGTGTTCTATGAATCTAGCTTTAAAATGCACACTACATAAGATACCAACTAAAGTCTGTGTAGTGGTTTCCTTAATGTAGGTTTATACTCAATATTGCTAATGTGTAAAGATTAGTAGTATAGGCCTATGTATCAGTCTTTATAAATATCTGTTTATGAATAGGTTCACAATTTAAATATTTTTAAATATTTTTGATAAGTTTCAATCATCAAGAACTGCAGAAAAATGTGCTACTCTATTCTGGAATGCCCTCCTTCTAAAAAATCTGCAGTTGCAGTTTATAGATTCCAATGACAATGTGGGCTAGTCCTGCTTCAAAAGGCATACCACAGACATTTTAAAGCTTTATCATGCTAGATGCCTATTTTAACATTCAGATATCAATTCTAAAACTTCCCACTTCTCTACATCATTTAGATGTCATGGTAATAAGTTTTCCTCTCAACATTCTCCACTAGTGGACTTCAAAAAACAACCCACCTGTAGTGTTTAGCAGGGCTAAAACCCCTCATTTTAAAAACGGGAAGTCAGATGGCATATGAGATGCAACCAACTCCCAGGACAACTGTGGTGCTTCTAAAACTCAGGGTTAGGCAGGATGTATATATTCTTGTTCAAAAAAAGGTAACAAAGACAGTGGTTGTCATGGCAGAATACACTTGCATAGTATACCTGTATGCATCTGTAAATTAAGTGCCAGTCACTCAGATGTGTGCAACCCTTGGCTGTGCTCTCTTGCAATACATTAAAAGATACTTCCTAGAGTGCACTGAGCAGATGAAGTACTTTTCATATATTTGCTCTTAACAGAACTAATGCATACTGCTATACAGATTCCATAATGGAATCAACATAATTCCTTTCTCCAACATTCCTAAAACTGGGCAAACCTTTTTCAGTAATGATGTTCAGCAGACCCCCCCCCCCCCGCCCCGAGTCATTACAGGTTCTGTTTCATTACTAAAACTGACTGGAACATTTCAAAATTCACAAATTTTTTTTAAGGTTTTTTTTTTTTTTTGATTTTATATCGTGACAACCCTTTTCTCATCCTTAGAAAGTTATACTTCTGGCACTTTAATTGCTGGATTTGTTGTCTAGTTAAAAAAGGAAAAAAACAATTAAAACTCACTGGTCAGAGCAAGACAACTGACAGAGGCCAGACTAATGAGCTAATGAGGCAGGGTCAAAATGGTCTGGAGCTTAATTCCTTCATAAAACCATAAACCAACTCTGCCCATTCATTATGAATCAAGAAGCCTCACATTTTACCAAAGAAAATAAAAAACAAAACAAAACAAAAAAGGCTAAAAATAAAAACAAAAACCCCTCAGTGTGTTGTTTCTAATGACATTCAACCTGCCAAAACTATAAACCCAACTTAGAAAATGCAACTTGGGAAAGGATATAAGATTTAAAAAAAAAATTCCCTCCTCCCTTAAATATAACTTATGTGAAAATATGAAATTAAATTAAAAAATTCTGAGTTATTGCACAAATTATAAGTCTTCAATATTTACAAAGCAAAAAAGTTCTGAAATTTGAAACAGAACATGAGGGCAGTTACAAACTCCCAACTGTGTCTGCTGGGGAAAAAATTTCAGGTGTTTAACTCTCCTCTGCTTCTTTGACAGAAATAAAAATAAGAAACCCAAACTGCTAAGGAACAAATGCAGCTACAGCAAAAATGCCAAAGCATTTAATGTCCTTGCAGTTCTTTATGAAGAGCTGCTTCGGCACTGAATGAATAATCCTGGGAAGGCAGAAAACAACTTCCACATTTAATAAGGCTTCACAGATGAGCACAACTACTTTTTCTTTAAGATGGACTTAACCACCACACAAAGAAACATGCAAAATAATCAGCTGCAGATATTTCACAATACCCGTACGCTGATGTGCTGAATGCTGGTCTCAGTTCCCCAGTTTAGTGTCCAATGTCACTCAGCTTCAGTTTGTAAAATTGGGGATAGATAACTCTGACATGAGCCATTATCTGCTGAGACTAATAGGTAAACTGTCTCTTGTGTGTGTGTGTTTTTTCCTTCTCCAGCCAGTACGATTATATTGGTGGTGTCCTCTGTTGCCCACAGGCTGCCGCATACCACTGCTGCCAACAGGATTGTAACCATTGCCTTGGTTATGATTATGAGTTCCTTTCATGGAAAATTTCATGCCATTGTGCTGCTAAAAAAAAAGATAAAAAGTTCTCAATGATATAGCTAGCCCAACACAGTAACTATAAGCACATTTGTAAATGTGACCTTGTAAGGTCAGAAGTTGTCTCAACTACAGGATAAAAAGGTATGTGTTATTTAGAAAACTGAAAATTGGTAAGTGTAGCACAAAAGGATCCTAAAATTGAATAACAATTTAAATGTTATGTAAATATTAAACACACACATAATTTAAGTTCACAGACATCAAGCTGTTAGTCCCATTTCCCACATAAAAACTTCTAAAATCATTTATTTATAGAGAGACCGTAACAGTAAGACAATGATTTATACTTAGGTTTAAATCAGTCTGTCAAATCCTGCACTTCGAACTAATTTCAAAGATTTTGAAAGTTTAAAACTCATTCTTTAGAAATTCAGTTTCATGAAGTATCACAAGATATTCAGTATCACAAAAGAAACTTCTTCAGAAATAGGCTAAATGCAAATCAAGAGTAAACTCAAGTAACAGCTGGAAAGTTTCCATGACAGAATGAGTAACAAGTCTGGGGGCGGGGAGAAGTGTAACATTTCTGTCCCCCCCACAATGAAATTAGATTTCAAGAACAAAGAAGCTAGATAAAAAATGAGGGAAGGATAAGTAAAAGGAAGAATTCATTTTTGTCACTGATAAACACATCCCATAATAAATCAGTCCTAAGACTGTAAAGTTCCTGTATCATTAAGGAAAAAAATTACCTTCAAAGCCTACATGGCATACTATCTCATCACCATCATATTTGAGAAACTCTTCCTCAAACTCAGTACACACACACATACACACACAGTCTATGTTTAACTTATCTGTTTTCTGTATGACAGTTCTGTCACTACTTTAGGCTATACATATTTAGGGGAGTTACAAGTAGATAAAAGAGAAATCCTCAGGATATTACAAAAACTAGAAAGCTTTCATTTAATGAAAGAATTTGTTAAGTAGGAAAGAGTCAAGAATGCAAGTTATGAAGCAATGACCAAGACTACTACTTCTAATTCTCAAAGTACTATTTTTTATCTGATTAAAAATAATGTATTTATTTTCTCTTGATCCTTAACAAATGAAGAAGCATTTATCATGACATCAAGTTTTTAATAGCAATTTGTTAATAGAGAACAAAGTATTTTTACTTTAATAGCTTAGTAAGTTGAAATTCTATTTGCTAATAGGTGTAAGAACATCAAAAACTGAGACCATTAGGAGACGAGAAAAATGTGAATTGGGGCAATTAATATGCTTTAAAGTTTAACAGAATTTCCTTTACCCTATTTGTCAAGAATAGGTTTTGCCTAAAAGATACTAATGTTAGCATTGTACAATGTTTAGAAAATTGTGGATTTGTCATAAAACTCTGTAAGTGAAATATCTAGTCAGTAGTATTAAGAATTTTTTTCAATAGTTGTTTTTTAAATTGAATATATTATGATGGCTAAAACTCTGAATTCAAATAGTATATTAATGTGATTTTGAAGCATACCTTATGATACAAATGGGGACTTGAGAGTGGGTTGGGAGATGTAGAAGGAACAGCAGGAGAGGACATGTGATGAACGGTTTTCAAAGATGGTGTCCCTTCAATACCAACTTGTCTGCAAGGAAGTGGGGGCACACCTAAGGTAGGTGGAGGTATAGTAAACCTAGTCTATAAAAAGAAATAGTAATAAACATTCAATGAATAGCAGAACAGTTTAAATAAAAGTAAATTTTTAATCCTAATCAATTAAATATGTGTACTAAAACTACAAAAGTGAAATTCTTGCAGATGGCTTTTGAACAAAGGTACATTATAGTAGCTAATTTTATTAAAAGCCTAAAGTAATCACTTGTATTTAGAATTAGACTCACTATACAGGAAAGTAGCAGGAAGGCCTAGGTTTAAATTTCTCTTCAGATTTACTAGCAGTGTGTCCCTAGGCAACTCAATGATCCCAAATCAATTTCCTCATCTGTAAAATGATGATATTAGCATCAAAGGGTTGTGTGAGAATTTAATCCTAAAGCACAATATTACATGAATGTATAACATGTAAAGTACTTGTAAACCCTAAAACTGTTGTTATTATTAAAGTACAATATAGAAGATCAATTCACAAAGTAATACAAATCTGCATAAATTTAATTTTGGTTCAGAATCAAGAAATACTTTATTTCATGTTAGAATACTACTATTAATATTCAATATTAAGAGAATGGACTAAAACAGGGGTGGGAAACCTACTGCCTCAAAGCTACATATGGCCTTCTAGGTCCTTGGGTATGACCTTTTGACTAAGTCCAAGTTTTACTAACTTTTTCTTAAGGGGATTTGTTTTGTGATATTTGGATTCAGTCAAAGAGCCACAGTCGAGGACTTAGATGGTTACATGTGGCTTCAAGGCCACAGTTTCCCCAACCCTGGTCTAAAACATAACTGTCAAACTTGAGAGTCGGCTTTGGGCAGGCCTCAAGCAGTCAGCAAAATTCAAAATGCAACTGGGAAATGCCTAACAAAATAAAAATGATACAATATAATGTCAATTTGTGGTTTTCTGAGTCAAGATGGAGCCTGCAGGGATTCCATTTACAGGGATCTGCTACTATTTGAATTTGACATCACTGGTTTAAATTGACCTATACTATCATTTTTCTTTTGAAGATAAACTTTCCTACTGTAAGTATGTAGTATCACTAAGTAAGAATATGTTCCTTATCACAATGAATGATTCCAAAAGTTGATCTGATAGTATGGCTTGTGGATTGTGGTTACTAGCAAAGCAATGACACTTTTTGCCATATTATTTTTCCACATGTCAATATCTTCCACTGTGGGGAAAAAAACTCAAAAGCTCTCCCTCAGACTTTGAGTTTTATCTTGAGATCAATACAAGTTTAACCCCAAATAAAGAGTAAAAATAAACTCTTAATTAGGTTCTCAAAGGCCATTGGATGACTACACAAAACTGAAACAGCCCTGCTCTAAGAACCAAAGCAAGGACCCCTCCACTCCAGGTGTGTACTCTTCCCTGTAATTTTTACTAACTGGGGTATCCCTTCATGGAGTTGTGAGAAGCTCCTGACCACAAGGTCAATGACAGAAAGGTCCCATACATACCAAAATATGAATAGCAGTACTCTGGCAGCAAAAAAAAAAAAAGAAAGAAAAGAAACAAAGTGGGTGCCTATCAACTGGAAAATGGATCAACAAATTGTGACATATGAAAATAATATAGAATATTAGAATATAGGATAATAATTATGAAACAATATATAAATGTCTTAAAAATAAAAATGAAGAATTGAGAGAAATAGAGAATTATGTGTAAAGTGATAAAGAGGGAAGAAAGCAGAAGTGAGAACAATATATATGACTACAATAATTTAAAAAACACTAAAAGGAAGATGAACTCAGAGTACTTAAACAAATGATATTGGTTCTTGGAGAACAAAAAATGAAATCTATATTCCTCATCTCAGTACAGAGGTAGAAAACTCAGGGTGTGAAATGTTGTATACAATATTACACATGGTTCCTTTATTAACTGTATTTTTCTTGTCTACAAGGGAAAGTTAAAAGAAGAGTGTGTGTTACAGGGTAATAATGAAAAGTGACTGATGTAAAAAAAAATTAATTTGGGGGGGGAGGAAAGGAGAGAAAACTTCCTAGTGTAATTCATGAGGACCCTTGATATCTCTGAGGTATGTTTAAATCCTAAGCTGCTATCCTGAAAGCTTTGCACAAAAATCTAATTAAAGGACTAAGGAGTGGTTTCAACTTAGGTAAGGCTGCAGAGGAGTCATGGGCAGATTACCAAATATCCTTGGCTCAACATCTGGTTGTTTCACTTCTTATGTGCCCCTGGGCACGTCCCATCATCTCTCTGAACCTCAACTTTTTCATCAATAGAATGAGGGAGACAGAGACCATATCTGAAATCCTGTCCACCTCTAGCATTCTATAATTCTGTTAGAGAAGTTATTTCATCACCTGATACACTTTGTACTCTGCCTGTGTTCACAAGGAATTGTCTCTATATATATGATAAGAATTATTTTTTCAAATTTTCCCCAGAGAAAACAGGATCATGAAATCACAGATTTGGAAGGGACTGTGATGATCATCTAGTCCAGCCCCTTAATTTTGCAGATAAAGAAACTGAGACCCAGAGAAACTGGATAAATTGACTAAGTCATATAGGTAATAAGTGGCAGACCTGGTCATAGGCCTACACCTTTCAAAAGGAGCACTTTTTCCACTACACCAACTGAGGCTTGGAAAAGTGGGGTTTTCAAGGGTTGTTTCTTAAGGAAGTTTTCACTAATTATCAGAATCCATATTATCATGTAATACCCAAATCAGTTTAATTTCATTGAAACATTAACTGCCTAAACACCTGACACTAAGAACAGGAAGACAGAAAAAAAATGACAGTCTTTACCCTCAAGGAGATTACAATCTACTAACAGGAGATATGACATACATACAAACATTTAAGTTAAAGTGTGGTGGAGCAAAGAAGCCAGAGAGTGTTTCAGAAAAATTCAGGAAGAAGAAAACACTTTCAGCCAGGGAGATAATTTTACTTGTTCCTCATTGGCATCAAATATTGAGTGTTAAAATAATAAATTGCAATTGTCTGAAATTACTCAAAAAATTTTATACATGTCCCACATCAATATTTTCTTTTTTTAATAATAAATATTCATCATGTAAAGTATGGAACCAAATGTGGTCATATTTCCCTACACTGGAATAAATTACATTCAAAAAGCATTGGGAAACAGATATTCTATTTTATGCCCAAATTACTACAAAGTTTTTGAAATTCTTTTAGCTTGCCTACTTAGGGAATACTTTCCCCCACGTGTATATTCTTCCAAAGCACAATTTGGAAACACATACAAAATTAAAGTATTTTCAAATCTTTCCTTTGGAATACTAATCATATCTAAAAAGGGGGGGAAATCCTTTTCCCAATTACTTAAAAAGTAGAATAAGCCCTATATACCAGCTAAGTTCTAAAAACTAATTAACAGTGAATAAAGTGGAAGAAAGTATAGCTTTAAGTTTCAAAAAAATGGTTAAAAATGAAAAATTTAAATATGGAGAGCGAAGTACTATGTACACTAAAACATTGCTCACTATGTGGGATTTAAGACACATGTAACAAAGTCCCCTTTTCCTCCATCCCCAAATAAACAGATCTACTAAATTATCAAAAGGATCTCATTATAAAGCAATCCTACTGATAAAACAATCCCACTCTACGAGAGATTAAGATACTATTAAAGAAAAATTATGGAATCACAGAGCTAGAAAGAACTTCAGAAGTCATTTAGTCCAACCCCTTAGTGTTACAGATGAGGAAACTATCAGGCCCAGGGAGGTTAGGTGACTTGTCCAAAGTCATATGATAATAAATATCAGAGGCAGAATTTGTTTCCAGGGCATTCTATCAATCAATCAAAAAGGGAAAAGTTTTCCTGTGGCATGTGTATTAAATGCTTAACATTTCTGAAAGCGAAAATGTGTTTCATTTTCAAGACATAACTTACTGAAATTAAGCCATTTAATGGAAGGAAGATAGGTGGACTATTTCTGTGATTTCAGTACACAACTATTTTCGGGTTTTATAGTTAAATTATTAACTTGTAGTTGAGGATTATTCACCACTTCCCTACACCCCTTCAATAACCATATAAACTCCTCATAAATTAGCTACATTTTCTTTTGACTTAGAGTCTTAACTGTTATATACCTATGCACATATTTGTCTATTTATATTTTTGCATTTACATACAGAATGTTATAGATGGGAGATAGGAACAGGGAAAGAGAAATGGGACACAACTAAGAAAGGGATTAAAAAGAGAAGAGAAAAAATCTAGTCAATCAGCATTTATAGAGCACTTACTATGTGCCACAAACTGGGCTAAACACTGGAAATACAAATAACAACAAAAATAAAGTCCCTGCTCTTGAAAAGTTCACATTCTAGTGGGGTAGACAATATGCAACAACTATGTATTAACAAGATATATACAGAGCCTACTGAAGATAATCTCAGAAGAAAAGGCTTTCTGCAGAAGAGAATACATAAACTGACTCTTGAAGAAAACCAGAGAAGCCAGAATGGTAGAGGTGGCATAGTAGAGAATTACAGGCAAGAGGGACAGTCATCAAGAAGACAGACTTTGGAGATGGAGTATTGTGTACAAGAAACATCAAGATGGCAGGTTTGCTGGCTTGTAAAGTATGTGGAAGGGAGTAAAGGGAGGAAGGAGCAAGGTTGTGTGAATCATTTTAAAAGCCAGAACATTTGATTCTCAAGGTAATAAAGAGCCACTCACATTTACTGAGTTGGGAGTGGGATGACATGATTAGACCTGAGTTTTAGGACGTTAAGTAACTTTGACTTGAATGAAGGATGGATTGGTGTGAAGAGAAACCAGAGATACGGAAACGAACCAGAGGCTGTTGCCTCTAGATGTGAGATAACAAAGACCTGAACCATGACGGTAGTTGTGTCATGTACATAAGACAATGAGAAGTGGTAAGACCAGACTTGGTAATTAATTGGATTTGTGAAATGTGAGAAAACAGTCAAGGACAATACCCCAGTTACAAAAGCTTGGGTTACTAAGGGTAGTGCTATCCTTGACAATAATGGGGAGGTCCAGAAGAGGGAAGAATTTGCGGGGAAAGATAATAAGTCCTGTTTTGGACAGGTTAGGTTTGAGGTACATAGAGGACATTCAATTTGAGATGTCAAAATGCAATTGCTGATGCAAAACTGGAGCTCAAGAGAGGTTAATGCTGAATACACGTATCTAGGAATCAGTCACACAAAGATGAAAACTGAACCCATCAGACTGATGAGACCACAAAGTAAGAAGATGAGGAGAAGGTCCAGAAAAGAGCCTTGGAAGACACCGACAGTTAGTGGGCATGATTTTAACGAAGAATCAAAAAAGGAGACAGAGAAACAGTGGTCAGGTAGGAAGAGAACAAAAAGAGAGCAGTGTCACAAAAACCTAGAGAGGAGAAAGTTTGCAGGAGAAGAGGGTGATCAAGAGTGTCAAAGGTAGTGAAAAAGTGAATATATTTGAAGACTGCAAAAGGGTCATTAGATTTATTAGTTAAGAGATCACTGAGAGATAGCTAGGTGGCACAGTAGACAAAGCACCAGTCCTAGGGTCAGGAGGACCAAAGTTCAAATATGGCCTAAAACACTTACTAGTTGTGTGATCCTGGGAAAGTTACTTAATCATGATTGTCTCCAAAAACAGAGGGGGGGAGGGGAAAGGAGAGAGAGAGAGAGAGAGAGAGAGAGAGAGAGAGAGAGAGAGAGAGAGAGAGAGAGAGAGAGAGATGAACAAGGATCCTGAAAACCAGATTGTAGAGGATTTAGAATCAGTGAGAGGAAAGGAAATGAGAAACCAATTGTAGAAGGCCTTCTCATGGAGTTTAGTCAAGAAGATGAGAGTATATAAAGGATACCTTTTGGGACAGCAGGACCAAGTGAGAGTATTTGAAGGATGGGGGGATATTTAGAGGTATCATGAAAGGAGCCAATAGACACTAAAAAATCAAAGATTAGGAAAAAATGGATGACAGAGGAAGGGGTCTGCTGAAGAAGACAGAAAGGAATAAAACCAAGGATTCATGTAGAGGGATTTGCCTTGGCAAAAAAAAAGGTCATCTCTTCACAAGAAACAGGAATGAAGGAAGAGATCGTGGAGAAAAAAATGTTCATGGGTGAAAGTAAGATGTTTATTTCTACATAGGTGAGAGGGTATGGACAGGTACAAAAATATGTATAAATACACCACAAAGCTCACTTTAAAAACTATTCCTTTTCTTCCCAAGACTACTTTAAAATCCTCCAATCCCATTTCATATTCAGAACTGTTCCTGATTAGATGAGGTTTATATTTTGTCCTCCATAACTTCTCCTCTGTATCCCCCAATCCTCTTAGTTTACCTACTTTAAGACAGCATTGTACTCCTCATCCAACAACACAGTTTTAAAAAACAAACAACCAACCCACTGTTTTGGGGAACCATTTCTGTCAACGAGATATCTCCAACCAACTGGAATTCTGTACTCAGGAAATGAAAAATTAACATTTTAGAGAAATATAAAAATAATTGTACCTGGTTATTAGTTGTCATTATTAACGTTCTAGTAGGAGCTGACTGAGGTTTACCACTTGGCATTGGCAATGCTGTAGGTAAACTGGCCATAAGCTGAGATGGTGCTTGCAGACTAAATTGGTAAACATTAGGAGTTGTGCAAGGTGGTGTATCAGAATCCTTTTTTGTAGAGAAAAATTAGAAAGGAAAAGCAGCTTCATAAAAGGAATATTAGCTTATTTTCCAAAAAACAAATAATGACAAACAAAATCACTAGATCTTAGGCTAATGAAAGCTAATGAGTCTGGTATTTTTGTCAATTTGAAACCCAACTCACAAAGTTACTTGTACTTTCTATGAAGCAATTTCAAAACTTGAATTCAAATAGAATAAAAAATATTGTAGAGGACACATAAATAACTAATAACATCATGCAAGTCTTTACTTGATGTCTCTCACTAGCAAAAGTAAATTCAATATTTAAAAAATTCAAATTTTGTCTGATTTTCCTTTAAAGTAGTATAGATGCTATGATCCACAAGGATCATATCCCCCACATAGTAAGTAAATAGATAAAAACAGTGCTACATGTAGCAATGAATCAGGCTTAAGTCTTTATGATAATTTTAAAGGAAATATTTATATGGAATTTTGGCATTGAAATTCTTATGTAAAAAATTTTTAAGGGAGATTTTTAACATCTACCACTAATTACACCGTTGCAGTGTGTTAAAGAGGTATCTTTAGAAGAAGGTATTATCACACTATTAACAGGTGCTTTACATTGACCACAAACCACAAAATAATCCATACTTACGATATCACTTCCAGAAAGTGAAGATACAGAAGAAGCAGATGAACCAGAGGAAAGAGGTTGGGTGCTAGACAAAGGCAAAGTCAAACGCTGGCTAAAGGGTGATTCTGTGTCTCTGCTTTGAGGCTGATCCCCATTACATGGAGTTATCTGCTCTTTTATTTTTATCCTATTATCTATTAAGGAAAAAAAATTGGAGGAAAAAAATTTTCTCAAAATAGTCTATGTTGTGTAATTATTATTAAAGAATTTTGTAAAAATGAACACAACAGTTTCTCAGTTGTTATGTACAACTGAGAAAATGTTAGTTATCTTGAAAAAATATAAAAATCATCATAAACATATTATCTTTCTTACCAAGATCAGGTGATAGATTAATTTTGTTTCCCCATTTTTCTTTGATCCATCCTCTATAGTCAATCACTTCCTGTGTTACTTTGATGATTCTACCTAGTGTACTTTGAAGAAAAAGTTTCAAGATTACTTTAAAAATTTCTGAAAATTACCTTGTATCTTTCCCACTAACCAGCTAATCTAAATAATATTTGTCAACATGACAGCTTGCTAAGTCAAAGGCAATTACAAAGAAGCTAACATTTTATAAAATTTCCTTGATTTTTGTTATTAAGTAAAAATCCTGTTTACATTTCAAATACTGGATGCTGCTATAAGCTTAAGTCCTCTTAAGAAATCATGTCATGCCTGATGCTGAGTGAAAGGAGCAGAACCAGGAGAACTTTGTGCACAGCAACGACCACAGTGTGTGAGAGTTTCTTCTGGTAGACTTGGAATTTCATAATAACGCAAGAACTTCTTTAAAACAAAAAAAATCCCAATGGTGGTTCTCTAAGGCAAAATGCCTTCCACACTCAGAGAAAGAAATATGGAAGTCATTCACAAAATGTAGCAGATCATGTTTGTGTACGTGTATGTTTTTGTGCATCATGTTTTGATTTGTTATATGATTTCTTCCATTTATTTTAGTCCGACTACATAGCATGACTATAGTGAAAATGTACTCAATAGGAAAGTATATGTAGAACCTATACAGAATTGTATGCAGTCGTGGGGAGGGAGGGGGGTAGTGGGAGGTAGGTGTGGGGGGGATAAAATCTCAATTGTATGGCAGTGATTGTTAAACATTAAAAAATAATTTAAAAAAAAAAAAAAAGAAATCATGTCATGGAAGCTGTTTTCAACAAGATCCTTATTTGCATACTAGCCCTCTCCTCTTCAGGCCTAGAGCTAGCTGCTCTTAATTTCCCTTGCAAAGAAAAATTCTTTAATTAACTCAAAATTCTAAATAGTGTAGCACCCCAAAATCTATTTAATGTGGACATTAATGCTACATACACCAAAATTCAAATTTCATTTGGATAAAACCATGTCTCTAGACAGGAAATTTCATACATTGTCAAATGTCATATATTCAATAAAGTGCCAGAATTTTGCCTATATCTTTCTAATAACCTTGGTAGGAGATTCATTGTCAAATGATAAAATTATAAGCAAGAGCCATTCAAGATCACTTTATATATTAAGCAGAATAGATTGTGTGAAGTTCACATAGGCTTTCCCAAATTTATGAATGGGTTGTCTTCTAAAATTGTATTTATAAAGTTGGTTGTTTGGAATAGCATCATAGAAACATAAAAAGCAGTTAGGTTTTAAGACCAACCCACAAAGATTGATTCAACCCAAACTGTAATCTAAAATGATAATTACGATTTCAACTATACCTAAATAATAACATATTTCAAGGCAAAATGCATTCTTGGTTCCAGCAGGATCTCATTTTCCTCCTCTCTTCTTGCTCTTAAATAGCCCAAGTGAAAGAAGCTCCTTTGTGGGGAGAAGAGGAGGCATGCAGGGTAAAGTGTAGATTCCTCAAGAATGAACATGTTGCTTATTCTCTTTACTTCACTAAGATAATTCTCTTAAGTCAGAAGTTCTTAAAAAGTGGTCAAGGGGCCCCTGAGAGCCACTGAGACCCTTTGTGGGGGTCCTCAAGGTCAAAACTAATTTCATAATAATACTAAGATGTTTTAATTTCTATTATTGTAAATATCAATAGAGATATAACTCATGTTAACAAAAGCTCTTTGAGGTCCTCAATTTTTAAAAGTGCAAAAGGGCCCTGAAACCAAAAAGTCTGAGAGCTATTGCTCTGAATCAATTACTACTCATGTATTTTAAACGAAGGAACAAAAAAGGTGTTGACTCAGAAGAGACATGAGGGGGAATATAGTTATTCAGGGAACCTCCCCCCTTCATATGTTCAGTTTCTACATAGGTTAAATTTTGGCAAACTGGAGACTTCCTTGTAGAGACAATAAAATATAAAAATTAATTAGCTAGCAACTGTTCAGGTTTGGATTAGGATTTGAAAAGGGCAAAGCAGGATCACTTGAGAAAATGAGGACCCTAAAGTAAATGCTAGTTCTACTTACATTCACAATTTAGATTTTGAATTTTCTGGATCATCAATTTGTAATCAGAGAAATTCTGCTTTTGCTAGTCCTTTCTAGATGTTAATAAGGAATACAGCAACTCTATCACAGTAGGTAAATGAATATATGATTCCAGAAAATTCCAAAAACATAAGAGACCCCATATTACCTCTCAGAATCTCTGTTTGGGTACGATCTTGCTAGTGGTGACACTGCATGGCTAAGAACAATGTAGGCATAGTCAAAAACTTGTTTCACTTGCATGGCACCATATGAACTTCTGCCAACATCATTTCCTATAATAAGATAACAGTTATAAAAATCTACAAAGTATTTAAAGAGCAATTATCCAGATGATTTTTTGTATTTACTTTTACACAAGGCATTTTCTTTAATCAGTTCACAATTACCCATAGCAATTACCTGGGCCTTGACTTTCCAGACAAATCTTAGTGTCTAATAGCAGGGCATGATACACACAATAGGATATGAGTGAGGAAACAAGTGGATGAATGATTATATAATTGAATGTATTTACCTCTATAATCTAAGTTAAAATATAAATGATTTTTAGATTATGTTTTGTGACTCCTTTTCTCCCACCTTGAAAATGAATGATTAACAAGTGGTCATAAAATTTTTACATATTTACAAGAAAAACAAAGCTAAGCAAAAACTAGCATCTCCTAATCAACTATTTTGTACTCAACCATTAAGACAAAATTGACATACTATGACAGCTAAGATGATTTAATGTACCTGAAAGGAGAACCTAAATTTAAAACTAATTACACACTGCAAGGCATATACTTGACAGAATTTAACACCTTCTTTGGTGTAAGCTTTGATGCTATAAACTATGGCAGATTTCATTTGAATCAGTCACTTACCTAGATAAAATCATTTTCTTTTACAAAAATAATATGGTGTGCCATAATTAATACATAATCTTCACAACTCAGAGGGAAAGACAGTGGAGGGGACGTGGCTTATATTATATTATCCTGGTTAAGATTACCGCTAACTAGAAATCTTTAACACCTAGAAATCTTCACAACTTTCAATATTCATTGCATTTCATAATTAAATAAAATAATGCCTAAATTTTAAAATGGAGGAATAATGGTCCTTTCCAAAGAATGATTTCTTGCTCAGACTAAATGAAAATGAGAACATTTAATGATTTTCACTTGGTCTTACCAGGCAGTAGAGGGTCTTCAATGCACAACATGGATGGTCTATATCCATTGGTCATGGCTTTCATGATTTCTTCTTTGGCGATATAGGCACCTCCATTTTTTATTCTAATACCAGTCTTCAAGTAATTAAAATTTCTTCCATACAGTTCAAAAAATTCTACTAGAAGCATTCCAAGGTTTTCATCAGCTCTTCTGGCATCAATTCTAGGATGCAACTGCAAAAGAAACACATTTCCTCTTGGCACAGATCTCAGTGAATCTTCTAAATACGTCATGCAACATCAACTCTTTGTTGGCTAGGCATCCTAGAAGATTGAAATCTCATATCAGCCAGCACTTCTCTCACAATCACTAATTGGTGCTTTTTATGATCCTAAGACTCTGAAAGAATCTGAACTCTTTTTTGAATCAAAGATTATATTTAGCATATTATGATGTAAAATACATTTTACAGCATATTTTACCTATTTCAAAATTGGCCATCTATTTGCGGTTTAAATGATAATTCAAAGTTATTCACAATACTGGCTAAAACAGAATTACTCTATTCCTAGACCTTGAACAGTTTACTACCCTAAACCAAAGTCCTATTGTTTATTACATGTGTTATATTGGGCAAGGCATTTAACCTTTCTGGCCCTCAGTTTCCTCATCTATTAAATGAGTCTGTTGGATCAGATGACCACCAAAGACTCTTCCAGCTATCCATAAATTTATGATCCTGCAAATTAGCTTGGATTGACTCTCCAAGTATAATATTTTTGACTGTTCTGAAGTAAAGCCAAAAGGGGGCAGCACCAGAATGAACAGTTCACATTTTATGTAAAACAGAAACCAACAGACCTAATGTGTAAAAATTAATAAGCATATTTCCACTATTCAAACAAACTAGTATGTGCTTCAGGACACTATGTTCAGCCACCTTACATTTTACTTAAAAGAGAAAATTTCAGATTATACGAAATCTAAGCAACTGGCAACTAAGAAGAGATGGCTAAGAAGGAGGAAAGGGGTCCTAAAGGCAGCTTTTCCTGAAAAAGCTTTGTAAAAACCTCGATATCTCCTTCTTACATAGTCTCTAACACAGTAATAAGAGATACCAATGCCTGTCACACCTAAAGCAATACTATTCAATTAAATAGCCACAAATTTAATTGCTTTCCAATTGGGCATTGTAATAGGTTCTCTGAATATAAAGATGCTAAGTGACAATCTCTGTCCTAGTACGCAGACCACAACAATAAAGTATATCAGTTTTACCAAGTTCTAGAGAGTGCTTATTCTTTCTTTTTTGAATAATTGGGCTACCTAAGTAGCCTAAGGCCAAGAATACAAGGAAACTAATCAGAACTATGTAGTCCACAAAATTTTCTTTAGAAATAATTTCATACAGAAATTAATACTCCACACTATACTGTTTACAGATATTTGGTATGGGAAAAGGCATAACAGTCCTAGTCCTACCTCTTCCAAAGAAAAATATGAAACATACTACCTTTGATTAGGTAATATAACAGAATTTAAAATAAGATTTTCATTTCCTGATTTTAAGATCAAATTGTACAGAAAAAGTATAGACCACCTACAAAGCTCTTGTGGCAATACAGATATTATATAATGAAGATTATTTCTCAAGAAAGATGAGTTACAAACAATGTAAAAGAAAATTATTAGGTGACAGCCTCATTATAGGGGATAGAGAGTAGATTCAAATATGAGTCAGATTTCCATCTTAAGAGACTAAAAGCAATTATCACACAAGTTTAGAAGTAGAGGTTGAAAAAAATTAATACAGAATAATACAATTTAGTGGTAAATTGAATATTAAGAGATCATCTAGTCAACTCCCTCATTTTATGATAAGAAAACTGAGGTCCAGAGAGGGAAAGAGATTTTAACATCATGATAGTAAGAAGCTGAGCTGAAATTTGAACCCAGGTCTTCTGACACTACATATTTTATACATCATACCAGGCTGTCTCTTAATGTTTAGATAAGTTCAAGGTGACAAGTAGTGGAGATATCTTTTAGGCAGATGTAAATATGGAACTGTAAAACAGGACAGAAGTTAAAGGTTGGAGAAGTATATTTGGGAATTAAATAAGGTTAAATTACCTCTGTGCTGTTGAAGCCATCAGAGGAAAAATACTGTCTACTAGAGTGAATATAAGAGAAATACTAACTAAAGAGGACCATTTTCATAAACCAAAGATTAAATCTACTATGTTTCAAAGAAAAAAAACTGCATATCCATTCATTCTCTGAAAGCATCAGTTTCCACATCTGTAAAATGATATTAGAGAAACTCTATGATTCCTTCTAATTTTAAGTAATATTTTTCACAAGATTATTAAACCTCTGTATATCATTGTCTTGGTCACAATATTAAATAGTAGTAGTTTTATTATAGTAGACTTATATATGTGTGTGTAGATATGTATGTGTGTGTATATATATGTATATATGTATTACGTATATGTGTGTATATCCATACACAAATACATGGAATTAAGGATATTTTAAGAGACTCCATATGTTCTCAATTGGCAGATAAAAAAACTTTCTTTGCATACTCAGCTCTCAGAACAGTGCTTAGAGTATAGTAGGTGCACCTACTAAGGACTGTCTATCATATTATCAGAGTACTGAAAGATACACTTTTAGTAACAATGAATTTTCCTCATGTCCCTTATAAAAACTAAGATTGTACTTAATTCTAAGGAGCAACCATCTGGAGTCTTGGAGACCTGAATTCAAATTTTTCCTCTCCGGTGACCTTAATATAACCCCCTTGGACCTCAGAGTTGCCTCATTTGTAAGATGAAATTATCAACTACATGGTTGCTAAGCCCTCTCTAGCTCTAGATCTGGATGTGAGCCCACAATTTTGATAGTCTCAGATCATAGCACTTAAAGCTCAAAGACACATTCCAGATTTTCTAGTGTCTCCCTCATTTTTGCAGGTGAAGAAAGTGAGAACCAGAGTGGCTCAGAGACTTGTCCAAGTTCACCTAAGTAGCGAAGTACTAGAAATGAGATTCAAATCTCAGTTCTTAAATGCTTTTCCAGTACACAACGCTGCCCTAACACTGGCAAGATTCTACAGCTCAGGAGATCTACTAAAGAAATTATTATAGAATAAAATACTTGATAAGTATTAGTAGCTTTTCTAAACATATTAATAAAAATTTTTACCTTACCAAACTGCCCTGGAAAAGTGCTTAATGAAAATAGAAGGGGAAAAAGCATTTAAGTTAGTCTATTTTCTCAAGGAAAACTTGAAAATGTTACTGATGAAGCAAACTTCTTTTAATGAAAGGATATTCAAGTCCTTTGACATAAAAGAATAGCTGTACCATATTTTAAATTAATCTACTAAATACAGCCATACTGTATCTTAAGTGAAAATTTTCAAAATCAACAGTAGTAGAATATAAGCACTTTGAGGGAAGGAATTGTTTTATTTTTATCTTTATGAATAGTCCCAGCCCTTAATACAAAACGTGACAAATGCTTACTGAACCCAACAGTAGAACACCATTTAGGAAAAAAAAAAAAAAGACTGATAGTGTCTAACACAGAAAAATTCCTCTTATTATGTTATTATGAGAGAGAGGGGGAAACCTCTTTCTCCCCATTTGGGGGTAGTTTATACCCTATATATACCACCTGATTACACCTAACTAGAGCTGCAAGTGAGTAGGGGTGGGCCAGGAACTGAAGTGAGGATGATCTCCCCAGTTACTTTAGGAACCAGGCTAAAGAAAGTTCTACCAGGTGCTTCCAGTAGAAACAGAATGAGATATTACTCAGTATAAGCCAAAACTTAAATTTTTATACACAAAGTTCAGGTTTATTTATGCAAAGCCACTTTATATATAAGCCATATGTTTAAAAAAAAAAGAATAAGAATAAAGAGATACTGAGGAAAAAAGGACAGAAACATTTTATCTCCTAACAAAAGAAAATAAAGGATAACTATAATATAAAGCAGATATTATTTCATCTTTAAAAATTGACCAAGAAGAAATTACTTACCTGTAGAAAGCTAATGGCCATTAAAATTAGGCTATAAGAGCTAATTCCACCTGTAAAAACTTCATTCAGATCCCTCTGCAAGAGGAACTGCTTTAATACTAAAATCAAGTAAGGCAGCAATGAGTATTTCTGTAAATAAAAGAAAATAGTTGCACTACAGTTAATACATTTTAGATAAATTCTATAATATCTTAAGGGGGAGATAAAAGAAAGCGTTACAACCTCCAAGTGGATTACATAAAGGCTTTAGGAGCTGTCCTAGGTATCTAAATAGTTGAAAGTTGCTTTTCACCAGCTGGGTTGTCAAGGTAAAAGTTTTGCAACTTCTGTTTGGTTTTGGTTTTGTTTTTCTGCAAGAGGAGAATGGGGCAAGGAAGGTAGCTTTAAGTAGCTTTTAATGAAAAGACATCTTTTGAAGAAGTAAGTTCACCTCTCTTCTTCAAGTGACATCTAGCCCCAGAGCTAAAGCTATCTTCTCCAAGTTCCTAAAAAGTATTATTTGTTTTAAGAAATACATGAGAGAATTAAGGATTTTCTCAACCAAGTCAATTTGATTCACTTTCTCCCCAACCTCATAAAAAAGTTATAATTTAAAGTAGCATGGGAGGCTGAACTTCAGTATCTTCAATAAAATGCTTTTCAGCATAAAATTGTCTATATTGCTTCTAATTCATCTTTTTGTTAATTTTTGTTGTAAATTTAATCAAATACAAACATTTCAATATAAAAATAAAAGACAGAAAGAAATGAATTTACATAATTTTTAAATACCCATACACTAAAAAGGTAGAAATAAATTTTATGTCTCCTGCACTTTTTGTGTTCTGTAGATTTTAAATACATACACAAATATATATATATATATGTACAGTCTTTATTTTAAAAAAAACCCTCTAAACTTAAATACCAAATGCCAAAATAAGTATTTCCATTTATATCATAAGCAGTAGGAGTTTATAAAACAAACTGTGAATCTCCTATTATGCAAAGCTTGCTTTTATTTTAACCACAATCCCTATAAATTCAACATGTAACTTTCAAAGCTATTCTGCTTCTCAGTGATTCCTCCTGGCCTTCCTTATATTCTCTTCTCATTTTAAAAAATTGAGATCCCTATCCCTTCCCCTGTCTCCTATCCCACCAAACCCAATGAGATTACTAAATAAAAAATGGAAGAAAACTGAAACCATTGTAATACACATGCATAGTCAAGAAAAACAAAAGCCTCTAATAAATGCTTTATTTTTTTCTCATTATTTATTCCTCAACTGATTTCGCAGATACTCCAGAGCTTTCTAACTTTAGCTATCTTGCTCAGAATAGGCTATGGTTACATTATCCCATGTTAATTTGTGATCATTAAGCTATAGGGTGAGACTGAACCAGTTAAATGAATGATCTGTCCATTTTCATTCTCTGTAAATATCTTTACATTTGGATGCAATCTAAATAAGCAAAGCGTTGGCTTTTAGTTGTAAATTTTAGCACCTTAATTACTAAAGAACAATTCTTCTACTAGGAAGATTTTTACAGAGTACTAATGTTGAAATTTATTAGAAGTGCATAACTCTAGTCTCTGAAAAACAAGCTAAGAGCCATTAGTATTCGGGGAAAAAAAAAAGGTTCCCACACTTAAAAAGTATTAAGTATATTTGATATCTATGTTTTACGTATCAACAAGGTAGCACTCAATCTGATTCATTCAATATAGGTATAACCTCTTTTCCAAAGCAGATATACTTTAAATTTGAATACAAAGTAAGCCATTCAGTTTTTCTTCCAATTTGACCTCAAAATGAAGCAACCAGAATGAATTTAGTGATGTGAAACTGAATGAAAGGTGGTCATTATGCTTAATATTTTCATTCAGTTTCAGATTTAGGACTGCAACATAGGGCCTTTGGATAGATCCTAGAGTACAAAAAGGGTGAGTGGTGTGTGTATAAGAAAGGGTAGTATAATGTATAATAAAGCAGAAAATGTTAATTGGAGTTGGGCTGTGAAGGGTTTTAACAGACAAACAGAAAAGCTTCTATCTGATGCTAGATGGAACAGTGTTTACTGATCGGGGTTAACAACATAGTCGTGGCTTAAGAACATCATTTTTGCTGCTATGTGGAAGATAGATTAGTGTGGGAGGAGAGGGGAGTGGGAATTGGAGCCAAGAAGAATAATTAGAAGACTGTTACAACAGTCCAGTCAAGAGGTAAGAAGGGCCTGAGCTAGGATGGTTACAGTTTGAATGGGAAGAAGAGGATTAAGGCAAAAGATATTGGGGGGGTAGAATCAATAAAACCTGAGAACTAAATGAATATGGTTAAAGGAAAGAGTTAGGAGTTGGAGATGTGAAGGTTGTAAACCTGACTAACTAAAAGGACAACATGCTATTGATGGAAATATAAAGGGCAGATGAAGAGAGTGTTTAAGGGAGAAGGTTAGGATGAGAAAATAGGCGAGGAAGGAAATATAAATATTTCTATTACAGACATGTCCAATTTGAAATACCTGAATCCAGAAAGAGATGCCCAGCAGTCTCCTGACTGACTGTAGGTCAGGAGAGAAAGTAAGACTGGATCTATATAAGTGAGACTCATCTACATAGAGATAATAATACAGCCCATGGGGGTTGATGAGGTTATTAAGTGAGAGAATGTGGAGGGAAAAGAGAAAAAGTTTCCTGGGCAGAGCCTTGGAAAACATCCACAGTTGGGATGAGGGGGTAAGAAAGTAATGATAAGCTAGCAAAAAAAGAGTGAAAAAGAAAAAGAATGCTATCTAGTTCTAAATTTAATATGATATCAAGTAGGTTCCAGTTCAATTTAAATGTTCAATAAATGCTTAATGACAATAAATGCGTCTATGTGGACCACACTGGGGGAAAATGGAGAAGAATAAATGAATTGTTAGAAAGGAAAGGCTGCAAATTTCATAGACCAAGTGAAATTCCCATGAACTTAGGCATTTTATAAAGCTACAGATATATCCTGTACTTTAGGAAAATTTGGTGAAAACTCAAAGTCACAAAACAAATTAAGGCACAGTTGCTAAATTATAAAAAGATTAAAATAATCAAAGAACTTCAAAGCAGAAAAAGGTCATAGAGATTGATTTCAATCCATACTCAAAGGAGTAATCACCACCCAAATATTCCCAGCGAGATTATCTAGCCACTGACAGGTAGAACTGGGTTTCTATGAAAGAAATTATATTCATTTATAAATCAGTGCTTACTCTGGCTGCACCTTCTCTCTCCATTTGGCAAGAAAATTAAAGGTTTGCTAGATGAAGCAGTTTCTAGGTTCTCGGTGTAGGGACTGATTTACAGTGCTTAAACTACTATAGGAAATGGTGATAATCTGGGTCATCTATTCTTTTATACATTTCTCATTTTAAGAGATGAACAGTTTGGTTAAATAAAGAAGCTCCAATCAGACCAAGATGAGTGCTATATCTTCTCATTTTTATTTGATTTTCTAATTTGGTATTGATTTTAAATTCTGCTCGCTGATAATGTAATGATTTCCACATTAGTTTTAGTCAGCTAAAATGTAATTAATTTCATGTTTTGTGATGCTAGGTGTTTTCCATATCCAGTTCCAAGTATTTTTCTGGAGTGAAGTGTCTATATAGAATGTAAGCATTTTGTCCCTTGTTTATTATTCTGATTTATGTTTTCCAACAAACTTTTCTATGTTTTCCCCTGGTTGGTTGGTTGTTGTCCTTCATTCTCAAAGAGAACTAAAATGACATCACCATGATAAACTCAAATTTCAGTGTGTCTGACTGTGGCTAATAATTTCACCAATACGAGCTTAGAATGCTCTACCACAGATTGGGCACAAATAGTCCATATGTTTTCCCTTAATCTCAATTTAATATAGAAGTCACCAAATATTAAATTATATGTTGATTTAATTTAGTGTGTTTTATTGGTAGATCTTGGTAGATTTTCTCCATTTCCTCATCCTTTGAAACAGAAGTTGATACAAAAGCTTCAGGTATTTTTATAGTTATCTTTTTGCCAACACTTCTCACAAACAATAAGAGATAACTAAGTGTGGTAAGGGGCAGCTATGTGGAACAGTAGAAAGACTGCCAGGCCTGGAGTCAGGAAGACCTGAGTTCAAGTCCAGCCTCAGACACTTATTATTTGTGTGATCCTGGGAAAGTCACTTAATCCTATTTGCCTAGATTTCCTCATCTATAAAATGAGGTAGAGAAGAAAATGGCAAACTACTCCAGTGTCTTTGACAAGAAAATCCCAAATGGGGTCACAAAGAGTCAGACACAATTGAAACAACACAACAAGAGTAGTTATGATGTTTATTATCTTATGATAGAGCCATCAACTTTTATTTGCTTCTTGAAAATCATATGAGCCCCACCAAGTCCTATTATGATGCCCCCTTGTGGCATAGAGAAGCCCCACATTCTTCAGCACTAGTTCTTTGAAGATTCCACCAGAGCAGAGGTCTCAAATGAGATCCTGGCAATACACAACTAACAAAATATAGAGAGGCTCATTGACAGTAGGCAGAACACCTGGTGATGAACTCAGAGCTACTTCTTAAACAGGCCTATTCAATGAATGGGCATTACCTCACCCTAAGTGAGTACCTGAACAGACCTTGGCCTAAAGGGGCCAAGGTCTCCCACTGCATCCTGGGTCATCTCCAGTCATCCTGATGAATATCTGGGTCATTGGATTCAGATGGTTCTGAAGAAGTGAGGCTGGTGACCTGCACAGCCCTTCCTCACTCAAAACAAAGTCAAGTGCAAGTCATGTCATCATTTCTCTGATGAAATGGTCTTCTTCAGCAACAAAGGATGAACACCAACACCAACACCACCACCACAACATTCAATTCAATGTAATATACATTTATTAAGTGCCTACTACGTGCCAGGCACTGTGCTAAGTGCTAGACAAAGAATGGCAACCACACCACCCAAAAGTGGAGCAGTCATGGAACTTGCTCCTAATATAAAGCCAAAATTCATAAACGAAAGCCAAATTCATGAGTAAACCAAAGAAGACACTGATCAGAACCAAAAATTATTGCTAATTTAGAGATCTTCCAAAAGAAGAAAGTAATTCTGTAACAACTGTTGGCAGCTACTCAAAGAAAAAAATCAATTTTCCATGAGGACTATATGAATATCTACTTTTTTTATCTTTTAAGGAATTAAGAGATTAAAAAAAGAAGAAGAAAGCTCTGAAGGAAAAAATTGGCAGGAGAATGAATAGTTTAGAACAGAAAGTAGTAGAATTTACCCAGTAATGGACTCCCTGAAAACTAGAAAAGACCAGACTGAAATAAATAACTACATAAGATAGGAAGAAATATTTTTTAAAAATGAAATGTAATGACTGAGAAAAGCAAAAAGAAGAAAAACCTATCTGCTACTAAAAACAAACAATCTAGAAAACAGGTCAAGGTGGGACAATTTAAAAATCATCACTTTCCCTGAAAAACCATGATTTTTAAAATATATATTTAAAGAAATCATAAATTAGAACTAACCAAATCTATTAGTACAAGAAATCAAAGAAAAGATAGAATCCTATCACTTTCTGAAAGAACTTCAACAAGAAAAGTCCTAGGAATGTCAGTCAAATTCCAAAGCTTCTACACATCAAAGAAAAGATACTATCAGCATCCAGAAAGAAGCAATGCAAGTACCAAAGATGAAATCAAGGATCCCCAAAAGACCTGGAAGCTCCTAATTTAAATGAAAGGAGATTTTGGAAAGTATTATTTCAAAAGCAAAAGACATATGCTTGCAACCAAAAATAATTTACCATGCAAACGATAACTATCATCTTACAAGAGGGGAAAAAATAGACCTTTAATGGAATTGAAGATTTTCAAACATTTCTGAAGAAAAGACCAGAGCTAAGAAAGAGCTCTGAAGTGTCAATACAAGAATTAAAAGAAAGTGAGAAAGATAAATTTTATCTGAGCAAATGGAAGCAGCCTTCTGATAATGTAATCCTATCTTCAGAATCTTAATGTTTTCAAAGAAAATTTAGGGACTTAACTCAGAAAAATACAAGTCCTAAGGCCAGATTAGTCCCTTTCTGAGTGTTTAAAACAAATTGGAAAATAAGGGAGAATATAAAAAATACATTAATATAAAAAGTATTAGAACTTATTCTTTTTCAAACTTGAGATGTGTGAGAAGTAGGTGTGGGAAATGGGCATCAAATGAACCTCACTTTTAACTGAAACAGATAAAGAAGGGCTTAACACACACACACACACACACACACACACACACACACACACACACACCCCCACTCAAACAATCTGGTGCAGAAATACATCAAATTCAACAGAGCAACCATCAGGAATGAGGGGTGCAGGGTTAAGGAAAAGGAGAATACTGGTGAAGAAATAGCTGCAGGTACAACAAACTTCTTGATGTTGAGAGATAAAAGAAAAAACAAAGCAAAGAATTATATTCTAAAAGAGATGCCCATCCATTGGAGAATGGCTGAACACATTGTGACATAAGAATGTTATAAATTATTGTGCCATTTGGAATGAAGAAAATTTGCAGAGAATCTTTTGGAGTATGAATTGACATAAAGTATGCAAAAAACAAAACAATGGTTTATATAAGGATAACAACACTGTAAAAAAAAAAATCTATAAAAACTCAAGAATTCTAATCGGTGTGATAACCAATCATATCTACAAAGGTCATATGATGAAACATATTAGCAATCTAATGAAAGAAAGGCGAGGGGATCAAAGGGCAGAAAGAGTCCAGGAAGACACATATACTTTTGGACATGGCCACTAGGTAGATTATTTTTGCTTAACTACCCATATTTGTTACAAAGATTGTTTCCCACACCCCTTTCTCTCACTTTTTAAATTTGGAGTGTTGGAGGAGTATTGAATGGAGAGGACAAGTTAGCAATGCTAATACCAAAAGAAGTAGCTACCCACTGAAACATTTTTGTTTAAATGCATGGAAGAGAACAGAAAGAAATACAAACAAGCAGTATAGCTTTAAATATAATGTGTAGAATTTATCATGTACTTTTTAACAAACAAAAAAATTAAAAAGTATGAATCAGAGACTTGGTCTCACATACAATCCTTTGTGTTCTGCTGTTTATATGGATTTTTTTTTATTTTTAAGTTCAAAATTTTAAAAATAGCAATTGAAGGCAAAAAATTTACAAAAAGTTAGACAAGAATCCAACTAAGTCAGTCCATACCATGGGTGGGTAACAATGAAATTAGAAGTACAACCAAACCAAACAATAGAAAAGATCTATGAAGATTTATATGGCAAACTATTGTCTTCAATAATAATGAGGCATTATGCTGGACTATAATAGAACAATCCTGAAGGGGGCATAAAAATGGCTGTAAAGAAATTAAAGATGCAAAAAACAGCTGGACCACACCATAGATATTTGGAACAGGTCTAATTCTGAAGGAACAAGGGCTCAGTTTTCAAAATATCACAATTCCTTAAGGGAAAAAATCTTAGAATTTATTTGGAACTCCAAAAAAAAGATATGTGAGGAAATATCAATAGCTATAAAATCAATTATATATTTATTAAGTATCTACTATGTACCACATACTGAGGATAAAATGACAAGAGGGATGGAGTCTGTTCCCTTAGGACAATGCAAAGCATCCTAAATGAGATCTATAATCCGAATTCAGTCTAACTATTCAAATAGGAAAAAGAAAGTGGCTAAAACATGCCTATTATCCAGAATTTTAATAATATAGTTGAATAAAGTTGGTCCAAAAAATATTTTGGACAAATAGTACAAAGTGATAATGGGTCCAGAATTAAATAGGAAGAGAAGAACAGGCTGAGAAATTTAATGACTCCAATCTTTTCCTTGAAACAATGGTACATTTTTAAAATATCAATATTCTTCTAAAAGTATTGGATGACTGAGAGTCACAAAACATTATAGTCCCTGAAGAATTAAAGTTGAGGGTCATTCCAAGGGCAGTGGAGAAGAAGATAGTGAGCATAAATATGCTGCAGTTTATTACCAAGGAAGAATTCCACAGGAATGGTTTAAAATAGATATCATCAGATGACGGACTTTGATAGACTTAGTTCTTCTCAGCAACACAGAGGCCTAAGACAATTTGAAAAGACTCGTGATGGAAAATGCCATCCACATCCAGAGAAAGAACTATGGAGTCTGAATGCATCAGGTCGAAGCATACTATTTGCTTTCTCTTTTTCTGCTGTTTTGTTTTTTTCTTTCTCATGGTTCCGCCCATTCATTCTAATTCTTTTATACAACATGACTAATATGAAAATATATTTAATAAGAATGTATATGTAGAGCCTATATATGATTGCACACCATCTTGGGGAGGGAGGAAGTGAGGGAGGTGAAGAAAATTTAAAACCCAAAAGCTTATGGAAGTGAATGCTGAAAACTAAAAATAAACTAATTAAAATTTTTAAAAAGATATCATCAGAGAAAACTATGCAAAAATAGAGAAATAGGATCACAGAATCTAGAAGGTCTCTGAGATGTCAGAGGCCCAGGATCTAGTCAAACCCACATATTTTACAAATGAGGAAAATAAGGCCCAGGAAGGCTAAGTGTCCTGTCCAAGGCCATAAAGGTAGTAAAAGCATTGGAGGTAAGATGTGAATCTAAGTTCTCTGTCTCAAGAGCTGGTTCTCTTAAAGAGATGGTTTATGTATTTCACTAGTAATCAAGCAATGTGAAGAATTGTGGGGAATGACCCCTAGTATTTTGGACAGGTCTCCTATGGAGAACTTATGGGAGGACCTAGGTAAGAGTTACAGAATATGCAGGCATGCGTGGGTTTTGCTTTGCACTTTGGCAGGGAGATCCACATCAGTGAGATCATAGAGCCATCAAAGTATATGATGATGTGATTTGTAAACACCAGAAATTTTATAAAACTTTGATGTCTAATTTTTTAATTCTGATAATTCAGGATAATAGTACTTGAAAACTTAGGTTAAAGAAGAAATCTTTAAAAGCCTATACAAACCTATATCTGCTTATCATCTTAGGAAGGGTAGAAAGGAAGGAGGGATAGGATTTGGAACTCAAAAGTTTACATGTTTTAACATATAATTGGGGAAAAAAATAAAATATATTTTTTAAAAAGTCTAAGTATATTTTAGTTTAACATTTTCTGAAAGATAAATCACATTAAGGAAGTTTTATAACTTTACAGTTCACCCATTTTGGTCCTGCTGTTAAGAAAGGACATTTAAAATCTACAGCAAGACAAAGCTATCGCTTTAAAAATGTTTCAGTCAATCGAGCGTTCAAGCAAAATGTTAAGGTCATTTTAATCAAAATGAAGAGCATTTCAAAGGATATATTTTTCTTTGAATTTTTTAATTTTTAGTAATAGTTACAACTGAATAATAGACAATGTTATATTTCTGAGTATTATACTCACAATTAATTTATGATTACTGAACCACATTAAAAATCCTGAATTAAATTCATAAATATGGCTAGTCTTCTGTTATTTCTACCAATAAATACTGGAAAGAGAATTTTAACAACTTTTTTTGAAACAAAATTCTACTTTGTTTCAAATTTAAAAATAGAACAAGACAGTTCACAATGTAGATGCAAATTTGCTACATGGTTACTTTGAATGGGATTCTCTCAGCTAAAACTTTGTAGTGTAAATAGTGGCAGAAATACTCAAGTTCAAGTGGAAAAAGCACTTTTATAATTACTTAGAAAAGGACTCATACTTTATAACTTTGTAGCACAAACCAGGGCAAAAATAATGCATTAAAAATAAAACTAAGTCATTTTCCAAATATATGCCATATCTAGTATTGTTTCTTATAGAGTTTAAAATGAAGTAACTAAAGTAAGTCTTAAAACTCATTACGCATTTTGGAGATTCAACTTTTAAGCATAATAAGCATACCTTCATATAATCCTTGATCAACCGAGCTGCCTTCACACCAGTTTCCATATTAAAACTGATGTCAACTTTCACTTCTGTCTCCTGGTCAGTGAGTTTAATTATTGGTACCTGAAAAAAGTTTTAAAGAAATTACTGACTTACTATGTAATAATTGTAGTTATTTAATAAGATTTTTCAAAATTGCTACTTTCTATACATTTTAGAAAATAAAATAACAAGCAGCTGGACAAAAAGGACTTAGCAATAACACCTCCCTCCATCAGTGAGGAGACTGCAATCCTACATCATCTTGTAATCATAAACTGGACTACCATAAATGTAAAAAACGTCAAGAAAACGAATGCTGCCTTTCAAAACAACTACAAACACACAGCACTTACAGTACTTTGCATATAGTACAATTTAGTAAAAACATCCAGGTGATATAATACAGTAATTTAAAGTTCTACAGCTAAAAAGGATCTTGGAACTACATTTCATTTTTACCAGTGAGAAAACTGAGCCCCCAAAAGATTAAGGAATGTGTTCAAGGTCGCACAGCTTAGTATTCTCATCATCACTGTAATAATTATAAAAATAACATTTATATAGCACTTACTAAATGCCAGGCTTTGTGCTAAGTATTTTACGATTCTTATCTCATTTGATCCTCATATAACAAACCCAGGAGGTAAGTGTTTTTATTATTCCCAGTTCACAGATGAGAAAACTAAGGTAGACAGGGGTTAAGTGATTTGCCCAGGGACACCTAACTAGTAAGGATCTGAGGCTGAAGCTGAACTTAGGTCTTCTTGAATCCAAGTCCAGGTCTCTATTCAGTGTGCCCTTTAGCTGCCTCATAATTAGTAACAGAGCTGAAACAGTACCATTCGCGACCACACTAAAATGCTTTTACAAGAAAGTACAACTCATGGAACACTAATTCATTGTTGGTGGAGCTGCGAGCGCATCCAACCATTCTGGAGAGCAATTTGGAACTATGCCCAAAGGGCTACAAAAATGTGCATACCCTTTGACCCAGCAATATCGCTACTAGGACTATATCCCCAAGAGATCATAAAAATGGGAAAGGGTCCCACATGTACAAAAATATTTATAGCAGCACTCTATGTAGTTGCCAAAAACTGGAAGTCAAGGGGATGTCCATCAATTGGGGAATGGCTGAATAAATTATGGTATATGAATGTAATGGAGTACTATTGTGCCATAAGAAATGATGAACAAGAAGACTTCAGAGAGGCCTGGAAGGACTTATATGACCTGATGCTGAGTGAAAGGAGCAGAACCAGGAGAACTCTGTGCACAGCAACGACCACAGTGTGCGAGAGTTTTTTCTGGTAGACTTGGAATTTTGTAATAACGCAAAAACTTCTTATAAAAAAAAAAAATCCCAAAGGTGGTTCTCAAGGCAAAATGCCTTCCACACTCAGAGAAAGAAATATGGAAGTCATTCACAAAATGTAGCAGATTATGTTTGTGTATGTGTAAGTTTTTGTGTATCATGTTTTGATTTGTTATATGATTTCTTTCATTTATTTTAGTCTGAGTACATAGCATGACTATAGTGAAAATATACTCAATAGGAAAGCATATGTAGAACCTATACAGAATTGTATGCAGTCATGGGGAGGGAGGGGGGCAGTGGGGGGTAGGTGTGGGGGGGATAAAATCTCAATTGTATGGCAGTGATTGTTAAACATTAAAAAATAATAATTTAAAAAAAAATGAAAAAAAGAAAGTACAACTCAGTCAGGAAATATAGATGACTGGGATCTTATTTATTCTTGTTTTTACGGAATGGTAAGTTTGGAAAAAGTAAGTACCCCAGGGCAGAGAGAGTAAAGGTGCATCCCTCCCACAAAAATTGCCAGTGGTGTAATAAGGCAACGAAAAAATGTTTTGTCTATTAATAGTCTAAATTGTGTACTTAAACTAAAACATCTTGTTTTAGGATGTCCAAACACTTTAATTCGGCTTTAAGAATCACAACAAATTTAACTTGCTCTATCAGCAATAATTTCATTGGTCATCAATATAAAGATGTAACATTTTTTACCCTTCTAAATACTATAAGTAGTGAAATGTGAGGATAACATTTTATTCAGTTTGAAAACTAAGCAAATATTTAACAAAGTTCCTTTGCAATTCCCCTTCCTGGGAGTTTACACTAATACCACTATTTTGGAGCTTACTAACATAATGGAGCATACTGAAAACCTAACATGCCCCCAGCCTACCATCTTCAAGGTCTCTAAATGATTACAGGATTTCTAACTTGAGGTATCTCTTTCTCCACAAGGAAGAAATTAAGTTTAAGTAAAATTATAGTATTCTGCCATGAAAA
The DNA here is from genome assembly GCF_028372415.1 of Notamacropus eugenii. Lineage (NCBI taxonomy): Eukaryota > Metazoa > Chordata > Mammalia > Diprotodontia > Macropodidae > Notamacropus > Notamacropus eugenii. The sequence continues at coordinate 354,858,439 of NC_092875.1, read as the reverse complement.
TCTTGATTGTTTGCTAGTTCTTGTTCTACTCATAATTAAAATTTCCATTAAGTTTTTATACAGCTGGTAATCATGATTACAGACTACATTACCAAAAGAGTGACATTATATACACTCAAATTCTAACCTAGAAAATAATCTAAATGTTGAAAAATTAAACATATTAAATCATATAATCTACTGGACCCAAACAGAGACTTGTACCGAATATTTTTAGTCCTTTAAAACCACCTGCTTCATTACTTTTAAAAAATACTCACTGTAGCTTTGTCAAGCACTTTAATAGAACACGGCTCAGCCACACTGTGTCTGCGCAGCGCTTGTTCCAACAGCTGTAAAGGAGGACGTTCCCACTTTCCAAAGACTACTAAGTCTATGTCACTACACAAAAGGTAGAGAAGATGTTAATAAAATATTCAATAAATAGTTTATTCATATTCTTAAAGTAGAACAACACATAACATTTAGTACAAATAGATCATTCACTCGATCTTTAGAAGCCTAAAATAATTCCACTAACTGGCATCACTTGTAAAAGGCAGTTTATTTCCCATTGTAAAATGGCAAATAGAAAAGTGACGGAGTTTTCTAAACATCCTACAGGTATAATTTAAAAAGAAAACCAATATCTCCTGATTCACACTTCTGTGCTCTCTACTGATTATTGTGTTTTTCCAAGTCACATTCACCTTTTGTTAAATGTAATTCGGGATGTCCCTGGGTTATCTAGAATCCTCGTAAATTTCAAATATGATCTCTCCCTCAATCTGAAAATGGTAGTAATAGGTCAGAAGAACAGGAGTTAACTCTTAAAATCAAATTTTTAACGAAATTTCTTATGCAATTATGCCAAATCTTACCCATAATTATGAGTTAAAAGGCCTATAATGGGAAAAATTGAGAATTATAAAAAAAAACCTCATACTTAGGATCATTGAATCATAGAGTTAGATGGTAAGGATGCCAAGTAGCTCACCCTCTCATTTTATAATGAAGAGTTTGGGACCTTAAATAAGTGCAAAACTAAAACTGTGAACTATGAACATAAAATTATAATAAAACCTGAAATCCCAAGAAATTCATTTCTTACCACCATTTTCCCCTAGGTTCTTTATCAATTCCTAATTTGGCTATAATCATATGATATGTAATCTTGAAATTTTAAAAAATTAAACATCTCTTTACATCTTTAATGCACATAAACACACAACACATAATGGGAATTAAGAAACAAAACAAGTAAAAATTTTAACTTACCTAGTTGGAAGATAAAGTCCTGTACTAAAACTGCCAAATATCTGAACCTGAAAGAAAAAGATATTCTCTACTGAAACATTTCAAAGCAACTCACTATCAAGGTTCTGACTAAAGTAACAAGTTTAACATAAAAATACTTATTATTAGATACAAAATTAAACTAGAATTTTAATAATAAAACACAGATCAAAATTAAATTGGTAAGAAAATATTTTGCAATCTATGAACATTCTTATTTTATTGACTTCCCATTCCCATTGTGTGAATCTCTAAAGCTCTCAAAACCAAAGAATTAGTCGTGTTGCTCCACCTAAATAACTTTAAAATACTGTAATTTTTTAAAGCCCTATGATAGATGACATTAAATTACTAAACCAAAATAAATCACTGAAGCAATTATATTTGTAAGAACATCAAAATTGGCATAATTCATCCACAACAAAAATAAAAATAATAGCCAAAGTTTATATAGCACTTTAAATTTAGCAGTGTTTTCTTATTCAATGAATCCTTAAAACAACCACAGATATCACCCTTATTTTAGAAGAGAAGAAAATGAATCTCAGAGTAATTAAGTCACCTAGTGAAAATCACACCAAAAGTGTCAGAAACAGGATCTGAATCAAGGTCTCTCCTAATTCAAAGTCCAGCCCATCTGCAAAAGTACTCAAATATCCAAAAATACTGATACATGACATTTACACAGAAGTAATTGCTGAGTTAATATGTGGAAAAACTATGGAAAATGGGGAAAGTAACAGAAGGTTAGAGAAGGACAAATGTTTTGATTTCTCCACTTCCCCAAATCCCCTATCCCCCCCAAAAAAAGAAATCTGCAAACTACAGGTCAGTGAACTTGACTTTGGTTCCTAGGAAAATCCTAGAATGGATTATTAAAGAGATGATTGGTAAATATCTAGAAAAGGAAAAAGTGATTTGAATGGCTTCATTATAAATATGTTATACCAAATAAACATGATTTCCTTTTTTTGTTTTTGATGGATTACTAAAACAATGAGAATTCCACAGATATAGTTTATGTATATTTCAGCAAAACTTTTGACCAAAAAAAAAAAACCTCAAATTACTCAGATGGAAAAGATGGAAAAATGTGGAGAAGATAATGCAATTAAATTGATTCAGAACTAGTTGGATGGCCGGCCTCAAAAAGTAGCTGTTAATGGTTCAATGTCAACACGGCAAGAATTCTGCAGTGAAGTAACCCCCAAATATGGGTTCAGCCTAATGCTGTTGATCACTTTTATCTATGACTTAGATAAAGATAAGGATGTAAAACTCATCAAAGTTGCACATGACATTAAAATGGGAGGGATGGCTAACACACTGAATGAGTCAGGATCCCAAAAATATATTAGCAGATCAGAGTGTTAGGCTGAATTTACTAAGATGATATTTAATAGGAATAAATGTAAATCTTACACTAACAAAAAGCTAACTTCATAAGTACAAGATTGAGGGAGGGATGCTTTTGTGACAAAGATCTGGGGGTTTTGGTAGACTACGAATTCAGTCTCACTCAGCAGTACAACATGGCTGTCAAAAAATCAAATAAAAAAATGCACTCTTGGGCTTCGTTAACAGGGAAAAAAAAAGGAGGCAAGAGTTCCTCCACTTTCTGTCCTAGTCAGTCTATATCTGTAGGATTGTGTTGAGTTCTGATCACTTTGTGTAAAGAAGGATATTAATAAACTGGAGAGATTCCAGGTGAGGGAAACCATCAATGTGAAGGACCTGGAATTCATGCCATATAAAGACTGGATAAAAGGAACTGAGGATATTTGGTAATGAGAAAAAAAGAGGAGGAGAGGCAGAGATTTAAAGGGCTATCAAGTAGAAAAGGTATTTTTTTTTTTACTGCCAGATGACGAATACAGTGGGTAGAAATTGCAAAGAGTTTAAGGCTTGACTTTGGGAGGAAAATTTCCCAGCAATTAGAGATGTCCAAAAGTGAAAATGGCTACCTTAAAAAGTGGTAGTTTTTGCCTACTTGGAAAGCCTTCAAGCAGAATCTAGATAACCTCTAGGAAGGTGTTTTATAGTGATGATTCCTTTTACTAGAAATTAAAGTAGATGGCCACTGAAGTCTCTTCTAATTCTCAAATTTTAGGATACTCTAAAAATTCTATTAGAAACAATCTAAAGGTAAGGATGATAAAATAACAAGAATATTCATAGGCTACATAAAGTTTTATTATAGTCTTATTATATAATGCTATAAATGAGCATTAAAAATCAATTTATTTTTAGACTGCTACAACAAATTATCCCTAAAATGAGTTATATATTAAAGCACAATAAGCAGACAAACCAGGCACTATATGTTTAAGAGCCTGAAATAATAAGAACAGCAAGTTGATTACACACCAGGATACTGCCTGGGTCAATAAAATCTCAATAAAAATGACTGATGTATTTGTGTAATTTTATATATGTATGTGTGTGTGTGTGTGTGTGTGTGTGTGTGTGATTTTCATTTCATCCTAAGGCAAAGAACTCTGTAATTTCAATAATTTCATAGAACTACAAAATACATTTATCTACTGATGAAAATTCACCAGTAAAAGAAGAAATCATATTTTCTTGCTGCTAAATCAAAATCATTACAAATTCACTAAACTTTTGGTAATAACTGACATCAGCAGTTTCCTTAATTTTTTAAAGGATTTATTAAAACTGGAAAAGGGTGGGGACTAGGCAGAGGATAAAAATCTTTACTATACATTTTAAGACTAAATGATCTGATAGAAAACCAATGAAATTAATCATTCAATTTTTCAAAAGGAAATCATGGGGCATTAATTTAGGTGGTTAGGGTGAGGGAAAGGACAAGAATTGTTAAGTAAATTTCTCAAAAATATCCTTTTTTAAACACCTTATTAGAAGTTCAAGAAAAACATATGTTGATAATAGAAGTCTCTTTTATACATCAAAGGAAGAAAGGCAGCAAGATAAGTAAATGGACTGGTGAGCAAAGTTCAAAAAATAAGAAATCAAAATAAACACTAAATTAATTCTTCCTTTTCACTGAGGAAGCCATTAAAGAAGATTCTCATTCTCAAATTATCCTTTTCATATGGGTAAGGTGGAGATAGCAACCAATGATAAATGTACAGGATGTTCTAGACTTCGTCTAGAGATTGAAAAATCACTTTAATGGGATGACGCTGAGCCAAGTGTTTAGAAGGCACTTAATGGTGAAACTGGATAACTACAGGCCAAAATGTATAACCTGTCATTATAAACAGATACTGTGTTGAATAAGTGGCAAATGGCCAGGAATTATAAAACACAAGAATACTCTACAATAGACCCTGAGAAATGATTAAATCTTATTTTCATAATGAGTAAGGAGGTAAAGTCTATAACTGAATGCTCAAGGAAACAATTTAGTAAAAGGAACTCATGCCTGACTAACCTATCAAAAATTCTTTAAGGTAAAAAAACTTACATTTAGATAACCAGGAACAGCTGACCATAGTTTATAACACACAGATTTTCTGAATAGCTATACTTGAATTTCTTTTAATAAATACTTAAATGCCTATTGTGTTCAACGTATTGTGCAAGGCATTAGGGACATACAATACCACCATCAAAGTGAGGGAAAGCCACCAGTCCATGACCTCAAGAAGTCTGCAAGATATACCGCATAAACAGATAACTAAACACAAGATAATCTGAAGGAAAAGAGAAGCACCAACTAGGAGGATCAGAAAAGGCAGATGAACTGGTCCTTGAAAGAGTTACGCATCCTAAGAGGCAAGGGTAAGGAGAAAGAGTATTTCAGGCATTAGGGATACCTATGAAAAGGACTGGGGACAGGGAGCAACCAAGTTTGGGGAAGAGTAACTAGGTCAGTTTGATAGTAATGTCATTGTGTAAAAGTCAGTAATGTGAAGTTAAATCTGAAAAATTAGGCTAGAGCCAGAAAAGCAAGGCCAAAATCCTGGGCCGAGTGCGTAAGCAATAGGGGGGGTCACTGAAGATTTTTGAAGAGAAGAGTGACGTGGTCAAAGCTGTACATAAGGAATATTATTTTGGCAGGTCTATGGATGGTGGATTAGGGAAGAAAAAAATTGAAGGCAAGAAAACCAATCAGAAAGCCACTACAATAATCTAGGAAAGAAGTTAAAAGGGCCTGAACACCAGGGTAGTAGAAGTAAGAATAGAGATAAGAGAATAAACTCAAAGGTACTGTATAACAAAATTTAGAAATGGGCTGGATGAAGGGTTGGAGTAGTATAAGGCCAGAAAAACCAAGGATGACTCAGTTTATCAACCTAAGCAAATGGAAAGATAGTGGTTCCTTCAAGAGAAATAATGAGATCTGGAAATGGGATCGGGATTACTGAAGAGAATTATTAATGACCATTTTGGACAAATTGAGTCTAAGGGGCTTATAGGACATCCCAGATAAACAAAAAGCAGAAGATAGCTAGTAGATGAGAGGAGTCTTGAGTTCAGGAAAGAAATTGGAGCCAGGCATTAACTTGAAAGTCGTAGGCATCAAAATAATAGCTAAACCCATTAGAACTAATCACCAATGAAGGAGGAATAAAGAAAACAGGGAAGAGGGCCCAAAATAGAGCCTAGGATGAAGAAGGGGAGGGAAGATAAGGAGAAGCATGGTACAAAGCAGTATAAAAAGGAATAGTCAAACAGGAAGGAGGAAAACTAGGAGAAAAATGAAAATCAAAGAAGTACACTAAGGGGAGGAATGGTTGACAGTGTTGAAAGATGTCAAAAGGTCAGGAAAAATGATGCAATTAAGAGATTATTAACCTATGAAAGAACTGATTCCAGTACATGATAGTGGAGCCAGGTACTGAGGAGGCGAAAACTGAGTAGGAGTGGAAGAAGTGGAGGTAATGACTGTGGGTGTCTTTTTCCAGGATTTGGCTATGAAAGAAAAAAGATCTAGGAAAAAAAGAATGAGGAAATGGCATGGTCAAATAAATGAAGTTTTGTTTTGCTTTTTTTAGGATGAAGGAGACCCCAGCCATCCATAGGGAAGGGAGTGGTTGTTAAAGAATTTTAACAGGAGAGAGAGGCTAACTAAAAAGAAGGTATTAAGGGAACAAACAGATGTGAGCCTTAGAAAGGAGGGCAACTTCTTTGTCAGAGACAGAAGAAAAGAAATAGACTATGGCATAACAGAGGATGAGGACTTTGAATAAAGAATAAAGGAGAAGAGGTAGTATACCACAGAGGGCCTCAAGGGTCTCTGCTGAGTAAGCCTGGGATAGAGTGATGTAGAGAAGGAGAAAAGAAGTTTGAAACTATAATTGTGGCAATGTGACCAAGACACCATCAGGAAAAAAATAAAACAATTACCAGGAAGCCATGAAGCATGTTTTAAAAATATTTCTTTACCATGGAACTGATAAAATTATTTTTATTAAGGTTAAACAAAAAAAAATGGAAAAGAGAAAGACAAATAGAGGTATATGGAATGGTAACTGGGAATAGTCTTATACACCAAGAATCTGTGATTTCATAAACACAAGGTACTTCAAATGTGGGACTCCATCCACCAAAGCCTCCTTCAATACATACATACATACATGACTTAAAACATAAGTTACAGGGAGGTGCCAGAGGCAAAGAGAAGTTAAATGATTTGCCCAAAGTCACAAAGAGAAGAGTAAGAAGAAGCCTAAATCTTCCTGACTTCCAGTCCAGGACTCTATCCTCTATGTTACACTGCCTTTACTGGAACTACTCCTATCTTCATGACTTTTTTATAAATGATCTGGACAAAGATGTACAAAGAGTGCTATATAAAGACTGACATATTTAAAGTAAACATAGGGCAAATAAAAATTAGTTTTACAGCACAAATGATAAATTTACTGAGTCTACTATAAGCTCCTTTAAAGCAGAAGCCATGCCTTGCACATCGTTTCTTTCTCACAGTGCCTAGTACAGTGCTGGTCATATAAGAAGTAGGTCAAGATAGTTCAGTAATTAAACTTTAAAAATGTATTAAAACATGCAATTAATAGTTCATTTTATAAAATGTAAAAAACAAGAAATAGAAGAATCCAGGCTTAAACTCAGGCCTTTCCTTCTACAATTCTATTCCTACTGAGCACTATACTGCTTCTCAGAGAGCACACAGGTTAATGGAAATTAGAATGTTTGGGGAATTCTTAACTTTTAGGGCAGAAACAATGGGAAAAAAAAACATACCTTTTCATAAGATGTCTGTTTGGTGGCACTCTGACTAGGAAAAGAATCTGATTCTTTGTGACAATTATATTTTTAAACTTACCTATATAATCATACAGAGGCATGAAAATATGCACTTACATCAGCCGTAGGCCAAAGATCTTTTATGACAGTTTCTATTCTTTTAACTACTTCTCTTCGCATAGCTGCTTCTTCGGGACAGGGGGACATGAAATTATAAAAGTCAATTATTTCCTCATGAAGCCTAAAAAGGAAAAAAAGGGAGAAGGAAAGAATCATTACTATGAGTATAAATGAGTTTCCCAAGTTTGCTTAACAATACAGACCTCTTAACAGCATTATTAAAGTTATATATACAAATCATAGGAATAATTTTTAAATCCTATTGTTATTTTATACTTAAATGTATGTCACATTTTTAGTAATAACTGGGTTAAACTAAAATAAGTCATGCAAAAGGATTTGGTTCTGAAGATATGGGAAAAGTGGGGTAGTGGCGAAGGGAAGCACAAGAGGGAGGGGGGAAAGGATACATAGGAGAGAAAATGCCATATATGTATAGATGTGATAGGTGGTCACAGAATTCTACTACAGTCAAACAACTCAAAGTCATTTAGAATTAGCACTGCTTAACTTAATCCAATAAACATCCAAAGGTATTCTCTCCAAAAGAGAACACTGGAGAGCAACCGCAAGAAACGATTTTAAAAGGCATTATCTTATTTTTATTTTTCTAAATCAAATCCTGAATAATATGTCTAAAATAGATATTCTCCAAAAGGCTTAACCACCTCTACTTGCCTCCAATCACTTATCTTTCCAGTCAAAATTTTATCAGCAACTGACATCTAACTATTGGCCTTTATAGGAAAGAATTACTGATGACAATTTGGTACCACAGATGCCAAGAAGATGTCTGTTATTTTATTACAGAAGTTAACTAGGAGGCAGAAAAGACTAAAACTAGTACTACAAAATTTTTAAATATATATATTTAAAATTCATGTGCTTATATTGAAAAGTTTATATTTGGTAAACATACAGATTCCATTGCTAGTGAAATAACTTGAAAAATAAATTATATTCTCTGACTTAAAATACTCTGTCAAATAAAAAAAAGAAAGCAAAACAATGCCACTTTACCGTTACTGTACTACATACAGCTTCTGGTGCTGACTTCAACAAGCTGTCCACTTATATGAGTGCTCTGCTGTTTTTTTTAAACAACACTTTAAAAAGTTGAAAAGATAGGCAGGAAACATACCGACAAAACCCTTGGGGTGGTTGTGGGGTACCGTATTTTAGTAGCCCAGAGGTTCAAACTGCTTGAATAATAAGAGCCAATGCCTTTTGTTCATGATTTATGGAATAAAAATAATTGTAGCATTTTGGAATGCAATTAAACTATATCAATTTTTATCAGAGTGGTAATAATCATCACTCAAATGTAAATACTACCTTAACAGAAAAGAGTTATTTAGGAGCATAAGTCAAATTTTTATGGAATGAATTTATGAGAAAATGGGCAGAAAAGCAATGTGATCAAATAATTTTAGTACATTTATTATTACAATAGAATTTTCTGTTACTACATAACCATATATTTTATCAGATGAATCGAGAGCAATTTAAAAGCACTATATATTATGTTTTACATTTACTATAACCTATTAATCATTGTAAAGATCAAACTGCCTACACAAATAGAAAGAACAATTAACGAATTAATTATGAACCTATAGAAACATCTTTTATTAAGACTTTTTATATCAGTAAGATGGACCTACAGAGGTGGCTGAGTATGGAGCAGAGTACTGCATCTAAAGTTACTTAGACTTGGATGCAGACCCTGCCTGTGACACATCTCAAAGAGAGTGACCCCTAGGCAACTTCAGCTTACCCCTGTTGGCCTCAAGGAATTCTGTAGGACATCTAATAAATCATAGAATGTGACCTCCTTTGGTGCAAGACATTCCCAGAAAGCAGTTCTTAGACAAAAGTAAAGATCCTCCATTTTTCACTTATAATGAGTTTATCTTTACTAAATTTACTGGTGATTATAAGCATATAAAAGAACAGCTAGGAGGAAATCACACAGGGATTGAACTCAAGAGACCCTCCTTCTACTTCCTGCTACTTGTAAAACTTTACACAAGTCACCTGAACCCTGAGACATGTTAAACATACTTCTGCATTGGTAAAAAGGGAATAAAACATGCCCTACCCTAGCTTGAAGGGGTGGTATAAGGACAAAAATAATTTTATGGATGGCAGCATTTAGTAAACAGTTTCTCAGTGTAATGAATGAAAGTGAGTAAAAGCTTTGAAAATAGGTTAAAAACATTATATAATTAAAGGTATCAATTACTATTATTATAACTTCAGTTAATCAGCTCCAGCACAGCTAAAGCATTCCAGAAATCTGCATTTCACAGAACTTCTAAGTAACAGGCAGACAAAGAGAGCCTAAATCCAAAAGATTTGAACTCAAAATCAACATGTCTGTAGAGCTAAGCCAAAGAACATTTTTTAAAAAAAGATTGTTATTCTATACAGCTAATTTTAAGAGTTTTCAGAAATTCTGAGAAAATCAGAAAAGAACTTATTTTATGGACAACTCATTGAAGTCAACACCAAGAGTTGTATGTAGTACATTAACAGTCTTTCAATTTTAAAATTTAAAAGTCAAAGACTAAGAATGGAGGAAACTGAGTACCGGACAAGCACAGCAAAATCTGTTATAACTAAGTATAGCTTTGTATAAGAGTTCTATTTAAGCCACTGACCCAAAACCTGAAAATTTCTGAAACATGAAAAAAAAAAGCACCCATTCCAACTCTAGTCTAGCATACCATATTCTGCTAGCTTGACAAGCAAAAATTATATTTTAAATTACTGCCTCTTTAAATGAATACTTTGACAAAAACTTCCTGACCATATGTCTGTTTGTTTTTCACAATCATTTGCAACATCTTACATGTCTAAACAAGCAATTTTTGAAATATCTTTTTGTTCCCTTGACTCTTGATGCTTCTAGTTTTCAACCTTTGTTGAGCTTTGTTTCTTAAGAAGAGGTTTGGGGCGGGGAGAGGGAAGAGATTATGAGGAAGGAGTCTTTTTTTTTTCTTATCTAAAGTTAAAAATAGATAACTTTATATTTATATGAAGTCTCTTTCAAAATGTCATTATGTGATATGTTACCAGCAAGATGGCAGAAGCCACTTTTTGTAAACCTCTTCAACACCAAAACCTCAAAGGAAAGGAATTATGTACTAGGTATGGAGAAATTACAGCTAAATAAATCCAAAAGATAAGACAGATAAAAGAAAATCTCAAGAGTTAACCCCAGGAAACTAATACTTTAAGAGCTCTCACTCAGTATCACTAACTTCAACCAACTATTAAATGCCTGCCTCAAGGAGCATAATATCAAACTCCCAAGGTTGTGATTCAGGGGACAACTATGGGAATACCTCCTTCCCTACCATGGTAGTGACTTTGATTGTTCTTCTCAACACACAACCTACAAAAAGCAGCAGGCACCAATTCTGGAGTGGGGGAACTGAATTGAGGAACTGAGGCTGGCCTGAAAACATGGGTGTAAAGGACATATAGCCAAAGGATAGAGGAGAAAGAGGGTAATAGGACTGGAAACCAAGGTGGAAACCGCCTCCCACCTCCCAGCTTATTCATGCAAGAGATCTGATCTAATATTCCCTAATGAGAAGAGGGTGAAGCCACCAAATAAATCAGCCTTCAGGGGTTTGTCCACCTGTGTAAAGGGAACTGACAAATATAAGACAGTTAAAATACTATAATATTAAGAGGGAAAGCCTGAGTAAAAACCTAACTCATATGCAGTTGAGCCAGAGAAGACATAAAAATAGAAAGAAGAATGAATAGAACCTTGAGAAATGGAAATACTTTGAACAATTTTAATAAAAAGGAAAATGAACTAACGTTGCCTGATAAAAGAGACTCATGGACTCCATGTATATTATGGAAAAGTAGCAAGAAATCCCAGAGAGACTTAAGAGAAGTAAAACTCTTTCAAAAAAAATGAATAAATTTACATCAAAACCTACATAGTTAAGTAGGAAAAACTGTATTTTTGATCAAGAATATTTCCAAAGTAATAGAAACTACGGGAGAGATAGAGATAGGGACAGAGAAATTTGAACGCAAAAAATACTGAAGTAGAAGAAAATATTGTGGAAGATTTGCAAAAGGTATCCATACTAAAAGAAGGCATGAATTCCATACAAATTAAAGTGACTGACATCAAAGATATGTCCAGTGATTAGAGATCCTAAATCTCTCAGATAGTATGAATTTTAAAACCTTAATAATATAATTAAAGTCCAGAACTTCCAAATGCAGACAGGGCACTAATCATGGGAATCTACAAGGTACTACACCAAGATAAACCTTCATGCTTCAAATAGCGAGAGATGCAAAAGTTAAATTTAACAAATGCATTAGCAAATTTTGGAAGTCATGAAGAGAAAATCTTTGAAATATGAAGGCAAAGTAATTTCAATACAGTATTGTTTGTATTTACAATAAATTAGAGGAATGGAATTTAATATTAAAAAAGCAAACCAGCCCAAGCTGAAATGACCACTAATGCTACAAACCTGAAACTAATCATTGTTTAAACACACACACACACACACACACACACACACACACACACACACACACACACACACACACAGTGCATGTGTGCGCACACAGCATGGAACTGAAAGTAAACCACACCAAGAAAAGACTAATGAAATTTTCTCATAGTTACAGGTTATAGGTTTTTGTTTCTGTTTTGTTAAAGAATGATCTATGTAAAACAAAGAATAAATGAGGGCCTTCAAAGGATAAAAAGGATCAAAGAGGTTAAAGCTGTATCAGGGAAACAGAAGAAGCTAACATTAAAAGAATTGCACTTCTTTGCCAAGGACTAAGTACTCTGATTCCTTAAAGTTGTAAATTAATGTCTTTGCAAGAAAGAACAGTGGAGTGGGAAGATGCATAATGGGAAAAGAGGAGGCAGGAAATAAAAGGAATAGGTGATAATATCCATGGGTGATGATTATTGTTGTCTCTTGGCAATGAATGGTAAGAGACAGTGGTAAGGGGGAGGGAGTTTCTCCTGTTGAACAGTATTCTCTCAAGGTAAGAGGTGTGCAGCTGTGGTAGGAGATCAGAATCTGAAGCAGGGAGAGTATGTCTAGTTCCTAAAGACAGTGGGCACCACTAGTAGTAAGGGTGGTGAATCATGGAATAAGAGATGAGATGATATAAGTCCTTAGGGAGGGAGGTTGATCATGAGGAGGCCAAGAAATGGGACCAAACCTTATGATATGGGACACAGAATGACTCTGTGGTACCGCTGCCATCTAATATTATTTTCCTTATTTCTAAAAGTGGGGCATAGCAAAAGGAAAAAAAAACGAGGATAAGGTAAGGTCTACTAAGGTAATAATGTACAAATTAGAGCTAACAAGAGAGCTCAAAGCTGGCACTTCAGAAACTTTAACCCCATGAGGGACAGAGAGAGAATAGAAAAATATGAATATAGCCTTTAGAAATAAATCAAAAAATAAAATTAAGAACTAGAAGGAAAGAGAAATAACGAGGGTCACTGAACTGAATATGGAATTTTCCAAATAAGAAAATGAACAAATCCTAAAAAATCTTTAAAATGAGAAAAATTAAATGGAAAATTAAAGAACTATGTAACATTAAAAAAAGCCTAAAAGCTAGCTCTTTCAAAAGATTAACAAAATTGATAAACCTCTTAAAAAAGACGAAGGAAGAGAATCAAACTACTGAAGTAAAAAGAACAAAATCACAACAGAGAACGTAAATTATAAATACCCATACAAGTATGTGACAGAGAATTTGAAAGAAGTGGAGGATTATCTAAAATATAAAAAAATACAAATTAATAGAATATGAAATAAAGCTCTTAATCCAATTTCAAAAAATGAAACTGAACTAGGACCTACTGAGGGGGAAGAGAAGACAGAGCAGGGATCCTTAATCCAGAAAGATTTACTAGTGATTCTGTCAAATAATTAAATGATTACTACCTATGCTGTACCAACTGGTCCTAAAAATGAAGGAAAAAAAACACATGACACAAAAGTGACAAAATAAGAGTTTAATGTTTAAATCTGAGAAGAAAAAAGACAAAAAATTAAACTACAAATTATTACAACCAACGAATATTATTTTTTAAAATTCTAACAAAAAGAATAATATATCCAAAAATTATTCATTATGATTAAGATGGATATTAACGGGATTCAAGCATGGTTCATTTACCATTAGAAAAACAATTGGTATAAATAATTATTTAAAACAGAACACCCCAAAATCATACAATTATTTTAATAAAGCAATCATACCTAATGTTATTTGATAGAGTTTTAGAAATTTTAGCAGTAAAACCAAGAGAACGAAATTAAAAGTAAAAACAGAGTAGATACAAAACTACCATTTATTCATGATGTGAAGGTTTACTTAAGATAACCTCAGGGAATCAAATACAAATGAGATGAATAGTTTCAGTAAAAGTAACAGGATACAAAATAAACCCACAAAATCAATAGCATTTCAAAATAATACTAACAAAATCCAGAAGGAAATAATTTAAAAGGAATCACCATGCAAAATAACAAATATACAAAATAGACATGTGAAGCTGCAAAACATTTTTTTTTAAATGACAAATAATTGGAGGGATATTCATTGCCCATGGCTGGTCCAAATGAACATAAAAAAAATTACAATCCTGTCTACATTATTTTAGATATTCACCAACCAGGCCAATGAAAATACAGGCAAAGTCAGAAATATTGTAGCTTCAGACTACTGCAATAAAGAAAATATTTCAATAAAGTGAGTCACATCAATTTTTTGGTTTCCTGGTGCATATGAAAATTACGTTTACACTACAGTATAGTTCATTAAGTGTGTAATAGTATATATTTTTTAAAAATGTACATGCCTTAATTTTAAAAATACTTTATTGCTAAAAAAAAAAAAACAAACTGGCTAGAAATCATCTAAGCCTTCCGAGAGTAAATAATTTTTTTGCTTTTGGAGGGTCTTGCTTAGATGTTGATGGCTACTGATCAGGATAGTGGCCTAGCTTTCAGTTTATCTTAGCTTTTGACATGCCTCCTTCACTAATAATCATTTCTAGCTTTTGATTTAAAGTGAGTAACTTTTAGGTCTTCCTTTCACTTGAACACTTAGAGGCCACTGTAGGATTATCAATTGTCCTAATTTCAATATTGATGTGTCTCAGGGAATAGCAAGGACCAAGGACAGGGAGAGAAACAGGGGACCTGCAGGGTAGAGGAGTAGACAGAACACACATAACATTTATTAAGTTCACTGTATCATATGGGCATGTTAGGGGAGCCTCAAAACAATTACAATAGTCACATCAAAGATCATCATCACATCTCACCAGATCAGATACAATAATAATGAAAAAGTATTAAACAGTATGAAAATTACCAAAATGTGACACAGAGACACAATAAGAGTATATGCCATTGGAAAAATAGCATGGATAAACTTGCTTGACACAAGGTTGAAATAAACCTTCAGTTTGTAAAAAGCACAATTATCTGTGAAGAGCTATATTATTTCTATACCAAGAAAGACACATTATAATGTTTAACAAAATAATAAGATTCATTACAAGGACAATCTAGAAGCTGAAGAAAAATAATTGCTTAAAAGAGTAGAAATGAAGAAGAAATAGCTTTTCCAGACCTCAAATTATACTACAAAGTAGTAACTGTTTGGTGCCAGATCTGGTAAAGAACAATTGCAATCCTAGCTAGCTATCTGGGAGGACGAGGCTACTATATTTCTTGAGATCAAGAGTACTGAGGTACAATGGGCAATGTCAATCAGGTATCCACATTAAGTTAATCATTAATGTATGTTACACTCCCAAGAGTTCGTGGCCTCCAGCTTTCTGAAAGAGGGGCAAACTGGCCTGGGTTGGAAATGAAGGCCAAATCTCCAAAGCTCCAGACCAGGCCAAACATAAATAGAACCTGTGTTCTATTCATTAGAACCTGTGTGAGGCTCAGTATTTAAAAAAAACAAACAAACAAAAAAACTCTTCAGTACTCGTCCTGCAGTCAAAAGGGCCTATGTTCAAATCTGACCTCAGACACTTACTTAGCTGCGTGACCCTGGGCAAGTCACTTAACTCCAATTGCTTCAAGAGGGAAAAAAGTGTTTAGTACTGGCTTGAAATACAAAAGTGTATCTGTGGAACAGAATAGATAATCAAGAATCACAATCTACTAACCCAGTTTTCAACAAGCCAGTGAAAATTAATGACTTGAGGATTAACTCCCTATTGGACAGGAACTGCTGGCAAAACTGAAAAGTTGTTTAGTGGAAATTAGGAAATCAGCATCTAGAGCTCAAACTGCATATATGACCTGAATATGAAAAGTCACACTATTTTTAAAAAATTAAGAGAACCAGATGTAAGAGTCTTGTAAGTAGTAATCATTTCATTCATTGGATTTGTATCCCTCTTTTTGAGTCACAGTTACTGTCACATATTAAGTAGGCTTTTAATAAATGCTTATTGATTGATCAGGTATATTTCAGAAGAATAGCTAGGTTAGGGAAAGAGTATTTAACCAAAAAAGATGATCACAAAAGATAAAACAGCTCATGTACAGTACATAAAATTGAAAAATCTCTGCAACCCGAATAAGAAGGGAAGTTATTAATTGGTCTGGGAGAATTTTGCAGCAAATATTTCTGATATTGGCTAAATATTCAAGATAGCTAGATAGCTAACACAAATACATAAGAACAAGAACTATTTATCAACAGAGAAGTTGTTAAAGGATATGAACCAACAGTTCTCAAAAGCAGAATTGCAAACTATTATGAACCATATGAAAGACTGCTCCAAATCACTAATTTGAAGAGAAATACAAATAAAATTAAATTTTAAAATGACAGATGAAGATAATAGCTGGTATTTACATATGGCACTTCAAGATTTGCAAAGCACTTTAAATACATTATCTCATGTGATCCTAACAACAACCCTGGAAGGTAAATGCTATTATTATCTCAATTTTACAGATGAGGAAATTAAAGCAGACAAAGGATGACTTGCCCAGAGTAGCATAACTACTAAATGTCTGCAGCAGAATTTGAACTCAGGTTTCCTTATTCCAAGTATAATGCTCTATCCACTAGATCACTTAGCTGACTATAGGAATAGTCAAAGCTCAGAGAGCTTGAGGAAGGAAAGGCACACTAATGCACCTGTTGATAAAGCTGGGAATCTGTACAATCATTCTGGAAAGTTATGTGAAATTTTGCTAAGCAAATTACTAAAATATCAATCTACTTTAACCCAAAGATCTTCCTGTTAGGCATAATTATCCTCACCCTCAAACCACTTCCCCCCACAAAGAAGTCAATGATTTAAAAAATATAAAAGGTCCAAAATATATCAAAATATTCCTATCAGCACTTTTTACAGTAGGAAAAACAGGAAACAATGTAGAGGCCCATCAACTAGGAAATGGCTAAACAAATTTTGTTACATCAATGTGATGTAATACTACTGTGCTATAACAATAATACAGAGATATTTGAGAAGACTTTTGCAAACTGATGCAAACTGAAGAAACTAAACCAAGAAAATAAACAATAATTATGACATAAATGGACCAAACAAAAAAAACATGTTAAAAATTGAATGTTATGAAATTATAATGATCAAGCTTATTGCCAAAGAAGAGACTGTAAGAACCTACTTTCCTTCTTCATGTAGAGACAGAGATGTATACTGCACATAATCTTGTTCTTAGTTGCTATTCTGGATTGTTCTGCTAACATGTCTTCCCTCTTTCTTATTCTTTGGAATAAGAGAAATCTTTCTGCGGGGGACGAAATGGAAATGGGAAACTGGGAAATGAGAAAGTGCTGCAAAAACAAAAGATCTCAATAAAAATTTAAATTTTAAAAAAGCATCATTATGAATGGTGACTGAATTGACATGGTAATTCAGAAAGTATGTTGTATTCCTCATATGAAAAGGATCATGTCTTCTTAGAGTTACAGAAATATAAACATTGTTGTTAACAGAGAAGACATTGTCAGATAGTCACAAGTCTTAAAAAGAAGGCAAATTTCAAAAAATTTGACTCAAGTCTTCACGCTCATTTAAAGAAAAGATAGTTTAGGAAAAAAGAAATTAACTCTCAAAAATGAAAAATTAGTGATATAATCATAAACAATTCCCAGTAAAAAAAAGGGTTCTAGCAAAACTGATAGGATTCACATGGGGCTTGCCTATAAGCTTAAGTAAGAGTTAATGGAATTAAGAGTTAATTTCCTTCCGTCTTCTCTACCTTTCTAAAGAATTTTTAATCTCTCTACTGGTTCTTTACCTTCAGTCTAACAAACACCATTAACTGCCCCGTCCTTAAATATATGTGTATGTATGTATGTATGTGTGTATATGTGTGTATATATATATACACACATACTATACATGATACATATAGTGTGTGTTCGTCCTTTGTTGCCGAAGAAGACCATGCCATCAGAGAAATAATGACATGACTTGCACTTGACTGTTTTCAAGTGAGGGAAAGCTGTGCAGGTCACCAGCCTCACTTCTCCTCCAGAGCCATCTGAATCCAATGACCAGATATTCATCAGGATGACTGGAAATGGCCCAGGATGAGGCAATTGGGGTTAAGTGACTTGCCCAAGGTCACACAGCTAGTAAGTGTCAAGTGTCTGAGGTGAGATTTGAACTCAGGTCCTCCTGACTCCTGCACTGGTGCTCTATCCACTACACCACCATGTGGTATAGACACACTCTTAACCTTAAGCTATTGTCCCCTTTTCCTCCTCCTTCTCCCTTTCACAGTTAAATTTCTAGAAAAAACAGTTTAAGCCTGTTGCACCTACTTCCTAATCATCTGCTCACTCATCAACTTCTTGAAATCTGGCTTCCATTCTGATTAGTCTACTGAAACAGGCTTCTCTCTAAGATCACTAGGGATATTCTTAGCCCTAAATCCACTGACTTTTTAAATATGTTCTCAATCTCCTTGACCTGTCTGCAGAATAAGACTATGGCTCAGCCCTTCACCTGAATACTCTTTCCTTCCTTTTTTAGTCATTCTTCCCATTTATTTCACTGGTTCCTCATCTCTCTTCACCCTCAAATATAGATATTCCTCAAAATACTATTTTTGGTCTGGGTCTCCTCTCTTCCTATGC
The DNA here is from genome assembly GCF_028372415.1 of Notamacropus eugenii. Classification (NCBI taxonomy): domain Eukaryota; kingdom Metazoa; phylum Chordata; class Mammalia; order Diprotodontia; family Macropodidae; genus Notamacropus; species Notamacropus eugenii. The sequence goes on along the minus strand of NC_092875.1, from coordinate 354,839,668 downwards.
TCTTACTTACTGATCTAATTATACTCTTGTGACTTCAATAGTGACTTCTATGAATCCCAAATCTTTATTTGAAAATAAACCCCCAAACATTTGTGCTTTAATTACAGTTCAATATTTCCAAATACCACTAATTGTATGTCCCACCAAAACACCAGAACTTCACACATTCAAAACCAATCTCTCTTTTTCCTAAAAACTATTTCTCCCCTTTATTTTTCTGATGGCATGATCATTTTCTTAGTCACCCAAGCTTGTAACTTTGAAATCAACTTTAACTCTTCCTTCTTCCAAAATAAACATATAATCTAGATGCTAAATTCCATCAATTCTACCTCCACAATATCTACCCCATAACAAAACATTACTAAAAACAAATCTGAGAGCTTAAAAAAGAAAGCAATGCTCACTAGTGTTGCCAATATAATATCACTAAGAACAAATTGCAGAAGATTAAAACCAGTGGCTTTTTAAACAAATGTTCCTGGGTTGGTAGATTAGAAGAATATTATTAATATAGTATAACTTAACTTTAGCAAGACATTTGACAGTGTCTCATGATATCATCATTAATAAGATTTTTTTTTAATGTGAGCTAAGGATTGTTAAATGACATAGGTCTTTGAAATATTTTTTTTCTTTAAAGAGGACTGTCTTAAGATATGGATGAGAAAAAAAATATTTGAATTAAAATCTTACACAAATTTGACATGAGCAATATATTGGAAATTGACATAAATCTATAAAATTATAGGCCATTCTATAATAGATATGCACAAATATCCAAAGTTTATGCTAAAATCAAAATGAACTAGAGGTTCTGATTGGGGGCTGGAGGAGGCAAGAAATGACCTAACAAAACAGCACTAGGACTAAGGCTCTTGGGGGATAGAACCCATGACTGGAATATGGATATGGATGGATTTTTTTTTTTAAACCAGAGCCATGCTTTCATTGGTAAAGAGAATTCTCAGTAAGGAAACTCCTTCTGGAAAGATCCGATAGATTAGCACTTGCTCTATAATTTATGGTCTTGGAGAAATTCCTGAATAACTGAGAGATTAAACTATACAGTGTCACAAAGCAAGTGTATGGTCAGGGACAGAATGTGATCTAAAGTGTTCTGAACTCCAAAGCTGACTCACTATCCATCCATTCTATACCACACTGAATCTCTTTGAATGGGCATACTTTGTTCAAAATAAATAGGAAGTAAAATAGGTGAGAGGATGAGAAAAAAACTGTATATTAAGAATATGAACTCATGTAATGACATTCAGGAACAAGAGCATTTAGGTGGAGAGTATTCAGGTGAGGATCAATGGAGAGAGAAACAAATAATTTTGTCATCAGAATATATCATGTGATGAAAGAATAAGAAAACAGATGAATTCAGGAAACATCACAGTGCTGGCACAGAGGTATAATATAGTAGTGAGAGAAGAATTTTAAACATCTACATATCTGCTGGATCTATCTCTCCCAAAGCAGTACAGTAAATAGTTTCTTGATTTACTTTCATGAAAATTATATCCTTCAAAAATGGAGGAACCAACAAGAGGAAATCCTCTTCTGGATACTACTCTCACTAAGAAGGAATGACTGGTTCTGAGCTGGAAATGAGGAGAGCCTTCTGGAGAAGGTTTTCCAATGACAACGAAAAACAGGAAAAGTCAAGCATAATCTGATGTGCACCTAGATTTTAGGGGAGCAATTTTTTAAAGGGTTCTGAGGAAGGATGGCTTAGGATCCTATGGTCTAAAAATTTACAGAAGTCTACCCAAAAGGAATAGACAGTTCTGAAAGTCTAAATTCACAAAGAGAAATAATTCCAATGAGGAGGGGAAAAGAGAGTGATATAATTACATCAATATAAATGCACAGAGAACTCACCAGCCAACTTAGGTATGTACATTATGCTTAAAAGCACCTGAGAAAATGAAATAATATCCATGTGTGTATGCACACGTGTGTGTATGCATGTGCATATTAGAAAAACTAAAAATGTAATAGATCATATCAATAAGATCATATCAAATAAAGAAAATCACATGATTTTATAAATAGATTTTATAAAAGACTTTTGATAAAATACAATATTGGTTTATCATTGTTTTCTCTTTAAATTAAAAAGTATGGAAAGATATTGAGCCTTCCTTAAACAATTTCTATCTAAAATCAGGAGCTAATTTCATAACTGAGCAACATTATGAGCCTTTCCGTTAAAATCAGGGATAAAGCAAGAATATCCACTGTTACCACTATTCTTTGATATACTTGCAGAAATGCTAGCTATTAAAACACTACAAGATAATGAAACTGGGGGATAACACAAGCAAAGAAAAAACAAAATTATTGATCTTTGCAGGTTATGTAGTACCAAATAATTAGTTGCATATTATGTGAAAATAATTAGCTGGAAATGTGAAACATCAATATAAGGACAGCATATTATTTGGGAGACTGCCTACTACCACATACTCAAATATAATGTAAACACAACTACAAAACAATTTATAGAACTAATCAAAAGAATTTTTAAAATTCATGTGTATAAATAAAAGGTCAGGAACCTCAAGGGAAGCAATGAAAAAAAATGAGAAGGGAATCTAGTAGTATCAAATCTCAAACTATACTACAAAATAATACTATTCTATAATATTGTACTATGTAATACTATACTATACTATAAATAATACTATACTACAAAATAATAATGATCAGAACAATTTAGTACTGGTTAAAAAATATTTTGATCAATTGAAGAGAATAAAAAGATATTAGTAGCATAGCATTCAGTAAACCCAAGGATACCAATTTCTGGGTTAATGATTCCTAATTTGATGAAAATTACTGAGAAAATAAAAAGCAATCTGAAAGAAATTAGGTTTTGCTCAATCTGACATAACATATTACAATAAACTATGTATTTATATATATACACATATATATACGATCTCGATATAAAAGGTCATATTGTAAAGACAAGGAAGAGAAGGGAAGAAGATACCTTTCACAACTGTGGATAATATTGCTTGACAAGGGACAGAGATTATCATAGAAGATAAAATAAACAATTTTAATAAAATAATATTGAAAAGTTTTTGTACAAATAAAATCAATACAGTTAGAACTAGAAAAGAAGCAAGTTAACTGGGGAAAATATTTGCAGTAAATTCCTCTGATAAAGATTTGATATCCAAAAAACACATGAAGAATTGATACAAATAATAAGAACAAGAGCTATTTCCCAATAGATAATCAAACATCACAGTTTTCCAAACAAGAAGCAAACTATCAACAATTATGCTAAAAATGTCCCCAAGTGGTAATAACTTTTAAAACTAAACAAATTAAAAATTATATAAACAGCTCTGAGGTTCTACTTCGCATACACCAAATTGATTAAAAAAAAAGTAAAATGACAGTTGTTGAAGAGGTTTGGGGGGAAAAGGTATACAAAAGCATTGCTGTTGAAACTATGAATTAGTCCAACCCTTCTTCAAAGCAACTTGAAAATATATCAAAAAGCCATTAATTTGTGCATATCCTTTAACCCAGTACACTATTAGGCCTATATTCCATAGAGATCAGTGACAGCAGGAAAGGATTTATATATACAAATATATACGTGTTTGTGTGTGTATCAGTCTTTTTTGTTGTAACAAAGTATTGGAAACAAAATGAGTACCCATTCATTGGGGAATGGTCAAATGCTATAGTAATGAATGTAATAAAATACTAATGTATTGTTTTTAAAAAGATCATAAACTCAAAGAAACCTGCAAATATACATATGAACTGATGACAAGTGAAATGAGCAGAATCCAGAGTTAAATTTACATGACTACAATAACGTAAAGAAAAACAACTCTGAAAGACTTAACCCCTGTGTTCAACAAAGAAACTAATTATGATTTTCAAATGCTAATGATGATTCATATTTTCCTCTTGGCAGAAACGATGAACTAGAGGCACAAGATAAGGCTTACATTTTTAGATGTTAGCCAATGTGCAAATATGGTTTGCTTCACTATCTTCCTTTAAGGGCTTTAATGGGGGGAGGTGGGGTGCAAAGTTGTGAAGAAATTTGTGAGTAGTGACAGTAATGAAAAATAATTAAAAAGTACATCAATGAAACAAAAATACATATGAGAATAAACGAAAGTTCAGAAAAGCAAGTAAATTTTATTGTTATCATTAAATTTAATATACACTTTCAAAAATTGTAATAGAAATTAAGTTGCATATACAATCCTCTTTTTTCTGGTCTTTGAATATTGAAATAGTCATGTTTATTGAACTGTGCTGAATTTATAATTTAAAAAAGGAAAGATTCCTCTATACAACATAAAAATAAGAAAATAAAAACTAATGAAAGTTTTTAAAATGTTACAGTTCTGTAAGACTAGATAAAGGACAACTAAAGATTAGAACAAGTTAAACCTAGTGAAGAAAGAAAAAACAACTTTGTTAAAAAAAAATGGATATTTAAAGTTAAACTTGGAAAAGAGGAGATGGGATGAAAACTGATAACAAAGAGAAGGCAACAGCTGCTCAATTCTTCTCTTAGCTTGCTTTGTGGGCCAAAGAGAATGAATGACCTTTTCAATGAAAGTGAAAGAACAAATATGGTTAATGCGGAGCTGATACTCGAGATAAATAAGGATATTAAGAGAACACCTACATGCCTTAGAATAATTCAAGTCACCTCGTTGTGGTAAACTACATCCTCAGGTACTCAAAGAAGGACTACTGCTGAGTCACAATCACTGAGATTATACAGAAGGATTATACAGAAATGGTGAGATGACAGAAGTGAAGAAAAGCAAATGCCTAGGTTTTCAAAAAAAGTAAACTAGAAAGTGTACAAGCTCTAGGACAATGAGAATGCAATAAATTCCTTAAAAATTTTAGAACAAATTAAAAAGAGTGAAAATCTTGTAAAAAAGACTTGGTAATATAAAGAGCCAACATGTTTCATGAAGTAAAGACTAAATTTTTCCTTTTTTCAACAAGGTTTCACATATCATGGGAAATATTGTAACTATAGTTTAACGACAAACAACTAACTTTTTAGAGGATATATACCTATATACAAAAGTGTACAGTTACATTACCAATAACTACTTTATATACTTTTTGCTTAACACTTTCAGGGACTGCACTTTGTTGGAGTTTTATTTTAGCTTCTCTCTTGAGTTATAATAAAATCTATAAATTAACACTTTCTTATGCCTTCCTTTTCTCATTAAATTTCCCTATATCAAAAGCACTTAAAGTCATTCCACAACCTTAGAAGCTGCCTCCAACTTTCCTACTTACTCTACATAACCAGTTTATTTTTGGTTGTCAAAATATTTCATTAGATAATCATAAAAACAAAATATTGTGTCATTAATACAAATATTCAGAAAGGAATGCCAAGACAGTTCTTACTGAAATACTAAAAGAGTTAAGACCATATCCTGAATATGCACATTCTGGTCCTTCACTGGACATTGGCGGAAGTCTCTGAATAAAAGAATAAAAGCAAGAAAAACTGTAATGAATGTTAATTAAGCATCTTTAAATGAGTAAAGCTTCATAGAGCTGCTAAAGGACCAAAACGTTGAACTATCACTAGAAAAAGAGAAAATTTGAAAACACATGAAATTACATGGTAAATTGAGTTAATATGACCTATACAAATTTTAGGATTATATTTTTTACAGTTAGGGAACATTTAGCCCAAACCACACATTTGTTCAGATATGCCCTTATGCAATAAATGTAACCTTGCTGAACAAGCTGTGGTATATGAGTCTGATGGAATACTATTGCGGTATAAGAAATGATAAACAGGATGCTTTCAGAAAAAAACCTGGAAAGATTTACATAAACTGATATAAAATGAAGTGAGCAGAAGCAGGAGAATATTATATATAATAACAGCAAAACTGTATGATGATCAACTGTGAATGACTTAGCTATTCTCAGAAATACAATGATCTACAATTCCAAAGGACTCATGACGAAAATGTTATCCACCTCCAGAGAAATAACCGATGCAGTCTGAATAAAGATTGAAGCATACTCTTTTTCACTTTATTCTTTTCGTGGGATTTTTTTTGGTCTATATTTTCATTCACAACATGACTAATATGGAATGTGTTTTTCATGACTACATCTATATCAAATCATTTGCTATCTCAGGGAGAGGGGATGAGAGAGAGGGAGAGAAATAAAGAATTTGGAACTCAAAATTTTAAAAAACAAAAGTTAAAATCTGTTTTTACATGTAATTGAGTAAAAATAAAACGTTATTAAAATATTAATGTAGCCTGGAAAAGCTGTACAAAAATCAAGTCCTGTTCAATTATATCATTTTCCTATTAACTACATTAACTTCAGATGTACAAATAAAACCATACGGATGGTAGAAAATATCTCTACCATTTGTTGCAACACTTTTTTTTTAAACAAACTTCCAAGGTGGGTATGTTGTGATGTTTAAAGGAAATAATATTAATGGTGTATTTAACTTTGCTAATATCAACTTAGATTAAACTCTAAAATTTTAGAAGGATCCTAAATCCTTAAAAGTAAGCCTAATAAAATAAGCTGACCATCATCTTAAAACATAGTAAGACTGAACAACACATTACGCTTATGGTAACTTAAACATCCAAACAATTATTTGGTTTAGTATACTACCTAGCTATCAGAGTCAGAAAAAAATGCACAAGATAGTAGTGTTTAGCTACTTAAAATAACCAACATGCTTACCAATTCAACTCACAAAAACTTTTTGGGTTACTGTGCCAACCAAGTGAGCATAACTTATGTTTATTCCAGCTGGAAATATAGCAACTTAAACAGTTAATTTTCCATTTAGAAAGCTAATTAATCTACTAAATCTAGAAACAGAAAATGGTTTCATTCAAAAAATTAATAATATAAGGTCATCAGTATCTAGCCTCCAAATTGTTTTTTTCTTCCTAATTTACAATCATGCGCTAGAGCCTTCATTTTCCCAGAGTCTACACCAGTAGCATCAAACTCAATAGAGTAGAAAATAGGCATATTAGTCATTAGTTGATATTCTCTGTGTTACCCTTTTTAGGGGGGGAGGGGGCTATTACAATCTGAACTTTAACCCCTCAAGTATACTGTCAATTATTAATGCTTGATCAGAACATTATTTACCCTAGACTTGTTCATTTAAATTTTTCTGTATTGTGATTTTACTACAAGTGTCTATAGTTATACAGTACTTCTCTGATTGCAGAAGGAAAATGAATGAGAAAAACTGAATTCATGTAATAGAAATGCAGTTTATAGTTTTCACAGACTACATTTATTCCATTCAGAAAGGCATACCTCTAGAGGAATTAATAATAGTACAACGGGCAATCATAAGGTATTTTACCATTCATTCATAATTGAAAGTAGAAGTTGCCAGTGCCCTCAATTTTAACATAAAAAAGTTCTTACTTTTTAAGTGCTTGTACCTCTCAGTTAAAAGAAATGACAGTATCTAATTCATCCACAAGGAAAAATCAATGTATAACATGTATATTTTGAAAGGCATAATTGGGAAAAATAAGAGTCAAACTATTTTATTTGGGAACAAATGGAAGTTGACTCCAATTAGCCCTTGTAAAAACTGAGCCAGCATACGTAGTCCCTAAAACTTAAAAACACCAGTCCCAAAAGTTTATTTACTAGCCATATGTGTGGAAGGCAATGTACTTTCTCACAGAAATAATGTTATTAAGTGGTGGCTAAACTTCTAGGCCAGTCTACAAAAAAAAACATCTGACTTATTATTATAGGTAAGGCAGATTACAAAAATTGCTTAGGACAATAGGGAAAATGCTGTGCTTGAATTAAGGCAAATCAACTAGGTTCAAATAATGTACTGGAATTTACTGTGTGCACCTAGATGAGTTAAACTTTGTGCCTCAAGGAACTCAAAGATTTATGTACAAATCAGAGTTCCTCCACCCAATGCCACTTAATCATTGTATTAAAATGAGTAGCAGCCTTAAAACCATGAAGACCTGAGTCCAAATCCCACTTTTGACACTTATTAGCTGTGATATCCTGGGAAAGTCACATATCCTCCCAGGGCTTAGTGTTAGTGACCTAATATGGTAGCTCCTATGATAATCCTCCTTCTCCTTTTATTCCATTAAAATAAGTTTTCCCCAAGACTGAGGCTTCCCATTCTTTTGATCTCTATCCTTTTTCTCTTCTAATCTCATTCATGCCTATGCTTTTCATTTCAACTATCCCATCTACATGGATTACTCCCAAATCCTTAACTTTTGTCCTAAATTGACTCCAAAGTGCTGTAGTAGCATTGCCAACTGCCTATGGCACTGATGAGTAGCAGATACATTAAGTTAAAGCAAAACTAATCAGTTTTCCTCTAAACATATATAAGAAACCAACTCTGCAAAAGCACAAAATCAGTAGAAGAGATTTGGAAAAAAACAAAAGTGCTGGCACTTGGGCCAGGACGCATAATTTAAGCCTGATTTTACCAATAAGAAGGAATGGTTTGTTTCATATCTACACATACATACATCTACATACACATACACACACACACATGAGGTAGCTTCACAGGGAAATGACCTTTTTATCTTAGAATCTAATGTAGAGGAGAGGAAAGCAAGCACAGTATGACATAATCCAGGTTTCAAGAAAGATATAATGAAGGCACAAAAAGAAGTCTGATGAGAGAGAAAAGATCAAACAGCCTGAAAAAGCAGGGGGCGGAGCCAAGATGGCGGAGTAGAAAGACGCACATACACATAGCTCTGAACCCACAACCCATAGAATGGCTACAGGGAAGTAACTCACGGCGAATTCCGCACCCAGAGGTCACAGAACATTGGAGCGAGGGAGATTACTGTTCCAGAGAGACCTGCAAACCTCTCGCAGGGGGTCCTTCGCGCTGCGGACTGGGCGCCGGGACTGGGAGCTGAGTGCAGCCCTGCCGCGGCCGCGGCACCGAGAGGAAAAGATCCGAGCAGGCTTCACAGACAGGATCTCCAGCGGCCACGCGGGTCCCTCCACCCACAGAGGGATCTGCAAACCTCTCGCAAAAGGTCCGTCGCGCTGCAGACACAAAGCCCAGCCCAGACCTGCTGCGGCCACGGCTGCGGCACCGAGAGAAACAGATCCGAGCAGGCTTCAGGGACGGGATCTCCAGCGGCCGCACAAGTCCCTCCACCCACAGGTGACAGGGGTGGGTGAGAGAGTCTCTTTGGCGGGTCGAGAGGGGAGTGGGGTGCCCCCATAATTCAGGCCCCCCCGCCCCCGGGAGGTAGAAGCTGAGAGGCGGCTGCAGACAGGGGCTCCCCAAGCGGGCGGGAGCCTGAATCTGAATCTATTGCGAAAGGTCTGCGCATAAACCCCCTGAGGGAACTGAGCCTGAGAGGTGGCCCTGCCCCGATCTCAGCACCAGATCATAATCTCATACTGAATAGCAGCCCTGCCCCCGCCAAAAGCCCTGAGGCTGGAAGCAGCATTTGAATCTCAGACCACAAACACGGGCTGGGAGGATCAGGAGGTGAGGTGGGTGTGAGGAAAATATTCAGAGGTCAAGTCACTGGCTGGGAAAATGCCCAGAAAAGGGAAAAGAAATAAGACTATAGAAGGTTACTTTCTTGGCGAACAGGCATTTCCTCCCTTCCTTTCTGATGAGGAAGAACAATGCTTACCATCAGGCAAAGACACAGAAATCAAGGCTTCTGTGTCCCAGCCCACCCAATGGGCTCAGGCCATGGAAGAGCTCAAAAAGAATTTTGAAAATCAAGTTAGAGAGGTGGAGGAAAAGCTGGGAAGAGAAATGAGAGACATGAAGTCAAAGCATGAACAGCAGATCAGCTCCCTGCTAAGGGAGACCCAAAAAAATGTTGAAGAAATTAACACCTTAAAAACTAGCCTAACTCAATTGGCAAAAGAGGTTCAAAAAGCCAATGAGGAGAAGAATGCTTTCAAAAGCAGAATTAGCCAAATGGAAAAGGAGATTCAAAAGCTCACTGAAGAAAATAGTTCTTTCAAAATTAGAATGGCACAGATGGAGGCTAATGACTTTATGCAAAACCAAGAAATCACAGAACAAAGAGAGAAGAATGGAAAAATGGAAGATAATGTGAAATATCTCATTGGAAAAACAACAGACCTGGAAAATAGATCCAGGAGAGACAATTTAAAAATTATGGGACTACCTGAAAGCCATGATCAAAAGAAGAGCCTAGACATCATCCTTCATGAAATTATCAAGGAAAACTGCCCTGAGATTCTAGAACCAGAGGGCAAAATAAATATTCAAGGAATCCACAGAACACCGCCTGAAAGAGATCCAAAAAGAGAAACTCCTAGGAACATTGTGGCCAAATTCCAGAGTTCCCAGGTCAAGGAGAAAATACTGCAGGCAGCTAGAAAGAAACAATTCAAGTATTGTGGAAATACAATCAGGATAACACAAGATCTAGCAGCCTCTACATTAAGGGATCGAAGGGCATGGAACAGTATATTCCAGAAGTCAAAGGAACTAGGACTAAAACCAAGAATCACCTACCCAGCAAAACTGACTATAATACTTCAGGGGAAAAAATGGTCTTTCAATGAAATAGAGGATTTTCAAGTATTCTTGATGAAAAAACCAGAGCTGAAAAGAAAATTTGACTTTCAAACACAAGAATGAAGAGAACCATGAAAAGGTGAACAGCAAAGTGAAGTCATAAGGGACTTACTAAAGCTGAACTGTTTACATTCCTACATGGAAAGACAATATTTGTAACTCTTGAAACATTTCAGTATCTGGGTACTGGGTGGGATTACACATGCACACACGCTCACATACATAGAGACAGAGTGCACAGAGTGAATTGAATAGGTTGGGATCATATCTTTAAAACAAAATGAAATCAAGCAGTGAGAGAGAAATATATTGGGAAGAGAAAGGGAGAAATTGAATGGGGCAAATTATCTCTCATAAAAGAGGCAATCAAAAGACTCATTAGTGGAGGGATAAAGAGGGGAGGTGAGAGAAAAACATGAAGTCTACTCTCATCACATTCCACTAAAGAAAAGAATAAAGGGCACACTCATTTTGGTAGGAAAACCTATCTCACAATACAGGAAAGTGGGGGATAAGGGGACAAGTAGGGTGGGGGGGATGATAGAAGGCAGGGCATGAGGAGGAGAGTGCAATTCGAGGTCGACACTCATGGGGAGGGATAGGATCAAAAGAGAATAGAAGTAATGGGGGACAGGATAGGATGGAGGGAAATATAGTTAGTCCTATACAACACAACTATTATGGAAGTCATTTGCAAAACTACACAGATATGGCCTATATTGAATTGCTTGCCTTCCAAAGGGAAGGGGTGGGGAGGGAGGGAGGAAGAGAAGTTGGAACTCAAAGTGTTAGGATCAACTGTCGAGTAATGTTCTTGCCACTAGGAAATAAGAAAAACAGGTAAAGGGGTATAGAAAGCTATCTGCCCCTACAGGACAAAAGAGAAGATGGAGACAAGGGCAGAGAGGGATGATAGAAGAGAGAGCAGATTGGTCATAGGGGCAATTAGAATGCTTGGTGTTTGGGGGGGGAGGGGTTAAAAGGGGAGAAAATTTGTAACCCAAAATTTTGTGAAAATGAATGTTAAAAGTTAAATAAATAAATTTAATAATAAGAAAAAAAAAAAAAAATGAAAAAGCAAAAGCAGATACATAGGTAATTCACTGGCCAGCTAAGACTTTTAAAACATGATATAGATATATTCCAAAGAGGTCAATGATGAGAAAGGCCCCATATAAAGAAAAATACTTACATTAGTATTTTGATAATAGTTAACACTCAGAAATAAAGAAGATGCCTATTGACTAGAAAATGGTTAAACACATTGTGCTACATAAATATAATGGAATATTACCATGCTATATGAGGAATATAGACACATGGGAAGATTTATATGATTTGATGCAAAGTAAACTAAGTAGAATACAGAAAACATTTAATGACAATAATATAAATGGAATGAACAACAAAATAATTGAAATTGAATGTTTGAAATTACAATGACCAAGTTTCATCCAAAGAAGAGAAGCAACTCCTTCCCCCTTCTTTACAGTTATAGATATGGAACACATTGTGTATAATATCAAACTTTTCCATATGTTGGTTAGTTTTGCTAAATGTTTTGTCTTTATAATAAAATAGCTCTCTGGGAAGAAGCATAATATAAAAACAAAAAGTATCAACAATTTTTTTAAAGAAACGTGAAAAAGACAAACACAAAGGTAGGTAGCAGAGAATGAATAAGCATAGCACAATCTCATAAGCACTAAAGTTCAGAAAAAAAAACAAAAAACTTTTCTTACTCTTAAGTCCATCCCTCTTTCCATAATAACACACAAGCACCAGAACTACATACCATTTTAAGGAACACAAAGTGCTTTATGGCTATTTTCATTCTATTTTGAATTCCATAGTACAATGATTAAAGTGAGGCCACAATATATTTCAAGTATTATAGAAATATTAATTTATCTTTTAAGTGAATTAATCTTATATAAACATGCCAAAATATACCAGTCAATGATTTGAAACACATAAGTCAGCATGTTCTTTGCCTGTAACCTTTAGTACAGAGGTTTCCAAACTTATTGGGCCTACTACCCCCTTTTCAAAAGAAAAAAAAAATTAGCACTCCTCTGAAAATTTACTTTCTTTAACCCTTTAATGCTTTTTTAATTTGCATCATTTCAAAAAAAATATAAAATAATTTTTCAGTGAAGCATCTTAAATTTAATAATTGTAATTTTGTGGGGGATTTTCCTGCACTGAAATTCTGATGACATGATATTGTATCATGTAATCATATAGCATTATATTGTAAACAAGTCAGTACATGCACATATTTCTGCCTATGCATACTGGACTTCCTGATAATGTGTAACATGCTTACCTGCAAACACTTCCTTGTTAAGACCTGTCAGCTGACTTGATCACTGATGACTTATAATTTCCACTTTGTGTGTTTATTTGGAAAATAATATAATCACTATGACTTTAACTCTACTATGCAACAGATGAAACATATATGGTTTTTCAAATTTTACTTTTCTTCTTTCCTTATGCTTCCTTTATTAAACCCCTTTATTTTTATTCAGTGCTCCCCCAGTTGGACCCAAGGCTCCTACTGCCCCCCCTGGACTGGTCCAGCACCCTCCAGGGGCCAGTATCACCCACTTTGGGAACCTCTGCTAGATAGAGCATTACATATACTCAAGATTAACAGAAGAGGATTAATTGTTGTGTTAGTTAGATACAGTCTAACTATAAATATCAAATATAACTTTCTGAATAGTTAAAAATTATTATAATACCTAACCCAGAGCACTTTACAAATATTACCTCATTTTATCTTTATAACAACTGTTTAAGGTTGATACGATTATTATCTCCATTTTACAGATAAGGAAACTAAATTAGACAGAGGTTGTAACTTGCCAAGAGTCATATTAACTAGTAAGTATCTGAAGCAGGATTTGAACTTAGATCTTCCTGACTCCAAGTCCTGACTCCACCATCTAGTTGCCTTTACTTTAAGATACTTTGTAATATGCCAGAAAATTTTTTTAAATGATATTAATTCATCAACTAGATATATCTACCTATCACTATAAAAGGTACCATGATGCCTACACAGTGCTAAGCACATTATAAACACTCAGAAAATATTCATTAGTTGCTTGATATCATCATTAATATAATTCAGTTCCATCAAGATAACAGCATGAGAGTTTGGAACAAAGAAAGATGCTACTGCTTCACATTTGCATTTAGGGTTTTTAAGAGTTTAAACAGGTACTATTCACTTAAATTATGAAAATTTACTCTCACAGTGACTTTTATGAGATAGAAGGGTTATTATCTATTATTAACAGATAAGGGATTAAAACTTAGAAAAGGTAAGTTATTTGACCAAGATCATATTACTGATAAGTATCAGACAGAGAACTTAACATCCAGTACTGACTTCTAGTCCAGCACTCTGTTTACCACATCACATTGTGGACATTTAAGTTCTCTTGTACAGCAAGTTAAAAAGTACTATTAGTTGAAAAAGCAAATGCCCTTACATTAAAATGAAATTAAACACTATTAAATAACATCATAAATGTAGCAAACAGGTACACCGGAAAGATCTGGAATAAATTGTTCTGTGCAAAAACTAATGGAGTCCAAAAAGTTAGGGAATGAACCTTTGAGAAGGAAAGAGAAAAGGTATTATTAACAGCTGTGCTGATTCATGATAAATACTAAAAGCATATATTTACTCCCCTTTGCACACTAAAAGATCCTGCCAAAATCAGTCAATAAACATCTATTAAGCAACTATGTGCCAGGCACTGTGCTAAGTGCTAGACTCTTCACTATTCACCCAAACTCTTCTTGATTGTTCCTGCTTTTTTACATTTGCTTACATTACAACCTATACCTGAAATTAAATTTAATACCATAAAAATGTATTCAGTCCCTACTATGTGCAAGGTATAGTATTAACTGTGTCTCTATACGCAGGGAACTTATCTAGTCTACTGGAGGGAATATAATATTCCCAAATACAAAAAAAAAAAAGATGGGGTAAAGTAGAAAACTATTAAAATGCTCTAGAAAAATATAAAAAACAAAGAACATTGGGGGTGGGGGGGAAGCAGTTAAGGAAAAGAGAAGTGAAATAGGGTGACATTCATGAAGGAAGTGGCCCCTGACCTGAGCCTTGGAAGAACATTTCTACAGGCGAGGACGATGTCCTACATGAATGAATGCGCACACACACACACACACACACACACACACACACACACACACATCCTACCATCCCTTTAGTTCAGCTCAAATGCTACCTCCTCTACAATGGTATCCTTGATCATTCTTCCCCCACAGACACATCTTGATAATTACCTCTCCACCTCCTGGCTTATAAATCCAGAAGAGAGGTACAAAGTGCTATCTTGTATTATACTGCTAAATGACTAACTAGTAGTTTGCATTTACTGCCATATCACTTTATGTATAAAAATATACTTATTATCTCCCCAGCAGATTATAGAAACCTTGATGACAAAAACTATGTCTAATTATTGTTTTTCTTCATACAACTTTTATCATTCTCCTGTATCTCTCACATAGTAGGCAAATAGTTGTTTATCAAGCTGAAAAAGCTGTGATAGGGTCAAAACAGGATCTGGGCATATCTGCATGTTCAAGAATTTTATTATACCAGTAGAAGCAGATCATTAAGCTCTGGGGGCTGACTCAGTGTAAGAAAATTTTTTTAATAAATTAATAAAGAATATTATAAGAAAATAAGAATGCCAGCTTTTTTATTTAAATAGTGTTATAAAACTGAGAGACAGCATGGCAGGGTGAATAGGGAGCTGGCCTCAACTCCAGGAAGATTCAGATTGGAGTACTACTTCTGACACAGAAGGGCCACAAAACCCTGAGCAAGTTGCTTATAATTTCAGTGCTCTAGGAGACTCTTTAATACGCTAAATTGAAGAGAAGGTACCAAAACTGCATTAGTAGAGCTAGCATCCTCACCTAGGAATTTCCTATATCAATGAAATCACAGGCCCAGTTCCTATCCTTAAACACATAACTATCAAGCAGAGCAAAATAGTCTTATCAGCTAGCAAATACATTCTCAACTCAGGAGACAGTTTATTTTGAAAATCAATTAAGATCAGAAGGTTGTTTAGTGAATATCATCAAAGCAAAGCAAAGCAGAATGAACTTAAAGGATAGTGTCATCAAACTATGACAGTATAATACACCCCAATGGTTCAATGTCTGACTGCTAATTAGGGCATTTTCCATCCTGGACAGTGATGAATTAATCAAAAATTTATTCTCTGGCTCCTCTTTTTCTAAACTCCAGGCAGATCATTGCCCTTCTATTTCAATTTGCAAGACATTATAACTAATTAGATTATAACCTATATTATTTTAGTTACACTTTAGTTTTCTCCATGAAATCTGTAATCTTTACTTATAAGGTCAATAGTTGCTCCAATGAGTCTATTAGGCTACACCTTCTAAAACAGTAGTATTTACCTGCATTTTAAAAACTGCATTATCCATGTAATTCTTAAGTACAGATAAAAATAAAAAATTTATTGTGTAGCTTCATATTGATCAAAACAAAGAATATTACCAAGAAGTAAATATTACATAAAGATTTTTGTGTCTTCTTGTGAACAAAACATTTGATATTTTGGACCTGGCAGTATTTTTCTTGAGCTTCACATGTATTATCTGATGGTTTATACATGTTTCAGTTTGAGCCATATTCACATGACGATTCACAAGACAGATCTAACATTACTTCCATTAAACAGTGAAATAGTGTTACTGCTTTTCCATAATATTACAAGGGCACATTAGATTAGTGAAGAAACCTGAAACCACATTATGAGAAGATTGGTTAAAAGATCTGGAGTTTTTTTTAATATAGGAAAGACTACTTATAGGGAAGGAACATGATAGCAATCTGAAAATATCTTCAGTCCTGCTCTAAGGAATAGGGATTATAAAACTTATCCTGCTTGACCTCAGAGGATAGAACTAGATAGTAATGGTATAAAGAGGCAGATTGTAGCTAAAGAAAAACATCCCAGCAATCTTAGTTGTCTAAAAAAGGAATGGGCTACATGAGTAGGTAATAGGTTTCACCTCATGGGGTGGTTTCAAAAGGAAACTGGATGACCACTTATGTCATGGATGCTGTAGAAGGGATTCATACTCAGAGTCGGTAAGGAAGTAGATTAAACCAAAATTTTATCATTCTGTATTTCTCATTTTCCAACACATCCGATTGTTTTCCCTCTTCTAAACCTTTATTTATGTTAATCCCTTGTTGGGAATACCTTAGTCTTGTCTCAGCCTGCTGAAATGCTACTCATCCTCCAATATGTAACTTAATGCAATCTCCTCCCATACAAACTTCCCTGAACTCGTTTAGCCATAAATTACAGTCTCTCAGATTTTTGAGCTTCCTAAAAGGCAAGGACCTGCCTCATGCCCTTTCATATTGTCCTTGAGTCTTCAACTATGCACCTTTTATATGGGTGCACCTTAATGAATAACTGCTGAATCAAGTAATGCAGATAAGCTACAATACTTCAACAAAGTGATTTGGCAAAATAGCAATTTTAAAACCTCTAAAGAGGGACATCTTAAGGCTTGCTCACAAGGGTACAAGGGGGTACTCAGTCAAGAAATAGCATCTTAGGGAACAACTCCTGTGGAGAAGAGGTCCATCATCCCTGCCACCAATAATACTAATTGCCACTGTGAAGCAGGTAAGTCTAAGAGCCCCTGAAAGAGCAGTGTCTCCACCAGTCTTGATTTCAACCTGCTTCTGCAGCACATCGCTCCACGTGCAGATGTGACCTAGGAAATGGCTCTACAGGTGCTGCAGCCCTCTTCTCCTTAGTAGCCACAGGATTCCAGGATCCAGAAAAAGTTTTCACCAAAATCCTTAGCACTATGCAATAGCTCGACAAAAGAAACAAATGTTTTATCAATAGAACTAACGTTAAAGATGCTTAATGCTGTATCATAAGGACCACTAGATCTTTCTACCTAACTCGGAGAAGAAATCTGTATATGTAGGTTCCACATATTAGTATGTGAGCTCTTTGAGAGCAGGGAATGTTTTACTCTTTTACTTGTATCCCCAGCACTTGGCATAAAGCTTGGTACATATTATATCCTTGATAAATGATGATTCATTAATTCACTGTTCATCAATCTGGTTACAATACTTTTTTCCTATCTAAATAATCTGTAACTCCACTGATATTCCTGGAGAGATTTTTTCCTTCAAGTTAGCCACAGTATGTTAGTAAATCAATTTATATATTGACATATATCATTACACACATAAAGGTGGTGATGGTGGTAGTGTTGAGTTTTTTGTGGGGAGGAGAAAGAGCAGGGTCCTAAATATTATTTTCTGATTTCTTCTCCCCATCTCCTGGAAGAAAATTAAGGGGAAAAGAAATAAAGATTTCTTTGCTTTCTTTAAGGCTATCCCATCTCTAAGCATACAAAATATTAGAATTTTATTTTAAAAAGACACCATGTCATTATATACATATAACATGATCAAATGAGATAATATATTAAATTTCAAGCCATTATTATGTTCCCCTATTAGAATATAGGTACTGTAGGAATAAGGATTGTTTCACTCTTTGTACTTTTATCCCTAGCACTTGCATATGTTAGTCACTTAACAAACACTTTTTTAAAATTGATTCCTAAGACAACAAAGCAACTTTAGATCTATAAAAAGACCTAAAAACTATGCTACATGTCTTAATTTTTCTAAATTTTCTAAGCTCCTTATACCTTTCAAAACATACCATCCTAATTTCTACATTTTACTTTACCAGTGTTAAATATACCAGCCTAAATATAAAGAGTCAACTATTTTTTATTTTCTACTTCAGCTATTCTTTCCACCTAGAGTTCCCTTGTCCCACTATCTACTGAAATCTTAGCCATCCTTCAAAATATCTCTTCATTAAGCCTAACCCAAATGCCAAAGAGAGTGTTTCTTCTCAACACTTTCTTTGTACCTATTATAATGATAACCCAATTTCATACGATACTTTACAGTTTATACTATTCCCCCAACAACTCTTTAGGGTAGCAGTACAAGTATCAGAGAAGAAAATTAGGTTCAAAAAAGCTAAATGACTTACCCAAACATGGCTATGGTAAGTAGTGACTGAGCCAGAACCACAATCCAAGTGTTCTGCCTTTGAATCAAAAGTTCTTTCCACCAGATCTTCCTGCTACTCTAATTCACTTGTGTCTATTTTGCATTATAATTATCCATCATCATCCCCCTACTAGATTATAATCTCTATAAGGACAAAAAACATGGTTGTATTTAGCTTTTTATCTCTGCTACAAAAGTTCTTAGGACTGTTAATAAGACGACCTGCATTAAATATCAAGTGAAATGAAATAGACAGCAGTAAATTGAATGATGCCTTGAAATGAAAAATATAAAAGCTAACAGTTGGTTTTGAGACTCTATTTCATGACTTTAATTTAAATGTACCTTCACAAAAGTTCTGCACCATTGCCTCAAAATATTGTGATGACTCCACGTTGCAGCAAAGTATAACTTCTGGCAGGTTCTACCATATTGAAGAGATATCAGATATGGTACCTAGTGAACCATTCTGATGAAAATATACAGGTAGGCTCATAATAAGTAAGTTGGATTTTTACTTGGTCTTTGGAAATGGTAACCCATGAAACAGGAAAATATCATTGTGCCATTCAGTCTTGTAAGACTATCTTCTGCCTGTGCAGTAGCAGAGCACTCAGCAGAGGGTGCTAACAATCATAATGCAATTTTTAAAAACCATCTATAATGAGATCCTTCCCTAGCAACAAATATCAATCAACACTATTGTTTTAAATGAATTCAGAAGTTACAAGAAAATTGCATTCAAATGGAAGGATGATTCATAGAGAGGCAAACAAGAATCATTTCATAAGATATCTGGATATCTCATGCTAAAGAGCTCATTATAATAAACATAAAGAAAATACTAGGAAGTTGAATAGAGTTTAAGCTTCAATATCTTTTGAAGAGGATGAAAATGGAGAGAAATTCTGTGAAGAACTTGATAAAATACTTCAAATTAAATCAATATATATGTTACTACTCAATTACTCCATACAATGATGGATATAGAGGAAGATAATGAAAAATATTGGAAAATATTAGGACATTAAAGAGACCAAAGACTCATGGAAATGCCAGAAGCCTCATATCTATGAATTTTACTTTTTTTCTCCAAAAAGAGAAACAAAAAAAATAGACATGACTGGGAACAGATACCCCAACAAAAAATAAAACTGACTTGACAGGAATCAATTTATTTTTGACACGGGAATACTGTCAAGATGAGTCAAACTATCGATTTTCTAGAATAAAGGTCAAAATCAATGCCAAACAGAACAAAAACAAAAAGATTTATCATATCCTAGTATTAAAGATCACACTACAGAAAAACATTAGAAGAGATATCCATCTTAGAGCTATGGGTAGGAGATGTATTCTTAACCAAACAAGCAATAGAGACAATTTACAGAAGATAAAATAGGTAAGTTCATTGATCACATGAAACTGAAAAGCTTCTGCACAAACAAAATTAATATACTTAAGATAAGGAAAGCAACAGAAGGAAAAAACCACCTTTGTATAAGATTTCTCTAATAGGAGATTAGTAATCCAAGATGTATAAACAATTAACAAGTATGTATGCACACATATATATTTATTTGCATGTGTGTGTGTATACACATATACACATACATATATACACACACAAATACATACATATATGACCAAAAGTCATTCCCCACCAGATAAGTTTCAAAAGATAAATAACAGTTCTCAAAAGAAGAAATGCAAAGTATTCACAATCCCATGAAAGAATACCCTAAATCATTAATAAAAAACTTGCAAATCAAAACAACCCTGAATCTTCACCTCATACTTAGCAAATTGGCAAAGACGACAGAAGAAACTGAAGGGTTTGTGGGAAGGTAGGTGTACTGGTGCACTGTTGGTAGAGCTGTGAATCAGGATAACCATTCTGGAAAACAATTTTAAATTATGCAAAGTGACTAAAATATCTATATCCCTCGACCCAGGGATCCCATTACTAGGCTTATACCCCAAGGAAGTCAGTGATGACAGTCCTCATGTACACCAAAATATTTAAAGCAGCATTTTTTGTGACAGCAAAAAAAAATTGGAAACAAAATAGACATAAACGCAATAGAATATTACTCTGCTTCAAAAAATGACAAATGTGATTAAATACAGAGAAAAGCATGAAAAGAGGTAAAGTAATCAAAGCCAAGAAAACAATATATACAATAGCAATAATGTAAAAAGAAAGAACCATAAAGAAAAAAGCAAAAGTGGATATTGCAAAATTATAAAAACAAGTGTGGCTTGAATGAAAAGATACAAGAAAACACCCTCACCCCATCTTTTGGCAGAAGTGGGAGGTCCACAAGTTTTGTACATTGCACATATTTTCAGACTCCAGAAGATGATGTTTCATGTATAAGAAACAGCAAGTAGGTTAGTCTGGCTAGACCAGAAAGTGTCTGAAGAGGAGTAATACGTAATAACTTTAGAAAGGTAGACTGCAGCCAGACTGGGAAGAGCTTTAAATTCTAAACAGAGGCATTTCTAATTGGTCCTACGATCTAGAATGCCACTGGAGTTTTTGAGGAAGCAGCATGATATGGTAAGACTTGGGCTTTAGAAATAACAATCTTGAAATGTAGAGAATGGATTAGAGATTAGGAAGAGAAAGACTGGTAGCAAAAAGATCCAATTAGGAGGCTACTAAAATAGTCCGGATGAGAGGTAACAAAACCTAAAAAACTGGTGAATATGTAAAAGTATGGAAAATGTTGTGGAAGCACAATTAACAGAGATGGTAATGGGAATGACTCCAAGGTTAAGAATCTTGGAGCAACTAGAAGAGTAATGAATGACACCCTCAACAGAAATAGGGAAGTTCAGAATGTATCAGGAGAGAAAAGAAAAGGAAGAGAAGATAATGAACTGCTTTCAACTTGGTGAGTTTTCAATCCCTATAGAATTACAACTGGAAAATGGTGAGTAGAACACAGGAGAAAAATAAGGGCTGGATGTGTAGATCTGCAAGTCATCAGCATGGAAATAATAAGAAACTATCACTTGGGAGCTCTATTATCCCACCAGGCTGTTTATCCTCCCCTACCTCCAATATTCCACCCTGAGGCTGGTCCAATTGTTGAGTCCCAGTCTGGAGGTACTAATGAGAAAACCTAGCCACCCTGCTCACTCTCCTCTCACCCTTCTGCTGGCTCCACTTCCATATTTCCTTCCGCCATTCTACTTAACCCTATTCCCTTTTATGTTGTCTTTCTCCCTATTAGAATGTAAGTTTCTTAAGAACCACCTTTTTTTTTTTTTTTGCTTTTGTAGGCCCAATGCCTTAGCATAGGGCCTAACGTAGAGTAAGCAACAGATAAATGAATGAATGAAGAAAGATATAGATTGATTGACAGAGCTATCTATCTGATGAAGTCAGCAAGTAGATATAGAAGAGAAGGCCCAGGAGAATTATCACTGAATTCTAACTGTCATTGGAATAGTTTCCCTTTATATCTTCAGAATTTTATTCTGTAGAAGTTTCCTATCCCTTCTGGTGTAGTATTCCTGCAGAATTTTAGCCTCTGGAATGCCACTTGTTCTTATTCTGAACTCTGAAATGTGTCCTTCCCCAAACAAGAATCCATGTTAGACTATGTCCAGCTTTATTCTCTTCTATCAAAAACTCTAAGAGAGAGTGATTGTTACTTCACCCCAAGGTTACCATTATTTCTACCCAGCCTGGGCTCCCTGTTGATGAGATTCAGACTTCATCGGATTTCATCCATCAGATTCAAAAGAAAATTCTTCCTTGTTGATTCCTTCATCTTTTGAAGGACAAAATTATAATTAAGTCAAGTCAAGACATTGTTAGCTGGGAAGAGATAAGAAAGGGAGAGAGAGATAGAGAGCTCCTGGAGAAATCTGAATAAGTAAAATCACCCCATCACTAACTTTCTATCCAGGTAATCATTTTTTTTTCTCTTCACTGATGCACTCCATCACTTTTCATCTCCATGATGATTTCTTCACATAAATATATCACCTTAATATATAATTCTACTTCATTCTCCCTCTTTACCTGTTTTTTTTTTTTAATTAAAGTATATCCATCCAGGACTGGGTTCCAAATTCCATCTCATGCCCACCAAGTCTCAATAATAACTATGAAGTCAAATTTCCCTCTGTGTATTAGGATCTGTACCTCCTTTGCTTACTGCCTAAACTTTATGCACTTGTGTAGGAAGACATTTGAGGCTATGTACTTTTGAGACTCTTTTGTTATATTTTTACTCCTATAAACACCTGAAAGCCTCAACTGAGTGCCTATACTGTAAGACTTTATACTAGCTGAAAAAGTTTAACATGAGCATAGTATCTTGTATTAACTCATCCTGGTTTGCAAAGATAAAAGATAATAACTGGACCTGTAATTTCACTAATTTAGAAACTTCTAAGTAAGACAATTCCTTCTGCCAAGGTAGATAGATAACTTCTCTATAATTTATGGGTTAAGAGTTATCTAAATGACTGAGGGGTTAAATGACCTCCCCAGGGTCACACAGTGATGTGGCAAAAGCAAGACTTTGACCTTGGTCTTCTTGGCTCTAAAGCCCACTATTTCTCCATTATACTCCAATGTCTCTCTTTTGATTTACAGACCTAAGATTTTAAATTGAACTAATTAATCTGCCCATAAATTTGTATAATTGTGTAGGATTATTTTACAAATAAGTAAGTATTCTTTCTCATTTCAGTTGCCTGACAATGGAGCTTTTTTTCTGTTACACACTTTTCCTCCAGGTCACCACCTAAAATATTCTGTTTATTTTATATTCTATTTCTTTTAAATTTATGGTTCCTCTCCCTTCTCCCAATGTGGACCTCAGACTGATTTCTCTGACTTTGGGGGGTGAGGAGAAGGAGCAGGGCAGAGTAGAAGGAGAGTCTTCCTAAAGTTCACAGCCTCCTTCCCTTACTTCTGCGCATCCTCTGGATTTCTCCCACAAGAGTCTTCATGGAAAACTTTTCATTCTACTACTCAAGTATTATTTTTAAGTATAATTCAATAAAAGGAAAACCTCATTCACAACCCAATTCAGTGAGACAGAGGGGAAAATAGGAGTTTACTAAGCAAATTAAACATTCCCATGTTTTGTTTACATAATTAAAGTTCTAGGAAGAACTATCAGGCTAATCACTAAAATTTAAAGCCTATATGCAAAACCAGACCTATTTGCAAATGAATTAGGACATCAAGATACAGGCCTTTAAAAATTATGAGTAAACAGAGTTTAAACTTCAAAAGGAACAAACTGAAAAACAAGTTAATTTTAATATGTTGCATTAGCAACATATTAAATAAAACATTAATTAAAAACAAATCAATATATTTTCACTGAGTTACAAGCAGGGATTTTCACTGAAAACCAAATTTTAAACTACAAATTTTCTTATTAACTTCATTTTTAAAAGCCTTGATTCAAGCTACTCTGTTCATTTGAAGACAGCCTAATTTCTGTAGCCTAAATGTAAAAATAAATCTATGGAAGTACTGTCAAAATAAATGTCTTTCTAAGTCACATTTTATAATGGAATAACAATTCACCAGGAAGGAAGGTGAGCTATGTTTGAGCTGTGAATGTAATGAAATTTACATGCAACCATTTTGGGATTAGAAAATTGAGTCACTCGTTAAATAAATATTTAAGTCATTACTATGTAGCACCTGGCTCTGAAGTGCTGGGAATAATACAAAGATCAGAAGAAAAAAAAATCTCAGCTTTCACAGAGCTTCCATTCTATTAGGAAGACAGAATTCAGAAAAGTAAATATAAAATATATTCAAACTAAAAGAAGGGGAAAGAGAGAATTTGCAATAGGGGAAACTAGAGATTCCTTCAAGTGGAGGTGAGGAGGAATTCCTTGGAACACAAAAGGAAGCAAATTGACGAGGAAGTTTCTGGTAAGGGAAATAGCAAGTCATATTAGAACCAAAGCAAAGAGAAATCTAGACTACAGAATAGGAACAGAATAGCCAATACGAATCAAGAACTATTACATAAATGTTCAATGAGTTAAAAGAATGTAATAAGGAGATAATTAACACCCTTCCAAAAGAATTGTCCTGGAAAACAGAATAGAATAGATAGACCTTGGGGCACCCAATAGTGGAGAGAAAAATAAATTCACTTGTAAGCAGATACATAATTAGATAAGTGGAATTTTTAAGAGTTAAATACTGTGGAGAGTAATCTGTGCCCAGAAGTTACCAAGTCATTTAACCTTTGAAAGGAGAAGTTATTCAGTAGAGTTTTTAAAAAGACTATTTTTGGTAGAAAAAGCACAGATGAGATCTTGACCAAAACTGATATTACCTTAGTCACCCTGAAGAGGTACTACCACTTAATGACAGATACTTCAAGTAGTTCAAGCATAGGTTGCTGGAGCTATAATCAGACTCAATCAACAAGTATTTATTAAGAAGCCTTTCTGAGGTGCCAGGTACAGTGCAAACACAAAGAAAACAAGAATAAAGTCCCTACCCTCAAGAGGTTAACATCTTAAAGTCTAAAGAAGGCCTTCAAAGACGTAATTGATTCTCACTTTTTACCAATAAGGAAGAAGCCTACTTAGGTTAAATAATTTGCTCAGATTCAGTTTTGATGCAAACCTAGGTCTCTAACTGCCAATCCACCTTCCAAATGGAGTGGCCTGCTTTCCCCAACCTGTTTTAAGGAATGTAAACTTAACTAATAATAATAGCTAGTACAGCTAATAGGTTTACAAAGCTCTTTGCAAATACTGTCTCATCTATACAACTCCGAAGAAAAGTGCTAATATAATTTCTATTTACAGATAAAGAAATTGAGGCAGACAGAAGTTAAATGGTTTATTCAAGACCACACAGCCAAAGTCTGGGGCCATATCTGAACTCAGATCTTCCTCACTCCCAGTCCAGCACTCCAGCTCTATATATTTCATCACCAGCTGTCTATGTCATCGGTTTACAGTGGCATCCCTAAGACCTTTTAGTGAGCCATGCTTATTGACTTAATTCAAATTACAGGTTTGCTTTGAAAATGAACTAGATTTCTTCATCAATAAACTACTTAAATTTCATTAAGTCTTAACTCTCCCCACACCCTCGAGAGGTTTTACCTTATTTTACAAGCCTTCTTTAAAAATCAATGCTTTCCAATTCAAAATAGGACACATCTCATCCCACATGTTTCTAATATTCACTAGTCCATCTGAGAACCTACACTGAGCCCCAGAGAGGAAAGCTTTGAGGCAGTTATCACACATTTGCATGTACTATAAACTGTGAAAAACAAGGGATGTATTTAAGTACAGGAGAAGTTTTACCCAAGTAGCACCTATAAAAATTTAAAGAGTTCTACTCTGTATATAGGTATAATCTTGTCCTACCATCACCCAGGGGCTGAGAGGAGAAGCAAAAGTAACTAGTACAAGCAGTATCCCATTTACAAAGAAGCCACATTCTGAAAGTTTATTTATTAAATCAGTGTTTGGTACTTTGAACCATTTTCCAATAGAAACATTACAATATTGATAAATTCTCAAATCAACCCACAAAAGCTTTTTTGACCCCTCAATAAACTCAAAAGTAAATGATATGATAATGGTACCAAAGAACCTAAACACAATGTTTCTACGGTTAAAAAAAAAACATATTCAAACTTCTAACTTGAAGACTTCAGGACCAACACCCTACTCAAACAAAACCAAGGATTTCCATTGTCATGCCCTCTCTATAAGGGCAATAAGAGTTCAAGGAGGTAAGGAGCACCTAAGGATTACCACTTTCTTTTCTTCTTCAATTCTGCCAGTAATTACTCAAATTCTCCATGGGCTATTATGCTTTCTAGAATCCACCTTTCTCCCTTAAAAAAAAAAAAAAGGATATTACTTTCCCATTTCCAACATTCTGACATAGCTTATGCTTTCTGAAATTCCTTAGGGATTACAATCTTTCAATGATCCCATCTGCAAGTTCTTTCATACCACGTGATACAATTTCTCTAGTCCAGAAGGCTTGATCTCCTTCAAAGAAATTAAGAACCTAGCAATTATTTCACCTATCTTGAAATACTAGTTCCTTCTTAACATTGTAATAACCATTTTTCCTGTGAAGATCATTCTTCATAGAAAAAAATTAAATTACATTAGAGCTAAGTAGTTTTTCCCTCTCATGTCACTAATATCATTAATAACAACTAACATTTATACAAAACTATAAAAATTCACAAACTCTTTTCCTACCTACTACTGTATAAAAAGGTTATTGCAAGTACTATTATACACATTTTATGGATAAGGAAACTCGGAGAGGTGAAGGAACTTAACCATGGCCATTCAGATAAGTGGCAATGTCAAGCTTTGAGAACAGGCTTTCCAAACAGTTCTTATCCTACTATACTGAGCTACCATTATACCATCTGCTCCCTCCAACCTACATGGTTTTTATCCCTTTACTGTTTACCCTCTATCCAAGCTAACTTTAAGGTCCTTTTTACTTTTCCTAAATTTTGGGTTTGGTTTTTTTTCTCCAAAAGCTTCAGTTCATTCTGAAGTTCAGCCTTACTAATACTGTTCTTGCAGTTTATGACCTATCGCTCTTACTTGGTCCTTGAAAACCTTTAGACCTTATGGATTTAAGGTGGAATTTCCATCACTATAGAGGACTGGGAGGATAGGCAAAGACAACAGAAGAAGACTATAAAAAGGTATGTCCCTGACCATGGATGAAGTATATCTAACAAGGCCTAGGGGGGGAAAAAGTTTTCCTGGAGGCTCACAAATATAATCAAAAGTACTTTAAACAAACAACGAAAAAAATTCAGGGAGCGGAACTGTCCACATAAATCCAGTACTACAGAAGCAGGTATAACACAGAAAAGAGAATTTAGTGATTCATGAGGGACAATATGCATGAAGAGAGAAAGCAATAAAAACTATGGCTTTTGAAGTCTACTGTACAGATGAAACAAAGGCAATAAGGAGAGTAAATGAGAGATCCCTAAGGAAAGAAGGCAAATTTGACCTCATTTATCACAGACATGGTAGTGGTGAATCCCATAGCTAGAAAATAGGTCTGGGAAAAAATACATCTTATTATTTTAAGAGAAAAAAAACAATCATCTATTAAGAAAACATGAGCTCCTGAAAGGATATAAGTTTCCACCAAGCAGAGACTATTTTGCTTCTGTTTTGTCACTAAAAAATAATGTTTTGAACTAAAGATTATAAAAATGCTTAGTAGAAAGACATCCAAAGTAAAGGGGGAAAATGTTCAAGTAATAACAACTGACATCTATAAAATATTTTCAAAATAAACATTCTTATACATTTAACTTCAACTTTCATGAGATAGGCAATATAATTTTTCTTAAAAATTTTCAAAGTTTGCTTATTTGTTTTAGCTTTTATTGTTGGGAGTTTGAGATGGGAGCAGGACTAGAATGTAACTGGTACGTGGAAATCATGTATGATAATTCCTTCATTTTTATCTTTGCATCCCCATCCCCTAGCACAATGCTTGGCACACAGCAGGTGTATAGTAGGTGCTTACTGAGGAAATCCTGGAATCTAAGAGTGGGGAAATATACTGCATAATATTGGGTAAGGATAAAGAAAGAAAGAGAAGATACATTGTTTCAGGACCTATTACAATATTACATTCCAATATTACAAAAGGGACTTACTGGACAAAAGGAAAAATTTGATGAGGAGTTTGAAAAACAGATCAAAAATCTGGTACAGAAGCATGATATTCTGATAATGGGAGATTCCAGCCATCTGCAGGAACTCTCTGTCAAAAGCAAAGTAATTACTTAATATGTGATTTGCCTTAATGATGAAGTAGGAATTTAAGGGACAATTCCATCACAAAAAAAATAGGAAGAGGAAAAACGCAGGCCTACTTTGACCTATGCTGACATTTAAAATATACAGGGAATAAATCCCAGTATGAGATAAAGAGAGATTTCTCCACTTTGACCAGTTTGGTCAAAGGAGAGAAAAAACTTATTTTCAAAATATAAACTCAAACACATCAACAACCATGAAAAAAATGCATCAAAATACTATTAACAGAATTGCAAATTAAACAACTCTGAGGATTTTACTTTACCCCTATTGAATTGACAAAGATAATAAAGGGTGACAATAGTTAATGTTGGAAAAACTGTGGGAAGACAACACACTAATACATTGTTGGAACAACTATGAATTGGTCTAACTATTCAGGGAAAATTCTTGGTTTTAGGAAAAATTACTAAATGTTCACAATCTCTAACTCAACAGACTCTCTACTGAGCACAACTCCAAAGAGGTTAATCAGAAAGAAAGGCCTTATACATAACAAAATATTTATAGCAGCACTTTCGGTGCAGGGAGGAAAAAGTAACTGGGAATAAAATAGGTGCCCATCCATCAGGAGATGATTAAACACACTATAGTATGTGAATATAATGAAATACTATCACACTTTAAGAAAAAAGAGACCAGTTTCATGAGAGCACTGGAGAATGGGTCATAGGAAGACAGCTGAAATTGGGAATGCTCAGCCTAAACAACAGCCTTGAGAAGGGATATAGTAATAATAATACTCTTCAAATATCTGAGTTCTCATGTGGAAGAGGGATTAAACTTACTCTGCTTTGCCCCCTCAGACAGGACTGGAAACAATGTGAAATCTTTACAGAGTGATAGATTTAGCTTGCTGTAGAGAAAACATTCCTAATAAGTATAGGCTTCTTCAAGGAAAAGATATTCAGAATCCGAAGGGATTAGCAGTCAGATGTATCATGACCTATGTCAGCCAAGATCCCTGTAGACTTTGGTAATGTGCCCCTCTCATCTTCTATACATTCATTCTTATGTTCTGTCACTCTACACCATACAAATGTAGAATCATGCCATAAAGTTAGCTATCTTCACTGCTTAACATCTTCAACATTGTCTAAACTACTAGAACAGCTAGTGGCTCATTTCACCAAGTTTTAAAATCCAACACAAAATCACAGATCAAGAGCAACAAAGAACCTCAGAAACCATCTAGTTCAACACAGTTTACATATAAGGAAACTGGGACCAGGAAGGTTAAATAAGTTGTTCCAGGTCACACATAAATGTCAAAGGTTTTCTAAACTCCAAAGACAAAGAATTCTCAAATTAGTCATCTGTGGTCAGGTAAAAATATAATCTAAATGGCATAATCCTCTACTTGCACTGCATCAGGCAAAGTATCCAAATGACCCAAAAGGCAAGAACTTTCCTCCCTCTTCTCTAATTTACAGAATTCTTCCATGAATTCTATAATGTAACTCAACAGACATTTATTTAGAGGGCTGAACTGCCAAAGGCTGAGCTCCAGTCAGAAGAATCACTGACATCCTGTGGCAATAAACTTCTTCACTACAAAGGAGTTTGAGAAAAGTTTGTTTTCAGTATAGGGAAGGAACTGAAAAAAAGACAGAACTGTAAAATAAAATGCCAGGGAAGAAAAATAAAGTAGTAGTTGTGTTCAATGTGCTGTTCATGACATTATGCATCTCTCAGTGACTGAAAAAAATTTGCCATTCTAAAGCCAGCTTAGTTCCCACAGAGTCTACCATCATCAATTTTTTCAAATGCTTGTATCAACCTTCTCTAAACTATATTAGCCATTAGGGAGAGTCAGTATTCTGTCATCATCTAGCACAGTCAGTCTGTCAGATACGTATACAACAGACACACATGCTGAAAGGTTGTCCCTGGCTTTATATTCCCAAATTTCATATGCTATTAAAACAATAAATCTGAGTTAATTATAGTGGGTGGATGATAAAAACAGTAAAATCAGAATACGACTTTTTGCATACAGTATTAATTAAAAAACAATTTGAAAATAAACAGAGCATAAGGTATAGCCGTTAAAGTATTTAGAGTTCACGGGAATATACTTATGAACATAGCTTGTGGTTTGAAAGAACCATCAAAAAGAGATTTTAAGAACCCTGACCTGGCAGATGCCCCAATCTAATTTTGCAATCCCTACATAAAAACAGTTGAGACCTGGTGAGAAGTCTCTCCCCACATCAAAATTGACTGGAAATTGAAAAGCAAAGAGATGCCAAGAAGAACTGCAACATTTATTTAAAAACCTAAAAAATATGTAGGAATACTTAGCTTTATATAATAGATGTTCCATATATACATATTTATGTTTAATCATTTTAAATGCATTCTGAGGCTCAATATTTGTCTTTAAAGATTAACTTTTTGTAAAATGAAGAATACAACAAAAACCTAATTTATGTTTTACAAATCTGTAAGTAAAAGTATTATTTAAAGCACTAGACATGATCATTTATTTTAACTGCTTCCCAATTTTAAAAACCACGCTGTGCACGGCTACATGTATTACTCTCTCATAGTATACTTTATAGTTACATAATATGTCTCTCATTTAATTCTCTGAACATCAGATAGGACATGTAAGCATTATGGTCTCCATTTTTAAAATGAGAAAAAATAAGGCTCATGAATTTAAGTGACTTCCTCAGTGCCACAGGCTGTTAGTAAAAAGAGCTGAGAGACAAATAAGGTAGCAGTGGATATGCAAATCTGAAGTTAACTCTGGATCCCTGCTAAGAAAGCCTAGTCCAGGGCACTGGCAAAAAGATGAAAGAGAGTAAAGTTGGACTGTGGAAAAAAAGAAGTAAAAGGAGGGCAAGTTAGCTTTGACTAGGCTTTTGAATCACTTTCCTATCATTGTGAATTTCTAAAACTTCATACTGTCAGTGTACTCTGAACCTACAAAAATGGAAATTTGGATGTGAAAGAAAAAAAAAGCAATCCAGTTTCTGAATGTATTCAGTTTGTTAAGAGATTAAAGGATAATTTATGGTGTATATTTCTACTACTGCTTTTCTCCTTGATTACTTTATGCAATGTAAATCCTAAACATTCCTAATATTTATGAGTCACCTCACTTTTTATATTCCTACTCAGACTTTTTTTTCTTGTCATAAAAGTAACAAAATTTCCATTTTAATGCCTCTTTTCTAATAAAAATATTGTCAATTAGTCTAGTTAAGGTTAGTCTTCAATAAAAGTTTTTAGAGCTTCTAACTAGAAAAGTGCTGGATAACAAAAGCTGCATGGTTCACAGATCCAACACTAAGTTAAAAATAAGTTGAATTCTAGCTCTGCTACTAACTGTAACTAAATAAATCACTTTACTTTCCCAAGTGCCTTTCCTTATCTATCAAAATGATAATAATAATAATAATAATAATAATAATAACAATAGCTAAATGGTGCAGTGGATAGAGCACCAGTGCAGGAGTCAGGAGAACCTGAGTTCAAATCTCACCTCAGACACTTCACACTCACTAGCTGTGTGACCTTGGGCAGGTCACTTCACCTCAAACTTCATCCTGGGTCATCTCCAATCATCCTGATGAATATCTGGTCGCTGGATTCAGATGGTTCTGGAGGAGAAGTGAGGCTGGTGACCTACACAGGCCTCCCTCACCCAAAACAAAGTCAAGTGCAAGTCATGTCATCATTTCTCTAATGGCATGTTCTTCTTCAACAACAAAGGACAAACACACATAGGCTAGACCATTCTGTCTAATGACCATTTTGGTTCTAAAAATCTGTTGTCCTAAGATTCTAAAGCTAACAATTTAGATACTTCTTTGATCTTCTCCAGCCTTCAGGTTTACAGGTGCTACAGAAAATTAAGCAACTATTCCCTGCCCTCAATAATGATAATTCCTTTTTGAATGGAGAGCACAAATACGGGCACATTTATATACAACAAATGCCAGAAACATACAAATAAGAAAATACAGCAGTATTGCTCTCACTAATTAAGGAGAAGGGAATTTTTAACAATGGTTTCTCTCAGAAAAAGGGGAGAATTTTTTCTAATTTCAAAGAACAGTTTCAGTCTCAAACCGTTTGCAGTGCTCAAGCCTAAAAGACTGTTATAATTAAGAGTCATTAGTAGTTTCTATAGGAAAGCAGTTATAGCCAGTGCTGGAAAGGTTGGCATATGTGCATTTAAAAAACAGTTAAAAGGATTTATGATAGAACTGGGCTTTTTGTAAGTTTTTGTTTTCAGTCTATACAGTTAGAGGAAGGGGAGCCTCTATGTCTTCTAAACAAAGTGCAGGTCACCCTTAACAGCTGTGGAGCCAGAGTAATTATAATTCATTTTTGTGAGTGAGACTAGATATCTAACCACCATTCACTAAAAACTACCAGCAATATTACACATTCTTCAGTTCAGCCAAACTATCTTTCTTGCTATTACTCATATTTGACATTCCATCTCCTATATCGTGCCTTTGCATAGGCTGCCTCCTCACACCTGGAATGCCTCCCCCTCCTCACCTTCCCTCTTAAGAATTCTTAGTTTCTTTTGATTCCTCCCAGGAAAAAAAAATTACCTACTATGTATTTTGTATCTACATTTGCGCATGCTATCATACTCTACAGAAAGTAAATTCCTTGCAGAAAAGAAATTTTCGTTTTTGTCTTTGTATCTACACTGCCTAGAAAAGCATACCTCACATACAGCAGAGGCTTAATAAAGTTAAAATGGTTACATTTTAAAATACCCTAAGTAACTAGTGATTGATGAGGAAGTCACTCCTGAATCAGCTATATACATTCAGAAAAGCAAATTTTTAACATAAGGAAAATCCTTTTAAAGAAAATGCAAAGGCATTTAAGGACAAAACAGACAACA
The DNA here is from genome assembly GCF_028372415.1 of Notamacropus eugenii. Taxonomy (NCBI): domain Eukaryota; kingdom Metazoa; phylum Chordata; class Mammalia; order Diprotodontia; family Macropodidae; genus Notamacropus; species Notamacropus eugenii. The sequence continues at coordinate 354,806,137 of NC_092875.1, read as the reverse complement.
GAAGACAGAAAAAATCTGCAAAGATTTTTTTTTGGTAGTAAACTTTTTCACCATAAAAGAATCCCCAATACTTGATCTCTGTTACTATCTAGGACATATTTGCAGAGAAAAGAGAAATGGCACTGAGGACAATGAAAATGGAAAACTAAAACAAGACTATACAAAGGTGGTACTTGCTGGAAGCAACAATTTTGAAGATGTTGAAAGACTAATTCTCTCCTCTCAAATAAATGAAAAGATATCAAAGGCAAAGAAAAATAATCTCAAACCTTACTATTACCAAAAAAAAAGCAACTGAGAGATCAATACCTACTGAACTAAATGCCTGCTTTCCCATCTGTACAAAACTGGCATGAAAAAAAAATCTGCATATATCTCCATAACTATCTCTGATGAGAAAAAGCAGGCTTTTGCAAACAAAATTCCATAGAAGAATACATCTCTGTCATCCTACTTGAAAGATGCAGAGAATGCAAAGACCTATCACTATAGAATATTAAGAAAAAAACCATCTGGGTACAATTTTCCTCTTACAAGGTATCTTCCATACATATGCCAAAATCACAAAAAAGCTAAATAAACATATTAAAAGTGAGTTTTTAACAAAACCTAAAATATTGGATTGCATGGTAAACTAAACCTTCACCATTCTTGCCTGGAAAAGAAATATTTTTTTCTGTTTTTTTATTCCCAAATAATGTTTCAATCTAGAAAAAACATTTGGACGCTAGAAATCATCCTACACCAAAGGGCTGCATCTTCTAATCTCTACAGAAACCTAAACAGTATACCAGCACCATGCCAGAAAACTGAACTGCTTCCATCTGAATTGTCTGAGGAAGATTCTGAGGATCATCTGGCAGGATAAGGTACCAGACACTGAGTGAGATCCTTTCTTGAACTAAACTGCCAAACATTCAAACTCTACTGCAGAGAGCTCAACTACAATGGGCTGGCCATGTTATTCAAATGCCAAACATGCTTGCCAAAAAGACTACTTTATGGAGAACTCACACAGGGCAAGCACTCATATGGTGGTCAGAAAAAGTAATAGAAGGACATTCTCAAGGTCTCTCTTAAGAACTCTGGAATTGATTGTGTGACATGACAGACACTGGCATAGGGCAGCCCAGCACGGTGAGCCCTCATCAGAGAAGGTGCTGTGCTCTATGAGCAAAGCAGAAGTAAAGTAGCTCAAAAGAAATGCAAGATGTGCAAATTTAGAGAATCCACCCCAAATGTTAACATGGTCTATTTGTGCCAGACCTGTGGTAGAGCATTCCAAGCTCATATTGGTCTGAGCAGCCACAGTCCAACACACTGTAACTTGACTCTAACATAGTGATATCATTTTGGTCTTCTTCAAGAACAAAGGACAATCAACCACTTCCATTCTCTCCATTGGTGATCCTATCAGTTCTTATATGTTCAATATGCATCTGTATGCAGTCAACAAGAATTTATTACATGACTGCAATTGCCATGCATTGTGTTTTATAAAGTGAGCCTTCACCTCTCTCCTGAATTCCAGTCCCACCTCACCAAATATTTGCTAGAAATCACAACCTAGATATAACATAGACATCTCAAACATACCCACCAAAAAACTGTCTTTTTTTCCCCTTGAAAGGGGGAAGATTTCTGATTCTATTTCTGATAAAAGTTCCATTATTCTTTAAGTCAACCAGATTCACAATCTAGGTTCACAATCTCAAAGTTATCTTTGATTCTACACTCTACCTTACTCCCTACCCCCTATCCTCCATGCAAGATAGCAGATCATGATCATGTCAATTCTACCACTTCAACAAGTCTTGGATCTGTCCCCTCTCATACGATTACCACCTGGTTCAGGTCCTCTCACTGGGACTTTGCAATAGTCTCTTAACTGATCTCCCAGCTGCCAGTTCCTCCCACTCTAAACTATCCACCACATAGCTACCAAATTGACTCTCCCACCTCAAAAAAACTTTGCTCATTGGCTCTCTATTACCTCTAACACTGAATAAAAATTCACTTGCTCAACATTTGATCTTTTCAGATCAATTTCATCTCCTTCCTCCCCCCTAACCAAACTGGCCTAGATGCTTCCCACATGTGACCTTCCATCTCCACTCTTTGTGGCCTCCTTCCATTCCTAGAATTCGATTCCTGCTTACTACTGCTTCTCAGAATCCCTAACTCCCTTCATGTCTCTGATCAAGTGCTCCTTCTACACTAGCTAGGCCTTTTCTGATCCCTAAGTTGTTATTGTTCTTTCCTCACTCCAAAATTACTTCAAACATATATTTTGTATTAGCATATGAATGCTTATGTATTTTGTACTTATAATTTGTTTCCATCTAATTGAATGTTATCTCCTTGAGGTCAGGAATTGTTTCATTTTGTCACTGTATCATTATCGTCTTTGTTTCATGGGTTGCCAAAAAGGAAGGGGGGGGGAGGGGAATCATCACCAGATGCTCAGCCTAATAGTAATGTGCTCCAAAGAATTACAAATTATTATCACGCAAAAGACAATGGAAAAGAATTTGGTGGTTGTGAGCAGCAATGTAATCAATGAGAAATTCTGAAGAAAAATAGGAATAAAAGATTCCTTATCAAGGAATTATATAAGAAAAGATGGGTTGGTCATATGACAAGATCTAGAGATGACAAGAAGGTCATAGTGCCAACTAGGAGGAGCAGAGGAAGATCTTAAACACAGTGACCAGAACCTGTGGTAAACTAATGGGAAATATTAGAAAGGAATGACACTGGCATGAATCAGTTGTGATCTGCATCACTGAAGAAACTATCAAATCTGTAAGATCATAAATCGATTTGAATATCACCAACTTGTTGAATTAAGTTAAATGTCCACCTAGAGATACAGTTTTGAAAGGCAACTGTAGCAAGACAACAGGCAAAACAGTGGAAGTGAATTAAAATACGAAGGGTCAAAGCCACAGACTTGGGAAACACCATTATTAAGAGATTAGGAAGGTGAATCACTAAAGTAAATTGGAAGAAGCTATTAACGAGATATGAAGAGAATGAAGAGTGTTGTAGTTTAGGAAGAAAGAGTATTCTAGGAAGGAAGTTGTCAGAAATCAACTATTCCCTTTAAAATGGGATCTACCAAAAAGGCACTAAATTTGATGAAAAGTGAGTTATTGAGAGAATGGATTCAATAGACTAGTAGAGTACTTAGTGGAAACAGAATTGCAGAAGCTGAAGAACAGAAGGGGGTGGGGGGAATGGATGTATAGCATAGACTGTTGTTTCCAGGAGGTTAGCAGTCAAAGAGAAAAAGACTGACAGGGTAAAGGGAAGGCTTTTTTTTTTTAAAGGATTGAGGAGATTTGAACATATTCAAAGGCAGATGAGAAGGAACCAATGGGAGAGAGACTGATGATTATGAGATCATAAATTTAGCTAGAAAGGAGTGTTGAGATTATTCTAGGGATTCTTGATCTGAAGTTTACAGACTTGGATGTCAGGGAATCCATGAACTTAGACTAGAAAAAAAATACATCTTTATTTTCACTAACCTCTAAGAGAAACTTAGTATTTCCTTCAATTATGAATTTTCTTTAAAAATGTTATCCTGAGGAGTCCATAGGTTTCACTAGACTGTCAAAGGGGTCCATGATACTCCATTAAAAAAAAAAAGTCACAAACCCCTGGAGTCCAGCTCTCTCATAAATAATCTAGTTTATTGTATTTTATATATGACATAACAAATTCAGAGAGTGACTTGGTCACAGCTGAGGGGATGATAACTTGAAAGTATTCGAGTCATTTTCTATACCTTCTGACTCAGTCCAACAACCACAATCACTACATCTAACTAGCAGTCAAAATTTGCAAAAACACTTTTTTCCTAATCCTGTGAATTTACATGTTATTAACCCCATCGTAAAGAAAAGTAACCTGAAGCTCTAAAAGGTTAAATTAATTACCCAGGACTATATAATTAGTAATGGACATATTTGTGGCAGAACTCAAACCCAGGCATCCTAATTTTGAATTCAGTTTTCTTTCCATCATACCCACTGTCTCTCTCAGTACTACAGAATATACCTAAATACACTTTTTCTTTTTTTTTTTTTTTTACAACTGATAAGGTTTATTTACTTTTAGAATATTTTCTACTTTCTGTATCTTATACTTCAAAGAATAAAATTAGCTTACCTATGCTATTGGGGAGGGTTGTTGTTTCAGGGGGGGAATTGTTGTTTCAGGGGGAGGCAATCAGGGTTAAGTGACTTGCTTAGGGTCATACAACTAGTAGCCATGTTATTTTCACAAGAAATAGAATTTTGGTAGCAACCTTAAAAAAAAAAACCTGTACAGTACATCATAAAGACTTTATAGAGTTAGAATTCAAATCTTGGAAAAATCATCGGGCAATAAATAAATAAAAATTATCTTCAAGAATGAGGAAATGTTAGTCTTTTATCATATAAATATTCAAATTTGATGTTCTAAGGGGATTTTTTCCTCATATTGTACTTGTCTTTTATTTGCCCACATAACCTAATGGGCATATTCTCACTAACATCATATAGCACTAGTAGATATCTATGTAAGAGGTCAGGAAGGGCCAGTTTATCATGGAGTAGGAGCCTGATCTAAAGCTTCTTACCTCAAGGAATATAAATTCTTAATTTTACAGATGATAAAACTAAAGTTCAGAGAGATTGTGTCTTGCTTGATGTCACATAAAGCTACGAAAACCAGCTTGAAATTCAACCTAGAACTTACTATCCTTAGTCCAACACTGTTTTTATTTATACTACATGGGCTGTTTATCTCTATCTAAAGAAAAGAAATGAGGAGTGGGGCATAAGTGGAAGAAGGATAGTGGCAGCGGTGGTGGTGATTAATATTTGTAAAATAAATTGCACCTTGTCAATCCAAAACAGTCAATTGCCTGAAATAAAAAATCAGTTTATCATTTTTGTGTTTCAGTTGTATCAAACTCTTTTTGATCCCATTTAGGGTTTTCTTGGCAAAGTAATGGAGTGCTTTGCCATCTCCTTTTCCAGCTCATTTTAGAGATGAGTAAACTGAGGCAAACAAAGTTAAGTAACTAGTAATTGTCTGAGGCAGAATCTGAACTCAAATCTTTCTGGGCCCAGGTATCTATCCACTACACCACCTAGCTACTCCTAAAACATCAGCACTGTGAGTCATTAGAAAAAAAAATATTCTCTTATTTGTATGTACTTAGGAAAATAGGATTCTGGTTCTATAAAGTCTGACCATGAATAAGTCACTTTATTCCTTTCTGTACTTCAGTTTCCTCATCTGCAAAATGATTATTACCTTCCCCACAACATAAAGCTGCTGAGACAATTTCATTCCATTTAACAGACTACATGCCAGTTGGGAAATAATATATCTGACTACTGAATCAGATTATAGAACATACAGAGAACCTATATATGTACATTTGACTACAGAAAAACAATATTTAAGTTTTTTTTTTAAAAAATATATTCAAGCAACCTGTTAAACTTTCTTTAAAGTATAATTAATATAATAAGGTATGAATAAGTATTCTGAGGAAAAGAGAAAATATAAACACAAAGTAGTGGTATTATCTGTTATACAAAGGAAATAAGCATCTTGAAAATAAGTAAAGGTAGAGCCCAAATGGAGAGGGGGAGAAATGAGTGTTTTGAATTTCCTTGATTTTCTGAATTCCCTCAATAAGATGAAAGAATTCAAGACAAAGAAGTTAGAAATAAATCCAAAAAACACTCTTCTCTGAAGTCGAAACAATTGTTTATTCCATTACATAACATATATACAATCACTACATAACAGAAGTTTTTTTCTTCCAATAACTGAATTAAAGACAAACCAAACTTAAGTATCCTTGAGGGGCAACAGTAAAGATCTTGATGCAAAAACTGTTACAACTAATAACCACCAATGAAATATATGACACATGATAATAATATTCATTAAGTTCAAGAGCTACATGTAGGGCATGGTCAAGTATTAACTACAAGTGGCAGCCTTGACTTTTTCATTGCATGTGTTCAAGAGTATTTTTTCTGAATCATCAATTGTTCAATTTCAAACATCCCTAACCCTACGGAATTGAATCAAACTTAAGAAACTACTGACCCCATTTCTATCTTAGAAATACCTGGGCACTTCTCTATAATATTTACTCAGGCTTTCAATAACTTCAATAACTAACCTCTCCCCACCTCCCTCATACCCAGGTTGTGTCTCTCCTTTACTGACTTACGAAACAAAAATTTGCACAGCCACCCTCTGACTGTTAGGATGGCAGGGAGATAGATAGGTAAAAAGTCAAGGTATTTAAAAGCCAAGAAAGAAGACCAAGTTACACTAGGTATTAACCCAAGGAAGTTCAGAGTCAGGAATGGTACTAGATTTTGTTGGTACTACTGACAGAATTTCTCTTTCAGCCATAATTTCTTCTTCTAACTCTCAAATTTATCAACTATTCTCAAACTGCTTTTTTTAATGTAAAAATAATAACATTTAATAGAACCAATATAGATTAGCAAAACCCAAGCAAACATTTCACCTATTCCCTTTTTCTTTCTGAAAGTTCCCATTTATTCTTCCCCTCTTTACCCTGTGACCTGTTTTTGCCTTATCACAATCAAGGTTCAATTAACTCCACAAGCAGATTGGACAAATACTCATAATGCCAATGCACTTGTTCTAAGGGTAGAAAACCAATGCTGAACTTCCCCCTACATTTTTCCAGAAAAGTACAAGTTGCCACATCAGTCATCAGGCAAAAGTTCAATTGCACTATGGGTTAGAGCTACAATTTCATACCCTAATCCTACAACCAGATCTAGAACTATCAAGGAGATAAGCAATTTCAGCAACAGGTCCTCCACAGTTAACTAATTAAGCAACAGAAAATTCCAAAGTTTTATCTGTTGCTTATTTCCAGCGGGTTCCTTTTCAGACTCAAGTGGATTAGACCTTTTTGTAGTGCTAAACTATCTGGCTGGTTCAGCCCCCAAGGCAGAATGAGGAGTAGTCTATGACTGGCCTAGGTTTCCCATACATACAAACTGGATAAGGATTTGATCTATAGTCTTTTTACCTTAATCTATGACACAACTCTGATTTTCTACTTCCAAATTCTCACCCATTATTGGAGAGGTATAAGTAACAGGACAGTAACATAAGAAGTGAGCCACTACCTCAGCCCCTTCAGGAAGTATGCAACAAACCATCAATCTCTCTTTTCTTTAATGCAAAAGTGAGCTTGCCTTTAGTTTACAATAATAAAAGGCATCAAAGGAAATAGGGGAAAGTGTGAATTCTTGAGGAGACACTTTAGATAAAAGTTCCAAAGCAATCTGAGGATCACTAGAATTAACAGACCTTTGGTGTTGTTTATACCACTAATTCTGGTAGCATAAGCCATGTTCCACGTTCCACAAAATGTCCTATAACCTGGTGGAGAGGTAAGTAATGAAAAACAAGCAAAACAGTGAGAACAACTAGGGTCCAGTGTACAATCAGCAGAATCATTTGGCAAAGCACTGACATGTATGGTGGACATGCCTCCCAAAATGGACAGCATTTAATTACCTGTAAATAAGATGTTACTTACAGGATATACAAGTCTAATTTTGTTTACTAACAAGACAAATTCTATTCAAATACTTTAACTTTTAAGCATAATGGCACTACCAAATTTATAAGTATTATACTATTCAAATTTCTAAATCCAATCTCTACTTAGGAAGCTCTAACAAGTCAAAAACAAAAAAAATTTAAAGCTCTCTTCATCATCCCACCAAGTATTCTCAGTAGCCACAGATTGAGACTTCAAATTCAAACCAGGTGAAACAAGTTATGGGCAAGTTGCTATAATGTATCATGCATACTTTCAAGTATCAATTTCCATGCATTCCAAAGTACTTAAACTAATTTTTAAAAACACACAATACGATTTAAAGAGATCTAGTTTAAACAGAGTCCTTTACTATCACTTTTCCCCACACACATTTGTAGGACAACAATAAACAATATTACTAATAATGCTATAGTGCTGCAAAATCTGCATGTGCCTGCTTAAAAAGATTTAAGTTACAGTTTTTATGTTGAGTATAGTTTATTAGCTTGATTGCTTGGAAAAGCATAATAATAAATGTTAACTGTCCATAACACAAGACTGCCCCAAGCAACCTGCATGATGCTTTACTCACAAGAAGTACTTATTAATAAATGTTTATTGAAATGAACTCACATGGAATAAAAAAGGAAGAAAACCTTTGCCTTTGTTTCCAAATTCTCAATTATACAAATCTCAAAATGAGGGATGAGGGAAGAGACAGAAAGGGAAGTATACTTTTACGCATTCATTACTTAGGATAGCAGCAAAATGGAGCACATTTTTTTGAAACTTCCAGGTTCAATATTTTCACCAAAATTCAGACATAACAAAGTTTTTTAAGTGAACTGAATAAATATTTTCAGTCACAGATTCCAGTAAAAGAATAACACTATGAAAGCTGGGACTAAAGACCTACAACTGTTTCAGGTTTTTTTTTCTTTAATGTAATGTATGACCACTTAACCACAGTTTAACTGTAATATAAAAGATATAACTCCTGAATTTGTTTTTAGGCTATTCAATTGCATTGTTACAGAAAAATCTTATAATTTAATGCAATACACACCCCAATTTTCTTGTCTTTAAGCTGTTTATATTTCCCTTTAAAAAATGGAATTGTGACAATCCTAACAATAGAACCTACCTAATCAAAACCCCATGCCAATTTTCTTTAAGACAACTTATATGAGAATACTTAGGTGAAGAAAAATTAAAATTTCCATTCCTTTCCTAAGTGATTAGTAATTTTGCACAGTACCACTGTAGAAAAGCCATATGTAAAACTCCAGCAGTCTTTTCCTTTATCTGTTAGTTTCATGATCTGAACTATCACTCATATTAAAATCCAGACTTCTCCTTTTAAAGAATAATTGAAGTTAGTAGTTATAAATTATATTCAAACTTACCTCAAAGGTCAGAGCCTCTAAATTCATGAAAATGAATAATTTCAAAGGAAATTATTCAGCACCAATGTCACTCTCTGTTTCAGTACAAGTGACTTTTGACTGGTACCCTACAATTCACGTGTCTGTCCAACTCTTCCTGCTGGATCCCTACTTAGACCTGATCTCTAGCACCCGGGTCTCTTTTACAGGTTTTGTGCCAAATAAGGAGCAGAAAATTTAAAATCGGGCATCTCCTTGCTATCTCTAAACACCCTAACAACAATCACTTTCATGTACACTTCAACAGCCCTTCTTCACTATGGCAATAGATGAATAAATGTTTTCCATAAGGGGCTGTGACTTAATCCCCAAGTTCTCTAGTTATTTTTATAGCCCATTCAACCCTACTTTGTATAACTAAGCATCCGCTGCTCTACCCCACCCCCTATAAAAGTGTTGCACTTCAGAAAGAAACCAACTAAGCACTGCTCCCTAAGCCCCTCCTTTCTCAATACATTAGGGTATGCCGATCACTCCCGCTTTCCCCAACACACACACACACACACACACACACACACACACACACACACACACACACACACACACACACACACACACGTTAGCACGCCATTTCCTAACATTTATGGCTGCAATAGAACAATTACATCCCACCCTGCATTCCCAGGTCCCCGTTACTTTAACCCTTCGAGTGCTGTCCGCTCTCTGCAGGGCATGACTCACCCCTGGATGCCCGGGCTGTACGTCCTGGTCTTCCAGGGGGTGCCGGGTCTCTGCTGCTGCTCCTGGGGGAGGTGGTTATTGTTCAGCGCAGCCCCCCGGCTCCCGGACAGCAGGTAGTTCATCCCATAAGTGCTAGCTTTATTCTCCCGTTTCCTGCGGCCCGGATGGTACTGGTGCTGCTGGATGGAGTTGGCTGAGGCGGGGGCATTAGACGGCGGGGGCGGGGGCTGGGACTGCTGCTGCTGCTGCTGCGGCGGCTGCGGCGGGGGCGGAGGAGGCGGCGGCGCCAGGAGGTTGCTGTTGGCTCCACTGTGCGGGTTATGGTGGTGGTGATGGCCATTCACGCTGTTAAGATTGTTCAGTTTGTTCTCATTGAAGTTAAAAAAGGCGCCGGGGCCTCCGCCTCCTCCCCGGCCAGGTAAGGTACCACCGCCGCCCCCGGACAGAGTCCGGCCGGAGGAGGCGCTGCTCGAGGACGAGGACGAGGAAGAGGAGGAAAAGCCGGGACTCTCGGTGCCAGACTCGTTGTTGGAAGAGGTGGACGACGACGATGACACGGAGGGAGACTTCTGCAGCCGCCGCCCACCGTCGGCGCTCCCGGCCGCAGCGGCTGGAACCAGTCCGGTCAGCAGCACAGGCAGTGCCGCGGACGGCGGAGGCGAAGAGGCCGAGGAGAGGCTGCCTCCGCCGCCGCCGCCGCCGCCGCCGCCGCCGGGGGTCGGAGCCGCGAGAGCCGCGACAGGACCAGCTTTGACAAGCGGGGTGCAGCTGTGGCTGCCGCCGCCAGGGGTGCAGGGGGAGGAAGCGGCAGCGGTGGTGTCCAGGGCCGGGGAGTTGAGGCAGAAATACGGCGGGTAGCTAGAGCTGCTCCGCCCCACTCCCTGCGAGGTCTCCCAGATCTGCATCCAGAGAGCATTAGCGGGTCCTTTCTGCTCGGGCTGAATCCAGGCCACACGCGGATCCATTCACCCTCTCTCCGCCGGCCGCCTCTCCTCCCCGAGCGGAGACGACTGCAAGCACACGAACCCTCCCCACCCCCTGCACGCGCGCGCACACACAAGACACACACTCACTCACACTCAGACCCGACCGGCACTCACTCACCCCAGACAGAGTAAGCTCGGGAGCCGGCAAGAGCGGCAGCAACCCCGCCCCCTGGCTCTCCCGGGCGGCGGCGGCGGAGCACAGCCCCGCAGCCCTGCCCTCCGGGCTCCAACGCCTCCACCCCCAGCCCCAAGCTCGCACACACTCACTCACACACAAACCCACCCCCCCACCCCCCACCCCCAGAGACAGACAGGCAGACGGACGGACAGACAGACACCCAGCGCTGCCGGCCGCGCGGTGCGGCCCCGGCGCTGCTCCAGGCCGGCTGCTCGCTCTCCCCCCTCGGTGTCTCGGCCGCCGCCGCCGGGGTGGGAGGAGAGAGGGAGCAAAGACAGGAGGGAGGGAGACAGAGAGGGAGGAAGGGAGGAGGGGGAGGGAGCGCAGGCGGTGGCGGAGGCGTCGGGCCCGGGCTGGGCTGAGGCTGGGAGGCCGGGGCCGGGACAGGCAGGGTCGAGGCCGGGGACGCGGGCTGGCTCCGGCTCTCGGCACGTTCCTGGCGGGCGGCTCCGGGCTTTCTCTCCGCGTCTCTCGCTCGCTCTCTGTCTCAGGGGTTCCCGAGTCACACGCCCCGGAGCGGGGGCCGCGGCGGCGGCGGCGGCGGCGTTATCCACAGGCCGGGGGGAGCGGCCATCTGTAATGGGGCGGGCGGGGAGGGGGAATGGGGAGGGGGGGCAGCCGAGGGGGCGGGCCCAGCCGCCGCGCAGCCGGCACAGGACGCCCCGGAGGAGGGGACCGGGCGGCGGGCGTGCTACGTCTACCCGAAGCCCGGGGCTTCTCGCTCACTCTCCAGCCCCTGCTATTCAGGCACAGACAGTCCAGAAAACAGCAGCGCAGAGCAGGAATCCGGACCGAGGCGGAGGCCGCCGCCGAGGCTCCAATGAGGGGAGGGGGGGAAGAGGAGGAGGGGCCGGGGGCGGGCAGAGGGAGGGGGAGGGGGGAGCAGGGAGGGCCGCCCTCGCCGGCAACAGAATTCACACTGCGCATGTGCTGTTGATTTTAAATCCTCACTAGACTCCGCCGCCTTGGTTACCACGACTGCGCACTAGGGCTCTCCTCGGGACTGGCGGAGGGGAGGCGAGATGGAAGATGTTGGAGTACGCGACAGGGAGGGGCTGTGGAGCTGGGGAGGGGGTGTCGGAGAGGTGTCTGGAGGGTTCGGAGACGGCTCACCCGCGCTGCTTTTAAAATGGACTTGGCCTAGGACGAAGAGGCTAATGTGGATGTGTGTGCATGTGTGCGCGCTGCTGGGACTGACATGGCACACACGGATACACGTTGGGACCCGGGCCAATACCCAGAGACGTGCGCGCGGTGTCTGCTAGCGGGAACATTTGGAACCTCTCAGAAAAGCCGAGACGCCGGCAGCCGGGGTCCCTGTACCACCCCGGCCGGCTCTCGAGGGCGCTTGCGCAGCGGGACCCCTTAGCCGTCACCTCTGGATGGAACTTTCTGCGCAGCTGGGGAGGGAGGGGTCCTACCCCCACCACCACCACCCCTACGCCTCATATCCTGGGCCCTAATTCCAGGGGTGGGGGTGGGGAAGAGTGGGGAAGGTGATGAAAGCTGCCAAGGCTTTTGCTGCTACGTTGAGGAGGGAGGAGGGAAGCGGATGAGGGCCCGCATTGATTGTGAGTCTCAGAGCTCAGCAGTTTCCCTGGAGCTGCCTTCCTCCCCCTGTCATAACTGGGGCCATGTGCCTCCTACGCCAGACCAGCGGCTGCGTGTCCCTAAGAAGCTCTGATTTATGGCTGATCATCAAACGGCCGCTTGCTTCTATTTCCTCTCCTCCCCGCTGGGTTCAAGCAAGTGTCTGCTAAAGCCTCCGCCGCGCAGCGGCCCGACTTGAAAAGAGTCTGAATGGCCGTTCATTGGCCCCTTTCGTCAGCCCCTCTCCCAGCCCCCGGTGCGGTGCCCGGCGTCGGAGCCTATTTCAAAATCTGTTTGGTCTCGTTAAACGACAAGTCCTGGCAGCGGCGCTCTCCGTGCCCCGAGTGCGGGTGGATCTGCCGCTGCCCAGCAACGAGCCCCAGGAGTTTTACCCTGGCTGCCAAGCTGCTAGTTTCAGTTTCATTTCCATTATACTGTTTCATTAAACGGGACTGTATTACATAAGTAGCAAAAGTCTAATAAATAACTTCGGCCTGGGTGGGAACGGGACCTACAGCAGGGTGCTAGAGCCGGCAGGAAGTGGCAAATCAAAATTCCTGGGGTCCGATTCCAGCCTCTAAACTGCAGAGTACTTATCGTGTTCTATGGGGAGGGGAAGAAAAGATAGAAAAGGAAAATTTGCCCCCATATATTCACATTTGGAGCATGTGCACGAAAAAGTTAAAGGTCCAAATGTTAATTTTCTAATATTTGTTATGGAATGTCCCTAGAGGAATACGTAACCACATATCTGGTTAGAACATTTTTCTTCCAAAATAAAGAAACTGCAGTTGTGGAAGCGTTTTGATGCCTGATGTGCCCGCTTATTGAATTTTCAAATACTTTCCCTTGCTGCTTTTACGCTTCAGAGTAATAATGCAAAGTTATACTGCCTTATAGCGTTATTAATGTTGCAAGCAAGTTATTTTTCTTTTTAAATAATTAACTTAGTGACAAAATTAGACATATCAACATTAGTAATGCAAACATTCTCAAGGAAATTATGCAGGTTCCTAACTGTGGATCTTCTCTCGGATTAAAATATATAAATTGATAAAGAGAACTTTATTGGCAAAATTCATTCTATTATTGCCCAGCCTTCTGCTACATTTGATTTCTGGCCTGTGTGGTATGAAACTTTCGGCAAATCACTTAACCTTTCAGTGAACAAGAAAACCCTGTGACGGTCAAGTTTGCAGAGGAGTTGCCAATCTGCATTGGTAGAAGGAAATTTCCTTACTGGGAGTTTTGGTCTGAAAAAGAAAGAGTAGAATGTAAATCAAGAATTAAATCCTCCAAAACAGATATCTATTGATCATAATTAAGCTTTAAGTATTTCTGCAATGTGAGATTTAGTGGCTATATTCCTGATAATACTGAGTTCCATCCCACTTCTATTTACCACTATAAGATTTACTAAGCAAGCACACGGGCACTGTATTCCCATACAAAGTAACAGTTATGATCTCAGGCCTCAGGGAATTTTATGAAACTTAAGGCAGACTTGCAAAAATTTGTTGAGTCTCATTTGTGGAATTCTTTGCCCTCCTTGGTTCTCATTTTTCAGTCTATTATGTAAAACTGGCTTTTGTAAAAGGTCCAACCTAGATTGAGTGATGGTATTGAATGTGTCCATTTGATGATATTCTCGTATTTTAAAAAAGTAATATAAAGTATCTATTACTACAGCTAGTCATTCTAAATATTTTACATACACCGATGATTTCATAGTATTTTGCTCTGAGGTATTTTGGAAAATGATACTGTTGAATAAATAAACCAACTAAATACATATTTAGACCCCAAAATTTTTATGACAGTAACCATAAAAGCTTATTTTGAAAAATAAGTTATAAAATATGTACATTAATAATCACACTAGAAAATATAGACAAGTTGATATACTGAGGAAATCTCTATTTTATTTTCACTACTTCCACAATATATCACATATAGGCTTATCATCTTATTATTTTTAATTTTTAAAAAGAAAAACCTTTTTTTCCATTCTATAACTTGCATTTAAACATGAAGACTATTCCACCAATTTTAATTCTAATTATGCAATTTCTTCATAAACCTTTCATTGTAGGTTCATCAGCACTTTTCTTTATTTTATTCATTGACAAATCCAATCATTCATGGAATGTAAATTTATTGCTATTTTTTACTGTTATTAAACCAGCAATAATTGTACTGTCTGCATTGGCTATGATAATGCCACTGTGAAGAGAATCATATGCCCACTGCCTGCATTTCCTAATAACCCATTCACTTCTCCACCCCTTGCAATATCATTTCCAACTTGACCACTTTGTAGAAACTGCTCATGCAGTATTCTCAAAAATGATAAATTCAATGTAATTTTCCTAGTTTCTTATTCCCCTGGACCTCTTTGCAGTTTTTGATGCCTCTTCCCAGCTCAACTTTCTCCTTCCCTGTTTGAATGGATAACTTCTCCTTCAACTTGACAGCTTCTTTCCAGTATTTTGTTGATTTATCTCCTGTTCCCCCAAGTAGGAGTTTGCTCCAGTGATCTGTCCTTGACCTTCTCTATTCTTTCTACACGTTTACCCTTGGCAATATCATCTATTTGTAACAAACTTGAATTGACCTGTAAAGGTCATCCCAGGCACCATGTACCTAGAGCTGTTCTGGAAACTTCCACAACTCCCAAGTGACTCATAGCTTGACTTCTTTTTTGGATGAAACTTCCTGGCTGCCTATGACCAACTTTACGAAAGCATTTTAAAATTGTGCACAAAACCCTGAATAGTCCCCTGGGTGTCCCCTCTTTTCATGTGCCTGGAACTCTCTAGGTGTCATCATGTGACTTCAATGAGGGCTGGAAAAGCATGTCTTTCTCTACCTCAATACCACTGTGTCTTCCACTGCTCATTCCCAGTTCAAGCATGAACTCAAGTACATGGGTTTGTACCAAGTCCTACAGTTACCTTTGTCCCTTTGATGTTTGTTCTTTCCTGATCTCAGGCAAATGAGTATCCCAGGTTAGATGTGTCTAGGATTTGAGGCAACCTAATAAGTTTGAAAGGGCTAAGGATGTAGTGGGTTGGAACTGTTTGGCAAGGTAATTGAAGTGTGTGTGTGTGTGTGTGTGTGTGTGTGTGTGTGTGTGTGTGTTTGTCCTTCATTGCCGAAGAAGACCATGCCATCAGAGAAATGATGACATGACTTGCACTTGACTTTGTTTTGAGTGAGGGAGGGCTGTGTAGGTCACCAGCCTCACTTCTCCTCCAGAGCCATCTGAATCCAGCGACCAGATATTCATCAGGATGATTGGAGATGACCTAGGATGAGACAGTTTAGGGTTAAGTGACTTGCCCAAGGTCACACAGCTAGTGAGTGTCAAGTGTCTAAGGTGAGATTTGAACTCAGGTCCTCCTGACTCCTGCACTGGTGCTCTATCTACTGCACCACCTAGCTTCCCATTGAAAAGTCAGCCACCTACAAAATGTTTAACCCCAGTCTGACCTGTTTTATGTACAAAAAATGTATACCAGGAGTTGTTTGGATAGTGACCAGCTGCGGTGTGATGCAATATACCTAACTGGCCATTCTGAAAAGTGCTTTTTGTTTTGATTAGCCTCCTGGCTTACTGCAACAGTGGTTATAAGTTGGAACTGAATTCTGTTCCATTCTGTAAATGTACACTGTGAATCTTTTATGCTTAGTATTCTTTTGCATGTAGGAATAACTTAGCTGTTCTATACCCTGATTCATATTGTTCATTCAGTACTTTGTTTTCTTCCTTCCTTTTTAGACTTCTTTAGACTTTTAAGTCATAATCTAATTTTTTGGGAGGGGGAAATAATCCTAATAATAGCTAGTATTTATATAGTGCCTACTCATATATACATACATATATATATAGTTCAAGGTACTGTACTAAATATTTTACAATTATTATCTCATTTGATCCTCACAACAACCCTTGGAGGTAGTTGCTATTACTATCACCCCCATATTGTAGTTGAGGAAGGCAAACAAAGGTTAAGTGACTTAACCAGAGTTACACAGTGAGTGTCTAAGACTGGATATGAAATCAGGTCTTTCTGTTTCTGTGCCAAGCACTCTATTCACTATTCTACTTAGCTGCTTATTATTTATTATAATTCATTTATTTAAATTAAAATCACCAATGGTGGAGAGCTTCATGAGGCAATAAATGTGAGAAAAGGAGCCCCTGTCACCGAGACCAGGATATTCAGGACTAAACACTGTCAGAACAACATATATGGGTACTGGACATGAAGGAAAGAGTGCCCTAGGCCCTATGGATTCAACCAAGCAGTGCCTTAATCCTCGAAACTCAGATTCAGTTACTGTTTTTATACAATTGGCTGTCAGTCTATAAATCTAGCCCTACCTATCTTTAGAATTCTAGTCCTACATTACAACAAATGCCACCAGGGTATGTTTTGCTATCTCAAACTCAACATATCCAAAATAGATCTAGCTGTTCTCCCCGCCCCCAAAGCTTCCCTTTCTTCAAACTTCACTATTTTTGTTGAGGGTGCCACTACTCTCCCAGTAATCCAGTTTTATAATCTTGGTTATAATCCTAGGTTCTTCCCTCTCACTCTTTCCCCATACCATCAGTTGCCAAGACCTATCCCTTCTACTGTAACTTCTTTTGAATTTCTCTTCTCTCCCCTCACACAATCAACAATGAGTTCAGGCACTCATTGCCCTCAACTGTTTTCATCAAGTCTCCTAATTGGTCTCCTACTCTCCATTCTTTCCCCTCTCTAATGTATTCTTCATAGAACTGCAAAAATAATCTTCCTAAAGCATAGGTCTAACTACATTATTCCTCAACTAAACAAAAAAAATAAAACAACTTTGAGGGGCCTCTATTGCTTCTAGGATAAAAAAAAAAACCAGATTAACTAACTCTTTAGGCTTTTCCATAATCTAACCCCAACCTATCTTTACAGATTTATTTCATATGTCTTGTCTTCACACAATTTATGTTTCAAGGAAACCAATCTACTAGACAAGCTGTTTCCTATGCCTGGAATGTATGTGCTAAGTCTTCACCTATTTCTGCATCTTCTTTTAAGATGAACACAGTTAATAGCTATTCTTTCTCGATCTTCCCTATTGCCTCTAAACTTGTGTCATTCTAGTATAAAGTTAATTTCCTTGAGATATTCTTTGTATCCCCTGTTAACATTGAGTAAATAAGTTGAATTGAATTGAAGTTAAGAAACAATATGTCTACTTGAACTTTAAAGCATAATACATTAAAAATCTTCAAAGGGTGACTATCCCATTCTACTTTTTTGTTGTATTCTTTAAACGTTCTTTTAATAAGCCTCAAGATCTCACACATATTTTTTCGTAATTGGTAAAAAAAAAAGCCCCTACTGTCTCCCTCTTGAATTTTTCAAAGCAAAGAACCTGTAGTTTCATTGATACAAGGGAGTCTAAGGTGAGAAAATCCCCCTTAGTGATGCAAGTAAGCACTTTCTCTCCAATGTATGGTATTAAAGGGTTGCCTAGGGTTCTGAGAGGTTAAGGAACTTACTCACAGACACAATCATTGTGTATCAGGGCAATACTTAAACCCAAGTCTTTCTGGCTTTGTGTCCAGAACTCTATTCTTTGTAGAGTTTATGCCATGCTGCCTTTCAAACTTTTCAAAGAGATGTTAATTATCTCCTTTTAATGACCATTATCTTTGACCATTTCTAGGAAGGAGGATATTTAATAGTTCTGCTTTATGAGCTGTGGAATTTATGAGGGAAAAAACATTGACTGATGCTGTGCCACAAATGGCTTTGTAGCACAAAAAATCATCCAAGATTTAGAAGGATCAAACCCATAACTGAAGTATGACTCTTAAGGAACGTTCTTTATTCAAAAGCAGGTAAGGATGGAATAGCATGGAACAGTCAAAAAGTATACTCATTTGAGGGAAACTCAGGAAAGAAAGGGGGGAAAGCATAGCGGAAAGCTTTTAATGCAAATCCCTGAAGGAAAAAACAAGCAATTTCGTGATTGGAATGCGTTACAAACCACCTGAACAGAAAGAGGAAATAGATCAAGAACTGAGAAAACAGATCACAATCCTGGCACAGAGGGATGATATGAGAGATGAGGAGCATATATTTTTCAGAAATCATCTGGCATTCTCTCTCTGCCAAAAGCAGACTAGAGGTACAGAATGAGGTATATATTTTTCAGGTACAACCAATGTGTGGATTTCTTTTCCTTGACCATATTTACTTGTTACAAAAGAGGGGCTTTATTTTTTTAAGAGGAGGGAAAATATAAGGGAGACTAGGAGATAGTGATAAAAAATATGAAAGGAAAGAGCATCAATGAGACATTTTTTAAAAAATACACAGATGAGAGCAGAAGGAAGTTCATAAGGGGAAAAGCAAGCAGAGCAGTTTTGTAATTGCCACATTAAATTTCATATATACAGGATGTCCCAAAAATCTTAGTATAATATAAAAGTATAATAGAAAAATACATTAAAACTTTTAGGATACTTGTACTTAAAAGCTGTGGATAATAGAATCACAGTATCACATACAATCCTTTTCTATTCTTCTTTGAGTAAGGAAATGTTTATATTTCTTAATGTTTGCTATGATCATAATTTTTAAAAATAAAACAAAGAGCCCATATAGTATAGCCCTCTAAAAATAGTTTGAGGAATATTAAATGCCATAATGAAATAAGGCTAATGGAAAAGTTATAAGACTTAAGAGAGATTGATCTTAAAGTTTGGGGACCAAGAGAATCAAGTCGTTCAAAGCTGATTTAGTATGACTCTAAGCTGAAGACCAACCAAAAGGTTTATCTAAACAGTTTAAGGAAAAAGAGGAGATATAGAAAAGAAAATGGACCATTTCTTACAGTAAATATGACAATAACTGACAACAGAAGGAAAGAGGAGCTTCTTTCTTAATATTTTGCTTCTATTTTCTCTGCCACAAAGAATGATCTTTACAGAGAAAAGAACAGAACAAATGTCTAATGAGTTTTTTTCCCAAGAAAAGTAAGAAGATGGTATTAGAAAACATAGTTGCTTGTATGAATTCAAATCACCTCACCAAGATGAACTACATGTCTGATCACTGAAAGAAGTGATGGATGTAGTTATTTAACCACTATTAGTGACATTTGAGAGACTGTGAAAAATGAAAGAAGTGCCACAGGCCTGGAGAAAAACATATGTCCCGGTTCTCAGATAAGAGAATAGTGGGATATCCATAGGCCAGTGAGCTTGACTTTGATTACTCCTAGAAAGCTTCTGTAGACTTTCTAAGCTCTGAGGATCTGAATCATAACTCCTAGTTGTACCTGATATGGCAGGACGCTGCAAAACAAGGCTAGCTGAATTTCTCTCTTGAGGTTCTAGCATTACCTCACGAGGGATTGGGAAGTGTCTTTTCTAAGGCTACCAGCTTAGGCCCCCATTCTAGTTTGGACTCCCAAATAATGACATGCAACAATTAGCATCCTAGTTTCATCTAACCAATTAATATCAATAAACTTTAAAAATATAAAGATAGGTAGATAGATAGAGATATAGCAAAAACAGAAGTATAAAACATTCACCTGAACCAGGGGAAAATTTTCCTCTATACTATCTCAGTCCCTAAGTAGAGTCTCAAATTTAAAGTTACTTGCTTCAAAGCATTACCCCACAAAATTCACTTTCAGATGCTGTGTAGCTGATGGGAGAAAGTTGTTCCAGACTTGATCAAACCTTTGCCACAAGTCCTTAAAGAGATAATCAGTGATTTTCTTCAAAAAGAAAGCAATAATAATAAAGAGCTAGCATGACTGCATCACGAACAGATCACGACAGACCAACTTTTCCTTTTTTGACACAGTTACTTAACTTGTGAATAAGGTGAAAGCTATAGCTACAGTGTATCCCTATTTGTAGCAAAGAAGTTGACAAAGTATCTCATTTTATGCTTGTTAAAAAAGATGAAGAGATGAGAACTAGAAGATGATAGAGTTAGATGGCTTTGGAACCAACTGAATGTACTCAAAAAGTAGTTGTTTAATAGTTCAGTGTCAACACTGCACAAGGTGGGCCTTAAGGATATATGTTTGGCTCTGTGCTGTTCAACATTTTATCAGTGAATTGAATAAAGAGCTAGATGGTATGCTCATCAAATTTAGAAATGATACAAAGCAGGAAAAGTTTACTTACGCACTGGAGAACAGTGAGAATCTGGAGAGAACTGGAAAAGATGCTGGGCTTAATTCAAAAGGATGAAGTTCAATTGGAATAAATGTGTGATACACTTAGGTTTCAATAATCAGTTTTGCATATACCGAATGGGGGTGGTATGTAGATTGCAGTTTATCTGAAAAAGATCTGGGAATGCTAATGGACTGCAAGTTCACTATTAATTCAGAGTGTGATGGGATGGACAAAATAAAGTAATAGAATCTTGTGCTTCACTAAAAGAGCATCATTTCCAGGAAAAAGGAAGTGCTCATCCTTTTGTATTCTACCCTGGTCAGATCACATCTCAAATATAATGTTCAGTCTTGGTCACCACAGTTTAAGGATCTCAATAAGTTGGGAAGAATAGCCAAGGGAAAGCCGCCAGAGTGGTGAAAAGTCTTGAGTAAATAGCATATGAAATAAATTGAAGAAACTAGGAATGTTTATCCTGGAGAAAAGAAGTCATAGGTAAGATATGATAGCTCTGTTCAAGTAGTTGAAGGGCTGTTATGTGGAAAAGGGATTAGGCTTGTTCTATTTGGCCACTGTGGGGAGAACCAGGAGCAATGCTAAGAGCCAAATTTAGATTTGATGTCAGGAAAAACTTTCTAGCAACCAGAGCTCTCCAAAAATGGACTTGGCTGCCCTAGGAAGCAAGTGGGTTCCCTGTCATTAGAGGTTTGAAGTAGAGACTAAATGAGTTGCTAGGCATTTATAGTAGAAATTCTTTGGGTACATGAATTTGGACTATTTGGCTGCTGAGACCTCTTCCAAGTCTAAAAATCTAGTGATTCTGGAACAAAGCCTTTAAAAGACATAACATAAAGTAGGAGATAGAGATCTGGCCTTGAAGCCATTAAAACCTTATTTTAAGGATTGCCTATGACACATATTACTTTTATGTCTTTGAACAAGTCACTTTGCCTCCCATTGTCCTAGGTGACTTTAAGATTATAAGCTACAAAGGATGTGCAGATCTGCATTGGTAAAGGGAGTTTCCTCTACCAATGAAATCACAGCTCCCATCCATATCTTGATCCTAGAAGACATTAAACATGATGTGGAAGTGAGCACAGCTACTTTACTCTTTACTACTTTTACTCTTAGATTCTGGAGACTGAAATTATGGACCCTTGGAAATACTTGAAAGATTATAGAGGGCTTTTGCTTCTCTTTGCCTCAGAAAATAGAAGATGAGATATTATTGCTTAGTTGTTTCAGTTGTATCTGACTCTCTGTGACCTCATTTGGAGTTTTCTTGGCAAAGATACTGGAGTGGTTTGTCACTCCCTTCTTTAGCTTATTTTACAGATGAGGAAACTGAAGCAAACCAGGCTGAGGGGCTTGCCCAGAGTCCTAGCCTGAGGTCAGATTTGAACTCAGGAAGATGAGTCTTCCTGACTCCAGGTCCAGCACTCTATCCACTGCACCACCTTGTCCTGCAGAGAAGTGCAACTGACTAAAAATCAAACAATTGCACAGGGCTATTTGGTGTGTTTCTCAAAAGTTTCTCCCCAATCCAGTCAGTCCTCCTCTCTGCTGCCAAAGGGATCTTCCTAAAATACAAGTCTGATCATGTCACCCCCTTAACCAATAAACTCCAGTAGTTTTCTGTCATCTCCAGGATCAAATATAAAATCCTCTGGCATTCCACACTCTTCATACTCTCTCCTCATCCTGACTTTTCCATTATTCTTATACTTTATACCCATACCCACATACTCTGAGACCCAAGCACAGCAGCTTCCTTAATATTCTTCTTAACTCACTTCAGCTCTCTCTATCCATGAGACACTCCATGTCCCAATACTTTGTATTTTCACTGGTGGTCCCCCATGCTTGGAATGCATGCCCTCTTCATCTCTGCATCATGGTTTCCCTTGCTTCCTTCAATTGCCAGCTAAAATCCCACCTTCAAAAGCCTTTCTTGATCCTTCTTAATTTTAGTGCCTTCCCTCTGTTAGTTCCAATTTGGTTGGTTCCATAAATTGTTCCAATTTATGCTACATATGGATTGTTTGTACATAGATTTATTTATATGTTGTCTCTTCAATTACACTGAACTACTTGAGAGCAAAGAATTTTCTTTTACCTTTCTTTATATTTCCAGCATGTATCACAGTACCTGGCACAAAGTTGGTACTTCATAAATGTTTATTAACTGACTGGTCTATTTCAACAGGAAGTTTTAAAACAATGTATCGTTTTTCTTCATTACAGAAATGTAACTTTACATAGGTTCTAACAGTGATTCCATAAGAATCAATCACATAATTACAGATTCATAATATATAAATATATATAAATATTATATATAAACACATATGTTTCCAATATGATTTTTGGTACATTTATGAAACCTACATTTCTTCTTACTTTTGGCCTTTGGATATGAACCTTGGATATTAAAGCAAAGAAGTAAATCAAAAGGGGTAAAGATCATCTTTCCACTGGGTCATGTACCTTAATTTCTTTCAGTTTATTTTCTGGATATGGCAGAGATTTAGAACAATAGAATTTATTGATAGCTATGATGACTCACCAAACTTCCTGTTGTCACTGCCAGTTCCTGGGGCCTCCCATTTGAGAATAAGTTATTTAAGAAATGCTAGCTTTGGCAAGTTTCAAGAAGTCAGGAACTACACCTTCTATACCCAAGGAGACCTACAGCCTGAATGTTTCAATCACACATTGATGAACCTGGTAGGGACAGGAAGACTGGAATAAAAACCTCAATGAACTCAACATTTTTCATTTCTAGTTTTATACATATGTATAACTCCTCAAGAAATAAAGACCATAGTCTTGGTCATGCAAGTTAGCATCCATACTTACTACTTATTGACAGAGTTAAACAGGTGGCATAGTGAATAGAGCACTGAACCTGGAATCAAGAATTGAATTCAGATCTTGCTTCCCACACTTACTAGCTGTGTGACTGGGGAAATCACTTAACTTCCGTCCACCTCAGTTTCCTCGTTTGTAAAGTATAGCTAATAATAGAATCTGATTCCTAGCATTACAATGAGGATATAATATCTGTAAAGAACTTTGAAGACCTTAAAGTGTTATTTAAATGCTGGCTAATATTATTGTTTTTCTTGTCACCAATCTGCAGGTAAAGACTGAAATTTTTCCTGTGCTCCATTTTTCAGGAGGTTATATGCATCTAGGCAATGATATCACCAAGTGAAGACTACAGCTAGTAGAGTTTTCTGAGAGGTAAAACCTTTAAAAAGTAGTTAAGAACATAATGGTCAATGGAGATAGAGAGGGCCCAGCTAGGCTGCTATTATCAATGAAGAAGCAATAAGGGCTATTTTGGGTGAGTTTACAAAGAAGTCTGCAAACCCAGAAAGTCTAGCAGAAATCTATTGGTCCTAGAGTCAACCGAGTGAATGTGTACACTTGACAAGCTATAGCAGATTTCCATTCCAACTCCCAAGACTGAGAGGAGGCAAGAACATTTGACTTTTCCCTTCACCTCATCTGACTTCACAGAAAAAGATAACTTTTTTTTAGCTCTGTATGAATTTCCCTGGGGAGACAATGTCCCTGTGCATTTGAGAATTAAGAATCATTTCCTTGTTTGATTTCTATTTGCTATTTAACTTACTGTTAATACTCAGTAAGGTATTTGGTTATTGAATTTAAATAACCTGCCTGATCTGTAATAGAGTATGAAGTAGAATGGGGACTTGAGACATACTTGCCATAATTGTGACAACCCCAAACACCCTACTGGAAGCTTGGAGGTAATAAAGGACCTTAAAATTTATGGGACTCATACCATATCTTTATCTGTTCTAACCTGACCTTTACTTGGATCTCTGTTGTAATCAATGATCTAACAATACGACAATTAATCTTACATGACTATATATTTAGAGCTATCTTTCTTTTTTGCTTAGAGATTTTGTCTTTTTTATTATATAATTCTGTGCCAATTTCACCCAGTACCTTCTGACTCTTTCCTTAAAGAAATGATTCATGATATAGAAGAATAACTCTTCTGAATAACCTAAAAAGCTTTGGCCTTCATTTCTTGATTCCAAATTCTTGCTTGCAGGCTAGTATTTTGTCATCCCTCTTTTGGCCTCCACTTCAGTGGTGCACTGCAGTCACTAAATATAGTATATGTACTGTGGGTTATATCATTGAAGAAG
This sequence comes from Notamacropus eugenii, assembly GCF_028372415.1. Lineage (NCBI taxonomy): Eukaryota > Metazoa > Chordata > Mammalia > Diprotodontia > Macropodidae > Notamacropus > Notamacropus eugenii. The sequence goes on along the minus strand of NC_092875.1, from coordinate 354,781,252 downwards.
ATCAACTCTTTGACTCCCATGAACCAGGTTAAATCTTAGAGGATTCTAACTGGTTCTGTGGCTCATGCAGTTCTACCTATGAGGTGCTTGGTGGTTCAGTAGAATCAGAGAAGACCTATGTTGAAATCTTACCTTGGGTACATACTAGCTGTGCCACACTGGGCAAGTCACTTAACCTCTGTTTGCCTCAGTTTCTTCAACTGTAAAATGGGGATAATAACAACACTTACCTTGAAGGGTTGTTGTGAGGATTAAATGAAATACTTATGAAGTACTTAGCACAGTTCCTGACACATAGAAGATGATTTATAAAATGCTTATTTCCCCTTCCACCAACTTAGGAGCTCATATCATCCACTACAAGTGTTTACCTTCACCCCTAGTTCTATTTGTCTCATGTCTAGATCTTCCCTTAAAAAGGAAATACCTTTAATTCCCATGCAAATAGTTGCGCTAACAAGGCACAATTCAAGACTATTTTTATTTAGCCAAGAATAAGACATAGAAGACTCATACCTAAGCTCATAAATAGTCAAAATAACTCTTTACTTCTTCATTTTCCATACTAGACATCATATAATCTGTAATTAAATTCATCATGGTATATTTGCTTAGACTCAGGAGCTTGGAGCATTTTATCAGTACAAAAGGACCAATTTTCCCATCAAGTAATACATCTTGTTGCCCTGGTATGAGGCTAATCTGGCCAATTCTCTTACTCACTCTTCTGAGGAAAACCTGGGAACCAGCCTTCCATTTAGCTACAAATTCTTTGTACATTCCATTTATGAGGAAAATGTCATGTAGATATGGTTCAGTTCCTCCAGCAGTATTTTAATGATTTGGTCCCTGGACAAAGATTGCAATCAGAATACCAACAGGTAGATTAATGTTTGCAGATATTCTAAGAAACGTTTGGTGCTATGAAGCCTCTTCTTCCTTTTCCTCTACTTGGTCACCATCATTGTGGAAAGTGAAAGAGGCCACGCAGGACAAAAGACCATTTTCTGTTTTTATCCATTTCATAGGTTTTTGTGACCAAAACAGAATTCATCTTCTTATAGCCACATTTCTAGTGATGAGTTTCTCCATATTCAGTTATATTATTACCATTAACATTTGCCATATTGCCTGCTGCTAAGCTCCCATTCAAAGCATAGTTTGGTATAGTCTTTCAAAGAATAGGTTCTTCTGGCACAACTTTCAAGAACCCATGGTCAACTCCACACCATAACAAGGAATTAGAATAGACTTTGTTAGTACCAAGCAGAAACATGTCAAGTAGAAAATCCACATAGGGAATTTCAATAAGAAGCCTCTCATCACAAAGCCTACTGGATTCATTTGGTACATTATAGTAGACATTATTACAAGGACAGATGTTCTTAAGGCTTTTGTGGGCTATGAATCTCATAGGAAGTCCATGGAAGCTTATATACTCTTTCTCAGAATATTTTTAAATGTATAAAATACAAATTTTATATATAAATTCAAATAAAATATTATTGGGAAGGAAAAGGAAAGGGAAAGTAACGAGGAATTATATAGCACCTACTGTGTGTCAGGTATTGTGTTAAATGGTTTTGATAAATATTATCTCATTTGATCCTCACAACCACCTTGTGAGGTAAATGCTATTATCCTTATTTTAGAGGTTAGAAAATCAACTATATTGAAACATAGCTAAAAAATATTTTTTAAAATCGATATTGAATTTCTCTTAAGTTCATGGACTATTGACCAAGAACCTCTTCCTGAGGGATAGGGTGGATATAAAAGATGAAGACACATTCTTAACATTACAATTTATGGCTGTATTCAAGCAGAATGTTTACTTGGTCAGCTTCTCTAACTCCAGCCTCTTTTTGTCAATTTCTTGCTGATGTTTCACATGTTGTTTTTCATATTCACAAATATTTTCTACACCAATCTCTTCACAGAAGTCATGGAAAACTTCATCTTCCATCTTATCCATCTTTTATTGAAAATCAGTGATCTTTTTGTGTTCTTGGCCTGTGCAGAGGACTCCCTCTCCTAAACCAAGAGGGGAAGTTGGGGTGGCATTCAAGGCAGGATTTTGTTTGCTATGCTCATAGAAAATAAACTTTCTTCTTGAATAATTTAAAAAAAGATGCCAACTCTTCTGAACACACTCATAGAGCCAGAAAGTTAGAGTAGAAGGGACCTCAGAGATCATATAGTCTGACTTCATCATTTTACAAGAATGAGGAAGCTGAGCCCAAAGAGACAAAGAAACTTGCCCAAGATAAATAATACAATTAATCAGTGATGTAGCCAGCACTCAAAGCAAGTCATTTCACTCCCCGTTCTATGCTTCTTCAAGCACATCATGAACAGGAACAGTTAGACAACTGATACAGAGTACCATATAACCACTAGTATTAATAGATGACATTTTTGTAGTGCATTGGGAATCCCAAGACACTCTTACATGCATTTTCTCATCTCATCCTCCTAGCAACCCTTTGAAGTAAGTACTGTAGCTATTATTCTCCCCATTTTATAAATGAGAAAACTGAGATTTGGGAGCTTAAGTGCCTTGCTCTCCATGGTTACAGAGCTAATAAATATTGGAAACAGGTTTCAAATACATGTCTCTCATTTCAAGTATAGTACAGGCCACTACTTGCACTGCCACTTGAATGCAAGTGAATGATAATGTAATATCCATTGTATGCACAAATATGAAAGGATAGAGGGTAGAGAATTAGTAGAATAGAGTAAAGAGGGAATCCTTTTCGGAGAAGGCATGTCTTAAGTAGGTTTTGAATGAAGTAATAGATATAGATTGAGAGCAGGTGGGAGGACATCGCAAGAAGGAGAAAATGTCAAATGTGTCTTTTTTTCTAGAGGTATATTTGGCACAAATCCAATTCTAACAAGCACATTATTTGCTGAAGATTAACTGTACAAATACAAAAGTAACTACCAGCCACTAGAAAATATACTTTGAGTTGTTTATCTAATAGTGAAGATGGATTTATATTGATGTATCTGCATTCTTAATTGCACAGTTCTCAGAGTTAGAAAGGACCTGAAAGACCCCAGCTCAAACCCATACCCAAATCATGAATCTCTTCTATATCATGATGACACATTCTGTTCTGGACTTCCCTTGAAGACCAGTGATGATGAAAAATACATCACCTTCTAAGGCAGTCTTCTACTGATGCGCTGTCAGATACCCAGAGGCCAGATTTGAACCAGGTTTTCATGACTTTAAGGCCAGTGTTCCATCCACTGGGTCACCTAGCTACCGCCTACCTTTATACTTTACCCTATTTTTAATCTTGAGGTTGAAATAATACAGTGGAAGCATTAATTATTGACTGGCATACATACTGGCACATAATGTCAGCCATGTGTTACAATGAATAGAGTGTTCCTAAGTCAGGAAGACCTGAGTTCAAATTTAGTGTCAGACATTTTCTAGCTGTGTAACCCTGGGCAAGTCACTTAAACTTCTATCTGACTCCCTTTTCCATTGTTCCATAGGACACCTGTAACATTGGGATCATTCTGATAAAGAGAAAAAGTTATGCTATTGGCTGTTCTTTTTTTCCCCTCACAAAAAGAGAAATGGACCTTTGACAAGCAGGAAATTTGTTATATTCCAGGTTGGATAGTAGTATATGATAATCTTTAGTCTTTATAACCTCTGATACCTGGGCTAGTAGCTGCTTTCATTACATTGTCCCTGCCCAAACTCCACTTAAGGACTGTTCCCTGAACGCCTCCTGGCTAAAGAGTTGTAACTGTTCCCTTCCCTTCCAGCTTGATTTAGTTATTTTTCTTTTGCTCATTAAAGGGGCCACTCTCTGACTACTTCTTAAACAGGCCTATTCACTGTATGGGCCTTACCTCACCCTAAGTGAGTACCTGAGTAGGCCCAAGGTCAAAGAAGCCAAGGTCTCCCATTTCATCCTGGGCAGTCTCCAGTCATTCTGATAAATATCTGGTCACTGCATCCAGATGGCTCAGGAGGAGACTTGAGGATGGTGATCTTGCACAGTCCTCCCTTACTCAAAACAAAGTCAAGTGCAAGTCATGTCATAATTTCTCCAATGTCATGGTCCTCTTCAAAAACAAAGGACAAACACAATGACAACCACTCGCAGAGTCTAGCAAATAGCTGAGTATCTAGCAGACACTCCATTAAGGCTTGTCAATTGATTCATGGCATGCAGCATGTACTATTTTTCTAAGATACCCACTATCAAGATTCTAAAATGATTACTTGTAATTTTTATGATATTGCAGTTTTCTCATAATCATTTTCCATTCTTGTCAGATAAGCTGCCCCCTTAGTACTTGTGGTCAATTTCTCTGCCAGCTAACTTGATCATGATTCTAAAACATCCGGAGGCACAAATTTATGAAATGTTCTCATAGAAACTGTCCATTTTTAATTGGCCAATTTTTAAATAAAGTATCATTCAGGTCCAAAATTTTCAATATGAAGACAAAAACAACATATCCTAACTTCCAGATTTTATTTTTCTTTCCTTGTTTCTGAAACTAATACAAAGCATTAAAAAATGGTTTGATTCTAACTCTTTCTCCATCCTTGCTTTGACACAAGCAAAACCACTTCAAGTAGTGATGATCCATGCTTCCCTCTACTGGAAAGAATAATGCTTAACTCTTACATCCACACTTACTCTAAAGGCTGATGGAACACTTTTTTAAACTTTCCAAAGTCCCTAATCCAAATTTATAGAATTAGAGAGTTTAGAACTGGGAAGGATGTAGAGGATCATAAACTAGTCCAACTCACTGATTTTATAGCTAAGGCCCAGAAAGTTGGAGTAACTAGTCCAGTCCAAATTATTCCATATAACAATTAATGACATACCTTTCTGTGCAAAGATATATTAAGATTCTGAGTCTTTTGAAAGCACAAGTTATCTAATTACAAAATGAAAGGAAGAGTTAAAACAACTATCCAGATAATTCAGCATCAAAACAAGCTATGGAATGCAGAGCTTGTATTGGTTTCATTATCAAGACAGAATAAATTTGCTGCATATGTTTCATCACTTGTTCTACATTGATTCAAATATAACTAACATATATCACTAATGTATAATTAATATTTTTAATTATTATATATTATGAATATACTTATTCTTTGTGAAATCTTTGTTGATAGTTGATTGTTTTAATTGTATATATTTACCTTCATATCTCTTATGCATGCATATCACTTGCTCATTTAAACACTTCTATCTGATATTTTATTTCGTGGTTATTTTTATTATTGGGTACCTTAATTATAAAGTACACAAATTTAATATTATACCCCTTGTCTGGAGGCAGAACAGAACATTTTTCAAATATTGATTTTGAAGAGTAGTTATAAAGATTAAATTTTTCTACAGTAATCACTTAAATTTTTTTTTCAAAAAAGATGTTCAGACAATGTAATGAAAGCAATTACCAGCCCAGGTATCAGAGGTTATAAGCATTAAAGATTATCATATACTACCATTCAACATGGAATATAACAAACTTCCTGTTTGTCAGAAGTCCATTTCTTTTTTTGTGAGGGATAGAAAGAATAGCCAACAGCATAACTTTTTCTCTTTAACAGAATGACCCCAAGTGTTACAGGTGTCCTATGGAACAATGCAAAAGGGAGATCAGATACCTAGTACGTTGTTTTGCTTTGTTTTGTGATTAGTCCCAGGCTTAGATTTGAACCAGGTTTTCATGACTTCAAGGCCAGTGTTCCATCCTAGCTGCCGCCTACCTTTATACTTTACCCTATTTTTAATCTTGAGGCTGAAATAATACAGTGGAAGCACTAATTATTGGCTGGCATGCATACTGGCACATAATGTCAACCATGTGGTACAGTGAATAGAGTCTTCCTAAGTCAGGAAGACCTGAGTTCAAATCTAGTCTTAGACATTTTTTAGCTGTGTAACCCTGGGCAAGTCACTTAAACTTCTATCTGACTCAGTTTCCTCATCTGTAAAATGAGGATAATACCTGCCTCTCAGGTTTTTGAGGATCAAATGAGCTGTTTGTAAAGTATTTGCAAATCTTAAAACACTACATAAGTGCTATCTACTATTATATCATTATTATTTCACTACTACTACTACTACTACTACTACTACTACTACTACTACTACTACTGCTGCTGCTGCTGCTGCTGCTGCTGCTGCTGCTGCTGCTGCTGCTACTACTACTACTACTATTACTACTACTACTCATTGGAAAAAATGTGTTGTATGATTGCCCTCTAAAGTATAGCAGAAATTCTATAAAGCTCCTGGAAAGAAAAAAAAATAGGCATATCTCTGTTGGGTATTCTGAATAATCATTCAGTTCTAAATGCTTAGCTATGTAGTCCAAAGTTTACACTCAAGAATCTATCCAAGGTCCTAACCTCAAAACCAATCATTCTATTCTCTCTGCTATATCACAGGGAGGAAGTGAACGGAATAGTAAATATCCATATCACTTGACAGTGTCTGGGCTTTCTCCTGTCACATCAGCTGGGATTACTTTGAAATAATGATAAATATTGTAATGACAGCAGTTAATGAGTAAATGTTATGAGTTTAATACAGTGCTATGCACAGTGAGTACAAGACAGAAGTGTAAGACAGAAGATCTTTGCCCTTAAGGATTTAAAGTCTAGTGAAAGAGACGAGTAATATACATTGATGGGAAAAGCTAACCAACATAAGAGACTATATAATTAAGTGCCAAATTTTGTGGTATAGATTATGTTGCCATAGTTGTTCAGAAAAGGGGGAGATTAGTGATCACTAAAGTAGTAGGTGAAATATTAATATATGAAGTGGTATTTTATCTAGGTTTTGAAGTATTGATAGTCTTCAGACTGACAGAAAGGAGGAAGGGAGGCGATCGTTTAATTTCCAGTTATGCCCTGGAGGAATGGATGCTCGGCAGGGAAGACTACATAATATCACTCTTCTCTTCCCATTCGTAGGTAATTCTGGGGAGGAACTATCTTCACTAATCCCCTTTCTAGATGTTTTTGGAAGGAGTATTTGAATGGGAATAATTCTGTGAGATCTCTCTGTCAAGAAAGAGAGGGACAATGAAGTTAGGGGTGGGGGGTTCTTTCCCTGAGTCCTTAGTCCCAGTGGTAATTGCTGATTCAATCAGGAGGTACATCACCTTGACATTGAGATAGAGGTGAGACAAATGACAATTAACCAACAAATGCCTACATAAAGTTGAAAACAGAGACTTTCAAGTTGCAAACAAATTTTTCATATAATCTCTTGTGTCAGGTCTGGGGCTATAAGGACCAGTAAGCAAAAGAAAGCTTAAGGATAAAAGAGCTGTGTTTTTGAGTTGAAAACAACCCATAATTTTCTTTCTCGTATGGGAACTGGTTCTTTGGGAAAGGAAGGCATCCTGGTAGCTAAAGAGAACATGAGAACTACAAGAGACAGTGGTTGATATTGTGATAAAATGATCACTTTCAGGGAGCTAAGGAAAGCTTTGGGAAGCAGAATATGGCAAACAGGAACAAGGAGCAGGAATGGAGTTACTACTGACATCTGAATAAAGGAAAGAGTTGTTGTAAGTAAGTTCTCTGTACAGGGCAGAGGGGTTGCAGAGAAGAACACCAGTGTGAAGGAATCAACTCTGATTGCCCCTGGCTGGGGACATACCAAGGGCAGTAGTTTGTCAGTAAATCTGTACAGACCTCTGGGGTATGGCTGTCAGTTTCTAAGGATTTGGATATGAAGATAATCAATCAATCAATAAACATGTATTAAGTGTATGACATGTGCATATAGTATGCTAAGTGCTCAGTCTACAAAGACAAAAATGAAACAACCTCTGCCCTCAAGCAGGTTACATTCCATCAGAAGAGACAACATGGATGTAAATATGTTCATATAAAATAAAGACAAGGTAAATTTAGGGGAGTAAGGGCACTACAAGATAGGAGATCACCATTCACATAGAAGATGTTAATCAGAGTTTTGAAAGAAATGAAGGATTCTAAGATGTGGAGGTGAAGTAAGAGTGAATTTTAGGCATGAGGCATGATTGGTACAAAGGTGCTGAAATGGGAAATGGACTTATAAAGATTAACATGGCAAGAAAACAAATTTAGCTGGACTGTAGAATGTGGGAAAGGGAACAATGCATATAATAAGTGTGGAAAGTGCTGGGGTCAAATTGTGAAAAGTTTAAAAAGAACCCTTTTTGATCTTTGAGACAATCATGAACCATGGGAATAGGGACCCATTTATTGAGTAGGGTAGTATCATACTTACATTTTTTTAAAAAATCACTTTGGCAGCAATGAAAACAATTGATTGGCAAAGAGAAAAGCTTGAGGCAGAGAGATCATTTAGGAGGCTATTGCAGTAACCCATGCAGGTTTTGAGAGAGTTTGAACTCAATATTGGGACCAAGTGCTTACATGTAGGTTTAACCTCAGTATTACTACTCCTCTCTTGATTTCATATTAATCCAGGTTTGCAGATTAGATTTAAAGAACCAATACCTCAAAGCCCATAAATCCCCAGATTTCCAGTAACAGAGATGATTAGGTATTAGCAGAGGATCATAGGATTTATAGTGCACAAGGCCTCTACAGGCTGTGTAGTTCAACCCCCTCATTTTATAGGGAAGAAAACTGAGGCCATGAGGTTCAGTGATTTGCCCTAGGTCACACCAGTAGTAGATGCTAGGTAGAGCCAGTATAGGATCACAGGTCCCCTCATTCCCAATTCAATATGACTTTCACTGACAACAGGATAGTCTTTCAGAGAAGTTGTCCCTGAGTTTAGCTTTCCTAGCTTCCAACAAAAGAATCACTTGGATACTTCATCACCTCCTTCCCATGATTTCTTAATTATTCAGGTAAGGACCACAGAATTTCTTATGGAAGGGGATGTTGTCATGTTCTTGTCATCTCTAAGATCATAAGTAAAAGAAATAGGGATTGACTAGGAGTCCGTGTTGTATAAGCATGAGACACAGAAGTTTCAAGGTATAGAAAAAATTTTAAATGCTCTCTTCTAGAGAGTAGGGAAGAGGAAGGTCCTATCTAGAGCAGAGTCTGCCACAAGAGAAACTAGAACCAGAAGAGTGAAGCAACTTGTCCAAAGTCATGGGATTAAATAACAGAGCTGAAATTCAGGCCTAGTCTTCTTACCTAAGATATGTACAATATAGCCATGGAGGCCATAACAACCTCACTGGATGAATTTTTCTTTTTCTTTTCTGTCTTATGTCTGGTCTAATCCCTACCACCTTGACGCCTGGGGCGAAAGAGTAGCTCTCAGTTCTCACCTAGTTCTCACCAACTCCCATTACTCTTCCAAATGGTACATACATCAAGTTCCAGGGTCAGTGTTTTTAGATACTATCAGAAGGAAACAACCCCAGTACTATCATAGCATCATGGGACTTTAAATTTGGAAGGGGCTTTGAGATCGTGTAGTACAGAAATGTCGAACTCATAGCCCAAGGGTTGCATGTGGCCAGAAATGTGCTGCCCAAATCAAATTAAAATGTGACTGGGGAACATTTAACAAAACAAATAAAAATACAATAGAACATAGGTAATATTATCATGTGGTTTTCTAAGTATCCTATAGGGATCCTTATTTAGGATTTAGTGACCCCCATTTCTATTTGTTTGACACCATCTATGTCATTCAACATCTTCATTTTCAGACGAAAAAATGGAAGCTCAGAGGTTAATTGATTTGTCTGTGTTCACACAGGCATGGAAGAGCCAGGATACAATCTTAGGTCTTCTGACTCCCCAATCCAATGTGCCTTCAGAAAATTGTCCGAAGCTCTCATGTTACATGTGAGAACAATAAGACACTCAAGAATGTAGGGACTTGTCTGAGATCACTCAAGTATAAAAGAATCATGGCCTCATTGAACTTCAGTGTTGTAGGGCACTTCAGTAACCATGCAGTTGAATCTATGCCTGAGCAATAATCCTGCCCTACAAAATATCCATCAGGGCTGAGAGATGACAGATGGCTAAACCACTCAGTAGTCTGGAATAGAAGCAAAAATATGCCTTTACCAACTTGACCTTGACCATTAACCAAACATACTTTTTTTTTTACAGCACCTTTACTAGTGAGAATGTTGTAGTTCCACCTAGGTAGGAAAAAGAAGGATCATATACACATTTTTTGTGATGTAGTTAATTTCAGTTGATATGAGTTCAAAGATTATATGATGAAAAAACTCCCCCCAAAAATTTTAAAGATGTCTTATCCAGAAGTCTAGTTAAAATATCCATTAACTAATTTAACTCCAAGCTAACATTCTTAAAATAAATCTCCGTATTTTCTTACTTATTTTCTTACTCTTAGTTTCCTCCTTTTGCTCTTCATTTTTACCCTACTTTTCTTCTTCTTCTTCTTCTTCCTCCTCCATCCCCTTTCTTTAAAAAGAATTTTAAAAAGGAAAACAAAAGAAAAGCTTTGGAAAAGCTTTTTGGTATATATGCCCCAAAGAAAGGATTTTAACCACCTATAGCCAGGAATCACAACTTCTCACTGTGACATTAAATGGACACCAGTGAAGGTGTAGAGTACAGATGAATAGTTTTTATATCATTTAAAGAGCATGTTAGGACTCTTGCTCATATTTCAACTTCATAATACTGGAAGGTAGGGTAGCTAAATGGTGCAGTGGATAGGGTGCTGGCCTTGGAGTCAGGAAGACTCATCTTCATGGTTCAAAATCAGGCTGTGTATCTCTGGGCAAGTAGCTTAACACTGTTTGCCTCAGTTCCTCATCTATAAAATGGACTGGAGAAGAAAATGGCAAGCCATTTGAATGTCTTTGCCAAGAATACCCTAGATGGGGTTATGAAGAGTCAGATATGTTAATGTGAGTCTTTTCCTTGCCCATTTTTGTGGAAGTTTAGCGATGGTTTTCACAACACCTGTGTTCTGGCAGCAAACCCGTTGCGAAAAAGCTGAAGAGTCAGATATGACTAAAAAAAACCCCAACAACAAATAATTGAAGGTATTTTGGATGTCTCTTTTTAAAGTCAATGAGATATTAGCATACAGTGAATCTCTTTAAACGGAGTAGGAAAATTATCCTTCTATCCATAGATGCATGTTATTTTTAGGTAAGACATTTTAAGGAAAATTAAGGAATGTTCCTAATCATTCTAAGGACTCTACCTCCTTTTTGGCTACAGAGGTAAGGTAGCCAGTTATAGCATATAAGAACTAATCAAGGGTTATGTCCCTCATACTATCAAAAAGAGAGTTTTTATTTCAGATATGACATTCTAATCTTAATCTAAGAATACGTAGGACACAAACCTGAGAGCTATCGGCCTCATATGTTGTAATCAGCAAGTCAATTTTAAGAATAAACTTAAGAACATTATTTTAGAAGGTACTTATTCCTACTTCATGTCTTTTATCAGTGGGGGAAGTTTTGGTCCCTAATAAAGAGCAGGATTGGGGATGAGAATATATATGGCCCTGTCTTCAAACATTCTTTAAAAATGTATTGAATGATACATATTAACCTTCCTCTTCTACCTTTTTAAGATTATTTATAATCATCCTCTTCCCAGTTTTCCTTAGCTATTTTCACCTATTCTAAAAGCCCTGACTCACTTCTTCCTCAGTGTTCTTTTACATGTCCTGTCTGCAAAACTTTGGATAGAATATTTATTTCAAGGATCAGGGATGACTGTGGGTGACAGAGGAGACTGGAGTGTGGATGGCAAAAAATATATATGGGAGATGAAATTAAGTAAAGAGCAATCTACTTGCAAGAGCCCAAGGCTTTCATTTCTCTGTCTGACTTGGTAAAAATGGGAGAAAGCAGGAGAAAAAGGAAGAAAAAAACTCCCTTAGAACCAATCAATGCTGTAGAAATGGAGATGTTAGTTAAATGTTCACCCTTTATAGAGATGAAGACGTAAGAGCAGAGCCATCAGTTGCTGAGTGCAAGAATGATGTCTGACAGTTCCCTACTTGCACATCAGAGAGACAATAGACAGCTCTGAATTGCTATATCACACAACTACTGCAAAGGTTTTGTTGCAAGTGAAAAGCTCTGGACAAATCCCTTTGTTAGTTCTCTGTGTCAGATAGGGGAAAGTAGACTTTTAGGCTTTTGTCTTGCCTGCCATAGGCTGATTGGTGTGTATACTGAAGGAGGATAATGCATGCTGGATAACATAAGTGCTGGGTGGTGATTTGTCTTCATCTCCTTCTAATATTCTGATTAAATAACATATACCAGAATGTCTTTGTAAGAACCCTAACAAAAACACAGACAAATTGAGCTGAATGGAGAAGCTAAGTAGTTTGAAGCTATAAGGTATGTTCTGAATCTTTGAAACACCAACCTTGGGCAGAGTCAAACAGTGAAGGACAACCAAGTGTTTGGTGGGACATACAGCAGATGAGATCAAGTCATGCTCTGGTTCTATCTGCTAAAGAGTACTAGGCACTGATCAAGGTATTCTCTTTATTTTATCCCCTCCATGTTGTCACACTTAGCAGTGTGTCTTCTGGTAGTACTAAGTTCTTGCTATATTATATCATAAGCTCTCTGAGGGCAGAGTCTATCTGTATTCAGAAAGTAATGAAGTAACAAAAGGCATGTTTTAGCTTTGTATAATGAAACACTTCCTATTAGGGCTATCTAAAAAGGAGTGGCTTGACTCTGGAGGCAATTGATTTCAATTCATTTGAGGTCTCCAGGCAAAGACTTGATAACTACTTGACAGTGTTCTATCGCACACCCAGAGACAGAGACAGAGACAGAGACAGAGAAAGAGAGAGACAGAGAGACAGAGAACATGTTCAGGTATTCTTTACCTGCTAATGGGATAACTGAGTGTATGATTCATTATTTGGACATATTAATGATAAGAAACTCCCTGGATGATTCTGAACATAAGATGATACAATAATGAAAAGATTTGGTATTGTGGTATATTATGGCAAATTCTGAGGGGTTCCTTGGTCATCTCACCAATCCATGATGGCAGCCTATGGTGATCAGGGTTCTTCAGTAGTTAAAAAAGGAGATTGTTTCCATTTATTGCTATGTTGGCTGCAACTCTTCAAATGGGATCATGTGACTCCAATGACGGGTGTGAGAAAAATATATTTTTTCACCTAAGAATCAATATGACCTTATTCATGTAGCAATAAGTATATGTAAGTTTGCCTTACACTATGGCTTTTGCTGCCTTTGTCTGTTTTGTGTTTGTCCTTTTCTGTTCTTAGGCAAACAAGTATTCTGAAGTAGATATATCCAGGATTGAGGGTGACTTTAAGAGTGTGAAATGTCACAAGTTCCCATCAGAAGATGAAACAGGATCTATTCCAAAGGGAGTTCCTGGCAACTTTAAAGCTCTGAGAGTCCCCAAGAGTCTTAGAGAAGATATCTCCCACCAAGAAGAGGACTAGTCCAAATCTAGTGAGAGTAGTAAGGAAGGAACAAGTCATTCTGTTAATTCATTCTTTTGAGGTTCTATGTCTAGCATTCTTTTGGTGTGAAGGAATGAATTATTCACCACATATATATTGTACATTGACCACCTTTTTATTACTTCTCCATTTTGAGGAACACTAGATATATGAGCTGCAACCTTAGTCTTAAAGATTTTGAGCGTGAGGCAAAGGTTCCAAACTACTATCATATGAATTAAGTTCCCTAAGGTCTGAACTGTTCCATACTGAGAACAGAACTGGGCGTGGTACGGTATCCTATGGGTCAAGAAGCAGATCCTCAATGCTGGACCCTATATATGACACAGGTAATTCTGGTTCAAGTGTGATTTGGACTAGATAACCTCTATATACATTTCAAATCAGATTATATGATTCTATGACTGCTAAACAGGAAATTGAGGATTCCCCTTCTCTACCTTTAACCTGAATTTTTGCCTCCTTTCTTCATTTCTTTTGTCCTTTATTTCTGTAGAGGCTGGAGTTTCCTTGAGTATCTACCATCAACAAATCTTGTTCACACTTCTCCCATTTCTCCATTAAATGTTCTGTTTGTAGTTAATTTATTATCAAGAAGGAAGACAGATACTGATTCTGGGATTTCATTTAAAATGTGGGTGAAATGTAGATTTGACACATTCCTTTGTATACCCAAAGATTTATTTATTTAAAAACATGAATTTCTCAGAACAAAATGTAGGTGATAGTTAAGAAGAAAAAAACTTGAAGAGGGATTTGAGGAGCATCACTTCAGGACTCTTAAAAATCATAACCTTCCAGCGATAATTTATCACCTCTTGGTTTAGTCCATTGTTCCTGGCAATAAAACCCCTTTCTAAAATATCAGGACCCTATACTTGCTTCAGAAACAAGAGGATTAAGGAAAAACTATGAAACCATGCCTTGTTCCAAAGTAAGTTGGAGGAAGAGAGAGATGTTGGAAGTAAGCTACAAGTGGTGTCTGGAAAGGAAAGCAGATTGACAATCAAAGGGATCTTTAAAAGAAATGAAAATAGGGGAGCCAACCCAAGGCCCCAACACAGCCACAATCTCCCATTACTTTCCATTGCTCTTCCACTAGAGTTCTCATTCCAACCTCTATCCTGTTGGTAATGGTATAGGAAGTCCTTGATCCTCACTAACCATGCTATAGTATAAGAAGATGTGTTCCTAATATCCCAAATTGGAACATGGAACATGGAACTCATTTCACAATAGACCCATCATTATATATCATGGTTAAGTTCTATAGTACCCTTAGTACTATATGCTATATTATGAGTTAAATAGACTTTGCGACTGATTTGGGAATGCAACTGCCTTGTATAGAATGGTTTCCATGGGAAAAATGTGTTCTGAATTTCAAGCAACCAATTTACAGAGTTTTGGAAAATAACCAGTTCTGAGCTAGGGAATGCTTTATCCTGAATATTCTTTGGAATTTGAGTGGAAAATTGGCATTACTTCCATAGTTAATTCCACAAAGAGTAATATTTTGAAATCATAAATTCAAAGGTTTCTGTCTTGTTCAATTTTTTCTGGCATCTATATACTTTTCAATCAGAAACATTTTAAGCTTGACAGACCATGACTACAGCTGTTGAGATGTCTGAGTTGAAATAACTTTGCAATTTGTTTTTTTTTTCTGACAACTTTATTTATAGATGCTGAAAATCTTAATGAGTTTCACTTCAGTATTTAGAGTTTCAAATCAAATGAGTAATGTTATTGGACTGCTTTATTAGGTTTACATAACTGGAATATTTCTATGTATTTTACACATTTGAAACAAGGATATTAAATTAATGAAAAAAATAAAAATATCCTCCTGGTTTTTATACTGATACTTATAGAATAATAAAGAAGGATTCCAGAAAGCTGAGTGGATCACCTATGGAAGATTTCTGAGAAGGCATGGGGCAAAGGCAATCCAGCACAAAAAGGCATTGGTGATTGTGATTATACTGTGTAAAAGTGCTCACAAAAGGCCTGTCAAGAACTTCTGACTGTGAGCCTCTGACAATCAGTGAAGAAGAAGAAAAAAGGCAATGATAGAAGATACTAAGGTTTTAGAATTCCTACTGGTATTTCAAAGGAATCTGTCTATTACCTAGAGAGTAGTGTGAAAGTTTCATGGGAAAAGGAGAAATGTGTTACCTTCATTCTTTGACAGAATAAAGTGATAAAATTCAGGGTATTTGGTTTGTAAATGTCTTTGTAATTTGATTGGAACCTTGATATTACTTTTAAAAATTTAGTAACATTATTCACACTGTGAATCAAGATTTCTAGAAAGAAACCCAAATTTGGAGAAAGATATTCTTATATTTGCATTTTTATTGTATTTGGAATTTGGTACTTAAATTAGATGTGTAGGTGTTTAACTGGAGGGGTTTTTTTAGACTTTTATTTTCTTGTCTTTTCAAACTGCCCATTTTTACTCACTTATCCATATATGGGACAATGGACATAGCATCAGGTCTTAAGTCAGGGGGACAAGTTCAAATCCAGCCTCAAACACTTAGTAGCTGTGTGACCTTAGTCAAGTGACTATGTTACTTTGTTTCTCTGTTACAACTGTAAAATGAGGAAAATAAATACACCTATTTCATAGGGTTGCTATGAGGATCAAATGAGATAATATCTTACCACAGTGCTTGGCACATAGTAGGTATTTTAAAATGCTTATTTCCTTCCCTTCCTTTTTAATTTCCCAATCCACTTATAAAACTGTTCATAACTCTCCACAGTTTGCACTGCTGGAGGAAGAAATAACACTGACAATGTCAGTTACATTGAAGTAAATCACATGAAAGAGTGACTAGACTTTTTTTTTTCCTTGGCCTCAGTGGATAGATATAGGAACAATGAAGGATTGTGCAATAGAAATGGTACAAATTATGTCAAAAAGATTAATGACCAGGAAAAAAAAAAAGATGAGTTAGTCATGTAGCAAGAATAAGGCATAGGTGATAGGCACTCCACTGGTATCTCCTTAATGTTGACAAATCTAAAGCAAGGCCCCAACCTGTAGGGTGTTCCCCATCTCCAGCCTCACAGAGGCAGATGTGGATAGGCTGTGATTTTCATCATTGGAAGAGTACTCAAATCCATGAAACCACAAATTTGCCAAAGTATTGAAGCTAATAAGAAAGAAAGGGGTAAAGATGAAGGAGAGAAACCATGGGAGGAGAGAAGTGGCATACAGAATGATTGGAAAGGTAACATAATGAGTAATCGAGTCGGAAGAAATAAAAAGATTTGTGGGAGAAGGGATGTGGGAGATAGGAAAAATGAAGAGAAAGAGAAACTTGAAAAAAGAAGGGAAAGCAGAATAGTTGGCCAGGAGAGAAAACAAACATCAGAAAATAAGCATAGCATAACTGAGAGAAATAAAGATAAAATGGGATCTCAAACTGATGACTGTATAAAGATTCATACGATAAGAAGCCTATCCAATAAAAAGTTTTGCTTCACAGAATGAATAAAGGCTGATAAGAACTTTCAAAATGGGCACAAGGCAAAAATGTTTAAATTCCTTTTCTTTAACCATGAAAACTCTGGAGAGAAGAAAAGGAGGAAAAGGTTGTTTTGTTCTTAAGAAATCGAACAGGAGGGGCCACTTTAATTCAGTGAGGTACTTCTAACTTCAGACCAAAACTTTAATGAAAGAGATCTTGTTTCATTGCCCAGTTTAAACCCTAGAAAATGACCAGTGTTGTTCTTAAAATGATTAAAATGTAGTCAGAGTTTAATATCTTCACCACCCATTAATAGGAATCAGATATCTTTTGTTAATTTTTAATGAGACACTGGGTCACAAGGACTGTGCCCTCTGGCTCTGAAAAGTGTATATATACTCAGAGGTGAGGTTTTATTTTGGGGGCTTATTCTTTGGACAAAGTTTCACGTGCCAGATGAGACTCTGGGTAGTTAAGAAGCCTCCTCCTCCCTTCCTCCCACTCCCCACTTTGAAAACTCAGATTTGGTGCTTCTCTCTCTGGTAACTATGTATGTATATAATGGTCACACAGTTGGATCTGTCTGTTGATATCTAATATATGTATTCGTTATTGTCAGACAATTAGAAGCCCTGTCTGTTGGTCTTTATTTCTTTGCTTGTATTTTCTCTGCTGGTGGATGTAAGTAAAGTAGATCGTTGACCACTCAGAAGTTGTTTTCCTCTTAGAAAAGCAAATCTAAGAACTTGTGCAGCAGACCCTCCTGTGTATGCTGGGGTACTTACTGCTACAATGATGGATAGGTCCGTTCTACATTGTTGTGGAAATGGGACTTTAGATGAAATTTGAGGGAAAATGGTGAGGCTAGGAGGCAGAGATAATGAAGGAGAGAACTCCAGGCATTGGGAGTTAGGAATTGAAAATATGACAAGTCAGAAGATGGAGTGTCTTATGTGAGGAACATCAATGACTCTAGTATCACTGGATAATAGAGTATATAAAGCAGGTTAAAGTATAAGAAAAATGTAAAAGTAGGGAGAAGTCAAATTATGAAGCATTTTAAAAGCCAAAGAGGATTTTATATGTAATCTTGGAGGCAATGGGGAACTATAACATTGATTCACAAAAATGTAAGACCAATATTTTTAATAGATGGCACTATAGTGAATATTTATAATATCCAAATTCTGTAGAATAAAAAGCTTTCAAAATGTAAAGTTCTAGTAGAATAAAACAAAACTACATGGAAACAGGATGAGGTATATATTATCTCTGTTGTTCTTTCTTCTACTGAAGTTGGATTGAAAATGCTTTTAGTGATCCTGCAGATAATGAACTTATTTTCAAAAATTTTATTCAGTTACAAAAAAGTCATATACTTTTTAATTTTTATTTATCTGTTTTTAGTTTCAACATTTACTTCTACAAGATTTTGAGGTCTAAATTTTCTCCCCTTCTTCCACTCTCCCCTCCCCAAGATGCCTATGCATGTACAATCATATTAAGTATATTTCCACATTAGTCATAAAAAGCAGTCATATTTAATCTATCTGTACAATGCTTTTCAGAATATTAAGCATAATAGGAAAGAAGGAAGAAGATAGAGAAGAAAAAAGAAAGGAAAGAAGGGAGGGAGGGAGAGGAAGGAGGGCAATTAGGTAATATACTATGTGCCTATATGCCAGGCACTGACAAATGCTTTATAAATATTATCTCATTTGAGCCTCTCAAAAACCTTCGGAGGTTGTCATATTATTGTGGTCATTTTGCAGTTGAGGAAACTGAAGCAGAAAGAGATGAGGTATCTTTCCTGAGGTGACACAACAAGTAGGTATCTGATTCCAGATTTGAGCTCTGGTCTCATTGACTCAAAGTCCAGTGCTCTATCTATTGCACCACCTAAATGTCCCTAATTATAATAAAATAATAAGAAGATAATGAATGAATAATTCCAGGGTGATTTCTACCTGAATTCCATCCTAATAATAACCATTTTTGTAATGATAATTTCATTGTATATAAAAGTAACATTCACCAATGAAAAGTTAACAGCACTGAATTTTATGTCCCAGACAAATGAGAAGATGTTGAGGCCAAGTGTCTAGAAAGCCCTCAGTTTCTTCTAACACATATTGATTATATAACCTGGGTAAGTCACTTGCTCCCTCCAGTGTCCCCAGACAATTATCCAAGACTAAAAATGAGAGAGCAAGACCATTGGTACTGGATGTTCCCTCATTAGGAAGTGTCACTAAACTGTTTCAACACTAGTCTAGTTTTACCCCATTCAAAGCAACATAGCAATTATATATAAAAAGAAGTTGGCAAAGTAAGAAAAAATAAACAGAATTTTAACTGTATTTGGAGGCAACAACATTTCATTTAGTAGACCAAATCATATCAATTAGGCCCAGGGTTTTTAAGGAGTCAAGAAGAAGAGATGAACAATGAAATAAATTGCTAAAATTTACCTAGTGAAATTAAAAGGGTAGAATAACACATCACATTTTCTTTTCAAGTGTATGTAGTTTGTATACATGTGATCCAGTGAGTGGAGACATCCTTTCCTGATTTTCTCTTCCCCTTTCTTCTTTATGAGGGGCAAGGGAAGGAGGTAAGAAGGGTACATGAACTGATAGAAAAGGAATTACTCTGCCATAATATTCTGAAATCAGGATAAATTTTCAAATGGGTTTTTATGAGAGGAAGAAAAAGCTTCTGGAAGATGGTGACAATGAGGAAAGGTAAGTAATGTCAATAGATGAAGGCAGTGACTGTCCAGTTACCTACTATTATTGCCTAAGGTTTGTAGTCAAGGGATTATAGAAATTTTCTGGAAAAAAAGATAGCAGCCACAGCATTATCTGAAGGAATCTGGGAGCTTCAGACAGCAGCATTGTAATGGTGAACTATATGACTTTTAAGGTCACTTTGTGATGTATTAGGTAGGACATTGCACTTGAATTTTAATATCTGGATGTCTACTAAAGGAGTAAAGTAAGTTGTAGATGTATAAAGTGCTTTGCCCAAGACTACTCAGCCAGTTAATGAATCATTTAACCTTTCTAAAATTCATTTTCCTTACCTGTAAGATGAGCAAAAATAATAGCACAATCTCATAGGGTTATTGTGAGGCTCAGATAAAATAATACACATAAAATGTTTTGCAAATTTTAAAGTGCTACACAAAATGACTCAGTTTACAACTCTAAATCTATGATCTTATTGTCTATTTGAAATAACAGCAAAGGCTGGAGCTAGGGATAAAGACTGCTCACCCTGACTGCCCCCAAAATAGCGTGACAATTGGGTTACCAAGACCTACCTATTGCTACCATATCTCACAGGAATTATGAACAGGGTAGAGAGCAGGATAGAGAGATTTGGCATGGAGAGTATTGTCTATAACAATTCCTTCTATTCTATACGTGAATTTTGAGTTGCTTTAAATTCGGGTACGTTGGTAGCCTTGGTTACTTGGGGGAGGAAAACTGAGGATCTCCAGAAGAGATTCAATGTGCCATATCATATTCTTAGAAAAGTATTCTGGTTAGGGACAAACCCAAGCAATCAAGGTAAATAATTAGAGATGTATAGGAGGGGGTGACCTGATCTGAATACTTCTCATTAATTGATTTTCCCTCAGGTCAGTTGATAAAATAACTAAAGATAATGGGAAGTTAACAGAGATTATGAAGTGTTGAAGTCTAAAAGAAAATACAAAAACATGTCTATACTCTTTTAACCCTTTATGAGGTATAATTTGTTGTTGTTCAGTTGTTTCAGTTGTGTCTGACTCTTTGTGACCCCATCTGGAATTTTCTTGGCAAAAATACTGGAATGGTTTGCCATTTCCTTCTCTAGTTCATTTTACAGAAGAAGAAACTGGAGCAAAGAGGGTTGAGTGACTTGCCCAGGGTCACACAGCTAGTAAATGTCTTGAGACCGGTCTTCCTAACTTCCCTGCCTTCTATCTACTGTACCATCTGAAAAGAACCCATCTAACCAAAATTCATAGAACTAGAGGAGAGTTAGCAATTGGCTGACCAAGAATTATTTGTGCTCCTGATGGCCCTTTAAGGGGACATTATGACTTCTCTAGAGAATTGGTTGAGATGGGTCATAGATCTAAGGAGTGGCAGAGAGGGGAACTAGTAATGAAAAGCAAACACTTTTCCTGACTGGTAAATATTCTTTACTTCATGAGGAGTGGGGGTGGAGGGAGAGTGTCTTTCCTTTTTCCCACCTCCATTGGTTATGATATCTTGCAGTAGGATATTGTTTTCTGTAGGGAGCAGACAAAGGGAGCTCAGCTGAGATTCTGTTCCTAGGGGAAACAGTATAAGGATACTCCAGAAAGGGAAAAACCATGGAGACGCTTTAGTGCATAATGTAAGCATTGCCTCAGTCACATGTATTTCCCAAGTTTGTGCCTTTCTACTCTAAATGTGTGCCATCTCTTCCCATTTGTGCTGTGTATAGTATGGAAGAGTACACCCATAGTTTATGATAGCAATGCTTTCTTAGTCTTGTTTTTAAGATGTCATTTCAATAAATATCTTTGCTTTGAGGTGATTGTCATCTTCTGGCTATTAAAGGGAAGTGCACTGGTGGGGACTCTTGAGTTATGCTTTAAGAGTTCAAGACTACAGAGTACCTTAAATGTGAAGTAGCTATCCCATAGGGGACTCAGCTAAAAGTGAAAAACTAATAGCTAGCATTTGTATAGTACTTTAAAGTTTATGAAGCACTTTACATGTATTATCTCATTTGGTACAACAACCCTATGAGAAAAGTAGTACTATCATCACCATTTTACAGATGTGGAAACTGGGCCACAGAAAGATTAAGTAACTTGCCCAGGGTCATATTTATTAAGTATTGAGTCAGAATTTTAACTCATTTCCCTGACACCAAGATGAAGGGTAATAATCCCAGAGGGACTATATAAGAAAATGACCAAGATAGAATCAAAGTTGATATGATTCCAGAGATGCGTTTTTCCCAGGTCAATTGTTTTTAATATCAGACAACTTAAAGTTATGTTTATTCAGCCTTTTGATTTTGTTTTGATATTTCTTATTGTCTCATAGTTACTAACTCTTATTTAATCTATTCTACTTTTCTTTTTTAATTAATTTGTTTTCAGTTTTCTACAATCACTTCCATAAGTCTTAGATTTTTTTCCCCTTCCCTCCCCAAGATGGCATGCAATCTTATATGGTTTCTATACATACATTCTTATTAAGCTCATTTTCACATTAGTCATGTTGCATAGAGGAGTTAGAATGAAAGGGATAAACCATGAGAAAAAACAAGCCAAAACAAAACGTAACACAAGAGAAAATATTCTGCTTCATTCTACATTCCAGTTCCATAGTTCCTTCCCTGGATGTGGATGGCATTTTGCCTCTAGTCCTTTGGAAATGTTTTAGGTCCTTGCATTGCTGTGAAGCGCTGACTCTAGCAGAAAAATTTTGTTTGTTACTGTGACGATCTTCTCCTGCTCTTTCTGGTTCTGCTCTTTCACTCAGCATCAGTTCATATAAGTCCTTTCAGGCCTCTCTGAAGACTTTCTGTTCATCATTTCTTATAGCACAATAGTATTCCATTATATTCATATACCACAACTTGTGTGTTCAGCCATTCCCCAATGAATGGGCATCCCATTGATTTCCAGTTCTTCACTGCCACAAGGAGAGCTGCTATAAATATTTTTGTACCTGTGGGACCCCTTCCCATTTTTATGATCTCTTTGGGGTACAGTCCTATAAGTGATATTGCTGGGTCAAAGGGTATTCACATTTTTGTAGTCCTTTGGGCATAGTTCCAAATTGTTCTCCAGAATGGTTGGATCAATTCCACCAACAATGAATTAGTATTTTGACTCTCCCACATCTTCTCCAACATTTATCATCTTCCTGTTTTGTCATGTTAGCCATTCTGATAGGTGTGATGTGGTACCTCAGAGCTGTTCTGATTTACATTTCTCTAATCAATAGTGATTTAGAGAATTTTTTCATATGACTATAGATAGCTTTAATTTCTTCCTCTGAAAACTGTCTGTTCATATCCTTTGATTATTTGTCAATTGGGGAATGACTTGTATTCTTGTAAATTTGACTTAGGTTTCTATATATTTTAGAAATGAGGCCTTTATCACAGACACTAGTTGCAAAAATTCTTTGTTTTTTGCACTGAATATGGTGACTTTATTGATGGTACACAATACAGGACTCTAGGCTTCTCCCCTCTACTACAGGGGTGTATGGGGACAAGGATGTGAATGGGACATGGTATCCCCAGTACAGGAACATGTTAGGAATGTAGGCTCCCCAGTGGTGGAATTCCTTTTTTGACTGGGGATGAAGATCCATGGCTTTCCACTTTACTCCTTGGAGGACATGTAGACCATGAGGTCCACTACATGGTTGCTGTAACGATACTCATTGTCATACCAAGAAATGAGCTTGACAAAGTGGTCATTGAGGGCAATACCAGCGTCAGCATCAAAGGTGGAAGAGTGGGTGTTGCTATTAAAGTCACAGGATACAACCTGGTCCTCTGTGTAGCCCAAGATGCACTTCAAGGGTCCCTCTGATGCCTGCTTCACCACTTTCTTGTTATCATCATATTTGGCAGGTTTCTCCAGGTAGCAGCTCAGATCCATAACAGATACACTGGGAGTAGGAACATGGAAGGTCATGTCTGTGAGCCTCCCATTCAGCTCAGGAATGACCTTGCCTATAGCCTTAGCAGCACCAGTGGAAGCAGGATAACGCTTTGGGCAGCACGATGCCCATCACACCACAGCTTACCAGAGGCTCCATCTGCTGTCTTCTGGTTAGCAGTAATGGCATGGATTGTAGTCATGAGTCCTTCCACAATGCCAAAGTGGTCGTGAACGATCTCGGCTAAGGGGGCCAAGCAGCTGGTAGTGCAGGAAGCATTACTGACAATCTTAAGGGACTTATCATATTTCTCATGGTTCACTCCCATTATGAACACTGGGGCATCAGCAGAAGGGGCAGAGATGATGACCCTCTTGACTCCACCCTTCAAGTGAGCTCCAGTTTTTCCCTGGTGGTAAAGACTCCAGTGGACTCTACAACATACTCAGTTCCAGCATCACCCCATTTGGTATTGGTGGGATCCTTCTCCTAGAAGATGGTAATGACTTCCATTGATCACCAGCTTCCCATTCTCAGCTTTGACAGTGCCCTTGAACTTGCCATAGGTGGAGTCATATTGAAACATATAAACCATGTAGTTGAGGTCAATGAAAAGGTCATTGATGGCCACGATGTCTACCCAACCTGAGGTGAATGCAGCCCTGGTCACCACGTGCCCAATACGGCCAAATCCATTGACTCCGACCTTTATTTACCATCTTGTTTCTGGGATGCAACTGAAGTAGCAGATCCTGGCACTGAGCTTGGAAGAAGAGCTGACCAGCTTGGGTGACTCAAAAATTCTTTCCCAGTTTTCTGCTTCCCTCCTAATCTTGGTTGCATTAAATTTGTTTGTGCAAAAACTTTTCAATTTAATGTAATAAAAATTATCCATTTTGTACTTCATAATGTTCTCTTTCTCTTGTTTGGTCATAAATTTCTCCATTCTCCATAAATCTGACAAATACACTATTTCTTGCTCCCCTATTTTGTTTATACTATCAGCCTTTATACCTAGATCATGTATCCATTTGGACTTTATTCCTGTGTATGGTGTCAGGCATTGGTCTATGCCTAGTTTCTGCCACACTGTTATCCAGTTTTCCCAGGAGGTTTTGTCAAACAGTGAGTTCTTATCCCAGATCCAGAGATACTTTGTGCCACATATTACACTCATATATAACTTTCACAGAAAATGAGAGAAAAAGATTTATTGAATAAATACAAAAATATAGTCTCCACAACATATTCTCAGGCAATAATGCAATAAAAAACCAATGAAAACAGAATAAAATGATACCTAATTTTTTGAAAATTTAAAAATATTTGAAAAATAAAAATAAATGCAGTATTTTCAAAACAATAAAGGTATAAACAAATCATATCAAAATGTAGTGAATATCTAAATTAATAAGAGAGAAAAAGAGAAATATAATTTATTGGCTTCCTAAAGAATTTAGAAAGGGAACAAGAAAACTGAGACAAAGGGAAATGATAAAGCTAAAATATGAGATAGAAAATAGAAAAAAGAAAAAGCAATAGAATAGATCAATTCATTTGTCTGAGCTCACAGTTTTATAGCCATAAGCAGAATTGAGTTAGGTCAATTGCCTTAGATGAGATTGTCTCAGGCTATACTTCCCTGTATACTTCCCTGGACCTCTGTTCTCTTTCCAGTTACCTTGTCTGTTCAGCTTATGAGGTGTAGTTAGATGTTGTGTACTTAGCCTGCTGGACTATCTGACCTCCACAGGGTTGGAGGAGAGGAGAGGTGAGGAGGGGAGGTAAAGTAAGGGGAAGAGAGAGGAGGGAAGAAAGATACAGAGAAGGAAAGGGAGAGAGAGAGAGAGAGAGAGAGAGAGAAGAACAAGAAGAAGAAGAAGAAGAAGAAGAAGAAGAAGAAGAAGAAGAAGAAGAAGAAGAAGAAGAAGAAGAAGAAGGGAGGGAGGGAGGGAGAGGGAGAGGGAGAGGGAAAGAGAGAGGAAGAGAGAGAGGGAGAAGGAGAGGGGAGGACAGGGGAGGAGAGCCCTACTGATAGTATTACTAAAGCAAAGGCAAAAAGTTAGTATAAGTACACAAACCAAAAGAGCCAGTGCTCCACAATGTCTTGGGGGAGGGGCTAGGGGAGTCAAAGGAAAGCCTTATCTATAGTTATATTGGAGAAGTTGATCACCAGATAGCAAATAGGTGAAAATAGTTTAGGCTAAAACAGGGTTCTTGTGCAAAGTCATGAGTCAATTATGGGGAAATAAGCAGTGCACAAGATC
Source organism: Notamacropus eugenii (assembly GCF_028372415.1). Lineage (NCBI taxonomy): Eukaryota > Metazoa > Chordata > Mammalia > Diprotodontia > Macropodidae > Notamacropus > Notamacropus eugenii. The sequence continues at coordinate 354,755,357 of NC_092875.1, read as the reverse complement.
AAAGGGCATAGATTCTTGATCTGGGCAGCTCTAAGTGGCATTCTTTAGTTTTTTTACTAGCATAAGCAACACTTTTACTGATGACCATGCTCTAATTACAGAAGGGATTACCTGAAAGAGTATTGGATATGGAGTCATGGGGCAGAATACCACTTCTCTTATATACTTCTCTTATGACCTTGGGCAAATCATTTTATCTTAGTTTCTTCATCTAAAATAAAGGGGGGAAACAGACAGACTGCTCTCTAAAATCCCTTTTAGGAAGTTAGGTAGTACAACATATTGAGAGCTGGGCCTAGAGGCAGGAAGACTTTAATTCAAAAACAGCCTCAGACACTTACTAGCTGTGTCACCCAGGCAAATTATTTAACCTCTTTCTGCCACAATTTCCTCAACTGTAAAGTGAGGGTAAAATAGGACCTACCTCACAAGGTTGTTGTGAAGATCAAATGAGATAACATTTCTGAAGTGCTTAGCATAGTTCCTGGCACATTGTAGACAATTAATAAATGCTGCTTCCCTTTCCCTCACTCTCACCTTCCTCTCTTTAATCCTATGATCTGGCTCAATGAGCTGCAACAGATACTGGGGACAATGTAGACATGTTATTCTGTTTTTCTGCCATCCCTGTTCCTCTCCCTACCACCAGGAGTTGCTTCTTTGGCTTCCGACTTAATAGCCTTGGACTCTGACAGTTCTTTTCTGCTTAGATCTTGAATTGTTATCACTGTTTTGGAACTTACTTACACTGAATATTGACCATGTTTACTCTTTGATGTGTTCACTATCTCATCTCTCTGACTTTGTTTTGGGGCCATAACCTATTGTGACCTGGAAGTCCAAATAAGCTTGGGGTGTTTTGTGTGCTTCTACTTAGACCTGGGGAGACTCAGAGAATGTTGAGGTGGTGTTGCATACATGGGTATGAAATGGGGTTGATACTTAGCATCTGGGAGAGAATGGTGGTTCAAGAGCTTCTTCGAGAGAAATATGTGATGAGAAATAAAGACTTTGGAAGTTGCAGTCATGTATGAGAAACCAAATCTTCCACATATGTTGTCAATTTCTAGCTCGTCTCCCGAGAGATTTTGGAGACTTTTCCTTGGCTGAAATTGAGTCTCCTCTCATGATATAAGCTGAAGTCTCATCTCACTCCCAGATAAAGAGTTCAATACATCCTGCTCTGTGGAACTTCTTTGATTTCTGTTTGCTTTTTGGTTGGATAAGTGAGTTTACTTTCTATTTATTATTTGTGGTGGTATTTTGTGTAGCCAGCATTTGTTGAGAAGGAGTTAAACTGGCAAAAATAAACTAAAATGCTACTCTCTTCCTTAAGAGTGATCAAAGAAACTTTTGTTCTGCACCTAATGTAACCCCTAGACCAACAATATTCAAAGAAGGCAAATATAAATCTATTCTAAAACCCTTCATGGAGATAGATAAGGGAAGAAACAAATGGCCAAACAGAGCTCTTTTCCTGCTCCCCTCAAGGCAGAAATTGAAGTCTCCCTTGGTGAGAAGTGGGCTAGATTCCGAAGGTACTGGAATGCTAACCACTAACCATGCATCTATACATTTTGGCAACCCAAATGGACATACATATCTTACATGTGACATGTATCTTATAATATTTTATTCTTTTACTTGCTAAAGGAGCCTGCTGTTAACTCTAGACACACACACACATACATACATACATACACACACACACACACACACACACACACACACACTCAGTCTCTGGCTCTGCTTCATCCCAGGATCTGTCCTTGACCAGCTCTTCTTTAAGTCTAGGTGGCCTAAAATGCCAGTTGCTAGTTCTTTGGATCAAATTAATCAAATTTACAAGCTATTTGTCCATTTCTTTTTCTTTCTCTTTTTTTTTTTTTTTTTTTGAGAAAGTCTCTCTGTCTCATCTCGACTGAAAGTGCAATAGTTACTCATGGGCTCAGTCATACTGCTGAATGTCATGTGAGCTTTGAGTTGCTCCATTCATGACCTGGGCTTGTTTGCCCTTCCTAAAACAACCTTGTGACCTCTTGCTGAGACAGAACTCACTGTACTGATGACAAACAATGTGGAAACCCAATTATCTTATTCCACTGCAACTCACAATTCTTCAGCCAAGAGATCTACCAGCCTCAGTCTCCCCAGTAACAGCTATTATAGCCACTAGTCCATTAAAAATGCTTTATTCTGAACTTACTTAACATCAACAAACATGAACATTTTAAAACACACACAAAAAGACCCAAGCTGTGAATTTCTGTTATGTATAGATTTTCCTCAAGGTGTATGTTCTATATGTTTTAAAAAATCCTTATTTTATAGAGTAGTTTCAATACTGCCTTCTTTGTCTTTGCTCCATTCCAAACTTCCTTTTGCTCTCTTCTAAGTATTTAAAAATGATCAATTGATATTCTTTTATTTATTAATTTGTGTGTTTACTTACTTATCTATTTATTGAAGTATCACTATTACCACTACTACCACCACAATCACTATTAATATTACCATCACCATCTCCACTTCCCCATCCTAGGATAGAATTAGGGATTGTCTTTGTAATTTCATTGATATAGGGACTTCCCAGGTAAGGAAACTCCCGTAACAGGTTGGCAGCTTTTGTGCAACTTTTACAGCCTTAAAAAATTGTCTAAATCACCAAGTTAAGCTACTTGTCCAAGGTCACAAAGCCAGTATGTATCAAAGGTGGGATTTAAACCCGTCTTTCTGTCTTTGAGACTATCCATTGTTGCATATTGCCTCTCAGTTACACAATATACTCTAAATTAATAAACTGACATTCTATCTTAGTATCTTGTGAGTTTTGTTAACATGAGTCAATCTTCCAGCCAAATGAACACCTGAGTGTACTAGTATAATCAAAATTTTGAACAACTTGTAAGCGTCAGGACACATGATTCCAAGACTAGTTTTCTGTCTGCTGTTCCACACTGTCTCTTGAATACCCACCAAGTGGGACAAAAAGAAATAAACTCTTGAGAGATCTTCTCTAACACACAAATATGCTCTTTATAGTTAATGTTTAAAAGAAGAAAATTGATGGGATTTTAGAGTGAGATTCCCAGTCTCTAAGGCGTTCAAAGCAGACATGTAATCAGTCATTTGGTATGTGCAAACTGAAGGAATCTGAATCTTTTACTATGCAGCAACAGGAGCAGAGTCCTTGGCACAGGCTTCTCCCAGTGTGTAGGGGTTGCTGGGGAAACTGGTGATAATAATAGCTCCCATTTATGTAGTGCCTTAATAATTATCCAATGCTTTCCTCACTACAACAGTATGAAGTGGGTCAGTGCCAAAGCTCGGACTTAGACAGTAAGATCAGAATCTTTCCACTATGTCCATGCCCTTTCTGTAAGCAAGTGGAAATTAATTTGTAACAATCCCTGGCAAAGTGGCTGGCCACAAAACTCTCTGGGATTTGTAGTTCTTCTCAGTTTGGGAAGAGAGGAAACTAAAGAAAGAACAGTTCTCAAATGGGGAGAGGAAGTTTTCAAGCACGGCTTTGGAAGGTATGTGTGGGACCTGAGGAAAATGAGGAGAGAAGATCGTGGCCTTCCTACAGAAGCAGCACGAGATCAGAGCAGCAGCAGCAGCTGTCATCTGCAGTATCCTCCTGTAAAATCATGAGAAATTATCTCCATCTGAATGGACAAGCTTGGAGGTGGATGGGATAGTGTATGTTTTGTTGGGGCTCTCTCTCAGAAAGAGCAAAAAACAAGTGCAGAGAGAAGAATGTATCCTGCTTTTCCCCATCTTTCCACTTGTGGTTTTTCTACATTTATTCTGTTAAATAATGCAGCTTTTATATTATTTCTCATAAACAACTCTGTCCAATTCCGACCTTACATTATCAGGTATCTGTTTGTATCTTGAGAATGTAATGGAAGCCATACAGGAGAGAGGGATCTTTCCTAAGATAAGACTAGGAGCTCAACTTCAGCCTGTTGCTAGAGTTTTACTGTCCAGCCGGGGGCATAAGCATGACCCATTTTATAATTGTCCTTTCAATTGCATAATCACCTTGAATTTGGGTATAAATCTACCTCATAGATGGGAATTCAGGTTATACTTTCATTCATTCAACAAGCATTTATTATGTGCTTACTGTATGCCAGACAATGGATATTCAAAGATAAAAATGAAGTAGTCCTTGCCTTAAGGAACGCATATTCTCTTGGAGGATAACCACATACACTTAGATAAGCAAATATAAAACATGTACAAATGGATAACTACCTACACAAATACAAAATATCAAGCTATGATCCAAGTTTCAGGTGCTACTGTGAAAACCAGTAAGGCTTAAACTGTGTCTATAGTCCCAGAAGTATAATTATACACCATATTAATGTTTTATACAAGCTAGGTGGTACAGGGAGATGGGGAGGAATGACTTCTATTTGAATCAATGTGGCAAGATATTGGAAACAACCTGATACCCCCAGAGACAGGAATGGATAGGTGCTTAGTGTGTACAGATTTCCTGAAGTACTTTGTATATATTTAAAAGTGAAAGTATATAGTAAATTATGTTGATACATGGAAATGTATCAAAAGTATTAAATAAGTGGAAACAACATAAAATAGTATCTAGATACTGATGACTGCTATGTAAAAATATGTGAATATCCATTAACAAAAATCAAGTGAGAATCAAGTGATAGAAATAGAATTTAATGTTAATGCTTATGTGTATAACACATGCCTATACCAGTGAGTATTTCCTTCTTCTAGAACTGTGAACTAATGGAAACTAGAAGTAAGGGGTGAAAAGAAGTTCCTTGGCTGAAACAAATGAGAATGGCATTCATTGTCAAGCTGAGTAGGATTTTTTCTTTTCTTTCCTTTTATTTATTTTCAGTGTTCCACAATCACTACCATACACCCTAGATTTTTTCTTTCCCTTCCTCTTCTCCAACACCCTCCTCCCTCCTCGAGACGTCATACAATTTTATATAGGTTCTACACATACATTCCTACTAAACACATTTTCACCATAGTCATGTTGTATAGAAGAATTAAAATGAATGGGAGAAATCATATAACAAACCAAAATGTAATACAAAAGAAAATGATCTGCTACATTCTGTGATTGAATTCCATAGTTCTTTCTCTGGATGTGGAAGGCATTTTGCCATAAAAGACAATTGGGAATTTTTTAAGTCCTTGCATTGCAATGAAGTTTTAAGTCTACCAGAAAAAATCCTCACACACTGTGGCTGTTGCTGTGTACAAAGTTCTCCTGGTTCTGCTCCAGGTTTTGTTTTTTTCTTTTTTGTTTTTTTTTGCAAAGACAGACCGGACTGCATTGAGGGGCTAGGGGCATACTAAATCATTATTTAGGGACATAGCACCTCAGTTATTTGCTGAAAATGGCATTTCTTTTCCAGGAGAGAAGAGTGTGTTATGAAGGATGATTCAAATTCTCTATGCAGAAGAGGCTGGAATGTCAGCCTTTGTGAGAGTCATGATATGTGTAATGAAAGTGCCTTGAAGAGATACTAGAACATGTTCAGTCTTATAAGTAGTCTTGGTTTGCTTAGCCACATAGTTAGGAGACTGTTTTTTATTGTTAATGCATCGGCTACTGGGGTGCCTTCAAGATGTGTTAAATAGCTAGGACATTCTCATTTTCCCTTTGACTGTTCTTCTCTTAGTTTAAATCATCTGCTGACAGTGTCTGGTGAGAGATAACTCTAAAGGCCTTCCCCTTAGAGGCCTTGATCCTTGGCTTCTACATTTGTTCTTTTCTCTACTAGATGAAATGATTAAAGAATGAGCCTCCCAGCATCTTCATATCTGTTTTGCAGTCAGCTCAGCTTAGATACTCCCAAAGGATTGCCCTTTGGGAGTGACCTTAAGGACACCGCACAGTAGTTGCTGAGACAGAGAATTCATCTGTTAGTTGCTAATACATTTGGGGATGAACTTAGTGAGACCAATGTTAAAGTAGTAACTGAGGTAAGTTGGAGCACACTCTCCCTAGAGATAGATGTAGGACAGAGGAGAGTCACTGAGTGTATATATTTGTTCTTGCTCTGTCTTTGAAGTATATGTCCTTTTGTGAAAGTGAATTGATTTTATGTCAATTAAATCATTTATATCAATTATGTCATTTAAAGGAAATGAGTCACTAGTCACCGGCCCACATCAGTGGAAGAAATAGCCAGTAAGTATTCAAGCTGATGGCATTTAAAAAGAGACATACCCTAAACTCTCAGGGTACCTGGCATCCTAAAAGACAGATGTGTCCATCCTGGATCTGGGATAGCTGTTTAGAAAAAACTTGCTACATTTGTTTTACTGCATCATTTAAATTATGAATTCTATTGTAAATGGGTTGATTGGGGGAGTCTCTAATCAATTTAATCAGCTTCTCCAGTATATTTAATTAGATTACAGGGGAAAGTATGAAAGCACCTGAGGGCATTTCCCTGTGGAGACAGAAATGCTCCTTGATGTCCTATTTAAGATATTGGCAGCTCTGCGACTAGAGGTACCTCAAAATCATCACCTGATTGAGATGAAATCTTGTCAGAAGAGCTGCCTTGCTCTGAGGTCTATAAAAATGAATTGTGAGACCACGTCTTTTTCTCTATGGAGAACGGTAAGGGAAAAAAACATTCACCAGAATGTCAAATTCACCTCTCTTCCAACAGGAGCTGATGGACTATTTGAGTATTTTACACTTTTCTGAGTGTTTCCATATTTGTTGATGGACTTCTGGTTAGTATTTTGCAGTATATGCAGTAATGTTTGTCACATACCCTACATGCATTTAGGACTCAGTGCTTGTGTGAGAGAAGAGGTTCTTATTACATGAGTTTAGGCAAACCTAGACCTTAGCCAGGAGTATATTAGAAATTATTTTTGGCTATCTCTTTTCTCAGACCATTGTCTCTACCCACTGGAAACTTTGATCCCACCCTCATTCTAATAGTTAAGATTTTTGTTTCATTTTTTCCTGTACTAAAGCCTCTATGACACTTCCTGGCTATCTTCGTATCATGTTCCCATACGTGTAGTCTTCTTCCCATCATCCCCACTTTCCATCTTCCCCATTAGAATCTAAGGTCTTGAAGGACAGGGACTGTCTTGCTTCCTTATATTTCTATCTCCAGTGTTTAGCACAGTGCCTGACATATGATAAGTAATTAACATATCTATCTATCTATCTATCTATCTATCTATCTATCTATCTATCTATCTATCTGGCACAATAAACAGAGTACTGGGTCTGGAGTTATAAAGACCTGAGTTCAAATCTAGTCTTAGACATTTAGTAACTCTGTGATTCTGGGCAAGTTACTTAAGTATTGTCTGCTTCAATTTTTTCAACTGTAAAATGGAAACAATAGCACCTACCTTACAGAGTTGTTGTGTGACACTTATCTGTACTATTTCTGAAGTATTTATAAAGCACTTGGCACAGTGGCTGGCATACAGTAGACCCTTAAAAAATGTTTATTTCTTCTTTTGTCTATCTGCCTGGAATATCTGTCTCATCTCCCTTCCTATCTTATCTATCAATCTGTCTGTCCTGGAATAACTCCAGGCAGGGAGGAACAAGACAAAGAGAGAGAATCATCCTCATGAAGCAGGCTACCAGATTCAGACCAGGTTAGTATGAGTTCAGAGTCCTGGGAGTAAGGGTTGAGGTCATAGGTTACACTTGCAGCAAAAATATCCTAGACTACAATATGATTGACTTTGCTTGTGGGTCACATGAAGTGGGAAAGGAGATGCATCTTAATGAAAAAATGAGGCAACTGCTATATACAGGTATTGCTGGATATTTTTCTGGCATAAATTCCAGAATGAGACAAAAATAATTGAACTAAAAATTGTGATGAACTTATGAAATGTTATGTGCAAATTACTTTATATTGGAAAACCCTAAACCAACACTAATGGAACCTGGTTCATGATTAAGAGGAGGGGTTGGGAGGCTGTTAGGAAAACTTCCTAAACTATTTACACCTATAACATCAGCCCTTATATAGAGGAAACTCTTATTGACCAGGGAGGGTGTAAGACCTTCCCTGTCTCTCCTCTGTACCTTTTCATATGGGATTTCCAAAATCTCATTTTGATTAGGTCTTTTTCTGTAAATTTTCATAAGTTTACAATTTAGAGAATATATCGTTAAAAAAAAAAAAAAGGAGTTAGCAGTGCCTAATGAAATGGACAGATCCAGGGAATGAGAATAGAAAAGATTATTGATTTTGGAACAAGTCTTTCCCTAGTGATCTTTAAAGTTGCATGTTCAAAGGAGTATTTAGAGATATGTCAAACTGTTATGCCAAAGCATTTATTTCTGGGTGAAGTTGGTGTCTATGTGTTTTGACACTTGTTTAAAACAAACTTGAGGAAAACAAGTTGAAAAAAATCCAACTATAGATGAATCGTCACACATGGAGGAAAATCCATCTCCAGGCTGCACCTCAGGTTAAGGACAGTGGGAAGATTGCAATCTCTAGAATCAGTGGATTTGAGTTCAGCTCTTATCTCTGACTATCACTACCTGTGTGATCTTGACAAAGTCATTTAATGATCTTCAATTTCCTCAACCCTAGAGTAAGGTGGTTGAACTAGATTTCCTCTGTGCTTTCTTCCACTTCTAGACCTCTAATTCCTTTGATTTGTGAGTATCATTCAGTTGTGGGAAACCTATCTACATATGAGAAAGATTAGGTTCTTACCTGCCTGGAAGGAGGAAGCAAGTACTAATCATTCTATGCATAGGAAAGGTTCTTTCAGTTGCTTCCTCTGCTGCAGAGAGCAGTGGATGTGAGGAACATTTCTGTTGTGAATTTAAGAATGTCAGAGAGTAGGAAGGGAGCTGACTGGTGTATTAAAATTAATGGAGTGCAAACTTAAATGAAAGAGAATGTGCTGAGAACCAGTGCAGTCCATGCTGGGGAAAGACCAGATGAGCCTGGGATATGGTATGGTAGCAGTGCCACTGTTTTCATTTTAGTATGTGTGTGAGCTTCATGGATGTTTGTCCTGGTACTGATTCATGAATTTGCTGTGTACCAGGGGTGTGCTGATAAATGTTTAATGACTGACTCTCTGGAAAAAATGTACCCACAATGCACTTTTAAGTTTAATCTAGGTTATTAACATTTTCTTCATCTCTCTCTTAAGTTTAGAGAATCTATAAAATAATAATCAAGTCCTGATTTGTAGCTTTCATTGATTTCCAAGGTGTAAATGCTAATACCAAAAATTTAACAATCAGCTCTCACTGGTTCAAGCTGACTCCATTATCTCCTGTTTTTCCCATACTCAGAGTTGAGAAAGTGAAAGTGTTCAGTTATGTTTGACTCTTGTGACCCTAATTTTGGATTTCTTTGGAGTGGTTTGCCATTTCTTTCTCCAGTTCCTTCTCCTTACAGATGAGGAAACTGAGGCAAACAGGGTTAAGTGACTTGCCTAGGGTCCCATAGCTGGTAAGTGTCTGAGGTAGGACCAGCACTCTATCCAATACACTACCCTAACTGCCCACTAGTGTTGCTTATATGAATTATCTCAGCTAACCTAACTCCTTGTTTCCCTTTCCTACAGAAGAGTGTTGGGAATTGGATATATGTAACAGAAGCCTAAGTAACTCGTCATACTTGTTTGTACCCCAATCTTGCTTACCTAAAGTCTAAAAACACATACTTCTTTTTAGCAATGGAAATGTAGGCGTGTCCTTTTAAAATGCAGATGACAGTTGTATACTGATACAAACTTGAAACTATTAGCTTCAAATGTATACTTATTCAATTTTCTTTCCAAGGAAGGGTGTTTAAACAAATTTAAAAAGGAAGGCATGAATAAAAATTGAAGCAAGCAGTTGAAATTCCTTATGTCACTTTCGTCTCAAGGCAACAAATAAAATCTCAGACCTTTTTCTTTTCCTCCCTCAAAAAGGACTGTTAATCAAAATATAAATGATTATTTATTAAGGTAGAAACATAATTCCTTTCTGCCTATAGGCATAAATCTGAAGCTCCCTTTCTACTCCCACCCCCATATCTCTAAGGGGCAAAGACCTACCTTAATGACTAACACTATATTTCTTTAAGAAAGTTTAATGTTAAAGATTACAAACATAGAAAAATATTACCAGGATTTTTTTTGTGTTATAATTTTTACCTGAATTTTGGGAAAATGGGCATTTTAGAGTCCTCACTGTATCTCATTTTTCAAAAGAGAAAAGAAACTTACTTACTATTGTGGAGTGTGAGAAGTCTCACATCTCACTTTACTGATTAGAGACCTCTCTTTTATGTATAGACATCCCCATCTGCTGGAATGCTAGATACTTGCTGATGGAGGTTCCTAGGTAGCACTTGGCTGAATTTTTGCATTCACTGGCATATAAATAGGGAACACTTAGTGAAGAACACAAGAGGCAGCTGTGGACTATTCTAACACCTTATCAATGAAAGGAAAGAGTTACAGTCCATCTATCTCTGAGCTAGGCACCCTCAAGAGTGACAAAGATCTCAGAGGTATTTTCAGTGCTTTCACTACCACAGATCTTGTGATACTGTAATAATCCCTAAAATCATTTGATGCTTTCTGTGCCCTCACGACTCAGGCAATTGACAGACAGGATGGTCTGGCACACATCACTTCCCCAGGAACATATGAAAGAAAGGATGAGGCAAAGATAAGCAGGGAAGGAACAACAGACTCCTGAAAACACACTTCTTTGCCACACAGAAAAGTCTCACCTTGCTCTTTCTAGGCTACAACTATAATTCTGGAATTGCATTGTAGTGAGAAAGCCTAGAAACACCAACCAAGATTCTGGCTCACCCTGCTTTGATCTCTCACCTGAAGGTAACCTTAGAGTTGGAAAGAGGATGGATGATGCCTTCATTAGCATTAATGGCCAAGTAATATAAACCCTGAATAAGTCAATTATATTCTATGCCTTCCTACTTGCCCACAAATGTTCTCCCATGACTGGAGTGCATTTGCTCTTCACCCTGTAAAATTCCTGAATTCCTCTGAAACACAGTTCTGGTACCACCTCCTACATGAAGCCTTTCTTGATCCCTTCAGTTGCTGGCACCTTCTCTTGAAATGACCTGTCAACTTTGCTCTTGCCAACTTGTGAATACATTGTATCCCTCAACAGAATGTAAAGAACAGGAACTTTCAATTCTATCTTTATATCCACAGTGCCAAGCACATAGTGAGGACCTAAAAATGTATTATTGTATTGGCAACATTATTCCCATGTTACAGATGAGGAAATGGGTTCAGAGAGTATAAGTGACCCACTAAGGGCCACTCAACAATAAGTATCTGACACAAAATTTGAACTACAAGGTGAGGGCTCTCTCTATTGTCCCGTACTTTACAATATATCTGTCAAGTGGTCATCCTGACTTTACTTGAAAACCTTTAGTAGAAGGAACTATACTATCTCCCAAGGCCCATTCTAGTTTTAAACTGCTAAAATTATTAGTTTTTCCTTCTAATAAGTATAGTTGGGTGGCACAGTGGACAAAGTGCTAGAACTGGAGTCAGAAAGACTCATCTTTCTGAGTTCAAATCTGGCCTCAGACGTACTAATTGTGTGAACCTTGGCAAGTCACGGAACTCTGTTTGCCTCAGGTTTCTCATCCGTAAAATGAGCTGGAGAAGGAAATGGCAAACCATTCCAGTATCTTTGCCAAGAAAACTCCAGATGAAGGTTTAAGTGACACAGTCATTGGTTTTGTATTGTTCAAGATTTTTTTTTCTGTTATTTTTGGTTTTGATATGTCGAAAGACATGGATAAAAACAGAAGATAAAGCAACCCAAAGACTTAAAAGTCTAATTCAAGGAAAGGGAACCAGTATTTATTATCACCCATTATGTGTCTGGAACCATGCTAAGGGCTTTACAAATGTCTCATTTGACCCTCACTAAAACCCTGTAAAGCAGGTACTACTATTATTATCTCATTTATCAGTTGAAGAAACTGAAGCAGATAGAGGTTAAATGATTTGCCTAGGGTCCCAAGCTAGGAACCTTCTAAAGCTAGATTTGAATTCAGGTATTTTTAACTTCAGGTTCAGCACTTTATCCATTGTGCCTCCTTGCAGACTTTGTTCATTTTAATTTACAAATGATCTGAGGCTAAAAGAGATAGTTAACATATTGGAAGATGGAATTGGGAACCAAGAAGATATCTAAAGGCTATAACTAGAAAGATGAAAAATAATTTGGATTAGTCTAATGCCCTGAACTTTACTATGCACTATGTACATGTAAGATATTATTGTTTGGTTCAAAATGTCAACTACTGAGTACAAAACATTACATGTGAAAAAGACCTAATAGTCCTGGTGGACTTCAAGCTCAGTACTAGTCAGCTGTGTAGCTATGTGATATGGCAGACCAAAATTTGCATGCCATCTTAGGCTACACAAATGGAAGTTTAACATCTGGTTTAGGGTGGTTATTGTCTCCCAGTACTCTGCCCTGGGTCTCACCACTTCCAGGTTATTGTTTCTAGTAGTGAATAAAGTCCTCCCAGTTCTTACCAGACTAACTAATCTAGAATCCTACTTAGCATTATCTTGACTTCAGCAGGCATTTTGTTGGGGAATTTCCTATAGATCAGAGGTTCCTAAATTGAGGTCCATGTACATTTCAAAGGATCTCTAAATTAAAAAAAAAACTGTATGCTAATATGATTGGTGTCCTTTGTAAGCCTATACTTTGTGCATTTAAAAATATTTTGAGAAACAGTTCATAGGTTTCCCCATACTACCAAAGGGGTACAAAAAGGAGTATAAATCTTTGGCCTGAATTATAAATCAACTGGATAGAAAACTGACTCTCCTTGTAATTTGTACTATTTTTTGCTCCTATTTAAAAATGAATCCAGCAAAAACTACTGTGCAGAAGGTATAGCTGTCCAGAGAGTTAAAAGCCTATTTCCCTTGGTAATTTTAACACTAGGTGTAGGAGATTTGAATCCCAAGGAAATGAAGCAGATTCAGCACCATATGGCACCAAAGGAAGACTTCTCAAGAAGAGTGTTGTGGTATTCTATCTCACACCTCCTGTGTGTTTACACTGACAAGGAATATTCAAGCAGTACAGATGAACAGCAAGTCTGTCAAATGAGTAAAATTATCCTTCTTTCCAATCATCTTTTTTTTTTCACAAAAAGGAGGACTTAATGGAGAAATCTCTTATTCAAAGTGAAAATAATTTGCTTATCATAATGTGAGGAATATGTTTCTAGACTGATTGGGCCAAACATTTTCTTTACACATATTACAAAAGTGATAGAGAGTGGTAATAATAATGCCACATTATTTCCTTACTTCAGCTGACTCTTTCTAATTAGATGACAAAATCAGTGCTAGGACACAATAGAAAACAACCAATACATAATGCTGAAGGATTTTTGTTGTATTTTCTAATCAAGTAGGCAGCATTTTTTAGACATATCTGATGTTTTAAGGGATGCTAATTTTATGCTGTTTGGGAATGGGGTAAGGGTAACTCTTGCACAGATGAATGAGCTATTGTCTACTTTTCCAAAGCTCGTCCTTAATTTGATTTGAAAGCTTTCCTCAAACCCTACCTCTTATGCAGGTTGCAAGGACAAGCCTGCCAGCTGTGCAACAGTGAGATCATTAAAAGAATCTTTTTCCCCCTCAAGGCCACAACTGAACATGTAAATGTCAGTGCCCACAGTTGCTCTAGGCAACTCAAGACTACCAGGATGTATTTATAAAGCCAAGTCAATAAGAATTTATTGAACACCTAACATCTATCCAGCACTGTGCTAGATGCTTTGAAACCAAAAACAAACCAAACCAAACAAACCAAAGGACTCTGTCCCTGCCCTGGAGGGGTTGATAGTCTTGTTGGGAAGGCAATATTTACATGCATAGGTAGTATGAAAAACTGAACTCCATTAAAAGAAATTCCCCCAATATATAATTTAACCATGAATTTTATGCTCTAGATTTAGTTAGAGCTCTAAATATGATATCTGACCAACATGAAAATGAGCTGCCCTTCAAAGTAGTGAGCTCTTCACCCATTGAGAGTTCCAAGGGCCTGGCATATAAGTTGCAGAGATTCCAGTATTGGGTGAGTGGTTGAGATGGCCTGAAGATCCCTTTATACTATAAGATTCTATTATTCCATATTAGTTGGAATTATTGTGAAGAAATAATTTTGTAAACCAAAAAGTCATATAGAGGTGTATTATTATTACTACTAGTAGAAAGTAATAAATTCTGTTTCTCTAAAATATCTTGTTAGTTAAGAATTTTCACTAATTCACATTCAACTCTTTTTTAGAACAGATAAGTGAAATTGTTCTGGATACTTATACAATGCTCAGTTTTCTTAAATAAAGCCAAAGTCCTAATGAACAAGTTACTTCACTCAATTATGAGCTCCCTGAGGGACAGACTGTCCTTTGCCCTTTGTAACCCCAGCATTTGACATAGAACCTGGCATACAGTAGGTGCTTCATAAATGTTTGCAGACCTACTCTAAGCACGTGTTTTTCATAGGATTACAAATTTAGAGCCTGAAAGGACCATCTAATCTAACAACAAATAAAGACAATTTTACAGAATAAGAAGCTGAAACATAAGGAGGTTTAATGACTTGCCCATATCGGTAGTAAGCATTAGAGGCAGGATTTACACTAGATCATGCTGCCTCTTCATAAAAGATTTAAAGATGTCTTACAGTGTAAATGTTCCTAGACTCAGGAACCCATTTACCCAACTTAGTTTTAATTCAAAGTATTACTTGAAGTTTTAAAAAATAGTCCCTATACGTATGTGTAGGTATATATGTACATCTATATCCTTGTGATACATATATACACATACTTATATGTATGTACATATGCACATACACCTACACATAGAATTGTACATATGCATATATAGATATGGGTAGCTGTGTGGTACAGTAGAACAAACATTGGTCCTGGAGTTAAGAAAACTGGAGCTCAAATCTGGCCTGAGACACTTACTAACTATGTGACCCTGAGCAAATAACTTACCTTCTGGCTCAATTTCCCCATCTGCAAAATGGGAATAATAATAATAGCATCTACACATCCTGAGGTTGCAGTGAGGATCAAATGAGTAGAAATTATAAGATGCTTAGCACAGTGCCCAGCAACATAGGAAATGTTACGTAAATGTTATCGTTGCTATAGTCTCCATGTTTTTGAGGGGCCCAGACTGACCAGCATTCATGCCTTCCACTCCTGACATTTCAGACTGTGAAACCATTCTTTACTCTTACAGAATTTTAGCTTCCTTTCATGTGTTTTCTTTACTCATTAGAACATAAAGTCCTTGACCTCAGGGACTGTCTTTCTTTATGTCTGTCTTTGTAAGCCCAGTATTTAATGCCTGACATATAGTTAGCACTTAATAATTACTTATTTCCTTTCTTCCCTTAACCACTTAATAAAATTCATGTTTGAAAAATAAATACACACACATATACATATATATTTCTTAAAAAATAAAGATATTTTATGAAAACAACATGATATGGTGGTTAGGAGGTCAACCTTGGAGCCAGAAAGACCTGTGTTCAAGTCCCAACTGTGACATGCGTTGACTGTGACCTTGGGCAAATAATTTAACTTATTATTGCCCTCAGGCAAACCCATTGGCACTCTAACATAATGCAATGGGCATATATCAATATGTGATGCTGTGACAAGAGCTAGTCCTCATAAAGATTTTAAAGAGATGGGAAGATAGGGATAAGTAGCTTTTTTAAAATATATTTTCTCAATCAGCTGGGTTTTTTTTTGTAATCATAGGTATGAGGCTGTTGGTTTTTTTTCCCAAGTGTTTGGTATCCTTCCCCTTTCAGAGGCACTGAGCCTTCCAAGCCTTCAAAATTGCTTGGCTTCCTAAATGAACTTTATTTGGTGATACTTGGTCTAACAAAGTGAATGCTGGATCATGGAGCTGTGGCACTAAGTCCATTCTCTATTCCACTAAGGGATCTCAGTTTTCTGGACCAACATAAGCAGTGCAGACCAGATTCTGTTCTAGGGTAACCTGACCTTTAATGAGAGGAATTAGGCTCTCTTTTCTCATACTCTTTGGCTCAACTTCTCCTTCTTGCACTGGGACAATTTACTTAAACCTTAAATTTGAACTCATGTCTAGTATCTCCCCAAAAGAAGGGGAGTGGAAAGGTACTCAGCAAATAAAATGAATCAGGAATAGGGTAGATATTTATTTCCAGATACAAAAGCAATGCTAAAATACCTAAAAGACTCACACTGCACATTGGTTAGACTTGAGCAATTAGTAATTTATAACTTAGAAGTACTATTACATTCTTTTGGGAGGTTCAGTTAAAAACATTGGAACATAAAACTATTTGTAGGTCAACTAACTAGGCTATGTTACATTTCACTTAAGTTCTTCATTGTTCAAATAACACTTGGTCTATATTTTCACAAGCTTCACCAGGGCTTAGGTGGTCATTTTCTTGCATGAAAAAAAATTCCCAGATTGTGGCTGGTCAGTTCCACCCAATGGAGCTAAACCCTCCGGATATCTCAAACAGAATTAGTTACCTTTACCCCTAAATCTTTTCCCCGTCCTACTTTCCCTATTACTGTAGTCATCAACATCATCCACTGGTTCCTCAGTCTTGCAACCTAGGAGTCATCTTGGATTCCTAACTGTCCTTCACACTCCCTGCTCCCCATCCAAGCTATTGCCAAGGTCTGTCTTTGAAACCTCTCTTATCTTACATCTGTTCAACAGGAAAATGGGCTGCTTCTACCCTTCTGAATCCCCTTCTCTCCTCTAACACTGCCACTCCTCTAGTGCAGGCCCTCATCACACCACAAGTGGACTATTGTAATAGCCCACTGGTGGGTCTGCCTGCCTTGTTTCTCCTCACTCCAATCCATTCTTTATTCTGTCACCAAAGTGATTTTTCTAAAATGCAGTTTTGATCATGTCATTCCCCACCAACCCTCTACCCTGCCATAAACTTCAGTGGCTCCATACTTTCCCAGACTTCTTACACATTATTCTCCAATACATATTCTTTGATCTACTGACGCTGGTCCCTGGCTGTTTCACAAACAAGACATTTCATCTCTCAGCTCTGGGCATTTTCTTAAGCTGTTTCCTAGGACTGGAATCTTCTCCCCCCTCCTCTTTAACTATTGACTTCCTTGGTTTCCATTAAGTTCCAACTAAAATTCCATCTTCCACAGGGAGGCTTCCCTAAACCCTCTTAATTCCAGTGCCCTCCCTTTTTAAATTATTTCTTTTTTAGCCTTTATATAGCTTGCTTTGTATATATTTGTTTGCATATTGTCTCTCCCATTAGATTGTAAGGTACTTGAGGGTAGGGATTGTTTTTTGCCTCCTTTTGTATCCCTGGAAGTTAGCACAGTGCCCAGCACATAGCTGAGTTGAGTTGTTGAAACTCACAAGTTCACGTCCAAGCCTGGATATATCCATTTCAAAGTCAGTGTTCAGTCATGTACTCTGAAAAGAGAACAAGCAGAAAAGGCTGGTGAAGCCCCAGTGCCCAAGCTCTTCCTATAAGTTACTTTGTTTCATGCGAGACCAGCCAGAATTTTAATGAAAGAGATTCTTCTCACCGTGAGAGAGAGAACGCTGGAAGCTGTCTCTTCTTTTTAGCTGACAGAGCACCTCATCCACTTGACTCCCCTAAGGCTGTCACAGGATTTCCTGCTTCAAATCCATGTTTTCTCAGCACTGGTCCATCCCATGGTGGCTAAAAACAGCCAGGGACATAGTTACCTACAAAGTGCTCAAGCACAGAGTCACCATGGTTGGCAGGACTCCGACAGGAAAGCTCTGCTAATGCTCCATATAATCCATAGTTATATTTGATCTAGCCTCACTATTCCTCCCATTAATTTTCTTTAGTGTCATTTTTATGCCCTCATGCAGTACATCAGAGGTAGTTCCATTGTCATTGATGAAGAGATTATTGCAGAAATATTTACAGATCTTTTCCATTGTTATTCTTTTTTCTTTTTCCAGTTTCATCCTTAAGTGTCCCAAGGGTGACTTTGTTTCAATTGGTCTCTGGTCAACCTTTCTGTAAACTTTTTCCTTCCACTGCTTCTGGAAGGTCTGAGGTTAATTCTCCTAGGCTTCCCCTGGTTTCCACTCAGCCCTTTTTCCTTCTTTTTTTTCTTAAAAAATGGGTCCCCCTATTCTATCAAGGCTGGAAATATAGAGGTCACCAAAAGGCCCAATCCCACTGTAATTGTCATAGAAGCTTTATCCTGCTCTATTTCTACACAGGGCCATTTGGCCCTCTGGGGTAATCTGGTCCTCCCCCTTTCTCTACTTCCCACTCCCAAGAGCTCACCACACACTAATAGCAGATTTACTACAGACACCAAATTGGCTTAGCACACTGATACTAAGAACTTCTGAACTTAAGAGATGTCAGACTCAGCATTTCTGGTAGCATGATCATACCCAACCCCCTATTCTTTCTCATGTCAGAGGCTAGATATTTAATTAACCACTCCTCATGCTAGCTTGCTTTTAGTCTAGGAGCAACATAGTACTGTCCATAGCCCTTCTCCTACTGTTTTATGAAGTTTATACTGGATAAAAAAACTGATCATTATGATGACAATAACTCAGAGCCCCCTTTTAGGAAAAATTCCCAGTATTCAAATATAGAGGTTTTCTTCTGTATCCCATTTTGTATATCTATAGCTAACTGTCTTATTGTTTGAGGAAAAATAATGATACAAGGATCTTTAAATAAAAGAATTAAGTAGAGGGTATTAGGGTGTCTTTTAGTGAAAAGATATGGAGACAGGAAGATGGGGAAAGAACAGACTTTTGTGGGGAACTAACCTTGAAGAGGTGAGCACAACCAACTGATGGCTTCTGTCTGAGCCCTGTGGTCTGAGATGCTTGCTTATCTACCTTCTTTGCTACAACTCAGACTTTTTTTTCCATCTTCTCCTTTGGATTTTTCATGTTCATTTTCTGCTTTCAGTTGCTGCCCTATGTTGCCAATTCTTTCTCTTTCCACTCATTAATTCCTGCAGAGTGAATGCTACTGCTGCTGAGCACTTACATTGGATCGCTTTAAAAACTCCTGGGCTACAGTTCAAAGATAGTTCCAAATCACTCTCAGAGCTTTCAAGGGAATATACTTATCCCTCTGAACTTCAAATCCCAGTTTCCTAGTTAAGTTCTCAAACCACTACTATATTTTTGTAGTGTTTTTCCTATCTGGTACATTTTGACTCTTTATGAAGAAAAAGTATATATTATGGTGAGGATTCACTATCATCCACATATTTCTGGAAACATTTTTTCAAATACATTTCCACCATCTTCTCTTACATATTTATACTGAAATAACTATCAACATACATGTTTATTTAATTTGAGATTATATTCTTTGTGAATTCCTATACTTTCTAATCCCCTGCAACAGATTCGAGTTAATCAGTGACCCTGCACCTCATTAAAAATGTATGAGAAAAATGTCTATAAGCTACTCTCTCCAATGTGATAATTTATAGAGTGAATTGTCTAAAGTCTTTTATGTGCATGCAGTAAAAAAAAAATTTACTCATCTAGATAATGTGACTTAGATTCTATTTCCTTTGTTGAAAAGGTTTAAGGTCAAGAAAAGTGCTCTCCTATGTATATTTTCTAGCTATAAATGTTAGGTTTGATGTGACCCAAGGAAGCATTTCTTAAATTAATTTGACCAGGTGCAAGAAGGAATGGAATAAGTCTTTATTAAGTGCCTATTATGTGATAGACACTGTGCTAAATCTTTTTTTTTTTTTTAACAAATATAAGCATACCACTGAGATACTGCAGATTTTTGTTCTAGATCACCACAATAAAGTGAATATTGCAATAAAGTGAGTCATACAAAGTTTTTGATTTCCCAGTGCATATAAAAGCTATGTTTACACTATATTGTATATTAAATGAGCAACAGTATCATGTATGTACTTTCATTAAAATACTTTATTGCTAAAAAATACTGATCATCATCTGAGCCTTCGGAGGGGCTGGTGGATGGTCTTGTCTGGATATTGAAGGCTACTGACAATCAGGGTTATTGCTATTGAAGACTGGGGGAGCTATGACAATTTCTTAAAATAATAAAACAGTGAAGTTTGCCAAATAGATGGACTCTTCTTTTCACTTGAACCCTTGGAGGTCATTGTAGAGTTATTAATTTGCCTGATTTCAATATTGTTGTGTCTCAGGTATAGGGAGACCTGAGGAGAGGGAGAAAGATGGAGGAACAGTGAGTTGGTGGAGCAGTCAGAACACACACATTTATCTATTAAGTCTGCTGCCTTAGATGGGTACGGTTCATCGAGTAAAACAATTACAGTAGTAACATCAAAGATCACTGATTACAGATTTCCATAACAGATATAATAATAATGAAAAAATGGAAATAATTGTGATAGTTATCAAAATGTGACACTGAGATACAATGTGAGCACATACTGTTGGAAAAATGACATTGATAGACTTACTCAGTGTAGGGTTGCCAAAAGCCTTCAATTTGTAAAAAACACAAGATCTGTGGAGCACAATAAAATGAGGTATTCCTGTATTGTGTCATTTGGTCTTCATAAAAATTCTGTGAAGTAGATGCTATTTTTATCCTCTTTTTACAGTTGAGGAAACTGAAGTACACTGAAGTTAATTACTTGACCAGAGTCACATTGAGTCTTTGAAGCTGAATTTGAACTCAAACTCTAGGATCTAGCTGAACCATCTAATTGCCTTAGAACTTTCAGAATTTTACTCCGTTATCAGAACCCAGAAGGCTCCTCAGTCAAATGTGGGGGTCATGTTAGGGTCAGGTGCATTAGTAAGGGCCAGATTTAAGACACAGACAGAAGCTAGTTGTCTCTTAAAGTAAAGCCCAAAGTAGATGTCACTGCCAGAGCTTACAGGCTTGTCGGTGATTCTGAATGAGGAGAAGCCAGGAGAGACCTAGCTTGTGGCATGCTTATGATTCAGAGCAGGGCAGGGTTGGGGAAGGCATCCCTCATCCATAAACGTCTTCAACTTCACGGAGTGATATTACCCAAGAGAAAGAGTAATTTCAGCAACACTCCTGATGACATGATGCCCTAAATCAGACCCTGGCTTTCCCACTTCTATGTCATTCCTTTAGACATTAGTGTCTCCTAAGAAATCTTGACTCTCCATGTGGATTTCTGGTCTAACTCCCTTGGAAAATGATTTGGACACATTTCACCCCCATTAAAGGAGGAAGCTAAGTGCTGCAGTGGATAGAGTGGTAAGTACAGAATCAGGAAGATCTGAGTTCATATGCAGACTTACTAACTATGAGATCCTGGGCAAGTCACTTAACCTCTATTTGCTTCAGTTTCCTCAACTGTAAAATGTTTATTATAAAAGTACATACTGCCTACGACTCTTGTGAAGATTGAATGAGTTAATATTCATAAAATGCTTAGCAGAGTGCCTGAAACAAAGTACCCACTATATAAATGCTGTTTTCAGTTGTATCTGACTCTTTGTGACCCCATTTAGGGTTTTCTTGGCAAAGATGTTGGAATGGTTTGCCATATCCTTCTCCAACTCATTTTCATAGATGAAAAATTGAAACAAACAGAGTAAGTGACTTGCCCAGGGTCACAGAGCTAGTAAGTGTCTGAGGACAAATTTGATCTGAGGCCAAAGATGAGTCTCCCTGCCTCTAGGTCCCAAGTTCTATGCATGGCGCCACCTAGAGGTCTACATAAATGCCAGTTATTATCTCCAATAGTAATATTTACCTCAGCAATGATTATTGCCCTATTGAGTCAGTTCTTTTGCAAAGGATATACCTAAAGTGGCTCTCTCCTCTTGAAGTTCTCTGGATGACCCATTGTTTAGGTATGAACTGGACAAGGTGACTTCTGCAGACTTTCTGAACTCTGAGATTCTGTCATCCACAAGTAAAGATTTCTTTAAGTGTTGGAGAGTTATGCTCATTGTAATTCAGATCCACTGGATTGATTAGGGAAGGAGAACAGATGAGAGAGATGCTATGCAATGGAAGAATGAAAGTTGCATAACAGACAGGAAAAAGAAATGATTTTGAAGACCAAGTGAGATGCAATTTGAAGCCCTGTGACACAGCTGTCAATAGCTGGAAAGTGACACCTCCAGCTTGATCCAGCTGCTCTGTGACAATTGGTGACAGAGTGGCTCAATGGGAACAAAAAAGAGATGAGTCCATGAAGAGTGATGGGCCAAGAATACAGCAGCTGCTTTTAACAAAGAATTGATCAGGTTTACCTTGGGTGGGATATCATCAAAGCTCAGATCTGTTATTTCCCTTTTGACATATATATATCTAAAAGTTGTTGGGAAATGTACCATCAGCAGTCATGTAGTGCCTAGTATCCTAAAAAAAGAAAAAGTCCTTTAAGGTCAACACAAGCCGGTTTCTTTTCAGAAAGGAGGCAAGCTGTTATCTTATTTTTTTCCCCACTCAATTTGCTTTCCTATTTGCATTTTAACTTTGTTACTATGTTTTCAGTTCTAAAATCCTATTGGCTTTCTGCATTTTGAATTCAACTGGGCTTTGGTTTCAAAACATGATTAAAACCGAGTTTGGAATTAGCTCTGTTCATCTATTATTTCCCCTCACTATCTACTCTCCCTGCCAATTTTGATGTTGTTCTGGGTTTCCAAAAGTGACTGCTAAATACAACCTTAAAGGAAGTTGAAGGTAGACATCCTGTATGACCATGACTTACAGGGCAAACTTTCTTCTTAGTTTGGGAGAGGAAAGGCTTTTGAGTTATCTGCCAGTTACAATTTCACCCAGCAAACTCAAGCACTTCAGGCTATTCAATCAAGTCTTTTCTATTTCCCTACAATTGATTTTTTTTTTTTAAAAGAGTCTTTTATTGTTAGCAGTTGATGATCTTTTCAGTTGAGAACACTTACGATGTGTAGGGAGATAAGTATAGTGAGGTGGAAGAAAACAAGGCAGGTAATATTTAAGGTCACTGGCTAAAAGTCTGTGCTTTCTTCATTGGAAATGTGGAGTTATTGAGAAGGGAAGAGTCATGGCTAAACAAGTCTACATAGCATACTCATACAAAATAGAAAGGGAAGTCAATGGAAGTGGAAGACATATTGAGGGAGAGTTTGGGTATTCTGTTTTTGTTTAAGTTAAATGTAGCTTAGGTAAAGGCTTTGGTGGTGGGGTGGAATGTCCCTTGATCCTTCCCCCACCTGCCATCCCTCTTTGCCATGTAACAACTGAAAGGGACACTATGATAAGCCAGTGAACAAGAAAATTTTTAACTTGCTTTCTTCTTTAGACTTACTCAAACTGACTGGTTGTTTCTTTTAAGGGTCACCAGAGAGAGGTGGTTAAATCCAGTAGACAAAGGGATAACACATTAATATCTCATCATCTGCTATTACATCCCATGACAATATCAGGTGAGCTGGGAAATAGAACTTAATTCTGCCTCTCCCCACCTTCCACCTTCCACAATGAATGTCAGATCAAAGTGTATCAGATGTCAGGCAAGACTGCAGAAGTGTCATGGTTGTGAGAATTTTTTTAGTATTTGGGAGGGTTTAGGTATAAGAACTTTATGTTCTCCCTCTAAGATACTGAGTTTTGGGTCAGAGTGTGAAATTCCATTCAGATAATAGGAGATGCTGTTCTGGACTAAAAGAGGGAAGACAGGGGCAGAGATGATGATTTGGGAGTTATCCATGGCTCAGCTCAAGCGTCACTTCCCACAAAAAGTCTCTCTTGGACTGTTCAATTGTTAGTGTTCCCTTATGTAAAATTATTATTAGTATTTATATATATATTATGTATTATATATAATATGCAATATTATGTATATTAATATTTATATATAAATTAGTATTTTAAAAATTGTATATATGCCATATTTAATTTATCTGAGTACATGTTGTTTTCCTCCAGTAGAATATAAACTTCTTGAGGGCAGGGACTCTTTTAATTTTTGTCTTTGTAATTCCAGGGTTCAGCATGGTCCCTGACACAACAGATTGCTAACATAAATGCCTGCTGAATTTGAATTGAATCCAGGTACAGATGATAATTGAAATATGATATCATATAATCTTTTCAAGGGAGGAGAATCAATCAATCAATAATAATTTATATATACACCTACTATGTGTTTAGTGTTTAGAATACAAAGATAGAAGCAAAAGCAGTCCCTGTCCCAAGCAGCTTATAGTATAGCTAGAGGAGATTAGATGATGGAGAGAGAGAGAGAGAGAGAGAGAGAGAGAGAGAGAGAGAGAGAGAGAGAGAGAGAGAGAGAGAGGGAGAGAGATGATAGATAGATAGATAGATGATAGATAGATAGATAGATAGATAGATGATAGATAGATAGATAGATAGATGATAGATAGATGATAGATAGATAGATAGATAGATAGATAGATAGATAGATAGATAGATAGATAGATAGATACGTAACATAGGTATATGCATACATTCACAGATAGATTTGTTGTTGTTGTTCAGTCTTTTCAGTTGCGTCCAACTCTTCATGACACACTTTGGATTGTTTTTTTAACAAAGATACTGGGGTGGTTTGGCGTTCCTTTCTCTAGTGCATTTTTACAGATAAGTAAGTGAGGCAAACTGGATTAAGTGACTTGCCCAGGGTTCCACAGCTAATAAATATCTGAAGCCAGATTTGATCTTAGGTCTTCTTGACTCAAGACCCAGCACTCTATCCACTGTGTCATCTAGCTGCCCATGCATATTTGTAGGTATATGCAAAATACATACAAAATGCTTACCAGTTTCTTTTGAGAGAAAGTAACTGTGAGCATCAGGAAAAATATCCCATGTTGAAGGTAGCACTTTAACTGAACCTTGAAGAAAACGAAGGATTCTAAGAGATAAAAATAAAGGGTAAGTACATTCCAGAACATTCAGTAGAAAGGCACAGAGTCAGGATGAGTCCCAAGTAGGAGGAGAAGCAGAAGGCTGATCACAGACTGATGGTGATAGTCTCTATAAAGCAATTCACATTGCTGCCTCCATTGGGAAACATTCCAGGGATTGGGCAATGATGGGGGATGAAGGGGAAGTCCTTCTCCAGGGGAAAAGAAGGACATATATCTAGATATACATGAGAGGTGTTGAACAAATAAATGCATGCGCAAATACACACATAGAGAAAGATATATACATATATATATCATTGTCTATATAGAAGTGTATATATATATATATTTATATAAAACATTATATGTTCCTGCAGCACCAAACACTCTGACACATCTAGGATGACCTGCTAGCACAGGTTCTAGATCTGCTTTTCTAAAAGGAAAGTAACTTTAAAGGGGGGATGGGGTCAACAATCTACTTTAATTACATTCACCAAAAGAGAAAATACAAGCCGAGAAATAAAGACCAACAGACAGGGCTTCTAACCATCTGACCATAAGCAATACATGCATCTGAGATCAATAGACAGATCCAACTATATGACCATTGCATGCATACATAGTTATCAGAGAGAGAAGCACCAACATCTGGGTTTTCATAGCCAGGGAAGCTCCTTAATGGCTACCCAGAATCTCATCTGACACATGAAACTTCTTCCAAAGAGTAAGCCCCCAAACAAAACCTCACTTCAGAGTATATATATACTTTTCACAGCCAGAGGGCATGACCTAGTGCCTCATTAGAAAATAACAAAAGGTGTGGGCCTTCTTACAAAATAAGCCTCCCTTAATCAAGCTTTTCTAATGGGCTCTACCTGGGACCTATTAATGGGCAGGGAAGATCTTTTAGTATCATTATATTACAGTTCCCAGATTTGAACACTATACATAATATTATCTATAAAGAGAATTGTATGTTTGTATATAAATATATATAATACCCTGGATATTCCAAAAATTTTAGTGTGCATATACATATATTTACATATGCATACACATATATACAGTGAACAAATATATGTATATATGAACAAAATTCATAGCATTAGAAATATATAGTGTATTAATCTGATATATACTTAAATGTATATACACACACAAACATACATATGTTACTAGAGCTGTGATTTCATTGGCATAGGGAATTCCCAAATAAGGAAACTTCCTTATTAACTCCCAATGCAGGTTGGCACTTTCTACACAACTTAGAGAATTAAGATAGTTGCCTAGGACACTGAGAGGTTAAGTGACTTGCCTAGGGTCATATAGCTAGGCCATGTCAGAGGCAGAATTGGAATTCAGGTCTTTCTAGCTCTAACGTCAATTCTCTATCCACTATACCATGTGTGTGCTACCTTTCATGTGACACATTCACCCCCTCTCCCATATACAGACCAACATTACATACATACTTAGATATTTTCATTTTATTTCAATGAGTCTTTCTCATGAAAACCAATTAAAATTTGAGGCTTAATATAGCATGTAGCAAGGATATATGGAGCCAACAAATGTTAAATAGGTTCATTTTAATCTAAAATCATAAAAGAGTCTCTACAGAGCTTCATAATAAGCAGTGTTTACACAAGACTATTTTCAGTGGTAAGTAATGTTGTTGGAATAAGCAGCACAAAACTATTGAGATTTTCCAGTAAAATCTTTTTCTAATAATTTTTAGCACTCTATATATTCAGAATGTTTTAAAAATTATATTTGGTAAACTTTCATGTAACATCATAAGAACTATGGATTTTAATGAAGTATGGAAAATATGGCCTTGCCTAATCCTAATTAGCCAAACACAACAAAATTGTTAAGCTCTAGACTGAGTTCTGCCACTTGCCTATTTAGAAGAAATCAAGTCTTCATTCTAACTGGGTGATCAATCTAGAACTTTTCTTACTCTAGTCAGTCTTTCTACCCTTCTCCTGCACACCTTCTACCTCTCTCCCCCTCCACCACAAATTTTCCTCTCCTTACAAGAGAGTAGCTTGGTTCTCATTCTCAATACCTAGAAGTGTTTTCTTTAGAAATGAAATTATGATGGAAAAAAATTCAATGTGATCAACACAGGAAGGGACTAGATATTTACCATGAATTTATGTGCAATCTAAAGACAATACCTCCTACTCCCAGGCAAATCTCCTGGGATTAGGAAACAGGTTACAATGAAATTCCAGAGGCATTTTTATTAAAAATAGAGTAGAAAGTAGACATTGCTATCAAGTAAATATTCACCTTTGTCTATTACAAACCCCACCATAACGTATACTTACTATGTATTAGATGTGTTAACTCTTACAACCAAATTTATATTGTTGAAATATATTTATCAAATTCCACACGGTGTTGCTGAGCAACCAAGTTTCTCATCCCAAATTTTGTATACACAGTAAAACATACAGTATTTTACATGTGGTGTCATTATTTACAAATGTTTTTTGAATGAAGTGTGAACATCCAGAGTACCTCCTAGTTATAGAATTATCAAGTGTTTCAGGAATTCCTCTGCTTGGATCAGTAACTTGATAGAGTCCACTGATGCCTCTGATTGGTCAGAGAAGCCTGATCTAAGAAGTCCTCAATTCTCTTGCAGATGCTTCTGTCCACTGCTATATCTCAGCCCATAAACACTTATTAAGTGCTAACTATATCAGGAAAACTCATCTTCCTGAGTTCAAATCTGCCCTTGCACACTAGCAGTGTGACTCTGGTCTAGTTGCTTGACCCTGTTTGCCCCAGTTCCTCATATGTAAAATGAGCTGGAGAAGGAAATGACAAACCCCTTCAGTATCTTTGCCAAGAAAGCCCCAAATGGGGTTATAAAGATCCAACATGACTGAAGCGACTGAACAGCAACACATGCCATGCACTGTGCTAAGCACTGAGGATACAAAGAAAAGCATAAAAGTGGTCCCTGCCCTCAGAATGCTCACAATCTAATGAGGGAGACAATGAGAAAATATATATACCATCAAGTTATTCAAAAGATAAATAAGAAATGATTAGGAGAAGGAAGGCACTAGAATTAAGAGAGATTAGAAAAGGTTTCCTGTAGAAGGTGGGATTTTAGCAGGCACTTGAACAAAATCAGAGAAGCCAGAAAGTGAAGATGAGCATGGGAGATAGCCAGAGAAAATGCATCAAGTGGAGAGATATAGTGTCTTCATTTGAGTAATAGTTAGGAAACCAGTGTCACTGCATCAAAGAGTACATGGGAGGAGTAAGGTATAAAAAGATTGGAAAAGTAGAGTTTGGGAGGCTAGGTTATGAAGGGCTTTTAATGCCAAACAGCATTTTGATCCTGGAGTATCTGTTCCTGGAGCTGATATTTCCTTCCCATTACCCCAAAACAGGAAATTGTTCAACATGCCTAGAATATCAATCCAAATTCATCAAGTAAGAGATCACTGGTAACTTTGGAGAAAGCAATTAGGTAGAATGATGAGGTTAGAAGAGGGATTGTAAGTAGTTAAGAAGAGAATGAGAGGAGATAAAGTAGACACATCTGTTGTAGACACCCTCTTCAATGAGTTTAGCCACAAAGGGGAAAAGAACTAAAGGATGATAGGAGGGATGGAAGGATCAAATGAAGGTTTTTTAGAATGTTTGTAGGTGGTAGAGAGGGAGTCAGCAGATAGGGAGAGAGAAAATAAGTGATAGAATGGAGACAACAGTTGGAGGAGACTTGGTATAGGTAGTTACCTGATCCATGAACTTCCCTGAAGTATCTGGTTAGCTGGAAGGATCATGTGTAGTCTTTCCTCCAGAGGACATGAATCCCTAGATATGTCCCAACAGGTTCTAACTTTTCAACTCTGGTTTTCTTTCTCTTTGTCCTATGTGTCCATTTTAATTCTCTACACAAGATATAATAAAATATATATAGCATTACTTTTTATGGTAGTGAAGACCTGGAAATAAAGTGGGTAACCACTGATTGAAGAATACTGGGAAATAAATGCGTATAATTTAAATTAGACATTATTGTGCAGTAGGAAAGGACAAATAATGAGGATTTCAGAGAAGCATGGGAAAGTTTGAGTGAACTGATAGAAAATAAAATAAGAACCAGAAGAACTATATGTATAATGATATTAATGTGAATTAAAAGATCCCTGAAAGCAATTGTGAATAATGAAAACCAATGAATGTCCTAAAAAAAATAATGAAATGTGTCTTCCTCCTCATAGCAGAGGTGGTTATTGTTTCAAATGGTTTTGCTTCATCATTTTGTTTTTTGCTAAAAGAATCATTCAGTCTGGAAGATATAGAATATTATTTTTCCCTTCCCAGTAATGACTGTGATGTAAAGACAAGAGGCACTAACTGTGTGTGTTGTATATATCTATATGTGTACACGCACACACACACATATGAATTTCTATAGAACATTATGAAAAGACAAAAAGGAGAATTTCACTGAATGAGAAGACATTATCAGAGTTATGATCTGATCTGTACTGTGGGAGGAGGTACCCATATCAAGGAGTTCTAGCCATAGAACCAATAACTTATCAAAGTATCATGAGTTTCTTCTATTAAAAGGAAAAATTTCCATGTAGAAAGTGAAAGTCTGAAGGTCTTTAGTTGTGGTTTCTTAGCTGCTTCACTGAACAAATCTGTTTACTGTATCTGAGTCAATTATCTTTGTAGTCATTTCTATAAAAAGAAAATGTAATTTCTTTGTGAATTACTTCACTATTCTTGACTGAAAGATCCTTTTATCTTCACAGAAAACATAGAAATTCCAAATGTCCTCATGTTGAATGAGAAATCTATGCCAAGAGGGGAGAAAGGAACAGAAATACTGTGTAAGAATTTGGTGAGGCGTATTGGGGATGGCAATAATAAAAGGGCAGTATCCTAGGTACAGCCTTTCATATGTGGAAATGACACAGCTGATTGTCAAAATCTGTTTGAACCTTGAACCAGTCTTTGCCCTTTGTCTTTTTTGCATGAATCAGCTATGGATGAAGTTCCATTCCTCTGAGTCCTGCTTCCTAGCTCAGTTTGAGACACTTGGTGTAGCCCACAGTGAACTCTTGCATTGAGTCACACTCTGGGAACTGGTCAGTGTGAGCTTGATAAAGAGGCAAGGAGGTAGATAATGATGTTCTGTGTCTTTCTTCCGGACATGCAGTTCCAACATGCAGTTGGAACTTTGCTGCATATATTATTAACGTTTCATAGTTTAAGTCTTGTTTGCCCAACTAGGATTGTCCAACTAGCTCTTTGAGAACAAGGATTACATTTTCTATGTAACCAGTGACTCAGAATTGATATCCTGGATTTATAGGGAATAGACTTTATTGGAGGGCGAGGGGCACTACTTACATAATCTTTGTTTTTCTGGCTTGTTGGCCACACCGAGGATCTTCTCTAGGGACTTTAGAATTTGGTTTCATTTGCATTTTATTCTCTGTTCCTCTCAACTCTATCCTAGAGTTTACCTTGGAAATATAAATATTTGCTTTATGTCTAGTTTTCTACAAAAAAGAAAAGATATTCAACTTTCATACAAATACCATGGGTAACAAGATAGATTGATTTATTTTAATATGACAATTAAAGAAAAAACTTATTAATAATCAAACTTATTAATAACTTATTACTAATCAAAACAAATCTCCTTCCTTCTCTAGGAGGCAACTGGGAGACACAGTGCATAAAGCACTGGGCCTGGAGTTAGGAAGAAATAGTTCAAATACCATCTCAGAAACTTACTAGTTTTGTGATCCTGGGCAAGTCATCTAACCACTGTCTTCCTCAGTTTCCTCAACTGTCAAATAAGGATAATAATACCATCTATTTCCCAAGGTTTTAGGATTAACCAAATGAGATAATACTTGTAAAGTTTGTACCACAGCGCCTTATACACAGTAATCATTTAGGAAATGCTTGTATCCTCATAGTGAGTCACCTTGCCAGATATACCTATGGTCCTTCTGACTTACAGTACTACCATGGATTTGACCCTTCTCCCATTCCCAACAAATATATAAGGCAAAAGAATGCAAGGTTGTTAGTCAACTAATTCTAAAAAACTCCACCTCATAGAGAGATGGGGTTTTACAGTCCTTTACATTAACAGTATACTCCAGAGTGGCTCCCTCTACTCCAAAATGGGAAATTGAGAATCAAGCAAACCCCATTTCCTGGACTTGCTCATTCAATGCCCCTCTAAGTCCCAGTGAAGGGAAAGACCCAGCTGTGTTTTTTCCACTAAAAGGTTTTGTCTCTTGATTCCTGCTTCCACTTAGTCATGGATCTTGATTTAGGCCAGGAAGTCCTCTACTGTGTCTTGAACACTTAGTTCAAGAGTATCTCTGCCACTCCACTGCTGCCTCCAAATTTTCCTAGTTTTGTGTACCACCACTATGGGCAAGGCATAGGGTCTATGTGGCTCCATGACATTGCTATTGACTAAAAGCTTCTTTAGACAATATATGAGGTCCTCCCCATTAGAGAGATCAGTTTTCTTTTTTCTTTTGTTATTTCTTTTTTTAATTAATTTTATTTATTTTCAGTGTTCTACAATCACTACCATATAGCTTAGATGTTTCCTCCTCCTCCTTTCCCTCCCCCCTCCCTCCCTGAGACAGCATACAATTTTATATAGATTCTTCACATACATTCCTATTAAATATATTTTCACTATAGTCATGCTGTGTAGAAGAATTAAAATGAATGGTGCAATCTGCGATTGAATTTCATATTTCTTTCTCTGGATGTGTAAGGCATTTTGCCTTAAAGAACATTGAGAATTTTTTTAAGTCTTTGCATTG
This sequence comes from Notamacropus eugenii, assembly GCF_028372415.1. Classification (NCBI taxonomy): domain Eukaryota; kingdom Metazoa; phylum Chordata; class Mammalia; order Diprotodontia; family Macropodidae; genus Notamacropus; species Notamacropus eugenii. Next base: position 354,723,540 of record NC_092875.1, on the reverse strand, counting down.
CAATGAAGTTCTAAGTCTACCAGAAAAAGTCCTCACACACTGTGGTTGTTGCTGTGTACAAAGTTCTCCTGGTTCTGTTCCTCTCACTCAGCATCAGATCATATAGGTCTTTCCAGGTCTCTCTGAAGTCTTCCTGTTCATCATTTCTTACAGCACAATAGTATCCCATTACATTCATATACCATAATTCAGCCTTTCCCCAGTTGATGGGCATCCCATTGATTTCCAGTTTTTGGCCACCACAAAGAGTGCTGCAATAAATATTTTTGTACATGTGGGACCCTTTCCCATTTTTATGATCTCTTGGGGATACAGTCCTAGAAGTGATATTGCTGGGTCAAAGGGTATGCATATTTTTGTAGCCCTTTGGGCACAGTTCCAAATTGCTCTCCAGAAGGGGTGGATCAGCCCACAGCTCCACCAACAATGAATTTGTGTTCCACCTCTCCCACATCCTCTCCAACATTTATCATCTCTCTGTTCTGTCATGTTAGCCAATCTGAAAGGTGTGATGTGGTACCTCAGAGTTGTTTTGATTTTCATCTCTCTAATCAATAGTGATTTAGAGCATTTTTTCATATGACTATAGATATCTTTAATTTCTTCCTCTGAAAACTGCCTGTTCATATCCTTTGACCATTTATCAATTGGGGAAGACAGATCAGTTTTCTAAGATTGTTTTCAGAAATGTCAGTAGTTGTTGAGCTTGACTGCTCCTTTGGCTCATCCCGCATCCTTCTTGTGTGGTAAGAACACATTTGATCTTAGGCTGAGTTTCTTCTTCAATCAGTCCTTCCAATTCCAAAGCACTGTGTGTGGGGGGGTGAGGGGGGGTGGGGAGGTTCATGGAGTTCTTTTCCAGTACTGCTTTCCATTTTCCCACAAGTTTTTACATAGGAGCCACAAACTGTCATGATTTTAAGAACTGGACCCCAGCTCAAAGACTTAAGTATTCTGTCAGTGATAGGAATAGCTGCACTATTTACATAGTCTCTTATGACCATAACTTCCTTAGGAAATGCCAAACTCACTATGGCATAAATCAAATCTGAGGACTCATTCTCCTTCAGGCAATGCAAACCAACCCCTAAACAAACTGTAGAGTTTACACTAGAAGGGTCATGTAAAATTATAAGAATATAAGTCCTTTTTAGATCCACTCTCTAGCCATACAGGATACTCCCTGTCTTTAAATCATCATTATCACTGCTACATGAGATCCCATGAGTCCATGTGGAAAAGAGTCAGGAAATGTGGTTGAGGCAGGTATTATATTCTTCAAGACTCAGAGTGTCTTCCACAATCATGTTTCCCATCTCTGGTTTTGTTTTTTTTTTTTGATGTTGTGCCAATAGATTTCATTGTAGCAAATCAATGCTGTGTTCTCTTTCCAACTACTCTCATTCAGTATGAATATCTCTATCTTGACCACAGTTGTAATAAAAGACAATCTGACTTCTTTGACTGCATTGTTGCTGTATGGTTGGGAGGCTGCTTCAGTCTTTGGTCTTGGCCTCTCCCCTGTAGTCGAGGGATTTGTCCTTGGTTTGTCTTGCAGTAGGATTGGCCATAACCTCTTAGGTAAAATCCAATTGAACTTATGTGACTTTGGGTGTCAGGAGCCTATACTTTAGGAGATAACCTAGGGACATATGGGGCTGGTTTTTTCCATTTCCAAACATTCTTGGTCTAATACCTCTATGTCTATTTATTGGGAGTAGCCATTTCAATTTAGGTAAGTGGTAAAATGTCCTTGCTGTGGCCAAAGGATTTTTATTATTCTCTAATCTCCTTGTCACATGGGTTATTCTAACATTGTCCATCTGCTTCATGGGTATTATTCCCTCGATTTATACTCTCTGAAACAGACTTTCTCATCCTAAAACAAAATTGCAGGCTCTCTCACTCCCTTCTTACTGGGAAGTATTGAAGAATTTGACAGAGTTGGTCTGTTAGCTCAGGCATCATTAAATTGCACAAGCATAACCTGCAAGTCCTGGAGTATCATTACATTAGGGATCTCCATTTTCAAGGTGTATATGAGGTCAAGTGCAAGTCCCCTGAGACTTTCCATTAATCCCCTACATTCCTTGGACTCATTTCCATGTAATTTCTTCTTTACTAGCATATTTAGTCAAGATTCTAAGAGATCTTCCTGGTGGGTAGAGATACTCCTCTGATAATGACTAGAATTCATTATATAAATTTTGCGGCCCCTATAATAGGACTGGGAGATGGACAGTCTGTTCTACAGGCTTGATCACTTTCAATATCGCAATTGAGAAGTTGATGACTATAGAAAATGCTGGTACTGGGTTATTGGCTGCTGCTAAAAAAGTTGACATTGGGTCACTGATACCTACTAACAGTATAAAAAGTCACTAGTTACAGATGAAGATTACATTTCTCCCAGCAGTCCCTTTATGTTATCTTTAGTTCATTCTGCTCTCTTCAGAAAAAGCATTGAACTCATTAATCAAATTCTATTCAGCAGTGGTAGGTTTGGTTACCATTTTGCAAGACTTAAAACAAAATTCTTTCAAATCTCAGTTTAAGAATCAATCAAGACTTGAAGACTTTTCTGAGTGTCTCCCATCTGGTAATGCCTTGCCCCCCAATTTCCTTATGTTAATTCTGTGTGCAGTCTGTACATACTTACATATTTACACATTGTCTTCTATAATATAAGCTCCTTGAAGGCAAGAACTGTTTCATTTTTGTTTTGGTATCTCCAGAACAGTCTCTGGAACATAGTAGGTGCTAAATAAATGCTTGTAAATTGTTTAACTGAAGCACACCACTTACCAACTCTCTTAGGGATGCCTTATTATTTTCTGAAGCTCACATGACATAATAACTATATAATCTTTTTTATATATATCACCCAGTAACCTCTGCTCCACCTTAGTCCACAGCATTGTATAAAATCTCTTCAACAACATCACTACCACAATTAATGAGTACTCTTCCAAAAACACAGTCCTTGATGCTCATTCTCACAATTAAGCAGAAATTCTTCAATAACTGGATAGCTATGGTATCTGTTCATTTTATACAATGTACATTAACAGTTCAAGAAAATATATTATTAGATTTCAGCATTGTTAGACACTGTTTCCGTAAATGAATTTGCCTGGATTGTTAATAGAGCTTATTTTTCTGTTGTGTGTGTGTGTGTCTGTGTCTGTGTCTGTGTCTGTGTGTGTGTTCATCCTTCGTTGCTGAAGAAGACCATGCCATCAGAGAAATAATGACATGACTTGCATTTGACTTTGTTTTGAGTGAGGGAGGGCTGTGCAGGTCACCAGCCTCACTTCTCCTCCAGAACCATCTGAATCCAGTGACCAGATATTCATCAGGATGACTGGAGATGACCCAGGATGAGGCAACTGGGGTTAATGACTTGCCCAAGGTCACATAGCTAGTGAGTGTCAAGTGTCTGAGATGAGATTTGAACTCAGGTCCTCCTGACTCCTGTACTGGTGCTCTATCCACTGCACCACCTAGCTGCCCCATTTGTCTGTTATGGAGGGGATGAAAGGAAATGAAAAGGAACAGGAGAAAGCACTGACAAATGATAGCCTTGTTCTTGAGGAAAAGGAAAACAAAAATTCTTCAATGGATTCCTGCAATACTAGTGCAGATAGCTTTAGAATGATCCAGCAACAATGCACAAGTGAATGAATGAAAGAGCAATCATTCAATATTTACTCTGTGCTTGGCACTGTGCTAAGTACTCAGAATGCAAAAATTTAAAAAGAGACAACTCTAGCTCTTAAGGAGCTCATATTCTAATAGGAAAAGACAAAATATACAAAGGAGAAATAAGCATGGAAGTTTTGTTCTGGAGAGTTGAGGACTGGGGAAAGAATGTGTTACTAAGGGCTAGGCAGGACTGGGTGGCTAACTGGAAGGATGGAATGTGAAACTAAAGGGTGGGCTGATGTCTAGAGAGAGCTAGCAGATATAATGGAGTTGGCTAAGTGAATTAGTTTACATACATTCAGTCAATTGAGTCGGGCCTTGAAGCAAGAACTCCAAAGATTAGTGAATTCAGAAAGACGAAGACATGGAGGTCCATGTCTGTTTGTTGTGGAAGGTATTAGTCCAGGTGGGGAGAAGCAGTTCATCCAAGAGAAGATGGTGAGATAGTCAGGGATGGATGACTACATGGGTTATGAAGCTGAAGCACAGTTTAGAGCATCCTTTAAAACTCTTGTTCTATTCCCTTTGAAAATATAGCAGATTCCCTACTTCACTCTGAATTTCAGTTACTCAGCTTGAAAGTAGGGGTAAAATACAGTTCAAGACTCTATGAAATGAGCAGTAATCATAAATCAATGAGTAAAACATTTACTTGAAAGTGCAAATAAATCAAAATAAAATGTAGTAACACCCATATAATAGAATAATTCTGAAACCAACAAAAGCAAATGAGAACAAGTTCCCAAAGAATAAGGAGTCAGCAGGGATAAAGGAATAAATTCCTCTCCCATACTTCATCAGCTTATGCTCAGAGGCAGTGGGGTTGACTGTTTTGCACTGTGGGTAAAACACCTTTCTGGGCAATTCTTGGTCCCCATAGTTGACACAGGAAGAAATCTCTGAAACCATCCAATAGAAAAGTTCCTCCTCTCACTAACCAGTGGTTACCTCCAATGCTGCTTTGCTCCTTGTTGGCCATTACCCCCTCAGGTTTCTTCATGGCCATCTATTCAAGTTCTCTATTTCTTCTGATTGATACTTTTAGGTTAGTGTTATTACTTGTTTAGATTTAAACTACATGGGCCCAAAGCCTGCCTCAAGTCAGCACTCTGACTTTTACAGTTGATCATAGTGACCATGGATTGCCTGGGGTTATTTATACTTTATATTTTTCTGTCTGAATTTTTTATCTGCCCCACAGTTTCATATAGGTGGCACTTCAAATGGTCCAGCAGACAGCTGCCATGAGATGTTTTTCTTACCACCCTCAAAGCAGGATCTCAGCCCTCATTCCTAGATGAGCGAGTGACTTTTCCTCACCTTATGGGACAGGAAGTATTCTTCCCCTATAGTTCCCATGGAAAATGTTGAGGTTTCCCTTTTTTATTCTTCTAAGCATGGGAATAGCCTGTCCCCTTTGGTAGCCACACTTTGCCATGCTAATTATCCTGAAGATTTAATTTCTCTGGGAGTCATTGAAACATCAGTGGTGATAGGGAGGGAGCTATGGTCATTCCTGCCATCACTGTGAAGCCTGGTCTGTCCCTTTGACGTTAGAAGGGCTGGCATTAGAAGAACTGATTATACGCGAAAGGATGATTCGTGTGTTTTGTCAAGGAAGTTTGTATTTGTCCACACTGTCTAGCCAAAGTTCACTCTATTTTTGTCATGTTTGTTTGGAAGATCGAGAAGTTTTATTTTGTGCCATGATGTTTATAATAATAACAGTTGGCATTTTATGTAGTGCTACAAAGGACTTAGTGAATTCTATGGATATGATCTCATTTTGAACCTCATAACAACTTGCAAAGTAGACACTACAGGTATTGAGTAACCCCAATTTGCAGATAAGGAGGCAACTGGGAAAACTGTAAATATGTACTTTGGAGATATTTTATTCACTGATAATTTGACCACAATATGGAAACATATAGCATGCCTTGGAAAATTTTCTCATAAGTTTTTCAAAGATTAACCTATTTTATGCAGATGATTGAATCAGAAAATTTAGACACATTTACCAGTTTTATTCATGTGGTACTAGATCATCTTGCCTTACAGTGCCAATGATAAATATAAACCAAGAGACTACATACAGATAATCCCATCTGATATACCAACATACACTGCAGAAGACAAATATGAGAATTTCACAAGATTCTGCAAACCAAGTCCATATCTTCCTTGATATTTTACTTATAAGTTATAGAGGAAGGGTAGAGAAAAAAACTGAATCTATGCTTAGCAACAAGAAATGGTAAAGTTCAAAGACTTAGAAACTATTGAGGAGCTTCATGCCTGGCCTCAGGGGCTCCCAACTCAAAATGAGCTCTCAGGAATGATTGCTAAATTTTCAGTGTGAGCACTTTAACCTCCAAAATCAGGAAATGCTACAAACCAGGGCTTGGTTTGTTATTGTGTTGATTTCTAGATGAAAGAAAGGAATAGAGAAAGTATCAATAATGCAGAATGAACTTAAAATGTGTCACAACTACCTTTGTCCCCATCAGTGTCAATTGTTAATCATTTACCAGTGTACCACTGCTTGTTCATCATATATCACCTCTTCTAGAAGAGAATCATTAACATATAGCTACATTAAAAAATATATAATTGACTATACTTTTAAAAGGTCATTTGCCAGGCCTAGAGGCCTGAGGGCTACCCGAGTCTTCTTACCTTACCTCTCGCAGGTCTTCGGCTGGCCAAACCGGATAATCGTATGAGAGAAGAGACTTTACGGAGTCGAACAAGGGTTAGGCTTTTATTCAGGGTCCTGGTTACAAGTGCAGGGGAATTCTTCCTTAGGAGGGAGCGAGGAATCTCCCAAGGAGGCAAAGATCTTACAATAAGAGATTGGAAGTAGAAGTGTAAGTGGGGAGAGAGGGGGAGGGGAAGAGCGGAGAGAGGGAAAGGGAGGAGAGGCCTTCTGTCCTGTAAAGACCCCTCCCGAGCTAAGAGTGCTTTCAGGCTTTCCTGATCCTAATTAAGCTCTCCAGCCACATAGTTTGCACCTGAATACCGTGCCTGTTAGATAACAATAGGTGAGCCCAGACCCGGGACAGTCTCGAGGGCGGGGAGAGCTCTCTCCCATCACGTTTCTCATGGGAAGAGGCAGAAATACATGAGATAGCTCGGTTCACCTCGATTCCCAGCTGTTTCCTGGGAGGCCTCGTGAGAACTCTAAGATTTAGAAGTTCCCACCTTTACCCGCCCGAGACTGTCCACATGGAATTGAGCTTCCACCCCCAACAGTCATTTATTATTTTAACATTCATTTTTAAATTTTGAGTTCTAAGTTATGTCCTTCCCTCCACTCCTGTCCCCCACCCATTGAGAAGGCAAGCAACATGTGAAGAATTGACTATACTTTAACAGACAAGAAGTGGCTTATAAAAGACCTGGAAGTAATTTCAGATTCAATTGTCCATGTGTAGCCAGATCATTAGATGGTTAGAGGAAATGTGAGAAAAAACAAATAAAGACAAGAAGTTGCAAGTAATTTAAACAAGTCATCATCTATGAAAAATTAGTTATTAATCAACTGCTCAAATAAATTTACCTTTCTAGGGTACTCCTGACTCTTTTGTTTGTGTTCAGAATTGACACTTAACTCTGGTCTTCTCAGAAGGAATGCTTGAAAGCCCTCCAATTCCATTAAATTTTCATATACACCTTTTTTTTTCCCAGCAAGAACACACTTGAATTTCTTTGCAAGCAGAGAGGAATGACAAAAAAAAGTGCCATGTAGTTTAAAAATTAGCAATTATTTGTAAAACATGATGGAAGAGAAGAATTATTATGACACAAAAAAAAATAATTGAGGAGAAAAGTCTACAGAGGCCTTATGGGGAGATCCAGCTAAACTGATTTTTTAAATTTGTTTTTTTTTATTCTGAACCTATACCACCACCAAATGAGTATCTCCACATAGGCAGCAGAGCACACACACAAAAAGAATTTTATGTAAAATTGTGAATCTCCACATCACAGAATCTTATTTTTTAACAAGTTAATAATAAATTCAACAATCACAGCAACTAAATGTGTGATTTTAATTACATAAAAATGAAAAGTTCTTGCACAAAAAACAATGAAGCTAAAATTAAAAGAGAAACAGGCAAATGGGATATTTTCAACAAATTTCTCTGATATAGGTTTCATTTCTAAGATATATAATAAATTGATTCAAATTTATAAGAATAAGTCATTTTCTTAGTTGATAGTTAAAGGGTATGAACAGGAAATTTTTAGAAGAAATACAAATTATCGATAATCTCATTAAAATGCACTAATTCATTAATAGTTAGAGAAATGAAAATTGAAACAACTCTGAGGTTCCATCTCATAATCATTAGATTGACAAAGTTGAAAAAGAGGATAACTACAAATTCTGTGAGAAACACCAATACATTAATGCCCTGTAGGTGGAGCTCTGAACAAGTCTGGTCAGTCATTCTTAAAAAGTAATCTAGAACTATGGAAAAAATATTATTAAACTACGCAAACTCTCAGACCTAGCCATACCATTACTATATCAATACTTCAAAGAGACCAGAGAGAGAGAAAAAGATCTTATATGTACAAAGATATTTGTGGCAGCTTTTTTCTTTTTTGGTAGCAAAGAACTGGAAAGTAAGGAAGGTGTCCATAATTGGGAGAATAGATGAACAAAGTATGGCATATGAATGTGATGGAGTAGAATACTGTGTGCTGTAACAAATGCTGAAAGGGTTTCAGAGAAACCTGGTAAGATTTGTATAAATCAATGTGGAGTTTAGTGGGTTAACCATAAAAAATAATAAAATAACAATATTGTAAACTTTGAAAACTTAAACTCTGATCATTTCAATGACCAATTACGATTCCAGAAGATTCAAAACGAAACATGCTAGTCACCCCTGAAAGAGAGATGATGGATTTAGTAGAAATGTGTGTGTGTGTGTGCGTGTATGCATGTGCGTGTGCGTGTGTGTGTATGTGTGGTGTATGCATATTTGGAATAGGGTCATTGCAGGAATTTGTTCTGTTTGACTCTTAGGAGTGTTTTGTTTTTCTTTCTTTTTCAATGGGAGGAGCAGTGGGAGGAAGAAAAAGTACATTGTTTATTATTTTAATTTTTTAAAATAAATTCAGTACATTACTTTCAAAACTGATCTTGTCGTGCTTCCTTCTAAACTTCCTCCAGCTTTCTCCTGTGCATTTAAAAATATTTAAATGGCTCTCTTCTGGGGAGCCACATTGTTTCTCCACTCTTCCCTTTCAATTAGAAATAGAAAGAAGGAAAAAGACCCTTATAATACATAAGCATAGTTAGGCAAAAAAAAAAAAAAAATCCATCCAGTGGCCATATCCAAAAATGCAAGTTTCTTTATATCCCTTGAGTGCATTTACACTGTCAGGAGGTGGGTGATATTCTTCATCACAGGTTCTCTGGAAACTTGTTTGGTCATTGTTTTGATTAGAATTCTTAATTTTTCCAAGTAGTCCTTCTTTATAATGTTGTTATACTTGTATAAATTGTTCTCCTGATTCTGCTCACTTAATTCTGTATTTTATTAATTCTGTAATTTGTTGCTGAAATTGTCATTTCAAAACCAAAGTGACGTTTCTCATTTCTTACAGTGTAATACTATTCTTTTACATTCACATACCACAATTTGTTTATCTATTCCATAAATGATACGCACCTCCCTAATTTGCTGTTCTTTTCTTTTTTGTTTCAGTTAGCCTCTGAGACCAGGACCAGGAAGTTTGCTTTGTGATTACTTTCTCCCCAGAGCTATCCTCCATCTTAACCCCTCCTCACCTGATTTCTACCTCTTTCCCAGTTGCGTTTGAGGTCTGAAATATTTTTATGCCAGGCTATGTACCTGTGTGAGTGAGTGTATTCATCCCTCCTTTATCCAGATGAAAAATGTGAAGCTCATTTAATGCCTGTTCCATTCCCCTCCTTCCTCAATATTTACATACTCTTCTCATCTGTTCCAAATATGAGAAGTAGTAAGTTTCACTCCCTTCTTTTTTCTTCACCATTATAATCTTTCTTTTACTCTCCTTTCTCTTTTCCCTCTTAAAATCCTTTGGAAAGAACCAATCCATTGCATCTGCTTTTCTCTTGCAACTCTCAATATCTTTGAGGACACTGAGGTTTTGAAGCGACACATTTCTTCTCCCCTTGGTAGAATTATCAATCATCTCTTTCCAATTGCTCAAATAAATTTACTTTTCTACAATACTCTGCTCTTGTGTTTGCATTCAGAATTGATACTCAGCTCTGGACTTCTCATCAGAAATGTCTGAAAGTTCTCTATTCCATTAAAAATTCTCCCCCTTTTCCCCCTGAAAGATGATACTCAGTTTTGTAGGTTTTTTGAGATGATACATCTGAATTTGAAATTTAATCCTTACCTCTGGCTGCTTGGTACTTGAATTACTTCTTTCTGAATGAATGCTTATAGTATTTTATTTTTCTTTGATGTAGGAACCCTGGATTTTAGATATATATTCCTGGAACTTTTCCTTGTCACGCTTTTTTTCTTTCTTTCCAGAAGGTGATTGGTAGATTCTTTCTATCTTCACTTTGCTCTTTGGGGCATCTGAGTTGCTTCAATGAACTTCCTGGGGATTGATTCCCCTACCCCAGATCTTTGAGGTTGAAAGTGCTAGATCTTCAGGGTGCTCTATAAAGTCTCACGATAGAGTGATAGGGGCTATCCTGTTGTAAATATTGCTGTATAGGGACTGGCTACTACCATTCCTACCTGCTTCCAAGGTCCCTACTATCGGTTTCTGACAACCCTGGGGCTTCCTCAGGGGAACTCTCCAATCTTGTTGATTCATCCAGAACCAGACTTTTCTGGTCTGTATCTGGTAAGGCTGGGAGGCTACTCTCTTATTTACTTACTTTAGTGTCCCCCTAGCTTTACTGGTGTAAAGCTCTACTGGTATCCCCCTTTTCTATTGCCCATGGGCTTCTGGCCAAACTTTTTTTTCTACTTCCTTTCCTTTCCTTCCTTCCTTCCTTCCTTCCTTCCTTCCTTCCTTCCTTCCTACCTTCCTTCTTTTTTCTCTCTTCTTATAGTGAGTAGAGTCACTTACTATAGTGTTTCATTGGCTCTCTAGATCATTTGGTCTGGTTCAGTTTTTAGTTGTTGTTGTTTTTCCCAGAATAAGTGTGGTGGGAGCTGAGCCATCCACTTGAACTCAGGCAGTCAAACTGGGCAGAAGTCTCCTAAATCAATTCATACCAAGAACATTTATAAATGAAATAAGAAAATGAAAAAAACAGGCATGAAATAGAAAAGATTTCCATTTTTCTGTTATGGGACAAGTAATTTATGCTTAGACACAGAAAGGAATGGTAAACAAACAATCAAAATGAGCAATAATAAATTAACAAGACTAATAGTATTTGATACTTTTGCTTATAATTATGATTTCTTTCCCATAGGAGATTAATATTTATATCTTATCAGAATATGAAGCTTTTTGTGTTTTATAAAAGCAGTTTTACAAGGTTGCTGACTAGGCATTTTACCTTTGATGGGTATTTTCATTTGGGTATCTCTGATACTCAGAATATTCCCTTACTGCCAGCCTGGTTCTGCTGCTGGAAATGATCACTTCTCTCACTGGTCTCAGGAACTTTGGAATTTTCTTAGTCACATGGTGGAAGTAGCTAGGTGGCACAGTGGATAGAGGGCCGGGCCTGGAATAAGGAAGACTCATCTTCCTGAGTTCAAATCCGACCTCACAGAGTTACTAGCTGTGTGACTCTGGACAAACCACTTAACCTTGTTACACTCAGCTCCTCATCTGTAAAATGGACTGGAGAAGGAAATGGCAAACCACTTCAGCATCTCTGCCAAGAAAACTCCAAATGGGGTCCCAAAGAGTTGGACACAACTGAAATGACTGGATACTAACAACAAAGTTGAATCATCACTACTAGTCCTGGACACATTGACCACAGGATACTTGCTCATCTAAGCTCAGAAAATAAAAAATAAGGATGGTGATGTAATGGATAGAAAGTTGGACTTTGAATCACAAAAACTTGAGTTCAATTCCTGTCATAGATACTTAGTAGCTGGGCAAATCACAGCCTCTTCTTGCCCATTTCCTCATCTGTAAAATGGACATAATAATTACATCTACCTCCAAGTATTTAGCATGAGAAACGGATCAAATGAGATAAATATGAAAATTTCTTTGAATACTTAAGTACTACATTTATAATTGTCATATCATATATCATAATTTTATTATTATTATTATTAGTATATATTATGCTATTATATTATTAATTATATAATATTAATTGATTATATAATATATTGTTATTTATTATTGTTATTATTACTGTAGCCATTAAAAAATTTAAAACAAAGACAACAGAGGCAAAGGCAGTCAGGAACCCAGAGGAAAGCTTGTCTAAGCAGGCCATATGCTCATGTCCACAAGGAGGTCAGGTGGGACATAGGGATAGTTGACTCCTGGGATGTGTTTTAGAGTAGTCCAAATACTATACAGCCAAAAAGGAAATGCTGCTGGCACTTCTGTGTTGAATCTATTCTCATTGTCAGTAATAGTGCAGCCACCACGTTGATGAACCTAATGAAGTACCTGGTAACTCTCAATCAATCAACAAGCATTTTTGGGAGGAATCAGAAATGGTATGTAAGAAAACAGAAACAAAAAGAGCCACCGGGACTGAACAAAATGTATATTGAAGACAACACAATTGTAAAGACACTCTGGGATGAATTTTTAAGATATCTTAAGAGGGAAAAGATCCTAAAAGAATAGAAAAGATCATGGATGGAAAAATAAAAGGAAATCAGAAGAAATCAGCAGCTTCTAAGTCGTGTACCTAGTTCAAGTGAGTTGTGAAGGCCTAAGTTTGGGTGTTGACTATGTGAACTGAAAGAAATGTTGTGAAGGTAGAAATGAAAAGATACAAACTAGATGTATGATGTAGGGGTGAGTGAATCAAGAATGGCACTGAGGTTGAGTCTAGGTGACTGGGAAGATGGTGGTGTCCTTGAGAGTAATAGAAAAGTTGGGAAGAATCAAGAATTTTGGAAGAAAGATAGTGAGTTCTACTTTGGACATGTTGAGTCTGAGATGCATGTGAGATATCCAATTTAAGATATCCAAAAGGCAATTGATGATATGGACTGGAACTTGGGAGAGAGACTAGGATTGGATATAGAGATCTTGGACACATCCTGCTACATCTATTATTCATTTATTTTTTTTTACAAAAGCATTTACCTGGCAGAACAAAATACCACTTCAAAAATTCCCCTCAAACAAGAGATCTCCAACATGTATGTTATGCATCATATGTTATAATATAATGATATAATATTCCATAATAGGCATAACTGTAACTATCAGTTCTTCAAATAATGGCCTGAACTCACCAATAAGGTATTATTCTGTATTTATGGACCACACATGTCAGAAATTCTATAGCAAAGGCATCTGATTAAGACATGAGGGCAATATCAATAACAAAGGAATAGCACTAGGATACAAGTCTTGACAAAATGTTAATCAGCACAGATCACAGAACCAAGCACAGAGCACCAGATTACCCCACTAAGGACCTCCTGCCATACTGACATTGAATTATTAACTATTGACTCTATGAGTCTGGAGTCTCAGTTATCCTTGCTGGTGATAACATTCATTTAATTGGTCTATCCTATATCATGGCAACTTTGCAATAAGAATAACATGAGATTCTAGGACTAAATCTTGCCTTTGATCTTTAATCCTTTGTAAATCACGTAATGGTTCTGCATTTCAGTTTCCTTATCTATAAAATGGGAATAATAACACCAGTACTTACTTCTTAGGACTCTAAGAGGGTTGTAAAGCATCATACTAAAGTACATAGGTGTTAACTATTTTTAAGTAATGGAGGCAGCTAGGTAGCTTAGTGGATAGAGTGCTTGGCCTCAAGTCAGGAAGACCTAAGCTCAAAATTGGCCTTATATACTTACTAGCTGTGTGACCTAACAAGTCACTGGACATCTGTTTGCCTTAATCCCCTGGATAAGAAAATAGCAAACCACTCTAGTGTCTTTGCCAAGAAAACTCCATGGATGGTGTTGGTATGTTATGGTCCACGGGATCACAAAGAGTCAGACACAACTTAAAAACAACAACAATTTCTGAGCCTATCAACTTCTCTCAGCTCATGCATTTCACAGAATTGTTGCAGGCAAAGGACTTTACAGACCTAAAACTCTGTATATATAAATATGAGTTATTATCAAGCAGGATTTTCAGTTTATATAACACTTCTCTCTAAACACTGTTCCAATAAATATTTGTCATTGCTGTTCAGTCATTTCAGTTGTGTCCAACTCTTCATGACCCCATTTGGAGTTTTCTTGGAAAAGATACTGAAATGATCTGCCATTTCCTTCTCCAGCTCATTTTACTGATGAGGAAACTGAGGCAAAGTTTATATAAATCCAATTTGTTCTTAATTGAAACATTTTCCATTTTCTTCACAATTCTACAAATCTGTTTTTTTATTTGAAGCTTCTTCCATTTTTAGTTTAACAACTCTTATTTATTAATAACAGTCCTTCTACTTGTGCTGTCTTTCTCTGAGATGAGGATTTTCCTAATTATTAAACCTCACAATTTTTTTACTTACAGTTTTCTTCCCTCAGGCTGACAAGATTTCTTTCAAATAGAAGAGAGGTACATCTACACACAGTTATAAAGCTTAAAAAATGACTTGAATTGTGCCAAAAATTGAAATCTAGTTTCTTATTTTTCAAATAATCCAGTTACCAATAACTAGGGATCCAGCCTTTCAGTTCTCCATACTTCTTTGACTAAGAGTGTTCACAGTGCTTTTTGCTCTTTAACTAGTGTTCACATTCCCCGCTCTCCCACCCCAACCAATAAGTTTCTAAATTGAACCTGAGGCTGTTTGTTCCTGTTCCATCTTTTCTCTTTAATGGAGTGGAGAGGGAAAGGGGAAGAGAGAGAAAAGAAAGGGGCAGTCATTTTCAAAGCAGAGTGGAGGATTACAGTGTCTTTTCTTTAGTCAAGCCAAACTGGGTTCTAGAATCTACCCTATCCCAGTTCGCAGCACCTGGAGGCAGGTGTGCCTGGCAGCAGTGGTCAAATATGGAACTGTAAAAGTGGAAGCACTCCAGGTTTTAAGATCAAAGGATTGCCAGAGAGGACTCAGAACAGATTCCCGTTCTCAACCCAGTTGCCTTTTCCTCCCTTCATCTGTAAGGTTGGATCTTGGAGGTCACAAACAATCATTTGTTGTCTTCCCATCTGGGTCAGTTATGTAGTGAGAACTCAGTGGTATCATAGAAAAGAAAGGTCCAGTGTTTCATAATACCTCAATTTCTCCCCTTGCTCTTTCAGGCTTCAAATTTCAGTTGTTGCTTAATAAACATTGACTGCTTGACTGATAAACAAGCATCATTGGAATTGTTCAATGGGTCTATTGATGCATTCACTGCTCAGGGTAGATTAGTTTATCCACATAGCTTTACTAGTATGGTGAATTCAGGGAATAGGTGTTTTGATAAGGATGTCAGGAAGGAATGTGAGGTAATTTTGTAGCAAGGGGAACTTTGGGGAGTGCTATCTCCTTCCTACCACTGCCCCCTAATCCTTTCAGCTAGAGTCTCAATCTGGTTGTTGTCCTTCCTCTTCAAAGAGGACCAAAATGACATCACCATGATAAAGAGAAATTTCAATGTGTCGGACTGTGTCTGATCAGACCAATACGAGCTCGGAATGCTCTACCACAGGTTGGGCAAAGATAGTCTGTGTGAATGTTTGGGGTGGATACTCCAAATTTGCACATCCTGCATTTACTTTGTGCTGTCTTAATTCTGCTTTGCTCAAAGAGCACAGCACCCTTTCTGATGTGGGCACACCATGCTGAATGGTCTTGTGCCAGTGTCTCCTATGTTGCACAGCCAAATCCAAAGTTCTTGAGAGAGACCTTTAGAGTGTTCTTGTATCATTTCTTCTGGCCACTGTTGCCTGCCTCATGTGAGTTCTCCATAAAATAGTCTTTTTGGCAATTGCACATTTTGCATTCAAACAACATGACCAGCCCATCAGAGTTGCACTCTCTGAAGCATAGTTTGAATACTTGGCAGTTCAGCTCAAGAAAGGACTTCAGGGTCTGGTACCTTATCCTGCCAGGTGATCCTCAGAATCTTCCCAAGAGAGTTCAAATTGAAGTAATTCAGTTTCCTGGCATGGCACTGGTAGACTGTCCATGTTTCACAAGCATATAACAATGAGGTCAGCACAACAACTCTGTAGATCTTCAGTTTGGTAGTCAGTCTAATATTTCTTCTCTCCCAAACTTGTCTTCAGAGCCTCCCAAACACTGAACTTACTCTGGCAATGTGTGCATCAACCTCATTGTCAACGTGTACATCCCTGGAAAGTACACCTCCAAGGTAAGTGAACTTATCTACAGCATTCAAAACTTCACCATTTGTTGTAACCAATGGTTCCATGTATGGATGGTGTGGTGGTGGCAGATGGAGCACCTGTGTTTTCTACACTTTGCCTCAATCTACAAGTTGAATGATTCTTATCGATCCTTTCAAGGCCCTGATCAGAAGCCTCTCCTCTGAGGTACAGAAAGAGGTAAGAAATGCACAGCCTTCCCTAGGCTATTAAAAAGGTCTTCATAGTAGAGAGGAACCAGGAAGATCATCTGATCTTCCTGAACCTTTAATGCATATCAGTTTTCTTTATTCCCAGACTTGAGTTACAGCCTAGATTTCTCTCTGTGGAGCTTCCTCTTGACTTTCTTGACTGGGACACCTATTCCCCCCATATATGTATACCCATCTTTTAAAGCCTAAGTTAATGTCTAGCTCTTCCATGAAACATTCCCTCACACTCATTTGATATAAGTACCTCTTCTGTTCTCACCTTTATATACTTAGATATTAGTATTATTATCAGTGAGTGTGTTGTATCTTCCTATTATCCTATAAACTCCATGGGGGCAGGAACTCTGACTTATATCTTGTATCTTATACCTTTTATCTCTCTCATCACATACCACAGTGCCCTGTATGTAGTAGGACCTTGGTAAAGGTTTGTAGAATTGAATAATCTAGTAACCCTTAGCGCAACAGAGTGGTGCAGTGGATAGAGCACTGAGCCTGGAATCAGGAAGATTCAATTGTACATGCATGAGTAATAAATATATGAGTAAGGAACAGGATGAACTATAGATATTAATGCGAGGAGGTAAATTTGCCCCCACAAGCATTACTGAGACTTAGTGGGAAGACACTGATTACTAAAGTAGCTGTGGGAGGTTGTACCTTATTTAGAAGGTACAAAAAAGAAAAGGAGAGGTAGAGTAGTAGTACTGTATACATATTCAGACTGTCTATTGCAAGATCAGCCAGATTTCTGAGTGTTGCCCAAACCAGATGAATGTATAATTGAAAACATTCAACAAAACAAAAACACAAAACATAGATAATGTTAATTTGTGGTTTCCTAAGTCAGCGTGCTGCCCCAGGAATCTGTTTCTGTTTAAGTTTGACACCATTGGTAGAATATCATCAGTTCCAAAACCCACCATGAGACTGGTAGTGAATGATAGACAACAACCAAAACCAGATTTTAAATTTATATTGGGAGAAAAAGGAGGATCAGAGAAGGAATTGGACAGCTATGAAGAGTAAATGGTCTGAGGATAAAGAAGAGAAGCCTGAACTACTCAAATCTCTGTTTTTATTTTCTCTGCCAGAGGAAATGATCTTTGGGACTTGGAAGGATAGAATAAAAGATGGTGACCAGAGTAGAAATATGAAAAGTGAAGAGATGGTCAGACAATATTCAGCTTCCCTCAAAGAATTCAAGTCTGTTGGTCCAGATGAATTACATACTAAAGTACTGAAAGAAGTGAAAAATGTATTTGCTGAGCTGCTGTAAGTGATCTTGAAAGCTCTCGGAGAATGAGAGAGAAGCCCTGGAAAAGGGCAAATGTTCCGAATTGTTTTTAGGAGGCAGTGCTATGAATGGGAATTCTCTTTCTGACAAAATCAGATCATTTGGAAAGGGAAGTATTGATCACTAAAAGCCAGCAGAGCTTCATCAAGACTAGGTCATTTCAGACTGACCTCATTTCCTTTTCTGGCAGATTATTTAATGGGTAAAATGGAGATTGCTAAAGATATAGTAAATTAGATTTTTAACAAGGCATTTGGCAGTCTCTTATGTTTTGTTAGTTTATGAGATAAAAAAGACATAGGCTATATTATAGTATAATTAGAGTGAATTAGACCAGTGTGAATGACCAAAAACAAAACATAGTTATTAAGGGGGTGTGATGGTACCAATATTCATCAGTTTCTGCCTAAACTCCACCAAAATGGATTAGCTTTCCCTTTAAAGGGTACAAAGTTGTCCCTGGGATCTGATTGACTTCTGCCTCCCTTTACATAAGTTCCTGGTGATGTAAGGGCATAAAAGTCTCACCAAAATGAGTTAGAGTTCTTCTGATGTGTGGATGTCTGAAGATCATGTGAAGCTTCACACTCAGATGGTTTTTCTTTGAGAGGAAGGGGGATGTGTGTATTTCTCTAAAAAGAACAGGGAGTGGGCTCCTACTCAAGTAGTAGAATTAGCTTAGTGGGTACTGGAGGAAGTTACTTGGGAAGATAAAGGAAGCACCAAGACCAGCATTTCCTGGTTGTTTTTGACCATCTTATAGAAGCTGGATTGCCTGAATAGTCAGTCTCAAAGTATACTGAATCTTGGCTTGGGGAAGCTAATAGTACTGGTGAATGCACAAGCGTCAGGTTCTTAGCTGATAAAGGTGGCAGGTGACAGGCTACAGATGGGAACCTGTGTGGTCTCTAACCATGGGGTTCTTCTCTTATTCTGCATTCCAATGAAATTGGAGCTGTGAGATAGGAGAATAAGAATGGAGGAGAAGAAGTGACTTGGGAACTCCCACAGTTGGTAAAAATCATAAAAACAAAAACCCCAGATTTATTACTTACTATTCCTGTGATTTTCATTTTTTTGGTATCGTTGTTCTTTCCACTTATGTTGTTGTAGTCATTGTGTATATTGTGTTCTTGGCTCTACTTATTTTTTGTGTATATCTTTCCAAGCTTCCCTGTATTCATCACGTACATTATTTCTTCTAACACCATAATATTCCATTTCATTCATATTTGATCCAGGGTTTATTTAAAGATCTCTCTTTCCTTTAAAGAATTTGTATAAAGTCTGCTTAAAATTAGCTGCTTTAATAGTAATTTTTTTATGTAAAAAGGAAGTAAATTCACATTAAGGTAATGAAATTTTTAGGTGAACACAGGCAAGGATCCATTATCCAGACTCTTAAGGAAAGCAAATAATTTCTTTGTAGCTTAGTCTGCATAGCAGCGGCAGTTTTGAGGGGGTAACTATAAACTCCTAGAGACCGAAACTACAAAAGTGATATTTTCTCATGTTTTAAAGGGCTTTTATGTTTGTGATATGCTATTAAGTTGATTTAATGGCAAACTATTCCAGTGTTTTTGACAAGAAACTCCCATTACAGAGGTGGAGCCAAGATGGAGTGAGAGCAACTACCCACCTAAGCTCTTAGACAGACTCCTTCAGGTATCTCTAAAAAGAGAATCTGACCAGATTTTGGAGGGGCAGAATCCAATAGGAGATAGACTGTGGCAGATTCAGAGCCCAGGACAGACTAAAAGGTAGACAGGAAGGATTTGCTCCAGGCTGGAGGAGTACACAGCACACAGGCTGTACCAGCGCATCCCAGCCCCGGCAGGGCTGAGCAGGAAGCTCCAGGTGGTCTGAGGCAGTGTCTGCACTGCAGAATCTCAGGCATATCAGCCCAGGACAGCAGTCCAGCGAAACTGAGTGAGTGAGAGTCACAGAGCCCCAGATATCTGCAGCAGCTGCTCCTGAGACTATCAGTCCACAGATTAAATGTCTGGAAGTCACCTACTTGAACTTCCAGGAGCCAAAATGGCAGAGTGATCGGTAAATGCTCTCTCCCCCTCCCCTTGTTGACCTTGAAAGAACCATAAAATATTTCCCCAGAAAAATCCTGGAACAGTGGGAGCAGAAGAAGGGGTAAACAGTCTCTTAGCCTGTGAGGCTAGGAAAATCACTAAGGATGGTCCTTCTTTCTGTGGCTGAAGGGGACCAGTGCAGGACCAGAGCTGTCCCAGACAGCCTCACCTCAGCAAACTGGGAGGAGATCTGGAGCCCCAGGAGGTGGAGCCCCTGAACCACCAACACCAGGACCCCAGGCTTGCCTCAGCACCCCGGAGGAATCAGGAAGACACTAGGGCAGCTGGGATTGCCAACTGCTGAGTTTTTCTATGCTCTAGCTCAGCAGAGGAGTCCTCCTGTGGTCAGACCACCCCTCCCCCACACTTAAAAAGCTACCTTCAGGGCAAATCTGGGGAAACACAAAAAGACTTCACCTGGCCTCTGCTTTCTCACACAAGTCAGCTCAGCACCAGGTAAGTTCTGCAGCACTTTAGCTTCTAACTGAAAGAACCAGAGGCCACAACACACAAAACCTCAAATTCAAGGCACAAGAACTGTGGGACAGAGCCCCTTGTGCCCTAAAAGCAGAGATCTACTTTAAAAGCCAGGAAAAGGGTGATTATCACTATCATGAGTAAGAAGCAAAGCAGGAAAAAAAAGACCATAGAATATTTCTTTGAGGACTAGGACCAAAACATGAATACCAAAGAGCTCAGCATTGAGACTGTACTCCCATCTGAAACTTCTGAACTTGTCACAAGCACAAAGAGCACTCTTGAAAGAGCTGAAGAAGGATTTAAAAAGCCAAATTAGAGAAATAGAAGAAAAACTGGCTAATGATTTTGAAAGTATGAAAAAAAAGAATTCACTGAAGAGAACAGCTCCTTAAAAAGGAAAATGGGACAAATGAAAAAGGAAGCACAAAACCTAATGGGGAAAGTTGGACAAATGGAAAACAAGCACAAACCCTAACTGGGAAAATTGGACAAATGGAAAAGGAAGTACAAAAACTAACTGAAGAAAATAACTCCTTAAAAAAGAATAATTGGACAGATGGAAAAGGAGATGCAGAAGTTAACTGAAGAAAACAATTTGATAAAAATTAGAATTGGGCCAGTAGAAGCTAATGACTCTATGAGACATCAAAAAATTCCCATTACAGGGTCATGAAGAATCAGACACAAGTGATGAACTGATCAGTTCACAGACACAATTAGGTTGATAGCTAAAAATATACCCCACCTGATACATTCCACATACTCATCTGGCCTCGATGAAAACAACATTATGGTGAAAAAACAAGGAACACACACACACACACACACACACACACACAAAACCAAATTAAAAACAGGAATTATGTCAGTGGAAATTGTGATGTGACATTTGCAAAGGTAACTCAAGATTTAGCTTATCTTTTTACATAAAGAGAGCCCTTTATTAGATTTTCTGCTTAAGAGCCCTGTCCATACTGGCTCTGAGGATTTTATTTTTTGGTGTTTAGAGTATTAGATGGCAAAATTCTTGCTAGAGTCCTCCTTAATAGGCTTCACCTGAAAGATGGTCACATACCTGAGAGCCAGTGTGGATTCAGAAAGGGCCAAGGAACAGCTGATATGGCATTTGTTGCCTGATAACTACAGGAAAAATGCCAGGAGTAGAACAGAGGTCTGTACGCAATGGTTGTAGATCTGACCAAGGCCTTTGATACTGAAGGCTTATGGAAAATTATGTCAAACTTTGGCTGCCCAGAGAAGTTCATCAGTATTGTACATCAACTTTATGATGGCATGTTTGTCTGGGTTCTGGATAGTGGACAATGCTCTCATGCCTTCCCAGTCACCAATGGAACGAAACAGGGCTGTGTGTTTGCTCCCATGCTTTTTAGCATGATGTTTTTAGCCATATTGTCAAATGCTTTTAATGAAGATGAACACAGCATCAAGATCAACTACTGTACTGATGGTAAGTGCTTCAATTTGAAAAGGTTACAACCCAAGACCAAAGTGGAGGGAGTGTTGGTGCATGACTTCCTGTTTGCAGATGATTGTGCACTCAATGCAGCCTCTGAGGCTGAGATTCAACAAAGTGTGGATCAATTCTCTGCTGCTTGTGCTAATTTTGACCTAGTAATTAACACCAAAAAAACACAGGTGCTCTATCAGCCACCATCATACCATCCAGACATGGAACCATTGGTTACAACAAATGGAGAAGTGTTGAATGCTGTGGATAAGTTCATTTACCTTGGTTGTGTACTTTCCAGGGATGTACACATTGACAATGAGGTTGATGCATGCATTGCCAGAGTAAGTTCAGTGTTTGGGAGGCTCTGAAGAAAAGTTTGGGAAAGAAGAGATATTAATCTGACTACCAAACTTAAGGTCTACAGAGCCATTGTGCTGACCTCATTGCTGTGTTCCTGTGAAACATGGACAGTCTACCAGCACCATGCCCAAAAACTGAATTGCTTTAATTTGAACTGTCTTAGGAAGATTCTGAAGATTGCCTGGCAGGATAAGGCACCAGACCCTGAAGTCCTTTCCTGAGCTGAACTACCAAGTATTCAAACTGTGCTTCAGAGAGTGTAACTCTGATGGGCTAGCCACATTATTTGAATGCAAAATACACACTTGCCAAAAAGACTATTTTATGGAGAACTCACATGGGGCAAGCAATCACATGGTGGTCAGAAGAAATGATACAAAGACACTCTAAAGGTCTCTCTCAAGAACTTTGGATTTGACCATACAACATGGGAGACACTGGCACAGGACCATTCTGCATGGCATGCCCACAGCAGAAAGGGTGCTGTGCTCTATGAGCAAAACAGAATTGAAACAGCACAAAATAAATGTAGGATGTGCAAATTTGGAGTATCCACCCCAAACATTCATACAGACTATCTGTGCCCAAGCTGTGGTAGAGCATTCGGAGGTCATATTGTTCTGATCACCCACAGTCAGACACAATGAAACTTAATTTTATCATAGTGATGTCATTTTTGGTCCTCTTCGAAAACGAAAGACAATAACCAATACAAAATCTCAAGTGCTTCAAACTTGGAAACCATTCTTCGGTATGAACATCTTTAAATATAAGCTTCAGAAAGTAAAATAGAATTTTTAAAATCACTTTGGAAAAACTAGGGTATGAGAGAAGTGATGGGAGTCTGAGGACATGAGATTTTTTTTTTTACAGTCAGTGAGGAAATTTTTTTTAATAATAAGTATTTCTTTAAAGGGTTTGTTTTTTATTTTTTTAAGGGTGGAGGAATGAGAGGGTGAGGAAATAGATTTCTATTTTATTTTTTTATAAGTTATTTGTTTTCAGTTTTCAACAATCACTTCCATAAGTCTTGAATTTTCTCCTCTTCCTTTCTCCCTTCCTCCCCGAGACAGCATGCAATCTTATATAGGTTCTACACATACATTCTTATTAAATGCATTTTCACATTAGTCATGTTGCACTGAAGAATTAAAATGAATGGGAGAAGCCATGAGAAAAACCAAAACAAAACATAACACAAGAGAAAATAGTCTGCTTCATTCAGCATTCCAATTCCATAGTTTTTTCTTTGGATGTGAATGACATTTTTGCCTTGAGTCCTTTGGGAATGTTTTAAGTCCTTGAATTGCTGCGAAGAGCTAAGTCTATCAGAAACAGTCCTGGCACACTGTGGCTGTTACTGTGTATAATGTTCTCCTGGTTCTGCTCATTTCACTCAACATTAGTTCATATAAGTCCTTCCAGGCCTCTCTGAAGTCCTCCTGTTCATCATTTCTTATAGCACAATAGTATTCCATTACATTCTTGTTCATTCTAATACGTACATCTTATTCAGCCATTACCCAACTGATACGCATCCCTTCAATTTTCAGTTCTTGGCCACCACAAAGAGAGCTGCTACAAATATTTTTGTACATGTGGAATCTTTTCCCATTTTTATGATCTTTGGGATACAGTCCTAGAAGTGATATTGCTGGGTCAAATGGTATGCACATTTTTGTGGCCCTTTGGGTATAGTTGCAAATTGTTCTCCCGAACAATTACAGCTCTACTAACAAGGAATTAGTGTTCCAACTCTCACATCTTTTCCAACATTTATCATCTTCCTGTTTTGTCATGTTAGCCAATCTGATAGGTGTGATGTGGTACCTCAGAGTTGTTTAGATTTGCATCTCTCTAATCAATAGTGATTTAGAAGCTGTTTTCATATGACTATAGAAAGCTTTCATTTCTTCCTCTGCAAACTGCCTGTTCATGTCCTTTGACCATTTGTCAATTGGGAAATGACTTGTATTCTTGTAAATTTGACTGAGTTCTCTATATATTTTAGAAATGATGCCTTTATCACAGACCTAATTGCAAAAATTCTTTCCTAGTTTTCTGCTTCCCTTCTAATCTTGGTTGCATTGGGTTTGTTTGTGCAAAAACTTTTCAATTTAATGTGATCAAAATTATCCATTTGGTATTTCATAATATTCTCTATCTCTTGTTTGGTTATAAATTTCTCCATTCTCCATAAATCTGACAAATATACTATTCCTTGCTCCCCTCATTTGTTTATAGTATCAGCCTTTATACCCAGAACATGTATCCATTTAGAATTATTCTTGTGTAACGTGTCAAGCATTAGTCTATACCCAGTTTCTGCCACACTGTTATCCAGGTTTCCCAGTAGTTTTTGTCAAACAGTAAGTTCTTATCCCAGAAATCCAAATGATCTTGAGTTTATCAAACTCAAGATTGCCATATTCTTTGACTACTGTGTCTTGAGTGCCTAATCTACTCCACTGGTTTACCCCTCTACTTCTTATCCAGTACCAAGTGGTTTTGATGGTTGCTGCTTTATAATACAATTTAATATCTGGTAGGGCTAGGTCACCTTCCCTAGCATTTCTTTTCATTAGTTTTCTTGATATTCTGGACCTTTTGTTCTTCCAGATGAATGCTGATATTATTTTTTCTAACTCTAGAAAATAATTATCTGGTAGCTTGATTGGTATAGCACTGAATAGGTAGGATTGTCATTTTTATTATACTGGCTAGGCCTACCCACGAGCGACTTATGTTTTCCCACTTACTTAGATCTGACTTTATTTGTGCGAAAAGTGTTTTGTAATTGTGTTTTGGCAGGTAGACTCCCAGATATTTTATAGTGTCTACTGTAGCTTTAAATGGGATTTCTCTTTCTATCTCTTGATATTGGACTTTGTTAAAAATATATAGAAATGCAAAAGATTTATGTGGGCTTATTTTGTAACCTGCAACTTTGACAACATTGTTTATTATTTCAAGTAGTTTTTTAATTGATTCTCTAGGATTCTCTAAGTATATCATCATATCATCTGCAAAGAGTGACAACTTAATTTTTTCTTTGTCTGTTCCAATTTCATCAATTTCTTCTTCTTCTCTTATTGCTATAGCTAATATTTCAAGTACCATATTGAATAACATTGGCGATAATGGACATCCTTGTTTCACCCCTGCTCTTATTGGAAATTCATCTAGCTTATCCTCATTGCATATGGTACTTGCTAATGGTTTTTGGGTAGATACAGCTTATTGTTTTAAAGAAGGATCTTTTTATTCCTAAGCTCTCCAGTATTTTCAATAGGAATTAGTGTTGTATTTTGTCAAAGACTTTTTCTGCATCTATTGAGATAATTATGTAGTTTCTGTCAGTTTTGTTGTTGATATGATCAATAATGTTGATAGTTTTCCTAATATTGAATCAGCCATATAATTTTTGTATCTACATTCATTAGAAAAATTGTTCTATAATTTTCTTTTTCTATTTTAACTCTTCCTGGTTTAGGTATCAGAATCATATTTGTATCATAAAAAGAATTTGGTAGGACTCCATCACTTTCCCCAAATAGTTTATATAGTATTGGAATTAACTGTTCTTTTAATATTTGATAGAATTCACTTGTAAATCCCTCTGGCCCTGGAGATTTTTTCCTACAGAGTTCATTGATGGTTTGTTCAATTGTTTTTTCTGAGATGGTGTTAAATTTAAGTATTTAACTTCCTCTTCTGTTAATCTGGCCAATTTACATATTTTTTAAAATATTCATCCATTTCACTTAGATTGTCAAATTTGTGGGAATACAGTTGTGAAAAGAAATTTCTAATTTTGTTTTGATTTCCTCCTCTTTGGAGGTGAGTTTACCCTTTTCATTTTTGATATTGGTAATTTGGTTTTCTTCTTTTTGTTGATCAAATTGACCAGAGGTTTGTCAACTTTATTGTTTTTTTCATAAAACAAACTCTTGGTTTTTATTTATAAGATCAATAGTTTTCTTAGTTTCAGTTTTATAAATCTCTCCTTTGGTTTTCAGTATTTCTAA
This sequence comes from Notamacropus eugenii, assembly GCF_028372415.1. Taxonomy (NCBI): domain Eukaryota; kingdom Metazoa; phylum Chordata; class Mammalia; order Diprotodontia; family Macropodidae; genus Notamacropus; species Notamacropus eugenii. The sequence goes on along the minus strand of NC_092875.1, from coordinate 354,697,417 downwards.
TTTGGTATTCACGTGGGAATTTTCAATTTGTTCTTTTTCTAGCTTTTTCAGCTGCATGCCCAATTCGTTGATCTCCTTTCTCTGTTTTATTCATGTAGGCATTCAGTGATATAAAACTTCTCCTAAGAACCACTTTTGCAGCATCCCATTAGTTTGGGTAGGTTGTCTCATTACTGCAATTCTCTTAAATGAAGTTATTGTTTCTATGATTTGTTGTTTAACACACTCATTCTTTAGGATTAGGTTATTTAGTTTCCAATGAATTTTTGGTCTATCTTTCCTTGGCCTTTTATTATATATGATTTTTATTGTGTTATGATCTGAGAAGGATGCATTGACTATCTCTTTGTTTCTGCACTGGATTGTGAGGTTTTTATGCCCTAGTACATGGTCAATTTTTGTATATCTACCTTGTATTGCTGAGAAAAAGGTACATTTCTTTGTATTCTCATTCAAATTTCTCTAGAGATCTATCATATCTACCTTATTCAGAGCTCTATTCACCTCCTTCTTTGCTTATTTTGAGGTTAGATTTATCAAGTTCAGAGAGGCAGAGGTTGAGGTCTCCCAGTAGTAGAGTTTTGCTGTCTATTTCTTCCTGTAACTCCCTTAGCTTCTCTTTAAGAATTTGGATGCTATACCACTTGGTGCATTTTAGTAATGATATTGCTTCATTGTCTACAGTGCCTTTTAGTAGGATATAGTCTCCTTCTTTATCTCTTTTGATTAGATCTATTTCTGCTTTTGATTTGTCTGAGATTAGGATTGCTATCTTTTTTTATATCAACCTTCTACTTTTACCCTGTGTATATGCCCCTGTTTCAAATGTGTTTCTTGTAAACAACATATTGTTGGATTATGGTTTTTAATCTATTTTGCTATCTGTCTCTGTTTTATGGGAGAGTTCATCCCATTCACAGTTATGATTGCTATCTGTGTCTTTCCCTCCATCCCCTTTCCCCCCATTTATGCTTTTATTTTCCCCTTCTCCCTTCCACTCTCTTCAAAAGAGTTTAATTTTTGACCACCACCTCCCTCAGTCTTCCCTCTCTTCTATTACCCCTGCTCCCTTTTATTCCCCTATTCCCTTACTACTTCTTCTCTCTCTTTTAACCTTCCCTTTCTTTTCTTTCTGCTTTCCCCTCCTACTGCCTCTAGGGCAAGTTAGACTTCTATACTTAACTGAGTTTGTTCCCTCTTTGAACCAAATCAGATGAGAGTAAATCTCAAACAGTGCTCACCTCCTTTCCCTCTTTCCCTCTACTATGTTTTTGTACCTCTTCCTGTGATGTAATTTACATTATTTCTGCCTTCTCTTTTTCACATCTCCTGTTACAATTGCTTTGCATCCTTAAATCATATTTTTTTATCCTCATGCCAGTTAATTTATACCCACTCCCTCTATCTATGTATATCTATGTTAAATATCATAATAGATGTACAGTTCTCAAGATTAACAAGTATCATTTTCCCTTTGGGGATGTAAACAGTTTGCCCATATTGAATGACAACATGTTTTGCCCTTCTTTACCTTTTTATGTTTCTCTTGGCACGTGTATTTGAAGATCAAATTTTCTAGCAAGCTATGGCCTTTTCATCTAGAAATACCTTATTTCACTGAGTATCCATCTCCTTGCCTGAAATATTATGCTCAATTTTGCTGGGTAATTCATCCTTGGTTGTAGTCCAAGTTCATTTGCCTTACTGAATATCATATTCCAATACCTCCAATCTTTTAATGTAGAAGCTGCAAGGTCCTGTATGATCCTGATTATAGTTCCTTGATATCTGAATTGTTTCTTTCTGGCTGCTTGCAGTATTTTCTCCTTCGTAGTTCTGGAATTTGGCAACAATACTCCTTGGCATTTTCAGCTGGAGATCTCTTTCAGGAGGTGATTGGTGGATTCTTTGGATGACTATTTTGCCCTCTGAATCTAGGACCTCAGGGCAGTTTTCCTTGATATTGTCCAAGCTCTTTTTTTTCATCATGGCTTTCCAATAGACTAAGAATTCTTAGATTTTCTCACCTGGATCTATTTCCCAGGTCAGTTGTTTTTTTCCCAATGAGATATTTTACATTTTCTTCTATTTTTGTCATTCTTTAGATTCTGTTTGACTGATTCTTAATGTCTCATAGAGTCATTAGCTTCTACTTGCCCAATTCTAATTTTTAATAGATTGTTTTCTTTAGTTAACTTCTGCATCTCTTTATCCATTTGCCCAATTTTCCTTTTAAATTTTTCCATGAATTCTTTTTTCATATTTTTTAAACCATAGGCCAATTTTTCTTCTCTCTAATTTAGCTTTTAAAATCCTTCTTAAGCTCTTCCAAGAATGCATTTTGGGCTTGAGACCAGTTCATATTTCCTTCTGAGCTTTCAGACATTAGTACAGTCTCAATCTGATTGCTTCTGTATTCCTATTTTGGTCTTTGTCCTCATAGTAAGATTCTATGGTCTTTTCTTTTCTGGCTTTATTCTTGCTCATTATGATTGCCTTTTTTCCTGGCTTTTAAAGTGGATCTCTGCTTGTGGGGCAGAGGAGGCTCTCCCATGGTTCTTGTGCTGAGAGTTTGAGGCTTTGTGTGTTATGGCCTCTAGTTCTTTCAGTTAAAAGCTAAAATGCTGCAGCTTACCAGGTGCTGAGCTGGCTGGTGTGCCAAAGCAGAGGCCAGGTGAAGTCTTTCTGGGCTTCCCCAGAGTTACCCTGAAGCTCACTGCGTGAGGTATGGGGGAGGGGTGGTCTGGCCAGAGGAGGTCTGAGCTCCTAAAGGAATATTTCATATCCCTTGAATAAAGTAAGTTAACTGTGTCCTTTTGGTGACCTCTCAAGGAATATAACATGCGAGAGTTGGCCATGTACCAATGTTCCGGGAACAAGCCACTCCCGGAACACATAGATAATACTTGGAAGATTTGGCTAATCCTCCCAGTATATGATTAATTAACTTGTATCTTGTGGCCCCCGTATGGCATCTCCTTGATGGATAAACACCTGTATTCCCATGGCCATGTGCCTGACTAGCTTGGAACAGTATGCAGAGCCATTGGCAAAAAGCCTTCTTTGTCTAGATCCCTATAAAATCCCCTTGTTTAGCGTAAATCCTCGGAATCTCACCTATGGAAAGGACGCTCTGCCTGGGACTACTTGTTCCCAATTCAGACCCTGAAAGCTGTATCCTGGGATTCCCCAGCTGAGAAAATTCAGGTGTTGGTGCTTCCCTGAATTGGCGATGTTTTCTCTTTCTTTCTTTTAATACTTATTTGATTATTATCCTGATTATAGTAGTGTGTATAGTGTTTATTGCATGTTGCTGGCTGTTACTGTAAGAAGCCTTTATACTGCTGCTTTTGAATATTAAAATCTATTTTCCCTATTATTGTGACTGAACGTGTCGTTTGTGGGAGTGAATCTAAACCAAAAGTAAAGTTCTCCCTACAGCTCCTCTCCTGAGCTAGAGCACAGGCAGGTTCAGGAGTTGGTGAACCCCCATCTGCACTGGTGTCTGCCTGATCCCCTGGCTGTGCTAAGGTACACCTTCTGGTGTAGGTGCTTGGACCTGGAGTCAAGATGACCTGACTTCAAATAGGCTTCAGATGACCCAGGGCAAGTCATTTAATCCTATTTGCTTCAGTTTTCTGATCTGTAACATGATCTGGAGAAGGAAATGCAAACCATTCCAGTATGTGGCCACAAAGAGTTGGACACGACTGAGACAACTGAACAACAACAAAACTGAAAGCCACACAACTATATTGACCAAACTGTGTTCCAGAAAACAGATGAGGACAACTTAGCTCCCTTCTTTGCAGACATGAGGAACTATGAATGCACAATATTGAATGTTTGGCTAGATTGAGAGATTCATTAGTTTTGCTAAACTTCTTTCCCCTTCTATTATTTTTGATGAAAAAGGATAGCTCACTGATATCTTTGGAACTGAAGGTGATATGAAACCAAAAATATAAATAAAAATGTCAAAAAGTAAACTGACGTGTTTATTAGTTATGCAAAGTTTAAACTTTGCTAGTCAGCATTCCTATGACATTTATGATTCAGCTAAATATCTTAAATCTGAATCCCAAAGCCAATAGAGTTTCATTTGTTTTCTTCTGAGCTCTTTGGTGAAAACGGTTTTATAAATCCAAAGTGTTATTCTTCATTTGGCTCCAACTTAAAAGTTTGGCCAGAATTCCTCCAGGGAATAAAAGGCAAATTAACTTCATGGCAAAGTTCTTAGCAAAAGGAACTCTGTAACGGGAAAAGCTAAGGCCAGAGAAATTCAGATTTGGTATGATACCTACTTGAAAAAAATTAAGATTGGTCATATTAAAGAAAAAATTGATTGTGGGAAGGGAGGAGAAAGAGGAAAGGACAACTTATAGATAGGGATATTGTGTTATTGAACATTGTTAAGTTACATAAAAACATGAAAGGCATAAGCAATCCTTAATAATTTCACATATAAGTTCAATTAAATTTAATAAGCATTTATTGAGATGTGGTGTGGTACAATGAATAGACAGCTGACCTGTAAATTAGAAAGATCTAGGATGAAATTGAGTCTTTGACACATACTAGCTGTTTGATCCCCTCACCCTCAACCCCAAAGGCCAATTAGTCTCTGAATACCCCAGGAAATCCTAAAAGACTACAAATTGTAAAGCAGATGCTAATTTGCATTGGCTAGGGTAATTTCTAACCAGGAATTCCCTATACTAATGAAATCAAAGGTTGGGGGGGAGGGAAGTGGGGAAGAAGAGGGATTTTATTAAATGTCTACCAAGTGCTACTCACCATACTTGGGGCTAAAGACATAAAGAGAAAGATAAAATAATCCCTGCCCTCAAGCACCTTGAATCATATTGGGGTAATATACTGACGAAAGAAGAAAGCTTGAAATCAACTAATTGACTGACTTTTTTAAGCACTTCCAGGCCCTAGGGTTACAAAAATTAACTATTCCTTCCATATTAGACTGTAAACTCTTCAAGGCCACAGACTGTTGTTTGCTTTTATTGTGTCCAGAGTTTAGCACAGTGCTTAGTACAAAATACTTTCTGCTTGCCAGCCTGGCTGCCCTAAATCAGTTTACATTTTGTAGTGGGAAACAATACCATCTCAAATGCTTTCTACCTGTGCAACCTTAGGTAAATCACTTAACTACCTTGGGTCTCAGTTTTTCCATAAAATGGAGTTGCATTACTTTGTCTCTGAGATCCTTTCCAGCACTAGATCTATGATATTTCATATATACACACAATTATATACAAAATACATAAAAGGTAATGGGGGAGATGTGTGATGTTGGCAGTGTGGGGTCCAAGAATGGCCTCACTTGAGGTGTCATTAATAAGAAAGTTTAGCAGAAGAGTGAGTTTGGAAAGAGCAATTTCTGTTTGAGACATGCTGAGTTTTAAAAATGCCAGTGGACATCCAGATATTTGGTGATACAGGGCTAAATCAGTTCAGGAGAAATAACAGGGCTAGACAGACAGAGTTAGAAGCCATCTGTCTAGAAACATACTTAAATCTATGGGAGTTGATGAAACCAGTGAGAGAGAGAAGAGAAGCCAGGGCAGAGCCTTGTGGGGGCCAGATATGGAGGATAATACAGTAAAAAGAGGAGTGAGGAGTAGTTAGACAGGTAAGAACCACAGAGAACAGTGTCATAAAAACCCAGAGAGTATGTATTCAAGAGGAGACAGAAGTCAACAGTGTCCAATGCTGCAGAAAGGTTAAAAAAAGACAGATGAGGACTGAGAAAAGACCACCAAATTTGTCAATTAAGAGGTCACTGGAAACTATTTTTTTAATTTAAATTTTGTTTTTTATTTCACAAATCAATTTTCTCTCCTTCCTATCCCCTGCTCCTATGAAAAAAGGAAAACAAAATCCTCTTTTTTAAAAACAAATATACATAGTCAAACAAAACAAATTCCTTCACTGGCCATTTTCAAAAAATACACATCTCATTCTTCACCCAAAATGTAGCACTTCTCTATCAGGATATTAGATAGCAAGCTTCACTATGAGACCTCTGAAATTATGGAAGTCATTTCATTGATTGTAGCTCTTATAGCTTTCAAAGATGTGTTTGTATAGGGTTGCTGTTATTGTACAAATTGTTCTCCAGGTTCACCTTGTTTAATTCTTCATCAGGTTATACAACTCTTAAAAACTGCTCATTTTTATAAAACTGATGTCAGAGTAGCAGTTTTCCTTCTTGTCCTGGTCCCTTCATTCTACTTTAGCTTATACAAATACTGCCATGACTTTTTGAATTTATTTTCTCATTTCTTACAGCACAAGAATATAGTAATAAATTTATATGCCAAAATTTGCTCAGCCATTCTTCAACTGAGGGGCATCCCCTTAGGTTTATAGTTCTGTTTTTTTGCCACTATAAAAAGAGCATAAGTATATGCAAGTCCTTTTCTTCTTTCTTTGATCTCTTTTGGGTGCAGGCCTAGCAGAGGCTGGGTTAGAGTATGCTCTTCACATATTTTTATTTATTTCATTAAATACTTCTCAATTGCATGTAAAAAAATTAGCATTCCTTTAAAAACTTTTTGAGTTTTAAATTTCCGCCCTCCCTCCTATCACCCCTGCTTGAAAAGACAGGCAATCTGTTATAAATTATACATGTGAAGTCATGCAAAATATATTTCCACATTATCCATGTTGCAAAAGAAAACACAGATAAAAAAATGAAAAAGTTTTTACAAAGTATGCTTTGATCTGCATTCAGACTCCATTTGTTCTTTTTCTGGAGAAGGCTAGCATTTTTCATCACAAGTCCTTTGAATTGCATTGGATCACTGCATTGATCAAAATAGGCAAGTCATTCACAGTTGATCTTTGTACAATATTGCTGTTCCTGTATACAGTGATCTCCTGGTTCTGTTCACTTCACTTTGCATCAGTTCATAAGTCTTCCCAGGTTTGTCTGAAATCATCCTGCTCATTATTTCTTATAGCACAATAGTATTCCCTCACAATCATATACTACAACCTATTCGGTCAGATTGGAAAAGTGGGAAGGGGCCAGGTTATGAAAAACTTCAAAAGCAAAATAGAGGATTTTATATTTTATCATGGAGTGAATGGAGAGCCACTAAATTTGACAGAATAGAGGTGGCACAGTCAGACCTGTGCATAAAGAAGATCATTTTGATAGCTAAGTGGAAGATGAACTGGAGTGGGGAGAGACTGAGGCAGGAAGACCAACAAGAAAGCTACTAAAATAGTCTAGGCTCGGGGGTGGAGCCAAGATGGTAGAGTAACAGCATGGACTTTCTAGAACTCTCCCCAAACCCAGCCAAATACCTGTAAAAAATGACTGTAAACAAATTCTGGAGCTGCAGAACCCACAGAATGATGAAGTGAAGAAAATCTCCAGTCCAAGACATCCTGGAAGGTTGTCAGGAAGTATCTATCGCATCACACTGGGAGAAGAGCACAGTCTAGCATGCTCTGGCAGGCAAAGATGGGACCAGGCCTCAGGGACACTGAATCTTGGGCACTTGTGGAGGTTTCCAGATTTCACGACCCCAAAATGTTAGGACAAATTGGAAGGTCAGTGGAAAAACCCTGTGGGACTTGTGTGAGAGTAGAGTGGTTGGGCCCCAGCCTCAGGGCAACAGGGGAATGGAGGAACTTACTGAGGAGGAGCCCACGGGGGCAGCAGCAGCAGGAGCAGCAGCAACAACTGTTTCTGGACCTCTAGGCCCACAGATTGTGGGGGGAATCAAATGGTTGACAGTACATCCCCCACCCCTACTCAAAAGTCAAATAAGTAGCTGGGAAAATGAGCAAAAGCTGGAAAAAAGAATCAGACTATAGAATCTTACTTTGGTGATAAGGAAGACAAAATATTCAAACAGAAGACAACAAAGTCAAAGCTTCTACATCCAAAGCCTCCAAGAAAAATATTAATTGGTCTCAGGCCATGAAATAAGTTTCTGAAAATCAAGTAAGAGAAGAAGAGCAAAAATTGGGAAAAAAAATGAGAGTGATGCAAGAAAATCATGAAAAATAAGTCAACTGCTTGCTAAAGGAGACCCCAAAAAATGCTGAAGAAAACAATACTTTAAAAAATAGACTAGGCAGAGCCAAGATGGTGGAGTAGAAAGATGCACCTACTCTAGCTCTTCCCCCACAGCCCATAAAATACCAGTTAAGAAAGACTCTCAACAAATTCTAGAGCAGCAGAAGCCACGGAAAAATGGGGTGGAGATTTCCAGCTCAGGGTGACCTGAAGGGCTGACAGGAAAGGTCTGTCACACTGGTTGTAGAGCGGAAAACAGCCCAGCCTTGGCCATGTGGTGGGGGGAGGAGCAGGACCTCAGCAGGCCACAGGGGCCAAAGACACTTCAAAGGTCAGTGAGAGAGCTTTTCCACCTCCATGACAAGGGAGCAGGATCCTCCCCTAGCCCCAGCCCTAGGCAGCAGCAGCAGCAGGACTCCATTGTTCCATTGTTGGGAATGCTCAGCATAAAGCCCCTGAGGGAACTGAGCAGCTGATCTGAACCTCAGACCTGAGTGGCAGCCCCATCCCCCCTAAAGCCCCTGGAGGAACTGAGCAGCTGATCTGAATCTCGGCCTTGAGCAGGGTCCTGGGGCATGTTGGAGCTGGACGACCCTGAGGAGTAAACCCTTCTCCCTTGATTGTGCCACCTTGGAGGAACTGAGAACTTACAGGTCCCCAGAGTGTACCCTATTCTTGACAAAAGAATCAGAAGTCAAGTAACCGGTTGGGAAAATGCCCAAAAAAGGGAAAAAAAAAAAACCCACTATAGAAGGTTACTTTCTTGGTGAACAGGTATTCTCTCCCATTCTTTCAGATGAGGAAGAACAATGTTTACCATCAGGGGAAGACATAAAAGTCAAGGCTTCTACATCCCAAACCTCCAAAATAAATATGCAATGGTCCCAGGCCATGGAAGAGCTCAAAAAGAATTTTGAAAATCAAATAAGAGAGGTGGAGGAAAAATTGGAAAGAGAAATGAGAGAGATGCATGAAAATCATGAAAAGCGAGTCACAAAATAACACCTTTTGTGTGCTTTTGTACGTTGTATACCTAATTTGTTCCAATGTTTGATCTATTTTTTCTTTAAACCATTACCAAAGTATTTTGAAAATCACTCCTTTGGACCCACAACCCATAGAACGGCTACAGGGAAGTAACTCATGGCAAATTCTGCACCCAGAGGCCACGGAACATTGGAGCAAGGGAGATTTCTGTTCCGAAGAGACCTGCAAACCTCTCGCGGGGGGTCCTTCGCGCTGCGGACTGGGCGCCGGGACTGGGAGCTGAGTGCAGCCCTGCCGCGGCTGCGGCACCGAGAGGAAAAGATCCGAGCAGGCTTCGGGGACGGGATCTCCAGCGGCCACGCGGGTCCCTCCACCCACAGAGGGACCTGCAAACCTCTCGCAAAAGGTCCGTCGTGCTACAGACGTGGAGCCCAGCCCAGACCTGCTGCGGCCGTGGCCGAGGCACCGAGAGGTACAGATCCCAGCAGGCTTCAGGGACGGGATCTCCAGTGGCCGCACAAGTCCCTCCACCCACAGGTGACGGGGGTCGGTGAGAGAGTCTCTTTGGCGGGTCGAGAGGGGAGTGGGGTGCCCCCATAACAGGCCCCCCTGGGAGGTAGAAGCTGAGAGGCGGCTGCAGACCAGGGCTCCCCAAGCGGGCGGGAGCCTGGATCCATTGTGGAAGGTCTGTGCATAAACCCCCTGAGAGAACTGAGCCTGAGAGGCGGCCCTTCCCCGACCTGACCACCTGAACATAATCTCATACTGAATAGCAGCCCTGCCCCCGCCAAAAGCCCTAGGGCTGGAAGCAGCATTTGAATCTCAGACCCCAAACGCTGGCTGGGAGGATCAGGAGGCTAGGTGGGTGTGAGGAGAATATTCAGAGGTCAAGTCACTGGCTGGGAAAATGCCCAGAAAAGGGAAAAGAAATAAGACTATAGAAGGCTACTTTCTTGGTGAACAGGCATTTCCTCCCTTCCTTTCTGATGAGGAAGAACAATGCTTACCATCAGGCAAAGACACAGAAATCAAGGCTTCTGTGTCCCAGCCCACCCAATGGGCTCAGGCCATGAAGAGCTCAAAAAGAATTTTGAAAATCAAGTTAGAGTGGTGGAGGAAAAGCTGGGAAGAGAAATGAGAGCCATGAAGTCAAAGCATGAACAGCAGGTCAGCACCCTGCTAAAGGAGACCCAAAAAAATGTTGAAGAAATTGACACCTTGAAAACTAGCCTAACTCAATTGGCAAAAGAGGTTCAAAAAGCCAATGAGGAGAAGAATGCTTTCAAAAGCAGAATTAGCCAAATGGAAAAGGAGATTCAAAAGCTCACTGAAGAAAATCACTCCTTTGGAGAACTTTGTACACACCAACAACCACAGGGTGAGAGGAATTTTTCTCGTAGATTTAGTACTTGATTGCAATGCAAGGACTTAAACAATTCCCAATGGACTCTTGAGGCAAAAAGCCTTCCACACCCAGAGAAAGAACTATGGAACTGAATCGCAGAATGAAGCAGACCATTTTCTTTTGTATTATGTTTTGTTTTATGGTTTCTCCCACTCATTTTAATTTTTCTGTGCAACATGACTAAGTTGAAAATGTATAAAAAAAAGGAATGAAAATCACTGCTTTGTAGAATGGTTTGAGATCTGGTATGCAAATACAAAAAAAACAAACCAGGAAGGAAAAATGTTTTATTTGAAACCATTTGCTCTATTAACCAAGCCACAGGCATAGTTAATAAAGTCAATAAAGATTTATTAAGTGCTTACTATGTGCCAAGAGTTGTCAGCACAGTTAACTCTAATCTCTTAAGCACTGGTTATACAAGAAAGGCAAAAATCAGTACCTCCTCTTGAAAAGCTCACAAAGTGAAATTCTGACATCAAACTTTGTAAAACCAGTGTTCTCAGAAATACTCAGAAACCCTGAGTTTGCAGCCTTGGTATTCAGTAGTAGGAATATGATGCTACTCTGTCCAGACTGTGAGGCAAACTTCTGAAAATTTACTCCGGAAAATTTCTTAGAAGATTCTCTGAAATATTATTTAGAGAAAATAAAGATCCCCAAAGAAAATTATCCAAACCCTTGAAATTGAAGATAGAAGAAAATTTCATCAGTGATGTGCTTAATATAAAAATGGAATCATGATTTTCCTCAACTTTGGATAGTCTTCAAATTTCTCCAGGTACCATCTTAAAAAAGAAAGAAAAAAAAGTTATTTTTTTTTTTTAAAGAAAGGAAACAATCCTCTTTAAAAATCTTTAACCAGGTACTCCAAAAATAAAAGCAATGGGGGATTTTTTTTGTTCTCATGATAGCAGAACAAAAAAATGGCTGAAATAGATCTTTCTACTAAGCTAATGCCTATGATGGCAGTAGAATGCCTACAAGAATTTTGTTTATGAAACGAACTATCAAATATCTGTTGCTATTCAAAAGAGATAACTAATTTTATTTATTTTGATTTCAGCAAGGTTGTTGATCCTGTCTCACCTCTCTATTTTCTTTACCGGCACTTAGCACATTGTCTGGCAGGCACATAATACGCAGTTAGTAAGTATTTGTCGACTGATTCTTATTGATCAACACAGTGGGAAGACAGGACCTACGCCACAGAGATGAAAAAAGTACACAGCTGTTGGAAAGCTGGGATGGCGTACAAAAATCCCCCAAATAACTCGCAAAGTTTATTTGTTTATTTGTTTCCATGTCTTAGTCCAGATGATTTCATTAGTGAAGGAGCAATGGTCTCAAACTCAAATACAAATGGACCCCTGCAGCACATATTGCAACCAAATGAATATTATGTTACATTGTTACAATGTTACATTGTATTTTTATTTATTTTGTTAAATATTTCCCAAGAATACTTTAATTGGGCTTGGGTTGGGGAATTTTGCTGGCTGCCTGAGGGCTGCGAGTTTGTCACCTCTGGTGTAGGATGCTCCGCTTGAGAAAACTCCCTCTCTACAGCAAATATTCTTCAAGTCAAAGTATTTCAGAGTTGCTTGGGGGTACTGAGAAGTTAAGTGACTAGTCCAGGGATTTCAGTGTCCTAAGGAACTCTAAGAAGACAGTGGGACTAGATCTCCAATTTCATTGCTATGGGGAGGAACTTTGAGTGCCCTTGCTCCTCATAGCAACTTCAAGCTTCAAGGTGAGGAAACTCCATCCCCTAATGCACATCCACAGTAATGAAATTGATAACCTTAGACAGGTGCCTAGAGCAGTGGGTTCTAATCTGCATATAAGGATCCTGCCAGTCACATACTGACAGTTTTAAAATGTAATACCTATATTTCATTATATTTTTATCTATTTTGTTAAGTATTTCTCAATCACATTTTGGGCAGCACTTGGAAGGGTGGGGGTCGCACATGGCCCTCTTGTTGGACACACATAGCCTAAAACACTGAGAAGCTAAATAGCTTTCCTAGGATCATACAACCAGTAAGTGTCAAAGGAGGACTTGAACCTAGGTCTAAGCCCTGATCCTAATCCATTAAGGCAGGATGCCTCTCAAGGTGCTAAGTACAACAGAAAAAAATTAGTAATGACTATGTGCCAAAAACATGTTGCTGCTTTTAGGTTAAGTGAGCAAATAAAATATTACAAAACAGGATGTAAGTTTAGCCTCTGTGAAATAAAGTTAACAACATTTGGATACTAGAAGAGCTATTATATTAATAGCCCTTCTGAAATAGAGCAAAGATTCTCAGCTTTGACTTCTTCACTCCATAAGTACATTTAGGACCATTTATTTGCATTTCTGAGCACAGTTTTACCTTGGATACTGAAAGATGACCAGTACTTAATACAGAAAGACGAAAGAGATACAACAATTACTGTCATGTAGCTAATGAGAGAAAACAGAGTTGCTTTATCATCTCTTAAACAGGTAGGATGTAGTACATTGTGGAAAGGATATCCAACTCAATTACAGAAAAGTACGGATGACACACAAAAACAAAACAGAATGTCACAGAATCACATAATTTCACAGTTGGAAGAAATCTCAGAGGCAATCTAGTTCAATTCATATTTGAACAAGAATTTGAACAAGTGGTCATCCTGACTCTGCCTGCAGATGTCCAATGAGGAGAAAACTACTCACTGTCAAATATGCCCATTCCCTTTTGGGAAAGCACTAATTGTTAGAAGTTTTTCCTTAGATTAAGTTTGTTATTGTTCTACAACATCCAGTAACAAATACATTTTTTTTAAGTGGAAAGGCGAGGTCTATGCAAATCAGATCCGATGTCTTCTATGAAGCTGAAGTAAATGATAGTTCTGGTTAAGAAACAGAAATCAGTGGAGCATATTAGATAAACAACACATACATAGTAGCATGGTGTTAGATAAACCTCAACTACTGAGGGAGGAGCCCACAATTTGATACAAATTATTAAGAACTTGGAAGTGGTTAGATACAAGTCAAAATCTCACGCTGTATGTCATAACAATCTCCAAATGAATGTAACTTAGATACAAAAGGTCATATCATGACTAAATTAGAGAAGCAAGGAAGAATATATCTTTCACAGCTATGAAAAAGGGAAAAGTTCATGACTAAATGAAGAATGTCATGAGTCACAGACCAACTACAAGTTCTGTATGCCACCCACCTCCTGACAGAGAGGTGAGAGAGGTGAGAGACTCAAGGTGCAGAATAAGACATACATTTTCAGGCTTATGGGCAATGTAGGAATTTCTTTTGTTGACTATATATACTTACTACAAAGGTTTACCCTTCCCCCTTTTTTTCAATGGGAGGGAGGATATAGAAGAGAAAGCCAATGATATGTTTGGGGGGAAAAAATTAAGTTTTTAAAAATTTCAAGTCTGTACTATCTCCTTCTCAGCTCCTCCCTCCCCCCCAATTGAAAAAGAAAAACAAAATCGCTGTTAAAAACATGTATAGTCAAAGAAAGCAAATTCCTTCAGTAGCCATGTCCAAATATATCTGTATTCTAGGTTCATCATCTGTTAGGAGGTGGGTAACATCTTGATTTCTCTGAAATTGTGATTGACCACTGTGATTGTTGGTAATACATAGAAATGTTGATAATTTATGTGGGTTTTATATCCTGCAACTTTGCTGGTTAATTGTTTCAATTAACCTTTCTTTAAAGCTGACTCTAGAGCTTTCAAAGCAAATCATCAAATCATCTGCAAAAGTCATAATTTTGTTTTCTCTTTGCCTATGCATACTTCCTTAATTTCTTTCTGTTTTACTGATATAGCCAGAATTTCTAGCTCTGTTTGAATAATAATGGTGATAATGGACACCCCTGTTTCATCTCTGATTTTCTTGCAAGCCACCAGCTTATTTCTATTACAGATAATGTTGGCTCTTTGTTTTTGACAGATATTACTGAAATTAAAGAAAGATCTGTATATTCCTATGCTTTCTAGAATTTTTAACAGGATTAATTTTGTATCTTGTTAAAAATTGTTTCTGAATCTATTGATAAAATCACATTTTTGTTGTTCTTGTTAGTAATATGGCCAATTCTGTTTACAGTTTAACTAATACTGAACTATTGCATTCTTGATATAAATTTGGTCAGGTAATAGTGTATTACCTTTGAGATTTGTTGCTGTGGTCTCCTGGCTTAAATACTGTATTGAAAAATTATGCATCAAGGGAGCAGAGCCAAGATGGAGGAGTAGAAGCAGAGACCTGCTACAGCTCTCCCCCAAAACTCTTCAACAAACCTGTAAAAAAATGACTCTAAACAAATTCTAGAGCAGCAGAAGTCACAAAATGACAAACTAAAGCAAATTTCCAGGTCAAGACAATCTGGAAGGTAGACAGGAAGGGTGTATCACACGAGGCTGGGAGTGGAGTGCATTTGGTCACACAGGCTCAGACTGAGAGGGAGCAGGCCTTAAGGGGATGGAATCAACAGTGGTTGCTGTGGATTCCTGACTTCTCAACCCACATATGCTAAAGACAGCTTCAAAGGTCAATGGAAAAGTTCTCTCACCTAGCTGAGAGGCAGGCATGGTCCAGCCCTAGCCCCAGCCCTGGCCCAGCCTCAGGGTGGCTGCAGCCACTGCTGAAGCAGAGGCTGCTTCTGGAATCCTCCACTTCACAAAGCTCAAAAGTCAAATAATTTGCTGGGAAAATGAGCCACGGCAGGTGCGTGTGGCAGCAAGTGGGGGAAAGAAACCTGCTGGGATTAGAAGCTCAATTCCGTGTGGGCGGTTTCAGGCAGGTAAAGGTGGGAACTTCTAAATCTTAGAGTTCTCACGAGGCCCCCCAGGAAACGACTGGGAATCGAGGTGAACCGAGCTATCTCGTGTATTTCCGCCTCTTCCCGTGAGAAACGTGATGGGAGAGAGCTCTCCCCGCCCTCGAGATTGTCCCGGATCTGGGCATACCTAGTTACCTAGCAGGCTCGGTATTGACGTGAAAACTACGCGACGGGAGAGCTTAAGTAGGGTCAGGAAAGCCTGAAAGCTCTCTTGGGCGGAGGGGCCACGTGTGAGGACACAAGGCTCCGCTTTTCCTCTCTCCTCTCTCCCCTCCCTCTCTCTCCCCACTTACACTTCTACTTCCAATCTCTTATTGTAAGATCTTTGCCTCCTTGGGAGATTCTTCGCTCCCTCCTAAGGAAGAATTCCCCTGCACTTGTAACCAGAACCCTGAATAAAGCTCAACTCTTGTTCGACTCTGGAACATCCTTTCTCTCATACGAGCATCCGGCTTGGCCAGCCGAAGACCTCGGGAGGTGAGGTAAGAAGACTCGGGTAGCCCACAGGCCTGGCAGAAACCAACTATAGATTCTTACTTTCTCAGCAAAGAGGTATTTTCTTACATCATTGGTGACGAAGATCAAAACATAGAGTCAGAAGAAGACAATAAAGCCAAAGCTCCTATATCCAAAGCCTCTAAAAAAAATATGAATTGGTCTCAGGCCATGGAAGAGCTCAAAAAGGATTTTGAAAATGAAGTAAGAGGAAAGAAAAAATTGGGAAGAGAAATGAGAGTGATACAAGAAAATCATGAAAAAGGGGTCAACAGCTTGCTAAAGGAAACTCAAAAAAAATACTGAAGGAAATAACACCTTTAAAATTAGACTAACCCAAATGGCAAAAGAGGTCAAAAAAGCCAATGAGGAGAAGAATACCTTAAAAAGCAGAATGAGCCAAATGGAAAAAGAGGTCCAAAAGCTCATTGAAGAAAATAACTCTTTAAAAATTAGAATGGATTCAATATTAGGAAAAGTATGAACATTATCGATCATATCAACAACAAAACTAGCAGAAGCCACATGATTATTTCAATAGATGCAGTAAAAGTTCTTGATAAAATAAATTTCCTATTGAAAACACTGGAGAGCATAGGAATAAGTGGAACTTTCCATAAAATAATAAGCAGTATCTACCTAAAACCATCAACAAGCATTATATGCAATAGGGATAAGTTAAATGCATTTCCAATGAGATCAGGGTGAAATAAAGATGTCCATTAACACCACTGTTATTCAGTATGGTATTAGAAATGCTAGCTGTAGCAATAAGAGAAGAAAAAGAAATTGAAGGAATTAGAACAGGCAAAGAAGAAACTAAGTTGTCCTCTTTGCAGATGATATCATGATATACTAAGAGAATCCTGGAGAATCACCTAAAAAATTACTTGAAATAATACACAACTTTGGCAAAGTTGCAGGTTACAAAATATTTCCTGAGAGAGAGAAAGAGAGAGAGAGAGAGAGAAAGAGTGCACGCACAAAGTGAGCTGAATATGAAGGGATTATATCTAAAAAAGAAAGTTAAGAATTGAGAGTAGTATACTAGAAGAAAAAAGAAAGGGAGAGGTAGAATGTAGTAAGTCACCTCACATAAAAGAGGCAAGAAAAAGTTTTTGCAATGCAGGGGAAGCAAGGGAAGGTAAGAGGGAATAAGTGAACCCTCCTTTCACTGGATTTGACTTCAGGAGGGAATAAAATACACACTCAATTGGGTATGGAAGTTTATCTTACCCTAAAGGAAAGCAGGGGGGAAGGAGGGAAGGGGGAAAGCAAACACTTTGGTAGAGGGACAGATCAAAGGAGAGAATTGAATAAATGGAGGGAGGGACAGGATAGAGGGAAACATAGTTAGTCTTTCACAACATCACTATTATCGAAGTGTTTTGCATGACCACACATGTACAACCTTTATTGAATTGCTTGCCTTCTCAATATAGGTGGGTGAGGAGAGGGGAAGAGAGAGAATGTGGAACTCAAAGCTTTGAAAATGAATGTTAGTGCTTGTTTTTACATGCAACTAGGAAATAAGATATATAAGCAATGGGATATAGAAATCTATCTTACCCTTCAGGAAAATAGAAGGGAAAGGGATGGGGGAGGTGGGGAGGTTAGAAGGGAGGGCAGACTGAAGGAAAGGACAAAAGGGCAATCAGAATACATGCTGTCCCAGGGAGGGGGTATGAGAAAGACGGGAAGAAAATTTGAAATTCAAAATTTTGTGGAAGTGAATGTTGAAAGCTGAAAATAAATAATTCTATGAACTAAAAAAAATTATGCATCAATATTCATTAGGGATACTGGTCTGTTTATCTCTCTTCCTTGGTTTGGGATCAAGACCACATTTGTATCATAGAAAGAAGTAGGAGCTCCCCTTTTCTTATTTTTTCAAGTGGTTTTTATATACTGGAATTAATCATTCTTTAAAATGTTTGGTAAAATTCATTTGCAAATTTGTCTGGTCATTGGGTTTCTTTCTTTGAGCTCATTAATGGACTGCTCAATCTCTTTTTCTGAGATTGGGCTATTAAGTCCTCTATTTCCTGTCTTGTTACACTAATCTGGGCAATTTATGTGAATATATTCATATATTTATTGATATGTTATTGATATATTTATTATATTCATATTAATACACTTCATTTAGATTGTCAGTTTTATAGTTATATAACTAAGCAAAACAGCTCCTAACAATTTCTTCTATTTCTTCAATAGTCATGAGTCCAACTTTCAAATTTTTGATGCTGCTAATTTATTTTTCTGATACTGGGCTATTTAAATAATCTGTATTTTTTTCTTTTGGTAAGTTGGCATGTTATATATTCTCTAGTATTCATTAACTTCATCTACAGCATCAGTTACGTTGGCATGTGATTGGTCAAAATAGTTTCTGACAGTCATTTTTACTTCCTCAATTGTGGATCTTTCATTTTCATTTTTGATAAGAATAGCTTGCTCTTTCAGTCAGATTTTTAAATCAAATTAACTGTTTATCTATTTTATTATTTTTTTAAAGCTAGCACTTAGTTTTATTTATCAATTAAAAGTTTTTTGTTTGTTTTTGCTTTCAATTTAGTTAATTGCTTCTTTGATTTTCAGAATTTTTATTTGGTGTTTAGTCAAGGCGTTTGATTTGTTGTTTTCTTAGTTTTTGTAGCTGCATGCCTAATTAATTAATCTTTCCTTTACTGATGAAAGTTTTTAGAGATATCTATTTCCCCTAAGAATTGTTTTAGCTGTATACTATAAATTTTGCTGTTTTGATGTCATTTTCTTTGATAAAATTTTCTACTGTTTCTATGTTTTGTTCATTGACTCTTCAGTTTTTTAGGACTGAGTTATTTAGTTTTCAATTAATTTTTTCTTTCTGCAAAGGCCCTTTAGTATAATTTTTATTTTATTGTGTTCACTTAAGGAACCATTTAGCATTTGTTTCTGCATTCATTTGTGAGGTTTTTGTACCTTAACTTATGCTCAATTTTTGTAAAAGTGACAAGCACAGTTGAAAGGTATACAAATGCCTTGCTGTTTTCATTCACTAATCATCAAAGATCTCTCACCTCATATAAATTTTAAAGTTCTAGTCAGGGTCTTCTTGTTTATCTTTTTGTTACATTTGTCTATGTATAAAAGATACATAGAGGTCCCTTACTATTACAGATTTGCTATTTATTTCTCCTCAATTTAACTTTTCTTTTAAATATGTAGATGAGGGGAGCAGAGCCGAGATGGCAAAGTAGAAAGAGGCAAACACTCTAGGTCTTTCCCCACAGCCCATAAAATATCTGTAAAGAATGACTCAACAAATTCTAGAACAGCAGAAGCCACAGAACAATGGAGTGCAGGAGACTTCTAGCCCAGAGTGACCTGGAAGGCCAACAGGGAAGGTCTGTTGCACCAGACGCAGAGAGAAGCACAGCCCAAGCTTGGCCCCATGGCACTGGGAGGAGCAGGGCTGGACCAGGTCTCAGGGGCAAAATCCCCAGTGGCAGCTCAGATCCCTCAAACCACAGGTGCTGAAGTTCAGTGAGAGGGCTTTTTCAGCTGGCCAAGAAAGGAGCAGGGTCCTCCCATAGCTCCGGCCCTAGGGGGTGGTGGTGGCAGGCAGCAGCCTGCATCCATTGTTGGAAGTTTCATCATAAAGCCCCTGGGGAAATTAAGCAGCTGATCTGCACCTCAGCCCTGAGTGGCGGCGCTGCCCCCACCTAAAACCCCTGGGGGAATTGAGCAGCTGATCTGAATCTCAGCCCTTAGTACTAGCATGGTGAAACTGGAGGCGGGGTGGTTGTGGAGAGGAAATTCTACTACTCACAGATTCTGGGCACAAAAGGTTTCTGGTTGATCCCAGATCAGTGTGCAGGCTTGATTGTGCCACCTTGGAGGAACTGAGATCTTACAGGTCCCCAGAGTATACCTTACTCTTGACAAAGAACCCAAAAGTCAAGTAACTGGTTGGGAAAATGCCCAAAAAAGGGGAAAAAAATAAGACTACAGCAGGTTACTTTCTTGGTGAACAGGTATATTCTCCCATCCTTTCAGATGAGGAAGAACAATGCTTACCATCAAGGAAAGACAAGGCTTCCATATTCCAAACATCCAAAATAAATATTCAATGGTCTCAGGCCATGGAAGAACTCAAAAAGAATTTTGAAAATCAAGTAAGAGAGGTGGAGGAAAAATTGGGAAGAGAGGTGCAAGAAAAGCATGAAAAGTAAGTCAACAGCTTGCTAAAGGAAACCCAAAAAAATGCTGAAGAAAATAATACCTTTAAAAATAGGGTAACTCAATTGGAAAAAGAGGTTAAAAAAGCCGATGAGAAGAATGCTTTAAAAAGCAAAATTAGCCAAATGGAAAAGGAGATTCAAAAGCTCACTGAAGAAAATAGTTTTTTAAAAATTAGAAGGAACAGAAGGAAGCTAACGACTTTATGAGAAACCAAGAAATCACAAAACAAAACCAAAAGAATGAAAAAATAGAAGAAAATGTGAAATATCTCATTGGAAAAACAACTGACCTTGAAAATAGATCCAGCAGAGATAATTTAAAAATTATGGGACTACCTGAAAGCCATGATCCAAAAAAGAGCCTAGACATCATCTTTCATGAAATTATCAAGGAAAACTGCCCTGATATTCTGGAACCAGAGGTAAAAATAAATATTGAAAGAATCCACCGATTACCTCCTGAAAGAGATCTGAAAATAGAAACTCCTAGGAACATTGTGGCCAAATTCCAGAGTTCCCTGGTCAAGGAGAAAATATTGCAAGCAGCTAGAAAGAAACAATTCAGGTATTGTGGAAATACAATCAGGATAACCCAAGATCTAGCATCTTCTACATTAAGAGATTGAAAGGTGTGGAATGTGAAATTTGGAATGTGGAATATTTCAGAAGTCAAAGGAACTAGGATTAAAACCAGGAATCATCTACCCAGCAAAACTGAATATAATACCTCAGGCGAAAAAAATCATCATTCAGTGAAATAGAGGACTTTCAAGCATTCCTGATGAAAAGACCAGAGCTGAAAAGAAAATCTGACTTTCAAACACAAGAATCAAGAGAAGCAGAAAAAGGAAAAAGAAATCATAAGGGACTTACTAAAGTTGAACTGTTTACATTCCTACATGGAAAGACAATATCTATAACTCTTGAAACTTTTCTAATATCTGGGTAGTGGGAGGGATTATATACATACATACATACATACACACACACACACAGAGTAGAGGGTGAGTTAAATAGGAAAGGATAATATCTAAAAAAATAAAATTAAGGGGTGAGAAAGGAATATATTGGGAGGAGAAAGGGAAAAATGGAATGGGGCAAATTATCTCTCATAAAAGAGGCAAGAAAAAATCTTTTCAGTGGAGGGGAAAAGGGGGGAGGTTAGAGGGAAAAGTGAAGCTTACTCTCATCACATTTGGCTCAAGGAAGGAATAAAATGCACACTCAATTTGGTATGAAAACCTATCTTACAATACAGGAAAGTAGGGGAAAAAGGGATAAGAAGGTTGGGGGGGGATGATGGAAAGGAGGGTAAATGAGAGGAGGGAGCAATTAGAAATAAACATTCTTGGGGAGGGACAAGGTCAAAAGAGAGAATAGAAGAAATGGGGGGCAGGATAGGATGGAGGAGGTAAAATATAGTTAGTCTTACCCAACATGACTATTATGGAAGTCATTTGCAAAACTACACATATATAGCCTATATTGAGTTGCTTGCCTTCTTAGTGGGGATGGGTGGGGAGGGAGGAAAAGAGAAGCTGGAACTCAAAGTTTTAGGCACAAGTGTTGAGTATCGTTCTTTCATACAACTGGAAAATAAGAAATATGGGGTACAGAAATTTATCTTGCCCTACAGGACTAAAGAGAAGATGGGGATAAGGGAAGGGAGGGATGTTAGAAAGGAGGGCAGATTGGTGATAGGGGTAATCAGAATGCTCAGTGTTTTGGGGTGGGGGGAGGGGAGAGATGGGGAGAAAATTTGGAACTCAAAATTTTGTGGAAATGAATGTTGAAAACAAAATAAATTAATTTAAAAAAATAAAAATGTCAAAAAAAAGTAATTTCTAAAAAAAAATATTTAGATGTATATTGTTTGGTACATATATGGTTAATTACTGACATTGATGTATAGGCTATGGTACCTTTAAGCATAATGAAGTTTCTCTGCTTATTTCTTCATATCAAGTTTATTTTTACTGTAGCCTTGCCTGAAAAATCATGACTGCTATCCCAGCTTTTGTAATTAAGACAAGAGAAAATAAGTATATAGAGTAATTCAAATTTAAAAAAAATTACCTGTGATGTTCTTTTGCTCTGATACTTAAATTACTAGTTGTAAATAGTGCAAATGCAACGCCTGCAAAAGACCAGCTTGCCAGAGCATATCCATACCATTCCATGACCTCTCCAGAGAAATTGGCTGCAGTCACATATTCAAACAGGCCTCCTAAAGTTAAGGAAAGCAAAACAAAAGAGTAAATTTACCATGAAAATCCCCCTCACAAAAAAGTGAAATTATATCAATTCATGAACATTAACTATTTTCAAGTGGTTTGTTTCATTGACTTTCAGAGAATATTAATTTAAATATGAGAAATCTCTTCCTTTCAGAACATACATGGTGACTGGTGAGATTGGACAATTTATCTTTCCAATTTTTATTTTTACACACTTCTCAATTAAGCAGGAAAATCAACTTGGTTCAAATTTGCTTGAAGTTAAAGATATGGATCTAATTCAGGTTAGCTGAAGTTAAATAATTTTGCTTTGTCAATATTGCTGAATGATACCAGATTGATTTTAATATAAAATACGACTACCTGAAAGGCATCATCAAAAAAAGGGTCTAGATATCATGTTTAAAGAAATTATCAAGGAAAACAACCCCTGCCATCCTAGAACTGGAGGGTAAAATAGGAATTGAAAGAATCCAGCTATCACCTCCTGAAACAGATACCAAATGAAACTTCTCAGAAGTATTATAATCAAATCCCAGAGCTCCAAGGTCAAGGAGAAAATATTGCAAGTAGCCAGAAAGAAACCATTTAAATATAGAAGAGTCACAGTCAGGATCACACAAGGGTTAGCAGCTCCCCCATTAAAGAAGTGGAGGAGTTGGAATATGAAATTGCAGAAAGCAAAAGAGCTAGGATTATAACCAAAAATAACCTACCTAGAAAAACTAGGTATTAATCTTTCAGAGGAAAAATAATGGGCATAATTAGAGGATTTCCAAGCATTCATGATTAAACACCTGTGCTGAATAGAAAATCAGACTCAAGAAAAATAGAAACGCAAACATGAAAGAGAAATCACAAGAGATTTAGTAAGGTTAAACTGTATACCTTATCATATGGGAAGATGATATATGGAATTCCTAAGAATTTTATCATTATTTTAACAGTTAGAAGGAGTCTACATAGACAAAGGGCACAAATGTAAATCAGTTATATTGGGATGATCTAAAAAAATGCAGAGGTAAGAAAGAGTGATGTACTGGGACAAGGGGGAAAGAACCGGTAGAATGGGGAAAATTGTCTCACATAAAAGAGGCATGCAAGGAAGAGCAAGTAAGGGTCTCAGGCTGGACTTGAACTCAGAAAGATGAGCTGTCCTAACTCCCAGCCTGACACTCTATCCCCCGTACTATCTAGTTGCCTTTAGGCACCTAGTAACAAAGTAGTTACTACCTTACAGTTAACCATTTTGTATAAAGTTGCATTTATTCACCACCATTTATGCACCATTTATTTTTACATATACTTGTATTCTCTATTAGAATGTAAATCTAAATTCTTTGTGAGTAGGGTGGAATTAGGAACTAAGATCTTTTAGTTTAAAAAAAAGTGCTTATAAGTTCTTTATAAAGATCAATTGTTCTGGACTTTAAACATCATCTAAAATAGTATAAAATACTGTTTTCTTTTCTCAATTTATAGTCTAATAGCATGTGCTTTTATACAATGCTGAACTGTAGGTTGAGAAGGAAAACAGTTAAAATGTGAACAAAATGTGAATTTGAACAAAAATTTGAGAATTTTCTTTTTTTGCAAAATAGGTCAATGTTTCCAGCATGTTTGAATGTAAGTACAATATTTCAAAGTCCTGGTCTCCTCTTTAAAGAAGAGGGAGGTGCACTTTCTCAATCTCTTCCAACTAGAGGGTTCAGTTTACTTTTTTGATTCTGCACATTCACATTACTATGGTCATGACATTTGCCCTTTTCCTGGTTCTGATAACTTCACCAAAGCAGAGATTTTTGAGGAAGCAATGTGGAGGATTCACTGGAGAACGGAGAAGCCAGCAGTGAGCTTAATTAATAGATTGATGGAATAGTCCAAGTTAGAGGTAATGAGACTTGGGGTAGAAACAAAGAGAGTAGAGAGAAGGACATGGCTGTAAAAAGTTGTGGAGGTGTAACTCATTAAATTTGAGAGGTAAAGGAAAAAGAAGAGTTGAGGATGACTTGATTTTCACAGGAATGATGTGGGTACCCTTGACAGAAATGGTAAGTTTTTAGTGTATGGCTATACATTTAAGGGAGAAGAAAATGAGTTCTATACTTCAAAGGACCAGCTATTTCCAGTATGATAGGATTAGTTGTGGTTTGGGATGATCTATACCCAAGGGACAGGTATCTCTGGAAAATTTTTGGTTCCCTTGGGCTCCACTGCTGCCTAGAAAATTTGTAAAATGCTTTGTGAATTACTTTATATGGAATAACTGAGCAGCAAATAAGAATACCATTCTTACTTTTCACCTCATTAGCAAAGTATATGGAAAAGTTCTCACCCTTGCCTTTTCACCTAGACTACAAAATGAGAAGCAAGAACCTAACAGGTGAAACAAATGCAAATAAATAATGATAATATCTCAAACGCCTACTGAGGAGCCTTACAAAGCACTTTTCTCAAAACTCCTTTATCTCTAAACTCTTTGACTCCAAGTAGGTACTTTAGATATTATTATTCCTCTTTCACTGAGAGCAAACAACTGAAAATACATGGCACGCGCGCGTGCGCGCGCGCGCGCGTGTGTGTACACACACACACACACACACACACACACACACACACACACACACACACACACACACACACAACCAGACTAAAAGAAATTGAAATCTAAAAGCCTTAAAAAACATCCTAATTTCTCGATATAAAACACAAAACATTACCTAAATGGTTCAATGGTGTGGTTGATCATGATCCTTAAAGCTCATTAGGTAGCTAATATTATACTCAAGTTGGATGCTTATCAGGATCTCACATGATTTGGGTGTAATTCTAAAATAAATTCATTAACAATTCATTCTGGCAGGATTTTTACTTACCTCTTGGTATTTTGTACCCAGTCTCTCCTGGTTTTCTCAAGTTTCTTAGGATATTATCAGAATGGATATTTATTAACATCCCTATTAGCCACATGGCACAACCTAATGAGGAAAAGAAATAAAAGTAAAGATTGGCTAAGTAGTTATAAATAATCATTTTTCTACTAACTATACCAATGTAAAATCTTTCTCAAACAATTGCTACTATTATGAGGACTGCTTTCACCTCCCCCTGGATATTAAAAAAAAGTAATTTTCTGCTTCAGTCATTCAGGGATTATTAACAAAACAATGTCCCCCAGCCTCCATATCTTTGCAGGAGAAATTATTAGTACTAAGCTAGAAAGGTATTAAACCTATTCTTCCACCTCATAAATAAAGCACAAGGTAGAGTTCTCATCCTTCCTTTACTACTTAATCTACAGTCAAGGGAGCCAAGTTGTAGTAAAAGTCACATATTTCTGGATGGATTAGAGTAGTTAGTGTCCCCCAAATGATTGAGGGCACACAGTGTAACAGTTGGAACAGTTTGGTAACTGAGTTGCCAGCTCAAGTTGATGGGGTTTTCAAAGGAGGGTGAGAAGAGTTATACAAATGAACTGAAAGGGTGAGAAAGAGCATACTAGTAAAAGAATTTTACGGTGAGGGGGATGTTCTGAGCCTCATCATCATCACCACTATATGTAGTAGTAACATGAAAAACAATGTCAAGGACATGGATGACTAGAAAAAGATGTGAAGCTTCAATGATATGCATTCTAGAATCTCAGGACTGGAAGGGACTTCAGAGGCCTTGCAGTCCAACCATATCCTTCCTTTCTAGTCTTGTTAGGAACCAATCAATAAACATTTAAATGCCTACTATGTGCCAGGCACTGGCTAAGCACTTTTATAAATAACATCTCATTTTATCCCCACAACTCAGAGATAGGTGCTATTATTATCCACATTTTACAGTTAAGCAAACTGAAGCAGACAGCAGTTAAGTGACTTGTCCAGGGTCATAAAGGTAGCAAGTGTTTCATTCTATCTACTGCACACCTGGCTACTTTGTGGGAGCATATCATAAGAGATGAAACATACAGAATAAAATAAACACACACATATATATTTATGCACAAATACATACACATGTTCATTTTGAGGGCACTAACAGCTGGGGAGATTAGGAAAAGCTTTGTGTGCAGCTGTAATGGTAATTTAAATGGGAAGATCTTTCCCATTCATTAATAGGCCCATGTGACCTGTTTGAGTCACATGAGTCTGTGGTGGGAGCTTGCTGAATGGGTAGAACAGGAAGAGTGGAATAGGAAGAGGTGGAGCTAGAGCAGAGCTGAGAGAAAACTGATCAAAGCAGTCACAGCTAAGAAGGATGCAGGCAGCTGGCTAGTGTGAGACAGCTTGTTTGTGATTTTGTTTAAGGGCGCTGGTTTGTGGGAAGGCCCTAGCAGGGGGAAGGCTTAGGGCTGGTGTTGCCCTCTGCATTGTTATTGTATATAGATTTCCTTATTACTATGATGGATTTGGCTTTCTGGTGTCTGAATGTTTTGGTTCTGTCTTCCATGTGGAGCATCTGTTGTATTTTGTGATACATAATTACACCAAGATATTCATGGCTGCTGCAGGCACTGTGAATACTGCATTGGCGCTACAGCACCTTGAGGTGAGCTCTGAAGAAAAGGAGAGATTCTAAGAAGCAAAGGAAAGGACACAGTAAATTACAGATATTGGAACAGCCTGTTCAAAGACTCGGGAGATTAAGTGTCAAACATGAGGAACAGCATGGCCACTGGACTACTGAATTATATAAAGGGGAATAACGCATAATAAGGCTGTAGTAGTAGACTGGAGCCACACTGAGGAGGTCTTTAAATGCTTAAGTTTCTACGTGATCCTAGAGGTAATGAGGAGCTTATTGAGTTTTGGAGCAAGGGAGTGACAAGGTAAGACTTTTGCTTTAGGGAAATTGCTTTGGCAGCTCTGTACTCAAAAATAGAAAATGGAGGTATTCAAGGTAATGAGGAAAGGTTAGAACTCCACTCTATGTTTTGTCAACGAAGTAGAGGAATGAGTATTACTTCCTAATACTAACAATTCCTCTTTAACTAGGTGATTTACTATGATGGCCACAGTGAGTAGTACGGAGAGCAAAGTGACCCCGTGAAGTAAAATTGACAAAATCTTGAAACCAACTGGATATGCAGCATGGTGAAGAATAAAAAGTCAAGAATAATTATGATACAAACCTGGATGACTGGATGGTGGAACCCTTGAAAGAAATAGGAAAGTTTCTTTCCTACTTCTAATAAAAGGATAGGTTGCACGAAAAGAGTCAAGTTCCATTTTGGATGTGTCTTATTTGAACTGTCTATGAGACATCTACTTAGAAATGTTAAATAAGAGAGTTGATGATGTGGGACTGGAACTCAGGTGACAGACTAGGGTTGGATCTGAGAGTAATCTGCAAAGAGATTATTAAAGTTAAGGGAAGCAATGAGAAGAAGAACCAGGACAGATTTTCACCCCCACAGTTAGGGAGGTGATACATATGATGACCTAGCAAAAGAGACTAAGAACAAATAGACAAGTAGGAAAAAATCCATGAGAGGGCAAAGTCACAAAAAGACAGTCCATCAAGGAGGAAGAGGTGGTCAACAGTGTCAAATACTACAGCTGTCAAGAAGGATATGTTTTGAGAAAAGGCTATCAGATTTGGCAATTAAGAGAACATTGGTAAGTTCAGAGTAAGCAACTTCAGGCAAGTGATGAGTTTGGATGGCAAATTATCATGGGCAGAGAAAAAAAGAAGTGGAGGGAAATATGAGTAGACGATGCTTTCTAGAAGTTTCGCTTTGAGAGGGAGGAAAGATAAGATGATAGTTTCAGAGAATGGTAGAATCAAGTGAGATTTTTAAGGACAGGAAAAATCTAGGAATGTTTTTAGTCAGCAGGAAAGAAATCTGCAGTTATAGAAAGACTGAAAGTTAGAGTGGTAGAGGAGATGTTAAGTGTGTTTTTCATTTTTTTAAAATGACACCAACCTGAAAGTTACAGCTCTGCAACTTCTATCCATTACTAGTTTTGTCCCCTGGGTTCAAGTAGAACAAGTCCACTCATTCTTTTCATATAATAGTCCTTAAAATACTTGAAGGTAGCTATCGTATCCTCCCCTAAGCCTTCTCCAAGCTAAACATGGGGATGTGTAACCTGAGAAGTACCTTTAGTTTCTTAGATGTCATGGTCTTCCATCACTTAAACACAATATCTTTCATTCATGTGGGATGCTATTTCTAGTCTGTCACCAAATATTTACTAGGATCACAACCAGTTCACTGATTTCCTCTATGGTTACTAGCAAAAGATAAACAAAAAATTATTAGTCAAATCTAGATATCTGCCTTTTTTCCCACATTAATTTTTCATTATTGCAAAACAGCTATGACACAAATTTCTCTGATTCTTATAAACAATATAGGTAGTGTTACAGAGGAGTAGTTTGGTATACTAGATAGAGGCATAATCTTGAAATCAGAATATGAACTCTGTTCTGTCTTTGACTCCTATTAGCTATGCGACCATCTGCAAGTTGCTTAAACATTCAGTGAACCAAACAACTCTCTAGGACTCTATTATGGGCCAGTTGCACAGGAAGTTTCTGTAGTAGGAGTAGCCCAGTCACCATGAGGTCACCCCTGTATGCATTATCTTTCTCAATTAGAACATGAACACCTTGATTGTTTGTATATGTATCCTCAGGACTTATAGTAAGTGCTTAATTGCATTGTATCAGTCTATTATCTTGAAGTACCAAAAATTTGTTTAACCATTCCCCTCTTATTGAACATTTCTGTTGTTCTGACTTTTTTTTCCAATTACAATTATGATGCTATAAACATCAATGAACAGTTGGATTTTTTCTTTTAATAAACTCTTTATGTTTCCAATAATATAAGTCAAAGGGCATGATTATTTTTGTAATTTTTACCACAGACTGCCAAATTGTTTCTACTAGAGTACGATTAACATCAGCAATAAATGTTTCTGTTTCTACAACCTTAATGACAATGGGTTTCATGATTTTTTATTATTTTTGCCCAGTAGGTGTGGAGGGATGCCTCAGAGTTTTCTTAACTCAGTTTCTTGGATTATGAGTGCAGAGGAGCAT
This sequence comes from Notamacropus eugenii, assembly GCF_028372415.1. Lineage (NCBI taxonomy): Eukaryota > Metazoa > Chordata > Mammalia > Diprotodontia > Macropodidae > Notamacropus > Notamacropus eugenii. The sequence goes on along the minus strand of NC_092875.1, from coordinate 354,668,120 downwards.
TTTTCAAGTAGTAATTAACTATGTGTGTTTTCTTCTTTCATAAACTGTTTATATCCCTTGGCTATTTAGCTGTAAGTTACTAGGAGTTCTATTTGCAAATTTTTAACATTCCCTTAGCTATCTTCAATGTCAAATTTTTATCCGTCAAACTCAAGTGGATGTTATCTCATTGTTTCAGGATATCTTTCCAACAATACAGATCAGAAAGCATACACATCTGCTAATCCTGCTAGACTCTTCCCGGTATTCTTCCAAAAGTTCATCAAAGCAGGTAGGTATACAGTGTTTTGAAGGCCTTCACTTTCTCCCCACATCATGGGTGTGTCAGTGAAGCACTCTGAATATCTACTTGTCATCTACATTCTTGTTCCATATTGGCAAAAGCCCATATTCTCTTTCTAGCACTTATTTCTTTGATGACACTTTAGTTCTGCTCCTTTTTGCCATTCTTCATTAGTTATATGTAGCCTGTTTACACCGAACATTCACCTTTTCTTGCCCTCTGTGTGATGATCATCCTTAGTTATTCCTTTATCCCCAACCCTGAGGCTGGGTCTCCTGTCTTGTCCAGATTGGAAGTACAGTTGGCCACTCACAGGTCTGATTTCAATATTGACTGACACAGAAGCTTAACCTGCTTTGTTTTCCCAAATACGTTGGGCTATTCTCTTAGGCAGCCTGATCGTCCTGTACCACCTGAAGCTCATCACACTGATGTCAGACTTAATGCAGATAACTAATAGACTTTAGAAGTACTTCAGCTCAGAACTTTCTATGTCAAAATAATCCATTAGCAGCATACACCACCATGTGAGGTTCACCTTTAGTTCTTCAGAGTGGTGCTACCGGTCTCTCACCATAATTTTCCTTATCCATTTAACATTTTAATTTTTTTTGTACATTAAATATTTCATTTTAATGTAATTAAGCACACTGATCTTATTTCTAATAAGTCCATCAAACAATTTAAAACATAAACCAAGTCACTTCCTTCCATAATTAATACCTTATTCCTCTTTAATTTCATCTTCTTTATATAGATTTCAAAAATGTTTAAGCCTACCATTGAGCTAAAGTTAATTAATATGCATAGTGTGAAATAGGGTTCTAAATCTATTTCCTGCCATATTTTAAGCAATTTTCCAATATATTAATTAAATAATATTTTCTATCCTTTTCACTTCATATTAGTTTATCAAACACTAATATTTTTTAATGCAACATCCCATTGGCTTTGGTACTCCACCCCATCTCTGTTCTCTGTATCCCTAGGTTTGGAGGGTGGAGCTATTAACTCCAAAACCTCTATTTAAGGTGGGAGCTATAAAACAGCACATGGTGCTCCATCTTGTCTCTTGAAACTTTCTGCTGTTGTCAGTTGTTCAGTCATGTTCAATTTTTCATGACCCCCATATGAATCAGAGCATGCCTTCTATCCCTGAAACTTTACTGAACTCACTTATTATCTAAGTTACTTTTTTTTTGCTTTATAATTGGTTGTTCTCAACTAAAATAATATGTCATTTACAAATGATTCAGTTCAAAAAGAAATTATTAAGATCCTGATAGGTGTCATGCATTGTCCTAGAGAGATACAAACATAAAAACAATCAGTGCCTTCCAGAAGCTTATAAACAGAAACTATATATAAAATACTAAGTAAAGTTTTGGTATTGGGGAGTGGTGGGGATGGGGCATTCCCAAGTGAGAAGCTCGGGAAAGGTCTTGTGTAGAAGAATACATGAACTGCATCCTAAGGAAAATCAGGTATTTGAAGAAAAGTGAAGCAAATGAACATTCCAGGCATGGATGGGGACAGGTTGTGCAAAAGTACTAAGGGGGAGGATGCAATGTTATGCCTAGGAAATATCAACTAGACCAGTTTGATTGAAACATATTGCTTAAGGGAAAATCATGTGAAATGACTTGTCCTCTTCACTTCTAATGTTAATCATCTTTTGTACTTGACTTTTGACCTGGTTGCAACTACTGATATTCCAGTATTAGGTTAAGGACTAGTACAGAGATTGAGTAGTTTTGTTTTCAATGGAATGCTTCTATATTTCATAAGGTGTTGTGGTAGAACTGTCTCAAAGAATTCAGTCAGACCATCGCTAATTCAAGTATAGGCATTTATTGCGATTGATGCCTCTCATGAAGTGTGGGCTAAGTTCCAAGAGAAATCAGGAACTTAGTAAGACAATACAGGCAATTTTATAGTGTAATGATGTTGACTATAGAATCTGAATATTAAAAAGACAAGGAGCTAATAAATAAATAAGGGATTAGGTAATAGAGGTCCCAGTCTCAGTGGAACTGCACGTGCAGTTACCACAATGTATACAAAAAAACCCATTTGAGGTGGTTTGTATGTATGATAATATTATAATAAGTCAATGTCATAAGTTCACCAAGAATTGCTGCTGTAACTGCACAGGTGCCTACTTAAGGAAAGTTCCTTCTATTTTTGGGGGGTGGTCCACAACCTGCTTGGGCATCCTGGTGGTGCTTCTTTCTGACTGGCTGGCTACTGTGGTCCTGCGACTAGATGGATATGATTGTGGTTGAGTGCATGGACACACCTGCTGTTGTGTGAGAAATATGAGTTCATGGACACACCTATTGTTCTAATGAGCAGTGAGGCATATATGAAAAAGTCAAGATATTGAGTCTGGGGAGGTGGTAGTAGGCCTGCTGTTCAATGGAGCCTATGATCGAGTCTCGGGGCCTGTGGTGTGGTTGGAGACTCATGCTGTTCTGTGGAGTCCATAAGGAAGTTAGAATATTGGGGATGGGGGCAGCTTCATTAGGATTCCATCACAACCTTTAATCTATCTAAATAGTTAATTTACAAGCACTTCTAAACAGTTTACTATAAGATGCTAGACTTAGCTATCCAAACTAAAGCTACCCAGAGACCTAGATAAAGCCAGCTAGTAAAGGAGCTAATAAATAAATAAGAAACTCCTGTGGGTCTATTCCATGAACCTTTAGGCTAAAGTTTCATAAGGTCTTCAAGATAACAATTTTATCTGAGTCTTTAGGCTAAAGTTTGATGAGGTCTTCAAAATAACAATTTTATCAAGTAGACTCATATTACATTTCATTCACATATTTTAGTACCATGGAAATTTTATGAGTGATGAAGTAGACTGAGAGAACGAAAGTGAATTATCTAAGTGCACATAGTAGGTGGTCAAGCTGGGATTAAAACCCAGTTTTCTAATTCTAAGTCCAACACTTGTCCTTTCATTTCTTATGTGAAAGTTCTAATTACAGAATCTGTCTGGTAACAGATAAGAGATACTGGTATTGTCTAGATTCTCTAGGGTAGTGGTTTCCAAATGTTTTGAGCTTAAGGACTTCACTGAAAAGGTTAAAAAACAATTAAGTTTCCACTTGGAAATAGTTGTATTATTAGTAAAACTCACAATGCTAGTACTCAATGTACCCAGGTTTTTCAGACTCTTGGCAATAGCTCTGGCTTTAGTATGGATCCAAGAACAGATCAGGAACTATGGCTTGGGGCTTTTTTCTACCCAGGTTTGTTTTCTATATCCTTTTTTTCCTAGAGGAATGATGTATGAATGGTTTTAGTATCTCCTTTCCTTTCTCTTGCCTATACCACAAAAAAAACATAGGATTCCATGCCCCAATTGGCTATATTATATTCCCTTGACTTAATTTCACCTTCTTTTATTTCCATTGTTGTAGATAACAAATGCTGCTGGTGACAATTTTTCAGACTGTCCACATCTTGGTACAGAGAGTCATTTATACAGTATGATGCTAGGGATGGTATCATAATTAGCTTTGAGGGGTGATGTTTGGAAGGCTGAAATACCCTACCATTATCATTCTCATAGCTGGCCTGAAAATCTCAATATCAGTCAATTCTGTAGTTTAGAAACCTTCTTCCAAAAACACAAACTAGTCCAGTGCATGAGGTGGAAAAAAGAAGGCCTGAGAGAGAGCTGTGGAAGTGCAAAAGAGAAAATAAAAGTTGTTCAACTAGGACTAGATTTATTTAATTAAGCATCTTCAAATTCTTCAAAAGACCTATGATTTCTTAGATGGCAAATAGCTAACAGATGGCACATGAATCAGATGCCTAAGATTATTAGTTTAAAAAAAGAAAAGAAACTCAAGAGTTGTCTCATTCACATACATTATCTGATAAGGTAGTTGGACCTAAGCACTCATCTCCTACTAACTATATAAGAGACTGTTGTCACAAGTCACGTTAGCAGGCTTGGATGAATTAACCAGCATGGTACAATGGTACATCACTGGCTCTGTTGTCAGAGGACCTAGGTCCAAAATATACTTCTGATGTTTACTACCTGTGTGACCTCTTCATCTGTAAAATGATGGGTTGTACTAGTTGGCCTCTAAGCTTCCTTTCAGCTCTAGATCTGTTCTCTTGGAGCTTCCTTATATAATGAAATTAATGCTGCCTATAAAATATGGATTCTCTGGGCCTCAGTTTCTCCATCTGTAAAATAAGGTAGTTGAACTAAATCACCTTTAAGGACTCTTCTATCTCTCCATCTATAATCCTAAGGTTTCTGATTATGTGGTCCACAATTGAAAAATATAAGATTATGTGCTACACAATTTAAAAAAATTCATTTATATAACATTTCAAATGTTATATATAATTGTGTCAATTGACACAATGTTGATTGAAAGGGATCGCAAAGGCCATCCAATTTAACTGAACAAGGTTCTTCTCTATAACATACCAAAAAGTATCCAGTCTTTGCCTGAATGGAGACAAATCTTCTGCCTCTCTAGCCAGTCCATTGCCTTCTGTACTGCTCTTATTATTATCAGGAAGCTAAAGCTTTCCAAAGTTGATACGAAGTCCATGCCACTAATTTAAATACAAAATGGTAGGTAATCTAGTCTTCATACACGACAATGTTTTATTATTTAAGAAAACTGTCATTTTCACACTAACCCCAAGGTAGGCAGTAGAAGAATTATTATCTCCATTTTAATGATGAGAAAATGAAAGCTCAGAAAAGTTAAATAAGCCAAGACTAAAATCCACTTCTTCAGACCCCAAGACTGGTGTTCTTCACGTTATATGATGTTGGCTCTCAATTAGAACGCTGTTTTATTATGTAGTTGGCCACCGGACTCACCTGTGATAAAACGAGGATCTTTTACCCAGTTATCAGAGTATACTGCGTAATTACTCAAGTATTGACTTTGTAAGTATCCATTAAGGCTGCAGAACATGAATGCAGTTGTGAATACGGAGACTGGGACTGGCTTTCCTCCACGAATCAGAAAGGGGAAAATTAATGACCTAAGGAAAAGAAGAAATGGATAATTTAATATCCAAATGGATCTATAATCTCAACAAAATGGGAACTCCCAACAACGAAGCAAATTATAAATTATCCATGCTTAGCCATCCTGTATACCCCTTGTCCCTTTCCTCCCATTACTTTGCCAGGGATGAGAAATTGGGTTTGGTGTACTCAGTGCTCTAGAGGCCTTTCTGTCCTGTGAACATTGGAGCATGCAGGCTATTCATCTGACCAGTCCATCTATTAGTGAAAAAGACAAGCTGGCCATATAGGAAAAGAAAGGAATGCCTAAGAGAGAGCCTATGTGCTTTACTGATATTGTCTTAATATCAATATACTTTCATACCACCTTCAAATCTCAAATAGCCAACAACCTAGTTTATGAAATTCTAAATAAAATTTCTTCAAACTCAAATCTTATCCCTGTTTTATAGACCAATAATCATTCTAAGAAAATCATAGGATCTTAATTTGTGGTTGGAGGTTGAAGTTATTGTGTAAATTATTACTGATGATAATTAAAGCTCTCAGTAATATAAAAATAAACATCATAAGCCTCTCTTTTAAAATAAATGCTTGGGGAGAATGGCATCTATGCCACTTAGGCTAAGCTAGTTTCCCCCTAAAAAGTCAATGAAACTGTCATGGAAACTAAGCTCCAGTGGAACAACTTACCTCAATTCCCCATTGCCTAACACATAAAAAAATCTAGTGCTCAAGCTTGATGGAGGGCATACCACTGTGGCAAGTGTGGAGGCAAAGGGAGTCTCACCACCTGAATCAATGCTGTGTCTTTGCTAACTGTCTTCTTTATGCTACTGTTAAGCAAGCTTCTTTTGTTAAATGCAGAGTGTTTTGTCCAGTTCCAAGCTTAAATCACAAGAACTGGATTTAAGCAGTCCAGCAGTAGAACTATTTGTACTGTTGTCAGGTTTGGCATGGAATAACCTCATGGGTAACATTGGAGAAGGAAAATTGATACAAACGAAGGAGGGCCTGATATGGGAGCCTCTTGCCTTCAAGTGGCTCTGCTTCTGCCAGCATACTTCATATCACCTCACTTTGACCAGGAGGAGTCCCCCACTGACCCACAGGGATGTCTAAGCAAATTGGATGTATCATTAGGACAAGGAAAATGAAAGTAAAGCACGCTGTTGCATGCAATTAAGCAACTATAAAGAGAGGTGAATGTGTTCAGAATCTAAGAATTATGCCCTGAAGGCAGAGGGGCAACTCATGGAAGGCTTATTATTACTATTACTATTGTTGCTGTTATTTAGTTGCCTTGGATTGAAACAGGACTTCAGGGACAACTAATTAGTGATGCAGTGGATAGAGCCCCAGGCCTCGAGGCTGGAAGATTGAAGTTCAAATGTCTCATCATACCCTTTCTAGCTGTGTGACCACAGGCAAGTCACAATGGTTTGTCCCAGATTCCTCATCTCTAAACTTGGGATAATAAAGATTTCAAATGAGATAAAAATTATAAAGCACTCTATAAAAGTTAGCTTTCAAAAAGGATCCTCAGCTACTCTGAATAGGTATGAAATTTCAACTGATAGCTATTCCCAATCAGCTTAGCTGTGTGATTAGTGTTTCACAAACCTTAACATTGAGGATGGGAGGTGGTATTATTTTCCTTAAGAAGCGAGTTTTTGGTGTAAAATGAGCTGTGACCTCAACTTGGAGACCTGGGAAGAGGTGTAGCTCAAAGAACGGAGGAACTCATTGGTATCCAAAGGTGGACACAAGGGAAAATAGCCACTGGTGGTCTCCTATTAATGGAACACACTATTGAACATATCACAAGAGGAACTGTCCAACACTGATGGCAAACTCCACTGTTCTCTCTTCCTTCTACTACTTCTCCCACTATCTCTTTTGATTTAAGAATTAAGAAAACAAAAACAAAAAACATCTCAGGCATGCTTTACAAATGCTAGAACATGCCATGAATATATGAATATACCAATCATCAGTAAGCCCTGGGTTGTTGTGGCATATAATACCGTACTCCCTCCTGAAGACTGAAAATCAAGGGAGGCAAAAATAAGATTATTTTAATACCCACTTAAACCAAGAGCATTCAGTGATGAACTTTTCAGGGCAATATATAAGCAGAAAATTGAGAAGCTCTTCTTTTCTTTAAGCTATATATGTTTATTGATATCTTTTTTTAAATCACTTACAGTTCCCAATACACTCCACCCCCTCCCAAAGCACAATTCTTAGAAACAAAGAATTTTTAAAAGATGAGGGAAAAGCAATTCAACCAATTTGACCAACACATAATCCAAGTCTGACTTTCCATATAATATTCCATACCCCTAATCCTCAACCTCTGTAAAGAAAGGAGGTGTATCTCTTCGGAGCCAAGTTTGGTCATGTTAATTTCACACTGGTCAGTTTTGTTTTTTTTCTTTTCACTCACATTAATGTTATAGCTTATGTATATTCTTTTCCTGGTTCTGCTTGCTTCATTTTGTACCAGTTTATTCAACTCTCCTGCTTCTTCCTTGTGTTTATTTCATACAGTACAATAATATTCTATTCCATTTTGTACCACAACTTATTTAGCCCTACCTCAATTGATGAGTATCTATTATGTTTCCAGTTTTTTTACAACCATAAAAAGTGCTGCCATACGTTACATTTATACATACATATATATACGGGTGTATACATACATAATACACACATATAATATTATGTAGAAATATAATATACATTTCATATTACTGGCATATTATGCTAATTTTCAATATTATTGCTAAAATATAATGATACACTGCTGTGCGGCATGATTAACATATTTAAATAAAATCTATATATACATACGCACATATGCATATACATATATATGTGTATATGTATATGTGTACACACATATATCTTGTTTCTTCTCTCTTTGACTTCCCTGGTGTAAAGGGCTGGTAATAAATATTAGATTGTACATTGTATGTGTCAACGATTTTTTTTTTAAAGTAACAAATTGTTTTCCAGATCAGGGCCATTCTTAGTGCCAACAATGAATCAGTTTTCCCAGTACATCTAAAACATTTGTTTTTGTCGTGTTTGAAAAGATTGCAGAAGTATTTATTATACTATTTCCCAAGCACTGGGCAACGGCACTGAAATCTAACTGAAGGTAGTTCCTCCCCCAAAAGGAGCTGATATGCTTATATGAGAGACAACACATAAAGGGAAGTCAGTCAACTCGAATTTATTAAGTACCTATTGTGTTCCAGGCACAGTTCTAAGTTCTGGTGATAAAAAGAAAGGTAAAAACAAAGACCCCCAATCGTAAAGAACTCACAATCTAACAGAAGAGACAACATGCAAACAATTATATACAATCGAGATATATATACAAGATAAATTTGGAGGTACTCTCAGAGGGAAGGTACTAAGATTAAGGGGAATCTGCAAAAGCTTCTCCCAAGAAGGTAGAAATTGGGTTAGTAGCCAGAGGTGGCTATTTTTACTACCATACAGTAGCAATGGCAGTATTTGGTTGAATTATGGCTCCAGTATTTAAAGGGGGTGGGTAAAATGCTTAAGGATGCGAATGGTAACATAGGAGGGATTAAAGTGAAATGTGGTAGAGCCAGTTGAGGTATAATGATCCAATTGCTCTTCTTCTTAAATATTTGCAAAAATTTCCTGTATTTGTTGGCTAGCAGACTATTACTAGAGATATTTACTGTAAATGTTTCCTGTAATCTCTTCTTTTCTAACTTTAGCTGTGTTGATTTTGTTCATATAAAACCTTTTCAATTTTATGTAATCACTAGTCTTTCTCCATTAAAATGTAATCTCTTTCAGGGTAAATGCATTTGTAGTTTTATTCACAGTGCTTAGTATAGAGCCTGGCATGTATAGTAAGCACCTAAAAAATGCTTTATCTAGAAATCTTTAAGCAAAGATTATACTCATCAGGTATAAAGAGGGAATTCTTGTTAAGTAACAAGTTGTACGAAATGGCATTTAAAGATCCCTTTTTGTGTGTGATAACAAAAATATAAGAAGTCTCTATGATGACAGTATGAGGCATGACAAATTAAAATAGCTGGAAAATCTCACAGTTAAAATGATTTACAAAATCCTTTTTCACAGAGTAATCTGCTTATTCATCACAACATTTAGAGAAGTGTATAAGCACAAGTAGGATATACAACATTAAGATAACTGGTATTTAGAGTTATGCATTTATTTTGTATTTTTTAACTACAACACTGATTCCTAGAAGAGAAATGATACTTTTAAGGAAGCTTTACAAAATGAAATTATTATATTTTTATAAATTTGTTATATTTTTATAAATTATAAACTTATTTATAAATTATTATATTTTTAATTTGTAAAATAAACACAGAAGCCAGGCAGTCCAATGATATAATTTGACTGACTATAGTAGTGAATTATTACACATCTTATATAGTACGTTTGTAGAAAAAATATAAGTGCATGTAGATAGAGGGAAGAAATGACCGATGATGTTCAATCATGGAAATAAATAACTTCTTTAACGATGTAGCTTCAGAATTCAGAAACCCATAAAAATTATAGGTATAACAGTTAAATAATTAACAATAAAAAAGATATTTGTGCTCTTTTTGAAATGTTTTGAAAATAGTACTTGAAGACAATAAAGAATTCAGTACTTGCAGTGCTATCAAATGTTAAAAGAGCAACTAATAAAATATAAGCAGAGCTGGATTTCTTTGGATGGTGTCAATTCCTCAGCCTCTGCTCCTATCTCTCAAGATTATTAAGCAATAGACTAGTTAAGATTCATTACTGATTCATTACAGATTGGATGAAAGACCTCCAGGTCCTTTCTAACTCTGAGAGTTGATTTAAAAATCTCTTTGTTTTCCCTTTTTACTAACTAGTAAACTAAAAGCTGGATTTTTAACTTGGAAAATAAAATTTACCTTGTGTTTTTTTTTTTTAACCTTTCAACACTGATGACTGGAAAGTTTACTTATATCTGCCTTGCTATCAGCACATGTGATATAGTAGCTGGTTTTATGTAACGCTGGATGGTTTTCCACAGGTTCTGTTTCCTATTGAATGTATTTGTTTACTGAGTATATTAGCCAATACTTCTGTTTTCTAAACAAAAGTCTCCAAAATTTGAGGACAGCTGTTTTGATTTTGCAAACTGTATGCACATTAATACACAACTTAACGAAAAACTTTACATAGACAACTGAAAGTAAGCAATGAGACTAGTTCATATTTGGATAGGTTTCTGCATGTCCTATTGGCTATTATTCCTTTCCCCTTGCTCAAATTGAATATTTCCTCCTCTAGAGCTCAAACTAGATTTGGATTATTCCACCAATTTTGGATCAGTGACCACCATTCCCACGGTATAAATGGCTTCAAGTTTCTCTGCATTTTAGGAAAAAGTCCTTCACAAAGCAACAGCATTCCTATTTGCACACATAGATTTTGTAGTAAGTAGAAAGAGACCAGGAAACTTGGGTTCCAGTCAAGACATTTCCACTAAAGACACAAATCAAAATTTCTCTGGCATCAGTAGTCCAAGCTGATGGCTTGGACTAGATGACCTTGGGAATACCCGCCAGTTCTAAAACTGCATGCACGTTTCGTAATTTTTGTCCTCCTCTGAACAACCACATCACACACACTTTTGTACTCTACTTTGTGATTATATGTATATGGCTTATCTTCCATATTAGGCTTTGAGACTAGGCTGGCTATAAGACTAGGCTACAGACTACGAGGACAATGTCTTTTCATATTCTTCTTATTTCTCCACTCCTTCCTCAGTAACCAAATTTAGTAAAATACTACTAATAATAAAACTTAATGAAGAGGGAATGATGCCCTGAATGAGAAGGGTTACTAGTCTCCAAAAGCTGATAGAGGGGAAAAAGGCTCGAGAGAAGGATATAGGAACAAGGAAGGAAAGGGAGCCATCAATCATGAGTAAGTGGTATATGAGTTGAGAAGCCATCTGTGCTCCTTATATTAAGATTCTTAAGCATTTTTTATTGCAAAAATGTTGCTCCCAAAAGTATTTCCTGTGGGGAAACATTTAAAAATGAGTTTAAGACCCCAGATTAAGAGCTGGAAAGCATCTTAGGAACTACCTAAGGCCAACCCTAATTGTGGTGGTGCTATTTCAGTCGTGTCTGACTCTTCGTGGTCTTCTTGGTAAAGATACTAGAAAGGTTTGTCATTTCCTTCTTCAGTTCATTTTACAGATGAGGAAACAAAGCCAAACAGGATTAAGTGACTTGCCCAGGGTTACACAGTTATAATCTTGTAGAGGCAGGATTCAAACAAGTCTTTCTGACTCCAAATACAGTACTTTAGTACTTTTCACTGCACCATGTTTTCTCTTCCTATGTATGTCACCAAGACTGTAATGTAATTACTGTATATTAATTTACTTTACAGACAAGACTTTTCAGGAATACATTTAATGTGCAAAGTGACAGCAGACTTAACAATAAACATTTCTGCATCTGATTAAATTTGGTGTTAAGTTTTACAAGCTTTCTGAATATGGGAGCAAGACAAAGTTGACTGACAGAAAGAAATAAAGTACTTTGCTTCTATTTTGCCAAAGCTAAACATAGTATTTTCATACACACAAATATTCCAGTGATGAACAAATAATAACTGGACCATTTAACCAAGAAAACCTTGTTCTTCCTCTTCTATATTCTTCATTCTACATACATTCATTGAACCCTCAGTACTGCATAGCAGTACTGAGAAATGTTGTTTGGTCAGATAGGAACCTTTATTGGAAGAAATAATATTTCATGTGCTTTCCTTTTTCTCCACTCCAAAGAACAACACTACCCTAATTCAAGCACTTATCACTTCTCACCTGAATATTTCAATAGCTTCCTAACTGATCTTCCCCGTTTCCAGTCTCTCTCAAGTCACTTAAATTCAAAAAGCATTTATTAATTAACCCCTAAGTGTCAAGCATTGTGCTAGGTGCTGGGAATGTGAAGTTAAAAACAAAATTCTCTGCCTTAGTAGCTTGATTTTCTTGCGGGTAAGTAAACTATTAGAGAGAGACAGACATAAATTTTATAATAACTAAAGGTGACATGTTGTGAGCTATGGCAAACATGTCACGTTGAGCATTTTCCAACCACCTCCGGGTTTCCAGATTGGTCTTGTCTCGTGAGGTTGTTCATCAACTCTATCCAGACCCCTAGTTTGGAAGGGATCTCATTCACAAAGACCTCCTCCCGTGCCTTATCGTGCTTGGCTCTCTAAGGCAATCCCACCGGAGGTAAACTCTGGTAATCACTGTAGGTTCTAGTAGGCTTCCAGTATGGTCCTGGCAACTGATGGGTCAACTTTCCAAAGACCAGCTAAGTACGTGGAGGCCCATCACCAGAAAGCTGAAGTTGCATCTATTTCGTGACCACTGTGGTTGGTCTTTAGTTATGGAAGAGGTTAATGACTACACGACTGGCATTTTAACTTGCTCGTTACAAATTATCCATAGAAAACAGGAATTCATCCTAATTGAGAAAGCGATATAAAAAAACGGGGCAAAGGTTTACCAAACGGGGCGTGGAGGGCCAGGGCTCTCCGGCGAGGCTCTGCCGCCAGGTACCACGTGCCCTCCGAGGAGGATCCCCAGGCTGGACCACACGGATCAAACACAAAATAGGAGCCAACCCTGCTTCCAGCGGCCACAGAAATCAGACTCCTCCGACCGCGTCCTAGGGCTCTCTCCTTTTATTTGAACGCTTATGCCACCCGGTCTCTGCTTTCGTTACTTCTGGGGAGCAAAACTCCCCGGGGTGGGGGCGCTTTTAGACCAGCTGGAGGTCACCCCCAAACTCCTGATGGCCACGGTTATTTTGGGGAGAGGCAGAGGAGGAGGTAAGGTGGGGAGCAGAGGGGGAGAGAGGGAAGGGATCCTCTCCCTCCCCCCCCACGTGGTTACCTTTGCAAGTAGTGGGTGATGAAGATGGCCAGCAGGATGCGATTGGGCCAGTGGCTGAGACGCTGGGCCGGGGTGCAGGTGGTCACGTAGAGGGGCACCAGCAAGCACGGCAGCTCCTGTACGAACCACGCCAGCTTCCCCGGCATTGTCGGGCCAAAGATGGCCCTGGAGTGGCGGCCATAGGGCGACCCCACGATCCGCTGCAGTGCCCATAATTTCAGCCCCAAGACCACCACAAGGGAGGAGAGCTTCTCAATGGGACCAAATTCCACCGAGAACGTCATGGTCCCGGCAGGCAGGGCTGGGGCTCCGGCTGCCGCCGAGCCTGGAACGATCCAGCAGGGTGCTGCAGCAACGACGCCCTTGGGCGAGGGGAGACGGAGCAAACAGCGGTGTGGGATCCGAGGTCTCGGCTTTATTCCGTTCCAGGACCACGGGGCCTTGAGACGAGTGGAAAGTGACTAAAAGAGCCGGTTAGAGGCAGACTGCCGGAGAAGAGAGGTGCAAAGATGATCTTAAAAGAGGCACTCGGCTGAGGGGAGGGGCCGAAGGTCAGGAGGTCCGAGACCGAGGACGTCGATTGAACAAGCCGCCCTTTTAACTCCGGAGGAAGGCCTCCTATTGGACGACAGGGCCTCCTTTGTCTCCGCCCCTCCATCCCCCCCGCCCCCAGAAGATCCACGTGTGACCGATTCTGAGCAAATCAGAAAATGCTGGTAATTCTAAGAGCCGCCCCCGAGTCGCTCCTCGGGTCTCTCCTGACCCGCCCACGAGCTGCACCGCACTACGCCTGCGCCCCCGGCTTAGGGTGGCGAACTCAGTGCCTGCAAAACAAAGCCCTTCACGGAAAAGACATTTCGGGGTTTCGCCCTTACGGTTCTCCGCCGTCAGAAAACATTACTGCCTTTCCGAGGGCTTTTTCCAGCGGAGAAGTAAGGTTTGGGTGTTCCTGGGGATTTTCCTCCCCACTTCTCGCCATAGGCTCTTACATAGGCGATGCTTCCCTGGGCTGGGGCCTAAGTAGAAGGCCCCCCTCGAGGTGGGACGAGCCGGCGGCGTCATTCTGAAGCTCGTGGCGCGTGGCGTGGTCCCCGTGCTCGGCAGCATGGGTCGGCGGTATAGGAACAGGCGGCGCTCGCAGCAGCAACGCCCGGAGTCTCGAGAGGACGCGGCGGACGGGGACGGGAAGCGGGATAAGTCGGTAAGGACCGTGCTCCTGCGGGGAGTCGGGAGTGGGACAGCCGGGACCAGGCCATCAGAAAGATGGGCTGGAGGCCGCGGAGGGGGGAGCGGTGGCCCGCGGCTCCCCGCGCCCCTGCCCACCCGGCTCTCCCGGAGCCCCCTGCCCTTTGAGGACAGCCGCGGAGGCGTTCCTCATCCTTTCCCGTCTCTCTTTAGGGTTGGGAGGGCGGCTATCCCGAGATCGTCAAAGAGAACAAGTTGTTTGAACACTACTACCAGGAGCTGAAGATCGTGCCCGAAGGCGAGTGGGAGCAGTTCATGCAGGCCCTCCGGGAGCCGCTCCCGGCCACCCTGAGAATCACCGGATACAAATGGTACGGCCCGGGGCCAGCACGAGAGAGCTGAGGGACATGGGACCTTGTGCGCTGGGGGTTTGGGGAATAACCATCCCCGTGTGCGTCTTTGAAACGTGGCCTTCTAACGATCTCCCAGAGAATCCCTCTTGCTTTGGGACTGGGCTTGGGGCGCGATCCGCGATGTGGCCATCGTACTTAGCGGGTGTGAATACTGTGTTAGCGCCTGCTGTCTTAGACACGGTTCAGCATTCAGCATGCGCCTTCTTCCACCTTTCCATGCCTTAGTTCTACAAGATTCCTGACCCTGTCACCCGCGGAGGTCCAGCGTGCCTCTCATCCTCGCGTGGGCTGCAGGGCAGGTACTGCTGTGATACGACCATCAGGTTTTTCCCGCATACCTACTCTAGCTGATAATCCCTTGGGTTCTGATGTGATGTGTTGAAACCAGCTTTTGTATCCATATTGCATTTTTGCTGGGTCAGCCATGACTTGGGGTTTCTGGAGATTGTGTGTGTGTTTGTATTTTAAAGCTGGTCTTTGTGGGGCAGCTTTGACATGTTAAGTTTTCCAGATGTCATCCAGTCAGCTCTCTCTTACTCATTTCTGGGCCCAGCTTATTATCCATTTGTGTATATCTATACTGATACATTAATTATTCCGTTGTATATCATAGACTGGGCAACAGGCATTTTTCGACCAGTTGATTTTTACTATATGAATTGAGCTGTTGGGAGGTCATTGGCCTCGTGAGGAGATGCTGCTGTCTTTTGGGTTTTGATGTGTGTGTGTCACAGTATCGTTGATAAGGGAAGAGAGCATCTGGAGGACATCACAGCCTTACAAGAGAATCTCTCTAATTTTTGAAATTTTTACAGGGTCTTATCCATGGCAGTGGCAGATATCTTTGACCATCATACATCTTGTTTTCTGGGTTAGTTGGTATAAATATATAGAAACTTAAAGGCTGACACAGTGATTGTGTTTTTCAGTCTTCTGTGATCTTAGCACGCATGAGATAGTCCTTATTGGCAGAATGCCTTTAAGGCTGCATTCTGTTTTACTGAGTCTAATGTGTTTTTTAACGAAATAATGGACCTAATAGTATTTTCTTACAACCAACGTGAAGTAATGATCTGCTTTTGAAACTTATTAGTGATTGCAGTTTGTTCATGTCTCATTTGGGTTGTAGTCTAGAGTTGGAAGGAACTTCAGACTGGTTACCCCAACCTCTTCATTTTACAGTTAGGCGCAAGGTCATACAGGTAGTAAGCATCAGTAGTTGAGTTTGATTCTAGGTCTCTGCTGACTCCAGAATCAGTGCTCTTTCCCAGCTACAACTTTGATGGACTTATTAATATGCCACACTAGTATACTTAGTACTTGATCATTCCCATAAGGGGGCGGCAATGGGTTGATGGTTATTGATGTCCTCTTGACAACCTTTTTTTTTGTTGCTATCTGCATCTTCCCATCCTTAAGTTTGTAAAATGATTCCGCAATGCTTTGGATTTGCTCTTTGTACTTGATTTGGTCTAATTATTGCCAATTCCGTTTTTTTAATTGCCATTTTTAGTATCTTATAATCACATTGGATACTGAAGTGTTTGGAGTCCAGTTATAATTCCACTGTCATTGGTGATGAGAATTGATGTTTTGGAATGATGGGAAATCTCTTCTGTTTCCTATTATTATATACTTTTAATAGTGCCAAGAAACTTTAAATGAATTAATGACATCAATCAAAGTAGGAAATGTGGTCAGATCAGTTATTGCATTAATTTTTAGACTTAACTTTAGGTTTAACATAAAGAGAACAAAACTAAAAACATTACTACCCCCAGAAAAAAAATTGTTGAGAAAATGATGGTAATGTGAGCTATAATGAAACGGGAATTTTAAAAACATTTGATTTGGAGGATAAATAATTTGATTCTTTGGCCTTTGGGAAAAAAGAATTACAGAATTAATGCACCTTGGCAGAATTTTTCCTGTCTTCTGCCTTCTGCTTTTATGTCTAAAAAGTTTGAATAAGAATGTATGTGTAGAACCTATATAAGATAGCATGCTGTTGTGGGGAGGGAGGGGAAAGTATCTAAAATATATGGAACTGATTGTAGAAAACTGAAAGCAAATAAAATAATTTTTAAAAAAAGTTTAAATCATAGAAACAATATTACAAGAATATCTTGAGGGTAGTGATGAAGTATGTTATAAAGCTGTCACCTCTAAAGTAGCAAAAAAAAAAATGGGAAGTGTTTAGTTTTATTTTTCCCCAATAAGGGAAGTGATAACAATGACAGATGCCTTCTTCTCAAACATAAAAAAAAAGTTAGCTTTGGATTGTAAATGTGTTTTGAAACATTTCTTAAGGAGGAAAAGTTATGTTTTCTTTTAAATCAAGCTGACAATTAAACTATTTGCCTCCTCTCAACAGCCATGCAAAGGAGATTCTCCATTGCCTGAAGAATAAGTATTTCAAGGAACTAGAGGATCTGGTGGTAGATGGTCAGAAAGTTGAAGTACCACAGCCTTTAAGCTGGTAGGTTAAATCAAATTTCTTTTTTCTGATGACTTTGGTATTTTAGTCATTGCTACTGTTGGTGTGCTCAATTATTTTCCACAGTAATTTTTGCAACTAAAAGATGGTTCTGTGGCCTGATTGATTGCCTTCTGTTTGTTATGCTGTCACCACAACTTCCAGACTTGGTCCTTGGTTTTGTGAGTTGGGAAACTGATTTACATTAAATCATGCTAAAAATGGCTTATAAGCTTGAATAAGAATTTGTTAAAATAATATTATAAAACAAATTAAAAGGTATGTAACAAGATAAAAGATGAGAAAGGATGTAAGGAGCAGAGAATAAGTGCACAGGCCACAGTCTGTGGTAATTCAAATAGAACTGAAATTCTTATCACTGCAAAGCATTCTAGTTAAATTTCACATTTTCCATGTAACTACCAAGAGCCAAATTAGAATTTCATCCAATTTTGCCAAGATTTCTAGTTAAATTAAAAGCAATGATATGATTTAGCATTTGGCTCCAGTGTTATTTGAAAGGCAGTCTAAGACCCAATGACACTGGTTTCACTGCCTACAATAGCATGCAGAGTTAGCCTAATATTCAGTCTCTGGTAGAATGATGCAGCTTACCTTTGCAACCTGTCTTTTATAGTGCTTTTATACAATTTCTTGCTAATTTTAGAGAGTGATATCCCTAATGTCTCTGCCCCATTACTCTTAGATCACTATGCCCACTGTTTCTAGAACTTAATTGCACATGTGTTTGCCCTGAAATCTTTTATCTTATTCTGCCTGCCCCCATCGTTACCCCCATCTGGCTTCTGGGTAGTCCATCCTAGAGAGAATTTTTTCCTCTCTTTCTGTTTGTGTCATTTCTTTCCCATAGATTGCTTTGTATAACTGGGGTTTTATGTGTATGAGTTTACTTCAATTAGGTAAATCTAACATTTATTATAATTACTTTTGTGGAAGGGACCATGACATATTTCCTCATGATGCTTTGCATGGAAATTATTTGGTTGAATAAAATTTTAGAAATAATCCTTTAAAATTGAAATAATACAAATTAAGACTCTGACCTAGCTGTTTTGATAAATGTGTATGTCCTTCTTTCTTGAAGAGGACCATGACATCAAGATGATGATATGACTTGCAGTTGAGTTTGATTTGAGTGAGGGAGGTGCAAGGTCACCAACCTCACTTTCTTCTCCTGAGTCATTTGGGTCCAGTGACCTCTCATATTCATCAGGATGACTGGAGATGACCCAGGATGCAATGTGAGACCCTGGCCCTTCAGACCTTTCACTTTGAGTGAGATGCATCCATTCAATGAATAGGCTTCTTTAAGTTACTCAAAGGGTGGCCCCTTTAATCAAAAAAAAAAAATCAAACTGGGAGGGAAAGACTGTCAGGGTTCCTGGGTAAAAACAAAAAATAGGACAGAAGTCTATTTTGATGAATAGAATATCAAGGAAAAACAAAGTATTACATTCATATGTCTAAATTTAGAAGGGGTGACATTTAATCTTGTCTAACTTCCTTATATTTTCTAGATTAGGAAACTAAAGTTGTAAGAGATTAAATGATGTTATTTTTGTGACACTGAATAGATAGCAGAACCTAGATTTGAACCCAGAATTTCTGACACCAAATCCATCATTCCTGTTATTATGCAATGCTACCTTCTAGTTGTTAGTCAAATTTGAAATACTTAGGTTCTTTTATGAATTGTAAAGATGCTTATAAGTTAATGAGAACTGAAAATATAAATTATAAAATAAATACTTTTTTCTCCACGGATTCTTAGTTTTCAGCTATGTCAAGGTATATAGCCATGCTTTCCCCCTTTTTGCTTGTCATCTAGGTTGCACAGTGTGTAAAATGCTGGAGTTAGGAAGTCCTGAATTCAAATCTAGCTTCAGACACTTAGTAGTTTGAAATTCATCAATTAGACTTTTACTGAGTACTTTCTATGTATGTGTTCAGCATCTTATTAAGTACTATGAAATATACAAAAGAAATATATGAGGGCTTAAAAGTTTGATCTGGGTGGAGAGATGAAAGCAACACAAACGATGTTGGTAAGTGTATGGCATCATAATTTTTTGTCTAAAATTTCCCTAATCTCTTCCTATACGTTTATCTTGAAAATAATTCCATAATCCTTTGTTCCTTCACACCAAAATCTGGGGTGTGTATTTCAAGCTCAAGTGTTCTGTAGCCAAATCCATTATTAAGTGCTATGCTAAAGGGTAGGAAATTATTGAAGTTCTTTGTGCAGAGAAATAATATGAAGAAAAAAGGGAACCCTTCAAAAAACTAGAGTATAGTCTGAGAAGAGGTCAAGAAAATAAGAGCTGTCTGAGAAGTCAAGATCATTCATATATTATTTAGGAAGAAGTGCTTTTGTATCTAAGAGCAATTTCAAGTCAATACTGATTAAGTACAGTTATTAGGGACAGTTTGCTTCTCATACTTCCAAACCTGGATTTTCACCTGACAGTGTTTTTCCAGATTTGTGTTATGTTGTTAGCACTAGAGTGACATGGTCCTCTATGAAAGGATATCCTGGGATGGCAGAGGAAAAATCTTTTAGAACTTGTTAAAATAGTAAAGTGAATTGTATGGAATTTTCTATTCCATAGAGAGCCAACCAATATGGTTCAGAAATGAAAATGTACAAAATATAAATGTTTCTATTCACAATGTCATTGAAAGATTTTATACTTTCTTACCTTCTTTGTATTTCAGAAGTATTGTTTTAGACATTTGTTAATTTTTAGACTGCAAAGTTACTGAACTATCCTTAGAGAAAAAAACTGCTGATTTAATATTTAACTTTCTTTTTTAATCACTTAACTATGGGATTACCAAATGTCTCCAACTTTTCTTATTTTCATTAGGTACCCAGAAGAGCTTGCATGGCACACAAATCTGAGTCGAAAAATCTTGAGGAAGTCTCCACAGCTGGAAAAATTTCACCAGTTTTTGGTTAGCGAAACTGAATCTGTAAGTATTGTTTTTTTAGACATATGGACTAAGAGAATATTAAATTTGAATGGGACATTAGAAATCGAGGATCACCGTAGCCATTCCCCCAATCCATTTTATAGTTTAATTCATCCAGTGTTTATTAAGTAGCTACTAAATGTAAAGGACATGGCATTGAGGCTACAAAGGCAGAAATGAAGCTGTTCTTTACCACAAGAAGCTTATATTTTAATGAGTGTAAGGACATTGAAGCCCAGGGAAGTGAAGTGACTCCACCAAGATAACTCAGCTGGTTAATGGTAGTTCAAAACACACATTGCTAAGTTTCTGTCAGCAATAAATTTCCCCCTTGGACACAAGACTATTGTGATGATGTGGTCAGGAAATAGGGGGATAGAGATCTGGGATTTCCATATCTGCAACTATATTTTTGGGTTAATTCTTTAGCAAGCAGTTGTAACCTGTCTCCTTTCCCCATTTAACTTCACCCTCCTACTTCTACAAGTTACAAGGAAGGAAAGCCAAGGATGACACTTGTCACCAAGTAAATAAAGAGTTCTTTCTTTTCCTCAGCCCTAACTCAGAAAAGGGGAGGGCAGGGAGTCTTTCTCTAATCCATGTTAGTTCTCATAGTGTTAGACTTGATCAAAGAAGAGTCACAACTCTATAAACAGTTGTTACTCTTCAGATGGTTGAAGAATGAGAAGCCAAGTAGGAGTGACAAAAGAGATTGTGTCTTCCCAATGACTTAGAAATCTAGAAACCCTACAAACCTCTGGGCTCAAAACAGTAGAATATTTCTTTTTTGTTGGCTGCATCAAGTGCCAGAGTCTGCTCAGGCTGTTCTCCTCACACCTTCAGATACTTTCCCTTTATTTTCATTCCCTTTTCCCAAATCAGGGAATCTTGGAGACTCCATGGCTTAAAAGTCAACCTCTCCTTACTTTTTCCCCTTTCTGTCCTGCCCACATATACATCTGAGCCCTCACATAAAGGATTCTTAGATGGAAAGGAAGGGGACACAGACACTGAGGTTTACAAAGTACTTACATTTCAGTCTAAGCTAGGAATGAAATAAAAAAAGATGGAATAGTATCTAGCTTCTTTCATTTCACAGACACACTCTAGTCTCAGATACTTTCAATCTATATGCAAGTCTTCAGATATAAGCTGTATAATGACTTCTTGGGGATGCAGTCTTCGATTTGCTATAGAAGTTGTCTCTATCAATTGACTTAGTTTAAAAGCCCAGTTTAAAATTAGTTAAATAATTGAGTTGTTTAGAACCTTCAGAAGTGATCTAATCTACCTCATTTGTAATTAAAGAGCCAAAGGAATTTTAAGATACTTTATACTTAGCTTATTTCTTGCTTTCCTACTTTCTTTAAAATGAAACTTGGTGGGCCTAAGATCAGACATTTGGGCACCTCACCAAATGACAAAGATCTAGTTTAAGACTGACCAAAAAGGCACCATAAACTCTGTATATACTCTTTTTGACCCAGAGATACCACTATTATGTCTATACCCCAAAGATATTTAAAAAAGAAGAAAATGAGCCATATAATTAGAGAACTTCTTTTTGTAGTGGGAAAGAATTGGGAACAAAAGAAGTACTCATGAATTGAGGAAGGAGTAAGTAAATTGTGGTGTAGTAGCATAATGTGAATTTGAGTGTATCTCATTCAAAGTGAGAATGTGATAAGACCTTGGCCTGACAGGGCCAGGATCTCCCATTGCATCCTAGGCCATCTGCAGTCATCCTGATGAATATCAGGCCACTGGACCCAGATGACTCAGGAGAAGGAAGTGAGGTTGGTGACCTTGCACAGCCTTCCCTCACTAAATCAAAGTCAACTGCATGTCATGTCATCACTTTGACGTCATAGTCCATCTGCTTCGAGAACGAAGGACAAACACAACAACAAAATGATGAAAGGAATGGTTTCAGAAAACCTGAAAGACTTGTATAAACTAATGCAAAATTAAGTGAGCAAAGCCAGGAGAACAATTTAAGTAATAAGAATAGCAACAGACAATCTTGAGAAACTTAGTCAACCATGGTGAAGCATGTGGCCCACCTCCTGACAAATACAGAATGAGACATATTTTGGAGAGTGTCCAATGTGGAAATTTGTTTCTCTTGACCATGCATAGTATGGGGAGAATCACAGAATTGACAGAAATAACTCTTGAAAAGTTTGAGACTACAGTTTAAGGATACTTGATATATTGTCACTATTAAGAACCTATAGACCTTTTTTGTGTGGTGCTCCAGAGAGCAAAAATAGGTCTAGAAGATGGAAGTTAACAGTGATTATAGGTTTTGTCTCAGCATAAGAAAAAACTTGCCCCAAAATAGAACTTTCCAGCAATGGAATGACCTGCTTTGTAAAGGGCCTGTGGCTGGAACCTATATTAAAGTATAGGATCAATGACTCTTGTGCATATTGTGAATAGAATTCTCACATTAGGTTGGAAATTAAACTGAATTAGTTAAGGTTCTTTCCAGTTCTGAGGTTCATTAATCTCTTGCATGTAGTCAAAGCCCTTTTGGGAGGTGGAAGTGGGAGGTCATATGAAGGAAGAGAGACCTATCAAGGGATATCCTTAATATACGTTTATGACAAAACTGTCTTTTAAAGTGACTTAATTCATTGAAATCTATTTGGATTATCATTACATAGCAAATTACGTTATGTTTATTTTTGTGTTTACATTGCAATAAAATACGTGATATATTTGCCTTTTATTTTGAAATAGGTATGTATTTGCAGTTTTATAAACATGTAGTTACTGATAATTTTTCCTTCAGGGAAATATTAGTCGTCAGGAAGCTGTCAGTATGATTCCACCCTTGCTGCTTAACGTTCAACCTCACCATAAGGTATTGTTTATTTTTAAAATTTAAGTGTTTTTCTTAATGTAGAAGAAAACTAAAGGATTTAGGATTACTTGAGAACATAAGTGTATGCCAAAGCCACTTAAAAATGAGTAAGTTTTGCCTTTCACTTGTAAAAATATTAATGGCTAACATTTATATAGGGTTTATGTGCCAGGCACCATGCTTAGTGCTTTGTGATTATAAATTCATTTGATCCTTATGACTGCTCTTGAAGTGTGCTATTATTCCCATTTAACAGATGAAGAAATTGAGGTAAACAGAGGTTAATGACTTGTCTAAGATTACGTAATTTGTAAGTGTCTGACATCGGATTTGAACCCTGATCATCTTATTTCAGGCCCAGCACTCTCTCCACTGCTGCTCTATTAATTGATTGTTGAACTCATTTGTCTGTTATCCAATTCAACAGATATTAAATGCTTAAAAATATTTTCAGTTCATAATTTATTTTTCCATATTGTCTAAAGGGGAACTTGGAGGACCAGTCTTTGGGCAGCTATATGGGGTCAGAGGCAGAACTTAATTTTTTCAGTGGCTTTGGCATTTTGATTTTCTCATTTCTTACAATAACCCTTAAGGTAGGTAGGATGGGGCAATATGTTTTAGTGCATTTCATAAAGCTTCCTTGGAGAATGTAGTTTTCAAAACAAAAACATCAAATACTTTTTCCTGTTTTCATGAATAGATTTTAGATATGTGTGCAGCACCTGGATCAAAGACTGCCCAGTTAATTGAAATGCTTCATGCTGATATGAATGTTTCCTTTCCAGGTACGTGATGGTATATTGTTTAAGTGGGGGAAGTGGTTTATGTTTTGGGAAATGATTCAGGGAAAGGTCAAAGTACACTCTGTAATTGTGGCATCTATAAAATTTAGGTTGCTTTATTTAATTTGAGGTGGTTTTCAAAATGAAAACAAAGCTGGGTATTTTTGTACCATGCTTATTAATTACGAATTTCATATTCCTAATGTGAGACAGTGCCTATCCTTTGTTTAGAGGTTGTTAGTAATTTTGAACTCGTGCTATTAGAAACTTATTTTTTTTTGCTTTAAGTATGAATTTATTGATGTCAGCTTTACAAGCTAATCATTCTAATACAGAGTGATTTGGGAAATAGAGACATTAATAAACTCATGAGAACTTGAATGGTCAAAAAAAATTATGTAGAGGTTTCCATAAAGAATCTGGAGACTGCTTTCAGTTATAGCAATAAACAGTTCAAAGTTGCTAATTAGAACATTTTATCCAGAAACATACATCTATTGCACTGATACCAAATCTGTTACCATATAATTGAGTTTGAAAATAGACAAAATTTTTTTGTTCTTATGTACCGAAATTAAAGCCTAATCTTAAGGATATTTCTACAAGATCCATGCTATTGTGTATTGTTTGCATTTTATTGTTGACATCAAATTCTGTATTTACCTTACTGGTTACAAATACATTCTAATTTTTCAAAGCCATATGCAACATTGACTTACTACTTGGTCTAGTAATACTTCAGTTTTTTGAAAAGGCTGACTCTAGAAATGGACAAGAATTTTCAGCACCTGTGGTTCTGGGCAGCAGCAGCATCAAAAAAGACAGTCATCTGAATGACCCAACTATTTGTAAACTATCAACTTTTCTTCTTTTTAGAATTGCCCTTACTAGACATCTTTAGTACATCAATTCTTCCTTTTGTTTAGATAAGGTTTCATCCATATTGCAAAGGTGATCGCTCGCTCATCATACTAAGCTGGTCCTCATAGCTCCTCTTATTACTTGTCAATTCATCTGCTGCTGTTCTGACTGACTACTTTCATTTCTTCATTCACTGATTCTTTAGATTTTTCTGCTAAGGATAATCTTTTAGAGAGTGCTTAGCACTCAGAATGAAAATGCACTGATTTGCTATCAGCCAATTGAAGTCGGGATGTAAGATCCACTATCTTTGACATATAATGATTTTTTATTAAATCCCCATGGTATTCAACATCTGGAACCTCCCTGTTTGATGTCATCACCAGCATTCCAACTAGACTGGTACTCTGAACAGGTTCTTGCCAAGCCTTGTCATCTGATTCTTCCTGATCTTGTACAGTGGCATTCACCAGAACAGGTTTTTCCTGGGTGTTCTGTACCAGCTGGGCCCCACTTGCGTTCTTCACCTTATCTGCCATCCTTTGGTTTTCCTTACATAACTTGATTTTGGCTAACTGGGCTTCCAATGTTCCTTCTGCTCCAGCTTGGCAGTCTTCTCTAAACTTCAGCTTGACCTGTTGTACAAGACCTTCTCTCCTACAAACTTTTTTAAAGTAATTTTCAGGGTTAATTCAATAAGTAATAAGTAATCTGTATGTTGAAAAGTTATGACCATTTTATCCTTGATTTATTTTATTTTATTTTATTAGAAATAAAATTTTGTAATGTTCTTGTGTAAATAGGGCATAAGTCAGCATGTAGCTTATATATTCAGATAGTTTGTACTTTGTAACCGTTTTGTTTTTCTCATTGTCAGCTTCTGATTATTTATTGACTAAATCTGTTATGTTCCAAAAGAGGGTTAAGAATGAAAAATTTACACTGATTGGTTATTGAACTAAATTGGTTCTGAAACTATTTGGTTATATGAACTAAAAGGCAAAAAATAGTCTAAATTCAGTTTCTCTTTATATCCTTCAAGTCTGTAAAGGAGTTTGTCTTTGGAATTGCTTTTTACTTATAAGTCTATAGGAAATAATACATTAAACACTAAGATCAGCACTTAACTTTAATGCTTAATTTAGGTAACATGGCCACTTCACACTCCCACTCACTCTGCCTTTACCTCTCCACCATCCCCAAAACAAGTAGACTTGATATCTTTGAAAGTAATTTTGTAAGAGATCTTCAGATTGTTAATTAATGTTGATAGTAATCAGAGAATAGGATTATTTAGAAGCTAATCTATACTGTCCAATCCTGAAACAGTGGAGCAACTTGCCTTATGTTTTTCAGTGTTGGCCTCTGTATTTCTTTGTTATAATCTTGTTTAAATGGGCCTGCTTGTTAGCATGGATTAGTCTCTTAAGTCTGCTTCTGTTTCAATACCTTCATGAGCAGGAATTCTCTGTTTTTTGGTAGTAAAAAGCTTTGACAAAGGAGTTATATCAGGGATATTGATTTGTCTTCCTCATGCTTTCAACTAAACTAAACTCATTTGATAATTGTTTTTTTAGAAAATGTTTTAGAACAACAGTGAAGATAATTGAGGGTTGTAGATATTTACTTGCTTTTTTTATTAGACATACTAGGAGGAACTAAAGAACTGAAGTTGTTTTATTGAACAGACTTCATAATGCCACTATTTCTTTTCCCAACTTGTAGAGATCATTTGAGTCATTGACCTTAGAAAAGTGAATCCTACTTTTGACCTTATTTGTATGTAAAGTGTGTCTTTAGCTCTCCCTTATCACCTTCGCAGTGCCTTTACTAAGTTGTAAATTAAAGCTTAAGCTTTTTTCTCCCTTGAAGACATCTGGACATTCCTTATTTTATTAACTTTCCCCACTATTACCATCTGAAATTAATTTTTGTTTTATCTGACATTACAATTTTATGTTCCCAGAGGGATTTGTCATCGCTAATGATGTTGACAACAAACGCTGCTATTTGCTTGTTCATCAAGCAAAAAGGTTAAGCAGTCCTTGTATCATGGTTGTAAACCATGATGCTTCCAGCATTCCTAGACTGCAAATAGATGTGGACGGAAAGAAGGAGGTTCTCTTCTATGATAGAATTCTATGTGATGTGCCCTGCAGGTATTTTATGCTGTTTTTTTCTCTAATAATATAGTATGTTATTTACAGCACATCAGACTTTTGCTAAAATCATTAATCTTGTACACAAGGTATGTTTTTTAAAGTATTTTGGAATTCCTTTATAAAATGATTTTTAAAGTGTACCGTGAGTTGATGTGTTACCTAAGCATACACTTCTCCTTTTGGACCATGCTCTCTTTTAAAAGGGAGCATAAAATGTTTAAACTAATAATATGTCCTTGAATTAATTGAAACAATAGCTAATTTTGTTGTATATTAAAGACATTTAAGTATGATTGTTGTATCCCTCTCTTCTTGTTGTTGTGTTTGTCCTTCGTTCTCGAAGCAGATGGACTATGACGTCAAAGTGATGACATGACATGCAGTTGACTTTGATTTAGTGAGGGAAGGCTGTGCAAGGTCACCAACCTCACTTCCTTCTCCTGAGTCATCTGGGTCCAGTGGCCTGATATTCATCAGGATGACTGCAGATGGCCTAGGATGCAATGGGAGATCCTGGCCCTGTCAGGCCAAGGTCTTATCACATTCTCACTTTGAATGAGATACACTCAAATTCACATTATGCTACTACACCACAATTTACTTACTCCTTCCTCAATTCATGAGTACTTCTTTTGTTCCCAATTCTTTCCCACTACAAAAAGAAGTTCTCTAATTATATGGCTCATTTTCTTCTTTTTTAAATATCTTTGGGGTATAGACATAATAGTGGTATCTCTGGGTCAAAAAGAGTATATACAGAGTTTATGGTGCCTTTTTGGTCAGTCTTAAACTAGATCTTTGTCATTTGGTGAGGTGCCCAAATGTCTGATCTTAGGCCCACCAAGTTTCATTTTAAAGAAAGTAGGAAAGCAAGAAATAAGCTAAGTATAAAGTATCTTAAAATTCCTTTGGCTCTTTAATTACAAATGAGGTAGATTAGATCACTTCTGAAGGTTCTAAACAACTCAATTATTTAACTAATTTTAAACTGGGCTTTTAAACTAAGTCAATTGATAGAGACAACTTCTATAGCAAATTGAAGACTGCATCCCCAAGAAGTCATTATACAGCTTATATCTGAAGACTTGCATATAGATTGAAAGTATCTGAGACTAGAGTGTGTCTGTGAAATGAAAGAAGCTAGATACTATTCCATCTTTCTTTATTTCATTCCTAGCTTAGACTGAAATGTAAGTACTTTGTAAACCTCAGTGTCTGTGTCCCCTTCCTTTCCATCTAAGAATCCTTTATGTGAGGGCTCAGATGTATATGTGGGCAGGACAGAAAGGGGAAAAAGTAAGGAGAGGTTGACTTTTAAGCCATGGAGTCTCCAAGATTCCCTGATTTGGGAAAAGGGAATGAAAATAAAGGGAAAGTATCTGAAGGTGTGAGGAGAACAGCCTGGGCAGACTCTGGCACTTGATGCAGCCAACAAAAAAAGAAATATTCTACTGTTTTGAGCCCAGAGGTTTGTAGGGTTTCTAGATTCTTAAGCCACTAGGAAGACATAATCCCTCTCTTCTAGAAGAGGAGTGAAATACTTGAGACCCCAGAGCAGATCTTAAAGCCCTTGTAGTTTCATCTGATTTATATTAAAGTTGTAATGCGATAGCTTGTGGTTGGCAAAAAAACCCCAGCATAGCTTTAAAAATTCTTTGGGGGTAATACTTCAGAAAGCCACAAGATGATGACATTGCTTCATGAGCTTATATGTTCGTCATGGTACTCCATTCTGTGTGTCTCCTGTATGTTTATCTCTTCGGATGCAACCATGTCTTATGTCTGTTTAATTTTATGTCTGTTTGTCAGTTTACCAATTTTTTTTTCTCCCTGTTCAATGTATCTCAGCATGCCTGTGATTTGTTAACTCATATTCTTGTTAAGTGTTCTTTCAAGGGACTAGAGAAACATGATGAAAAAGAACACAGTCCTTGATCTCAGGAAATTTATAGTTGAATGTGTTTTAGAGGGGAGGGAGCACAGCTAGTCTCCAGAAGGTGACTTTAGGTATCACTATAGCACAAGTTTATAGAAGCCACTGTGTATAGAAGTCACTGGTGGCATGAGGTATTCAAGAAGTCCTTTCTCTGTGTTTTATGCCTTATTTCTCTGCCTCTTTGTTTCTCAGTTCCATCCAAATTTAATTAGCTGTAATTAAAATAAATTGTCATTTATTTTAATTAAATTTTTTGCTTTATTCTTATTTTTAAACGTGATGAAAACCTTTTCATTTTTCCATCTTTTAGAATAAAACCACAATTAATTGCTTTTTACTTGGGTAATTTTTTTATTGATTTTTTTTTTTTTTGTGGATCATTAATCCTTGAAAGAAAAATGGTTCCCTGCCCTTATTGTAGAAGCCAGTCAGATTTACCTATTTGTTTCTTATATTATCATGTAGAGCTAACGACAGTCTTATGTGGGGTTGTTTTCAAGCTTGGTAGATTTTACCTCAAGCCTTAAAATATGTAGCAACCTCTCACAGGTGATTTTTAAGTAATCATAGTTATTGCCAAGTAAATTAATTAAAAATTGCAATCACAATTCATGTTTTTTCATTCCAGTCTTAAAACTTTGCAGAGGGGTTTTTAGTAGTAATTACTTTCAGTTGAAAGTTAATGAGGCATTCAGAAAATCTTTATTTGTTATTTAATCATTGAATAAAGTTTTCAAATTACTCAAAAACAAAGTTACCATTCAGTTTATAGTAGACAGCACATTATATTCCAACATTTTTAAAAGATAGTGAAGTGAGTTTATTCCTAGTTTTTGCAAGATTGTTTTCAAATTGCCATTTTAGGAAAAAAAAGTCATAAGAATTTAGTCAGAAAATGTATATCTTTATTATTAACTGAGTCTGTACAGTATTTTTAATAAACAAATTTCTCTTTTCAGTGGAGATGGTACCATGAGAAAGAACATTGATGTATGGAAAAAGTGGACAACCCTAAATAGTTTGCAGCTACATGGGTAAAAATATGTGTTTAAATCATATGTAACTTTTCAGAATGAGATTTTCTTTGAAATAGACCTGTTTGACAAAATAAAGATTTGAAAAAAAAAATTATCTTAGCTAATATTCTTCAGCTTATGAAAAGGATCAGACCATTAGAAGTTCAGCTTCGAATTTTAGTGTTTTTAATAGGCCATAAAAATTGGTGATAGTCCAAATTGATTTATGAAGAATCAAAATTAGCTGATTTTGGAAACTTTTCATGAAGAATTCTTTAGTAAGCTAGTATATGGTAAATATCTTAAGTTGGAGATTACATAGAAGTCTTTACGTAAAGATTTTAAAAATCTAAACAATAGCAACATGTTGCTAACATTGATGTTACTGTGTTATTTCTGTAGATTTATCTGTTATCCAAATGACTTGTTTATTATAAATTCTAATTGTCCTTTTGTTTCTTCATTTTTTTCCCAAGATTTTTTTTCCTGTAACCTATACTCTTACATGTAGAAGTTCCATATTTACTGAATTTAAATAGTAGTGAATATGAATGGTACTACTGTATGAAGGCTATTTCCTTAGTACATTAAGTAGTCTTTCCCTGGCAATATATATAAGTATATACGTATACATATAACATGTCAAAAAAGTCAGCAGAAAATAGAATTTTTTTAATTTTTAGAAGTAAAATAATTACTTCTCTTAATATGCATGGTGTAACTATTCCTTTTAGTTTTATAGCAAGCTAATTACATTTTGGAAGTTTGCTTATTGTGATCTAGTAGGTCTCTTGGAAGCAGTTTTGAGAGTTTTGGTTGACTTTGGCTATTCGTATTGAGATCAAGCTATAGAAGATCCTAAATGTACTTACTGCAAGATTTGACACAGTGAAATTATGTTGATGTAAAACTACCCCATCACACATTTGTTAATAGTCCTATTTGCTTGTATAATGAGGTCCTATAAAAGTTAACTTGCTAAATGGTGATATTCTATAGTGGATCAACTAAGTTTCAATTCTTAGCTAAAAGAATTCTGTTCATAATTCTGAAAATACAGTTATTGACAGTGCAAGGTTTTCCTAAGCCATGCTTATCCGACTACCAGCAGATACCACATAATTTATAACCCTTTTCATTCTGGATATATAATGCATCTGTAACCAGACAAGATCTGGCTTTTCCCATGAGCATAAGTGCTAAGAGACCATAACCCAAGAGAAAGAATTCTGGAGGAAAAAAAAAATCCAATTCTAAAATACTCCATTTTACACTGTTGCTTATTTTGTAGGCCCCTGACCATTTGCTGAATTTTTTGGCTAGTTTAACAGCAAATACTAAACATGTTTTTAAAATTACCTTCATTAATCTAGTGTTTGTTTAGCTCTATTTTTATGAATTGCTCAAAGTATTTAAGGAACTAAGAAAAGAATTTTCTAGAGGACTTGTGAATTTCTTTTCTTTGGAGCGTAAGAGGGACTCCATTTCTATTTAACTAAGCTATGTTATCTTTTTAGTTTACAGCTTAGGATAGCAACACGTGGGGTTGAGCAGCTGGCTGAAGG
Organism: Notamacropus eugenii; assembly: GCF_028372415.1. NCBI lineage: Eukaryota > Metazoa > Chordata > Mammalia > Diprotodontia > Macropodidae > Notamacropus > Notamacropus eugenii. The sequence goes on along the minus strand of NC_092875.1, from coordinate 354,636,580 downwards.
TGGTAGGATGGTATATTCTACATGCTCATTAAATCCTATTGAGGATGAAGCAGTCATAGCCTCACTGTTGGAGAAAAGTGAAGGTAAAAATAAACATTTTAAAACGTGTACATGCATGCAGTTTATAGTTGAATAATGTGTTTAATATTTCTTGAACTACCTGGATATTTGGGAACTAAAAGAAAAATTAGCTCTGTTGTACAGTCTTGGTTTTTGTTGGATTCCTTTCCCATTGTTTTATACACATTGATTGGAAAATTGATATGGCCTAACCTTGGCTTCCATAGCCATTGGGCAGTATAAAAAATTTTAACTCTCTGTCTACATTTTTCTTTAAGCTCTTAATCTTTCCTATTATATATCCCAGTGACAAAAGTATGAAATTTTATACCTAATTTAAATATTTATTGGTACCTCAACTAATCTTTGCAAAACATTTTCCATCTAATTGTAACCATTATTGTTAGCTTTATCTGCACAGGCAATATTTACAACCTATTGTGCTCCAATTGTGCTTTTTTAAAAATTACCCATTTGTCTTTATTATTCAATAAGGTTCTCTCATCTTGAACTTTTTTTTTTATTAAATTAATTTATTTAACTTTTAACATTCATTTTCACAAAATTTGGGGTTCCAAATTTTCTCCCCATTTGTCCCCTTCCCCCACCCCAGAACACCGAGCATTCCAATTGCCCCTATCACCAATCTGCCCTCTCTTCTATCATCCCTCCCTTCCTTTGTCCCCATCTTCTCTTTTGTCCTGTAGGGCCAGATAACTTTCTATACCCCTTTACCTGTATTTCTTATTTCCTAGTAGCAAGAACAGTACTTGACAGTTGTTTCTAAAACTTTTGAGTTCCAACTTCTCTTCATTCCTCCCTCCCCACCCCATTCCCTTTGGAAGGCAAGCAATTCAATATAGGCCATATCTGTGTAGTTTTGCAAATGACTTCCGTAAAAGTTGTGTTGTGTAAGACTAACTATATTTCCCTCCATCCTATCCTGCCCCCCATTCCTTCTATTCTCTCTTTTGATCCTGTCCGTCCCCAAGAGTGTTGACTTCAAATTGCTCCCTCCTTGCATTGCCTTCCCTTCCATCCTCCCCCCACCCTGCTTATGTATTGTAAGATAGGTTTTCATACCAAAATGAGTGTGCATTTATTCCTTCCTTTAGTGAAATGTAATGAGAGTAAACTTCATGTTTTTCTCTCACCTCCTTTCTTTTTCCCTCAACTAAAGTCTTTTGCTTGCCTCTTTTATGAAAGATAATTTGCCCCATTCCATTTCTCCCTTTCTCCTCCCGATATATTTCTCTCTCACCACTTAATTTCATTTTTTTAAGTTATGATCCCATCCTATTCAGTTCACTCTGTGCTCTGTGTGTGTGTGTGTGTCTGTGTGTATGTGTGTGTTTGTGTGTGTGTAAGTGTGTAATCCCACCCACTAGCCAGATACTGAAAAGTTTCAGGAGTTACAAATATTTTCTTTCCATGTAGGAATGTAAACAGTTCAACTTTAACAAGTCCCTTATGACTTTTCTTTGCTGTTTACCTTTTCATGTTTCTCTTCATTCTTGTGTTTGAAAATCAAATTTTCTTTTCATCTCTGGTCTTTTCATCAAGAATGCTTGAAAGTCCTCTATTTCATTGAAAGACCAATTTTTCCCCTGAAGTATTATACTCAGTTTTGCTGGGTAGGTGATTCTTGGTTTTAGTCCTAGTTCCTTTGACTTCTGGAATATCCTATTCCATGCCCTTCAATCCCTTAATGTAGAAGCTGCTAGATCTTGTGTTATCCTGATTGTATTTCCACAATACTTGAATTGTTTCTTTCTAGCTGCTTGCAATATTTTCTCCTTGACTAGGGAACTCTGGAATTTGGTCACAATGTTCCTAGGAGTTTCTCTTTTTGGATCTTTCAGGTGGTTATCAGTGGATTCCTTGAATACTTATTTTGCCCTCTGGTTCTAGAATCTCAGGACAGTTTTCCTTGATAATTTCATGAATGACAATGTCTAGGCTCTTTTTTTGATCATGGCTTTCAGGTAGTCCCATAATTTTTAAATTGTCTCTCCTGGATCTATTTTCCAAGGTCAGTTGTTTTTCCAATGAGTTATTTCACATTATCTTCCATTTTTTCATTCTTTTGGTTTTGTTTTGTGATTTCTTGGTTTCTCATAAAGTCATTAGCTTCCATCTGCTCCATTCTGATTTTGAAAGAACTATTTTCTTCAGTGAGCTTTTGAATCTCCTTTTCCATTTGGTTAATTCTGCTTTTTAAAGCATTTTTCTCCTCATTGGCTTTTTGAACCTCTTTTGCCAATTGAGTTAGCCTATTTTTCAAGGTGTTATTTTCTTCAGCAATTTTTTGGGTCTCCTTTAGCAAGGTGTTGACCTGCTTTTCATGCTTGTCTTTCATCTCTCTCATTTCTCTTCCCAGTTTTTCCTCCACCTCTCTTACTTGATTTTCAAAGTCCTTTTGAGCTCTTCCATGGCCTGAGCCCATGGTATATTTATTCTGAATGTTTGGGATACAGAAGCCTTGACTTCTGTGTCTTTCCCTGATGGTAAGCATTGTTCTTCCTCATCCAGAAAGGAAGGGAGGAATTATCTGTTCACCAAGAAAGTAACCTTCTATAGTCTCATTTTTTTTTCCCTTTTCTGAGCATTTTCCCTGCCAGTGACTTGACTTCTGAGTTTTCTTTCCGCACCCACCGCCTCCAGATTCATCCAGGCAGGGCTTGGGGTCTGAGATTCAAATGCTGCTTCCCAGCCTCAGGGCTTTGGGCGGGGGCAGGGCTGATATTCAGTGTGAGATTAAGTTCTGGTGCTCAGGTTGGGGCAGGGCCACCACATGGGGCTCAGTTCCCTCAGGGGGTTTATGTGGAGACCTTCAACAATGAATCCGAGCTCCTGCCTGCTTGGGGAGCTCCTGTCCGCTGCCGCCCCCACTGCTGCCTTCTGAGGGGGCCTGAGTTATGGGGACACCCCACTCCCCTCTCGACCAGCCAAAGGAGACCCTCTCACCGACCCTTGTCACCTGTGGGTGGAGGGACCTGCTCAGCCGCTGGAGATTCTGTCCCTGAAGCCTGCTTGGATCTGCTCCTCTCGGTGCCCCGCCGCCAAGGTAGGGCTGGGCTCTGCTCCGGGTTTGGTGTGCGATGGACCTTTTGCGTCAGATTTTCAGGTCTCTGTGGAACAGAAATCTTGTCCGCTCCGTTGTTCTGTGGCTTCTGCTGCTCCAGAATTTGTTGTGAGTTCTTCTTTACAGATATTTTATGGCTGTGGGTTCGGAGCTAGCTTATATGTGTCTTTCTACTCTGCCATCTTGGCTCCTTCCCACATCTTGAACTTTTTAAAGTCTTTTCCAGCTTCAGTATTCCGTGTCTTTATTTTTCTCTACTGTTTATCTGTCTACACATTGCAAAAAAACCCTTTGAAATCATAAACATTTGCTTCTTAAAAATATTTTAATGCTAAAAAGTTTTGATAGTAATTTTTTAAACTATAATTTATGTGAATTATATGTACCTAACAAAACTATACACAGAACTACTCTGGGCCAGTTTTCTGATCATGTGGTATAATTAAGATTTTTTTAGAGGCAGCTAAAAATTTAGATTTTATTTTCTTGCTTTCATACTTTCAGGAAAGCGAAACACCAAATTACAATCCAAAGACCTTCCTTTGGTTTGATTGTCAAGGAACAAGCTCTATTTTAGAAAGATCTGTCTCAGATTTGAAGTTTCCACTTGAATTTGTAGCTTTCTCTCTTTCATTTAATTTTTCAGCTCATTTTTACAGTGTAGGCTACCTAACTCCTTAGGTCTTTGGTGCCACATACTTCTTCTTTTTAAGTATATAGCTTTCACTTATTTAGACTCCATGAGGGATCTTTAAGCAGCATCACATTTTAAATCTGAAAGGACTCTTAGAAAACATAATCCACTGCTGCCTCTGGTGGTGTATTCTTAGAAAATAATGAGTTTCCCTGAATTCTTTCCTTTCAAATACCACATCTACCCAATCATCAGGTTTTATTTGATTTTATCTCAAAAAAATCTTTCATATCCATGTCTTCTCCATTTTATGGTTACTACCACTAAGTTGGTCTCTTGGCATACAGTCTTTTACTATATCCTTTTATATAGCTACCAAATGAGTCTTGACCTCACCCCCGAATTTGGGTTTAGTCCAGCTTGCCAAACACCTGATTGTTTGGTATTTGCTCACCCAGACTGAAAAGAGAGTTTGTTGCCTCCTGCCTACGTTCCCATTTCCCACTTCCACACCAACTTCTGCAGTTGGTTCGGAATGACCAACTGTAGAAGCTAAGCTCATTACCCCTTCATTGCTATAGCAAGTGTCATCTCCTTTAGACTGCTGTAATCTACCATCACTCTTCTTCCTTAAAAGAAGGCTTATTACCTGACATAGAATTTCTTCTCTACACCCTACCATTTCTCTCATTCTTGGAGAGCTTCACTAGGTATAATACCCTCTTAAACATTCTGGCCTTTCATCCTCCTCAATTCCTTAACTCTGTTTCCTGCATTGATTTTAACCAGTCGGTTAGGTACAAATCTTAGAAAATATTCCTTGAGGCTAATAAAAGTTGAAATTAGGGTTGGAGGTTCTGTCTTCTCCCCCCAATTAAAAAAACAAACGTAGAATTTCTAATGATTTATTACAATAATTTATAACGGGAGACTTAACTAAAGTTTATTTGTGTCTACATACGTAAGCACCCATATGTATAACTTAACATGCTTAATAAGTCCTGACCTTGTTATTAACTCTTTTCTTTCTTGTGCAGGTGCTTTGGAGCTTGCTGATGTTTCTTCTGAGTTGCCAGGTTTAAAGTGGATGCCTGGGATCACACAATGGAAGGTAATAAAGAAAATATTTAAAATAGTTTAAGTGGTTTTAGCTGTAACATCATTTTTATTTCATAGAAGGATTCACCAGTGACTCAATTGCTAATACATTTAATTCAGCAACTTGAGTAATATTATATTTGGGGATAGAGATTAAGTGTAGTTAATAATGAAATAATTTGTAATTTCATGCTACAAAAATACTGGTATTATGATTTCTCAGTCACACTATGAGTTGGAAAATTGTTTTTATTCCCATCTTGTGAATTACATCCTTTTATTTTTCTAGGATAAAATATAAGCAGCTCTTTCAGTATGAAATAATTCACTGCTTAAAACTAAAGTGAGGGAGTCTGAAAGTTGTTAAACTTAAGGTTTCAGATTTTATAATTTCATTTTTATGCATATTTTTCCTATGAGTTACTATGAAAATTCTGGTGCTTTTAGTCTCTATCCTCATAGTTTAGTTTTCAATACAAATGTGAACTTAATACCGGTAATGATAATTATAGTACTTTTCCCTCTGTGCTTTTTAATATTCAGACAGCATTGTTACACTCAGTTGTGATGTGTTTTGTTTTGTTTTTTCCTGCAGGTAATGACAAAAGATGGACAGTGGTTTGCAGATTGGAAAGATGTGCCTCAGAGCAGGCATACTCAAATTCGCCCTACTATGTTCCCCCCCAAAAATGAAGAAAATTTAAAGAAAATGAACTTAGAACGTTGGTGAGTTTGCATATATATTGGTAATTGTATGTATTGTTTTACGTGCTTTTATTTTAGCTTTGGAGGTTTGAGATGAAAAGGTTAGGTGAGTGTTGGTTATTTACAGAAGCTTGGGACCTTTGGTGACTTCTCTTACCTTTCAGTTTTGTACAATCTGTATATCAGTTTCTCTGGTCACACTCAAGATGTGTAGAAGTATTTGCAGGTGCAAGGACTCATCCTTGCTTGAGGTACTTATATTCCCTGTACACATGCCTTAAACTTGTATTCAGTTTTTGCTTCTATACCTTATTCTTGGTAGGTAGGGAAAGGAAGCAAGCTATTGAAATCATGACAACGTACAAGTGAAAGGGATCAAAATTATTTGAAAGAATTCTGAGTTCTTACATGATTGGGAGTTATGGTCATTATTTTGTAATGAACTGATAGAAAAGTCATGATACTGGTGGCAAATGTATTTAAAGCACTTCTTAGTAAAGTAATTGGACTGCCAAATTTATGAGTGACAAAATTTCAGTACTATACAGTTATTTGCTCCACTATGCTACTGGGAGTTGTGGGTTTTGTGTCTTTTTAACCACCATGACCAGCTCTCAGATAACAGATGGGATATTTTTATGCATAAAAATAATTTACCAAATAGATTAAATATCTTTAATGTGTTTGTTTTTTGTTTTTTAATTAGTTTTCGGATATTGCCACATCACCAGAACACTGGAGGGTTCTTTGTGGCAGTATTAGTCAAGAAATCTTCAATGCCCTGGAATAAACGTCAGCCCAAGGTAAAAGTTATTCTTAGAACAAGTTGAAACAACTGTACTAAGCACAGTTGTACTCTACAGCTGAAACTAACGAGTTCAGGGAAGACAGGATGTATGGGGATTGTGAAGGAGGAGGCTATGAGAGACTTGTCTACCCTGTCTGGTAAACTTCTCTACAGGTATTAGGTGTTACTATTACCTTTGCATTATCTACCTCAATGAGGAGAAAAAATACAGACTCAAAAGAAGTGAATTCTTAGTCACTAGTATTATTAAACCGTAGGCTAGGTAACACTTGACAGGGATGCTATCCATAAAGGTAATGAGTAGTCATGACTTTTGTAACTGAATACTACTTGTTTTGTAACATAATTTTTTTTTGTTTGTTTTCCTTCAAGTTGATCCCCAAAGTATATGAGAGGAGACTTTTCCTTTTTATCCTGCAAATATGAGTTTTGGTAAACAAGTCTGTTGCCACTTAGTCCTTTATGATTGTGTGAATTTAGTCTTGTTTTTTTCCCCCTCCAGAATTAAAATATTTTCAGTGTATATTTCATTGGAAGCCTTCTATTTGACTTTTTTGTCCACTTTAATTACCTTTTTTTGGACTGAACTCCTGACTACTAACACTGCATACAACATATGATTGTAGGAAATACAATGATGCCCATTTTGGAATAGATTGACTTGTCTATGAAATAAATAAAAGACCAGCTTGTGAATATTGATTTAAAAAATGTTGAGCTTCCTTTAATATAGTTGGTTAGAGTTCATGACTTTCATTCCGTGGCAGAGAATATTCATACTAGAGGTTTTAATTAGAAGTCTTTGTCTGATTTGAATGGAATTCGTGTCTGAAGCTTGACTAAACACTGTCTCAGATACAAATCTGATGGAAATGTTAACTATCTATAGCTGGAGTTTACAGCTTATATTCTAGCATTTATTAGACCTTAAGAAAGCAATGCAGTGCAACAAAAGTCCTGGACTCAGATTTGTAGAGTGAGTTTGTATTCTAGTTGTGCTAGTTGTTAACCTTAGTTTCTTGCTCAAGAATTCTCTCTAAAGGTTCTTTCAAAATCTTATAAATCTTTCCATCTGTAAAGCAAAGTAGACTATGTTATCTTTTTCAAAAAATTTATTTTAAATATATTATTAATCTCCAGGGTCTCCCTTCTAATCCTCCCATTTCAGCCCCTGGTCCTTCCCCCCAATTGAGAATACAGGAACAAAACCCATTACAAATATGTATAGTCAATCAAAATAAATTTCCATACTGGCCATGTCCAAAAAAAAATTGTTTCTGAGATCTGAGACCTTTGTTTCTCTACCACGAGGTGGATAACATGTTTCGTCATTAGTCTTCTAGGACCCTGATAAGAATTCAATCCAATAGTATGCCATTACATTCATAAGCCATAACTTGTTCCAACTTATGGGCACAAAGAGCTTTAAATATTTTTTGTATATTCTTAGCATTTGTTTTGCTTAAAATAATTTCCATCCTAAATATATCTTCTCTCTGATTCTTCCTTCCCTACCCCCTCACTCTCCTTCCCTTCCTGTTTCACTATTGAGTGAAAGGTATTTCTGTACCCAGTTGTGTGTGTGTACATGCACATATGCACATGCATGTGTGCATATGCATTGTGTTTCCTTCAGATTCAGGTGAGGTTCAGGTGACAGTCACTCCTCCCAATATATTCCTCCTTGTTGTTTGTATGGATGGTCCACTTGTGCACCGTGATTATGTGGGATAATTTTTCCTTTCATTTTCTCAATCTTCTTTTCCTTCTTCTACTGCCCAGTGAACATTCCCAGACCTTGTCTTATTGACAACGTCTTTTTGACTCTGATGCTAGTAATGTCCAAAAGGAACATGTTCTTATGTTTGAATATAAGCAGTTTATCCTCATTTAGTCCTTTGTCATTGTTCGTTCATACTTACCTTTTTATATCTCTTTTCTCTCCTATATTTGAACTTTGAAGTGTGTGCAATTCTGGCCCTTTCATCAGGTTTGCTTGGAAGGATTCTGTGTCATTAAAAATACATTTTTTTCTCCTTTAGGATTATAATTAGTTTTGCTGGGTAAGTTGTTCTTTGACTGTATGCCCATATCCTTTGCCTCCAAGAATATCATATTCCACGTTTTCTGGTGGTGGCTGCTAAGTCATGTGTGATCCTGACTGTGGCCCCTCAGCACTTGAAGTCTTTTTTCTGGCATCTTGCCCTATTTTTTCTTGATATGGAAGCTCTAGATTTTGGCAGTGATATTTCTGGGAGTTTTTATTTATTCATCCATTTATTTCAGGAGATGAGAGGGGTAGATTCTTTAAATTTCTACTTTATCCTCTGGTTCTAAGAGATCTGTGTAATTTTCTTTTCTTTTTTTTTTTTTGGAAATACAATGTCTAGGCTGTTTTTGGTCATGGCATTCAGATAGTCCAGGGATTCTTAAATCTTTTCCCCCTTGATCTCTTTTCTGGGTCACTTGTTTTTGCTGAGATACCTTACATTTCTATCTATTTTTTTCAGCCTTTTGATTGTGTTTTAATATTGTTACTTTGTAGAGTCATTGGCTTCTATTTGGGCTGTTCTAATATATTGGGAGTTTGTTGCTTGGGTAAGGTTATATACTAAGCTGTTAATTTTCTTTCCAGTTCTTCTATAGCACTCACTTGTTTTCCAGTTTTTTCCTCAAGTGCTTTTGTTCTATTATATTAAAAAAAATTGTAACTTTTTTTTTTTTTAAAGCTCTTGCTTTAAGTCTCTGTTAGGAATTCAGTTGACTTTGTGCCTTATGCTGTTATTTTCTGAGGCTTTTGCTCACAGATGTTTTGGAGTCATTTTCTTTTTGCCTTTGTGTCTGGAGTATCCCTGCCACTGCAGTAGTTTATTGTGCTGGGTTCTTTTATATTTGCTCATTCTTCTAGCCTCCTTCCTGACTTTGGACTTGAAGTTAGGGCTAGATTCAGCCACACTTCTGGAGGGAAGGTCTGGGCAGGTCCTGTTGCTGCCTTCCTGTGGTTGATTGTTGGGTTGTTCTATGATATCGGGCATAAGCTGAGGAGCTTGGAACTTTCATTGCTCCCAAAGTGATCTGATATGGGACAGAATCTGATTGCTGTTGCCTTCATCTGAGCACTGTGAATTCTGACCTAGACACAGGGCTGAGCAACAGATTTCTGCTGCATTCAATACCTGTCAGCTTAGCTGGGAAGTTCTCTTGGTTCAGAGTGGCAGAATTCCCTTTGGTCTGGCATTCCTGCTTTGATTATTCCTCTGCTGGCTGAGCACTATACCAGAAGTGAAACCCTGCTCTGTATCTAGTTTCTGAACCACCTCAGTGCTGCTTCTGGCTTCTGAACTCCTTCCTTTCTTGATACTTTATCTAGGGATGTTACTCACCCCCATCTGTGACCCAGAGCTGAATAATAGGACACAAAGCTGTTAGTTGACACTGGTCTCTCCTTTATGATGACCCAAAATGAATCTGGGGATATCTTGCGTGTCTGGAACCTCTTCTGGCTGCTGTGTGGCCCTCACTAGGTGCTATGTACCCATGTCTGAAGACCTCCCTGTCTGTCTCCTGTGCCAACCCCAGCTGGACAAAGGACTCATTGTGACTTTTTCTGGATTTCCCCATCAGGATTCAGTGTGGTGCATTTTCTGAAAGTTTGGAGTTTGTTGAGGGGAGCTCACTGCAACTCAGTCCTTCCTACCACTGTCCCCTCTTCCAGGGCTACATTATCTCAATCCCTTTTGGAAATGCCTTCATTAAAACATAATTTTTAAATGATTTCTGCTAACTTTAAAAAATATTTGAAGAGTCTCTGGATGTTTTGCAAAAGTGGAATTGAAGCTTTTGTCCCTGTTAATTCAAAGTCCTTTATAAATAAATAAGTCTTTCAAATTCCTTCTAGTTTATTTCTGAGAAACCTTTTTTTCCTTTTCAGATGAGTTTGGTTTCATATTTATGAAAATTCAAAATTTGTAAAGATAATATGTATCTATTACATATAGACTGGCAAAATGATCTACGTATGTTAAATGCTGCTTGTAACTGTGAGAGCTGGAGTTCTTAATCTGGAAACTATGTTCTTTTACAAAAAATTTTGATAGCATTTTGTACAATTGGTTTCCTTTGTAATCCCACATATTTTATTTTACACATCTAAAAATATTATAAGAAATGGGTCCATGGATTTCATCAGACTGTCAGAGGTATCCATGACACAAAGGTTTTAAGAAACCCAGTCCTAGAGACTTTTTTGAAAATCTAAATGGTTTTATCCACTGGTTTCCCATTTTTTCATATATGTGTGTGGCAGGCATATGTACACATACACCCCACCTCTTCAACTTGTTAGACTTGATTTCTCCATAGAACCTTCTGTAATCATTTAGTGTCATGTACATTTTGGTATGTACACAAGTATATGATGTACTTGCTTTTATTTTTTAAACTGTGTCTGAATCGTAGGCATGTGAACATTTCAAGTTTTCTTCATTAAAAGAAGCACTAATTTTCAGATTCTTGCTGCATTTTATTCATATCCAGTATTGGGATGGAGCTCGTTTCCCACTTGAAAAGTTTAATTCATACACAATACCTGTATTTCAAACCCTTATTAATGCTTTCAGGAAAAATACAAATTAAGATTGAATGAGGGAGATATGTCATTTGATGGCCAAGGTCCAGTTTAACCTTGATTCTCTGCATTGGAATTGCTGATTTGCACACAGGTAATACAAGTTGAAGTTCTGTTTATGTGCAGTGTATATCTAACTCTGATGGTTCTCTGATAGCTACAGCGGAAATCTCCTATAGATACCGGAGAAGCTGCAGAATCTAGCCCTTCAGTCCCTGTAGAGATGACTGCTTCAGCCCCTACAGAAACAAGTCTCACAGTTTCTGCAGAAACCAGTGACATACCTATTAATGAGACAGAAGGGGAAGAAACCATACAAGGAACTCAGCATTTAGAGAGTGACATAAACAAGAAAGATGGTGTATGTGGGTAAGCAGTTCATATCCTCGTTTGAATGTTTTTGTAGTTTCTAACACTAGTGTTAAATTGGATGGAATCTGAGAAGCACACTTTAAAAAATATACCTACATTCTTTTCTTTGGGTGGAATAGAGCAGTAAAAAGTACACACTTACTTGGCATAGAAGTTAAAGTTAGAAGTCCTATTTTCTAGTTTGTGGTACTTCCCAATTTATTTTCTAAGAATTTTTTTCTCTTCTTTGCTTGAAGCCTGTAAATTTAACAGACTGGTCAAAATCAGATTTCTGTCAATAGCTTGTATATATGTGAAGCTTGGGGGAGGGGAGTGTGGAAAGGTAGAAGAGGAGAATTTGAGAATATATTCTTGCTATTTTATTTAAATAGTTTTAATTACCATGATGATTAATTACAGATTGTTGATCTTATCACATAATACTTTAGCCCACCCCCATCAAAGAAAATGAAGTTATTTGGATTTAAAGAAGATCCATTTGTATTTATTCCTGAAGATGATCCATTATTTCCACCTATCCAGTAAGAATAATTTGTTGTTGTTTTTATTTTAATGAATTAACAATTAATGTGTCGTCATAAGCTAAAGATTGTTCTCATTTTAGGCTAGATTCTAAAAGACATCATATTAATATACCTTTTTCATGAAAGGACTATCAAGTTAATTCAGATAAGATGAGAAGTCTTATGTTAGTGTTTAATGTGGTAAAAATATTGGGGTGTTTGCCACAGCTGTTAATAAATTTGTAATATATGAAGCAGAATAAAAATAGATTTTATCTGAAAAAGTACAGTTTGTGTCCTACGTTAATAATAACTTCTTAACTTTAATGTTCAAGTTGTCTAGTATTGTCAGCCAGAATCCTTCCTTGAGTTTTGAAGTACTTTTCTATTGAATATTTTTATTTTTCTTTAAACAGACCATATTAATTAAACCAATCACACCTCAAGTGGGAATTCGTGTTCAGTTTTATGTCAAACATAAGCCCATCAGATAAATTATCCTTATCACATGTGAAAATACTGTGTTTTATTTGACACTTTCTTAAAGGTACTAAATATATTCAGATTGCTATTGGGAGACTTTTCTAAACTATGTCAGCTTTTAATCCTAACAATAATTGGAGGTTTTTAAAGGTTTTAATTGCCCAGCATTGTTTTCTTGGATAACCACAGCAGCTTGATCTGCCCCTTACTCTTTTAATCATTAATTTTTCTAATTTTCTTTAGACAAAGTATGCTCTGGTGGTTCATAATTAGTATCTTGCATAAGCATCCCTAAAAACTTTGGTATTGTGTGATGTTGTAGGTAAAATGTTAGCAGTGGTGTCAGTTTCTTCTTGCTATCCATTTCTAAACATTACCATCTTGCATTCTTTTTCTGGGCTGCTCTCAGGGCCATTTTCCTGGCCTTACTGGTGCTATTGCTTGGGTCTGTTATGGTAGGTGGGTGATTTTTTTTTTTTTTGGCAATGTTTCTTAAAAGGACATTTTACTATATATGTGAAAATACAATTGCTTTCAGCCATAGGTAGCACAAATGAATCTTTACTTTGGAACTAGTTGTGATTTAAGGAGCAAAATAACCCTGAATTATCATTTAAATGTTTAAAATCAAAACCTGTAGTAGAGAGCAGTCATATCTCTTCATATATGATATATTTGGAAACAGTTTGGAACTTATTAAGCAGTCATAATTTAATGAATTCCGAACTCAGAGGCATATAAAATACATTATTTTGTTTGCAGGAATTTTTATGCTTTGGCACCTTCATTCCCAAAGATGAATTTATTGACTCGAACCCAAGAAGGGAAGAAAAGACAGTTGTATATGGTTTCTAAGGAGCTGAGAAATGTGCTGCTGAATAATAGTGAGAGGATGAAGGTATAAGTCACTTAGCATTTCAATGATTAATGTATAAATATGGATATTTGCCTCTTAAGTCTACCCAATTTTTTACCTTCCTTATTTTGGAAACCAGCCTTGACTTCTACAGATATAAATGTAGTTTGTGAATGTTAATAACTAAGAACTATCTTTGTGTTTTTAAGTGTAGGTAAAAGTTACTGGCAATGCTAAAATTTTCTCTATTGTTTTCAAAGTAATTAGTGGTTAATTTACCTTAAGATTTATAAGTTTTAAAGGTTTAAATAAAACTTAAAAATAACATTTTATGGATGCTTATACTAGAGCATTTTGTACTAGTAACTTCATATAATGTGGTTCTTAAAACTTGTATCACCAGACTTTCTCATACTGGGCTATAACATAGCTTCTTCCACTGAGAAAGAGATTGGCAAAATTATTCTGAAGCTAAAGAATGGACAGTAGCATAAGCTTTCATTCATAGGCTACATTTCTACTCTTTTTGTTATATTCCTTTATTCTTTTCTTTCTTCTTTCATCACAATCTTCTCTGTCGTAATTATTGGACCTAAATACAGACAACACATACAGGAAAATCTCACCTTTTTGAGAGGCAACATGTTCTCTTGGAAAATCACATAAGCTTTCTGGACCAGTTTTGAACTTTTTTGTGTTGTTAAGATCCCTTCTAGATCTAAATCTCTAATTTGCTTCTTCTACAAAGCATTGAACCTCTGAGCCACCCTCTCTAAGGTCATGTTGTAGAAAGATACCACATTTGAATTAAAAAAAAAATCCCCATTTCATAATTGATAGGCCTGCTTCATCAGTTTTCTTCCCCTATTTTTACTTGTGTTTTTAGAAGGGAAGAACAAATTGGGACCCATTTTATTCCATCATATCGTCAATAAAAGTGAAAATGTTTCCTCTTTGCATCTGACTACACACCCTCAAATTTTATAATTCCCAAACTTCAAGTATGTTTTTATCATTTGCAGGTTATTAACACAGGGATAAAAGTATGGTCTCGGAATAATGATGGTGAACAGTTTGGTTGTGCATTCCGCCTGGCACAAGAGGTAACTCAGAAATTCCTGATTTCTGGTCACAGAATTTTGCAAATTTTTCAGAGCTAGTTTCTGAATGCAGAAACTAACTTGCCAAATACCACATTTCAGACCTCAGGTGCATCTTTCCCAAGGCTGAAATGAAAACACTATAATACTTTAATTTTATTAGGATTCAGTATTCAAAGATATCTTGTTTCTTAATTTTAAAAGATGTGTGTTAGATTTTTTTGTTTGTTTAAGATGAAAATGATGACATTGTGATGATCTTTCTTTATTCCAACAGGGAATATATACATTGTATCCATTTATTAATTCGAGAATTATTGTTGTGTGTATAGAAGATATTAAAATTTTATTAACCCAGGAAAACCCATTTTTTAGTAAATTTAGCAGTGAGACACACAGACAAGCTAAAGATATAGGTAAGTTTTTATTATATGAACTGTGGAAAAATATATCAAATGTAGTTAATTTAGATTGGCAATTATGCTTTATAAAATAGAGACTTTTTTGCTTTTATATTTTCTCATGCTAAATTAAAATCATGTCATGTTTTCAGTTATATTTTCTGTCTTTCTGTAAAGAAGGCTTTTATTGATTATATCAATATAGTTAATACTGGCACTTTGTTTAGACAAATCTGATTCTTCTGTTTGCTCAAAAATGTTTTTCTCACAACCATTATTTGTACCAGTGAAAGTGCTCTCATGAGCAAAGGTTTTGTAACTAACCTTAGATCTCCTAACCTAGAATTTGACAACCAGGACTCCTCACCTGTTGTTAACATTTTCTTAAGAAGAGGGGAAAAAAAGGTGTATTGTTTCAAGTTCAGTTCAAAAAGCAATGCTCTGTGCATACAAAGACAAAAATTAAAGTCAGCCCTCAAGAAGCTTGTTTTCCCCTTTAAATTATCCTAAGCATTCACTTTATTAGTGACTGGAGTTTCCCAAACAAGTTTACTTGTTATAACTTCACCTGCCAGATACAGTTTTCTTTGATGCTATCTTCCCTAAAACTCTCCAAAGACACTTAGAAAATAGTTTGGTGGAATATCAGTCCAAAAAAAATTGTAGTGCCTTTTTTTTTGCTTTATGTAAAAATAACAAAATACTCCCCTGTTAGAAATAACACATGTAATGTAGAATGGTATTTTAAAATCTCAAAGTATTCTGGAAGCATGTAAGAAAGGAACCTGAATGATGGAACAAAGTCTTACGTGTAAATGTGTAAACATTAATTAGATATGATATGTAAATATTCATCTTAAGCTATGTTTCATTTGACATTTTGAACATTATTATTTAGATGAAATAAAATGAAAAATTATTACATCCTCTCTGTAAGGTAGTTTATAAAGTACTGAAGATCTTACATATAATTGAGCCTTATTTACAGCTTGTTTTTAATTTTTGTATTTCATGCACTTGCCTGTTGATAAGAACTTCATATTTCTTAAAAAAGAAAAACATTTTTTTCCTCTAATTTTTGCTCATTCTACCCCTATTCCTTTATTCCATCTGATTTAGTCTCTTTCATCCTGTATTTCTGATTCAATTTCATATAAACTAAATGGTAATGATTATTTCTCTTTTGTGATGAGCATGCAGCTTTTAATGGTCCTTAGAAAGTACAAAAGATTTTAAGAAATGTCATGTTGAAATTTTCCAGTAAAAAGATTTCCAAGGGTTATTTCAGATTTGGTTGCTTTTTTAAAAAGTGGTACACTCAATTATTACAGTACTAGCTAGAGATAGCATTATTGTAGAGTGTGTGATGCTTTTGAGATAGCATTTAACTTTTTCATTTGGAGTAATTAATCTTTATATTTTCTTCCTGCCTTCTGTTTATCGGTGGCTCTTTGCTTCTTAAGAGTGCCAGATTGCTTTCATTCCCTGTACTCGGTCATTTGCCAGATATTTCACTTGTATCTCTTTTCATTCCCTCTTTCACTGCCTTAATCTAGGCACTCCTCACCAAACCATGTTTTAGCTCTACTTTCTTACTCCGGTATCTTTGACTCTGTCTTGCCCCTAAGGTGCCAGATACTCCTTCTGATGGATCAGGTTTATTTTGTTTGGCCCCATATAACAGAACGAGCAATAATGAGTGGAAGTTGGAAAGAAGCAGACATAGGGTTAATGGAAAGGAGAACTTCCTAACAATTAGATGTCCAGAAGTGGACTGAGCTCTCTCAGGAGTTAGGTGGGCTTATCCCCAAGTAGAGATCTTTAAGCCAAGACTTGGATGACCATTTTTTCAAGTTTGTTGAAAGACAGAATTTCATAATTCAGGACCTGGAATCAAGAAGGCCTGGATTTCTCTTCTGTGAACTTGGTCATGTCTCTTAACTTCTCTGTACTTCAGTCTTCTAAGCTGTAAAGTAGAACTAATGAAACTTATAGTACCTACCTTATAGGCAGATGAGATGTGTGTGTGTGTAACGTACTGGTTTGTAAAATCTGTTGATATTAATAAGCTCCTTGGTATATGGGATTTTTTTTTAATTTTGTCTTTGTATCCACAGAACCCACCTCAATGCTTTGCATATATTAGGTACTTAATAAAAAGCTTGTATTGGATTATGTAGGAAGTCTTTGTTCCTATACAAGTTTGATTAGATGACCTCTTAAATTTGTTTCCATCCCTGAGGTTCTGTGATCCTAAAATATTATTTTCAGCATCTTAATTTCCCACTAAAATCATACTCACCACCGGATTTTTTTTGCAACATCAGATCAAATGTCCCTGTTGGAATTTCAAAACCCTTAATCTGGCTTTGTTGTATCTATCATCATATTTTTAAAAACATCCAAACTTTCCTTGACTACTCTATCCTTCATTAATCTCCCCTTTTTGAATTCCTGTAACATATCTGTACCATCATTTTACCCTTTAATTTTATAGTGTATTATATTGTTTGAATATTTTGTGTGGACACCATGTCTCCCTAGATAGATAATAAACATCTTCTTAAAGGCATAGTCCATCATTTATACTTCGTCTGTATCCTCCACAGTGCTGGGTACATTGTAGGTTGTCACTAAATAATTTTTGACATTGTTTAAGCTAAAAATGGTACTAAGTAAATATCTTTGATTTCTCTTCCAGCTAAAGGAAGCATTGTCCTGAAATATGAACCAGATGCTCAGTAAGTAGATAAATGTCCTTTGATTAAATGGTTAGGTGGAGGATTTAGAGTTTTCATTTGTGAGAGGGTATTTTTAAATGGTAGGAATTTGAATGATTTTTACTTAAAATGAAATTTTATTTAAAATTTTATTTAAAATAATTTAAATGTAAATACTGAAAAGCTCTCCACTACTGGGAACATTGAAAACTGAACTTTTATCCACTCTGTTAGCATATGTATTGCGGTCAGTCACTGTTACCAATGCACTTTGAGGGCACCTTGATAAAATTGCCAGCTTAAAACTGCCTCTGGATTTATTTAACTCTAGAAGAAAAATCATTCCCCAGTACCTTAAACAGAAATAAATCTTAAAAATTCTTAATAATGTCTTTAAAAGAATTTTATTTCTTTTTGTTGAATCCTGTCTGCATAAGTAGCAATAGAACTGCAAACTAACAGTACTCTTGACTGGAAACGGCTTTTTTGTTTTTTCTTCAGCTCAGATGGCAGGTTCTTAGGTTGAAAGTACAAAAATAAAGTGAGTGCTTTGTAAGTTTTTAGGAAATAACTGGAAAATTACTTCAAAATCTTAGAATTTTTGTCATCATCCTCCTTTCTATTGTGAACTTAACCAGGGACAGGCTCTGCTAGTCCTTCCTCTTTATGCCATTTTGATCACAGCATCTTTGTTTTGAAATTATTGATTGTCTTCTATGTGCATCCTGCTAATGCCAACAATGAGGGTAACTCAGGCATGGCTCCTGATCTTAAGACCCTAAAACCCAGATGAGATTTAAACAGGTGGAAATGATAAACAATGCAAGACACAATAGGTGATTAAACACCAAAACATGTCGTATGGACAAGAAATAAGTGCTGTAAGAATTCAGAAAAGAGATTTTAATGTGCATTTGTTGTGAAAGAGCCTCATCAAAGAGATAGAGAAGTTGAGCTGGATCTTGAAAGATGTGTATGATCTAGATAATCAGAGCTGTATAGTAATGGGAATGAACATGGTATGATACATCCAGGAAACAAGGATTAATGTGGTTAGAACAGAGCTTGTTTAATTTCAAGTAGGGAAAGAAAGTAACTTCATTGGTTGGAATGCTAGATTGGGAATTTGGGACTATATTTTATTCACACAGAAAAGAATTAGAAGTTTTAAAGTGGGCTAGTGATGTGATGAAATCGGTTACCTCAAGACCTTTATTTTGGCACTGTTATTTAGATGCATTGGAGGAAACCATTTAGGAAGAATTGAGCTAGGATGGGAACGGTGGGAACAGATAGAAGGGGATGATGAGTGAGGCATTCTGTGGAAAATTTGACAGGATTTGTTATTTAAATGAAAATTGTCTCTGAAGTGTGGGAGAAGGGATTTCATTAACAGAAAGAAGAAAGTTGGGGGAAAACAACTTCTGAGGGAATAGAACAAGAGAGAAAATGAATTCATTTTTAAGACACATGAAGTGTAGGATCTTAGAATTCTAAGACTGTATGATCTAAAAAACAGTTGCTAACCTACATTGGTAGTGAGGATTTCTTCACAATTTCAAAGATTTGGTTTTTTTAATCAGTATACTCAGTAACAAGTATTTTGATGTATGTGTGCAAAAAGTGTAGGGTTGGATTGATTTTTTTTTTCTTTTTGTTTTTTTTCCATTAAAAACATTGTCCATTGTGACCTGGTGATTGGCTTTTTAGTTTAACGTAAGGATTAGAGACTGGACTGTGATTCCTTGCATAGGGATTTCCTACTGAGGTGCTGTCCTTGTCATCATGGCTTGGCACCTTCTCTTCCACTCTATGCTTAATTCATCATGGGCAGCACTGAGAAAGGACAGGACTTGCCTATGTCAGAGGCAGGAATTAAATCCTGGCTCTGAGGCCTGCTCACTGTCAGCTGTACCACACTTTGTAGTTCATCACATGAAAGTGACTTGAGCTCTTTAAAGGAAAATAATATGTTATACAGTCATTGACAGTTTTGCTGTTGTATCATGTACTGCATCTTTTAACTTTTCAGTTACTTCAGTGTTCATATGAAAAAATGATTATTTTCACATTTTGGATATAGGAAACCAGATACTCTTCAGTGCCCTATTGTGCTGTGTGGATGGCGTGGGAAGACTTCAATTCGTGCGTTTGTGCCCAAGAATGAACGGCTTCATTATCTAAGGATGATGGGTGTGGAGGTGTTTAGAGAGAAGAGAAAAGAAGAGTCTTCAAATAAATTAGAAGAGAGCCAGGCCATTGCCAAACAGATGGATAAGGAAATGGATATGGAATGCAGAGTAAAAGAAGTGGTCAACTCAGATGCACAAATAGAAGATGAATTGGATGAGTTGATGCAGGAACCACTGGAAAGTGCACTTGATGAAACTGAAAGTAAAACAGGAAATGACCAACCACAAGATTCTAAAAATCAAGCCCAGTGTTGACTGTAGTAATACCAAAGACTCAATGCTTTTTAGTTCATATCTGTCTGCCTTGCTTTGTTGAGTTAAAAATCTAGGACTTTGATTTGTTTGGAAGTAAATTTTTAAAAATATATTACAGAGAGACACAAACATACACAGCCCCTCATTTTTCTCTTGTATGGAGCTTAAGGTATTTTCCAGCTGCTTATAAAATAACTGCTTTTCTTGGCTCCTTTGTTTTTATGACACTGCTGGTTTTGGTCTGTCTAATGCCAGCAATGGACTTTGCACCAGTCAAATCTTATTTCCATTGTAAAGCCTACTTATGAATTTCCATTTTTTAGAACCCTTTTTTTGTTATGCCTCTATTTGTTGGAAAGAATTCTTATAAAGTACAGATGAATGGATCTTAAGGTCCATTAATGATTTTTAAAATACATGCATACATATATACATACACATAGAAACTTGTGTATATATATGACCCTTATGAAAATTGCTGTTTGCTTCAATAATTGTGTAAGTTGCACATTTTAGTGGTACATTTTTATGCAATGAGGTTAATATCTGAGTTTTCAGGTAACCATTGTACCTTTTGAAATAAAGGACAAGTAAACTTTTTCTCAGAATACTTTCTTACGTATTGTGATTTTGCTTACCAGTACAAAATGATCTTATTTAACTGAATCTTTTATATGGTTCTGTTTTTATTATTAGTACCTTCACTTCTTTTTCTAAATTTCAAGTTCTTAACTCTATACAGTCTGACTTGCAACTTCATCATTCATAAAGCTGCTTTCCAAAGTTATCCATGATCTCTTACTTGGCAGATTCAATGAACTTTTCTCAGTTCTCAACTTCTTGGATCTTTGTAGCTTTTGATACTGTCAGTCACACATCACACTCTTCATTGATACTCATTTCTCTGGACTTTCATGATGACTTCCATGACAATTTTTTCTCTTGGTTTTCCTCCATGTTGATCACTTCCTTTGCTGATTCTTCAGGTCACATCAGCTAACTATGGGTATCCCTCTTCAGACTGCCTTCCCTCTTACCTTCTCCCTCTATAGTATTTCACTTGGTGATATATCAGCTCCCATGGATTAACTTTTATATGACTGAAGATGCAGGGAAAGGACTTATGTACAAAAATATTTATAACAGCTCTTTTCTGGGGGCAAAGAAATAGAGAATGAGGGGATGTCCATCCATTGGGGAATGACTGAACAAATTGTGTTATGTGATTATGATGGAATACTGTTGATACTATAAGAAATGCACAGGATGCTCTCAGAAAAATTTAGAAAAACTTTCATGGGTTGATGCAAAGTGAAATGTACTGTGTACAAAGTAACAGCAATATTGTAAGATGACCAGCTATGAATGACTTAGCTATTCTTAGCAATACAATAATCCAAGACAACTCTGAAGGACTTGGGATGAAAAATGCTTTCTATCCCCAGATAAAGAACTGATGGTGTCCAAATACAGACTGAAACATACTTTGTGTGTGTGTATATTTTCTTTGTTATGGATATGTTCTGCATGACTATACATGTATAACCTGTATCGTATTGCTTGCCTTCTCAATAAGAGGACTGGGTGGAAGGGAGAGAATTTGGAACTCAGAGTTTTAAAAACAAATGTTAATTGTTTTTACATGTAATGGGGAAAAATAATATAAATAAAATAATGAAATTTGAAAAAAATTTAAAAATCATTAAAGTCTAACTTGTAAAAGTGAACATTTCTTTTAAAATCAGATAGATAACTTTAAAAATCGGGAAATAATTTTACTTTATCAGTACACTTTTATATGGAAAATCCTTAATCCAGTTTTGAGAACTTATTACTAAAACTTAAAGCTTGAATTTTACACACTAGATACATTTGGAAGCCAGTCATGTACGTATATATGTAGTTCTTAGAGAAAACAGTCTAATTTTATTGTTTTCTCAAAATTTACTACTTTAATTAGATGATAACTTACCTGTTTAGCAGGATATAGCCCTAGATTATAATTTGATCACAAATACAGATAAAAATTGTAATTTTTTTTTAATACTTGCATCGTATTATAAGTTCAGAGATGTTCCAGTAATAATTCATTGATTTAGTATTGTACTTAGAAAACTTCGACTTCTCACCTGCCCTGGTTATAGAAATTTGCTATGCAAGGAAAGGAAGGGACATTGTTAACAATGTCAAGACATTCTCTCAATAGCACACACTGACTGACATATACCATAACGGGGAAAACTCCCTTACCTCTATCCAGGCGCAAGTCATATCTGGCAACCAAACATATAATCACAGTATCAAAAGCCAGACTCAGGATTAATCACATGGGGAGATTTCTTTTTCAGAAAGGAAATAGTAGAATGGGGAAATTGAATCAAGGGGATCCTACCTTAGGCCATTCCAAGGTTTTTCCTCTCAACTTTCCCAGACAGACATCCACTGAAGCAGTTCTCAAAATGTAACATATACCATTTTCTACAACTGGCTTCATGACAATTTATACAACTATCATTGTAATAATAGCAAATTATATTCCCAAGCGTTTTTTACCTCAAATAGCAAAATTTCACTAATCACAGCTTAGGGCTTGAATATCTTTAAACCATCGTATATTTTCTTAATTTTTATGTGATAACCAAAAGTTTTCAAATGAAATCTTAGTATTACAGTAAGCATCAGAAAACAAAGTGTACCCCATTAAATAAATTTTCATATATATTTTCTTTTAAAAGTTCAATTTATAATCTTAGAAGCATTCAGATATTTAAAAAAAGTTTCTCTAAGAGCATTTCTGATAGTGATTCCCCAATTTCACAATATAAGGGAATTTAGAAATACAACACACAATATTATGTATTTAAAATACGAAACAGAGCTTATTACTAATCAGATACCAGTTCAGCCAAAATTATTTCCGAATTACATAGAAAATCATTAATCAAAGATGTTGGAGTAGAAAGACACACCTACTCTAGCTCTCCCCCCATAGCCCATAAAATATTTTTAAAATAAGATACTAAACAAATTCTAGATGAGCAGAAGCCACGAAACAACAGAGTGAAAGAGATTTCCAGTCCAAGACAGCCTGAAAGGCGGACAGGAATTGCATCAGGCTTAGAGCAGAGTGCAGCCCTCAGAGCGCAGCCCAACTTTGTCTACACTGCTCGAGCAAGTTTCAGGGGCAAAATCCCTGGCAGCAACTGTGGTTCCCAGATCACTCAACCTACAAATGCCAAAGACAGCCTCAAAGGTCAGTGGGAAAGCACTTTCACCTGGGGGAGATGGGAACCTGGTCCGACACCAGGAACCCCAGGGCAGCAGTGGTAAGTGCGGCACAGCATCCATTTTAGGAGCCCTCTGCCTAAAGTCCCTTGGGGAATCAAGCAGCTGATCTCAGCCCTGAGTGGCGGCCCTGGGATGAGGAGGAGCACGCTGGCGTGATGGAGCTGGAGGAGAAGAATGCTTTGAAAAGCAGAATTAGCCAAATGGAAAAGGAGGTTCAAAAGCTCACTGAAGAAAATAGTTCTTTAAAATTTAGAATGGAGCATATGAAAGCTAATGACTTTATGAGAGACCAAGAAATTACAAAACAAAACCAAAAGAATGACAAAATGGAAGATAATGTGAAATACCTCATTGGAAAAACAACAGACCTGGAAAATAGATCCAGGAGAGACAATTAAAAAATTATAGCATTACCAGAAAGCCATGATAAAAAAAAAAGCCTAGACAACATCTTTCAAGAAGTTACCAAAGAAAACTGCCCTGATTTTCTAGAACCCAAGGGCAAAATAATATTGTAAGAATTCACTGATCACCTCCTGAAAGAGACACGAAAAGAGAAACTCCTAGGAATATTGTAGCCAAATTCCAGAGTTCCCAGGTCAAGGAGAAAATATTGCAAGCAGCTAGAAAGAAACAATTCGAGTGTTGTGGAAATACAATCAGGATAACACAAGATCTAGCAGCTTCTACATTAAGAGATTGAAGGGCTTGTAATATGATATTCCAGAAGTCAAAGGAGCTAGGATTAAAACCGAGAATCACCTACCCAGCAAAACTGAGTATAATAGTTCAGAGGAAAAAATGGTCATTCAGTGAAATAGAGAACTTTCAAGCATTCTTGATGAAAAGACCAGAGCTGGATAGAAAATTTGACTTTCAAACACAAGACTCAAGAAAAACATGAAAGGGTAAACAGGAAAGAGAAATCATAAGGGACTTACTAAAGTTGAACTGTTTACATTCCTACATGGAAATATATTTGTAATTCTTGAAACTTTTCTCAGTATTTGTGTAGTTGGAGGGATTATACACTCACACACACACATGCATAGACACACACACACACACACACACACACACATATATATATATGTATATATATATATATATATATATATATAGAGAGAGAGAGAGAGAGAGAGAGAGAGAGAGAGAGAGAGAGAGCGCACAGGATGAGTTGAATAGAAAGGGTGCTATCTAAAAAAATAAAATTAAGGAGTGAGACAGTTTGGGAAGAGAAAGGGAGAAATGGAATGGGGCAAATTATCTCTTATAAAAGAGGCAAGAAAAAGTTTTTTCAATAGAGGAGAAAAAGGAGGAAGTGAGAAGGAAAAAATGAAGCTTACTCTTCACATTGGGCTTAAGGAGGGAATAACATGCTCACTCAATTTGATGTGAAAATCTATATTAGATTACGGGAAAGTAGAAGAGAAGGGGAGAAGTGGGATGAGGGGGATGATAGAAGGAAGGGCAAATGGGAGGAGGGAGCAATTAGGAGTAAACACTTTTGGGGAGGGACAAAGTCAAAAGAGAGAATAGAATAAATGGGGGGCAAGATAGGATGGAGAGAAATATAGTTAGTCTTACACAACATGACTATTATGGAAGTCTTTTGCAAAACTACACACACATATAGCCTACATTGAATTACTTGCCTTCTCGGTGGGGATGGGTAAGGAGGGAGGAAGGGAGAGAAGTTGGAACTCAAAGTTTTAGGAACAAATGTTGAGAATTGTTTTTTCATACAACTGGAAAATAAGAAATACAGGTAATGGGGTATAGACATCAATCTTGTCCTACAAGAAAAGAGAGAAGATGGGGATAAGAGGAGGGAGGGGTGTGATAGAAGGAAGGGCACATTGAGGAAATGGGTAATCAGAATGTAAGGCGTTATGGGGTTGGCAGGAGGGGAGAGATAGGTAAAAATATTTGGAACTCAAAATTTTGTGGAAATGAATGTTGAAAACTAAAAATAAATTAACTTAAAAAATCATTAATCTTATTACCTTTGGTATTTATACTATTCACATCTAAAACCCAATATGCAATTGTGTTCAATTTAATAACAATAGTAAACATTTATGTAGTGCTTACCACATGCCAGTCACTGTGTTAAGCACTTCATAATCATCATCAATTTGATCCTCACAGCAACCCTAAGAGGCAGGTACCATTATTATTGTCCTCTTTATAGATCAATAGGAGGTAAATAGAAATTACATGACAAAGCTCATAAATTTCTGAGACCAGAGTATAATTCAGATTTCCCTATATTTTTCCAACAATTTTCTTTTGCAATAGATGCCACAATTAATAGCCAAACACATTTTACCACCTCATAATTGGTTGGTTGTCCTTTATAATTGAAGAAGACCAGAATGACATAACTATGTTGGGACTGTGGCCGATGAGACCAATATAATCTTAGAAGGCTCTACCACAGATTGAGCATAGTCTGTATGAACATTTGGAATGGAGATGTCTCTAAATTTATGCATCTCATTTCTTTTGATCTATTGCTTAACATGGGCACATCATGCTGGGTAGTCCTGTGCCAGTGTTTCCCATGTGTCACAATCAATTCCAAAATTCTTCAGAGAGTGTCCTTGCAGTGCTTCTTTGTGAGTCCTTGCCTTGTGTGAGTTCTTTGTAAATAGTCTTTTAGATATAAGTACATTTGGCATTTGAATAACATGGCCAGACCATCAGAGCTGCACTCTTTGCATTAGGGTCTGAATGCTTAGCAGTTCAGCTTGAGAAATAACCTCAGCTTCTAATACCTGATTTTGCCAGGTGATCTTCAGAATCTTCCTTCCTAGGACAATTTAAATGGAAATGATTTAATTTCCTGGCATGGTGCTGACAGATTGTTCAGGTTTTACAGGCATATAACAATGAAGACAGCATAATGACTGTATGGACCTTCAGATTGATAGGCAGTCATATTTCTCTCCCATGCTTTTCTTCAGAACCCCCCAATCACTGACCAGAACTGAATGGAAAATTTGTCATTCAAACACAAGATTCATGAGAATCAAGAAAAGGTAAACATGAAAGAGAAATCATAATGGACTCAATAAGATTAAGCTATTTATATTCCTATATAGGAAGGTGATACATGTAACATCTAAGAATTTAATCATTATTAGAGCATGGAGTCTACATACAGGGAATGGTGTGAGTCAATTATATTTGGATGATTCCCCAACCCCCAATAAATAGAGGGATGCACTGGCAAAAGGGAGAAGGAAGAGGAAGAATGGGGAAAATTATCTCATAAAAAAGGTGTGCAAGGAAGAGCTTTTGCAGTAGGGGAATGGGGATGCTTGAATCTCATCAAAATTGGTTCAAAGAGGGAAGAATATAAATATATAGATATGTGTGTGTGTGTCTATATATATATAGACACATACTAGGTATAGGAATCTATCTTACCCAACAAGGAAGTGGGAGGTTAAGGGGAGATATGAATGGTAGGATGATAAAAGGGAGGGCAGGTTAAGGGAGTCTGTGGTCAGAAGGAAAACATAATTTGGAGGAGAGACAGAGGGAAAAGAGAGAAGGATAAACTGAAGAAAATGGGCTTGAGATAAATACATAGTAATCATAATTGTGAATATGAATTGGATGAACTTATCCATAAGATGGGAGTGGATAGCAGAATGGATTAGAAACCAGAATCCAATGATATGTTGTTTACAAAAGAGACACTTAAAACAAAGACACACACAGAGAGAGAATTAAAATTGAGAGTGGGCGCAGAATCTATTATACTCCAGCTGAAGTAAAAAAAAAATAGACAGGGGTAGCAATCATGATCTCAGACAAAGCAAAAGCAAAAATAAACTTAATTAAAAGAGATATTCAAGAAAACATCACTTTAATAAAAGGTACCGTAGAAAATGAAGTAATTTCTTAAAAAAAATTATAGCAAGTTGCTCTGATAAAGGCCTCATTTCTCATATATATGTGGAACTAGGTCAAATTTATAAAAACAAGAGCCATTCTCAATTGACAAATAGGCAAAAGATATGAATGAGAAATTTTCAGATGAAATCAAAGTTATCCATAATTATAAGAAAAAAATGTTCTAAATCACTATTGATTGGAGAAATGCAAACAAAAACAACTTTAAGGTACCACCTCACACCTCTCAGATTGACTTACATGACAGAAAAGGAAAATGACAAATCCTGGAGTGGATGGGAAAAAAAATAAGGACATTAAATGCATTGTTGATGGAGTTGTAAAATGATCCAATCATTCTGGAGAATAATTTGGAACTATATCCAAAGGGCTATAAAACTGCATATCCCTTGACTTAGCAATACCTAGCAATACCTTGACTAGCAATTGCTAGGTTTGTATCCCAAAGAGATCAAAGGAAAAGACCTATTATGTACAAAAATATTTATAGTAGTTCTTTTTGTAATGGCAAAGAATTGGAAATTGAGGAGATATACATCAGTTCGGCAATGACTGGACAAGTTGTGATACACGATTGTGATGGAATACTATTATACATATGAAATGATGAGAGGATTGGTTTTAGAAAAACTTGGGAAGACCTATATGAATTGATGCACAGTGAAGTGAGCAGAACCAGAATGTCCTTGTACACAGTAACAATGATATTCTAAGGATGATCAACTATGAAACACTTGACAACTGAGGAACTCATGATGAAAAATGCTGTCCACAAACAGACAGAGAAATGATGAACTTTGAGTGTAAATTGAAATATAATTTTATTTACTTTTAAATTTTTTCTTGCTGCTTTGTAACATAGCTGATATGGAAATATATTTTTGCATGATTTCATATGTATAACTGACATAATATTGCTTACCTTTTCCATGAATAGAGGGCTGGTGGGAGGGAGAGAATTTGGAACCCAAAATTAAAAAAAAAAAGATTAAAAATAAATGATAAAATTTAACAAATATGTGTATATATGTATGTTTATCATCAATTTTACTGACATAAAGGGTTGTAGCACACAATTTACAAATAATAATAAAATTTACAATATCTTTGTTGTATAAGTAAATACATACATGTTCTAGAAAATCACATGAAATAAAGGAGTAGTGGAGAATAAAGCTGGATAGGTAAAGAGTCAGGCTGTGAAAGATTTGAATGACAGGATTTAGATTTAATTTGCAAGGTTCTGCTTCTAATGCATTTTGAGCACGAGGAAAAAGAAAAACTCAGTTTCTCAGAGTTCTAAAAGAGATCACAGTGAAAATGTTCTCAAAACATAGACAAGGCACTGCAAAAGATAGACAAGGCACTGCATCTCCCACCTGCATGCATTTTCACCAATTTTCCCTCTTGCTTGAAATTTTCTTCCTTCCCATCTCTGCTTTCTGGCTTCCTTCAAGTCCCAGCTAAAATTCCATCTATTATAAGAAGACTTCCTTGATCCCCCTTAGTTGTAGGGCCCTCCTTTTGTTGATTATCTTCAATTTATCCTTCATTTATCTTGTTAAAAGTTGTTTGCATGTTGTGCCCCTCATTAGATTGAGTGAGAGGGAGTTTTTTGTTTGTTTGTTTCTCTTTGTATCCCCAGCACTTAGCACAATATCTAGTATATGGTAGAGTTTAATAAATGTTTGTTCACTGACCAACAAGGAGAACTCTGACTTAGAGAGAGGACAGGTGATTAGGAAGTTAACATGGAAACTTAGTAATGAGGTGAGGAAGAACTAGATATGATGGTAAGAGTGACAATAGAGAAGAAAGAATAGGGATATTGAAATAAAAGAATCAAGAAAAAGTGGAGTAAATGGTTAGTATACCTCATCATTAGTGCTTTGATGAATATAAGAATGGGAGAAAGGAAAGTTAAATTTCTAAGCTTTAGAGACCGGGAGAATGGCAATGCCATATATATGAAAAAGAAAACTTGTGAAGGAGAGACAGTTTGGAGAGTAGTGAATAAGCAGCATCCATTAGTAGAAAATCCTATATTTGGAGTCAGAGGACCTATCTTCATCTTGGGGTCTGCTACTTATGCTCTGTATAACCTTGGTGTTGCGGACCATTCTAATTAATACCAGCACTCTCTTAGTTCACATTCAATATTGGGTTAAAATGGGGCATTCAAGTCATTGAATGACTAATGTATGGAATTTTATTTTATTCTGTCACACAGCAAAGGTTTGCAACAAGATACGTTGGTACTTCAGTTCTCTTGATGTGACCCTCTTGTTTCCATGAAGAAACTCATCTGTTCATCAGGGCAGGATTTGGTGAAGTACGTTCCTGTGTTCTGCAGAAATCCACCAAGTCAGAAAGGCCTAGACTCTATGTGGCTGAGACTTTTTATACCTTTAGAAGACTTATGTCAAGGAAACTAGGGTCAGTCAGGTCCCTTTGTCTTTTTTTAGGTAAAGTCTCACCATATTGTGAGTGAGAAGGAAAAAAAACCATCAGGGAGACTGGTCCTATTACACTTAAGGTAAATCACTTTATGGTAAATTTGTTGTGATTCTCCTGGACAAAAACAAAACTTAGGATTATAAACACAAGTAAATTTTCATCCCTGTTGCTGATCAAAAATGAAGGCTTTCAGAGAGAGGGAGGGAGGGAGATTTGGGAAGTAAATAACTTCTTTCCTCTCTCAACTGGTTAAAATGAGGGAAAAACAGTATTAGAGATGCTTATAAATCCACAGAAAATCAGATTCCAGAAAGGAGTAGCACTAAAATGCAAAAGAATGTGACAAATAGGATGAGCTAAAGACCATAAATTTAGAACAAATGAGGGAGTAGACCAGGGGTGGGGAACCTACGGCCACAAGGCCACCTGTGGACCTCTAGATCCTCAGCTATGGCCCCTTGACTGAATCCAAGCAGAACTGTGAGGTTTGGATTCAGCCAAAGGCTTCACTTGAAGACCTAAGGGATCCATGTGGCCTCGGGCCATAGGTCCCCCACCCCTGGAGTAGGCCCAGTTATGATGTGAACTGTCCAAGGTTTCCCAGGCAGCAAGCACTTTGAGCCTGTGTCCATAGATGCTAAGTTCAACACTTTCTCCACTGCACATACTGCTTTTCGATACTAATGGAAGGAGGCAGATTTGTCAGGCCTCACTGAGACTTTATAGAGTGGGAATGATGCCTGCATTATGCATCGGGAAGGACAAACCTTAATCAGAAGTAAGAGGGTGGGGATTATAACAAGAGTGGGGAATCATGGTGGAGAACATTTGAGTGGAAATTGGTGAAGTAATACTGACTCGCAGGACAGAAAAAAAAAATGATGATTTCAGGAAATATGTCACAAGTCTGACCTGGATATCTGCCAATGTGCTCCCTGTCAAACTTACAATTTCTTGCCTTAATAAAAATTTCAGCCTTCCAAAGATGAAGAAAGCAGCAATGGCCTTTCATATTCTGATTCTAACTCTCTCCAACAAGGAGGATCTAGTTGCTGGGTGTAAATATTAGTGACCTTTAGGGAAAGGGGCCACTCATATTATACTAAATTTTATGATAGTGGAAAACAAAGTCAGGCATGCCCTCTAGATCTGGGGGAAGCAAATTTCAAAGAGTTCAGAGAAAAGATAAGGTAAGGTATTTTAGCTTAAACTTCGATATGGGAAGTCAGTTTAGAGAATTAAATTTAGGAGACACAAAAAATTTGGTGAGGAGGGAAGGATGAGGCTTTTTAGGGAGATTAATATACTGGAAACTAATTAACTAATACTTTTTTTTCTGACAACATTTAATACACAGGTGCCAGAAATGGAAGCAAGGGCAGGTGATGGAATGAATATAAGGCATGGCATAAGTTTGTATGAGTAATTTCAGGAGATAACACTTAGAATTGTGACAGCTAGATGTGCAGTAGGCAGAATGATAGATTTTGAGTTAGAAAGATAAATTCAAATCCTACCTCAGATGCCTTAATAGCTATGTGACCCTAGGCAAGGCACATAACCTCTCTCAGCCCTAGTTTCCTCATCTGTAAAATGGGGATAATGATGTTACTTAACATTATGAAGTTGATGTGAGATTAAAACAAGATAAGCACTAGCTATTATTACTGATAAAAAAAAGATTTGGGTTTTTTTTTGGGAGGAGTGTTTACTTATCTTGAAAAAATGAGGAAGATTGAAGAAGGGATTGAACTGTGGCTTAGGAAAGTTGAGACTCAGAGCTTCTTAACTCTTAATTTGCTTTTGGTTTCCCCCAAAAGGAGAATGATCCTTGGAATGGAAAAACAGCAAAAATAACAAATAAGGAATTATTGCCCCAGATCAGTAAGTAGATATTAAGAGAACACCTAGATACCCTTAATGAATTAGTCATCAGGTCCAAAGAAACTTTTTCCTAGAGCACTGAAAAAAACTGGGAGATATGATTGCTGAGTCATTGTGAGGGACTTCTAAAGTTCAAGGAGAATTGGAGAAGTAGGATTGGAAAAAAAAAAAGGCAAGTGTCTGGTTTTCCAATAAGGAAAGGGAGTGGTGTCTCCAAACTACAGGCCAATGAACCCTACTTATGATGCTTTGATACTGCCTCAGAGCTTGTAGAGATATTACCATGCGGTTTAGCCTTTCTCTTCATGGAATTCCCTTCCAGAAGATTTACAGGGAAATAATGAGAACAAAAGAGTTCCAGATCCTTAGGGCATTGTGGGATGTATGCTGTTTAAATGATGGTTACTTCCCTACCTTAAACTGGAAAGAGTTTAAAATACAATCCTGGTATCTCCCAGAGACTTTAACTTCCAAATCAGTGTGAATTTACATTTTATTTCTTATTTCTTAATTTATTAACGAATGAGCTACATGTTATAAACAAGTCCTTCTTGAAAATTCCTGATTCTCCTGGAAACAAATAGTGTGATACCTTAAAACTGTCCAAACACATTGGTCCAAAAGTAGCCCCAAAACATTGATCTTTAAAGCAGTAACACACACTCTTCTAAAATCAGAGAGCTCCAAATAGGAAATTTCCTGCCAAATCCAATCACAGGGACATTTCTATAGACTTCATTATCTTACTCTGCCAAATGTTAGCTTTGCTTTCCCTATAAACCATCAGCTTTCTGTTATGCCATTTTACAAGCCATCCACTGATTTAACTGCTTTTCAATGGTAGAGACAGCAGGAGGTAGCACATGGTTGTTCAAAGATAGGCTACTCCACAGCACAAGCCTGTGTCTTTGGCCGTAGGAACAGATTTAGCTGCAGGTTGATTTGAAATACTCTGTACTAAGCCCTGGCAGTAACACAGCAATTAGATTGTGGCTGGGTCATACGGGATTTTCTTTTGTTTCCTTCTGTGGGATGGAGGTGGGGGAACTGGAAGGTGAGGGGAGAGGGGGGCATTCAGCATTCGGAGAGGTGTGTGTAAATGCATTATTCTAGCTTGGGTGAGTCAAGCCCTGGGTTCATCAGATATGTCTTCAAGGAGACATCCAGTTGGGTGTCCCATGATTAGTATCAATTCACCTAACCTTTTGAAGCTTAGAAAGGTAAGTTCCACTTTACACTTGGTCCATGGTTGCTTGATTCCTCATTTTTAATGTTCTAAATCTGATCAGCAGCCATCATGGAGCCTTTCTCCGGGGTTGTAGGGAGATATAAAAAAAATCCGCAAAATTTCTGTTCTTAGTAGATTCACAATCTATTCTCATAGCCTGAACATAAGGGACTTTATAAAAAGTAATTGATATTTGACTGCCTGGCACTTTCTTTCTTGAAATGATATTTATAGAAATGCTAACTCCTAGAAAGTGGGAATTGTCTTTTGCTCAGCTTTGTTGGTCTCTTCTCTTAGACTTGGGATAACAAATAGATTGAGAACTGGAAGAGACTTCAGAGAGCCAATAGCCTTATCCCTTCATTTAACTATCAGGAAACTGAGGTCCAAAGAGGTTAAATATCTTGCTCAAGGCCACACAGGTAGTGACAGAGCCTAACCTAAGTCCGAGGTCTCCAAATACTTTTTATTCCAAATAGCTCTTTGTGTAGTACCACACTACTTATTGACTCTGTTTGATGGAATTACTGAAGTCTTTGGGATGGTAATAAATAATGCTATACCACATCCATGCCAATTCTATCCACATCTCCAGGAACTAGAACTCTCCCTCCTCCAACTCCCTACTATGATATACTGGGAGGGGGAGGAGAACTGGTTTGATAATTAGGAGACTAATAATTATAGATGGCATGTATATCGCATTTTAAAGTTAATAAAGCACTTCACATTTTACTTTAACCTCATAACAACTGGGAAAGGTTAGATGTATTACCCTCATTTTATAGATGAACAAAGTAAGGATGAGAGAGTTTAAGAAACTACCACAGCGTGTCAGAAATGGGATTTGAGCCCAGGTCTTTCTTGACTCTCAGTCTAGCATGTTATCAATTATGTCATATTAATTCGTTGATTTTCCAAAACTTATAATGATCTTTTCTGGACTTCTCTTTTTTATCAAAACTATCTCCATGTGTCCAGTTTTCAATTCATGACCTGGGCATTATCACTGTCCCTCATCCCAAATATCCAACCAGTCACCAAATCTTGTCATTTCTCCCTTTACCACATCTCTCCTACCTGACCCCATTTCTCTATTCACACAGCTGCCATCTTAGCTCAGGGCCTCATCAGCTCCCACTGGACCATGGTAACAGCTTCCTAATTAGCTCCCCTGCCTCAAGTCTTTCCTCACTCCCCTCCATCTCATCTAGTACTCCCAAAGTATTCTTCCTTAAGCACAGATCTGACCATATGACTGCATTCTTTTATCAACTCTATTGGCTTCCTATTGCCTTGGGGATAAAATATAAACTCTTTTTAACTTTGCGTCTTGTATGACCTGACTTTAACACACTTCCAACATCACTGAACGTGACTCTCCCTCTTTCACTCTGAGATCTCACCAAACTGACCTTCTGTCTGTTCTTCACACCTGACACTTCTGTCTCCTATCTCTCCATGCCTTGGCACTAGTGTTCCTTCATTCCTGAACACACTCCCTTCTTACTACCCCATGAAGTCCTTGTCTTCCTTTAAGACCCAGCTCAAGTACCATCTTTGGTCTGAATTTTTTTCTGATTCCCCCAAATACAAATGCCGTTATTTGTTGTTTTTCAGTCATGTCTGACTCTTCATGACCCCATTTGAGGTTTTCTTGGCAAAGGTGCTCCAGCTCATTTTACAGATGAGGAAACAGGTAAGCAGGGTTAAGTGACTTGCTCTGGGTCACATAGGTAGCAAGTGTCTAAAGCCAGATTTTAACTCAGGAAGATGAGTCTTCCTGACTCCAGGCCTGGCACTCTATTTACTGTGCCACTTAGCTGTCCCCTTTGTCGTTACTACCTTGTAGATAACTGCTTTGTATAAATTTGTATTTATTCACTAATATATATGCCGTATATATTTTTATGTATATTTGTCTCCCCCATTAGAATGTAAGTTTTCTGTGAGTAGGGATTATTTCAGTCTTTGTACTTGTATTCCTGTGCCTGGCATATAATAGATGCTAAATAAATACATATTGATCAATTGATATTAGGCCAGGGCATTTCCTTTTCTGGACCTCAGTATCCTCATCTGTAAAATGAGAAGAGGATTAAGCAGACTTTGAAATCCTTTGGAGCTCTGTTATTCTGTCCTATCCTGTTTTCCAATTTGATGGGAGTGCTAGAATTAGTTTCATTTAAGAAACAGTTTCTTCTACTTCTCCTGATCCTCCTGCTGTTTGGTTATTCAGCAGCCACCTTCTGATATATAAAGTGGCTTTGCCTTTCTTATACACTTGTGTTCAAGGTACCCACCCAAGCAAGTCAAGCCATTTACCGGTGAGAAGGCATAGATTGAGGATCTTTTTATAATATCAAGTCATGGACTCAATGAAAGGGACTTAAGTGATCACTGAGACAATCCATTTCACAGGTGAAGAAATTGCTACCCAGAGATGTTAAATGACTTCCCTGAGGTCACACAATTAGCAAGAGGCAGAAATAGAACTAATACCCAGGTTTCTTCACTCCCAACCTAGTGGTATTTCTACTACCCTATGTTGTATTCTGTATAAGAGAGCAGTAGATTTTAAGATGTAATAAAAGCCTCAAATAAATCACAAAATGGCACCTACCTCCCAGGGATGCTGTGAGGATCAAATGAGAAAATATTTGTTAAGAAAAAAATGCTTAGCACAGTGTTTAGCAAATAGCTGGTGCTATACGAATTCTTATTTCCTTTACAGATCTTAGCAGTCATCTTCAGAATGTCCAGATGTATGTTGTTATTATTTGGTCATGTCTGATTCTTTATTATCCTATTTGGAATTTCCTTGGCAAATATACTGGAGTGGTTTGACATTTCCTTTTCTAGCTCATTTTACAGATGAGGAAACTGAGGCAAACAGGGTTAAGTGACTTGCCCAGGATCACACAGCTAGTAAGTGTTGGGATTTGAACTCATGAAGATGAGTCTTCCTGATTTCAAGTCTGGCATTCTCTCCATTGTATCCCCAATTCAAATGTATATGTAATCCTGATGATTCAGAAGTTCCCTCCAACAAAACAGGTGATGATTCATTCATGCCTGCCCATCCTATGTGACTTGTTCATATCCTTCCAGAAGTTTGCTCTGGTGTACGCTGGGAAGGGTGAAGTTCTATCCAACATGGAGGCCTTCCTTGATTTCTTCTAACATCATGATGCTACCAGCAGAGCATCCTGGCTATCCGTCTGTCCTCTTTTCCCCTTCCATGTGACCAGTCCTAATTCCCTTTCTAGGACACATTTATCTGATCATATCTTTTATTCCTGCTTTTTAGAATTCCTCATTGGTCATGCATTGTGGCATGTTCACAGTCATCATGCACTGTTCCATTGCCCTTAGTGTCATATTCAATTTATGTGCCTCCTGTTCTATAGTAAAACCACAACATTAGTACAAAAAATATGAGCCTTTGTTCTCATAAGAGACTTGGAATCAATAAAGGACCTTTGCAATCTTCAGAATATGCTTTTGAATTTATGATGAGTGCTATTTTCATCTTACAAGTGAGAAAATAAGAGCTTATTAGCAAGCAAGTTTTCTTTTAATTCCTATCCTGGTATTTTATCTGTTAAGACCAGTATTAGATATCCTCTCACTTGAATTCTACCCATTGGCCTCTTAGGTAAATTTTGAAGGGAGGAGGGGGCATTCGATCACTCCCAAGAATATGCACATTTTACTTTTAATCTCCTCCTGTGTTTTCTTTCCTCTTCTACCTGACTTCTGGGTTAGACCATTCTACTTCTATATCCATAGAGTAACTTACACATATGATCTCTTGGTTCACTAAAAGAGAGTTCGCTAGTTCCCACAAAATGCATCACCTATATTTGGTCAATTTGCCCTTATGTAAGTTCCTTATTTGTTTTGAATCTTTGAAGATGGAAAAGAGCCCAAATTCTTTTGGGTTATGCTGACAACGTCACGTATTGGGAAACATTAATGCTTCTCAGTTCTTAACTTTTAACCCTATTGCAATACTACAATTACTGGTGGTTTGTGCGGTGCTTTAAACTTTTAAAAGGATTTGATATACATTACCTCATTTGAGCTTCACAACAGCCATGTGAGGTAGGTACTCGAAGGTCAAAGGTCTAGCTTTTTGTCGTATATCATGCTATACTTATAATATGCCCACGGGAGATAAAACTGAGGGGGAGCGACTATTGAATGATTCTAACAATTCCTGAGTAAGAATAGTAGGACAAAACACTTTTTCTCTGCTGGAATTGTTTCTTTGTTTTCTTAAAATTGCTTCAAGCTCATAATGATAAACATTATGTTTTCTATCTATATTCTATATATCCATTTATTACTCTGCCTTCATAGAGGCTTCTCTCCCTCCTCCAATTTTCTTATAGCACTTTGTCCAAATATCTCCTTTGTCTCCCTTATTTCCTACCGTGTATTTTTTCTTAACTACCTGTCTTCATATTGCCTCCTCTTCAAGGCAAAGACTGCCTTCTTTTTTGTCTTTTTACATCCCAAACCTATCAGAAGGCCTTCTATACACTAGGCCTTAATAAATGTTTGCTAAATTGAATTGAACTTGTGCCTATAAACCATCAGTGCTTTTGGGGAAGATGGGGAAGAAAGGGACAGGAAGACATAAACATCCTTCAGTACTTCCATCAGCTTCACTTCTCCACACCCAGGACCAAGTTTACCCCTGTGTAAAACAGACAGTAACCCAAAGGATATGATTTGAGGCATGTCAGTGTGAAAATACTCCTGAGAGGAACATGTCTGTTTTCCATGAGTTACTTTACTATACAGATGTAGTGGACACAAAGTTAGCCTGTTTGCAAAAGGGAACCAATCAGCATTTTCACATTAGGAAGGCCCCCATTCCCCAAAATCTTGATCCCCCACGAACTTCCTCCATCAGCAGTCCTTTTTCTAATGTGTAAGTTAGAGACATCTCCATTCCAAATGTTCATACGGACAATTTGTGCTCAACCTGTAGTAGAACTTTCAGAGCTCACATTGGTCTGATCAATCACAGTTGGACATAATGTAGGTTGTCCCCAACATAGTGATGTCACTTTAATTACAAAAGACAACAGTCAAAGATCTTATTTTTTTAGAACTTCTGACAAATCAAGTTGTAAATCCTTAGTGTGAATTATTATATGACTATAACAATTCCCCAGAAAATATGGAGCAGGAGGAAAGAACTAAGAGAGTTGAAAGTGTGTGTGTGTGTGTGTGTGTGTGTGTGTGTGTGTGTGTGTGTGTGTGTGTGCTATAAATGTGTGGATGGAGGGTGTCTTGAAAACAAAAATCTGCCTTCTTCATCGTTGGACTAGAACTGACTCTGCCCATCTTTCTTTTCTCCAATCTCTGGCCAGGCTCTGCAGATTGTGTCTTATGAGAAAGCTCCAGATGGATTGCTATAGTATATTGTTGGGTTTGCTGCTTTCAAAACAATCCCCTAGCACTGGATTTTATATTAGCAAAGACTTTGAAAGAGGTCAGTTGTTGGAGTGGGAGAGAAAGAATGTTCCAGACATGGGGGACAGCCAGAGAAAATGCCCAGGATTGATAGATGGAGTGTCTTGTTCATGGAACAGCCAGGAGGTCAGAATCACTGAGTGAAGAATACTGATAGGGGAGTAATGTAAGAAGACTGGAAATGTAGAAGGGGGACAGGTTATAAAGTGCTTTGAATGCCAAATATTTGCTCCTGAAGACCACAGGAAGTCAATGGCATTTATTAAGAAGACGTGACATGATCAGACCCACAATGTAGGAAAATCGCTTTAGTGACTGAATGGAGAATGGATTGAAATGGAGACTAAGAACTGTGTATAAAAGGGCAGCTAGGTGCAGTGGGTAGAGCACTGGCCCTGGAATGAAGAGGACCTGATTTCAAATCCTGTCTCAGACACTTACTAGCTACATGACTGTGGGTAAGTCACTTAGCTCTGATTGCCTACACACACACACACACACACGCACACACACACACACACGCACACAAACTGTGTATACAATGCATCATACACACTAGGAATGGACAAGGTATAGCCAGCTGGAAGCTTACAATCTGGTTATAAGCAATGCAGAAGAGATAAATGTAATAACACCACAGAGACAGAAAATACATAACATTTAGCAAAAATCAGACTCATCAGGCAGTCACATTTTTTAAGAAAAATTTCCGATAAAGGTAATGGATGACTTTTTTAATTGGTTATTTATTGCCCTTGATAGTCATTTAGTGATTCATTAAAGCTGTTTAGTGCCAACCATGTGTCTTAGTGTACAAAGTAAAAATGTGGTGGTAACAAATTATACATATATAGATTGCTTTAAGGTTTATGAAGCATTTTGCATACATTAATTAATTTGATTATCACAACAATCTCTTGCTCAGGGAAGCATAATCAGATCTCTAATGTCATTGCTATTGTTACTGGTATGATAGTCTCTGGCTCCTCTTGCAATCCCTGTGATTCAGGGTCTCAGGATGCCTAGGGCTTCCCTGTTCTGGCCATTACTTCCTGATCCTTCACATCCACTCATTTCAGCTCTACTCTTCCAGAGTGTCCTCATCTCCCTCCACCTTCCCTGTCATTGTTCCAT
The DNA here is from genome assembly GCF_028372415.1 of Notamacropus eugenii. Taxonomy (NCBI): domain Eukaryota; kingdom Metazoa; phylum Chordata; class Mammalia; order Diprotodontia; family Macropodidae; genus Notamacropus; species Notamacropus eugenii. The sequence goes on along the minus strand of NC_092875.1, from coordinate 354,597,273 downwards.
GTGGAACCATGGTTCTATTGTTAGTATTCTACTAACTTAACCTATTCCTCTCTTGATGTCTCCATCTCCTTACCAGAAACTTAGTTTCCCCCAGAAGATAATTGTATTGCTTACTACGTTTCCAAGTAATGATAATGACATCAAGCATTTATATAGCTTTTTAAGGTCTTCAAAGTGCTTTACAGACATTATCTTGTGTGATCCTCACAGCAACCCTGTGATGGATGTACTATTATTATTTCCATTTCACAGATGAAGAAACTAAGGCTCAGAGAGGTTTAGAGACTTATCCAGAGTCATGGCCAGTAAGTACCTGAGTTCAGATACAAGCCTTTATCTTCTTGTCTCCTGGTCCAGCATACTCCCTTATATCACACCTTTGCACAGTGGACTAAAGGAGGTGAAGTCATGCTGCTTGCTTCCCATTCATACTCTCAGATTCTCCATGTGAGAAAGAACACAAGTGCTCAGAGGGTCACAGGTCAGACAGTGACTCAGAGCCATGCGAGCATGTGGCTCCCCAACCCTATCTCAAGCACAGGTAGTAAGTGGCAGCATGGACATATAAGTGGAATGATTTGAATTAAAAATCTGGCCTCGGATACTTACTAGCTGTGTGACCTTGGGCAAGCCATTTAATATCAGTTCCCCCAATTTTAAGATGTGGATAATAATAGTACCTATTTCCCAGGGCTGTTGTGAAGATTAAATGAGCTCTTTTTAAAGGATTTAGCACAGTGCTTGGCACATAGTATGTGCTATATAAATGCTGGCTATTATTATTACCATCGCTATAATTGGATTAATCTCATCCATCTGCCTTCTCTGCTTCACCTCAAGTACTTATGAAAACTGATGAAGGCAGTCACCTGACCAGGTTGATTGGTTTACTCAAATAGTCTCTCTCTACTGTACACCAATTCTTTCACTCTCCCCTGACGGATTCTTTTTTTTTTTTTCAAATGTTATGGGCCTTTCCAAATATTTAATAAATTTAATAATGGAATTTTAAAAACAAAAGCTGTGGAACATTAAAGCAAAAAAAAATTTAAGGTTACAACTTGATTGGAATGAACATTCAGGAGAAAATTTAAATTAAGCTAAAATAATTATCAACAATTTAAGTAACTTAAGACCAACTCAAAGAAATTTAATCTATCATGGTAAAATAAATTATATTAAAGACTGCAAATATACCAGAGTTGTTTATTCTTAATATGATGAAATAAATATTTTAAAAGATGTTTCCCCTGATTGATTCTTTATCACTCTCCCCCAGTATGGCTTTTCAAAAACCTCTTTCCTGATGCCACTGTTCTCTTAGTAGAGGACATCAATGCATGCTTCCCTGAAAAAAAAATGGAATTATCCATCAATCGCTCCCTCTCCTTTCGAACACTACACTTTAAACCATTTAAACATCATGTTCCCTTCTCTCTTCTTTTGGAATACCAGAAGATGAGGTGGCCTTTCTCCTTACCAATACCAAAACCTCTATTGGGGCTTTTGATCCCATCTCCTTCAGGAACTTGGCCCTTTGATTATCACTTCTTTTTCCTCTCCTCAATCTCTCCTAATGCCTCCTTCCCATCTTCTTACAAACACTCTTAAAGTTCCCCCATCCTTGAAAGAAAATAAACCAATCTTACCATCTTATGTTATTGCTTCTTTCCCAGCCACACTCCTAGAGAAAGGTGTCTATACTCATTGCCTCTGTGTTCTTACCTCAGACTCACTTCTCAATTCATCAACTCCTTACAATTGGACTTCTCTCTCTAAGATTATCAATGGTCTCACAGTTACTAAATCCAGTGGCTTTTTTCTTAATCTTCATTTTCCTTGAACTCTTCGTACCATTTGACTATATTGATCACAGTTTCCTCCTGGTTTCCTCTCTGTTTTTTTGTGACTCTGCCATAGCCTCATTCTCTTCCCCACCCCCCCAGGTTCTCCTTAGTCACCAAAGACCTAATTCATTCCTAAGAGGGCACCCCAGGACTCTTTGTTTTTCTATCTTTTTTTAGTCTTGGTGGTTTCAGTTTCCAGGAATCCAGCTATCATTTCTTCACGCAGACTCCCAGGTTACCTAGTTACCACCTCATTATCCATATCCCACCCTATCAGAGGCAGCTAGGTGCAGTGGATACAACATTGGGCCTGGAGTCAGGGAAACCTGAGTTCAAATCTATTCTTAATACTTAATAGCCATGTGACCTTGGGCAAGTCACTTAACCGCTTGCCTCAGTTTCTTTGACTATAAACTGTGGGTAATAATAGCACCTTTCCCAGGGTTGTTGTTAAGATCATATAAGTTAATATTTTTAAAGCCTTTAGCAAAGATCCTTACACATAGTAGGATATATGTAATATATATGTATATATAGCACACACACATATATACACATATATTTGTTAACTATTGCTATTATTACTATCGCCATGAGGTGCTTGTTGGAAATAGATGTCCCCTAAGCACCTCAAACTTAACATGTTCAAAAACGACCTGGACCCTCTTTCAAAGTTTCTTGTTTTCACCGATGGTACCACTACTCTTTTAAGTCATCCAGGCTCACAACCCAGAAGTCACACATTACTCCCTGTTTTATAGTTCTCTCAAAATCTGCAAGTCAGGATAAAATGGAAAACTTGTACCCAGGGTACTAGGTTCAGTGGCCAATCAATCCTCAGGTTTCTGCACCTGAAGAAACATTTCCTTGTTTTTTGAAACACAGAAACACAGCTACGGGGCATGGATTTGCATTGGAAAGTAGAAAAACAGCTGTTGAAATTACACTGAGAAATCAGACCTGCAGGTAGGAACCACTTTCCCCTTCATTTGCATTCTGCTTGCAAGCATATGGTAAATACTGCATTCTATTGATAATCCAACAAAACAGACATGAAGACCACAGGGGGTTTCATGTTTTCCAAAGTGATAAGATTTAGAGCCCAGCCTAACCCCCTCATTTTATAGAAGATGAACCTGGGACTCAGAGGAGTAAAGGAACTTGTCCAAGGACTGAACAACAGTCCTTTGAAGGCAAGCTTTGCATGACATTAATACAGCATAAAGCCTTTATGGTGTTTCATCAGGACAAACAGCACAATTAGCCATAGAAGCTTTGGACTGGGAGGCATCTAGCCCACCTCCTAATCTCTAAACACAACTAAACCAGTATCACTACTTGTTTTCCAAACCCATTCAGCCAACAAAGCTTGTGTTTCAGACAGTTCCCATCTGGGTTTTCCCATTCCCATTCTCCATTCTCCACAAAGCTTTGTAGTTTTTAGTGTATATTTCAAATACATCTTCATAATAGCCCTAATAAGGGAAGCAGGTAAAACACTATGATTGCTCCCATTTGTTAAGATAAAGAAACTGAGGCTTAGGAGTTCAGTGATTTGCTCAAGTTAACAGTAGAGTTTGGGGTCAGAGAACCTGAATTCAAATTCCATTTCTGTCACTTGTTTACCTTGAGTAAGTTATTTAGCCTCTCTGGAACCATAAACAGTAAATAACTGCCCAATTATGTTGCAAAGATATCTATATGTGTCTGTATATATGCACGTAAATGTCTATGCTAACAAGCATGTATATGTTTGAAGTATTATAGGTTTGTTTCTGCAATGATACAAACTGTCATGATGACTACAATACTGATGTTTGTGCAGCAGTTACATCAATGGGCCCTAACAACAGACTGGATATGGGAGAAGGGGTAAGAGGTAACAGGGTAAGAGATGATGAGGAATCCAGGATGACTCCTAGGTTGCAAATGTAAGGGAATGGAAGGATAGTGTTGCCCTCCATGGTAGAGTTAGAGAGGTTTTAGGGGGAAGGATAATGAGTTCAATTCTGGACATGTTGAGTTTAAGGTGTCTACTGGACATGCAATTTAAGATATCTGAAAGGTTTGGAAGCCAGCAGAGATATCAGGCAGGATAATTAGATCTGAGAATCATCAGGATAGAGATCATGATTAGAACCTTGGGAGCTGATGAGATCTCCAGGTGAAACAGTGAAGAGGGAGAGGAGAAGAGGACACAGGACAAAACCCTGAGGGATAACAATGGTTAGAAGAAACACTAGGTCAGAGAGGTTCAATGACTGACCCAAGGCCACACAAGAAATAACAGAAGCAGCCTTGAACTCAGGTCTTCTGATCTGACAGCTATTGCTCTTCTCAGGATACCACACTCTCTCTGTAGAGATTATCATTTCTATTTTTCTGCTGAAGAAACTGGGGCTCAGAGAGATTTAATGTCTTGCCCTTGGTCATCAACAAGAACAAGTGTCAGTATGGTGAGAGAAACTGTCCAGGTCCTACATGTGTGTCCTCCTGTGGAAATGTACCAGACCATAGGTTTTCAAATTGAGGCATTGCATTGTTGCCTTATGTTCAGCTTGGGATCCCCTCAGCTCATTTTCTGCACTGTTGGCACTTAGCTAGTTCTCTGTAAAGCTTTTGTGCAGTTTATTTTTCCTCTCATAGGTACAGTTCTTCATGCTGTAATAAACCAACCATTTCTCCAACTTTGTCAAGGTCATCTGGAATTTTAAGGCTCAACTTCCTCACTTGTTATTCCCCATCTGTTCTGTAGGCCATTATTGAAGGCACTGACTAAGTATACTGGACAGGTCCCCTCCTGGGCTCTCCTCAGAATGCCTCACTTGTGGCCAAAATTGATAATGATTCTTTGGCAGAAGTAACCAACATCGGGGTCTCCAAAGTCATTAGTTTGGCCCTGGTGCCTATATAGCTGGGGATGATTTATTTTTTATTTGTATTCAACTTCATTCTGCTTCCCAGGGGAAGGGGCCACTGGAATTGGGAAGAGAGCTGAATTTAAAGACCATGGTGTAGTGGAAATCTGGACAGCTGGATTTGGAGACAGGAGGCATAGATTTGCATCTGGGCTTTGCCACTGACTAGCTGTTACAGCTTCATAATTAACATCACATCTGTGGGCTTCATTTTCCTCATCTGTAAAATGAAATGGTTAGACTAACTGCCTCCTAAGGTCCCTTCCAGTTCCAACAGGCTGTGAACTATAAGAATATTTGAAAAAAAATAAAGCTTTACTTCTTTCATGTGTATACAACAAATGGAACTAGGCTAACCAAGTCTTGCCTAATTTAGGTCATTTAGGGAACTGCTTTTTAAGGAATAGATTGAGTCTCTTTGAAATTAGCTTGCCAGTTGTTTGACTTGTAATGGGGCTTTCTAAGTGCTCTCTTAAGTGCTGAATGGTGTTTACAGTGTTCCATTGCTTAGCAGATCTTTCCTTCAGAGTATGAGGATAAACTTCAGCCTTCTCCCTATCTAAACAATCACCAATTGTGGATTAGTGGGGCTTGAATTTTCTGGAAGGAAAAACTTTAAGATTCTCTGACCAGGTGAAGTTGATTTTGCCTGCTACTTCACTGAGATCATATGGTCTCAGGTCTTCCAACTTCCCCTCCCTGTATTTTAAAGATTTTTTTTTATCTTTACCTATTTTTTATCCCTTCCAATAATAGCTCACTTTTATAGAGTGTTTTATGTGTGTGTGTGTATGTGTGTATGTGTGTGTGTGTGTGTATATATATATATATAAATATATAATGTATATATACAGTGTATATACAGGGTGCGTGTCTATATATATATATGTACTTTCTCATTTAATCCTCACAAGATGAAGTAGGTGTTATTATCTCTATTTTACTGGTGAGGAAACTGAGACTGAGAAATGTTATGTGATTTGGTATGTTCACACGCTACAAAGTGTCAGAACTGGGATTTTAATCCAGTATCTTATCTACTTCATTATGCAAACTCTCTCAATATGCATTATGTAATTCTTTACTTGGTCTTGTCCTTTTGGAGTTTCAGCCTTCATCAAATGACTGTGAAATGAAGAGGCCACAATTTGAGCATCTCTGGGCATCTTCTTTCCTTCCTCTGGAAATGGTTAATGTGACAGCTCACTGGTGTACCGTTTACAGAAGTTTCCTGCACAATGACTAAAACATCATTCATCAGTGTTGAAGGTGACAACATGTTGACCCTACAAGTCATTGTTCAAAGCTCTTTGGTTAATGTTGTATCTTCAAATGAACTAAGACTTGGATCTGTAACCAAGCCACTAGATTAAAAGGATTTGGCAGTGATCCCGTCTTCCATTGGGAGACAGGCAATAGAAGACATCATTCCATCCTTGGCTCCCCCTTTCATTCTCTACAAGTAATTTCATCTCTAACCAGAAACATAAAGATTCTAGGGATATCTGTCTTCAACCTCAGAGACCCATTTTGAAATTTGAAAGTCAATTTGAGCTCCTTAGAAACAGATATTGAATAAAACATTTCGTGTTAGTATATTAATGCTAATACTAATAGAGAACAAATGTGAAAATGCTTTAGAATAGTAAAACACCACAGGCATACCTCATTTTACTGTGCTTTATATGTTGTGCTTCCCAGATACTACATTTTTTTTTTTTTTACAAATTGAAGGTTTGTGGCAACTCTGCATTGAGCAAGTCTATCAGTGCCATTTTTCTAACATGTGCTCATGTCATATCTCTGTGTCAAATTTTGGTGATTCTCACAATATTTCAAACTTTTAAATTATTATCATATGTGTTATGGTAATCAGTGATCAGTGATCTTTGATGTTACTAGTGTAATTGTTTTGGGGAGCCATGAACTGTTCCCATATAGGACAATAAACTTAATTGATAAATGTTGTATGTGTTCTGACTGCTCTACTGACTGGCCGTCTCTCTCCTTCTTTTGAGGACTCTCTATTCCCTGAGACACAACAATATTGAAGAATATAACATGAACCTAGTTGATGAAGTAGCGGCAGGGTTTGAGTGATTTTGATTTTGAAAAGTTCTACTGTAGGTAAAATGCTATTAAATAGCATCCCACAGTACAGAGAAATCTTTGATGAAAGGAAGAGTCAATTGATGTAGCAAATGTCTTGTTGAGGCCAGAGTTGGGAGAGCTGGTTCAGATTCAAAAGAATTCACTTAGAGCTTCTCTTTAGCCAGTGGGAACTTTATTGATGCAAAAAGCACATGGACCTGAGATGGTACTGATATAGGAAAAGAACCAGACTTCTGTAGACAGAAAGTTATACAGCCTGTAGGATGATGATGTATTAGGGTTTCTAATGGGAGTTGGAGATTTAGGGATAGCATGAAGAAGATGGATCACACAAGATAAGGGAGATGGGAGAAATTTTTATGACTCAGGATGGGAGGAGACAAGGAATTTTATGGTCCAGGATAAGGGGGAAGTTTTATGGTATTTCAAGATAAGAGGAAGAAACTTTAGGGTCCCTTTACATTAGAAAATAAACCGGGGAAAGAATAATTCAACCCTTAGGGCACCTTTGTATCCACATCACTCTTTACTGACTTATTTTAAGAAATTGCCACAGGCACCCCAACCTTCAGCAACCACCAACCTGATCAGTCAGAAGCCATCAACATTGAGGCAAGACCCTCTACCAGCAAAAAGATTATAAATTGCTGAAGGTTCAGATTACAGTACACAGAAATAAAGTATTTTTAATTAAGGTATATACAATGTTTATTTAGATACAATAATATTGTACACTTAATTGATTACAATATAGTATAAACATAATTTTATATGCCCTGGTTAACCAAAAACTTCATGTGATTTGCTTTATTGCAATATTTGCTTAATTGCAGTGTTCTGCATATAAATGTATATAAAAATGTGAGCTATTATCATTAGAACTAACAAACTTTTGATACCAACTGGAGAACATATGCCTAAGAAAATACATTCAGAATGTGATTTCATCTCACAAATATTTAACATAATACTGGAGTAGCTGAGACAGTTCTGGGGATCTGCTAGGTCTATTTATTTGCTAGAGGATTCATAAAATTAGTATTAAGTCAAAGGTCATTCAGTTGAACATAGTGGTTACCATATAATGAATTCATTTTTAGCACGAAGGCTGTTATCTGTTACATTCCCAGCATGACATTGAAATTCTTGTCATTTGCAGTGCTGTTACACCCTATGGTCCACTGGGTCTTAACATTTGACTTGCCACGACACTTAACAGACGCACAGATATTGCCATCTGATTTGTCAATATACCCTTAAGACTTCTAGGTCTTGCCAGCTGCCTTGCAGCTGAACCCTTAGGACCATCTGACCTTTCCATCCACCCTGAACAATTCTCCTATATGTATTTTCTCCTTCAATTAAAATATGAGCTCCTAAAGAGAAGAGACTACTTCACTTTTCTTTTAGGATCCCCAGAATTTAGCACAGAGATCTTCACATGCTGAGCACTTAATAATGCTTTATCACTCATTCATTGAAGACAATGGCTATTGGAAGAATCTTTCATTCACTTCAACAAAGTTAATTGTCTACTACTTGCAAAGAATGGTTAAGTGTTGTCATTTCCCAAAGGCAAACAATCTCACTATCCTTTTTTAATTTAATTCTGAGTCTGATTCATTTTCTATTTACAGTGACTGCTGAAGACATATATGTATGTATGTATATATATATATAAATACATATATATGTATACTAATGGATCAGCTCTATTAATTATCCATTTATTGTATATCAGAGTCTTGGCAAATAGGTATACTTTATCCATCTGGTTTTTCAGGTGTGGATATAGTTAGCCAATTTATGTGAAAATAAAGAGTGAGCCATTAGTAATTGGTTCAATGTCCAATGTTCTATATAGTTCCATGTCTACAACACTGGGTAGATTTCTTATGGAACATTTGTAGGACTATATGGATGAAGTTACATAGGATAAGACATGACTGGGTTATGAGTGAATACCTATATTGATGAGATCACAAATTCAAAAAAGTTTTAAAGAAGACAGAAATTAGAAATTAAATGCAGTATGATTGCCAACCCCTTTGCTTATGCTTATTATTTCATCCCAAAATTGAGTGACAGAATTCCTATAATGGGAAGAGTTATTAGAGTTGGCAACTGACATTTCAAAGCTAAATCTTTGACATAGATTGTTCTTTTGCCCCTATGAACAACCCAGTTAGTAGGAAAGACCTTCAATATGTCTACATCAATGACTACTAGGCATTGATGCTTGAGCACATTCCCCCACAGTCACCCCAGATCACTTCCTCTGTTCTTAAGTCTTCTCCTCTCCCTCACAATTTTCACATGAATCATAAGAAATGATTTTCATATTATCTTACAGAGCAGATTGAAATTTTTGAGCAGAAGCTCCTTGAAGTACTGTCTCCTCAGCCTATCCCATTCTCTCATTCTTCTGTTCAGTCTCAGAGGAACATTTTTCATTCCTTTTCAAGATAATCACTTCATCGCAGGTCTTCAGCACCACATATCTGCCTCATTATGTAACAGCTTTTTAAGATTTCCTATCTACTTTCAGTTGTTCAGTTTCAGTTCCTTTACCACTAACCTGTTCTCTGTTTCCTGAGGCTGAAGAATCCCTGGAATTGCCCCAACTTCACTGTTTCTCAGAACCTTAAGCTAAGAAAACTCTGCTTCACTAACCCCATCTTAGATGTATGTTCCCTCTGAATTCATCAAACATTCTGTATGATCTGCACAGTAGCATCATATACTGGTCTCTATATTGCCTGGGTATTGCTCTTCCTAGTTTCACACATGTGTTTTGTTGCTTAATTAGATTGCATACTACTGGTAGGGAATGTGCTATTTTAGGCATTTCAAGGTGACTAGATTTTCTTATCAGGTAAATATTTACCTGCTTTGACATCTACAAGTCTTTTCCACTGAGACTTTGTTAACTGAGTTTGTCCTTACTCATTCATTTATCTTATGCTCTACTTGCTCTTATATTTGTTTTCAAGTAATTTAATTACCCATTATGATAGCAATCCTGTTCATGCTCAAATACCAGATCTTTGAAAAAATAGTTGGAGTCAGAAACATGGCAGAAAATACTACACTAGGGAATGAAATGAATCAACTCCTTCTGGTGTCTATTCTGAATAGGCCTTGGGGCAAAAATTGCAAATGGAAGTTTTTAAATTTAGAGAATTTTTAAATGAACTAAGAGTAGTTCTCCCTAGGCAATGCTGGTACTTTCTGGAAGAAATTCTGGGAAATGAATAAAAGCAACACAATTTCTCTAAAGTGTTAAAGATTCACAGAATCTCAGAGGTGGTTGGAACCTCCTTGGTGATCCATCAAGTCTAGTCTGTACCTGACTGGGAAGTGCCCTTTCAAAATCCTCTACAAATATGACCATGCAAGCCTCTGTTTTAACATCTCCAGTGAGGAGATGCTGCTGCCTTCTAGGGCGGTCACTTCTTTTGGATAGCTCTAGTTGTTCTGCCCTTTAGGATCAGTCTGTCAATCAACATTGATTAAATCCCTAATAAGTGCAGGCAAGGATATAAATATGAAAAAGAAAGACGGTCTCTGACCTCAAGAAACTAACAAACTAATAAAGGATAATTACATATAAAAAGAAACTAAAATGGGGAGGGAGAGGAAGAAAATACTCAGTAGGACCAAAGAGAACTTGTTTTATCATTCTTCCATATGACAACCTTTCAGACAGTTGAAGGCAACTAATCATGTAGTGTGTTCTCTCCACATCATCCCCCCAACATCTGTCCCACCAAAAGTCTTCTTTTCTCTAAGCATTCTCATTTCCTTCAACAAATACTTCTATGGCATGATCTCTGTCCCTTTCTGTCATGATCATTCTCCTTTGAATATATTCCAAGTTGTCAATACTCAAATACACAGATGGATCTGCCATCTTGTCAGTTGGGCTATTTTCTCCAAGAAGGTCTAACACTACTCTTCCTTACCTACCTGTCCTATGAAACTCTTGTCTACATTCTCTCATAAGCTTGTTAAAGAGGATTAACCCAACAATCTGGAGGTCTTCCATGTCTCCTGATGTCACAAACCAGTGGCATGTTCTGGGTGTCCACCTGCATCTCTTCATCTTATCACTTGACTTGCTTTTCTTTCCTTCCTAACACTTTTTACTTCTGTTTTTCTTTGAAGTTTCTTATAGATTGTGTGTTTCAGCATGATGACTGACACCTACTTTGCACCTCTTCATTGCCCTTTGTGTGATATTAGTTTTTAATTCTTCAAAGACTGTTGCATTCCATGTCTCTCTACAATGGAGGAACTCTGGTAGAATGTTAGCATTTAAAATATGGGTCTTTGTTTCCAAGAGAAGGTTGGTTCCATTAAAGGAGCTTTTCAAATTGCCAAAGGCAGTCTTGCCCACTTCCCTCCTCTGGATAAACTCCAAGCTCAATTTATTGCCTAGAAATACATGCTGGTAGATAAGGTCTATCAGATGTCCTTCAAAATGCCTGTCAATGTAGACCATAGGCTTTCTTCATCCATTTGGTCTTTCCTGGGTGCAGCTGGAAATATTAATATTTTCCAGGAGACTCTGCAATATTTCAGAACTTCATGTAACCAGAAAATGTCATTTGCAAATAGAAGCATCTAGAGAAATACACCATCTATAAAGAATCCCTCTTTGACTTGGATTTTTCCCCTCATCCTTCCAAAACTCCCACCCTGCTTTTCATTTTTTTGTATATTGGTTTTGACCATTGGATTATGAGTTCCTTGAAGGCAGAAATGCCTTCCTTTCTCCTATTTGTGTCTCACTATTTAGCATAGAGCCTGTCACTTACTAGATATTTAATAAATGTTTATTGATTCACTGACCGACTGGCTCTGCTCTGGATCTCCTTCTTCACAGTGACAAACATTCTTCATGTTTTCTGCCTCATCCAAGGTTTACTTTCAGGAAGTTGTTAAACAAGATGATTTCTATTGTGGTATCTTTCAAGATCTCTTGAGTGATTTTGACATATGGATAGAATACAGATTGTTGAAAGAGTCTGAAACAGTCTTTAAGGTAATGTTTTGCTTACTGAATCAAATACTTTCCCTCTAATCTATAAATATTAAGAATAGTAGAATCTTGCCTTCTCTACATTTTTTATTCAAGTGCAAAATGATCAAAGCTATGATCCGTTTTTGAACATTGCCTGATGTTTGCAGACTAACACTCTCACTGAGAATGCCCTCAGTTCATGCACATGTAAGGATGGAGTAAAATAATCCATTTGGCAATGGCACCTTGACTACATACAAATACTTTTTTAAAAAAATCAATCAAGACTACATTCAGGGGCTATACCCCCTTGAGTCAAAGTCATTGTATGAGAGACTAGGTCACACAAGAAGTGCTTTGTATAATGGTGAAAAGCTATCTCAAAATCCAGAAAGAAGAGATTCTAAATCTCTGGAGTCAGCAAGTATTGAGCAAAAGGGAGGACAAAGCTGTGCCATAGAAAGGTGATACCGAGTATAGTCCTTGACTCTATGGAAAGGAAGATGCAGGTTCTTACTTGGTAAATATACCTGGGCTAGAAGAGGTGTGATGATTTTGAACACATCTGTATCTTACTAGAGTTTAATTTCTTTTGTTGGTAAAATAATATATAAATAAAAGTTTTTGTATTTTATTCTCACATTTCAAAGGATCATCTTGTACACCCCACTTTGTAGTATAATCTCAAAGAACAGTGTAGTAGGATATTGGAATTTGAATTAGGAAGACCTGGGTTCAAATTCTATCTTTAATGCTGTATTGTTAATGTATTTTTGCTTAATTTGAAGATCTTTCCCATCCATTAATAGGCCCATGTGACCTGCTTAAATCACATGGAAGCCTAAGTCACATGTGGTGGGAGAAGCTTGTTGAACAGGTGGAACAGGAAGGGTGGAGCACAGCTGGGAGGAAGTTGGTGAGAGTGGTTAGGGATAGAGGAGAGAGAGGACACAGGCAGGCAGACAGCTAGTATTGTTAGTGTTTGCTTGTGGGAAGGCTCCAGCAGAGGGTAAGACTTGGGAATGGTTTTGTCCCCTGCAGTGCTAATGTGTATTGACTTCTTGGTTACTATGATGGATTTGGCTTTCTGGTGTCTGAATAAATGTTTTTCTTCTGCCTTCTATATGGAGTCTGTTATACTCTGTGATTCAGAACAATGCTGGCATATTCATAGTCGTGGCTGGTGCTGTGAATATTGCTTTGGAGATACAAATGCTAGCTTTGAGATCATTAACAATTCATTCAATCTCTTTGAGCTTTGGTTTCATCTTTTGAAAAATGGAAATAATTTCTGTCTTCACCAACCAATCCTTCACACAGCTACTGAAATAAACTTCCTAAGGCACAGGTCTGACCATGTCATTCTTCCACTAAAAAATCTTCAGTGACTCCCTCTTGTCTTTAGCATAAAGCATAAATTCCACATCATTCTCCTTCATGCCCTTTGTGTTTCAGTCATATGGCACTATTGTTTCCCCAAATCAATGTGCCATCTCCCACTTTCAGTATTTGTACAGATCATCATCCTTGTCAAACAACACCCTCCCTCATCTTTGCAGTTCAGAATATTTGCCATTCTACTAGACCTAGCTCTGATGCTACCATTTCCATGTAGTCTTCCATGATCTACACTCCTGAGAGTGTTCTTTCTCTCCTCTCTTGATGTCTCCTTTGCTCCTATCACTCCCTTCCTCATATAATACTTATGTGAATAAATGCAGTGTCATTCCTATAAGAGGAATGTAGTTAAGAGAATGAACTATTGGATTTTTTTATATATAACTAGTGCCCAGAAAAGTATCTGCCAAATAGTAAGAGTTTAATAAAGATTTATGGAATTTGAATTTGATGTAAAATGGTTGTCAAAATAGGAAGGTCCCAAAAACCTAAAAAAATTTTAGCTATGAATCACCCAATAGCAACCCAGGACATCATTAAATGTAGAGTACATGCTAATTTGCCAACCAGTAAGGAGTCACATGGCAAAGATTATGAGTGGTATTGCTGTAATGAAAGTTGGAAAGAATCTAGAATCATCATATGAGCATTTTTAAATGAATGAATGAGAAGGCAGATCAAAAAATCAAATTGAGGCTGCTAGGTGGTGCAGTGCATAGAGCCCAGGAAGTCAGGAAGACCTGAGTTTGAATTTTCCTTCAGACACTTGCTACCTATATGACTCTGAGTAGTCACTTAATATTTCCTTGCCTCACTTTCCTTATCTGTAAGATGGGATAATAAGAGCACCTATCTCCTAGAGGTAGTGAAGATCAATTGAATTTATATATATATACAAAGTCCTTTGCAAACCTTAAAATGCCATATACATGCTAGCTATTATTATTTATTTAAGAAATTAGTCTTATCATCAATGACAAAAGAACTATCATAGTATCATTGGATCGTAGGAATCTTAATGACTGTCTAAGCAGACCTCGTTATTTTACAGATGAAGAAAAGTTCAACAAGGTCCAGTGACTTGCATGAGGTCACATAATTAGCAAGTGGTAGATCTGGAACTAAATGTAATTTTTTATCATTAATTTAAAAACTGAAAAATATTTCAGCATGCAAAGAACAAAAAAAGAATATATATGAAACTGTGAACTTCTACTATGTCTAATTAGCTTGAAAATATAGATTAAACTTAACAAAGTAGCAACAAAATTGTCCCCATCGTGCCCTCTTTTGAATTTTGTTTTTCTTCTATGTGTATTAAAAATGTTTTGTGGTGCTCTTTTGTATCTCTGCCATCGTTCACTCACTTGCCCCAACTACAATACCTGGTAACATAGAAACCTTCCCTTGGGGCAAAATATTATGAACACATTGGCAATGTCTGAAAAAAAAATCTTTGCCTCATCTTATATCTCTAGCTCATCACCTCTCAGCCAAGAGGTGAGAGAAATATTCTAAACTCAGTTATTTTAATTCTTAATCTCTTTATCTTTCTATTTTATTGAGTTATAAAGGGGATTGGTGGACTGAGGGTTGTAATAGTTAGTGGAGGGATTCTAATTCCCTCCCTACTCTTTTCACCTCAGATTCAGTTGCCTATGCATTTAGATAGATTCTTGAGAAGGTCTTTTTTTTAAAAAAACATTTTAAACTTAAATATAAAAGCTTAAATACACAATAAAAAAATCTATTAAAAACTTAAATATTAAAACAAATAAAAATAAGAAAAAAAAAGCATTGACATGTACATAGCAGAAATTGAGAGGATTCAAAATATACAGCAATAAATGTCCCATATGTGTGAAAATATTTATAGCAGCTCTTTTTGTGGTGGCAAAGAATTGGAAATTGAGGGGATGCCCATCAATTGAGGAATGGCTGAACAATATATGAACAATATGAATGTAATGGAATAATATTGTTTCATAAGAATAATGAGCAGGTAGATTTCAGAAAAACCTGGATTTACATGAACTGATGCTGAGTGAAATGAGTAGAACCAGGAGAACACTCTACACAGTAACAGCAACATTGTACGATGACCAGCTTTGATAGACTTAGCTCTTCTTTGCAAGGCAATGCTCTAAATGCTATCCACATCCAGAGAAAGAACTATGGGGTCTGAGTGCAGATCAAAGCATATCAGTTTGTTTCTCTCTCTCTTTTTTCTTTCTCATGGTTTTTCCCCTTTGTTGTGATTTTTTTTTTCACAAGCAATGGAGAAATATATTTAATATGATTGTACACGTATAGCCTGTATTAGATTGCGTGCCATCTTGGGGAAGGTAAGGAGGGGAAGGAGGGAGAAATTTTAGAGCTCAAAATCTTATGAAAGTGAATGCTGAAAACTATAAATAAATAGATGAAGTTTTAAAAATGAACTTACATTTCAAGAAGCTTATATAATAAATATTATTCATGTTCAGAGCTGTCCATCTTTTTTTTTTTTTACTTCCTGAAAGTATTCTTTTGTTCTCTGTTGTGCACTTTTTACTTTGCTCTTTTTTTCCCCTCTTCATCCTCCCCTCCCCCAAGAAGGTACAATAAAACAAGGATATATTTATAGATTTATATATATACATATATGTACAATATGTACACTTACATACACATGCTTAGATATCTGTAATTATACTCATATGCAGACATATACATTCATATGCATCTATGTAAAACCATACTATACTTATTTGCTCTGAGTAGGTCTTATAGCATTGTTTTATAAGCTGAACAAATTTCTGAGAGGTAGGATACCTAAGTAGCTAGAAACTTAAAATTAGGTATTCTTAGTTCTACCAGTAATGACTTTGGGGAAGTTTCTTAAATGTTCTATGACTTTGTTCTTTCATGTATAAAAAGAGAAACAGTATTTAACCAGTGGCATAACATGGCTTAACAATAGAATTAAATGTGGAGTATAGTAAAAGTTTTAAGTGCCACATAAATGATTTAAAAACATGTATAGTTCCCTGCCAGCTAGTGATAATCATTTCTCAACAATCATGTAATCTACAAGTTCAATTTCAGAGTTTTGGGCTTATAGCTGTAAAATGACTCCATTTAAAGGAAGCCCAAAATAGAGTAATTATCTTGGTATTTATTGAACAGGATTGCATTATCCTGATGAATAAGTTATACTGTAAGTTTGTTGGCTAAGTTATTACTGCGACCTTAACTGATCCCACAGTTTTATAACATTTAATATTACAGTAGGTTTTTAAAACTCAAATAAACCAATAAAAAAGTAGGCTTTATTTTTGAGGCAGTGTAGTGTTGTAAAAAAACCCAAAACCAAAACTACAACACTGGAGCTAAAGTCTGAAGAGATTTAGGTTCACATCCTACCTCTGCCTTTCACTAACTCTTTGACCACTTAACTTTTCTGAGCTTTAGTGTCAACATTTGTAAAATGGGCTTGCTGATACCTATAGTATCCCCTTAGCTCAGTAGGCTTTTTTGTGAATGCAGCACCTCCTCTGGGCTTACTCTCCCAACCTCCTCTACTTGAGAGGTTTTTCTTATCTACTAACCTTCTAGGACTATATCTATCTATCTATCTATCTATCTATCTATCTATCTATCTATCTATCTATCTATCTATCTGTCTATCTATTTATCTATCTGTCTGTCTGTCTGTCTATCATGTGTCATATATTTTATATTCACTCATAAACTTTCATCTAGTATGCTTCCCCCAATATTAATCAATCAGTTAATAGCAATTGGCTTTTACAAAGGGATATTTACTGAGAAGATACAGCAAGGACAAAGATACCAAAATATCCCTACACATAGGATGGTGGTGATTTGGGGTTGTTTCACTGTTCATTGCGGATAGCTGGCACAGGTGTTTGATACAAAAACCTTCTTTCCTAACCTGGGGGCACATTCTTACTCTTGCATACAAATATATTCCCATGGCAGAGTGGGCTCAAACTTGAAACACAAAGGTGTTAAGGCACCTTGTGACTCATGTCCCTGGGAATTCTTTTCTTTCCTTGTGGAGTTCCAACTGAGCTCATTTTTGAGTCTTATATCTTGATTGATGGGTCAGTTCACCACTGGACTGAGTCAGAGCTGGTCTATCACCAAACTCAGCTACTGTGGCTATTGCTTCTAGTGGACTCTGCTGTTCATTCCAGTTATTGATGGAAACTCTGGGTAAGGGGCAAATAAAAGATAAAAGTACAGTGGGAAACACTAATCACATGGCATTATTACTCCTTTGAGTGTCTGTTGTATATATATAGCATTGTGTAAGACACCATGGGGGACTATTAAAAAAAGCATATAGTTTCCTTTCTTAGACAGATAATGGTCTAGTTGAGTAACTAAGGTCAGCAATTTTGTAAAGCAATTAGATTACAATGTAAGTAAGACAATATAATTTAGTACAATAACCATTTGTAAAATGTGAAGATGAATGTGGATTGGACTAGAAAGTTATCAGCCCATTTTACTTTCACTTTCTTCCCTTTCCAAATCTGACCCTTTAGTTAAACATTTCAATTTTATACCAAATTGCAACTTTCCATTACTTTCACCATAAAACTCCTCTGTTCCTAAGGTTCACCACAGATTAAGGTGGTTTTATCTCAACTTAGTCTTACTGCCATCAGGCACTGACTCTTCCAAACCTTTTCATGTCTCCTCAAAGTTCCTTGTCCCTGACTCCCATCTTCTCAACTATGAGTCTTGCTTCCTATTTCACTGAAAAGAACATTGAGGTCATTTGCCAAGAAGCTCTTCTCCTTTCCTCCTTATCTCACATCACCCAAATGCCTTCTGCTACTGTCTCTTCCACTGTCTCACTTGAAGAGGTGTCCTGAAGCCTCTACATGCTCAAGTGATCCCACTCCATCCCATCCTTCCAGCAGATTACCCCCTTCATCATCCTCACTCTTTTTACTCTCTCCTCTTCACTGCTTCCTTACTGGATACAAACTTGTCCATATGTCCCCTTTCTCAAAACAAAACCCCTCACTTGATCCATCCATCTGTATCAGTAAACATCCCAACATTCATGGGAGGGGGGGTGTTGCTACCACAGGTTCTTTGATCTGCTTCTCTAAAAGGAAAGGCAACTTTTAAGGGGTTAACAATCACTTTAATCAAGCACAGTTATCAGAGAAAATCAAAATCAAAATGTCAGAGAAATAAAAAATCAACAGACAGTGCTTCCAATGCCTGACCATTAACATACATACATCTTTACCAGAGAGGGAAGTACTAACATCTGGGTTTTCAAAAAGCTGAAAGGCTGTTTAGTGGCTTTCCAGAGTCTCATCTGCCACACAGACCTTGTTTCAAAAACTAAGCCCCAAAGTAAAACCTCACCCTCAGAGTATTTATACACTTTTTTAGAGCCAGTGGGCATAACCCTTTGACCCAGTACCTCAATAGAAAAAACAAAAGGTACTTGGGACCCTCCTACAAAACAACTCCCCTCATCAAGCTTCCCTCAACGGGCAGACTCAACCATGGGTGGGAAAGATCCTCCTAAATCACATTATTCAGAGGCATTATACTTCTTGTTATAAACAAAAACTGCTAAAAGATCCCATCCATCCCTACAAATCACTCTCCCATATCTTTTCCTTTTTATGCCTAAACTCCTTGAGAAGACCATTTATAATTGACATCTCTGCTTCCTTTCCTCTTACTCTCCTCTTACCCCTCCACTGTCTGGTTTTTGCCCGGTGCTTGTATCCAGTACACTTTGCAGTATACAATGCTTTTAGGTAGTAGATGAACAAAGACAAAAAAAAGAGCAAGAAAGCATCTTCAATAGCTCCATCCAGACCTTTCAACCTTGCTCCCAAGTTGCTTCCTTTTTTGGGGGAGGGGGGTTGAAAATTATCTCTTTGGCCCATCGTCGGATTAATCACTGTTCCCAAGACATTTTGAAAGGAACCCAGATGAGCAACCAACAGAGCTGATACGAATTAAGGAGACGAGGTAAGAAAGGGGAATTTTGAACTTAGGGCTTTGACTGGAATAATCTGAACAGCTGTAGAGAAAAACACAGTGTAAAAGATGACAGAGGTGGTGGGGTGGTGAGGAATGTTTCACAGATTTTCTTTTTAGCCAGCTGGGCATTTCTGACCAGTGCCCGCGTCTCTAAAGATCTGAAATTTCCTTGAAGCGATGAGCTTCTCAGCTCTGATAAGCGCAGCTCAAGACCAGCAGAGGGTAGCAGAGATCAGAAGCAGCTCAGTAATGTCGCTGTATTGCAGCTGAAGATCACTAGATGGCAGCAGAGACCCACAGAAAGTCAATGACGATCCCTGGCTGAGACAAATGTGATAACCTCATCGGAGGACGTCAGCAGCTCTGGAGCATCAAAAGTGTGATTGCCCTGCCCTTGTTGTTCACGGACCATAAGAGCTCCCCGTATGTGTGCCCGGGTCTGTTCGTGTTAGCTGGTCACATGTATTTCTTGAATGCACTCCTTCACTGGTTGTGTGGTAACCTTTCACTGATGGTTTATCACTATGTAATCTTTCTTATCATATTTTGCTACCAATATGTATTGTGTTTTGAGCTAATCGATGTGTTTACTGTCTGGCCTAGTAAAAGAAAAACATTAACAGTGGCTTGTGAGCATTACTTTCTAGTAAATGTGGGCCCACAAAGCATCTTGAACCTGAGAAGTAGCTTTCTAGGGGCTAATATGTAGAGAGACCCTGGGTTTTATATGTAACATGACAGGCTTTGAACTAGATAATCCCTAAAATTCCTTCCAGCTATCACTAAACTGTTGTAGACCTTGAGAAAATTTTTTCTGATCCTTGACAGGAATGATATCTATGTTTCTTTATAGAAGCAAATAAAGAATTTGATGGTATGGGTTTCATCATATAACCAAAGACAATAAGACATATCATTTCATGGAACATTTGGTCACTTTGCCTTACAGTACTCATGATGAGAATAAGAAAAAAAACAGCCATGAAGATATTTGTAGTTAATGTGCTAATAACTGTTAGAAGGGTAGTGAAATTCTATGAAGAACCTGATAAGATCCTTCAGGCTGTGTGTGCGCACGCGTGCATGTATGTGTGTGTGTGTGTATGTGCATGTCCATATATTAATATTTAGTGGCTTTAGAGTACAGGAGAGGGAAACAGGGAAAAAATGGAAAATATGTTTCAAGGTTTTGAAAAATCCAACCTTTACTTGAAGACCTCTAGTGAAGAAGACTGCCCCTTGTCACCCAGAAAATTGGCACTTAGTTTATATTCAAACTCCCTTTCACTTGGAAAAGGGATTTTTAACTGTCATTATAAGCCTCACTTTGATAGGGTGACACAGGATTTGAACCTCTCAGTGGCCTTCTTTGGATAACAGGACAGGGAGTCTAAAGAAGTCTTTCACAGGTTGAGGGTGTGTTATTTGGTCTTTAGTCTGGCATTCTACATTTTTGGAACTGGGAGAGGAAGAGGTGGGAATTAGTTTTAGGATAGGCATAGAGTACCAAGTGACTTCAGCTTTCACTTTGAAGAGACCTGTGAATGACAGAGGGTAGGGTTAGTTTTCTTTGAATTGCTAGGGAAGAAAAGAGATTGGACACGGTGTCTGTGACTCTTCCCATAGGTAAGATGCTGTATGCAAGAGGTCTGATATCTGAGTCATTCGTCCTTGATTGTATCCTTGAAGTAGGAACCTGGTGTTAGAGGTTCTGATCTTGTGGGTGAGGAGATTCATGACTGGGGCTTTGCTTCTGGAGGGTATCTGTTTTCTGACTCTGGCAATCTGGTTTAGATCCTAGAGCTCTCTAGAGATCTCTAGAGATCCTAGAGATCTCTACGGCTCTGGTTTTGGCTGAGTCCTAACCAGCAACAGAGAGTTTGCCTTGGTCTCAGCATGGTGGTAATGGGTAGCACTGATTCAGTGAATTAGGGAAGAACAACATAGATGTCAGGGTATTAAGTTACAAGGAGGAGGCTAAGGGAACTTCTCATAGCACAGGAAGACTTCTGTCTGGTTCCCCTGGTGAGAGGTGATTTCAGCAGCTGTCTCTCTGGGACTTCTCACTCTTCTCTGCTGTATTTTTCATTAACCATCTCTTTAATAAAATACTGTAGAAGTTTTTGTCCGGAGTTGAAGTCAATTTCACTGGGCTATGGTTTGCAGACTCCAAAAGGGAAAACTGAGACAACCTTTGATCTTCTCCAATTCTGCAGGATCCATTTCCAAATCTCTCAACAGTGTCTCAGTGAACACACCCAGTTCTTTGAAGAACCAAGGAATATAGTCTATCTGGGCCAGGAAACCTGAGTTTATCAAAGGTAACTTGGTGCTCTCTTACCATCTCCCTACTTGTCTTGAGCATAAACTCCCAATTAGAAATTTGTATTCTGTCCTTTCCATTCCAAAGACCATTCCATTCGACAGAAGAAATAAATTAAAGGTTAGCAACTTTACCTTTCCTCGGCAGACAGTTATAATCCCAGTCACCTAAAACAATCAGTCAATGAACATTTATTAAGTACCGAATATGTGCCAGGCATTGGGTTAAACACTTGAGATACACATAAGAAAGACAATCCCTCCCTTTAAGAAGTTTATGGTCTAATGGGAGAAAGACAAAACACAAAAGGAAGCTAATGGTAAGGAAGGGAGGAAGGAAAGGTACTGAATACCAGGTGCCTTCAGGACATGACGAAATAATCCAGAGGTGTGCAATGGGGTGTGAAATGAAAAGATGATTGACTTGGGAGTTCTTCTTAAGTGGAAGTTCAGAGACGGGAAGAGGATACTGATGAGGTACCAATAAAACAGTCATTCTATGCCTTCTTTCTTCTCTTTGCTTCCTACAAGTTTTAATATAGTTTTATATAGTTTATATAATATAGTTTAATATAGTTTTAATAATACAAACCTTTTTTGTTATCTTTATACTCCTTTGCCATCTTCAATTCATTCTGCACTTTAGCATGCAAGACTCTAATCTTATAGGATTATGCCAAGTTTTTGTATCTTCTATATATGTCTTTTAAAAAAATGAAGCTGGTTGATGAATTTCCTGGGCATCCATATTGGTCTCTTTAGACAAATTCCCTTTTTGCTTCTCATCAGAATTGTCTCTATGTTTTCAGAATTTCATTCTTCAGAGCTCTCCCTATCTCCTGAAATGACTTCCCATGGGTAGAAACTTATCCCTCCTCAAAGTCCTTTAAAATTTCCTCCCCAAACCTAGATTGCATGCCAGGCTAAATTTGCTTTCCTCTTCTCTGTCAAAAATTCTAGGAAAAAGTTCTCACTTCCTTCAGAGTTGCAACCAGTTCTACCCCAACAATCTAATTCATCAGAATCAGATCCAGAGTAAGATTCTCTTTATTTTTCCCCTGAGGAATGAGTTTGTCTCATGGTTGACAATACTCTGCACAATACTCTCTAATACCTTTTCAAGACTGTGCTTAGTCAGAGACATTTTTCCTTATTCTGTAAAGGGACTTGCCAAGGCTAACTTGTTTCCTGGTATAGCAGAGAGAGACTTTGTAGTCAGAGGACTTTGTGTCAGTTATGGCTGGGCCACTTCCTACCTGTGTGATACAGGATATGTCACTTCACATTTCTGTGTCTCAGATCCTCATTCATAAAATAAGAGGGCTGCCCTGGATGACTTCTGAGATCCCTTCTGTCTTGAAATCTGTGACCTTTATGATTCTTTCTTCTGGCCCTGAGAGTCTCTGGAAGACTAAGTCTTCTCCTCCCCTTACTAAAGGAGCCAAACTTTGTGGCAGAAGTTTTTAAAAAAAGAGAGAGAAAAGAAGTATAGCAAAATCAACTAAAACACTGACTGAGTGTGACTTTCAAACATTCTGTGCATTATTCCATGCCTACAGTCTCCCACTTCTGTGCAGAAGGGAGGGAAGTACATTTTCTTAATTCTCTTTTCCTCTCTGCAACATCCCCACCGTAACCTGCTCTTTCTGCGAAATACCCAGCATATATGTTTTATCTTTTCCCATGCATCCCTATCCAAGCATGCCTGCCATGAACCCTATTTCCATAGGCATTCATAAAGCTCTTCTTACTTCTACTCTAACCACTCACAAGGCTTTGTCTCAGTAAGAACACACAAAGAAGCTAGTGGGGGGACTGGACTATTGAGGTGCCCCATATTAGCACTGCCTCTAGCTTGTCAACATTTATTTTCAAAATACAAATGTAGATGGAAATGCCTTAATCTTTTGCACTGGAGAAGTTGTATTCTATCAGAAAGGAGTTATTTCCCCTCAGATAACTCATTCAGTTAAAGGCTATGGTGAAACCATCCATGTGGCTTCCCTTACTTCTGCCTCCGATCTATTGCAGTTAGCTTACTGTAAGCTTAGAATTGGCATGTTAAAAGTCTAGACATCAGATCCCTGGCAGAGGGATTTCTTTTAGAACCTGTCTTTCCAAACTGGCTTCCAACATTCCTGGCTGAGATGAAAAATAATGACATTTCTGTAGCACCGATCAGTAGTATTCTGAAAATGCATTCAGGTTAGAGATTTATTTCCATAAGCTTTTCTCTGGCTAGCTTTTATTCTGAAATTGGGTTTTCCTCTTGAATTGTAACCTGATTGAGGTAAGAAGACAATTAGTGACAATATTAAATCAAAATGGTGAAAACAGAGTCCTAGCCAGATTCCCATATAGATCACATCTTTCCTTCCCAGTGATTGGTGCGACACACAATTAAAGGGACGCATTCAGGGAACTTAAACGTTACACTAGAGAAATTGGACTCACCACCAAAATCTGCTCTTTGTGAGCCCCAGTCAGAAGCTCTGCAATAAAATGATGTTTGGTGACTAAATTAAAACTGGTTCTTAAGCCAGCAAACAGTAGTAGCAGCTGTGGCGGCCCAGGATAAGGCCCTTAGGATAAGTATCAGGCGTGTTGGACTCTGCCCAAGGATTCCATGAATCAAACAATTGGAGCCATCCCCTAGAGGATTCCCACGGAGTGTGGGGCTCTTCCATGGGGCTGTGCACTGCATAGTCTGCATCCCTCCCACAAGGCCCAGGGTGAGGGCTTGTCATGTCTCCACTCACCATGGCTCCTCCCTCCTGGCATGGAGAGAAGACAGCTCTTGATGCTGGCTGGCATCAGGAGAACAAAGGGGCTGTTATTTTTGGTGGTTATGCAGCTTGAATTGGTGGGAAAACATGAAGGCTTTAGAAAACTCACAGAGCAAGGAGGAGGATCATTCTTAGTTCTCCACTTCCCTCTCTCCACCCTCTCTCCTGGCCTAGAGCAAGAGATTGTGGCATCCCTACATCTAGAGGTAAGCGAGAGACAACACAAACATTAGGAGACCAGATGTATGAGTCAATATGGATACACCTCTTTGCAATACAACGTTGGGTACAATAGTTCATTTAACAGCCTTCTCATTGGAAGACATATTACATTTGTTAGGGACGGAAAGGTGACTAGACATAGTTGAAAGAGTGAGATTTGGAGTCGGAGAACCTGGGTCTGAATACCCATCCTGCTACTTACTACACATATAAAGTTGGGGAAATTACAATTCTAGGCCTCAGTTTCCTAATCTGTAAAATTAATCTCTAAGATCCGTTCCACCTCTAAATCTACAAGCTCAGAGCTGGCACATTAAAAACTAATCAACCACTGACCTCAAAAGTTCCTTCCAGATCTAAATCTACAATTGTCTGACTATTTTATTGCTGCTTTTTGCTTTAACATCACAATAATTTTGGGACATTTCTCTCTTCCTCACATCCAGTGAATGAAAACTTAGAAAGGGAAAAGCAAGTTAGTAAAACCAACCAAACATACTGACTGAGTCTGACAGTATACACAATACTCCACACCCATAGTTCCTATGGCTAAGTGGAGCGGTGGATAGAACACTGGCCCTTAAAATCAGGAGGACCTGAGTTCAGAGCCTTAATAGCTGTGTGACCCTGGGGAAGTCACTTAACCCTGTTTGCTTTAGTTTCTTCATCTGTATTTGTATTCCCAGTGCTCAATTAGTGCTTTGAATAAAATTGTTTATATTAAACATACACACACATATATCTACATACATACACACACACACATATATGAACTTTCTATACTTAATTCATTAGGGATATGTTCCTAGTAGTGAAATCTCAAGGTCAAAGAATATGAATGTTTTATTCACTTAAACCTCACGCCCCCCCCCCCGAATTTCCATTGGTTTCCAGAATAGTTGGATCAATTCACAACTGCATTCCGTTAGTTTGCCTCAACCTTTACTATTTACATCTTCTATCACTATTGCCAATTTGCTGAGCATGAGATAAAACCTTAGAAGGTTTAGCTTTACAATGCTATTCTCGTTAATGATTTGGAACATTTTTTTGTATGGTAATTAATAGTTTGTAGTTCTTTTGAGAACTTCTTGCTTATATCCTTTGGCCACTTCTCCAATGGGAAATGACTTTTACATTGTACTCATTCTCTATATGTCTTGACTATAACACTTTCATCAGGTATTTTTGGTGGAAAGACTTTTTTCCAGGCAAAAATTTCTCTTCTTATTTTCATTGTATTAATTTTGTTTGTTCAAAAGTTTTTCAATTTTATATAATCAAAACTATCTTTTTTTTTGTGAGATATCTTTCTCTGTCCTTTGTTTGGTGAAGAATTCTCCCTTTAGCCACAAATTTAAGAGGTTCCTCCATCAATTTTCTTTCATTTTCACGGGTCTTTCTTTTCATCTACACAGCAAGTTCCTGATGAGAAACATGCTCTCCTGATGGAGATCATCACCTCCTTTTTAACTTCTAGTCTTCAAGAACCACACTAAAAGGTTCAGGGTTCTACCCAGGGCTGCACAGTCTCTGTGGGTTAGAGGTAGAACTTGAACTTGGGGCTTCTGAGTCCCTGGCCTGTGTTCTCTCCAGTACACCATGCTGTCTTGGAAATACCTTCTTTCATTTGGGATTAATGAAAATGAATTATGGTAGCTAATTCTAGAGATGAGAGTAGTTGAGTAGGTTTGGAATTTAATGATGAATGAATGCCATTCCTTTTTTCTTTCCTTCATTTCCTGACTGGGCTTTGTGATGGTTGAGTACTGAATAAAATTCTCTGATGCCTTGTAAGAACTGCACATTTTATAGTCTAAAAAGAAAAGGAATGACACATATATTTCCAATGAGATAAAATGGTTCCTGATATTGTATGGCAAGGAGGCTGGACATTTTTCAAGAATATTCTCCATCCTACAAATTCCACAGCTGTCTTAGTAAGTAAATGAGCATCCTTAGATGAACACTCCTCACTATAGCCAGGCTACTTGCTGCCTTCCAAATAGTTCATTTTCATTAATCCTTCATGACTTTGCTCACTCTTGCATCTCAACATCTCTGCTTTACCTGAGCTGCTCTGACACATCATTGAAGTCCTGGCTCAAGGCTTGTGGATGCTTCCACAACTACTCCAGCTCCCTTTGTTATTTCTGAACCATCACAGGCATTATTTGTATATTAACTTTAGTATTTATTCATATACCCATCTTGTAAACAGAGCCACAGAAATCCCAAATGAAAGAAGGTACCCTGAACCTCTTAGTGTACCATGTGGTTCTTGAAGAGTAGAAGTTAAAAAGGAGGTGCTGATCTCCATTGGGAGAGAATGTTCCTCATCAGGAACTTGCTGTGTAGATGAAAAGAAAATCCATGAAAATGAAAGAAAATTGATGGAAATACCTCTTAAATTTGTGGCTAAAAGGACCTCAGAGGCCATATACTCAAACCTGCACCTGACTGAGATTCACCTCTCCAACATCCCTGACAAGTGATCATCCAGAATTTGGTTGAAGATCTATAGTGAAGGAGATACTACTTTTGGATAGAGTTCTAAAGAGAGGCAGTGCACCATGATGGTTGCACCCAGAGTCAGGAACACCTGGACCCAAATCTTGATCCTTATACCTACTAGCTGAGGTATAAATGAGGAGGACAAATCACTTAATCTGTCTGCAAATCTCCCAGTTTCCTCATTTGCAAGGCAATAATAATACCTGTAATGGTGACTACTTCCCCAGAGTGTTGTGAGACTTAAAAGGAAATACTGATGTAAAGAGTTTTCCAAACTTTACTGTCCTATAGAAATGCCTTATGATTAGTCTGTTTTGTGTTTTGTTTGTACTTTGTTTTCTGGTTTTTTGTGTTTAGGTCTTCTCTGTCCAGCAAGATCGTGAGCGTCATGTCTTAGGTTTCAGCATAGAATTGAGCACCTAGGAGGTGATCAGTAGATGTCAGTTGCATTTTTTTACATGATGAGTTTAGACCAAAGTATTCACAGTTCTCTTGCTCTTGGCCCTCCCTCCCACTGTCCCAGTTCCCCCAAGTACCAAATCAATTTGGTGTTAAAATTTTTCTCAGTAAGAGAATCCATTTTGTGGATTAGCCAGGACCCCTGCTTTTCTTCTGTCCTGCTTGTGACATCCCCTTGTACTATTTTACTGTGCATCTTTGCATCTATCCTGAGGGCCGACCTTTGCCTTCTCCTCTGATCATCTCCTTGACAAAGCATCTGAGTCTGAGTAAAAACGGAGATGATGGTGGTCGTCTCAATACCTGCTAAGAAGCAATAACCTGAAAATACAAAGGAATTTTGTACCAAGCGCAGAAATTGCAATTTACCACACCACATGAAAGATTTCCAGGGATTTTTACAGGGCTCTGAACACAGCAGTAACTCAGTAAATAGTGGATGATTGGCTGACTGATTAACTCCTGTTATCAGACACAGAGCATACCTCCACATCCAAAACAAAGTAGAGAATTGGTCCAGTTTTCTAGGTCACCCAACCCCTAGAAATTCATCAAGGGAAGTGATGTTAGCCCCAGAATTTCTTAGGAATTCTCCCCAATTCCCAAAGTTGATTTTTATTTGAGCCATTGTTTAATTACCTCACTTTTAAAATGATTACAAAGAATTGTTCTGAAGTTTCTGCTACTAAATTGAAAGCTTTTTGAAGTATTCCCAGAACCTAAAGTAGGCCAAGAAACAAAGGTTAAATCCTGAAGAAATAAGGGCCGGTATGATAGAATCAAGCTTGGGACAGTGGACTTGTAGGTCTGTCCCGGACTCAGAACTACGGGCGTTGGATGATGGAGATAGCTTTCCCTCCTCTGTCCTCAGGCCTTGTCTTGACATGGCAATGGGGAAGATCTGCCCTTTGTTCTTGGTTCTCAGAGAGGATCATAATATCAGGAAGGTGTTGCCATTACTTGTAAGTGAATTGGATTGAAGTGAGGGAGGACTGTGCAAAGTCACCAGCCTCTCTCCTTTGGAGCTTTCTGGATCTAGTGGCAAAGTATAGATCAGAATGATGGGAGATGGCCCCAGATATAGTGGAAGACCTTGACTTTTTTCAAGTGGAGTATCTAGGGAAAATAGAGAGGAGTGCATACTCTTCAAGAAAGAGCATAAGGTACTCTGAATCGTAGAATCGTAACATTTCAGAGTTTGAGTAATAATAATAGCTAACATTTATATAGTGCTTACTATGTGCCTGGCACTGTGCTAAGTACTTTACAATTATTATCTTGTTTTATCCTTACAGCAACCCTGGGATGTAGGTGCTATTGTTATCTTGATTGATAGCTTAGGAAACTGAAGCAAAGAGATGTTAAGTGTCTTATCTAGGATCACGTAGTAAGTGTCTGAAGCTGGATTTGAACTCGGGTTTTCCTGACTCCAGCCCTGGCAGTCTATTGGTTATATCACCTAGCTGAGTTGCTATCTCATTCAATCGATACCTAAAAGGATTTCCCACTATAAGATGCTCAATAAGTTGCCATCCAATTTCTTCTGTGAGACCTCCAATGAGGGAAAGCTCACCACATCCAAGGTGGCTCATTCACTTTTGGACAGTTTTTATTATGAGGACTTCCCATTCATCAAACTTAAATTAACTTCTTTTCAACTTCTACTCATTGCTCCTGGTTTGACCCTCTGGAGCCAAACTGAACAAGTACAATTCCTTTTCCAAGCTCTTCAAATATTTGCACACAGCTCCTGCATCTGCTCTGGGTCTTCTCTTCACCTAGTTCCTTCAACTGATCTTCATAGAACAGGAACTCAAGACCTTTTCACATCTTTTGTATCTGCCCTAGGGTATGCCCTAGTTTATCAATGTCCTTCTTACACCATGGGACTCAGGACTAAACATCATTTCAGATGTTCTGGGATTATAGCAAGTTATGAAAGATCTAGTACATCCTCATTTCTAGATGCTTTGCATATCCTTCTTAATGCAACCCAAGTTCATTAGATTTCTTGGTTTGTTTTTGGCAACCACATTAACCTACAAAAAACTCATTCTTGAGAAATACTTTAATACAATGATAGATGCTAAAGAACATGGGAGTGTGTAGAACTTGACACTTGGGTAGAAGAAGATGAAAGGAATGTACTCTTTTTTTCTTCTTTACAATCTCCCAAATAAGCTGTGGTGGCTGGAGTGATTGGAGTGGAAGAGGGGAGAGGAAGAAGGATAGATGGGGGTAAAAAATCAATCCAAGAGTTTCTTAGTTTCTGGTATCCTCTATTTCAAATGAACTGGGAGCCCACATAACTATAGCACTGATGACACACTTTGAGGACCAAGAATTATCTTGCAAATTTAGGAGATTACCAGTTTATTCACCTAGGGTCTCTGTATATTTTGTCTTCAGAGATTAGGACAACAACTTTTAACATGACACTTGCCAATTTAGGTTACCAAATTGTCATATCCTAGAATTCAGAATTGGAAGAGAAATTAAAAATATTCTAGCCCAGCTACCTTATTTCATAAGTGAACACATTGAGACCCAGATGAACTCTGACTTATCTTAAGTCATATAACCCAGACATGGGATTATAAATAGGTGTATAATGGAGCCAAGTTAAACTAGCTCCCATGAGTCAGTTATTTTTAGACTAGAGCTTGATGGATTGTTGAGACTTAAGAGAATGATAGAGAAAATATTAATAATGTAGATTAAACTTAAAAATGTGCTGTATGTACATTTTCCCCGTAAAGCCTGATGTTAAACATTTACCAGCACACCACTGATTACAGGCCACAAGATCCCAGAATTTAGAACAGTTATGTAAAATTGAGATTTGTACTGAGTCAGTCTGAATGATCCCATTGTGCTATGTCCTTCTGAGGAGGAAATATTCCCACCTGGCTAATTCTGAACCTAGCTATGATACTCTGAATAATGTGAAAGCTGGCTGTACAATTGGTTGGTACATATGATTTGTGCCTGGAATCAAAGAGGGCTAAGGGAATTTTTTCTCTGTTATGGCTTATGTCAATTCAGACTGTGCCTTTGAAGGGCCGATCTTGACATCGTCATAACCATGTCCCTCTTTTTTTCCTGTCAGAGCAAATTTCTATAACCAGGGTTGGTGAATAGTGGAGGTTTTGTTGTTGCAATATTGAATCTATTCATTAATAGATTAATACAATAACATCTGACTTACTGTAATAGAATGCAGGTATGAAAGATCTTACTGCCTTAATCTGAATTTGTGGTCAACTTCACATCCTGAGCAACTAAGTAAATAGTTGGGCTTTCCATGTCCTTGCTAATAGTTCTGTGTTCATGTATGAGATTAGGCCCTGGAACTATCTCATCTTTTCAAGATGGTATGAGATTAATATGTTTATGTATGTATATGTGTAAGTATATATAGGTACACATGCATACATCCCCCAAATGAGAGACAGGATAAAGATGTAAAAGTGTTTGGAGACAAAAAAAATTGCTGGAGTGGTAAACATTGAGAAAACAACAAGTTTAAATTATTGAAAATCCAAGGATTAGGATATGTGACCAATTGGCTTCTGAATATTTCCAAATAAGGAGTAAAGGCTTTGAGTATGTTTAGGAATAAGCTAAAAAAATTAGGATTGTGAGTTTTACATGTAAAATTGCATTAATAATTATAAAGATTTTAATGCATGTCTTTTCCTGTTTGAAGTTTCTCTCTGGTAATATCTTAATATAAGATGGAAGCACTCATTTTCCAAGTCAGCACCTCATAGATCTTTTTCAAGAATAGGATCAGATTCATAATGTCTGAATGGGTTTTCACCACATGAACTAATTACTGAAAGACCAATCTTATTAGGTTTTATTACAGTTTACTAAATTATGCAAAGTCTTATCACTAGCAGGTTTTAACAGCATTATCTAGAGAATCTCTGCAAGTGACCTGGAACCTGAAGATGGTAGAGGAAATGCCTTCACAACCCTTCCTTGATCCACATGCAACTGCTTGAAGATGTACACAGCATGAGCTTGCCAGACTCCTGAAGATCGTGAATGCTGCCGAATGACTTAACATCCCTAAAACTACTGCTATATTAGGTTTCTGAGAAAAATGATTCTTAATAACCAATATCTTGGGGAGATTCAGAGGCTCTCCCCTTTCTTCTGCATTTCTGATTTTTAAAAAGTTCAGTCTTTTGAAGAACATCACTGGTAAGTAGAGTGTGTTAACTCTCAACTGTGGTCAGGCCCCATCCAACCTTACAAGAAATTTAATCTAAGGACAGGAAACCCAATTTGTTCTACTCAAGCTTGGGTGAAGACAAATTCTTTTATCTAGATAGCTCAAGGCTGGGAGTGATCTGGTATAGAGGTATTTTCTCCGCTCAAGGGTGACATGATGGTGGGTGACTTCAGTCCCTCATTAGAAGGCTATATAAACTGTGAGCCCTCCACCTTGATTGTCTTTGGTCTAAGAGAAATGGCCAAACTATCATCTTTTTTATTAATAACATACTGCTCTAATTAATAAAATCATTAAATTGCCCAGAAACTTTGTCTCTTGAATCTTTTTAATTGTCGCCTTTCTTTATTCATTATTATAACTTTGTGTTTGTCCTGTGCACGTTTATGGACTTGTTACCTATTCGGTAACATTTCTGCTTGGACTTATGCCAAGGTGGGAATGGAGCCCCTCGTACTGCACATTTACTGGTCATGGTTTGCCCACGGTGTTTATTCAAAGGCCTGTCCTGTGGTATCTAGCTGCCTTGCTTGTCAGTAGTCTGACTCCTACTGGAAGAAAACAGTAATAAAAAAGGAGTGAAAGTGGGCACCCTACTATTTGAATACCTACAGAGTGACTATATTGAAGTGTTAAAGTCTATGGGCTACAGATATGTTTTGAAGTGCAGAACTTTTCATTGACTAAAGTATCTGTGGATTTTCTCCTGTGTATTTTCATAGGGATTATGTGTGGTTTAGGTTTATAATACCTCTCTTGGTGCAAAGAAGTGATCCCCAAGTCAAATCCCACATTTACGGGCAACAGAAATTGGGATAATATGAGTCCAAAACTGATGCTGCACCATGAGTATGACTAGCACCACAGGGATGGGGATTGGGAGGGGTATTAGGAAATTTTGTGTTGAGTCAGTTCTAGTGACCCCAGTTTCCAGTCTTGATTATTTTCCAGCTACATGCCAGGCAGTCTGTGGAGAAGGGAGTCATTTATTTTGATCTCATCCCCTTGATCTTTGCAATGCCTGCTAGTCAGCAGGTAGCTGCATGTGCTGCCATTCCATGACCTTACCTCCCATTTCACTTCCCTTTGCTGTAGCAATAAAGGAGGGGCTGAGAGGTGCCATTATTCCCTCTCCTTTTATGAATGTGCAACTATCAGGATTGTCTTTCTCCTCTTATGAAATTTATCTATTTGGGGCCCAGCAATTCTCAAAACCTTGTTGCCTTGAGATGCTAACTAAATTTTTAGTTTTCTCTATCTGAATTTGCTTTATTATTGAGGGCAAGGCCCAAACAAAGATTTTCTTTTAATGGGACCTTAGAGGGAACATAAACTGACTTGATCAATTTATAGCTAGCTGGTGACAGAGCTAGGACCAATACTGGGGGATTAAAACAAAACAAGGCATGTTTCAAAACTAGGATATACAGGGCCCTGAGGCAGATTCAACCTCCCTAAAGAAATCTGGAGCCCCGGAGTTCCAAATCCAAGGTTAAAGGGTTTAAGGCCTCTTCTTTCTCTAATCCCAACTTTTTCCACCCACCGTTGTCCTCCATTATCCCCTTTCAACTGTTGCTCCCACCAAGAATGTTATAAGGCAAACAGAAGTTTTGTAGGCTGGATGTAGATTTTCTTTGTTTCCACAGCCTAGAACATAGATTTTCTTTATTGTCTCATCTCCTGTACCTCCTCCCACCCCTAGTCATCATTACCTAAGTGCTAAGGGACCCTTTGGCAGCTCCGAGTATGTGTATCTGGGACTGAGCTGCAAATGTGAGGAGAGACAGGACAGTACATCATGTTTCATCTGTTGCTTTTCCTTGTTAGCTAGCTTTTAGAGTGTCTAGACTACAATTCACCTTGTAGGATTCCAGGTGCTGGTTCTGTGAAGTCATTATCATCCAGCAAAGTAAAAGAAAAAAAAAATCAGACAATTTGCCAAAGTGTGAGTAGGAGAGGATCACAGCCTGATTTCAGCCACAGCAGGGAAATCTGAAGCCAGTAAGTTCTGACCTCATCTGAAGCTGGCAGGGCCCTGAGGAGGATTTGGCCTGGGTTAGGGTTTGGCCTGCTCAAGGACATTGAGCTCTGTTCTCCCTTGGCATCGTAGAATATGAATTTCTCTGGTGCCCACTTCTTTTTCCAGACTCTTCAGGAGTCTTCTTTTGACTTGACCCTAAGCTCAGGTAACGGTGAAGGCATGGTTCCCCCCAAAACTACTTCCTTGGCTTTGCAGGAAAAACAATTATAATAAGCTCCATATCACACACATGACTTAGTTCTATCCATGAAGATAGTGGAGTGTGTGTAATAGCACTGAATAATAGGCAGAGTAAATGTAACCTTTGTCCTCAAGTCCACTAGTATGGGATTCTTTCCTTATTGGTGGTGATGAATGCCTTCAATGAGGGATGAGACAGAAGTGGTGAGAGACAAGAGAGCTTTAGCCTTCTTTAGCCTTCTTGCTTTGGATGCTTCTGGCTTCCAGCTTTGAGAGGGAAGATGGAAGAAGTGAGCCCCACTTTAGGTTGCTGAAGGAAAAGATTCTGGAATGACATGAAAGGAGTCAGCAGTCTCCATCATGTCCCTGTCACCAGTTTGTCCCCAGAAGAAAGACTTCTAGAGTCTTTCGAGAGTTTCCCCTTGGTTGAGATCTAGAATGCTCTCTTGGTTGAGCTGATGTGTCTTTTCCCAATGGGAGAGCTTATTCACCCTGTCTTGCCTGGCATATATTCTATATCCATATTCATATCTATATCTATATGAAAGATAAGCACTCTAGATTGTCCATCCAATTGCATATCATAATCATAGTCTAGTTAATAGACATTCCTTATTCATTTAGTTTTTCCTGTATGGATAGTTTTTTATTAAACTCTTTTGAATGATGGAACTCGTTTCAATGTCTCTGAAAAATTCCATTCTTAATCAAATAAGGACAATGTCATCCCAAAATAAGAGAAGCTGGAGTCCTTTACCATCTACTGAAAAACCATATTTGACTTTGGAACTGCATGTGACCTTCTCCAAGATGGTGGTGAATGGTTTTATTGAGTACATCTCCCCTTTTTATACCTCACTTCATACTAATTGTCAGTTGAGCAAAGTTATCTCTGTTGTTCCATCTTTCGGGTGATGTACACTTTTTACATACAAAAAGAGAAACCTTATGTAGGAGGGCCTACATCATCAATAATGACAAGAGCACTGGAATTTTGTACTTCCTACATCTTTCAGTCAATTATATTATATCAGGATGCAGTCCACTATGCGTTTGCTTGCAGAAAGTCTGCCTTTTCTTTTCCAAAACTCTCACCAAGAATATCTTGAAGATTATTTTTATAAAAATTTTAAGTAGATGGAAAAGTAAGCATATTGATTGGTATTAGTTGATGCTCAGCGGTCATATTTTGTTGAAAATAACAAAGTCCAATATTTTTTCCACATCTTTAATATCTTCCCTAACTTTATATAACTTGAGAACTGATATGGATAATAATAGTACCCACTTCCCAGGGTTGTCATGAAGATCAAATAAAATAATATTTGTAAAGTGCTTTGCAAATCTTAGAGAAATAAATAAATGCTAGTTTTCATCCATTGTCCTTCAGTATTGTATCTCTAGGACTCACATAGAATGGGACCATTCGAGATGATGTCAAAGATTATCTGTTTTCAAGGTGAATGAAATTATGATCAGATTTATATATATATGTATATATATATATATATATAGTGTGTTAAACATATGTATGCGAACACAAAATGCACACATGATATTTATGAAATATATAAGGCCCAATTAGACACAATTAAACCAAACTTTCTTGTCCTTCATCAAAATCCTGCTTCAGTGCTTCATTATCATATGGTAGCTAAGTGGCTTAGTGGATAGGTCTGGAATCAGGAAGACCTGAGTTCAAATCTGATGTCAGACATCCTGGGCGAAGCACCAAACCTCTGTCTGCCTTGGTTTCCTTTCCTATAAAATGGACATAATAATAGCACCCTTCTCTTAGGGTTGTCATTAGTATAAAATGAGCTATATTCATACAGAACTTAGCATAGCACCTGGCACATAGAAAGCTCTACATAAATACTAGCTATCTTTATCATCATCTTTAGTAAAGTGACCCAAGGCCCTTGAAAGCTAGGCCATCAGAGCACAAGTTTTGTCAGGTCCTACCATGTTTCCAAGCTTTGTCTACAGACTTGATGTCCGACTGTGTGGTCCTTGGACTATCCTGGATAAGTTTGGAGTGATTCTCCACCAAGAAGATGGCCAGGAGGGCATGAAGGTCTTGGAGACTCAGCAATTCAAGAAAGTATTTCTAAGACCCAGAAGAGTTGTATTTGCATCAGTGAGTAGAATTTAACTTCTGCTGCAAAGTCACAGAGCTTTCAAAGTATTGAAGTTCTATCTTGTGTTGCTATTTGTTTCCTGAGCATCTACCATGTCTTCCAAGACAGACTGTAAACTCCTTGTGGTAAGGAACACAGGGATACATCTTTGTATCCCTTGTACTATTTGGTGCTGTTCTGGGTACATTGTAAATGCTTGTTAAATAATGGTTGGTAGATTTAACTGTTGGATAGATAAATCCTCTTGATTTTCAATTGAGGAAAAAAATTGTCCTGAAATACAAGTAGGAAGTGGGTACTCCATAAATACTGAATGAATTGAACTGACTTTGCCAGTAGGTGCTTACACAGACTCATTCTTATTCCTACTGGTTTGGGAATTAGGATCTGTGCCAAGTAGCTAGTTTCCATTTTCCTAGCTGCCCTAGGACAATGAAGGTAGTACAAAGGTAATTTTCATTTACTTTGGTTTTATTGGATTGCCTATGGGGGCAGTTGTGCTTATGGGATAGGCAGGGCAATTGGGAAATGATGACTATGCTTCCCCAGGTAGTTTTGCACATGCTTCCAGATGTGCCTGGATATAGTCTCTCCCACAAAATGACCTATTCATAGCATAATGACGTATAGTAAAACCACCTGGGAATTGGGGCCAGATCTTATATTTGCACGCACCTTATCCGACTAAAGGAAGACCTCTTAGATCTGTGAAAATTCCTTAGTCAAGACAAGTCATCAAGCATTGATTACGAACGTACTACATGTTAGGTATGGTGCTAAGTGCTGGGGATACAAAGACCAAACCAAAACAAAAAATCCAAACCCCTAAAGCAAACCGACAAAAATGCAGACCACAGTCTAATGGGGGAGACAAGAAATAAGTAACTATGTAAAAATCAAGATACATTAGGGAGGATTTCAAGGGGAAGGCATTAACATTAAAGAGTATAAGGAAAGGACTCTTCTGTAAGTGAGATTTTAACTGAGACTTGAAGGAAGCCAGGAAACCAGGAGAAAGGTGAGGATGAAGAGAATTCCAGGCATGAGGGTCAGAGGGATTGCCTGGAGTTGGGAAATGGAGTGTTGTGTGGGAGAAACAACAAGGAGGCCAATGTCATTAAGAATCCCCAGACCATCCTAAATTATTCAGATAATCCCGTGTCTTGGATAGCTGTGTGCAAACACCTCTTAAAATCCCTTAGGATTCTACGATTTGAGGAATATATCACATCTAGGATCCCCCTGACTCGAGGCTTTTTAAACAACTATTCTGAAGGGAGGATGTGTTCTTCCTTAAAACCCTCCATTACCCTCTCCCATAGAATTATGTATTGTGCTCATCAGACCTGGATTTTCTTTGACTCTGACCAGGTAGGGTCTTATCTAATTTCATACTTAATTGTCAAGAGACAAGGAAGTAAAAGAGGAGTGCTATGGTATGTGTGTGTGACTGTGTATATGTGTGGGTGTGTCTGAACATTCACAGGCACACACATGAACACACACAATCAATAGCACACCTTGATCCTGTAGAGTCTGGTTCTGGATCTCCCCAGATCCACATCTATTATTAGCATAAACACCACTGATGGAGCACTCACTCACCCCAAAAAAGATCCAAGACATTCTTCTGTCTCACAGCCATCTTTGGGTTAATAGTTTTATTCCATTCGTGAGAAATAAAGTTGCACATCTAATTAGCCACAGCCCAGCTCTGTCCTGAATCACAGACTGCTTTGGAGTGGCTCTTGGCTGGTAGAGGTAGTTCCATTTTGTACTGAGATAGATGAAAGATGCAGAAGTCTTTTACAAATCTGTTAAACTAGGGTAAGCACATCCTCAGGTATCTTCAAATAAACCAACCTGGCTGTACTTAGAGACTCTTCAGGTCATCATGGTAGCTATGGATGTTACTTGGTCCTACTTCTCCACCTAGGGGAAAAGAACTAGTCTAACTAGCCATGATGGGAACCCCTCACTATCTTCTTGTTGGATTCTCCAACAGGGTCCACCTACTCCCCTCTCAGAAAGTCCCTCAGCAGCCATTGCAGCCACCTTAAATTACCATTCAGAAAAGCCCTTTCCACTGGTTTATTTTCAGCCTCTAGTCTGAGAATGGGTTATGGCAGAGAAGCTGAAAAATGCAAAGACTAAATATCTATTGATGTGTCATCAATCTTCGTTTCCTTTCCTGGACCACATAACCAAACTAAACTTGGCTATCTCAGGGAACTCATGGGTGGGATAGACTTATTTTCTCCATACATCCTCTGTAATGATATTTATGTAAAGTACCATTCTATTCTTCTATATCTCACTTAGTAGGACAACCTCACATCTCACTAAAGTTCTTCCTTCCTAATGAGATGAGCCTGTTTTGGAGTACTCCTCACATATTGGGAGTATGTAAGGTACAAAGAAACCAAGGGACATCATGTAGTTTCCAGTGTTTGGAAGGTCTCCCTTCCCACCTCACCCCATAGTCTGGTTTTTTGAAGTCTCTCCTTTCCTTCTTTTCAGACCAAATTTAGACTAGATAATCTCTAAAATGCCTTCCAGTGTTTATAATCTATGAGGCAGGTGACAACTTTTCTGCAAAGGCTTCTTGGACTCTTCTGACTCTTTCCACCCCCATCCTACTCCTCCTTCCCCATTTTGCCTGGACATTTCCTTTGCATTTGTCTAATCATAGGATGTAGAGATGAAAGGTTTTTAGAGATCTTCTAGTCTAACCCCCTTATTTGACAACTTACAAGTCTAAGAAATGCCAGTTGCATTGTATTGGATTGGGCTGAATGAAGTTACTGAGACCCAAAAAGATGAGGTGACTTGTACAAGGCTGCATAAGTAATAATTGTTTACTAGAATCTGAAACCAGAATATCTGACTCCAAATCTGAAACCATTTCCATTACACTCAGTTCTCCCTTGTGTTGTAATTACGGATGTATATACTTCCCCCCTCTTTAGGCTGTAATTTCCTTGACAGCTGGGACTGTGTTGTACTTGTCAGAGCTATGCCACCCTCATCTCACCCTCACTGCCTTCCCCCAGAGCTAGTCCCAAATCTTCCATGAAGGTAAATGCTCTATGAGTGTTTGTGGTAGTCAACAACAAGTCATTGCTGTTTCAGACATTTACTAGCTGGGTGACCCTCAGGTAAATTTAACCTCTCTCAGCCTCAGTTTCTTCCTATGTCAAACGTAGGAGCTGGACTCAATATCTATGATCCTGTCAGTGGTGGAGCTCAGACTCAGCCTCTCAGGCCTGAAATGAAAGCATTATGGTGTTATGCTGTTTCAGTCTTATCAGTTATCTGAATGATGGAAGCAAGTGTCTTGAGTGTTTGATCCAATTAATTCAAATGAACAAATGTTAATTTAGCAACCATCACCATGACTAAACAGTGTGGTGTGGTAGAGAGCTTCAGAGACAGGAAGACTTGGGTCCGAGTCATGCTTCTGACACACAGTGTTCATGTAATCATGGGAAAGTCACTTTACCTTTCAATACTTCACACAATTCCAACTTGCTGAGCAGTTGCCAGTCCGTAATGGTACGAGAAACTCCTCACCAGGAGTTATTTACATCAGTGAAATAATAGTCCTCACTTTTTGTTTTTTATTTTTTTAAACTAGGATGCATTGGGGATTCAAGGATACAAACAAAATAGTTCTTGTTTTTGAGAATCTTACATTCTGTTAGGGGAAAATTAGTAGTACCAACTGGCATCTGGCATCAAGAAGCTTGAAGTGAACAGTTCCACCATGAATCTATCAACCAGCTAATCAACTAATATTTATCAAATACATAGCATGTGATAATCACCAGGTCATAAAGCACTCTAATAGTGAAGGTGTGCAAAGAAGTCCAGTGGGCTGCCTGAGAACCTTTCTTGGCAACTTGGAATAAATAAAGCAGGCAAAGTATAAAGAATTTCTCATTTTAATCTCTCAGAACCTAATCTGTGCGGGGGGCCAATTCCACATTTCTCAAGGTCAAAGTCTATCCTAGCAAAGGGTCTAAAATAGAAAATTGGTGAGACTGACATAGTTCTCCATGTTTAGCAAGGTAACCATGTCCAATAGAGAAAGGTCATAAGACATCCTTGGAATTTTTTTTAACAGCTGCAGGATGTCTATTTATAACCAATGATGAAATGAAAATGTATTGTGGAGCTGAAGCTAAAAAATGGACCAGGAGTATAAATGTGCTGTGGCATAACATTGACATAAAAATTTAAAATTTTTAAAAAATCAGGGAATGCTTGCTAGGTAAATATTTTTTTCACCGTCAGTCATTTTGTGAATAGAGGAAAAAGGTAGAGTGATGAAGTCCTTATACCATCATGAAATCCTTTGCACTTGGAACTGGAGGCTGTCACCTAGCCCCATCTTATTTTACAGATGAGAAAACTGAGACTAAAAAAATTCAAGTGACTTGTCCAAGATCATACCAATATTTGGTGGTAGACTCACTCAGGATTTGTACCTAAGGCAACTGGCAGTAAATCCGAACTCTTCCCATTACATTCATTCTTGGTTTCTCTTTCTACTCTCTCTTCCTGGAAAGAAGTTAAATCATTGCTGTCCTTGACTCCCCAGTATCCTGCAGCTTGTTTTGGTAGTGTTAGGTGGCATTTGCACAGAGTAGTGAAGAAATCCACAGGAGATCTCTCAGCTAGAGGTATTAGGACTGGCACACAGGCTAAGTCCAGCACCCTTTCAGTTCCATCATACTACCTCTATATAATTTATCCACAGCCTGATATAATAGGTAGGTCTGTAGAACCTAAGCAATATGTTTACCAATGTTTTGATAGTAGAAATGCCTTAAAATTTCCAAATTTGAATGCCAGGGACATGTTTTCCTCTATCCCTAAAGTGGAAGTACTGGTTTTCCCCCTCATTTGAATCTAGTGGAAAGTCTTAGGGCACAAAGGACTAATTGATGATTCACTTATATTTACATTTCAGAGGAAAAATAAAATATAATTTGGGCATTTCACAACTGTCGATAAGGTGAGATTGGGGCTCTGACGTCAAGAAATGAACAAAATTATTATGGGAACATTGTAAGGTGTAATCAGCTCTGATATTGGGGAAGAAGGACCAGTAGTGTGTAGGAAAGAAAAGTCTTCGAGTTTTATTCACTCTTTCTTGTCATTCCTGCCACCTCCTCATGTAGAGACCCTGGAATCATGTGAGAAGCGTAGAATGAATAAGGACAGCCCTAGGTAGCAGTAACTCAAAGAGGACAGGGAGGGAGAAGAGAAGGGAGAGACAATATGCCAATAGTAGATAAAGCAGTTCAGTTTCGATTTCCACCAGCTCACCAAACTGAGGTTATTATTGCGAGAATTTGCATGTAAGATGCTTGTGTATGACAGCATGATTAAATGCCAGGTTACTCCAGCTTACTCCTGTAGATGACTAATGACAAAATGGCTTTGAAGAGAGAATCAAAGTGGGCTGGAATAGTTGGGAAAGCCTTCATGTAATCTAGATTTGAATCAGATCTTGAAGACTGGGTAGGATTTGAATAGTTCAAGAAGAATGTACAAGATGTTTCCATTTCAAAGATTAGAATGAATGAAGACTTAGAAGTGGCCATGAACCTTGTACCTTCAGACTGAACTGTTAGAAGCAAATTTGGTGCCTGGGACAAGCAGCACTAAATGTGCCCTCAAATCAACTTTATAATAGATTATATACAAATAACATAAGAAAAAGTGATCAAGAAAGGAATTTGGTATAGTAGAGAACTAGATTCAGCATCAGGACTATTGGGTTCAAGTTCCACTTCTGATACATACTAATTATATGAGAATGGGTAAGTCATTTAACCACTCAGTGTCCTAGACAGTGCTCTAAAATGTGTTGCCACCTTGTCATATTGTAGAGTTGGTATTCATCCTCTTTGACAGAGGAAATGTGTCACTAGTAACACACTATAATAATGATACCACAGATCCAGTTTAAATAACAAAGACAAAATTAATTGAACTAAAGGGGAAATTAGTTAATGTAGCCTGAGAAAGGTCTTACTAACAACATAAGCTAAATTCTCATGTCCTTTAATAGCTACTTCTTCCTAATAACAAGATAGGAAGTTCAGTTATCGATAAGCTACTAGAGGAGTGCATAAATATTTGAAATACAAATGGAATAAATTTTAACACTGAATAATTGTTTAAAAATAAAACTTTGAAAACTTTTGCTTCATCTAAATTTTTGTGCCTGGGGACAAAGCCCTAATAGTCCTGCCCTAGTTACAGCTCTGCCTTCAGGAAACAATGAGGAGACTAGTCATCTGGATCTGATGTTTTTGTGTAGGAGAACAGTGGGGAACAAGTCAAAGTGGAATTAAAAGGATTGAACACAGCTAAAAAAAATCCCCTGGAGTAATTAAAGGAAGAAATGAATGTGGCTAAAATATCTCAGGAGGAAATGATGATGAAACTTTGAAAAATAGAGAAGTTGAAAATATCAATGGACAAAAGTAGAATTAAAACAGTGAAAAATAGAATGTCAGAGAATGGAGTTGAAATAGGAAAGAAAAAAATCTCAAGATCAGAAAATAACAGCTGGAAAAAAGATTTGAAAGCAGCGCAGATGGAAAGGATGGATTTGTCAGAAAGACTGGGAGGAAGCAACTTGGCTTTTAGAGAGGCAGTGGATTACAGTGGATATGAATTAAATTGAAAGTCAGGAGCTAGCATTCTACTCTTAATTCAGCTACTAAATAGCTGTGAAAATTTAACTAAGTCTCTGAATTTTTTTTTGTTTGTTTTTTTAAAAGTTTATTTATTTATTTTTAGTTTTCAACATTCATTTTCACAAAATTTTGAGTTCCAAATTTTCTTCCCATCTCTCCCTTTCCCCCACCCTATAATGCCTTGCATTTTGATTACCCCTTCCCTCAACATGCCCTCCCTTCTATCACACTCCTCCCTTCCCTTATCCTCATCTTCTCTCCTTTCTTGTAGGGCAAGATTGATTTCTATACCCCATTACCTGTATTTCTTATTTTCCAGATGCATGTAAAAACAATTTTCAACATTTGTTCCTAAAACTTTGAGTTCCAACTTCTCTCCCTTCCTCCCTCTCCACCCATCCCCACTGAGAAGTCTAGCAATTCAATATAGGCTATATATGTGTAGTTTTGCAAAAGACTTTCTTAATAGTCATGTTGTGTAAGACTAATTATATTTCTCTCCATCCTATCTTGCCCCCCCATTTATTCTTTTTTCTCTTTTGACCTTGTCCCTCCCCAAAAGTGTTGTCTTCTAATTACTCCCTGTTCCCATTTGCCCTCCCTTCTATCATCCTGCCCCCCCCCCACTTGTCCCCTTCTCCCCTACTTTCCTGTAGTGTAAGATAGATTTTTATACTAAATTGAGTGGTCATATTATTCCCTCCTTAAGCCAAATGTGAAAAGAGTAAGCTTCGGTTTTTCCCTCTCACCTCTTCTCTTTTCTCTTCCATTGAAAAAGCTTTTTTTTGGTCTCTTTTATGAGAGATAATTTACCCCATTCCATTTCTCCCTTTCTCCTCTCAATATATTCCTCTCTCACCATTTAATTTTATTTTTTTAGATATCATCCCTTCTTATTCAACTCACCCTGTGCTCTCTTTCTCTCTCTCTCTCTCTCCATATATATACACACTAGGTGTGTGTGTGTGTATGTGTGTGTATAATCCCTCCAATGACCCAAATACTGAGAAAAGTCTCAAGTAGGAATTTGAACAGTTCAACTTTAGAAAGTCCTTTATTATTTGTCTTTCCTGTTTACCTTTTCATTTCTTTCGATTCTTGTGTTTGAAAGTCAAATTTTCTATTCAGTTCTCGTCTTTTCATGAAGAATGCTTGAAAGTCCTCTATATCATTGAAAGACCATTTTTTCCCCTAAAGTATTATACTGAGTTTTGCTGGGTAGGTGATTCTTGGCTTTAAGCCCAGTTCCTTTGACTTCTGGAATATCATATTCCAAGCCCTTTGATCCCTTAATGTAGAAGCTGCCAGATCCTATGTTACCCTCATTGTATTTCTACAATACTCAAATTGTTTCTTTCTAGCTGCTTGCAATATTTTCTCCTTGACCTGGGAACTCTGAAATTTGGCTACAATATTCCTAGGAGTTTCTCTTTTCAAATCTCTTTCAGGAGGTGATCGGTGGATTCTTTCAATATTTATTTTGCCCTCTGGTTCTAATATATCAGGGCAGTTTTCCTTAATAATTTAATGAAAGATGATGTTTAGGCTCTTTTTTTGATCATGGCTTTCAGGTAGTCTCATAATTTT
This sequence comes from Notamacropus eugenii, assembly GCF_028372415.1. Lineage (NCBI taxonomy): Eukaryota > Metazoa > Chordata > Mammalia > Diprotodontia > Macropodidae > Notamacropus > Notamacropus eugenii. Next base: position 354,552,731 of record NC_092875.1, on the reverse strand, counting down.
TAAATTGTCTCTCCTTGATCTATTTTACAGGTCAGTTGTTTTCCCAATGTGATATTTCACATTACCTTCCATTTTTTCATTCTTTTGGTTTTGTTTTGTAATTTCTTGATTTCTCATAAAGTCATAAGCTTCCATCTGTTCCATTCTAATTTTTAAAGAACTATTTTCTTCAGTGAACTTTAGACCCTCCTTTTCCATTTGGCTAATCCTGCTTTTTAAAGCATTCTTCTCCTCATTGGCTTTTTGTACTTCTTTTTCCAATTGAGTTAGCCTATTTTTAAAAGTGTTATATTCTTGAGCATTTTTTTGGGTCTCCTTTAGCAAGCTGTTGACAAGTTTTCATGGTTTTCTTGCATCGCTCTCATTTCTCTTCTCAATTTTTTCTCCACCTCTCTAACTTGATTTTCAAAATCCTTTTTGAGTTCTTCCATGGCCTGAGAGCATTGCGTATTTATTTTGGAATCCTCTCATGGTAAGCATTGTTCTTCCTCATCTGAAAGGATGGAAGGAAATACCTGTTCACCAAGAAAGTAACCTTCTATAGTCTTATTTTTTTCCCTTTTTTAGGCATTTCCCCAGCCAATTACTTGACTTTTGAGTCCTTTGTCATGAGGAGGGTATACTCTGAGGACCTGTAAGTTCTCAGTTCCTCCAAGGTGGCACAATCAGGGGAGAGGAGTTTATTCCTCTCCTGGCCTGCACATTGGTTTAGGACCTATCAAAGCTTTTCTGCCCAGGATCAGCAAGTAGAATTCACTTTCCAGATCTTCCACCAGTTCCACTCAGGACTGAGACTCACATCAGTGACTCAATTCTTTAGGTGGAGCCCTCCAAAAATAGATGTTGCTGCTGCTGCCACTGCTACCAGCACTGTCAACTCCTCCTCTGCAGTATCAGTTGCCTGGGGCTGGGATTAGGGGAGGACCCTGCTCCCTTGTCATTCAGCTGAAAAAAGCTTTCTCACTGACCTTTGAAGCTGTCTTTGGTGATTGTGGGTTGAAGGATCTGAAAACTGCCACTGCTACTGGGGCTTCCACTCCCTGAGGCCTGTTCTGGGTCCTATCCCTGCCAGGCCATGAGGCCCAAGCCAGGCTGTGTTTTGCTTGGCTCCACTCCCCATGTGGTAGACCTTTTCTGTTGGCCTTCCAGGCTACCTTGGGCTGGAAATCTCTTTCACTTTGTCATTTTGTGGTTTCTACTGCTCTAAAATTTGTTTAGAGTCATTTTTTACAGGTATTTTATGGGCTGCAGGGAAAGAGCTAGAGTATGTGCATCTTTCTACTCTGCCATCTTGGCTCCGCCCCCCAAGCCACTTAATTTCATTGGATTTAAGTTTCTACATGTGTAAAATTATGGAGCTAAATTAGATGATCCCTAAGTCCCTTTCTGCTCTGACATTTTGAGTTTTGGAAATGAAAGTTAAGATCAGATATAGAGGACCTTGATTGTCAGGCTAAAGTTGTATGACTTTCTTATCCTATAAGAAATGGAGAGCCATTTGAAGTGATTGAGCAAGTTTTAGGAAGATAAGTATGTGGGTTGGATCAGAAGTAGAGCCTGGAGGCAGGGAAATTAGTTAGGGGATCATTGTAATAATGCAGGTATGATATAATGAGTAACTGGACATTGGAACTCATTGATGGTGGGATTTGAAAGAAGGGGACATATGTGAGATTTATTTCAAAGAAAGAGTCAACAGAACTTGGTGACAGACAGACTATGGGTGATATAAGATAAGGCTCAGAGAAGACAAAGTCAAAGATGACTCCAAGATATCTTCTGTCAAAGTAGATTGCTTAACATTTTTTAGTTGTCTTTATGTTGGTTAGGCTTAAGATTGTCACCTTAAACAGAGAGACACTTGGGATATTGCAATTATGCACATTTCCTCTCAATAGGGATATATGAGTTTGCACTAGAATTAATTGTCTCAACTAATTTCATTTTGCTGGAGTAGACTCCGTCTATTATACACGGAGGGAAAAGAGGTGCTGAGATATCAAAGAAATGAGATAATTTCAGATAGGTGAACTAATAAGGGTATAGTTGTGAGTTTAGGTTATCAAGTATGCTTAGGTATATCATAATGTTGTTATGTGGAGTACTTGTTTCCCAAAGATCATAAAGTTTATTCCACCAATAACCTCAAGTAAGGATTATGCTAAAACCATGGAAGAGACAATGTTTTTGAAAGAGATTTCATTATAACATAAATATATTCATTTCTGAAGCTCCTATATGGAATTTAAAAATAATGAGCCTGTTAGAAGTTACTTGTGAGATTCCAAACTTTGAGATCTTGTGTAGGGGCCTCTTTTAAAGAATAATTGCTTTTTCTTTGGATTTTCTTGAGTAACAATTTGAATGTTCTGTTTGTCTCAAGTCAGAGTTAACAGATTATGATGATTTCTTGTTTTTGTGAGAGAAAGTTTAAGGAGAAGGATCAAGAAAGATTATTTTAGGGAAAAAAGAGTGAATTATTGAAAATATTCAAGAAAGAAAAGGAGAAAATTATTGGCAAAGCAAATTAAAAAAAAACAAAACAAAAAACCTTTAAAAAGATACCTTCTTATGAGGAAATTCAGAAACCAATCTGGGAAAGTAAAGTGTAAAACATTTAGATAAAAATAAAAGGAGGAAGAAACATAAATGATTTTGTCATCAGAATATGCTACTGTCACCCAAAAAAAGGGAGAAATAGATGAGATGTTTGGACAAAGGCTCACAAGCCTGGCATAGAACCATGATTTAGTATGGGAGACTTTAATTATATATGCATGTGGAGCCCTCTCTGCCAAAATTAGAGCAGCTAAAAACTTCTTAATTTGCCTTAATGATGATTTCATCTGTCAAAAGGTAGGGAAAGAAAAAGGGGGAAATTCAATTTTGAAGCTGATTCTTACTAACTGGAACAAACTGGTCATTACGGTGGAAAGGATAAGAACTTTGGTGGTAGGCTGAAGTGAATGCATTGTCCTAGAATTTGTGAGGAAGAAAGGAAAGGAAATCTAGTATAGTCAGATGTGGACCTTAGATTTGGGGAGAGTAGATTGAAAGGGGTTTGGAGGAAAGATAAGCAGGATATAATGAAACAAAATGATATAGGGAAACAGCCCAAGAGAGAGGGCAAACTCTCAAGTGTGAAATTATGGAGATAAAAAGGGAAATAATTCAGAGTTAGCTAAAGGAATTGATGTAGATGTAGTAGTGTGTGTGTGTGTGTGTGTGTGTGTGTGTGTGTGTGTGTGTGTGTGTATAAAATTCAGTTTTTCTAAAGTGTTTGATAAAGTATTTCATACCATTTGTGTCTTAAAATGGGGAACTATAGATCAGACAACAATGGCATTAGATGAATTTGAATTTGTTTGAACATCTAGATTCAGTGGTTGGTTGTCAATAGTTCAATGTCTGCTTGGCAGAAGACCTTCTTTGGAGTGCCTCAGGGATCTGTGCTTGAACTTGTGCTGTTTAACATTTTTCTGCATTTCCTTGGATAAAGGCCTAGATAGAATGCTCATCACATTTGCAGATGACACAAAACTGGGAGGGAGAACTAACACGTTGGGAGACCAAGTTGGTATCTTAAGCATTGAGCTAAATCTATTAAGATAAAATTCATCTGATTGCTTGCCATTTCAGGGAGGTGAAAGGAGAAGGGAGGGAGGGAGGGATAGAATAAAAAAAACAACATAAATATTAAAAAATTGTTTTGACATGTAATTGGGAACTTTCAGGAGCCAAGGTGGCAAAGTAAGCAGTAAATCACCATAACTCTCCCATATTCACCTCCGAACAACCATAAAATAGCAACCCCAAACAAATCCTGGAGCAGCAGAACCAGCAAAGAGACAGGATGAAACAATCCTTGAGCCCAAGAAACTTGAAAGATTAGTAAGAAAGGTCTTTCTCACTCAGGTAAAAGGTAGTGTAGTCAAGAAAAGGAACTGTTTCAGCAAGCTAGTAGCAAGCTGCACCTCAGTAAACTAGTGGTAGACCCTGAGTCCCAGGCAAACACCACCATACAGGAACCCACACCTGCCTCAGCATAGGTAGGGGAACAGCCAGGCTCCAGGTCTAACAACAGGCATGTGATTCAGCACATCCCAGGCAAACAGGCAACTTCCAGTGGACAGATCCACAAATGCTTCAGTATGTCCCCAAGGAAACACAGAAACACCTCACCAGCCTCAGCACATGCCAGGTACAAGCACAAGGATCATAATTCAGCACCAGGTAAGCTGCCAGACCCCTATGGTCTCCAGCAGCACCAGTCACCTCCCACCACACCCCCTCAGTGCAACACCAGACAGGGTAACATCAGTGAAGGCACTAGGTAAACAGCTAGCACCTGCAGCCCTGGTACAAGAAGCCTGAGACAGTGTCCCTTCCACCCCAGGAGCAAAGCTGAAATTTAAAGAAAGGAAAAAGGCCAAAAAAAGATGAGCAAAAAACAACAACAACAAGAATCTGACCACAGAAAGTTATTATGTTGACAGGGAAGATCAAGACAAACTCAGAAGAGGACAACAAATTCAAAACACTTATGGGCAAAACCCTAAAGAAAATGGGAAGTGGTCTCAAGTCCAGAAAGAATTCATGGAACCAAATAACCAAAAAGGAACTTAAAAATCATATAAAAGAGGTAGAAGAAAAAATTGGGGAAAGAAATGAGAGGGATGTAAGAGAATTATGAAGAAAGAGTTAAAAGCTTGGAAAAAGAAAACAACTCCTTAAAAAGTACAATTGGCCAAATAGAAAAGAAAGTACAAAAGCTAATTGAAGAAACAACTCCTTAAAAGTTAGAATTGAGCAAGCAGAAGCCAATGATTCTAAGAGATGTCGAGAATCAATCAAACAAATTCAAAAGAATGAAAAAATGTAAAATACCTCATGGGAAAAACAACTTACCTGGATAATAGATCTTGGAGAGACAATGACAGAATTATTGGACTACCTGAAAGCCATAATCAAAAGGAAGATCTGGACAGCAACTTTCAAGAAATTATCAAGGAAAACTACCATGATATTTCTGAAACCAGAGGGCAAAATAGACATTAAAAGAATCTACTGATCACCTCAGGAAAGAGGTCACAAAATAAAAACTCCAAGGAACATTATAGCCAAAATTCAGAACTATCAGATCATTTCATTAAAGATAATGACTACAATGAGATAACATACCAAAATTTATGGGATGCAGCCAAAGCAATACTTCCTGGAAAATTTATTTCTCTAAATTCTTACATCAACAATATTGAAAAGAAAAATCAGATCACTGAATTGGGCACACAAATAAAAGAATTAGGAAAAGAACACATTAAAAATGCTCAATTGAGCACTGAATTGGAAACACTGAAAATCAAAGATGAGATTAATAAGATCGAGCATTTAAAAAAAGCTATTGAACTAATAAATAAATCTAGGAACTGGTTTCATTCAAAAAACAAATAAGAAGATAGATGAACTATTTTTTATTTTTATTTTCAAAAGGAAAGAAGAAAACCAAATATCCAGTATCAAAAATCAAAACAATGAAATCACCACCAATGAAGAAAAAAATTAAAGCAATCATTAGGAAATATTTTGCCCAATTAAATGACAATAAATCTTAAAATCAGAGTGAAATTGATGAATATTTATGAAAATAAATTACTCAGATTAACAGATCAGAAAATAGATTGCTTAAATAATCTCATCTTAGACAAAGAAATTAACAAACCATTAATAAACTCCCTAAGAAAAAATCACCAGGGTCAGATGGATTCATAAGTGAATTCTAGTAAACGCTCAAAGAATAATTGATTCTAATACTATATAAATTATTTGGAAAAATAGACAAAGAAAGAGTCCTAACAAACTTCTTTTATGACACAAATATGGTGCTAATACCTAAACCAGAAAGAGCTAAAATAGACAAAGAAAATTATAGACTAATTTCCCTAATGAATATTGATGCAAAAATTTCAAATACTAGCAAGGAGATTACAAAAATATATCACAAGGATTCTACACTATGACCAAGTGGGATTTATACTAGGAATTCAGAGCTGGCTCAATATTAGGAAAACTATCAACATAATGACCAAATAGATAACAAAACCAACAGAAATCATATGATTATCTCAATAGATCCTGAAAAAACTTTTGACAAAATATAGCACCCATTCCTATTAAAAACACTAGAGGGCATAGGAATAAAGGGAGCTTTCCTTAAAATGATAAGTACTATCTATCTAAAACCACCAGCAAACATTATCTATAATGGAGATAAGCTAGAAGCCTTCCCAATAAGATCAGGGGTGAAGCAAGGATGTCCATTATCACCACAATTAACCAATATAATACTAGAAATGTTAGCTTTAGAAATACAAGGAGAAAAAGAAATAGAAAGAATTAGAATGGGCAACGAAGATACAAAACTATCACTCTTCTGTAGATGATATGGTGGTATACTTAGAGAACCATAGAGAATCAGATAAAAAGCTATTAAATAATTAACAACATTAGCAAAATTGCAAGATATAAGATAAACTCCTCATAAATCATCAACATTTCTTTACATGACCAGTAAAGCCCAGCAACAAGAGATAGAAAGAGAAATTCCATTTAAAATAACTGTCAATAATCTAAAATGCTTGAGAGTCTACCTGCCAAGACAAATCCAAGAACCACATGAACAAAATTACTTTTTATACAAATAAATATTTTTTATACAAATAAAATCAGATAAAAACAGTTGGGAAAATATAAAATTGCTCATGAGTAGGCCAAGCCAATATAATAAAAATGACAATTCTGCCTAAATTAATTTACTTATTCAGTGCTATACCAATTAAACTACCAAAAATTATTTTATAGATCTAGAAAAAATTAAAACTAAATTCATCTGGAAGAAAAGGTCAAGAATATCAAGGAATTAATGAAAAAAAATACAGAGGAAGGTGGTCTAGCAATACCAGATCTCAAACTGTATCACAAAGTGGAAACCATTGAAACAATCTGGTATTGGCTAAGAAATACCGTAGTGGATCAGTGGAATAAGGTAGGTACATAAGACATAGTAGTCAATGACCAAAGTAAGTTAGTGTTTGATAAACTCGAAGACTTCAGCCTTTGGAATAATAACTTACTATTTGGCAAAAACTGCTGGGAAAACTAGAATACAATAGAACACAAACTTGATATAGACGTCTCACACCGTACACCAGTATGATGTCAAAATGGGTGCAAGATTTGAAGGGCAAGGAATAGTCTTCCTGTTATGGGGAAGGGGAAGAATTCATGACCAAAAAGAGATAGAAAGCATTATGAAATGTAAAATAGATCATTTGATTAAAATAAAATGAAAAGCTTTTATACAAACAAAACCAATACAACCAAAATTAGAAGGAAAGCAGAAAGCTGAGAAACAGTCTTTACAGCAAGTATCTCTGATAAAGGCCTCATTTCTCTAATATGTAGAGAACTGAGTTAAATTCATAAGACTATAAGCCATTTCCCAAATGATAAGTGGTCAAAGGATATAAAAAGGCAGTTTTCTGGTGAGTAAATCAAAGCTGTATATAGGCATATGAGAAAATGCTCTATAATACTATTGATTGGGAAAATGCAAATTAAAACGACACTGAAGTATTACTTCACACCTATCACATTGGTTTATGTGACAGAAAGGGCAAATGAAAAATGTTGAAGAGGATGTGGGAAATTTGGGACACTGATACTGTTGGTGGGGTTGTGAACTGATCTAACCATTCTGGAGAGCAGTTTGGAACTATGTTCAAAGGGAAAGCAAACTGTGCATACCCTTTGATCCAGAAATACCACCCCTAGGTCTGTATGCCAAAGAGATCTTAAAAAAAGGAAAAGGACCTACATGTGCAAAAATATTTATAGCACCCCTTTTTGTGGTGGCAAAATATTTGAAACTGAGGGGATGCCCATCAGTTGGGGAATGGCTGAACACACTTTGGTATAAGAATGTAATGGAGTACTAGTGTGCAATAAGACATGATTAACAGGCAGATTTCAGAAAAACCTGGAAAGACTTGTAGGAAAGATTTGACACAAAGTGAAACGGGGAGAACAAAGAAAACATTGTACACAGTATCAGCAACATTGTATGATGATCGACTATGAATGACCCAGCTCTTCCCAGAAACACAAGGACTCAGGAAGGAAAATGCTATCCACCTCCAGATAATGAGCTGATGTACTCTGAATGTAGATCAAAGCATATTTTTTTCACTTTATTCTTTTTCACGTTTTTTCCTTTGATGTTTCTTCTTTCACAACTGTGATTAATATGAAAATATACTTTATGTGACAGCACATGTATAACCTATATCAAATTGTCTACCATTTTCAAAAGAGGGGAGGGAAAAAAATTTGGAACTCAAAATTTGCAAAAATGAATGCTAAAAATTGTCTTGACATATAATTGGGGAAAAAATAAGATACTATTAAAAATAACATGTAATTGGGGGAAAAATAAAACATGCAAAAACAAGGATAAAACTTAATAAGGATATATTTGAAGTCTTACATTTGGGTTAAAGAAATCATCTTCAAAAGTATAGGATAGGATAGGCATGGCTAGAGAGCAGTTTGTCTACAAAATCTTGGAATTTTAGTTAACCAAGTTCACTAAGAGTCAGCTGTTTGATCACAGTAACCACTAAGAAAGTTAATGTGCTCTTGGACTGCACTAAGAGGCACCACCTTGGGAAATAGGGAAGCAGGCCGTGTACTGCCCTAGTTGGACACACACATTTCTGGATGCCACAGTTTAAGGAGAACATTGTTAGCTTAAGAACATCTGGAGGAGGACAGCCAGGATGGCAAAGGGCCTGGAGTCCAAGTCATATGAGATCAAATGAAGAGACTGGGAATATTTAGAACAGAGAAGAGAAAACCTCATTCAAAGATCTGAAGGACTGTTACATTGGAGGGGTTAGAATTATTCTATTTAGCCCCAGGGGAGAGAATCAAAAGTGATGAACGGAAATTACAAAAAGAACAAACAACTTCTTTAATAATTGGAGTTCCCCCAAAGAGGAATGCACTGCCTAGGGAAGTGCTGGGTCCTTAGAGTCTTCAAGCAGAGGCTGACTGTCTCGTAGCTGGGGATGATAGCATGAGAATCCCTTTTAAGGATGACTTGCACAGGCTGGCTGCTGTACGTCTTTCCACCTCTCAGAGTTGTGATCTTGTGCTTCTGAATGTGAATGGGTTTCCCTTCAAAGTTGTTCTCCAAATTTGGAATGGATTTTTCTGGTCTCTGCCATCTAAACAAGTCCATAAACGTAAATAGGCAGGTTTACTGCCCTGGCCCTTCCTCCCACCAACCAAGAGTCCTAACAGGCAGAAACTTCGTGTGAGGTCTGGCTTGGTCAGCGACTTACCCTGGGCTTGAAGCAGGTCATTCCATCTTCCCCTTCAGTTTTCCTCAGCTGTCTAATGAAGGTCCCAAGAGCAGCTTACTTCGCAAAATTGTTGCTGCTAGGAATGAAATAAAAGGTTATTATAAAAGTCTGTAGCTCTAGAGTCTTTGAAAAATGCTGAGGCCTGACAAAACAGCTATGCCAAGGTCATTCTGGCCCCTGCCTGATCATCTGTTCAGCAGGGTAGCTGGCTACAGAAAAAAAAAGAAGAGGAATATTTATATATATATATATATATATATATGTATATATATATATACATATATATACATATATATATACATATATATTTTTTTTTTTCAAAATTGGTGGCCTAAGGGAGGTGACAGTTTGATTTTTTGAACAACATGTTTCAAACTGTAATTTTTCTTTTTCCATTCCTAATATGTCTAGAGAAAATGTAATGCAGAACTTTTCTTCCAGGAAACTTATGTTCCTCCTTAATTTCTTCCTCAGTTTACTGTTTTATATTAAACTTCTTAAGGTAGAGACAGAGGGAGGGTGGAAAGTCAGAAATCAAACAATCAACAAACATTTATTGAGCGCCCGTTATGTTCGGGGCACCGTGCTGAGCTCTGTGGGGGATTTGAAAACCAAACACTGTGGTTATAGTCAGACTCTCAGCCTCCCAAGTCCTAGGCATTTCTCAATGGAGCCCAAGACTGCATTCACTTCTCTGGGTGCAGTATCATACTGTTGACTCATGTATCACTCATAATCCAGTAAATCTTATGAATCCTTTCCACAAAATCCTTTTCTGCTCATAGTTTTCCTTTGCTCTATTGTAGAGTTTATATTTTGCACCCAAATATCAGAAATCACCTTTATCCCTATTCCATTTCATCCTATTTAATCCAACTCAACATTCCAGCCTGTCAAGACCTTTTTTAATCAATAAACCAACAAGTATTTGTTAAGTACCTAACAACTGGTTGGCACAGCGTGAGAGATTCAAAACCAAAAATGATACATCTTCTGCACATAAGAAGCTTACATCCTATGGAGGAGACAACATGTATACAAATAGATACAAAATAAATAAGGGATACTTTTTTGGGGGGAGAGGTGAGGGTGGATGGAAAAATCTGAAAAGGCCTCCTGGAGTAGGTGCTGTCTGAGTCAAGTTCTGAAGGAAGTTCTAAGAGGCAGATATAAAGAGGAAGGTCCTTCCAGTCATGGGGGACAGTTCACACAAGAGTATGGATATAAGGCATAAGTTGTCATATGTGAGGAGTGGCAAGAAGGCCAGCATGCCTGGACCATAGATTGCTGGTAGGGGAGTAATATATAATAGGGTTGGAATAATAGATTGGTGACAAATTATGAAGGATTTTAAATGGCAAGAAGAGAAGTTTGTATTTATCCTTGAGGTGATAGGGACCCAACTGAGTATAAGAATAACATTGTAAGACCTATGCTTCTGTAATATCATATTGGTAGCTGTTTGGGGAATAGAACAGGAAGGATACTGCTTAGAAGGCTATTGTCTAAGTGTAGACAAGAGGTATTAAGAATCTGACCTATGATAAGTGAAGAGAAGGGGATGAATAGGAGAGATGGAAGTCAAACTGACAAGATTTGGCCATTGAAACTGTCCCCTCCACCATTTCTTATGGGATAATAGCATTCCATTACATGTATATGAGATACTTTTTCAGTAATTACAGAAATGGTGGGTACTCTGGGGATGATTACAGAGAAACTTGGGAAGGTTTTTGAGCTAATGCAGAATAAAGTGAACAGAACCAAGGGAATAAGAATAACAATATTTAAAGACAAAAAGGCATGAATGACTTAACTATGATCAATGCAATTACCACCCTTAATCCCAAAGGACTGAAGTCCAAACATTCTACCTCCCTCTTGGCAGAGAGCAATAGACTTAAGACAAGACTATATGTGTGGTGAATGTGGAAATTTACTTTGCTTGACTATGCATATTTAAGACTTTTTTTCTAATGGGGAGAGGTAGGAGGGAGAGAAAATAAATGCTTATTAATTGAAAAAATAAAAGTATGAAAAAAGACTTAATTGATTAGATATGTTGGGTGCAGGAGAGAATGAATTGTAAAGGATGACTACAAGGTTGTGAACCTGCCCTGGGCAATTGGAAAGACAGTGGAAAGAAATAAAGACATTGGGAACAGGGGTGGGTTTATGGAATAATTAATTCTGTTTTGAACTTGAGTGTTTGGATCTTGACTGTCATTCATTTTACTAGCTATCTCTTCCAGCTTTGTGTTATCTCCAAATTTTATAAACATGCCAACTACATATCTTTATCATAGTCACTGATAGAAACATTAAACAGAGTACATCTAAAGAGAACTTCCCAAGACACTCTAGTCTGATGTATATTTATTAGTCTCTACTTGTTGGGTCTACGTATTGAACTAGTTTTGAAGCCACGTGATTGAACTGCCACTTGGGCCACATCTCTCTATGTTGTTCTTAAGACAATATCCTATCAAATTTGGCAAGAAATCAATATCAAACTCACCACTACATAATTTGAAGAATCTACCTTTTTCTCTTATTTTAATAATATGACCCTATTTGTTCATTTCCAATCTTGTAGCACTTTCCCAATTCACATTTTTCCCCCAAGAACACAGACAATAGCTATAGTTCACTCATGAGTAATGAGAGTCTGGTGTATGTGCAGAGTGCTTCTGATGGTGTCTGCTAATATGAAAACGTTGGAGATTGTGCTTCCGGAGGAGTTATGATGACCTGGAATAGAAGCCATGGAAAGACTATGAAGCATGTAGAACTACTACCCATACTATAACTACCTAGTTCCTCTTAATTAAGGTGAATGAGGAAGCTCTTTGGATCAGGTAATATTCAAAAAGACCTAATGGCTTTAGCCACTTCCTTTTGGCCTCAGCACTCTTGAGGGAACTCATTGACACCTTCATTCAAAGAGACACATAAAATGAGTGGGTTCTACATTCCTTGGGAGTTTGAAAGGTCCAAAGGGTGCCTCACTATTCTGGTATTCCAGAATTCATATTTGCTACCATTCAAGTACTGATATACAGAGGTGCAAAGGATGACCTTTGTGAGTGGTTTTCAGAGCTCCAGCCTGACAGTGGTTGAAACAAAGACTCATCTGGAAGAATGCCACTTGTGATCTTGACTTTGGTGGGGCCAATGATACGGAGGAATTTGGCTAAGTTTGGAATGTTCTCCCCAGAGATCAAAGTGATATAGGGAGACTATACCTCTGAAGTACTGGAGGAAACATTTGTATGCTCTTCTTGTTGTTTATTGGAAATGAATATCCTTTTGTAAAAATTATTAACTTTAGCTTCTTTGCTCTGCACCCACATACTTTATACCATCCTTTATGTCTCTGGTTCATGTATCTTCTTTTTCCACGTGACTCTGTGTGCTAAGAGGCAGCATGACCTTGTAGATACAGTGCAAAAAGACTTGAGTTCACATCCTCTATCACTTGTTTTGTAGTAAAGAACAAGTGGACCTGGAGTCTGGTCAATGATTCCTATCAATGGTGGTAACAGAACCAGAGGGGGCTAGAACCCATGGTGGCAGCAAAGAAAGAACCTCACAATATCCTAGAGCCCTGATAATGTAGCAGCCTGGCTGTGAGAATTAGTCAAAGCATACTCCACTACACACATATGTTGTCTATCTCCTCACTTATCTTGCATGTCAAGTAAAAAAAAAAATCACAGAATTACTGAATCTCAGAGTCTGAAGGACTCTTAGAATTTACCTTGTCTAACTCATACCTGAACAGAAACCTCTGCTTGAAGATCTGTCCTATGGGCTTGACTTGTTCCAGAGGTAGCCTGTTTTATATTTGGACAGTTGTCATTTTTAGAGCTGAAATCTGCTTCCCTACAACTTTTACCAAACCTATCTACCTCTGTCCTCTGGGACCATGAAGAACTAATCTAATCCTTCTTCCCCATGGCAACCCTTCAGAAATCTGAAAGCAGCTATGTGTGAAGACTCCAGTTAGTGTCTCCAATGTTATTTTTGTCCCAGGCTAAACATCCTCTGATTCTTAAATCAATGCTCTTAAAGCATCTTCTCTAGTTTTCTCACCATTCTACATGTTTTCCTCTGATCAGGCTCCACATTATCAATGAACTTCCAAGTCCATTGTAATCTTTCAGATATGATCTTAATCAGGGGAGAGACAAGCTAGGCCACACTCTGTAAATGGAACTTCCTGTTAACAATGTTTAGTCTATCTCTCTGAGTCCAATGATTGTTCTTGGTACAACAGAATGGCAGCTAGGTATCACAGTGGATAGAGCACTGGGTCTGGATTCAGGAAGGCCTGAGTTCGAATCCAACCTCAGACATTTAACAATTACACTTAATAGTGTAACCCTGAGCAAGTCCCTTAGTCTCTATTTGACTCGGTAACTGTAAAACGTGGATAATAGCACCTACCTCCCAGGACTGTTGTGAGGATCAAGTGAAATAAAATATTTGTAAAGCCCTTAGCACAGTACCAGGCTAGCTATCGTTATTGTTTTTATATCAATACTTTATCAGCTGCTTTGTGCCAGATTTGTAATCTATTTCTAAAACTCATATTTGTCCTTTATATCTCTGGCTTATGGTTTTTTTTGGTTTTTGTTTTTTTTTTGCCACAGGAGTATGTGTGTCAAGAGGCAGCATGATCTTGCAGATACAGGGCAAAAAGACAGGTTCACAAACTACCTCTGATACTCGCTCTGTAACAAGGGCTGAGTCACTTAATCTCCCTCCAGTCTTAGTTTCTTTATTTTTAAAATGCGGATACAGCCCTGTTGTGAGGCTCAAATGAGAACACGTATGTAAATCACCAAGTCAGCATCAGTTATAATTATCAACACGGATACTCCATTGCCCCTTGTATCCATTCTGTTCCTTTTGGATGAGGTGAAACCTTCCAGAATCATATCACAACAAGTCATGGCCCATTGTGCCTCTGTGATAGTTCTGAGGTTGAATTTGTCTTTTATATTATGATATCCCAGACCACCTTGTTTATTATCTGAAATCTTTACATTTATATAGAGAGATCTGAAATTATTCCCTTCTTGAATATTTTTTCCTGTGAATTTCTGGATTTCTTCCCTGATGTAAATCCTGTGTTGTGTCTACTGCTCTTTGTGGAACCTAAGAAGGTGGAGTAAGTGGCTGCTTTTCTTCTCTCACCTTTATTTTTAATATAAAGCCCTTTTGATCAGTTTTATAAATCTAGTTTTATTGACTCTTGTTAGATACACTCAATCATGAGTTCATTCTTCCTCTATCCTAAATTATCTGCCAAGACTTTAAACTCCATTTTAAACACTATCCTTATCAGCTATTGGCTTGCCAAAGACAATTTTCTCTTCCGATGCTCCTACCTCTGATTGTTAGCAGTGATGAGAGCACGACCCTAAGATATCCAGTTTTGCTTAGTACTTGCCCAGCTAAGTGGAATGGTAGATGGTCTTGGATGTGAAATCAGAGCCTCAGGCTCTGGCTGGCTGTGTGACCCTGAGCAAGTCACTTAACTTTTGCCTCAGTATACTCAATTGTAAAATGGGGATAATAGTAGCATCTTGTTCCCAGGTTCAATGTGAAAATCCAGTTATCCATATTATCTATGTGTAAAATGCTTGGCTAAGCTGAAGATGCTGTAAAAATGCTAGCTCATCTTCACACTCTGTAACAATGCTCTCCAGGTTTCTTCTGCGGCTGTCCCTGCTCTTGATGAATCACAAGAAGTGGATAACGCTTGTCAGGTTTGTTTGTTTTTTAATAGGTTTTGGAAGATTCTGCATACCATTCCAGCATACCTTCCAACTGTTTGTGTTGGCATAACTTATGACCGCTTAGTCTTTCTCAGCGGGAAGCTGCCAAACAGAACGACTCATCTCTTTTTTTCCCTTGACTTTCTTCCTGATAGTGCCTGTTGATCCCAAGAAGTAGGTCATTTTGTGTTTCTTAGAGCATGACAGGCTGGCTCCTACCCCAAGAGTTCAGACTCACCCTTTATGGGGAGAGCCTTAAGGCCCTTCTGTAGCTCCAAAGGTTCTCTATCATTTTTTTCTATCACTTTATTATTTTTTTCTACCCTTCAATCATCTGACAAAGTTTAGGATTCATCAATTTTCCCCTCTTTTTGTTTTTCCTTTGAAGCATTTCCCTCTTTCCAATAAAACTTTATTCTTTAACATCCACAAAACAATAAAAATAGAATGTTGCAAAATTACAAAAAACAAACATGGTCCCAAAGAAGATATGAGAAGACACTTTCCCCTGCCTTTTTGTAGGAGTGAGAGGTCCACAGCAGATATGAACACTACATAAATTTTCAGAATTTTTTTCAATATATTTATTGTTTTTGCTGATTGCTCCCACCTTTTTCTTTTTCTTTCTTTTAAAAAATGTTCTTTGTTTATTGGCTGATTCTCTGGGAGAGGAGAAGGGAATAGATACAGAAATTTAGGAGGCATAAAACAAAAGATACCAATAGATTTTAAAATGATCTCATTCTTTGAGGATAGGTATTCTTCCAGAGGTTTCATTTTTTTCTTTTATGGAGAAACACCTACATTTTGTGCATTTGCAGCTATTACTTGACACTGCCTGTAATTTAACCACTGTGTACTCCCCAGAGGTCACTGAAAATTAACTTTGTTTTCCTTACTTGCTGGAATTGAGACCCATAACTCTTAAAGCTAACTCTCTTGGCTAGCTGCTCTGGCAGACTATTTGTCATGACTACCCGGTAAAGGTTAGGGGAGGGAATTGAGAGGAGTGGGCCCTGTTGCTGCTCAGTTCCTAAAGATTCTCTTCTGCTTTTTCCATCTTTGCTTAGTGATTGATGTGCCTCTTTGCTGCCTCAGCATTTTGACATACTCAAATCTAGCTCCTAGCTGTCCTCAGTCCTCACTTACCTTTGATTCAGCATCCATCCTGTGTGGGGTTAAGCTCTAGTGATCAGAGGCCTGGACTGTGAGCATCACAAGGTCTGAGTTGCAGTCTTAACTCCTCCATTAACTAAGCCAGGTGACCTGACATTGCTTTTTATTTCTTGTTCACTTCACTGCTGTATCGCCAGGGCAATATTCACAGCACTGGTGGTGACTATGAGTATGCCAGAAAAGTTCTCAATCACAAAGTATATAAGACTCTCCATATAGAAGGCAGAAGAAAAACATTTAAATACCAGAAAGCCAAATCCCAGAACCAGAAAGCAAAATCCAAGAAGTTAATAACCATGATCACAGCAGGGGGCAAACCAGTCTCAAACCTCCCCTCCTCCAGTCAGGGCCTTCTCAATTGTCACAATGTTTCAGTCTCAAACCTCCTCTCCCTCAATGAGGGCCTTCTCACTATCAACTGTCACACTGTGTCAGTTGGCCTGAGTTCTTTTCCCTCTTACCCTACCCCACTCACTCACTTCCTACTGGTTCTGCTCTACCCTTCCTGTTTAGTCTCTTCAGTAAGCTCCTCTCACCACATGTGACCCAGGCTTCCAGAGGATCCAAGCAGATCATATTAATGATTAATAGTAATTAATGAGAAAGATCTTTACATTTTAAATTACTATTACATTCGGCCCCAAGATCTTTCATATTCATTACATAGGTCAGTGGGGCAACTGGTATTACAAACACCCCATCATTGTCCCTCAACAAATGGGGCCCAAAATTTTGGGGTAAGGGACGCAGGTCTTTTCTTCCACAACTACTTCCTGCTGAGATTGGATGTAGAGCTGTCCTTGCTCCAAGAGGTTCCATTTGAGAGATCAGTTCTTTAGCTGTCATCTGGAGTTTGGTCAACTTCGGTTCCAGAGATGACACATCACCATCATGAACAGGAGGTGATATCTGGCTTAAGTGATCAGGCATCTGCAGGTGAAGGGTACTAAGCCTGTAGGAAACAAATCTCACAAACAAGTTTAACAGATGAAAAACCAAAAAACAAACAAACAAACAAAACAAAGAAACAATAACCAGAAGCGGGTAGATACAGAGTCAGCTGTAGTTCTGAAGTCCATAAACCCACTATCACAGCCTCATTCATGGTAGAATATATGAGTTAAGCATATAATTTGGTAATCATCCTCTCCTGAATAAACAACAGTAACAGTATTATCTTTCCCATGTGCTATAATTTCCACAGCCTTTGGAACGCAGTCTCGCTTCCGTTTTACCTATACTTTAGCTCCCGATTTTATTCTATCAGTAGAACCTATTCCTTCAATTCCTCTGTTAGTTATTTCAGAAGAAGGGTAAGTTGTCACGAGTGGTCTTGTTTGACAAGGAGTAATAATCACTTGAACTATTCTATCATTTTTACAAAACTGTATGGGTCCACCACCTAAATTTTGGAATGGTACAATAATTTCTCTTTGATAATTAGAATCTATCACTCCAGCAAATACATACATTCCTTGAGCTGCTAATCCTAATCTGAGTTGGGGTTTGACCAACTTCCTAGTCTCCCTGAAGGTGCAACAAACTTGGATACAAGGGTTCAGCAGGATCTGTAGGGATAGTTCTTACTTCTCTATTTCATCTAGTATCAAGTCCCTTTTCTCAGTACATTCTGTATAGTTCATTAGTTGGAATACCATCTATGCTTCTAAAAATCTAACCTAATCTCAATAGAGCAGTAAACAATTCTCTCCTTGTCAGTTTATTCTGATTTTGAATCCACTGGCTATTTACTCTTCTCTCTCTAGCAATGTTATCTTTTCCCCAGTCTCCTAAGTCACCTAACTGTGAAATCTTGTCCAGTACCTCTGAAAGAGGGTGCCCTATTTCCCCAATTATTAGAGTCAAAATCAAGTGCTTGTAAGTAGGAGGAGCCGTCTTCACTATTATATTCCTATGGTAAATTGCAAAGGGAGTATCACAATATGAATCTGTATTTCCAGTCTTCATTACCTCCTCCTTTAACTTTCTTATACAGTCCCTAAGTGTATACCAGGTTCTGTCTCCACTAGGTCACAGTCAGTAGGATACTGCCTACTGCAGCCATCTGCAGCCAAAACTAACAGATTAGTTGTATTGTTACCTCCTTGAGTGTTGTAATCTCTAAAAGTTTGCTGTACAAAAAGATTCTGACTAAAACCTATAAATGTCAGGCAGTCTACAGGATCAATAGCTATTCCTCCAGCCTTGTTGTCACTGATTCTCACCATCCAAGATATTAATGATTCTTCCATCCTTTGGGTGAATTTACTCAGAATTTCTGTGACCTCCCACTGAATAAAATCTTCTATTATTTCCCTAAACACTGAATTACCTCCTTGGTTCTCCTGTTTCTGTCTCACTAGTGGGCATGCTTCTGACTGAGAAACTTCTTCCTCTAAAATTATTTCACTTCCTTTGTCACTGTGGCAACCAGGCTGGGTCTGGCAACCAGACAAAGGTCAGATGTGCATTTCTTTTGTCAGCCTTCATCTTCTTCTGAGCTAAATGAACCGCCTTTCCTTATGCCTGTGATCCCCCAGACTGCTCTTGTGAAGGAGAGTCAGAAAGATGAGAATTCCCATGCAAACTAGCTAACTCTTTTTCCATCTGAATTTTTTCCTTAAGCAGCTCATCTCTGTTTCTACACATAACATGGTAAGCCGTTAGTAAAATCCAGTCTCTCCTACTTACCCCTGCCAACTCCTTCCCTGGTCTTACTGGTATTCCTTACAAACACCTTTCCAAATCTCCAGCTTTCCCCTGTAGCCTTAATTCCCAGTTTTTACAGGCTCCAGTGCTTTTAGCCCATTCCCTTGTTAGTGAGGAAAGTGGTAAATTCTCCCATCCTGGGATATTAATGTCTTCCTCTAAATCATTTCTGCCTCCAAATAGAAGTTTTTTACTTTGCGATCCTGTTCGTGACGCCAAATATATCATGTATATTCACAGCACTGGGGGTGACAATGAATATGCCAGTGTAGTTCTCAACCGCCAGGTATAAAAGACTCTCCATATAGAAGGCAGAAGAAAAACATTTATTTAAACACCAGAAAGTCAAATCCCAGAACCAGAAAGCAAAATCCATCATGGTGACCAAGAAGTTAATAAACATGATCATAGCAGGGGCAAAGCCATTCTCAAGCCTCCCCTCCCCAGTCATGGCCTTCTTACCATCAACTGTTACAATGTATCAGTCTCAAACTTCCCCTCCCCCAGCCAGGGCCTTCTTATCATCAACTGTCACAATGTGTCAGTCTCAAACCTCCCCTCCCCCAGCCAGGACCACCATCAACTGTCACAATGTATCAATCTCAAACCTCCCCTCTCCCAGCCAGGGCCTTCTCACCATCACCTGTCACAATGTGTCAGTTGGGCCTGTGTCAGTTGCCTGCATTGTTCTTTCCCCTCTGACTTGACCCCACTCACTCACTTCCTCCCAGTTCCTCTCCTCCCTTCCTGTTCTGCCTTTTCAGAAAGCTCCTCCCACCACATGTGACCTAGGCTTCCAGGAGATCCAAGCAGATCATATGGGCCTATTAATTAATGAGAAGGATCTTTCCATTTTAATTTACTATTACAACTGCTCTATTTACCTTTCCTCCTTGAGAGCAGGGGTGGATTTATTCTTTGTTCTTGAGTCTCCATTGCCTAGCACAGTGCCTGGCAGGGAGCAGACACTTAATATATACTTTAAAATCTATAGATTGATTGTTCTTTGTCTTCACTACTATTTTCTGAAATGTTTTATCCTAGTTTTCCTTCCCAAGAGGTCAGTCCTAGTTACACCCTGGTTCTTCTTTACACAATATTTCTGTTTCATATCACTTGCCTCTTTTCAACAAACACAAAGGAATGGGACACTTTAACACATTGTACCTTGGGGAACAGAAATGTAGTGTAGGGGATCAGGAAATGTCTTCCAGTTAGAGAAGAAAAGATTCAAGTCTCCCCCCACCCCCCCAACACATACTGTATGTATGAGTGAGCCTGGACAAGTTGGTTAACTTCCTTATGTCCCAAGCAATCCTCTTCAATGAGAAATTGCAAAGCTGGTTTGGTTCTCTATCACTATAGTGAGAATTTTCACGTGCAGATCCCTGCTCAAAAGAAATCACAGCTCTGGAACAAAAAAAAAAAATTAAAATTAAGTTTGTTAACACCTATGAATGGCACTATAGTCACTAATCACATGAGAACTAGGAGGGAAGCTTTCTAGTTCAAGTCTTCCATTTTAAAGTCAAGGAGACTGAGGTTCACAGAGCAGTGTCAGCACCTAGTAGAGTACCTTACACTTAAGAGGTGCTAAATAGGTGAATATTGTACTGAACTCTGTCTTCTTGGTCTCTATTTATGACTGCGATTTCTTGGAGACTTGGAATTGAGGAAGTTGTCTTCCATATAGACTGCACCCTGTCTGGGATGCACCCAAACTTATACTCACAGTTTGAATTACTTAGGAATCCTAGCTTCAAGGTTCTCTGGGAATCCAGACTCCTAAAACTATAGCTCACAAGCAACTAGACCTATATTTACCTTTAGTAGTCAACACAACACGATCAGCAGAAAATGGCATAGTAAGAATAACTACAAAACATTCCTATAAATCAAATACATGGCAAGAGTAGAAGAGTGGATGCACACATAAAGTTCACAGATCGACAAGGACAGAACAAGAGAATACTTACAGCCAAGGCAACTTAAATTCCCAGCATTTCAGGGTTCCATCATATGATATCCTCATATTGCATGGTATCTCCTTTGGTTAAGTTGCTTTACTGACCCCTCTTGGATCTCCTCCTCTCCACAGCTCAAAATAGCCATACAACCAGATTCTCTGGGCCTGGTCTCTGTTGGGAATGCTATCTCCTAATAGTCAAATCATTAGCATTAAGGTCTGGAATTCACCTGACTGGGGAACCTTGCACCTCCTTCATACTGGGGTGTGCATTCAATACTAAAGGAAGAGGTCAAGGAGCTCCAGATTTATTATAGGAGTTTACTCAATCGTTATGATTACTTACAAACAGAGGAAATCTGGAACAGCAGCCAAATAATTTAGCAGATCCCCACAAAGACCTCCCAAAATCCCCAGGGTAATTATAGAAATCAGTCAAAGGGAGGAAGAGTCATGGTGCTTCACCATGGGTTGGTGGATATTTGGAGTTTTTCTGCTTACTTAGTATTTTGGCTAATATTTTAGTTTATACTTGGTATTGAATCCATTCCCAGAAATCTGGGCATTTATCAGTATAAATGGTCAGGCACTCAAGGCTGGGTACTGGTCATGTTCCAGTCACAGTATCTAAGTTATGACTCAGTATCTGAATTATGATTCAGAATCTAAGTTATGATTTTTTAATAGGTCACCAAGTCCAGGCTTCCACCTTTCAACAAAGTTCATGTTAATAACTTTCACTGCTTACTGTGTATTATGATTTTTCCCCAATAGGGACCCCACAGCAAGATATTATTGCCAGTGGGGAGAAGAGAATAGAGAATCTTCCCCCAAGCCCACGCTGTGGAAGAAGGGTAAAGGAAAAGACAAAGAGTCCTCAGGAGTTGGGTTCTACTTCCCTAACTAACTTGCTTCTCAACTTCCAGGGATGACTGGCTCTTCAGAGTTTGCTCTTCCTCCTTAAGCCCAGCAGGGCTATTGCTGATCCTTTAGCCACCTGGGGGCTAGTCCTCCTGTAATTCCATCAGATCTACTGAGAAACACTTCTTAATG
Source organism: Notamacropus eugenii (assembly GCF_028372415.1). Lineage (NCBI taxonomy): Eukaryota > Metazoa > Chordata > Mammalia > Diprotodontia > Macropodidae > Notamacropus > Notamacropus eugenii. The sequence continues at coordinate 354,530,619 of NC_092875.1, read as the reverse complement.
GATTAAAGTGAGGAAAACATTCATTTATACTTTTTTTTTTTTTTTACATTGGCCAAAGTCTGAAAGGGGCACTTTTACAAGGAACAAATTGGCTTTCAGACTTTAAAGTCTGAAATAATTTGTACTCCTGTTGTTTTTTTATTTCCTGCCCTTTATATCCTGTAAATTTTTCAGAGGGTCCTGGAGGAACTCAATTAATTTTGACTTTTTTGATCAACACTACTCTTTCGAGTCATCAGTATCATCACTGTAGAAGGAGAAGAGACACTCTGGAGCTGCTTTTTGTACTGGTGGAACCTTGGAACTTTTGTGCACATCTGTTACCACACTCATACAGACATAGGGATTTAGCTGTGACTTAATGTGCATCTGCATGTGTGTGTGTGTGCAAACACATGTCTCTGTATGAAAGGGTTTCTGGTAGCAAATACAAGGTCACAAGATGACTTTTATTATACGTCTGTATTCACTTATTCCCAATGTTCCAAAATACTCTGCCTTTGGCCTGAAACTTTCCATAGTTGGTCATAGCCCAGGAATGAGTAATTTTAGAAAGTCTGAACTCAATTAGTCCAGTTATCTTTGCCTTATGAAAGCCAGGTAAATGAATTTTTCCTACTTCAAGGCTAAATTTGTGGCATCATTCAAAGAGAGAAAATAATTTTAAAAAATATAAACTCACAAAATATCTTTGTGGATTATTAATCTGAATATGAAAAGATGATTAAAGTAATATGAACAAATAATTCATAATTTGTGAAGCTTTTTAAATTAAGTTAATTAAGAATACATGGACATCTCTTCAAGGTAGAGAAAATATCATTCTAACAATCATAATTGACCTTAAAAAATTTTTGCCCCTCCCCTACCACCTCAATGGGAAGAAAATAAAATTCAGATTCATAGGGAATAAAACACTAAGGCTGGAAACATATTCCTCCCCCAATTCCCTGTAACTCCACCACTAAGAAATACAAAACTTATAGCTGAAACAGCAGCTGACTTCATTCTGTGTGTTAATTATGTGGCATGTCCTTTTACTCACTCCCTTAAATTATTAGGCAGATAGTACTTACTGACTTGACTGTCTATTTCCTTGGTCTCTAAAGTATTCAGCCAAATTTCCTTGCAAGTTCCAAGTTCCTTGTGTTTATGGGAAGTTGCTGCACTCCATTGCTCTTTCTGTGCCCTTTTCTACCTTTCTATCTTTTCCCTCTCTCCTGTTCTTTGAATTCCTTATTCTTTCCTTTCTGCTTCCCCTCCTCACCCTCTTTGCTGCAGCGTGGAGTCACAGACAGGGTAACAGACTTGGTCTCAAAAGATCTGATTTTGAAATCTGCCAGTGCTCCTTAGTACTTGAGTGACCTTAATCTAGTCACTTACCATCTCTAGGACTCAAGTTTTCTCATATGGAAAATGAGGTGATTGGTCTGAGAGACCTCTCCACCCCTAGATTTGATCCAGAAACCGTTCTCTTCCCTACTCCACAAATCTAATATGACATATAAGCAGGGAGTGCAGTTATTGGGTATGCAGGTGCTGTGTAGGGTGGGGCTGCCTCTGTGGTCAAGGTGTCTAAGGGACAGGACTGAATCCCCCTCTCCACAAAACTTGTTTTATAACCCTCTCTTCTTAGGGAAGATTATAAAACAAACAGCTGTGCTTAAACTGTTCAGGAGGAAAACAACTTATTTATTACCAGGGAACTGTCACTAAATACAGGTCTCCAAGTGGCTTTTGGGGTCATTTAGGAAGTTCTCAAAACAGGTGAGCAATGGTTGTGGTGAATGATTAATTGAAAACGTGTGCATTGTTGACTGGGCTGCCAAATGTAGTTATAAGTCTTGCACTCATATACAGTGAAATGGACAGAAGATTAGGTACACACATATACACACACATTTTTGTTCATACAGAACCTCACAATTCCCAAGGTGGAGTTAAAATCTCAATTTTACAAATGGAAAAACTGAGACTTAGAGAGGATAACCTATTTGCACAGACTGATAAGCCCTAGAGCCTGGATTTGAACCCAGGTCTTGTGACTTCTAGTCTAGTATGATTTCTATCACAGTTGTCTTTCCAAACGGATGCAACTCTACGTACAGACAGAGTATCCAGCTGCCCACACCAGGTGATTTGGTTGCTTCTGGCTCTCTAAAAATATCTACCCCACTGGCCTTCAATGGCCCCAACTTCCTGACCTAACCCATCTGAAATTCTATCATTAGAATCACTCCTTTGGTTTAGACAAGAGGGACATTGTTTCCAGAGGGTTATAGTTAAAATGCATCGGATAGATGAAAAGAAGTCCCTGCCTAGGAGGTCTTCTGCAGGACTTTCATATACATGGATGAATTAATAAGATTGATTAATTTTCACTTTGGGAGGCATAAAGAATTTAAATATATAATTGTCCTTGTTAGGAAGACAGAATACTTTTATTAAGGAATAGAGAACATGACAGCAACAGATCCTGGGCCTGAAGTGATGGGGCCCACTAGGAGAGAGGCACTGGACAGATGACTCTGGATGGGAAAAGAATATGCGTTTCTTAATGGCCTATTATGTGTCAATCACTGAGCTGGGTACTTTACAAATATTTTCTCATTAGATTCTCACAGTCCTTGCATATTCCTCCTTGAGTACACAAAGTCAAAAACCACTAGAACCTTCTTTTCTGGAGCATCAAGGACTGTGGAGCTTTCTTTCCATGAGCTATGGCACCATCTTGCTTGAGATCCTAGGCGTCTTAAAGTCGTCCATATAGCACCCCATCTGGGCCCACTCTCCCTACTTGGACAGACTGAGGTGTCTAGAAGCAGCAACTGCTGCTTCTCCTTTTTGCTCTGTGTTTGTCTCTGTCTTTCTCTTTCCCCCATTTCTTCCCAAACCTCTTTTTCCTCCCTGCCTCTGTCTTTATCTGTTTGTGTCTTTCTATCTCTTTCCTTCTTTCTTCCCCGTCTCTACCTCTCTGTCTCTTCCTGTCTGTCTTTGTGTCTGTCTCTGTCTCACAAGGTTTTTGCCTGACCATGTCCCTCTCAAAGTTGTTGCTCAGATACCTCCTGACTTTGGGGGCTATTACTACGATTTCCTGTGGCCATCATTATCAGCTCCATCTTCTAGTAGGCTCTCATGGGACCTCTGGAGTCCCTGAACATACAGGATTGCCTGTGTACTCCTATCTCAGGATGTTTATTCACCTAAGATCAGGAATAGGCCATTTAGGAAATAGAGTCAACTATCCTTCCACCGGTTTCTGGACATCAAGGTAGTGAAATAGTTAGACTGCTGGACCTGGAGTTAGGAAGAACCAAGTTCAAATTTGACCTTAGACACTTAATAGCTGTGTGACCCTGGGCAAGTCACTTAACTTCTATTTGCCTCAATTTCCTCAGCTATAAAATGAGGATAATAAGAACACCTACTTCAGCAGGGCTGTTGTGAGGATTAAATGAGTAATTGTAAAATGCTTGGTATGTAGTAGTAGCTATTATATAAGCTGATTCCTTCCTCTGTCCCTTCATCCCCTTTCCTCCAGTCAGACAGCCAGGAACTCAAGATCAGCTTGAAGTATGCCTCCTCACTCTAAGATGCCAAAGAAAAGAGACTGAGAAATGGGCAAGTCTACACCTTTTATATATATACTCAAGTCATCAGTTTTTCTGGCTCGACAGCCATCAGAAGACCCAGTCTATGACTTGAAACTGACTTTTCAAAATTTCCATCTGTTTGGATTGGAAACTGTTAGCAAATATCTGCAAATGCTCTAAGGAAACCAGGTAGAAAATACCTCCTTGTGCTTCAAGTATGGGGCCTTCATTGGCTAGTGCCTCCTGTGAAAGGAAGGACCCCAACATGCACAAGAAGGCTCACTGTACAGGTTCTTATATTTGCCTCTCTAAAAGGAAACCTACTTTTGAGGGATCAACAATCACTTTAATCCAGCACATATATCATTCACTTAGTTCAGGGGAAAAAGTCAGCACCTTGAACTTCGGAGAAAATACAAAGAAATAATAATCAACAGAGAGGCCTTCCAACTGTCTGACCATAAGCAATAAAACATAGTTACCACAGAGAGAAGCACCAACATCTGGGTTTTCAAAGTCAAAGGGATCCTTAGAGGCTGCTCATTTTCATCTGCCCAAACACTTCCAATGAGTAAGCTCAGAGTATATATACCTCAGAGTATATATACACTTTTCAGAGCCAGAGGGCATCACAATCCTTGAGAAACAATGTCTTGTTAACAAAAGGTGTGGGCCTTCCTACAAATCTCCCCTAATCAAACTCCCCTTAACCAGCAGACCCATTAATGGGGTAGGGAAGATCTTTAATCTCAATAGCATTAACTCCCCACTATATCTGTGCAAAATAATACTGTACCCTTATCCTAGGACTGGGGGAAGCCTCCGCTCCAGTCACTTACCAGTCCCTAGAATATTAAACCTATGAGCTGTAGAGCAGCTCTATCCCTGTTCCAGACACCAAGCTCTCTCCTTTTGAACCTTTTGTCTTAGTTTCTCTGTTTTGCCTAGAAGCAAGCTCATCCTCTCGGCCAAACCTTAGCTTTCCTGGCCCTTTCATATGCAAATAAGTCACTAAAAGTCTAATGCCCTTACAAGCTACAAATTGGCTACTTAAAATCCAATACCATCACATCACAAAATATATCCTTTTGTAAAATGAGTAATCACTCTCAGTGTTTCCTTCAGTAAAAAGTCATAATGCATTTAAAATGGAATTGATTGACCAAAATTCAGTTAATATATGTGTTGCATAGAATAAGACAGAAAAGATCTAATACATTAGCTGAAACACACCTTGTATCCATTTTGTATTTCTAAGACAGCCATTCACTCATAAATTATATACACATTTGCAAACTCTGCATTTATGGAGTGCTTATGCTTTTCAAAAAGCATTCACACTCTCAGCTGATCCATGCAACAACCCTAGAAAGTAGGTATAACAAACATTTTAATTTGTTTTGCAGATGAGAAAACAGCATTGAAGAGGTTAAATGTCTTTCCAATAGTCAATTAGCAAGTTAGCGATAGAGTCAGGATTGGGACTCAGGCCTATTGATATCTAATCTAGTGGGTTTTCTATAATATTGTACTATCACCTGATTTACCAGATGAACAATGATTAATTTCTACCAAAATGTGTGCCCTGGGGGTTGCTTTCTACAAATGGTAGGAGACACACCCAAACAGTCACATACTGAAGGCCAATGCATCGATCCAATGAGGGTGTATATTGTCTTGCTCTAAAACAGCTGATACAAGTGCATTTTTCATCTTCACACTGGCTGCTTTGGCACTATGTCCACATAGTTTCAGACTCAATTCTGTAGCGTGGTTGATACGGCAGAATGTTTCTTTCCAAACACAGAAGAAGTAAAAGGGAGTGGAAATGCACGTTAATGTCACTCCACAACACTTACCTAGGGCCAAAGACGTAAACTTCATTGTTCCCTAAGAAGCTTTTTGCAAAGAATTCCTCTCTAGGATGCTGACTTCCCCTTTGCTCCACCAAAAAATGAGCTCTCCCGACACAGTGTTGCAGACTCTATCTCCCGGGGCCTTGGATGCAGCAGGATCTGCTCTGGCAGCGAGTACACTTCACAGGGTTATTGTGGGTCTCAAATTGAAGTGAAAGTGATACAGAGGTGTGAAGCATTGTTATTCTCTGCCGGTCTTCTGGCTAAGTGTCTTTGATTGCTCATCTAAGGGTAGTTCAAGAAATGTCAGTAAATCTGGAGGAGTGGAATTGTATTTGTCAACACCCTAACCCTGGTACAATGGGAACTAGAGAGTGACTGACACAGAACTTATGGTTACATATACAAACCATTTGGGGTGGTGAGGGGAAAATGTTTATGTTTGTAGGCATAGACAGACCCTAAATACATCACTGGCTTTTTACCAGAATGAGAACTAAGGAATATTGGTTGAAACTGGAAGGGACCTTAGAAGCCATTCATTCTCTCATTTTCCAGTTGAGGAAACTGAGGCCTCGGGAGGTTAAGTGACTTGGACAAAGTCACAAATGTATTAAATGTCTGAGGAAGAATCTGAATCCAAGTCCTCTCATCGTAGTGCTAGTGTCCTTTCCGTGATGAGACAACGCTATCACCTAGAAAGAATCATTCAGAGCCATTCAAAACAGATGAATATAACAACATTCTTTGAAGGAGTGCCAGTAATAAAGTAAATGTTGTTAAATTTGATTTGATCTGTATGAAATTAGCAAAATATGGTGTCTATCTATGTTTGATATTCTGTCTATAATAACAGTTGACACTCGTATTTTCAGCGTCTCTGTATTGCCTTTAGGATAAAACATGAAATCATCAGCCTGGCCAATTCCTCCACAGTATGGTTCCTGCCTACCTTTCCAGTGTTACTTCACCCTACTTCCATTCAGAAGACCTTGGGAAATACCAGACACCAGAGATACCTCTCAGACCTTGGGACCCGTTCTACTCAGTATCCAGAGACTTGTACTATTACTTTACATATCTGCCTTCCCCTCCCCCCTTTTATTCTCTCATCATAATTCTAATCACAGAGAGGAAATCTGTTTCATATGCGAATTAATTCTTTTGGAAAATGTGGTTTCTGTTGTGTTATTTTAAAACCAGTCATCTCTTCCATGTCAACAAGCCCACTGAGATGTTTAATGATTACCTACATAATTCAGCAAATAGGTATTTGCCCCATCTCTCAACAAACTAACTCAGCTCACTGCAGTCTGTTACAATGAAGCTTGCGCAGATTCACCGTGACCAGCGACCAACCACATTTCTTCACAGAGAGACAGTGAGGGAAAGGGGTTCTCTTTTTAAGAAATGGACAAAATATGTCTTATGAACTAACATGATTATGTACTGATTTTTTACTAGATTTGAACTCACAAATATGAGTCTTCCTGACTCCAGATCTGGCACTCTATCCATTCTGCCACCTAGCTTCCCAACAACAACAAATGTTTGTGTATCAGAAACTTAATAGTTGCGTGACCCTAGGCAAGTTACTTAACCCTGTTTGCCTCAGTTCTTTATCAGTAAAATGGGCTGGAAAAAGGAATGACAAACTACTGCAGTATCTTTGCCAAGAAAATCCCAAATGAGGTCATACCGAGTCAGACACAACTGAAACGACTTAATAACAACAACAAATTAATTTTTAACTAATTTCCATAATAGCAACTAAATGTTGGGATGTGTCTAATGAGATCCAGAGCTTCTGTCTAGATCACTGGGGATGTGGAATTCCTCACTGCTCAAGGGTAGAGCACTTAACCCCAATGTCTTCTTGGATACATTCCAATAGGATAATTACTGACCTGGTACATACCTAAAATTCTCCTTTGGCTTTAATTGGAGAGAAGTTTCTTTTTCATTTCCTGAGCTAAAATCTGTTGGCTAGCTTTAATAGAGCATTTTTAATGACTACCATGTCTCATTCCAGAAGTTACTTCTGGAAATGGGGCAAAGGAGCAGTTTAGAGAAACACAGTGAATTTATGCATTTTTTTTCATAGAAAGAGCTTTATATAGCTAAACTTTTACTCACTGCAGAAGGAACAGGTGCTATTTTCTTTCTTTCTTTTTAAAGGGAGAATTAGAGAAACAGGGAAGTTAATTTAGGTGATAAATTTCTTGCCCAATATATACAGACAGCAGCCATCCTTTGTTTTGACTGAGTTCATATTTAAGGTACCACCCCAACCCTTGGGAAACAAAAACAGTTTGAGCCTCACTTAAGACAATGAGCCTCGGCTATCCTTGCGTTGGTCAAGTGGTTTAGAGGTAGAATTTCCCTGAAAAATTATATAAATATATAGAATGGTAGCCACTTAATATGGGCATGAGTTTTTTTTAAGTCTCCTGAGAACTAAAATGGAGGTATGTAGAATTATTTCCCTTGGAATTCTACATGTCAATGGTAACTGAGATTTCTACAGGGGAAGGGAAACAGGCTTCCAACACACACAGATTCTTACAGGAGAAAAGACCTCAATTATTCATATATTTCTTTATAAATGTGTATATGCATATATTGATTCTATAGCAAACTGTATCACTTCATTTACATTACCCAGAAAAAAGGATAACGCAGTTAAAAAAAGAAGCCAATGCATCCTTAGACACTTCATAAGAAAGGTCATAGAAACCACAAACGAGACACTAGGAAATGAATCAAGGCAGTCATAGTTTAATGAATCTTGCAGTACCCCCTCATTTTACAGGTGAAGAAACTAAGGTCAGGAGAGGTTAACTAACCTGACAACCCAGCACTAAATTCACAGTCCAGTGCTTTTAGAAGCTGACATAAACTAGCTCTAACAGTATAGGTCATAACAAAGAGAGAAGGAACTTTGTGATACTATCTGAGTAGCCAACAATTGCTATCTGTTACTCTAGGATAGAAATTCTTAGTGAATCTGAGGTCATGGTCTTCTCAGGGTCCATGGCTAGAGTTTTGATCTGTGAACTCTGAAAGGAAAAAAAAGCATTTCAATTTTAATATAATCTTTTCTATTTTATTTTATGTTTTTAAAAGTATTGTTCTGAAAAAATGGTTCACCAGAACACACACACACACACACACACACACACACAGAGTCAAGAATCCCTGTCCTAGCAGAAAAAGTTTAAAAGTTATTAGAGGTGAGCATGCTATTTATTGGGCATTTGGAAAGCCTGCATTATGGGGATGCCAATATAACTCATGGCCTAGCAATGAGCCTTCTCTCTTTGAGAGGAAAGTTCTGCTTCTCTTTTTTTAATGTGAGAATTGGAAAAAGTAGAGGTTGGATACATAGAGGCTGGTAAGTTATCTACAGAAGGGGGTTCAGTCCTCTCCAGGTGAAGTAGTCAAAGAAAGCAAACTGGATAAGAAAGTTAATGAAGTGTTAACAAAGTGTTAACACCTGCTGATCTCTCTGTGACATCTTTTTCCGACTGAATTAAAGGAAACAACATGATTGACTGAGCAAACAAATTACCGTGTCCCTAGAGAAACAGCCCAGAGGGGGTGCTACATAGAATAAATTCTGCCTGAATCTACTATTTACTGATATGTGTGGTTGACTTATATTGTGCCTGCGTTGTGAGATGGGGGAGCTACAATCTTTCTTCACTTTAGTTACTTCCATTTTCCACCCTTCTCACAGTTGTAAATGAGAAAACTCAGGCTATTCACAACACCCAAAAGATGCCATTATAGTGTGCTAAAGGGCACTAGTTATCAGAGTGGACTAAATTATTTTAAGGGAAATGGAAGGTGGGAGGGTAGTTCCAAGGTCTTCTACAGTTAGTCTTCTAGTGCCCACACTAAACCAGTCCTCTCTGGGAAACTCCCAAAGGGGTTCAAGATTCATGGAATTAATGGGTGCCTGGGGGGCATACATGTGAGAAACACATGTATCCTGGGAAAACAGAAGTCAAGAGCCCTTCTTAATCATTGTCTAGTTCATATTCAGCACTAATTTGACCCTTTGAACCTTCTCTTATCCCCTTCCTAACCAAATCGATTTTTAAAACCCCCAATCTTTTGTTTTTCTCAGCCTTTGTTGACTTATTTCATTCTGAACTTTCCTTCCTTGACACTATTCTTATAGGAAGGGAGTACACCCTCGTAATCATCCTCAGTTATCTGCTCGTACTTTCGTTTTTTATATGTCTTTTTAATGCATGTCTCCCTTAGCTCCGGAATCCCAAGTTTCTGCGGTATACTGGGAAGACACATTCAGCTCAAGTCCCCATCTAGAGCTTAATCTATTCATAAATAGAGGGCAGACTATAAATCAAAAGAAGGATTTCACTGAGAGAGAATAACCAATTAAAAAAAATACAATTCTTTTTCTCTCTGTGTTCCCTCCCCCCATAAAATGAGTACAATTTCATACAGTCTCATCCATCAGTGGAGAAAAAAAAACGAACCTTCAGATAACTCATGTTCTGAAGTGAAGGTTGACTTTGACTTCTGTTCCATCTTTCTTGCATTATGGCCAGGAAAACCTCTCTCACCTGAGTCTCACTTGTGGCTCCAGCTCTGATCAACTACGTCATTGTTACTGTTAGGTTTGTTTCTGACAGCTTCTTTGTATAGTCCCAGAACTCCTTTGCTGCTGCTGTGGCTCACTCAATTTTCCAGCTGCTATCTTAGGTTTTTTTTTTTTTTGGTCCTATCCGACTCCCAGTGACTCCATTTGTGGTTTTCTTGGCAAAGATACTGGGGTAGTTTACCATTTCCTTCTCTAGCTCATTTTACAGATGAGGAAACTGAGGCAATCAGGGTTAAGTGACTTGCCCAGGGTCACACAGCTAGTAAATGTCCAAGACCAGATTTGAATTCAGGAAGATGAGTCTTCCTGATTCCAGGCCCAGAGCTCTATCCACTGTGTATGTAGCTGCTCCAGCTATCATCTGCTTTCATTTTATCCCCCCTTACCCCCCCCTTCTTCAGCTCTGAAGATCCTTTAAGATGCTTCTCCATCATGCTGCTCGTTACCTGACTTTTTAATTGATATTTACTTACTGTCTTGTGAACTTGAGCAAGACACTTGATCTTTCTAGGCCTCAGTTTCTTCAACAATAAAATGGGACGGGGATATACTTTATTATCTCTAAGGTCCCTAGCTCCAAATCATACAATTTGTCGGTTCTCTACAAGTCAAAATGGAACAGTTAACAAGACAACTATGAGACAAAGAGAGGAAAAGGAAAAACACTGCTACAAACATAGACAGTGTGCCATGTTGAGTTGGCATTTCATTATGACAGTCAGACAATCACTAGGTGCAGCTAGGTGGTACAGTGGATAGACCACCAGTGCAGGAGTCAGGAGGACCTGAGTTCAAATCTCACCTCAGACACTTGACACTCACTAGCTATGTGACCTTGGGCAAGCCACTTAACCCCAATTACCTCATCCTGGGTCATCTCCAGTCATCCTGATGAATATCTGGTCACTGGATTCAGATGGCTCTGGAGGAGAAGTGAGGCTGGTGACCTGCACAGCCCTCCCTCACTCAAAACAAAGTCAAGTGCAAGTCATGTCATTATTTCTCTGATGGCATGGTCTTCTTTGGCAATGAAGGATCAACACACAGACAATCACAGGGGGTTGCTCTCTTAGTGATTGCTGGCAAGATTCTTGCCTCTTTAATAGGCACATCCTTCACTTGGAAGATGGTCACCTACCTGAGAGCCATTGTGGCTTCAGAAAGGGCCGATGAATGGTCAATATGGTGTTTGCTGCCCAACAACTCCAGGAGAAGTGCCAGGAGCAGAATAGAGGTCTGTACGCAACACTTGTAGATCTGACCTTTGATACTTCAATTTCATGACAGCATGCTTGTCTGGTTCTGTATAATGGACAATGCTGTCACGCTTTCTCAATCATCAATGGAGTGAAACAAAGCTGTGTGCTTGCTCCCATGCTTTTGAACATGATGTTTTCAGGCATGTTGTCAAATGCTTTCAAGGAGGATGAACATGGTATCAAGGTCACCTACTGTACTGATGGTAAATTCTTCAACTTGAAAAGACTACAAGCCAAGACCAAAGTGGAAGGAGTGATGGTGAGTGGTTTTCTGTTTACAGATGATTGTGCACTCAGTGCAGACTCTGAAGCTGAGATGCAACAGAGTATGGATCAATTCTCTACTGCTTATGCTAATTTAGGCCGAACAACACCAAGAAAACACAGGTGCTCCATTAGTCACCACCACACCATCCATATGTACAACCATGATGGTTGTACATATGCAAATGAAAAAGTTTTGAATGCTTTGTATAAGTTTACTTACCTTGGTAGTGTACTTACCAGGGATGTACACATTGATAATGAGGTTGATGCATGGATTGCCAAAGCTAGCTCAGTTTTTGGGAGGCTCCAAAGGAAAATATGAGAGAGAAGAGAGGTATTAAACTGACTACCTGACTGAAGGTCTACAGAGTTGTTGTGCTGACCTCATTGTTGTGTACTTGTGAAACCTGGACAGCATACCAGCACCATGCCAAGAAGCTGAATTATTTTCATTTGAATTGTCTTACGAGGATTCTGAAGATTACCTGGCAGGATAAGGTACCAGACACTGAAGTCCTTTCTTGAGCTAGACTGACAAACATTCAGATTCTGCATCAGAGAGCATAACTCCGATGGGCTGGCCATGTTGTTCAAATGCAAAATGTATGCTTGCTAAAAAGACTATTTTGTAGAGAACTCACACAGGGCAAGCACCATGTGGTGGTCAGAAGAAGTGATATAGGGACCTTCTCAAAGTCTCTCCTAAGAACTTTGGTATTGATTGTATGACATGGAAGACACTGGCATGAGTCCTCTCAGCATGGTGTGCCCACATCAGAGAAGGTGCTGCGCTCTCTGAGCAAAGTAGAATTGAAATAGCTCAAAAGAAATGCAAGATGTGGAAATTTAGAGAATCCACCCCAAAGGTTCACATGAAGTATCTGTACCTGACCTATGGCAGAACATTCCAAACTTGTATTGGTCTGATCAGCCATAGTCAGACACACTGAAACTTGATTTTAGCACAGTCATTTTGGTCCCCTTTGAGAACAAAGGACAACACCCAACTATGTGCCAGGCACTGTTAGTTAAATCTTGATTGTGGAAACCTTTGCCAAACAGTCACAAGTTGATACCATTTGCCTAATGTGTTAAATCTCACTGTTTATAAATTGTTCTGTCCAACATTAGGGTACCAAGTATACTTCCAAAACAGTAGAAGCATACACTTGTAGGCAAGGATTAAAGGTAAGAAATAGCAGAACTGCAATGGCTTTATCCTACTCACACATTACCCTACTTTCCAAAATTTCTCTCTGGCAGAGTCAATGTGTTCTTTAAGTAATGATGTAACCTCTCACCAGTCAAATCTAGCCAGATAGCTTATCAGGTGAAATCAATGGTTCTCGAAGGTTGTGTGGTATAGCAGTATAGCCAATTAATTTGCTTTCTTCATATTCATTTACAGCTTCATGAATTATAAACTACCTGCTTTTTCCTCCACCAAAAATTCAGTTCCTTTTGAATATGCAATTAATACTCTGAACTACCAGAAACTAAACAGAACAAACCACCCTCTTGAACAGCAAGTTTTTAAATTTTCATGTATTTTGAGGTCTCACATTCCTGCCCTATATGTTCTCTCCTCAACATAACCCAACACTTTCACACTCCCTAGCTCCTGCCTTCAGCTGCAATTTTCTGCCTACTCTTTACAGTTTGACTCATAATAGGAGTTCTGCCCTCTTTTGCTGAGTCCTGGGGGTAGAAAGAAAGGAGAGAGAATGAGGTTTTAGGAGAGGGGAAGTAGAAGTGGAGGAATCATAGGACTGAGTCATGGTTCTGGAGGCCCAGTTTTACAGACACTCTTTTGTTGCCAACTTAAATATTCAATGTGCCATGATTCCTCACGGCAAAGGTTGTAACTCAGTGAGCAAAACGAAAGCTTGAGAATCACTGAGCTAAAAAAATGGTAAACCTCTCCATCTCTGGAGAAGAAACTGGATGGCAACAGAAGATAGACTGGTGGCCCAAAGTGACTCAGTGGGGGAAAAAATTCAGTTGATGATCAGCAGTTATCAACAGAAAGTAGCAGCAGCAGCTTAGCAGAAATGCTAAGGAAGAGAGGAGACAAGCAGCCTAGAACAACACGATGATATCACAGGTGGATAGGGGTGACTGGTTGGGGACACAGTGTGTCAAGGAAACATACATAGTTTGGGCAACTTGTTCCTCTTACCCTGAGGAGAATGATCTTTGGACTCAAAAAGACTAATAGAGACTTGAAATCTAAGATAAGTAGGAAAATGGAAAGAGATCAGCTACTGCCCCTCAATGGCTTTTAAGTCACTAGGTCCTGATGAATCACATACCAAGGCACTAAAAAAACTGATGGGATTGATGAAGCACTATCAGTGATGTTTGAAGGATTGTGAAGGCAGGAGAGGTTCTGAAGAACTTAAGAAGGGCAAATTCAGACAGAGAGAGAGAGAGAGAGAGAGAGAGAGAGAGAGAGAGAGAGAGAGAGAGAGAGAGAGAGAGAGAGAGAAACTTTAGGCCAATGAGTTTATCTCCAATTATTGGCAAAATTCTATAAGATTATTAAAGAAATGATTGATAAGAATTCAAAAAACGAGGCAGTGATTTTGTAGGGTCAATGTGGGTTTATTAAGAACAAGTCAAGCCAGAATAACAATTTCTTTTGTTGACAATGTTACTAAACAGATAGGTCAGGGGAATGTTGTAGATACAGTTTACCAAGATTTTATCCAAGCAATAAGCAAAGTCTCTCATACTATCCCTGTAGAGAAGATGGAGAGATGTGTGCTAATCAATAGTACAGATAGGGTATTTGGTTGAATGGCAGACCTAAAGAGGAGTCTCCTCCCTGAATTCTACCTCACCTCCTCCTCCCCATGTCTGGGAGAGAGAAATTACTATAGAGTTTATCATGGAACAGATCTGTAACTCTTTTACAACTAGTCTAGGGGACTCCACTGACCTTCCTTTGACTATCGAGTAAGACCAGCTACTGCACATCTAACCTGCTGCCACACATGTTCCCCATTACCTTTGCTACTAGAAAAGTATGGCAATCTATTGTCCTATAACTCTACTTATGATCTCTCATTTGTAATTTGCTTCTTGGGCTCCCTCTCTGACCAGTACTCCCATACCCTTCCATGTCAGCCCCATCCTTTCAGGGTCTCTATTATACACTTCTCCACAATTTCATTGTGCCCTTTGTAGTTTCTTGTTCTGTTGTTAATACACTGTCCTTCACATTAGACTGATGACCTTACCACAAAAATTACTTTGTAATTTTTTTTCTTATTTGTCTATTTATTTTATCTTCCCTTCCCCCGAAGGAATATAAGCTCCTTAAAGGAAGGAATTATTTCATTTTCTTTGTGTTGCCAGTGCCTAACACAAATGCTTAATAAATTCTGGTCAGTTTGGAAGGTTTCTAATGATATTTCTAAGGATTTATATTTGGTTCTGTGTTATTTAATATTTTTATCAATGATTTGGATGAAGGAGTAGATGACTTGTTTATCAGACTTGAAGATAACCCAAAGGAGCTGGAGAAGGTTTATGTGTTGTATAACAGAGCCCAAAATATCTTGGTAGGATAAAGCATTGGTCTAAGTTGAATAACGAAAAATTTAATAAATGGAAAGTCTTATACTGAGGTTCAAAAAATCAACTTTATAAGTCATAGAATGGGGGGCCAAGGCTGGTCAGTAGTTCATTTGAAGAACATCTATCCAATGGTTTTAAAGGCCTGAGAGCCCAACAGGAACCACACTATGCTATTATACTAACTGCATTTTGAGTACTGAAATCCAGAACACAGGGGGTGCTAGTAGCATTGTATGCTGCTCAGCTTATACCATGTCTAGAGGAATGTGTCCTTATCTGGGGGCTACATTATAGGAAACTAGAATGCATCCAGAGGATGGTGACTGGTATCATCCAGGACCTCGAGGTCTACTAAACATGGATTAGTTGAAGGATCTGGGGATATTTAGCCTGGAGAAGCCTTAGAGGAATATAATAACTACCTTCAAGAAGGGAAGGGATTTTACATTCAAGAGGGATTAAACTTGTTTTCTTTGGCTAAACAAGTTGATAAATGTTTGTTAAAATTAATTGAATTGGCCCCAAGGGGCATATCTTGGAGCATTATGTGGAAATGACAGAGACACTGATGTTAGGAAAAACATCATAATAAATAGTTATACACAGCAAATTCACTTTCTCCAGAGGCAGGGAGGTTCCTCTCACTAGGGAATTTCCTACAAAAGCCAAGTGACCAATTTATCAAGTATATTGTAAAGTGGATTTTTTCCCTCAGGTTCAGATTGGATTACATTACCTTTGAGGTATCTTCCAGCTTTGAGATGGAATGATTCCTTATTCTTAGGATGGGCCCAGTGACAGACTGTATTAGTTGTCTTAAAGACCCAGCTTAAGTTGAAGAGTTTATCACAAGATAAGGGTGATATATATTCCAACCATTGCAACTCTCCAAAGTATTTAATTTCAGCTCAGGCTTTCATTACCTCCTGCCTAGATAATTATAAGTCCCTAATTAGTCTCAGCCTTCAGCCTGCCTTCTGCCTAATCCATCTTTCACACAACTGGAAAAGTGATATTTCTAAATTGAAGATCTGACTGCTACTCCTGTTTTTACTCAAGAAACACCTTTGGCTCCCACATAGCACAGGATAGTGGTTAACAAGCTGTCCTTAAAGGCAGGAAAACATCTGATATCTACTGCCTGTGACATTTGGAGCAAGTCCCTTAACCTTTCAGAGTTCTAGACATCTTTCTTAAGACTAGAAGTCTCAGAGAAAGTGCCAACTTGCACTGGTAGAAAGTGTTTTCCTCACTTGGGAACCCTTTATATTAATCAAATCACAAGCCCAGTTCCTATCCCTATCTAAAGACAAACCCCTCTGTTTGTCACATAAAGTCTTTCACAACCTTCCTAACATGCTGTAAAGCCCATCCAAAATGACCTTGTTTGCGGTCCTTTATGTATAACATTACATCTCCCCTCTCTGGGTCTTTGCATAGCATGTCCTCTATACCTCACCTCTGCCTCTCATAATCCCTAGCTTTCTTCTTAGCTCAGTCCAAATGATACTTCCTACATGATACTTCTTACATGAGGCCTTTCCTGATCTCCCCAACTGCCAGTGCCTCTCCTCAAAAACCACCCTGTATTTATCTCGGATGAATTTGGTTTATACTTATATGTGTGCATGTTGCTTTCCCAAATGAATGTAAGCTACTAGAAGGCAGGCATGATTTCTTTTTTGTCTTTGTATCTCCAGAACCTAGGACAGTTCCTGATCAGAGAAAATGCTTAATAAGTGTTTGTTGAACCTCCCCAGATTCTTTGCACAGGTGAGCAACCCTGCATATAACAATAGACTTTTTTGGAATATCGCTTAGTTTTGCTGAACTTTTTTTCTCTTTAAGAAAATCTTAATTATAAGGAACAGTTTTCTGGGAGAGGTGGGGAAAGATGTATAATGGAAAATGCAGGTGAAGTAATAACAAAATGTATAATAAAAAACTATTTTTAAAAATGCTTGTTGATTGATTGATTTCCCAAGTCAAGGAGTTTTAATCTCTTTCAGTCAAGACAATGACCACACAGATGAAATTACAGATCCTTAATGAAGAGCAGTATAACATGCTCACAGTAAGCACAATTTCCAAACCTTGCCTCTGATACACAAATGCTTCATCCCTGCTTTGCCTTTAGGATGTATGTGGGAAAAGGCCTTCCTTCTCATCAATTCTCCGCTCCAAAAATTCTGTGCTGTATTTGGGTAGGAGGTGCATTTGAAGGTCTGGTGAATAGTCATAGCTAGTATTTATCTATTTGTCTACAAAGTAATTTAAGAATTTTTCATTTTATCCTCACAACAATCCCATGAGGTAGATATATATTTTTGCAGATGAAAAAACTGATTCAGACAGAGGTTAAGTGGCTGGATTTGTACTCAGGAATTCCTGTCTCCAAGTTCCTCTGTCTATCGAGGCATCTCCCAACTGTCTAGGCACATTCATTTATGTACAATCATTTTCTTATCCAAACAGTGAGGACTCTTGGACAGACCTTAGAGCCCTAGATTGTATGTAATGTCATATATGAAGGACAGCAGGAAGGTCAGTTTGGATGGGTTTTATAGTGAGTGAAGGTTGAACAGGCAGTTCAAGTTTCAGGATATGAGTGAATCCACTTAATGGCTTAAAATCAGACACTTTGCACGGAAATACCTTCAGCCTCTCTGGTTGGTAGAGTGGCCAGGGAGTGATGACTATCAGGGCAACTTAGATATTTACTAGCTCAGGGTCGTTCTGAAGAACCTGTATGTACTTTCCCAATCTCTGTGGCCTCCTCATCCTGTGCTCACTATACCAATATGTAAGTAGGTGGTATTGGTATGTGTGTGTGTGTAAATGTGTGGGGGTTAGATTACTTGTCTATTCCCTAGGGGAATCAATGCCCAGGTGAAAATTATGCCAATGTATTCAAAAGAGAAAGAAAGAAAGGGAGAGATAGAGATAAAGAGATACAGAGAGACAAAGACATAGAGAGACAGATAGACTTATAGAAACAGAGACCAAAACAAACCCAGGGACAGTGAACACAACAATGAACACAATTACAAAACACTTTTCACACAAAAGTCAGATCTAAATAAGTGGAAAAACATCAGTTGCTCATGGGTAAGTTGAGCTAATATAATAAAAATGACAATTCTACCTAAATTAATTTACTTATTCAGTGCCATACCAATTAAACTACCCGATAATTATTTTTTAGAGCTAGAAAAAAATAACATCAAAATTCAACTGGAAGAACAAAAAGTCCAGAATATCAAGGGAACTAACGAAAAGAAATGTTAGGAAAGGTGGCCTAGCCCTACCAGATCTCAAATTGTATTATAAAGCAGCAATTATCAAAACCACTTGGTACTGGCTAAGAAACAGAAGGATAGACCAGTGGAATAAGTTAGGTACTCAAGACACAGTAGACAATGAATATAGCAATCTACTGTTGGATAAATCCAAGGACCCCAGCTTCTGGGATAAGAACTCATTGTTTGATAAAAACTGCTAGCAAAACTGAATAACAGTGTGGTGGAAACTGGCCATACACCAATGTCTGACACCATATACAACAATAAAGTCCAAATGGATGCATGATCTAGGTATAAAAATTGATACTATAAACAAATTAGGGGAGCAAGGAATAGTGTATTTGTCAGATTTATGGAGAATGGAGAAATTTATGACCAAAGAAGAGATAGAGAACATTATGAAGTTCAAAATGAATAATTTTGATTGCATTAAATTGAAAAGTTTTTGCACAAACAAACCCAATGCAACCAAGATTAAGAGGGAAGCAGAAAACTGGGAAATAATTTTTACAACTAGTGTCTGTGATAAAGGCCTCATTTCTAAAATATATAGAGAACTGAGTCAAAATTACAAGAATACAAGTCATTCCCCAACTGATAAATGATCAAAGGTTATGAACAGGCAGTTTTCAGAGGAAGAAATTAAAGCTCTCTATTGTCATATGAAAATAGGCTCTAAATCACTATTGATTAGAGAGATGCAAATCAAAACAACTCTGAGGTGCCATATCACACCTATCAGATTGGCTAACATGACAAAGTTGGAAGATGATAAATGCTGGAGAAGATGTGGCAGAGTTGGAACACTAATTCATTTTTGGTGGAGCTAGCTGTAAGCTGATCTAACCATTCTGGAGAGCAATTTGCAGCTTTGCACAAAGGGCTACAAAAATGTGCATACCCTTTGACTAAGTAATATTGCTTCTAGGACTGTACCCTAAAGGGATCATAAAAATGAGAAAGGGTACCACATATACAAAAATATTTATAGCAGCTCTCTTTGTGGTGGCCAAGAACTGGAAATCAAGAAGATGCCCATCAATTAGGGAAGGACTGAACAAGTTGTGGTATATGAATGTAATGGAATACTATTCTATAAAAAATGATGAACAGGAAGACTTCAGAGAAGCCTGGAAGGATGTATATGAACTATGCTGAGTGGCAGGAGCAGAACCAGGAGAACACTGTACACAACCAGAGTGCACAAGGAATTTTTCTGGTAGACTTAGACCTTCACAGCAATGCAATGACCTAAAACATTCCCAATGGACTCTTGAGGCAAAATGCCTTCCACATCCAGAGAAAGAACTGTGAAATTGGATCACAGAATGAAGCAGACTATTTTCTCTTGTTTCGTGTTTTGTTTTGTTTTGTTTTTCTCATGGTTTCTCCCATTCATTTTAATTCTTCTATGCAACATGACCAATGTGAAAATATATTTAATAAGAATATATGTGTAGAACTCATACAAGATTGCATGCTGTCTCGGGCAGGGAGGAGGGAGGGAGAGGGAGAAAATCTAAGACTTATAGAAGTGATTATAGAAAACTGAAAACAAATAAATTAATAATAAAAAAAAGAAACAAAGACAATGCACTGGCTTTTTTTCATTTTCTTGCAATCCAAAGAGGATCATAATCAGACCCTTTGATGTTCTGTTTACAATTATAGAATGGGTAGGGCACCTAACAGCCTAATTATCCTATTATAGCTTATTGCACATGAGGAAATAAAGGGAAAAATATTCCTTGGGAGTCAATAAACCACAGCATAGCTGAAACCCCAGAACTGGGGGATCTCCAAAGTTACACATGCTGTCATTGTCACACCCAGGCGAGCTGATGCTCCAGGAAGATAGTAGCATGTTACCACTGTGTCTACATAAATAACATGAAGTAGAAACTTGAAGCAATTATCCAGATGATTCAAACCCAAACTACTTCTGCCTCAATTATCTGGAGGTTTAAGGCCACTTTAAAAAAAATCAAAACAAGTATTTAAGTGCCTACTGTGAGCTAAGGAAGCTAGGAGGAAGGAGGAGAGAAAAGGGAGAGATTTCCAGGCATGAAAGAGACTGTCAGTGAAAACAATCAGAGTTAGAGGGGTGGGGGTGGGGTTGTACACTGAAGAGCAAGGAGATTAGTGTCACTGGATCACAGAGTGTGTTCATTCTTCATTGCTGAAGAAGACTATGCCATCAGAGAAATAATGACATGACTTGCACTTGACTTTGTTTTCAGGGAAGGAGGGCTGTGCAGGTCACCAGCCTCACTTTTCCTCCAGAGCCATGTGAATCCAGTGACCAGATATTCATCAGGATGACTGGAGATGACCCAGGATGAGGCAATTGGAATTAAGTGACTTGCCCAAGGTGACACAGCTAGTGAGTGTCAAGTGTCTGAGGTGAGATTTGAACTCAGGTACTCCTGACTCCTGCAATGGTGCTCTATTCCACTGAACCACCTAGGTGCCCCAGAGTAAGTAAGGGATGAAAGCAGTGTCTATCTGCATTGGGAAATGGGGTTTCCTTATATGGAGTTCCCTATACTGATAAAACATAAGATTCATTCCAAAGAAACTGTGTCTACACAATACCAACAACTAGCTGTTGAAAAGTAAAGGGGGAAAAAAAATCAAATCACCAGTATTGTTTTGCCTTTATGTCACCAAATAAACATAATATCTAGTTTTCTGAATTTTCCCCAATGAATTGTTGATTGTGTTGGTTCAGTCTCTGTAACTCCATGTGTATCTCTAGAGCTTAGCCCAGTGCTTGGCCCATAGTAAACACTTAAGTGGTTTTCCATTCATTTATTCATTCTGCATGAATCTAGAATTCATCTTTCTCAATTGGCTTAAAGATTGAGCTAAGCAGCTTTCACTTTAGCATTTTAAGAGGAGTTGTGGATAACAGGCTCTCTGTGTATATATAACACAGCATGATTGTCCTAACATGTTTCTCTTCAGAGAACCCTCAATTAAGGTGATGCAACGATGGGATTTTTTTTATCACAACTTAATATCTCATGTCTCTGATACATTTCCAGAACAACAAAGACAGATCAAAACTTGTCAGCTACACTTACTTTCTGGGGGAAAAAAAAACCCCTACATTCTTTTTACTATTTGAAATTAAAGCAAGTAGGACTTCTTCCTGTTCTCAATACATAGAGAAGAACAGACCTGTCCTCATGAACAATATCCTGAGTTTGAGGCTACAATGTACTTCCTTGGTCAGTATTCCAGAACTTTAAAGGATCCATGATTTCATCATTGAGTAGCAACTCGCTCTGTCAGTGAAAATGATTAATCATAGTTAACATTTTGCGGTGCTTTAAGGTTAGTGAATCATTTTATGTACATTATCTCTTTGCTCCTGAAAACAGCCCTGTGATGCAAGTGCTATTTATATTATCCCCATTTTACAAATGAGGAAACTAAGATGAGATAGCTAGCTATTAAGTGTCTGACTTTGGGTTTTCTTGACTCCAAATGCAGTGATCCACCATTTCCATGTCTGAAACAACCTGTTTAGGCCTTATTAGACAGGCTTTATGGCTTATAATGGCAAAACAAAGCAAAACAAAAGACACAAAAATAAAACACATCACTTACTGTACAATGTTCTAGCAATGAGCCTCTCTGAACTTAGCTAGGATGGTTCTTGAACATGGAGACCATTACAAGGCCTTAAAGTGACTTAGTCATTCCAGCTTGGTAAAATCTTCCAGAACTTCCTGGTACGTCCATCAAGAACACATGATTATGTCCATGTGGAAGTGAGGCACTGAAGTAGGACTTTATTTATTAGGTAAATTGTGATTTGTTTGTTCTCAAAAAGGACCATGATATCAGGGAGATGACGACGTGACTTGCAATTGAATTGGATTTGATT